>NC_139219.1:123896988-125216988 GCF_055691185.1 Crinia signifera | reverse complement strand
GTATGTATATGGTGATGTGTATGGTGTACGTACATGTACATGGTGATGTACATATGTGATGTTCAGCAATTCTGTGTTTTCTGCCAATGCGCTATTCTATGTACGCTACATAGAAGACCTGTTCGTTATTTGGACAGGGGGTCATGATTTGCTTGAAGAATTCATTTGCGCTCATAATGCATCGGGTCATCCAGTTCAGTTCACACATACCATCAGCTCCTCTACAGTTAATTACTTAGATGTACAAGTCAGCCTTATCAATGGTCATATCAGCACAGAGCTATATAAAAAAACATCGGACCGCAACACTACTTTACATGCGGCCAGCTTTCACCCTGATAAGCTAAAATTTTCATTACCCTACTCACAGTTTTTGCGTGCTATTAGAATTTGCTCTGACCGCAAAGATGCCCTGAAACATATTGACAGAATGACGGATGATTACATCATCCGCGGTTATGATCCTATACAATTAAAAAAAAGCTAAGATCAGGGCACTGTCTTGTAAACGCGAAAGCACACTCACGAAAACAGACAAAAAATCTTGCAAAATCCGATTACCATGGGTTAATCACTATAACAACATGAGCGGTAAAATACAGCACATTACCAAGGATTTATGGCCCATAGTAGGCTCTGACCCTGACCTCAAACTTAATGACACCAGCATTATGTCATGCTATAGCAGAGGGAAGAATATACGTGATTGGGTCATGAGAACTGACGTAACTGGGCTACGGGACTCACGACCTGAATAAAATTATTTTTTGAAAAGGCTGTTTCTGCTGCCTTAACTGCGTCGTCTGCCATGCTCTCATCACTGGCAGCAATTTCCCGCACCCATTAACAGGCAAACGCATACCCATTGTACATCGGGTTACCTGTACCACTAAATACATCATTTATCTTATTACCTGCCCTTGTGGCATGGGATATGTGGGAAAGACAGATCGCACATTACGTGAGCGCATTGCTGGCCATAAACACACGATACGTACAGCGCTTAGTAGCGGCACAGTGACCAACCTGTGGCCCGGCACTTTGTCAGCAAAAACCACTCATTGGCAATGCTCAAATACACAAAGAGGTGACAGATCACTGAGATTGCTCCAAAAAGAGGCACGTTGGATCAACCGATTAGGGACTATCGCACCCCGCGGCCTCAATGAATCTGCGGGATTACATTGTTTCCTTTGATTCACCCTCATTCAGATACTTGTATCAGTGCAACCATAACAGTGCTCGCGTAACCCCTTGCTTCATTGTATCACTGTTTATTGCTTATTCACCCATTGAACATACAGCAGACGCACTATAATAGTGCAAAGGTCAACTGACCCGGTTCCCAGTCTTTATATTAACGCGCTACGCTTACAGTTATGGTATTGATATATATCTTGCTTGGGATGCAGTTTAAATCCCAGCGGTCGGGATCCCGGCGTTCAAAATCCCGACGCCGGAATCCTGAAATCCCGACACTTTCTCCCCCCGTGGGTGTCCACGACACCCTCGGTGGGAGAATAAATTAGTGTGCCGGGCATAGCGAGGCATCGGGCCTGCTGCGTGGCGAGCGCAGCTAGCCCGCAAGGGGGGGCGATCCACGGGATTTCGGCGTTCGGGATTCCGGCGTCGGGATTTTGAACGCCGGGATCCTGACCGCCGGCTTTTCATGCTGAATCCATCTTGCTTATCCATACAGATCCAGTATGTACATCTTCTGTTTTATTTCTTTATGTGTTTTTGGTGACTTTGGTTTTGTTTGCTTTTTGGAACTTATCACTTAAGCTCCAATCGTCTTGTTTTACTTGTTTAAGTTGGTTTCCGTGACTACCAACACGGAGTGATGACTTGACTGTGTGGCGTGGCATTCTGATGCTGGGAACGGAGGGTGCACGAAGTGTGGGGGACATTATATAGGCATGTTGACTGTTTCATGCTTGTTATCCTGATGACGATGTGATATTCAATACATCGAAAACGTTTGATCTAACTGCTTGAGTTGACTTTTATTGCCTCCGGGTGCCGCCGTCTCGAACATTGCTTATTGTTGGGGGACCTGGTGCAGGTGCTGTCTGGAAGGGCACCGGAGCAAGCTAATTATTTGCTAGGTGGTGTGCAGCCTATATTGACTGTATATATATATATATATATACCTGCGCCTCCTCTAGCATCCTTAAAAATGATCTGCAGTACGGAGGCAGACATTTTCTATGTGTCAGTTTTTCATTAGCAAGAGCCGGGAGACCCGGCCGGGACCGCAGACTGATGCGGCACAGCGGCAGGTACCGGCGGAGGTATAAACGGGGGGCGGAGGGGTAAGATAGTGGGGTGGGCGCTGTATAATGTGTGGCGGGGGGAGCTTAAATAATAGTTATGCCACTGATAGTGAACTAGTGTTTTAAACACAAAGATCAGATGGGGAAATACTTCAATTAAATACTGTTGCAATTACAAGTCGTGTCTCCCGAAAACCAAAATATTCTTCAGAATAATTCAGGGTTGTTTTAGTTTTTTTTTGTTCCCCCAGACCCTTTTTTTCATACTTCCCTCATCCCCCGATGTCCACGGCGGCCTCTGGGATAGTAAGTAATAAAACAACATTTCTTGGGGTAAAATTAAACCAATGTTAAAAGAAGGTAGTGGAATAAAAAAATAAATAAAATTAGTACTGTACAATGTACCAATAAATACATTTATGAATAAAATAAGTTTAGCATAGGCCCAGTACTTTTCATAATCACTTTCTATTTGCCAAAAAGGATGTAGAAACATGCTAATATTTCTCCATGCAACCATAATGTAAAAACATAGATATGCCAAAGATTATGCACATGCATCTAAAATCTGAATAAAACCAAAGTGTGAAATACTCACCAACATAACAATTGTAGCAATTAATCTTGTTGGCTCAAACATTTTCTTAAACTGCTTTACTGGCCCCATAAGAAAACAAGTGCTGTTGAGAACCACAGAGGGAGAGGAGGAGGAATCAGATTATGCAATTCTTATAGACTTAAATTTAGACACCTTGGAGAAAATTTACTAAGATCGAATGGGTACAAATGCAAAGGGTACCGGCAATTCAGGCTGACCGCAAACTCAATTGGGGTCAACCACAAACTTGACCCCAATTGACTTTGCTATCAGCCTGAATTGCCAGATCCCACCAGACACCTATGTTAAAAATTTAACAAAGGCCTCCATGGTTAAATTCATAACATGCATGTCTAGGGAGCCGCACACCGCTCCCCCGGAGCCCACTCTAGATAGGCTGATGGGAGTCCCAGTGACTGACATAAATGGGATTACCCTCATTTTCAGGGAGGAGCCACAAGTGTAAACACACTTGCGGCTCCTCAGTCTGTTTGGTGTCGGATTTTTGCAGTTTGTTTTTTAACCACTGGATGCCTACAACAGACTGAAGAGGATGCAATCTATGCCAGAGGGGTGGTGAGGATAATTTTTTTCACAGGTACCCTGTGGATTTTCTACATGGACAAGTGGACCAAACTTACTTGTCAAGATAGGGAAGTATGTATGGTGTGTGTTTTTTTACAGGTTTTTAAAATTATTAAACTATTTAATTCTTACAGAGAAGTAACACATGGATCTGACTGAGCCATGCAATGCTTCATGCTCATTCATATTTGGCTGCCCAGAAATTCTGATTCAGAAAATACGAATTCGGCAGCTAAGTAAATTTGCTGAATTCTCAGGCCATATTTTCAGGCAAATCACGGCCAATCCCAGTCTTACCCATTTTGTAAAGCAGATCGGCAGTAATTGGCAATCTTAGTAAATTTCCCTTATCGTCTATAAATATAAATAAACAATACAATTTTGTATGAAGATTTTGTTCCCAGGAAATATTTCACAAATACTGAATAGTTAATAACTTTTGCATCCAAAGTACAGATGTGCCCTCATACATGAAGCCTCAATATTCAGCACAGTGGGAGATGCCTGGGGTGAGTAAGGGGACGGCATCTTTTTGCCAAAACTTAATTTTAGACACAACACAACAAGGCTAGGACACACCAGATGACTGTGCCGATTAATCTAATATACAACGCTTATTAGTGTGCAACTTGGTCTGTACACTATATGAAGCACAACAGAACTTGGTATGGAAAAAAGCCATAGTCATGCACTGTAGCACTTCATATGTAAATTCAGAGACCAGGGGTCAGATTTATTAAGCTTGGTGAAATTATAAAATGTCTGGTTTTTATCACTGGCCAATCAGCTCCTAACTGTGAAGTTACAGACTTGGTTTGAAAAATGACAGGTAGGAGCTGATTGGCTGGTGATAAAAACCAGACACTATCACTTCACCGAGCTTAATAAATCTACCCCAAAGTCACAAAAGTATCAGATTGAAATGTAATTAAAAATCTCCACTTATAATGCTAGTAAAACCAAATGTCTTACACATAGAAGGTTACTTGGCACATACACTAAAGTTTATAAATTAAATACAGTAGAAGTGTAAAGTACATCTGCTTACCTTGCTAAAGCAGCTATATTTCCTAGTGTGTAGAACACAGCAAAAAGTTTCAATCCAGAATGAGGAATAAAAAGAAGTGCAGTCCCCTAAAACACAAGTGGTTTTTAGAACATATAATTAAATAATTTAATAATACTTCTTCTGACTTAGTTTTCATTATATTTTAATCAAAAAAATATTAGATGTACTTTGAGTTAAATATAACAAGTAACTCATGATCCTATAGTATCCCTGGAGTACCAAACACTACACTACCACAGCTTCCTAAAGAACATTTTAAAATGTATGGTATACTGACTGTATGTCATGCAAGAATGGAAAACATTAATATTTCACAGGACTGGGCAGGTCGGAATTTTTATATTCAAAAAAATCATTTGTCAAATAAATATCAACAACACTAGCACCCACTCCTGCGATGTACGTCTTGTGTATTGCAATGGGCATAATTTAAACCAGATTATATTGCCTGCCCTGTAAAGTTTATTCGTGTTCACTTTAGGATTATTAGGGCAGGGTGCTGCCCACCGAGTGGGCACGTGCCCCCACAAAGAGGGCACCCCCCTGTTTGTCCGTATGGCTCCGCCCTGTACCTCCCAAACTGATGATACCAGAATAATGACTTTTGCTTGTAATGAAGGCTGAATACGGGTAGAGTGCCAACCATACACAGACCTACTTGTAACTGAACTCTAGTATTGGTAGGTTTCACCTGGTGGTCCAGGATATGCCCCAGGGCAGCAGTTAGGTGATATACATACCCCCTGGTTAGGACACACCTCCCTGACGGTGCACCATGCAGGGAAGATTACACTGACATGCTCAATAAAGGGTGGGAGGGTGAATAGATCAGAGATGCAGGGTAACTTTCTGCTGCTGGGTTAAGAGATAAAGGAAGCTGCTCTCCTCTCTGCCATACTAAACCCAATCCTCCTATATACCAACAGGGCACATACCGTATTATGCCTAAAATCTGCTCCGCATGCAGCATCATGGCCTGCAGACCATGGTTGTCTCCCAGCATGTACTGTATCGCGGCCTGATGGACACAAAGGCAGATACAGGAACCTCTGACCACCCATGCTGCCCGGGAAGGCAGCAGAAAGCACATCTGGGCAGGGGGTGGCTGAAAGAGCTGAAACGCCACCCTCACTAGAGGAAATGAGCGGCTTGGCAGTACAGCGGGGGTGGGATGCAGCTGCAAGAGCTGACACTAACAGCCGCGGCAGGTCAGCGTGGCAGGGGCAGCAAAAGGGAGCACAGTGCCCTACACAAAAGAAGTCCAAAAACTGGGCAGGGTGCAGCTCCCTGCAAAAGAAGCCTGACTCTGAAAATTACACACCTGAAAAATGGAGGATAAAGGACAAACCACATGGTTAAAAATATAAACTTTTGGTACTTTTTCCATTCAGATATCTGTTTAATATGTAAGTGACTGGATATATTTAATGTGTACTCCATATTTAATAAAACAGTAAAGCCTGTGGAAAATCTAACTGCGGTATAAAGGAAACACATTGGCAAGATGGACTGTCAATGCCGGTAAAAGCTGGAAGTAACACTGACAGAGCCTGTCATTAGTGTAGGTACAGGACAATTCTTGGACATAGATTCTGAATAATAATGTAAAAGTGCACTTCTTTCACATTAATTATTAATTCAATCCACATAGAAATATACAATGGTGGGGCATTCCTGATGAACGCAACCATACATCACTAAGGACTGATAAAAAAAAGTGGTTTAATAATCACACCAACTGGCATTTGGAAGGGTTTGATTTGGACAGAGAGATGTGATTCGAGTATTTGCTTTATCTCACTAAGGGGGTATTCAGAGTTGGGTTTTTTAGCGAAATCTGTTCACTTGTTCTACTTTTTTCGGATTCGAATTGTTATCGCATGTTCACACATTGATTTTTCATCTGAATCTTAATTTTTGATTTCTGTAAATGTTTAGTTTTGTTCGACTGTTCACTGCGAAAACTAATGAATTCTTCATTTCGCGTATTCGTAATCTCAGTGTAAATTTCACTTTGGTATGATTTCTCTTATTCACTCTTATTTTTAATGCTTTTTTGCTGTTTCTTAGGATGACTTTCGCGATTTTGATTGCGATTTTTTTCTGCCGCGGAACCATGCCACATGTTAAAAATGCTTCCTATTTTTCCATATTTTTTATATTCATTTGTTCCTTTAAATGTGTTCCTTTTATTTCTCCAAGTTTCTTTACTTTGAATTATGTTCTTGAATTTATTTTTGATTTTAAAGTATTATTATATTTGGTACTTTTTTAGTTTCACGGCGGCAGCGCGGGACGCTCTAGCTTGAATATTGGCAGCTTGCCAGACTGCCTTAAGCTACGCTAGTAGCGTAGCGACTGTTTGAATTCTGGCAGCTTCCCAGCTGCCTAGCCGCCTTACAGTATCAGCCTACTTGTTTAGGTTTCAGGGTATCATGAGGGCGCCGGCGGAGAGGCGTTCCATCTTTGTGTTACGTAGGAGCTTCTTAGACGCTCCAGCAGCAGCTCCATGTGTGTGATACGTAGGAGCACCTCAGACGCTCATGCAATGAGACTCTCCTGCATCTGATGCACAATGATGGAGGCATTTGCCAGTGCTCCATGTTACATACTGGCAAATGCCTCCATATCATACCCCCACCATCCACGCCATCCCGAAGCATGGCGAGCCCCACAAGGGGTGGCAGTACGCGTCCTACCGACCTTTTTATACCCCCACCATCCACGTCGGCGTTGAGTTGATTTTATATAGTGTGGCGAGCCCGAAGCGTGGTGAGCACAGCGGATAACTTCACATGTAAATATGTGTGTGTGTGGGGGGGGGGGGGGGTGTAGAGCACCTTTTGAAGTTAGAATATGCAAAAACTTCACCTAAGAAAAAGGATTTTGAATGCCGAATGAAACATTAAGTTATAAATATCGAAAATGAAAAACCAACGGCAATGTCTGAATACCCCCCATAGTTGAAGATTTAATAATCCTAGTACAGAATATAGAAGCTGATGATGCCATCTTATCTTTAGAAGGTTAGATACATCTCCCCCTCACAGTAATTATTTCTGGAACAGTTATTCTACTTCTTTTTACACGATTAACAAAATGAAATTCCACTAATTGAACTAACACAAAAATTTACACCTAAGGGAAAACAAGCAATTTCAAGTCATAAAAAGCGGGAATATCCAGAGAAAGCTGGGGCACATGGGAGCCATACTGTAGCTTCCAATTACAGGCTACATTGCTTTAAAACATATAGGGTTAATTCTGTTCTCTGTGCTTTGAATAGTGCCGGGAGAGCGCTCACTGAGGTATTCTAATCAGCACACTGCTAAATTGGAGAATGCGGGACTCGTGGGTGTTTAGTCACGAGTACCGGCATAAACATAATTTGCTAAAAAAAAAAAAAAAAAAACAGAACATATATGTAAGAAGAACAACAATGTTTCTTTAGTCTGATTGGTTAAATTATGTAGATATTGTTGTGTTATTTTAACAAAATGATCTTTTATAAAAGATAAGTGCGATACCGATGTGTTGCTAACCATGTACAATAATTATTGATGATATAGGTTACGATATAACCAGCCTGCATTACATATCCCAGATAGTAACACACAAGGTGCACCTGGTGCAAGAAAGCAGCACTATTATGTATTTAACCGATAATAGCAATTGGATTGTCTGTGTTGGCACTTAAAAAAAAAAAAAAAAAAAACATATATATAAGGTTGATTGGGACTTTCCTCCAACAGTATTTATCAAATTCTTCCATCCCTAATGCTACGGTGTTCTAGTGAGGACCCCTACATAAGACTCTTCCAGAGACACCTTTGACACTTCCTCCAGTGGTGACAACACATGATCAATAATATTGTTCCCGTTGGGCTTCTTTCACAGGGCGCTGCGCCCTGCCCCCTGCCCCTTTAATTCCTGCTAAATTCCGCCCTGCCCTTTTTGTCCCGCCCTGCACCCTGCATAGTAATACACGCTGCAGCTTATCGTCTCCCCGGCCGTGACACTCCGCTCAGCTCCTGTCCTGTGTCAAGCTCTTCTGGGCAGCATGCACCCTCCCCCCTGTCGCGCTGACACACCGCTCACCTAGCAAGAGGTGTGTCAGCGCGACAGGGGGGAGGGTGCATGCTGCCCTTAAGAGCTGGACACAGGACAGGACCTGAGAAGAGTGTCACGGCCGGGGAGACAGCCATTACAACCATCATGCCTCCTCCCCCTGCCTAGCTGACACACCGCTCACTGCCTTATGTGAGTGCCTGACAGCGCTATTACAAGCAGCCTGCCTCCTTCCCCTGCCTAGCTGACACGCCGCTCAGCACGTTATGTGAGCGGCTGTCAGCGCTATTACAAGCAGCCTGGCCTGCCTCCTTGCCCTGCCGAGCTGACACACCGCTCACCTCTTGCTACAGTATGTGAGCGATTGTCAGCTATTACAACCATCATGCCTCCCCCCTCCCCCAGTGCCGGGAAGGAGAAGCCCTGCACTGGCAAAGAGAAGGAGAGTCGGCGCGGAGACAGGGAGGCCCTGCACCAGGAAGAGGAACCCTGCACTGCTGGCGGTGGGAGAGGGAGATCCAGCACCGTGGAGTGGAAGCCTGCGCTGCTGCCAATGAGAAGAGGAAGGTACACTAGACATTCAAAGTGTCACTATGCTTTCAAACCCCTGCTCAACCTTCTGCCCCCCCTCCTCTCGCCATGTGTGCCCCTACCCACGTGTTCCTCTGTCCCTACCATGTGTGCCTCTGCCCATGTGTGCCCCTACCAGTGTGTGCATCTGTCCCTGCCAATGTGTACCTCTCTGTCCCTGCCCGTGTGTTTCTCTGTCCCTGCCCATCTTAGCCCATATCCATCTGTGCCTGCCGTGTGTGCCCCTGCCCATATGTGCCTCTGTCTCTCCCCATGTGTGCCTCTCTCCCTGCCCATCTGTGCCCCTGTCCCTGTGTGCCCATGCATGCCTCTCTCCATGTCCCCAAATTTTGGCTCAATCTGTGTGAGTGTATGTAACGTTTGGCTCAACCGTGTGGCAAAACGTGATTTTTTTCCTTAATCTGGGTGGCATGATGTGAATTTTGGCTCAATCCTGGTGGCTTGACGTGAACTTTGGTTCATTACGGGTGGCATGATGTGAATTGTGACTCAATATATGTTGCATAATGTGAATTTTTGCTCTTTCAGTGCGGCATGATGTGAATTTTAGCTCTGTCCGGGTACCAGGATGTGATTTTTGGCTCAGTTTAGGCACCAGGATGTCAACTTTGGCTCAGTTTGGGTACCAAGGTGTGAATTTTGTCTCAGTCCGGGTACCAAGAAGGGGATTTTAGCCTCAGTTTGGGTACCAGGATGTGAATTTTGACTCAATCCAGGTGGCAGGACGTGAATTTTGGCATAAAGGTGCCCATACAAAGAGCGATCCTTTTTTGCAAGGCGATGGACAGTCCCTCGCATCGCACAGCACAAAAAGTATGTGCTGCATGCACTTTTTGAACTAGATTGCATCTAGTTCAAAATGCACGCTGCTTTAGCACATCGCATACATTTTTAACTAGATGCGACGTGATCTAGTTTGAAATGCATGGAGCACATCGCTCCATTTATGGGCACCTTAAACTGAATTTTGGCTGATTCCGTGTGGCAATGTTTATGGGGCAAGTATAAGGGGGTCTACTATTGTGTTGCATAATGTACATAAGAGTACATGGCATGGCACACTACACTCAAGGACACGTCCCATTTTAGGTGGCCACGCCCCATTTTTCTGGAGCGCACATTACCCCAACCTTCACTTTTAGATACCCCTACTTTAAAATTTCCACTTCGACCACTGTCTATATAGATATATATCTATATATCTATCGCATCGTTTTGCCCTTTAAAATAAAAATGTGCCCTCACGACTGAAAAATGTGCCCTCACGACTGAAAAATGTGCCCTCACGACTGAAAAATGTGCCCTCACGACTGAAAAATGTGCCCTCACGACTGAAAAATGTGCCCTCCCTGTGGTCAGCACTCTGCCCTAAAAAATTTCAAGAGCGAACACTAAATAATAGTCTATTGACAGGAGCCATTGACTATACACCGAGGAACCTATATTTTCAATCGGTTGCTTAGCCTACCTAGAGTATTCCATTGGGAACAAATCATCAAGTGTATATTAATGCATATGCTTTCTGTGGTTTTTACTTTTTATGCGATTTGGAATTTTTTAAATTAATATATTGTTGTTTTTTTAAAATTGATACATTATTATTTAATACATCTTTTTTAAAGTGTCAACACAGACAACACCACTGCTATTATTATTATTATCAGTTAAATACATAATGCTGCTTTCCCAATGCAGACCAGTTTAAAGTACTGGTAATCTTAAATGGTATTTAAAACGGTATAAGCATTCCCACTGCAGCAGATTACCCATTTAAGTACCATTCCCATTGCAGTGAACCGTGTAAAATGTAGAGTGCCTAAACCCCCCCCCCCCCAGTGTAAAGAGTGCCTAACCCCCGTACCTGCCCTGTGCCCCCACCTCCCCTCCCCTTGTACTTACCTGCACGGGGATGCAGGGCAGTGGGGAGGCAGCAGGGGTCCATGCAGGCTACTGGCAGTCCCAGTTAACTAATGCCTAGTAGTTCTCACTTTGCGCATATGTAATGAGTGCACGTGCATACTAATGAGCCGCTCATTACATATGTGCATATGTAATGAGCGGCTCTTTATTATGCACGTGCACTCATTACACATGCACAAAGTGAGAACTACTAGGTCTCATCAGGCACTGGGACTGCCTGGAGGCTAAATAACACTCTGTGTCTCAAACTTATTGCTTCAGCTCACTCCAAGAGACTTTCCAGGCTAGCTTTGTTGACATTCAGTGGTGCTGCAATCATAATCATATAAGCGGTCTCGGAGCAGAACACATCTCAATTTATCTCTCCACTGCAAACCCTGCTGTTTTAATTGTACCTTAAAAGTTAAAACTGATACCCCTACTAACAGTTCTCAAACTCAGTCCTCAGGACCTCCGAGATCCGGTTGATAGATCTACAGCGTCTAGATAGACTGTCAGTAGGTTCACTGGGTCAAAAGGCCGACATGATTTTTCCACAATTTTTGGGGACCTTTTCACACTACACCATCCATGTCAGCATAGAGGGAGAATATAAAAGTGTTCTGAGCGTATCGAGACACCGTGCAACAAAGTATAGTGAGCACACCTAGCCAAGCAAGGGTAAGCGTTACACCAATTAAGAGTCCATATCAACAGGTGTCAACATTGACACCAAAAAAACAATGTGAAAACCTCAAGCTTACCATTACAATGTCGATATACTGCCTCCAACCTACTGACTGTCAACCTACTGATCTATCAAACCACAACCGGACCTGACACAGTTCATGTTCTCCAGGTCCCCTAACAAGTGTATTCATTGCTCAATGACCCATTTTAAAAGATCCATAGGTGGAGCTAATTACGTCACATGCGATTCTGTTAGGAGACCTGCAAAGTATGTACTGTTTGGGGTTCTGATATAACCATTACTAATCTACACTATAACAATGCAGCATACTGTATAAACCGATTTGTCCCCTGTACTGTCCCTATGGTACACTATGTTCCTAAAGTTTACATTACTTAAATCTGCTATTTTAATAACAGATCAATAAAACTTTTCAACCCAAATTGTGGTAAGAAAACCACAGTTTCTATTATACAAAACCACACATGGCCTATAATCACTCCCATGAATCTCCTCCTCCACACCTTCTTCCTCCCTTGTTTCCTTTACTTTTATTTTTTATAACTACTAAAAAAGTAATGATACAAGAGTGTATGTATGTGAATTTATTGTTTTGAAATGAAAAATATTAACAGAACAAAAGGACATTCCATCAATTGTACTTTTTCTGTGTGGATAAAATATATTTTTTGTTGGCAATAATGTCTGCAAATCTGAAGATTACGACTAAAATTTAGAAAACAGACGCGTTTACTTACAAGGATCGAAAATCCAATGCCACAAAGGAAGCATATTGCAAACCACTTCACTCGAGTGCCAAAGCTTAGCGATGTTGTATCCAAGACCTTGAACAGAAAGCAGAAAGGTGTTACTGACAAGTTCTAGTACTACACGTTTCTAATTATTGGTTAATTGCAAGTAGTTGAAAATGTCTATATAACATATGGGGGAAAAACGTCCAATAAAAAGCTTTTATTATAACTAAAGTAAACATGCTGGAAACTCTGAAATTTGATGCATGCTTACAGCACTTGTGCATACATAGGATTAACCGTTATGTGCAGAAATCAAGCAATGAGAAATATATATACCACATAACTCTGCAAATAACGCTCATGGGGACCACTACTTTACCTTTCCAGAAGTAGATGGTAGTCCTTTGGTAAGCAAGAAAAAAAATGCAAAACGAAAAATAAATCACTTTTTTGTTCAGGTTAAAATTTTAGGGGGGGGGGGGTTTAGCTGGTCAGCACATGGAAATTAAATATGTAATTCTTGGAATACTGAAAGCAGTAGGTGGTGAAGTAGCAGCAAACATTGTTATTTACAGTATATCCATGGAGAACAAATGTACTTATAGGGAACATCAGTTAGTGCATTTGTTTTTATAAATAAATCCAAGTGCATATTGTTATAACGTTTTACGGTTCAGCTTTAAATAATATATTGGAACTTCAGAAGAATAGGCATCGCCTGATTGACACATTGGAACTGATCCACTTATAGCAAAACCTGATGCAAGTAAAATGGATAGGTCAAAGGAGCAAGTAGACCTTTTTTGGGCTCAGATATCAATTGGTACGCCTCTTAAAGTAGTGGTGGGAGTTTCAAGACAACTCTTAATAATGCTGCTTTCACACCGCAAAACCTGCTCAGACCAGGTATTTAAAACGGTTTTTGAAACGGGTCAGAACAAGTTTAACCCCTTTCACACCGCATGTAAATACCTGGTCTAAAGCAGGTTTGCGGTGTGAAAGCAACAGTGTGAAAAGCGGTAAAGCCCCCCCCCCCCCCCCCCCTCCAATGCTCGTAGAGTCAGTCCGACGCAGCAGCAGCGCAGGGTGTGCTGATGTTGAGAGGGACTGCAGCGGTCCAGCTGATGGAGAGCGGGCAGGGGGGCGCGTGGTGAGGTGATTGGGGGCATCACCATGCGCCCCCCTGCCCACTCTCCATCAGCTGCACCGCTGGCTGCTCTCCGTCCCTCTCATCATCAGCACACCCTGCGCTGCTGCTGCTGCCTGCGTCACAGACTGTCTCTACGAGCATTGGAAGGGGGGGGGGGCTTTACCGCTTTTCACACTATTGCTGCGCTACTGCTGCCTGTGCCCAGCGCCATCTCTCCCACCCCCACAGAGGGCGAGGAGGCAGCGGGACATCCACGTCATGCTCCCGCTGCCCGCACTCTGCTGCTGCTCCGGAACCGGTGAGTCCAGGCAGACAGCCGCCTGCACCCCAGCCCGAGCTGCCCGTCCCCGCTCACCTCCTCGGCGGTAGCAGCAGCCCCCGCTCTCACCGGGGAAGGACACATTGCGCTCCGGCGGACACTTGCAGGGACCCCCTGCCCCCAGCGCGACCATTCCCTTCCCTGCGCTGGGGGTGGGGGGGGGGGTAGAATACCGCTTCAGATCCGTTTTGAGACCTAAAAAAACGGGTCTGAAGCGGGTAGGACCCTGCTTTTTTACCGTTTCAAAAAAATGTTTTTTTGGAAACGGTAAAATCACTTTGCACCTTTCAGACCGCATAGAATACCGTTTCAAAACGGTTAAAAATCGGCAATATACCGTTTTTTTTGTGCGGTCTGAAAGGGGCATGAATGTATACGAAAACTGGATTACAAATTGGCAATGAGCAGGATGCCCAGCTTTCTGCTCAGGGAGTATAAAGCATTTAGAAGGGACTGTAGTTTGGTTACTGGAATATGAAATAATCAATGGATGATTTCATTATTTTGCAAACTGTTATTACAGCACATTGTGGATGATAAGCAAACAGGAAGTGACCATAGCACAATCATGTGTCAATATGGAATTAATATACTTTCTACAGGGTCTCTGTGTTTCATTGATTTGTATGACAATTCGCACTTTGATAAATGTATTTACACTACATTATAAATTTTTTTAGCATTTAAATCTCTACCCCAACTCTCACTGGGTATTATTAAAACGATTGTCATAAAAAAACAATTACATCAATAAGATCTTAATTGTAGTTGAACATATCTTAATTTTTTAAAGCACAAATTTCAAATGCAAACTATTTATTATTTATTTTGCTTTGTAGGGCTTTTTTATGCTCTCTAGATTTTCTCATTTAGTTCTAAAGGGTCCTATGGGACACACACGCACACAATTTTCAGGCATTTTCTGAGAGATTTGACTAAATCCCTCAGAAACTGCACAGCGATTTACATGCGCGCCCCCGCCGTTCTGAAACTGCACAAGATTCAGAACAGCCTGGTCGGTAAATTCAGTGGCAGTCGCTGAGATGCTCCTGCTCATCTCCCGCATGTGTGTCGCAGGGATGAGCAGGGCCATCTGAGTGACTGTCATGTCGGAGCACGCCGTCCGAGCCCAGCTGAAGAAGACAGACGCTTCCTGGACCTGCCGAGTACCGCACCCGCCCTCTGCAGTCGGAAGGAAGCTGCAGTGAGCGGACGCAATGCCGGAAGACTCCGGAGTTGGTAAGAGTATGTATGTAATTATATATATATATATATATATATATATATATATATATATATATATATATATATATATATATATATATATATATATATATATATATATATATATATATATATATATATATATATATATATATATATATATATATATATATATATCTCACGCTGCTAGGTTAGCAGCCACTGCAGCACACGGAGGAAGGTGAAGAATACCAGGAGCAGGAAGATCAATGCAACGTTTCGGTTTTAATAATCGTCATCAGGCATAATGACTATATATATATATATATATATATATATATATCTGATTGATAGATAGATATAAATTTTACACTGTGACACAAACGGTTGAGGGCAGAGGGGGATCCCACAATATACTATAAGTACTCCATTGTTTTTGCTACCATGGATAATATGAATATTGATGCTGGTGTCTCCCCACTGATCTTGCTGCTTTTTTATATCATGTGATGTCGGTCTATATGAACATTTATGCCATTTTCCCTATAAAATTTATACTTTTTTGCATTTAAAAGGATGTTGCTGGCTTTTTTCTTTTGCATTTTTATATGTTTACCTATTATGAGCCCTGTACTCTGAACATTGGTTCTTTACATAAACCTGGTTATATTAGTCAGGGTGAATGTGAAAGAGATGTTGCACCTTTGACATGTAATGGAGCTCATACATCAGCGAGAGTTGATTCTCTGATCCACAAACCCGCTAGAAGCATAGGTCCACCAACCGGTTACACCGAATGATGATCGGCAATCCGTCAGCAGATTGGGGACATTAAGCATGTAAAAAAAGGTCACAATTATACAATCCCTAGTACACCTTACTTCCTGCTCCCATTCAGAGTAACAAGACCTTTCTCCGGTTGCACACTGTCTATAGAAGGCCCTCCCATGCACAATAATACCAAGTGTTACCTAAAATCTCACTTTTTCATGCAAGCTTATAAAATTCCAGAAACACCCACATAACCTTCAAAATATATATATAAGCTAATTTGTGTGTTTGAGCAATCCACTAATCCATCCTCGACTTTAAAAACGAATTCGGACAGCCTCCCCTCTCTGATCCCTGTTGGAAAGTATCTGCACGCATACAGCACTTTAAAAAGGAGACCTGCGGCGATCCTTACATTGGCACTAGGACGGCGATTGAAGTTACAAGCAGAGAGTAACATCCCATGGCGGCTCCCAGCGCTGGCTCCCTTCCATCGGAGTCACGCTGGTGGTAGCGGATCTCCTGCCACATCGCAGTGTCTGCTCCCGGCACTGGCTCCCCTTCCATTGGAGTAACGCCGGTAGAAGCGGACACTAACTGCAGAACAACCACATTATATCATCAAGCCAGTAATATAACAACCTATCCTGTGCAGTCTATATTCAAATGCTGTTAGCCGATATTCAATTGCTATTAGCCGATCAGGCTTTTTCCACCAAAGAACATTAATTGTTCATCATTTTTGATACAAACCTTTAGGAACATTCCTGGCAAAATTGTTTGGAGCATCTAATTTAATGAATGACTCTAACGTGTTAAATAAAAGAGTTTGAGGCACCCAGATTGCGCTTTATTGGATTAACTGAATATCCAAGTGGATATTGCTGACCAATATTAATCATTGAATTACTAATTGCAATTTTTTTAAACAGTATTATTGATTATTATTTTAGGTGTATGTAATTGGGTCACATTATTTATTTATTCGGTACTTGTTTCCTAGCACGGCGCCCATCGCAGGTGATCGCATACCTTAATTTAAGGTATGCAATGTTTGCGACCGACCCGATTTCAGGGCTATTTTTAGCCTTTTCCCCGACAATTAAAAAAATCGCGTCCATCGCATGCCTTAAGTTAAGGCATGCAATGCGACCCATGCGATGGACGTGATTTTACATAGGGAACAATGTTAAATGGGCCAATGGACCGGATTTTTCATTGTATACCCACTCTTATGGGTATTATACATGTGAAATGCCCCCCCCCCCCCATTGTTAACGCCACCCCACGATGAACGCCAACCCGAAGCGTGGTGAGAGCAGCGAGGCGGCGGTACGCGTCCTCTGACCTTTTCATACCCCCACTATCCACGTCGGCGCGGAGTTGATTTTATATAGTGTGGCGAGCGCAGCCCCGCAAGGGGACGCGTAATACCTGTGAAGTAATGCGCGTCCACTCACCTCGCTTCGCTCGCCACACTATATAAAGCAGACTCCACAATGACGTGGATAGTGGGGGTATGAAAAGGTCAGAGGACGCGTACCACCGCCGCTCGCCACACTTCGGGTTGGCGTTCATCGTGGGGTGGCGTTAACAATGGGGGGGGCATTTGACCCATCAGGGTGGGTATACAATGAAAATCGGGGTCTGGGGGGCATTTAACATTGGGCCCAATGTAAAATCGGGTCTCAGGGACCATTTTACATTGGTTGCGATGTAAAAATCGCATCGATCGCATCGCATGCGATTTGGTTGCATGCGATGGACACGATTTTTTGGGACCCGATGGATACAATCAAAATAGCAGGCGCCGTGCTAGGAAACATGTACCATTTATTAAATAATTTTTTTTATATATAACAGATCAGTACAGTGCGCTCTCTAGTTTTTAGTTTATAGTGACAGCAGTAGCAGTAGCGGCTCCTTCTCCATCCACAGAGCAGCTTCTGACAGCAGGCCCTTCCCTCCATCCACACAGAGGCTCCAGACAGGGGATCATCAGCCTTTCCTCTGCCCACATGGGAGCGGCGAGTGACAGTCCTTCCCTCTGCCCACACAGGAGCAAGTCCCCCTCCCCTCCCCATAACGGAGCGGGTCCCTCTTCTCTACCACCCAATGCAGCGGCTCAGACAGGGCAGTAGCAGATCCCAGCATCTACCCTCAACCCCGGACAGTGCATGGCTTCTCCTCCGTCTAGCAGTTTCCGGCCAGCAGCTATTCTCTGCCTTCCTTCCAGTCTCCACGCAGGAGTCGCTGAGCGTGGAGGCCCAGCGCGGGTGGGTGTACCAGCCAGAGGTGGGAGAGGCAGGGCGGCTTAGGCGGCTTTGACTGACACGCATCTGACCAACCGATGTGTGGAGAGGGAAAACCCGGAAGTGCGCAAGGAAAGCGGCTAAGCCAGCATGCATGCTGTGCTGCCAACTGGAAGGGGACAGAGGGGGACGTCACCTGTCCGCTGGAGGGAGCAGAGCTAGCCTTCCAACAGGAGACACCGACAGCCGGGTCACAGGAGACGGAGTGCCAGTGGCCTGGGACTGCCCTGGTGAGTGTACAGCGCCGGCAGTGGGGTCTGCGTAGAGCTCTGCTGGCTCAAATTTTTGTCCTCCAGTCCACGCTGCAGCTACTCACTGTGGCCCCGACCCTGCCCGTTCGGTAATGCTGCATTCCTCCACTGTGTAAGGGGGGGGGGGGGTCGGCAGCCATAACAAAAGACAGTGAGCAGTGCACCACTGCGCCCGCCCTGCTTAGTATATATTGTTTGTACTTGTATTAGATGTTCTGAAAGGGACAGAAAGGACAAGGTGCGATGGAAACAGTGTGGGGCTGGTTTGATGGGGGACAGTGTTGGGCTGGTGTGATGGGGGATATTGAAAATATAACTCTTTGTTATGGCTGATCTATATTATGGCTGCAAATATCACCAAATTATTGATATTTCTTGAAGTGACGCCAGACTCAAGGAAGGCTACACCTTTTTACGATTTTTGACACACCAAGCTGAAAAGGTTAGCCATCACTGGCCTAGTGGTTAAGCCAACAGCACAGCGCTTGGGATAAGCATCAACTAATTTTTTTTATTATTTCACTTTTTTTTTGTACATTAAAATGTGTCTATACTGTATTTAGTCTTTGCTTCAACTTTAGCAATTGTGGACACTGTACTCGCCATGCTGTAGCCAGTCCCATCAGTGCTGTCAGGTGGCTGGCGCCAAGGACCAGGAGCAGAAGAAGTGGCAGGTGTGGGAGCAGCAGCGCCAGTGCAGTCAGGCAGGCAGCGCCGGGCTCCAGGAGAGCAGATGGAATGATGGTAAGATTTGTGTCCCTCATGCCTCATCCCCTCTCACCCTGGCCCCCTCTGACCTCACCTCACCCCACCCCCCTCTGTAATTTCATCCTCACTTCTCTCGTTCTATTTCCCTGGCACCACTCTCGCCCTAACACTCTCACCCTCCCTGACATTCTCGTCCTGCTCACACTCCTCCTCTTTCTTTTTCTATCTGACATTTTCTCTCTCGCACATCTCTCATTTCCACTTTTTCGGTGAACGATATTGGGAAGTGTGTGTGTGCACGTTATGATTATTCTCCCGCAGCACAGCCGATATAGTAAACTAGATCAGAAATCACTGGGTGCGCACCCAGCTTTACAGGCATTTTCGAGTTATAAATCACAATCTTCTAGATAAAGCCTTTATTAACAACTTTTTCACATGTACCTTTCCTATGTGTTTCATGATTGCAAAACTGAAACTACAGTAACGTCACAGTATCTCACAGGATAGGTGCTTTATGAATATTTATACCGGCAATTATTTAAAACAAAATTCATTGAAACATTTGTCAAAAAAGTATTTTGCCCGGTAAACATATTGGGCCTAATTCAGACCAAATTTGCAGATGGCTGCGAGTAGTTGGATCAAGTCTGAATCGGAAACATTGCACAAAAGCAGTATATTACATTTAGTGTATGTACCTTTACAAAAGATATTCTTTGGCAGGTGAACATTTTTCACAGAACCAATAAATCTAATGGTAAGTATGCCTAAATGTAAAATAATGTCAGCAAATAATTGGACATTATTATTTCCTTTTAGGAAGGGAGGATGGGTGCTCAGGGTTTGTGCATGTCCGTCCTCCCTTCCTACATCTAAATGAATAACAAATAACACAAAAAGAGGCAAACAAGGTAAACAAACATTGAAAAAGAAAACCTACTACATTCCTCATAAGCATGCCAAAGGTGCACACACTTACCAGCCTGTTAAAAACAACAGCAAACGTAAAAAAAAAAACAAAAAAAAAAAAAATTAAAACTTTAAACTAAGAAAAAATTAAAATCGCCAAACTGTTCTCCAAAGTCACCTTTCCTAACAAATACCTAGTCTCAATGCGCTTGTGAGGTTTAGAGGTTTTATATATGGGGTTAGTGATGTAGAATTTGCATGTGGCTTGATTTTGCTTATATAAAACTAGGAAAGGTTTAATTATTTGCAATCTATTTTCATTTTGTCAACTACCACCATTGAGCCATAACCATTTTATTAGTTCTCTTAAAGTTTGCTGACAGTGTTAAGTTGAGACTATGGAGCCTATTTATCAAGAACGTTTTAGGTCATGAGTTTGAACAGGAGGTAGCTATCAGGGCTATTTAACAACAGGAAATGTTTATCTCTAGCATCAGGTTAAATAATACTGGCAGAAACAATGTGGACTGTGGTTTGACAATATTTCCAGCCTTTGGCCCTGCTACTCACAAGGGGGGGACGTTTAATCATTGAGAAATTGCGTACATATGCAATTAGTATTGTAAATGACAGCTCTTGTGAAAAGAGATTCCCAGCGTGTCCCGCTCACCTCCTATGCCTGGGAGATAACTGCTGCAGGGACTCCCAGGCTCCTCCTCCCCACTGCACCAGGAAGAGGAAGTCACCATTGCTAGAGAGAAGGAGGTCATAGGGTCCATGCAGCACAGCAGGAGGCTGCCCAGACAGCAAGTGAGGGGAGCTGGCATGGGCAGTGGGGGGCGGCAGTATGCGACAATTTATGAAAAATAGATTCGGCAAAAAGCTTGAAAGCTCCACTATATCCTACTGGGAAAGGGGTGTTCACCAGGGCTCCTCCATTCCTATTACAATCCTGGTCAAAAAACATTTTGGTAAAGAGCGTGAGCAAGAGGATGCAGCATTAGATCCTCTGAGTGACCCTCAGTTTATGGGGGGGGGGGGGGGGAATCTTATAATGCACACCCTATAACCCTCAGTTTACAAAGATTGGCCGGTGTTTTCATGCAGCTGGGGACAGTGAAGACATGTCGGAAGCTGCAGACACCAGCCGAGGCATGCCTTAAATATTGGACCGGCACATCCCGTTTTCAAGAACGCTTCAAGAACGTCGCTACTGCTGCCGTGCCCCTAAATGGAAGGCTGTAGCTTGAGGGGTACTGCACCTATTGATCTAATCTGATCAATGCACAATACGGTTCCTGTGCAATTCAGTAAACATCGGAGATGTACATAAAAAATGTTTGTATAAATCGCTGAATTAGCCTCAATGCCTTGAGCACTGATTGAAGAATTTATATTGCCTGCTACATGAAAACCAAGAAAATACACTAACATTGTGTACACATTAGACGACACCTCCAACAACGCAACCGTCATCAACGATTTCCATTGAACTGGTTGTTCTCTGTGACAAACAATAGAGTGCATACACATCAAACAATATCGCAAATGATATTGTTCAGTGACCACATCCCAGGAGCATGCTGCGGTTGATGATAAAGTCTGCATTTTACTGCATGTATACTTGACAGAGGGGGTCAATAACGAACCGCAGGAGCAGCCATCATTAATATAGGGGGTGATTCTGAATGGCTCCCTAAGCAGCAAAATTTGGCTGCTTAGCAAGCCATGTAACACCACCTGGGCGAATGTCCGCCATGGTCCGCACGTCCCCGTTGCTTTTCATTTTGCATAAACATCCATTTGCAGGGTAGCGAATGGGGCCGAAATAATTTGATGGTTGCCGACTGTCTGGACTGACCTGGATTTGCGGCATCTGAGAATGGGGTCGGTGGCTGATATCCAGCGATGTCAGCCACACGCCCCCTGAAGGCAGGTGCCCGTCTGCGTTTGCATGGAGATGCCCAGCATTGTCCTGGGTACACCCACAGTTTTTGTGGGCATGCCCAGGAAATGCAGGGTATTCGCATACGAACGCCCCCTGCCCGCCTCCATCCCGCCCCCCTTTGTGGACGCCACGGTGACTATGCAAGTCGCCGAGAATGCCCGCACACCAGCCCTGCACATGCGCATATGCAGTGATTAAACATCAGTCCCCTTTGCAAACTCGCCAGGACCGAAGCAATTAGATCACCCCTATAGTGCATATACACTCAACAGTACGCACAACTCATACTTTTATTTGTAAACTTGCAAAGGTAGCTTAACACATAGCATACTGTACAGGATAAAAAGTGTTACACAAAGTAAAGGTCCACCAGGCTGCTGAGGCAACACTGTAAAAGCTTTTAAAGAAGCTTTTGATCTGCATTCGATGTGATGCGCGCTCCCGTTTTCTCTATATCGAAAAGAAAAACAGACAGTGCAGGCAAGGAATGATCCAGTAAATTAAATGTGTACAATGTGCCTTGAATGTAATACCCCGTTCTCACTGCAGGCAAATTCCCGGATCTAGCATGTCACCCGGGAATTGCCTTTTAACACAGGATTTTTGGCAGTGTGAACGGGTCACATACCCGGATCTTAGACACGGGTAAAACCCTTATTTTTAGACGTGTCTAAGATCCGGGTAAGCAGACACGGGTTGACCCGGTCACACTGCAGAAAAACCCGTGTTTAAAGGCAAATTCCCGGGTAGAACTTCTTCACCCGGGAATTTGCCTTGCAGTGAGAACGGGAGTCTAGCACGGCAGTCTGCCGGGAAAAAGCTGTGTATTTCTCACTCGCAGTGAGAACACGGCATAAATTGAATTCGATATCGAATGCAAAAGTGCTTATAGAATGTGAAATTAAATCTGAAAGCAAAGGCCAAATCGAAAGGGGGTGGAATAGGGGAAATCAAAAGTAAATCGATACGCGTATACACACCTTCAGGTTGGAATAAAAAAAGAAACCAAGGCACCCAGTCGACTGCAGCAAGAACTAATTACAGACACGGCAGAAAATAAATGTGGGACTTCCCCTGTACTCAAAGTTGCCTGCATCTATGTGACCATACCACCCTATCCATTCACTGGGGAAAGCAGTAATCATCATAATCATGTACTCTATCCTTGGTGCAAGAGTTCAGACTGAAAGGCTTCATTTGGAATAACCTCACTTCTTAAGTGTGAAAGTGTTTTACAATTACAATGTATGTAATTAGCTCTTTGATTTGTTTTTTAAAGCGGTTTTTCAATGAAGATCCTGTATTTCCACTGTTCACTGTAGCAGTAAGAGTTTTGCCTCCAGCTTTGAGAATAGTGTGGTGGGGGTGGGAACACATATCTATGTATATTGCGCTTTTAGCACACATATTATCTATATAGTCATATGCAATAGGTGTGTACAAATAGTTATACATGCAGCATGCAAACTGAACTATATGTAAAAAATACGGTTGTTCAAAGGTGAACATTGTGATCACCCAGTAATTTACAATAATCTAAAGAGGCATTCTGAGTACAATGCATAAAAGGAGTGTGCCTGGCCACTTTAAGGTCTTGTGTATGCAAGCTAATATGCCATCAAAGGAAACATTTGGTCTTGGAGCCTATACCATAATTGATGTTCATTTCTGTATCAATAGAAGTAACATATTTGTTTTACAAGTTGACTGATCAGATACATTGTGTATGCAACATTGGCAGAGTAACAAAAACATAGCTATAAATGAAATGTAGTCAGCGTGTCGCCGCCATAATGATGAATGCCCTGGTGTATCTATAACAGATGCAGTATGTAACCACACTGCACACCAATTGTTCAATGCTTACCTCTCCGGAGTCCTGCAGCAATGGAGACTCTGAGTAGGTAGTGCACAGGACTCCTGAAAGCTGGTACAGCAGCCATTTTTTAGGCATTTTGTGCATGCGCAGTAGGGAAAATGGTAGCCATACTATTTCAGGTCTGTTCGTTTGAACCCCTTCGTTCGCAAGGTGTCCGATGGTGTGCAGATGCATCTCTGCGCATGTGCAAATACCGGGTGTGTGCCACCAAGATGAACAGGGTGTTCGCCGGGCGCACGCACAAATGTGTGCGGGCAGGGGGCGTGGAGGGGCAGGACAGGCCACCAGCATTTCATGGGTGTTCCCATGAGAACGTTGAGTCCCGATGACGCGGGAGCGACATCGGGACTCAACATGCCCTCCCACTTCCTCCCGAGCATCCACTTGAGAGTCACTTTTATATGTGTGCACCTTCACCATCATACGATGGTTGCCGACCATCGAATGATGTGGGGGGGATCCCCCAAGGTGTGAAAGGATGTTACTGTGTGACATCCATTTGCAGGCCCTGCAAGGGAATCACCCTTGCCAGGTTTGGTGGACTCAACCAGAATAACCCCCGTATGTTCCCAGAGATCTGTGCACCACCTAGTGCTAATTCAGAAAAGCAAACCTTAAAAAGGCTACGGGTCTCTTAACGCATTGCACTGTGTTGGGATCGGATCCCTTCCATCATGCCATGTGGCCGATGGGACCTTCTGCACATGCGCAAATGGACTCCATGGTCAAAATCCCTTATGTCCAGGAACTGGAGTGCATGACAAAGGACAGCTCTACTCATGTGATTCTAATCATGCTAGTGCATATGCAATAAGTATTTAATTACAGTTTCTTATATAACGCAGCAGATTCCATTGCGTTTTACAATTGTAGACAATAATAAAACAAACTGGGTAACAACAAACAGACATGGAGGTAGGATGGCCCTGCTGCAAGCTTACAATGTATATAAGTATCGATATGATGTGTGGTTAGATAGAATCCCTTCATTCGTCTCACAATGGAGAAATTTCAGGATGTACACCACAATGTTAATACCTCCTGTTCACTGTCACTGCCTCCTAGTCAGAAAGGGGGCACAGACTGATACTGCACACTGGCCTAAATGAATGTTGTAATGTTATCAACATTGACATTATGGTGCAGGATAACTGTCAACATTGTGATTGTCGATATAACACAGAAGCTCTATAAACAATGGCTATAATCAGCACAATGTGCAATGTCACATGTACGAAGGAATGAATAAACATATTATTCTAAATGCACAAATTTACTCACATCCTACACCGTATGTTGTTATGTTAATCAGTATTTCATACAAATAGCCATGCATTGCTGGAGCATTCTATGTCAAAACAGGAACTTCCTATTATCAGACACACACAGCACTGCACATCCGGCATTGAAGTTACACTACGTGATTGCAACAAGTGTCAGGTGTGGAAATGCTACATTGTAAACTTCTTAAACAAATAGAAGCAGCAGTAACTTGGGCCATGGTTGTACCTGAGTTGTCAGACCTCGCTCCTCGTCTTCATGACCGTTCAAGACCCTACGCAACTTATCCATGCTTCCTCCCGCTGCTGCAGCTGTCGCTCCCACTCCCTGTGCACAGACACTCTGGTGACAACTAGCGCACTGGCGGCAGCCCCGAGTCCCTCACCACCGCTGTCACCGCTGCGCAGCAGCTAGTACTTTCCCTGCGTCCCGTCACGTGGTGGTTATGGCAACACGTGACTCTAAACTCCGGGATTGCTGTCGCCACGGCCGCCATGTTTAATCCGGGAATGCTAAAGTGAAACTATTCCGTTGTTTAGGATATTTTAGGTATTCGACAATTCGAAACTCGTTTCTCTGGACTATATTGTTCTGGCACTAAAGATCCCAGCATAAGATCCAATCCATTGAGTAATGCATGCAGATTAACAAATAATTATTACTTTTCTATATTAAACTGTTATACTTCACCACCTTGGAGTGTGAAAAAATGGAGAGAGATAAAGTACCAACCAGTTCCAACTCATTTTGGAACCGACTTGCTGGTACTTTATCTCTTTCCACTTTTTGGTACATTACCCTGGAGGTGGGCGGGTAGCCAATCAGTGCTGCAAAAAAAAAAATCGGTAATTTCTCATCTTTGCGGCCACCGCTTATGCTACGGAATTTACGTAGTGCTTCTAAGCATCATCGTCCCATTGTGTGCTCACTTTGCTCGCAAAGCTTCGGGCTTGGTTGCTCGCTACGCTTCACAACTTTATTAAAGGTAATAGGTGGTGGTGTGGACCCAGGGTGGTGGCATGGTTCCCACCTTGTTTAATATTTTCATTAATGATATTGGAAGTGACATAGTGAGTAAAATTGAAATATTTGCAGACGACACAAAATTGAGTAAGGAAATTAACTCAGGAGAGGATGTGGAAACACTACAATGTGACAATTAATAAACTGGGAAGGTAGGCGGAAAGGTGGAAAATGCAGTTTAACGTTGAAAAATGTAAAGTAATTCATTATGGGAACAAAAATGAACAAGCTACTTATAGGCTAAATGAAGTTATTATAGGGAATTCTGCTGTAGAGAAGGACTTGGGGGTCATCATAGATGAGAAATTGGTTAATAGTGCACACTGCTCAAGTGCAGCAGCTAAAGCAAACTGGACACTGGCATGCATTAAAAGGGGCATGGATTCAAGGGATGCCAATGTGATAGTGCATCTTTACAAGGTATTGGTAAGACCACACTTGGAGTATTATGTTCACTTCTGGGCACCGCACCTTAGGAAGGACATAAATTAATTGGAACAGATACAGAGAAGGGTGAAGTTAGTAAAAGGTATTGAATCACTAGAATACAAAGATAGGTTAACCAGGCTGAATATGTTTTCAGCGGAGAAAAGGAGGTTGAGAGGTGATATGATTAGTATGATCAAATACAGGATTGGGAATCATATGGAACTGGGAGATGATTTGTTCACTAACAGGCCTATACTTAAGACACGCGGGCATGTACTGAGGCTTGAGGAAAATAAATTCCATACTGAATTAAGAAGAGGATTTTTCACCATTAGAGCAGTCAAATTCTGGAAGTGAAATTGCCGGTGGGGGTGATTACAGCAACTACTTTTAATGAACTGGACGCATTTTTTGCGACTAAGGGAATCCTATAGATATGACTTATTCAAGTCAGTAGTTACAATTAATACCCCGTTTTCACTGCCTCAAAAACCCGGGGCAAGCTGAAAATTCCTGTGTCCTCTCTCAGTGTGAAAGGATCTTTGTGAACTTCCCTGGTGTTATGCCCCTGCAATTACACCTGTTTTTTTTGCAGGGTTTTTCCTGGGTAATACACGGGTGTATGGCAGTGTGAACAGCACAGACCCGGGTTTTTCACACAAAAACGAGCTCATTGGGGGATGTAATCATGTGATATGTGACATCATCTTTAGCCAGCCAATAAAAGCTGCCCTTAAACAGCCTATCACAGCAATTTGTACAAATTTCCCAACACCCAATCACAGCTGCTATTACATTCCACACCCTTGTTGGAAGGCAGACCATGGAAAGCAGTGTGAAAGGGGCAGACACGGGAAATTCCCGGGTCTGAGGTGCAGTGTGAAGGGGGTCTGTTGAGCTGACAAGCTCTGTGCCCCGCCAAAAATCCGGCAAGAAATACCCGGGATTTTGCAGGGGCGGCAATGAGAACATGGTATTAGATAGGTTGAACTCGATGGACTAACGTCTTTTTTCAGCCTTAATTACTATGTTACTATGGGCCTTATGCTAGTTCACTCTTAGAGGCAAATTTCTTCTTAGCTGGACAAAACCATGTGCACTGTAGGTGGGCAGATGTAACATGTGCAGGGAGATTTAGCTTTGGGTGAGTTATTTTGTTTCTGTGCAGGGTAAATACTGGCTGCTTTGTTTTTACACTGCAATATAGATCTCACTTTGAAGAAAACCCCACCCAAATCTAATTCTCTCTGCACATGTTACATCTGCCCCACCTGCAGTGCACATGGTTTTGTCCATCTAAGAAGGATTTTGCCTCTAAGAGTGAACTAGAATAAGGCCCTATGTTACATCTGCTCAGCTGTATACCACTGCTCTAGCCAATGATCACACCTGATGCTAATGCTGGAACATCAGATACTCTGCACGGTGTACACTATACCAGCACTATTCAGTAGCGCACGCAGGGGGGGGGGGGGTTCTGAGTACCCAGAAACCCCCCCAGGAATATAAGGGACCTAGTCTGAAAGTTGAGAGTTCCCTCTTTCCATGGGTACAAGAAATTTAAAAATCGGCCCTAGGGAACCGGAGATAACTGACTTCAAAGCAGTGGTCCCCATCCAAGCCTGTTAATTACTCTCCCAGTCAGATATTTCAGTTTCTGTCTGACTAAGAGTTTTTCTGACTGTGACTCTACCCCTTTGATGGACACTAGTAGCTTGCCTCTACTGTTCCCAGAACCAGAGATATCAGCCTTCCAGCAGCTACTGCTCCAGCTCCACACACCTGGTATGTAGTTTTATATACTGATTGGCAGATTGCTCTGCCTCCTGAACTCTGATCCCCTAGTCCCCAATTTGGTAGGTGGGATTCTCTAGTTTTTAATTCCATTAAAATCTAAGAAATCTATTTCCAGGAACTGGAGATATCGGCAGTCAAGCAAGCTGTCCTCCCACCAGAAAATTATGAATAATAAGGCCACTCCACTATACACCCCTCCTCTGCATAGTAAACATCCTCTACCACCCTGGAAGTTATGTATCAGGGTCCCTTCATTCAGCCCAATGCCCCCTTCTCCCACCATCTGTGCAGTAAAGGGGTAATTAGTGGAAATTACTGATACATGCTGAGCGGTTGATATAATACTCGTTACCACCCGCGGGACATCAAAGCTTCCGCTCATAGCACCCCCCTCCCCTACCATTGGAGGATAGGTAGGTGCCCCAATACAGTGCTATGCCCAGGGGTCTACTATGCCGTTATGTATATATATTTATATAATTATTATTATTTATATACATTTGGTCTATCTATAATACTTTAACTGACCGGCATATACTGGGTCACCTAAGTGTCCATCTCCATGCTTTGCTCTACCCCTCTCTGGAAACCCCCTTCTGAAAATCCTGTGTTTGCCCCTGCTTTTGAGGCATCTTGGAGCAGAAGCCGACTAATACCCCTTTCACACTGCAGCTCTTAAACTGTAAATTGCCCAATTTTTTTTGCCTTTTAAAATGGGTTGAGCTGCAGTGTGAAATCTCCAGGGTGCTTTAACTGTTTAAGAAATACTGGTATTTGTTAAACGGTTAAAAAGCAGTGTCCTACCCGTTTCAGAGCCGTTTTTTTGGCAGTGTGAATGGCTCTATTTCTATGGCTTGAAACGTGTTCCTTGGGGGTTAAACGGGTTGAATGTGTGAATGGTATTAAATGCTTTTGTAAATGGTTTTCACCTGCAATGTGAAAGGGGTTAGGTGGCTCAGACCCGTTTTAAATACCATTTTGAAATACTGTGTCTTAAACGTTTAGGCAATGTAAAAGCAGCATAAGCCAGGCAACTGTGCTAATTTGCCTTTCCATCTATATATACCCATTTGTGGATACAAATAACTTTGCCTGGGTTACACTGAACAACTGGCGACCACTGCTTGGATATAAATTTCTCCTCAATTGGCATATTTTCAGTGGAGTGATCTTATCATTATTTGTGGAGGTTGAGCATAGCGTTGGACACTCAAAAATTGCTGGACTGGTAATCTATAATAACATTTAAATACACTGGGTTTGCTTAATTTTAATTTATTTTTAATAGATAAATGTGTTATTTAAAGTTGTGTATTGGCTGCTGATACAATTTTGGATATTTTTGTTTCTATTTTATAAATAAATCTTCATTTATGAATTAGAATTTGAGCGCTCTCTCCTCCTTAAACCATGATCATAAACTAGTTTCCCAGTAAACTAACTGGGAGTTGCTCTTTAATTACATACTTTTTACACACATATATATATATATATATATATATATATATATATATATATATATATATCCCCCTTCTTTGGTATAAAAACATAGTCACATATTTAGTATATAGACGAATGGTTGATAATATCTATATGAGTATATCTAGCCATTATTACTAAGACTGGACACACATCAGACCAACTTTCCTCCAACTAGTTGGTTGGTTGGATTGAAAATCTGGTACTGTATGGGGGCGAATGCCAATAATCAATTTGCTCACAAACTCAGGAGAATGGACAAAAACATTCAATGAAATTGTTTAAATCAAATAGGTCCAACTACAGTACATTATCTGAGCAGTGGCGTAACAATACAGGGTGTAGGGGGTGCAGTTGCTATGGGGCCCGGTGGCTCGGGGGGCCCGAGGCCAAGCTAGCAATCCTCTGCACCCTTTTGGCACGATGGCAGTGCCGTTATCCCAAGAATGCCCCAGTGACAGCGTGCAGCAGCAGCACTGTAGAAGCGCCTGACCTGTGCATCATCCGGCCTTAAATACGGTGTGTAGACCCAGCATGGCAGTGAGGAGACCCAGCGCTGGAGCAACCTCCGGCTCTTATATGTGGTGCAGTGACCAGGCTTGGCGGTGATGAGAACGGGTGGTGTGTTGGAGACCCGGCAGCGCGGAGACCCAGGCCAACAGCGTGAAGATTTGATGGAGAGGAGACACAGAGGTAGTGTCATCTGTCCTGGGTGGGGTGGGGGAGCGAGTGGGAAAAGTAAAAGGTACATAGCAGCACCGTGACCTGTAACGAAAGGTAATTAAAACACTGTAGGGGGGTGAAGTAGGAGGAACACAGTGCCATCTATACTGGTAACCCTTAGGGGCTCCTTTATACCTCTGTAGGTCCCCTTCTGCAGGATCTACGGTCTCTTTAGACTGATGTGCTGCGAGCAAATTGTTTGTAGGATTTTGAGAAAAAGGAGCCTGCGTGAGCCTATGTCCTTTCTCTTGTGGTGTTCTGGTGGTGGTGACAATCTCACTCCCACTTCCGTTCTCTCTTGATCCCCCTCTCTTGCTCTTCTCTCTCTCTCTCTTTCCCTTCTCCCTTACTCCCTATTTTTCCATGAAGCCCTCTACCCATTTCTCTCTCCCCAAAACCCTTTGTCTCTTACACTCACTCATTCTTCTGCACCCCCATGAGCACTTTAGTGACAATCCGCATCATTCTAGTTACACCCCTGTGTCTGAGTGACAGTTGTCCATTTTCCGGTTTAGGAACAAATGACTTAATTACAAATGACATTTGCTCCTATCCAGTATTAGGTTTTTATTCCATCCAACCAACTAGTTGGATGGTTGGTGGAAAGTTGGTCTGATTTGTGGCCAGCATACGGACTCCGCCCGATTGCTGTTTGGTTTTTATCTAAAAGAAATGATTCATCTTGCTGTCCAATCACCCAGTTATTGGTATAATTAAATGCAATGGAAATATTAATATAACTACTAATCTCCTCAGGCAAGTATGCTAAATATTATTTAGCAAAAAGTTTTAAAAATACCTATTGTGCAATAACGAATAAAATACAAAACAAAATGCTCCCCAAAATAAACATAGAAAAAGTATCCATTTAGAATGAGATCATGAGTTCTATGTCAGAAGTGTAACATTACTGTAATTATACAATTTTATATGCAAATTTCCCTTGAGGAGTTTATTGGATTGTGTCTAATTGATGAGTAATTCTTGAAATGTTACATGTCTAATGAGTACCTAAATGTATATAACCAGTAAACCCGCTCAAAGCAAATGCTTCGAAAGCTAGTAGATGTAGTTTCACTTGCTCCCAACAGATGGCAGTGTAAACACCCTCGGAGCAAATGCTTCGAAAGCTAGTAGATGTAGTTAAACTTGCTGCCAACAGATGGCAGTGTAAACCCCCTCGGAGCAAATGCTTCCAAAGCTAGTAGATGTAGTTTAACTTGCTGCCAACAGATGGCACTAGAAATATATATAAATGATATTGCATGTTAAAAACATGTAACCATCTATGATATAAAATGCAGGAAGTACGTTATCACTTGTAATTTATTATCAGTGTTGTGGGGGGCGCTGCTCTCTATAACAAAGATAACAGAACACCACAAGTTATAGCTGAACTGAAAACATAAAATGCTTTATGGCTTGATGCAGGGTGAGGAGCATTGCCCAGGCTTGTGCAGCATAGTTTCAGTCTACATATGCTAGAATTTAGACAATAGGGTTAGGTTACGGCTGGGAGGACTAGACGTAGGCTACGTGAGGCTGGGATGCAGTCATGCAGATGTCAAGGTCAACATGCATTAGATCGACATGTTCAAAGGTCGACACAAGCAATAGGTTCACATGGGAAAGGTTGACATGAAAAAGATTGCCATGCTTTTTTCATAAAAATAAATTAAAAGTGGTTTTTCACAATTTACTATCCAAGTGGGCATAGAGTGAGTTTATGATAGTTTGCTGAGCATAGTGAGGCACCGTGCCTGAAGCATGGCGAACGAAGTGATACTTTTACAGTGTTTATGTCGACATAGACACCAGAAAAACTTAAAAACGTAAAAACTTATGTCAACCTTATCCATGTCAACATATTGCTTGTGTCAACCTTTTGATTGCGTCGAGCTAATACATGTCAACCTTTTTTCAAGTGAAGACCTTTTGCCTGTCCAACAATAGTGGCCGACCTATTGACTGTTGACCACCTAAGGTTAGGGTTAGGTACCAGAGGGATGGTAGGGTTCAGGATTGGGAATAATTGCTCATCAGAGCATCAGAGGCCTGATTTGGAAGTCACAGTTAGATGACCATCAGGACCTCGAGATGCCACTGGAGGCGCTGCACATTAGTCTCCACTTGGGCACCAGAGACTATATATTGACGTTACATAACTGACTACATCAGGCATGTCCAAACTGTGGCCCTACAGCTGTTGTGAAGCTAGACATCCCAGAATGCTTTGTCATAGTTTTAGCATTCCCTAATAGCAAAACTGTGGCAAGGCATGATGGAGGGCCATAGTTTGGACATGCCTTGACTACATAATGAATGTAAAAATGGTCATTCTCATGTTGATGTTATAAATAATGATATTATGACTGTCTACATACATATGCTCCTTCAGAACAGTTGGCGGGCACATGCTACAAACCTATTTATGTAATTGTAATTTACACCTGCTTGGGCCAGGGTAGTTCTAACATATGTCAAGTATAGTAAGGGTAATGTATCACAGAAAAGATCTATATACCCCTAAGAAAACCATGGAACTTTAATGTTGTTACGTTCACATACACTGATGATGATGACCATGATGATGATGAAGATGGTCACCAACACTAGTGAACGGCAATAAATTGATTGTGACTGTATTGCTGACACTGTGAGGGGCCTTTTGCATTTCTCTGGCATATATTATTCTTTTGCATGCTGGTTTAGTTTTTTTTATTTATGTATGTAGGGAAGTAGAGCTGTTTCTGCTGTAATAGAGAGGTTTTTTTCCAAATTGTTTTGATGCCTAGTAACAAAGGAGGTTTTAAAAGAAATAGATACAAATCCAATAAAAAGTGTATCTGATCTAAGCCCCTACGCAATATGAGATTTCCGCAGATGCCGTTATTGGCAGAGTTTGAAGTCCTTGGGGCTCGGCAGGATACCACCATTGGCAAGTGCTTACATACTTGCTGATGCCAGCGGGATAGGGAGCGTTAGCAGGGGGGTTTGAGGGGGAGCGACGGCCATACTGCAGCATGGCTGTCATTAATAAGGACCTCCCTCATCTGTACATGTTCAGAAGAGGGAGGGGGTCATTAACAATGTACAGGATATCACTCAGAAGGGCCCTTCACCTAGTGTGTATGGGGCTTTATGCTTGGCCACATATGCTGCTTATGTAGGGCCATGCCCATCTCAAGATCTATATAGTTCATTATAGATTTTTTGTGCCCTTTCTTGAGTGTAAATTACGCTTATCTTGTGGGCACTATGCATCACACCAATAAGGGTCGATTCAATTACAAGCAACCTGCCATCTGAACAGCAGCATATTCACAGTATGTGTCTCCTGCCTATAGAGATTTTATAATTGCCATTTTTGGGGGATAGGTATTAGCTGCAATAAGTGTTTTTAGCAATCACTGCCATTATCGGGCTATCCAATTAAAGCCCTTTATTTGCAAATTAAAGTCCCATTTTTTAGGCAATTGTTACAGATCGGATGGATCAAAAAACTTTTTTCTAACACTGCCATGTCCAACGGTTGGCATTCAGAGCACCTGCAGTCTGTGGGTCAGTGGTGAGGAGTGAGGCAACATGTCAGGCTTGGCCTCACATTCTTCCCAATGACTCGTGAATCTATGGACAGATCCAAATAAAGCTTTCAGCAAGCATTAACAAACTGCAAGCTAAAGAACTGCATTGCTTCTTTACATGCACAGGTACTGAGACTGCCCACCCAGCACATTTCACCACTCCTAAAATTATCATGTGAAATATCAAATGCCGTTTTAGGATATACTTAAAATACCCATTGTAGTTAGACTGAAGGGACTGAAACGAAATCCCGGCGGTTGGAATCCCAGCGTTCAAAATTCCGACGCCGGAATCCCGACAAGGGGGACGTGGATGGCCCCACCTTGTGGGCTCGATGCGCTCGCCACGCAGCAGGCCCGGTGCCTCGCTAATCTATTCTCCCTCTTTGGGTGTTGTGGACACCCACAGAGGGAGAAAGTGTCGGGATTTCGGCGGTCGGGATTCTGGCGTCGGGATTTTGAACGCCGGGATTCTGACTACTGGGATTTGAACTGCATCCCAGACTGAAAGATAACACAGAAATGATTGTTTATTTATATGGCACCCCAAGCATTCTGCAGCACCGAACTATACATAAATGAGCAAAAGCAAGAAATAATGACTTTACAGTACAAGGCAATAGAGGACAAGTACTGTACATGGTAAATAAATATAGTTGCATCAGCGGACAGGACACTGAAGTAATTATTAGAGTGGCAGAGACCTAGGGTTAGGTGTCGTTGAACATAGTTACTGTTTAAAAGATATATATACTATATCATCAACAAGGCATGTTAGCAGTGGGGGGCGGGTGGCATCACGAACATTATAGTTAATAATATCGTTCAGTGTGTATGCGCTATATATCGTTCACTCGGGCTTGCTGCCGATATCAGCGGTAGATCCCATCATCTAGTGCAGTGGTTCTCAACCTTGGTCCTCAGGACCCCCCAACAGTGCACGTTTTCCAGGTTACCCGGCAGGTGCACAGGTGCACTCATTATTCACTGACACATTTCAAAAGATCACAGGTGGAGCTAATTATTTCACCTGTGATTCTGTGTGGAGACCTGGAAAACGTGCACTGTATGGGGTCCTGAGGACCAAGGTTGAGAACCACTGATCTAGTGTGTATGGGGTTTTAGACCAGGGCTCAGTTTCCCAGTTTTTCGCACCCTAGCAGTGCTGCATTTTTGGCTCACAAATCCATGCACTTTGCCATAAAATTAGATGTACTTTTATGGGGCAGAAGTATTAAGCTTTAACAAGAGATAAATGCAAGGGTGATAAGGAGAGATAAAATCCTTCTTAAGGTGCTTACACACGTACAGATTTTTCTGTCTGAACTATCTGGTGGGAACAAAAACCTGGAAATTTATGGGAGCAAATGACAATCAAAACATTGTTCCCAAATGCTTGAAAACAGACAGTGATCAGTCAGACAAATTGTTTAAATCATTCTGATATAACAAATTTATCAAAGCATATATTTTTTTTCTGTTTTCCTGCATTTGGGTGGAAATTTTTAATTGTCATATGCTCCCATACATTTCCATGTTTTTGTTCCCACCAGATAGATCAGACAGAAAAATCTGAAATATATGATGGACAAAACCATGTGCACTGCAGGGGGGCAGATGTAACTTGTGCAGAGAGAATTAGATTTGCGTAGGGTTTTACTTCAAAGTGAGATCTATATTGCAGTGTAAAAATAAAGCATCCAGTATTTACCCTGCACAGAAACAAAATAACTCACCCAAATCTAATACGGCCTACACACATGCCGATATTAAGGCCTTTTCTAAGCGATTTTGCTTAGTTTGTCAAAGTCCCTTAGAAAATGCCCTCACCTCGGTGTGTGTGTGGGGACTATATCGGCAGCAATGCGCGTCCCCGCTCGTCTTTATCGCTGGCCGAGATTGATGGACAGTGTCCATCAATCTCGGCATCTGCAAGGTTCTCCCACCGGAGAACACTGGCGCTGTCTGCTCACTTAGCACACAGAGCTGACAGCTCGCTCTGTGTGTGGGCTGTCAGCTCTGTGTGCTATGCGATAGCGGTGCAGCACAGCCCGACCTAGCATAGCTAGGTCGCCCTACACACATCGCTATGTGTGTAGGGCCCTCAATTCTCACTGCGCATTTTACATCTGCCCCTCTGCAGTGCACATGGGGCCTTATTTTGGTTCACTCTTTCTGACAAAATCCTTCTTAGATGGACAAAACCATGTGCACTGCAGGGGGGCAGATGTAAAATGTGCAGAGAGAATTAGATTTGGGTGAGTTATTTTGTTTCTGTGAAGGGAAAATACTGGCTGCTTTATTTTTACACTGCAATATAGATCTCACTTTGAAGTAAAACCCCACCCAAATCTAATTATATCTGCACAAGTTACATCTGTCCCACCTGCAGTGCACATGGTTTTGCCCATCTAAGAAGGATTTTGGCAGAAAGAGTGAACTAGAATTAAGCTGGGTACACATACATACAATCGTCGGGCCGTTCTTCCGTTCTGGGTCGGACGGCTGTTCAATTGTATAGGTGTGTACGCTGTCCCGACTCCCTCTGTACGATCGATAAACGGCCAAAAACGTTCTTGTCCATCCATACTCAGTCGGTCGAAGGTTCAGTGCTGTTTAATTTTCTTCCAACAGGACGGGCCCAAATCGGAACAAAAGTGCAGTGTGTACGCACGTTCGATCGATATGCTGGCCATTCTTGCGATTATACAGCCAAAGCTAGAACGCCTATGTGGGTGTTCCATAGCTCCATCATCTCTCCTACAGCACAAGAAGCGATCACCTCTCCCCATGTTTACCTCTCCCCATATTTGTGACTGTAGTGTATAGTACACTATAATAGTGCCTCAAAGTTGTTAAACTGCGTTAATTGCTGCAGTATGATATTGTAAGTATATAGTAATAGACTGGGGTGAGTCACAAATAATGAACTACACTAGTTGCTGCAGTGTAGTATAATAAGTACATTGCATTCAGAACGCACACTTGAATAAATCATATGTGGAGGTGACAGGGTTAATGTAGTTCACGGAGCCGCGGCTCAGATAGTGAAGCCGCTGCTCATGATATATACAGTAAGTGCAGGCTGTCACAACAGACAGGAATTTGAGCTGCACAAGCAGACAGGCAATAGCCCTTAAAAGGGCTAAGGATATCAAGGCACAGTTGCTAACATTTCAATATGCATTAGATAATGTGACACACACGGAGTGCCAAACTGCTATAAAGACGGGATATGCAACTACAGTCAGTTTGCCAGGGTGACTATGGACAGATACCGCAAACTGACTGTAGTCGCATACCATCATATACCAGCTCTGCCCTGTACTGTGTGCTTGGCACTGACATCATATATCACCCAAGCCCTGCACTGCCTCCTGTGACTTTCTGGGTACCGTGTAGGTCAGGGTGACTATGGACAGATACAGCAAACTGCTATAAAGACGGGACTACAGTCAGTTTGCCAGGGTGACTATGGACAGATACCACAAACTGACTGTAGTCGCATACCATCATATACCAGCTCTGCCCTGTACTGTGTGCTTGGCACTGACATCATATATCACCCAAAGCCCTGCACTGCCTCCTGTGACTTTCTGGGTACCGTGTAGGGCAGGGTGACTATGGACAGATACAGCAAACTGCTATAAAGACGGGACTACAGTCAGTTTGCCAGGGTGACTATGGACAGATACCACAAACTGACTGTAGTCGCATATCCCGTCTTTATAGCAGTTTGTATTAGGGCATATTACTCTGATTACCATACCATCACAAAGCTTGCCCACCTCCTATGGTCTACACCCTTTCCATGCCATAGGAGGTGGGCTTGCTCTGTGAACTACTAAATCCTGTCACCTCCACACAAGATTTATTCAAGTGTGCGTTCTGAATGCAATGTACTTATTATACTACACTGCAGCAACTAGTGTAGTTCATTATTTGTGACTCACCCCAGTATATTACTATATACTTACAATATCATACTGCAGCAATTATCGCAGTTTAACACCTTTGAGGCACTATATACGCAGCCAGTACTGATGTAAAAAATGAAATTACTTTTGTTTAAGTTCTGTACTCATGCCTCTTTGTTTTGGTATGCCCTTAACCCAGCCCATTATGATAATTTTGTTTATATATATTGTGTCAAAAGCCCAAATCGAGAGAGTGTGTACGGTGGTTTAATCTTTTTCTTGCGACTGTTTGGACAGGAGTACATCGGACGTCGCAAGTAAAATTGTACAGGTGTGTACGCGTGTATCGGCTGTAGTTTGTGGACGGTCCGACGCAGCTATGGTCGGTCGAACGGTCCCAAGAAAACAGGGATTGTATAGATATGTACCCAGCTTAAGGCCCATTATGTCAGACATCCATAACTTTTTTTTTCCCCCAAGTTAATTTAATTCTCCACAATTCCACCACTAAGAAATATGCTATTCTATTTCACAGAATTTCTGCAACAATGATCTGGGAAAGTATCTAAAAACTCACATGGTCAATAGTCAATTATAAGTACACATTGAAAATCGGAAATTGATTCTGCAATTTGCTTTCATGCCAGTTTAAATGCTTGGTGTGAGACGGTTTTAAATTCTGTTTATACTTTAGATTGCTACTGTCTTTTATGAGGTGTTTTTTCTGACAGTCTGAATTAAACATTGATATTTCATTTTCACTTTTACAATGGTATTTTAAATTCCCTGACGTTTACATTGTACAAGTCTTACTAGTTTATAAAATGTTTAGGCAGGGTGATTGCTAGGGTCACATCATGTAGATATGGGAGGGAATTCTACTCTGATCGCTCCAGGGCCGGCGCCACCACTAGGCAGGACTAGGCATTTGTCTAGGGCGCGTGCCACCGGAGGGCGGTACTTAGCCGCCGAGGTACCATAGAGAGGTACCAGAAAGCAGGTGAGTCTGTAATCCTCCTCCCTCCCTGACCCCCATCCCACCCGTTAATTAACGCTGCCCCCCCCCCACGCAGCGCACCGCCCGCTTCCCACTGGGGGGATTTCAGCGCGGCAGTATCGCCCGCACACACCCCCCCGTGCCGCATCGCAGTATCGCACCCCCGCACACATACACCCCCAGCAGTATCGTCCGCACCGTCCCCCCGGCGGGTGGCGGGGGTTTTTTTTGCCTGGGGCGGGCGGGGGACTTGCACCGGCCCTGATCGCTCCCCTGCGCATTCGCACATGCAGCAATTTTTTGTTTATGCGCAGGCTCTTTGTGTGAACGGACGCAGCAAATTGATAATTCGCTGGCCCTTTCGCAAAGAGCAGGGCGGGGGGGGGGGTATGAGTCGCGCCCATGGGAACGCCCAATGTTTCATGGGCATCCCCATGAAAACACTGGGCGTCCCCATGGTAATTCAGCCGTGACATGGGAGCCGGGGGGGTGTCAGCTGACATCACCGGATGTCAGCTGCCCGCCCTCTTCACGTACCAGGACGCCGCAAATCTGAGTCACCTGAGAGTAACATAAATTTGCGAGCGCTTTAGAAATCATTTACAGTATAAGTTCATGGATCTACTGTATGTGATTTCATGAAAAACAAAAAACACAACAGGGCTGTTTTATATAATCAAGAGAGAGTGATAAAGAATCAGCTCCTAACTGTCATGTTACTGACTGGGTTTGAAAAATGACAGGAGCTGGTTGTTTATCACTCTCCACTCACTCACTTTTTGTAGCTGGTACAACCAGCGCACACAGATGATGGATTTGTAAAGTGATTAACAGTCAGGGACCATTTGGGAGTGGCATAAAAAAGTAGGCGTATCTCAACCATGTAAGGGAGTGTCTTAAACTGCGATTCCGTATGCAGGCATAATGTCTCTTGCGTCTTACTTCTTGCGGCTATGCTGTGCCACCATATGGCTACTTAGAACTTTTATAATTGTTTTATTAGCAACCAATTCTATGGGTGAGATCAGATGCAGTAACATCTTGTGTTAAGAGCTGTCCTTTGCGTTGCGCCTGCAATGTGCAGCAGGTCCCTGGCGGCTCTCCAGCATCTTCCCCTCCCTCCCTTACCCGGTGCTGATGATGATGCTGACTGCTGCTGCTGCGAGTGGGATCTCCTCCTCCTCCTCCCTGCATCCGAAAGAGGATGTATAGTGCAGGAAGGAGGAGGTCACTGGTCCAGGCAGCACAACACTGTGGCCAAAAGTGAAGGGGAACTTCTATGGGATACCCTCCGCAGTGAAAACCCGGCGTGCAGATTTTCCTACATACTGTATGAAAATGTGGTAAAAACCCGATTTGCAGTTGCAATTGCTTTACCATACATCTCTGTATGAGGCCATGTGATCACCAGGGAGACTGAATAATTATGCCAGAACATGACATGACAAGTAAAGCAAGCGATTGCTTGCAAATTAAGATAAATGACTCAAACCAGATACCATGAAAAACAAATAGTGTGAATGAGCAAAATCATTTCACAGGAGTGTGGTCAGAGACTCTATATTGATGAGTAGGCATGAGTATGTAAATAAACATAGAGACTTACTATTAGAGCACCAAATAAATGCTTTAATAATTGGGCAGAGTACACTGGAAGTAGTGTTCACTATAGCACCCTGCACCTGATCTGCGACGAAGCCATATTTTAATCTTGAAGAGCAAAATTTAGACGTCATGTATCGCTACAGCTACTGTTGCTATAGCAATACATCATGTCTAACATTTATACCAGCAAAATTAGAATCTGCCCTCCTCACTGCTTATGGACAGTGTGCTAAAGGGAACAGTATGGAAGGATATCACAAATGATACAGAATAGAAAAGTCACACAGCAAAGCAGAGCCTTTATGATATATTCACATACAAATATGAGTATGTGGACACACCCAGGCAAAAAATCTCGTCATGTACTTCGGAAAAAGCCAACTAAGATTTTTAAGCTAATTCTACACCAAAATAATTATATAAACAGACATATCACAAAATATACACCTTAGGTATAGTACCACACTACCAACCTCGGTATAGTACGCTACACAAAAGCATGATTGCAACTTGTTTCAAATAGGTGAAAAGTATGCACATGTTGTTATGTAATGAGAGAGACTGCAGACATTAGATTTTGTTGAAGAGTTAACAATGTACATTTTGGGAGACCTCACCTGTGATTCCTGCATGGCAAAGCACTTTGCTTCCTGTCTTATTCCACACTGCATTCAGTAGTCATCCTGCCCTTCCCTGAGTCCTCCCCTTCTTTGTAACATGAGTCAGTGAACACCGTATTTCAGCTAATGTAAGCTCATCTGCATTCAGCATTATTCTCTTCCCCGAAATACAGAAGGAATTACAGTCTCTACTTTTTAACCATAAAAACAGTAGTGTACTGGAATTATGTTCAAAATTCCGGGGATTTTGGGTTAAATTAAGGAAATTCCAAATATTGTTAATAAAATAAATTACTTTTGGTTATGACACTTAACCCATCTGTACTGCTGATATCATGATATGCATAGTATTTAGTCCAGTAGACGGGTGCTGGACAGTTTCCCGACAGTCAGGATCCCGACTGTCATTACCTCGATGTCGGGATCCCGACAGTCAAAACCCCGACATTCGGGGTTCTGACGGCCACCGGCTATTCTCCCTCATGGGGATCCACAACCCCCATAGAGGGAGAATAGAATAGGTGGCGAGCGTAGGGTGGCAAGACTGCAGGGTGGCGAGCGCAGCGCGCCTGCAAGGGGAGTTGTTGCGCTCGCCCCGCTGTCTGAGTCCGGCCAGTCGGGATCGGGATGTTGGGCTAATGACTGTCGGGATCCCTACTGTTGGGACCATATACCACACCCCAGTAGCCCTTCTACTTGTACTGTATTTCTTCTTTTGCTATGCAGCAACTCACGTTTCAACTTCACGCCTAGTAGAGAAAGACATTAATACTGCTTTCACACAGCGACGGGCGAATAACCCGTCAATTACACGCCTTTTGAAACGCTTTATTTGTACGTTTGCTGTCAGACCCCCTTCACACAGGAGAGCAAATCTCCAGGTGTAAAATTTAGACCTGGAAATTTGCTCTATTACACGGATTTTTCACCTGTGTGAAAGTGTCAACCCGGATTTTAAATCCGGGTCTCTGACCCTGGTCATTTGCAGAGTCGGAGACCCAGAGATTAAGATCAGGATTGACCTTTCACACATAAAAATGACCCGTATATTTCATGAAATTCCTGGGTGGAACTGCTTACCCAGGAATTACATTTTCTGTGTGAAAGGGGTATAACATTGTAAATACGCAGTGTTCTCACAAGAGCTTCTGATTAGCATGAAGCTCTTTGCTGCACCACACTCTCAACGGCTTTCATTCAAAGCAATGGAAATTTTTAGTACAAATATGTCCATATTTGCTCTTCGCACATTACAAATACAACTGGCTTAGGAGGTACATAAAAAAAGTTTTCCTACCTTGCTCCACTGAGATAAAGAAGAATGGTCATCCAGTTTTGTATGGACACTTCATATCAAAAGCAGTACATATGATGTCCATTGTATATTTATTCCTTGCAACTTATGCTGACAAAGGGCAGGATGTATTAATTGAGGTAAAAACCTGCATTTACCACATTTTCATATGTATCAGGCCTCGGCGCCAAGTTTTCAATGTGAAGGGTAACGCCAAAGTTTCCCTAAATTGGCATTACCCTATAGATGCCTATGGGCTTCTTTCCTTCCTATTACCAGCATACTGCCATCCCCAACTTCACCCATCTGAGTGCAGGGAAGTGGAGGAGGAGCCCAGGAGTCACTGCAACTGTCAACAGCAGCAGGCTCCTGAGCGTAGGAGGTGATGGAGACCCACGGGGACCCTCTAACGCGTGTTCTTATGGAGCTAATAATTCTATAGTCAGTTCTGTGGTCGATCTTCTTTTGATTGAGATTTTTCCTAAAAACAAACCAGCTATCTCCAAAGTGTTTCATGAATAGGTGAAGAACCTGAGCTTGTTTAGATTTTTAGAAAGCTCTCCAAAGTTAAGATTGAAGGTGCCCATACATACCTCCCAACTATCCTGCTTTTCGTGGGACAGTCCTGTTTTTTTTTTGGCCTGTTCCATTCAGGGCCAGCAGTGTTCCACGGTGGTGGTGGTGGTGGTGTGGAGGGGGTATTTGGTAGTCCGCCCTGCCTGCCACTGCTCTGCTCTATTCAGTGAGACAGAGGGACTGGGGGCATGGTCAACAGCTCTCATAGCACTGGCCATACCCCCATAGTGATGGAAAACGGGGGCTTGGCTTGTGGTTGCAGCACCCTCTGTGAGGCCATTCCCCCATTTTGGACAGGCGCACGGCAACGCTGTGCGACAATCTCAGTTGGCAAATGTTGGGAGGTTTGTCCATAGTGTTTATAAATGATGAACAAAGAATTGTTACCCTTTTATTAAAGGGAGACTCGGGTAAATTTCCTAAAATGGCCATTCTATTGAAGATTGGATGTTGCCCATAGCAACCAACCAGATTATGTCAGTCACAGCGCAGATGAAAAGTGCTGCATTCTTTAGCCAGCAACCTGACTATATATTGTAAAATATAACAAGGTTTGACAGGAAAAAGGACGTATATAGTGCTTTGTCCTCATGTGTCAAGTGAGTCTTGTTTTGGTTATTTCGATGTATAATGATCTAGCTGTGTTATTTTAAATGAGCAAACCAATGGATGATGTAGAGTGATGTAAGCATAATGAGATATGTATTGCAGTCTCAAAAATACAGTACAAAGTAGTACAATGGAGAATGATTCACAATACCCGTTAACAGTACTATTTTTCTGGAAACATAGGGCCTTATTCTGGTCGGTGCGGTCCGTTCCAAATTCTTTCGGAGGGCGCGTTTTAGCCGTCTGCGCATGTGTAGGCAACGCAATGCGCATGTGCCACGCATGGTCTCCGTACTCGTTCTCACTAATACCGTACAGAAATGTGCACCGAATTGACTCAGGAAATATGGGCGTAATATGGGTGTCATTCGGAACTACACAAGGGCGTGGTTTCAAAGTGGGAAAAACTGGGCGTAAATATGGGCGTACACGAGGGAGTGCATGAACTGTGGTAGGCGTGCATTCAGACAGCACACCGACTGCAAACGAACCAACACGCATGAAATATGCGGTCTTCATAAGCAAGTTTTACTTTGCGGAGAGAACTTGTTCATGTGCTAGGCATTCGGTTCGCCCAATTAGTACGCCCGCACCTGAAGCACTCTCAGCTGAACACAATACAATCCACTCCTCTACTCATTACTGATTAATTACACTCTTTTCATAGCTTCAATTGGAAGTAAATTAATAATAATTTGCAATGAAAACAAAAATGTAAATTTTTTTTATCATTTCATACATAGCCACAGCAGAATCATTAGGAACACATCAGGTGGCTTCACAAGAAAAGTATAGGACCAACACTTCAAGAACAGCAGCCAGTAATGGTAGCAGAAAGAGGGCAACAGGGCAACCAACCAAAACATTCCAACCGAAGGCACCACAAATTTGGGTACCCTTTGCACGGGATTGGGTTTGCACACATGAAGCTGACATACACAGCAAAATGAAAGATTTGGGACGACATAAGGGCGAGATTAATGCGGAGGCCACTTCACTTGCGTGACCGTTTTGCCCTGGTAGGGGCCTTGCCACGTGCAGCAGCTCCTCGGCCACGGCCACGTTGTGATGGTGGGTCTGGTGGAGCAGATGATGTTGAAGGGGGGGATGGTGTTCTTCTTCCGCCAGCAGGGAGTGCTGGTGTTGGGAAAGCACCAGAAACGGCTGACAATAGGGCCCTATTGGTGGTAATTAGCTCCGCCACAAGCTCATTATGGCGGAGGAGGAGGTCATTTTGCCGCACGGCTTGATCAGCCATCACCTGCAGGCTGCCAGCTATTGCCTGCTGGCTCCCAGCTATTGCCTGCTGGGTGCCGACAATTGCTTGCATGACCTCCTCGGTCCTAATCAGCCGCTCTGATGCTAACTCTACCCTGCTGGTGAATGTTGGTAAGCATCTGCAACCACCTGTCCACATCCTGTGTGGCCGTTGGCTGCTGCTGCACATGGCTGTCACGTGTGGCAGGTGGCACTGTTTCCTCCGCCTCCTCCTCAAGAAGATCACTACCGCACGTTGGAGATGGTGCTGAAAGAGAAACGTACAATTACAACACATTCCTAGAAAATTATTACAAAGAACTTATGCCATGCTAACAAATTACCTTCAAGTTCAGCCGCAAATACTTCCACTGTTCCCAACGTGCGGTCAGTTTCCTCTTGAGGTTGCTTTTGAAGTCATGCCACCTGCAACCAAAGTGTAAATATTATTACATGTCACCCCTGACGTTTGAATTAGCATGCATTGTTATCTGCTACAGATTTTTAAGTCTGCTTCATTCCACATAACTTACATTAGTTTAAAGTTTAAAATAATCACCTTGAACATACATTCACACTCACCGTATAATATATATTGAATAAGTGACATGGCAATCATGTCTTTTGCTCCTAGCAACGTGACCTGCCATTTAACAATTGCATCTACCTTCTAATAAACACATTACTGGTATTGGTCAACTCTAATTTCACACACTTGAACTTGCCTTTTTTTCATGCTCTCTGCCTCACGAACTTGTGGAGCAACCGCAGTAATCTCCACAGTTATGTCCTCCCAAATCTTCCATCTCATTGTGGGTGTCAACCTCAGCTGTGTCAACTCGATCATTTCCCGTGCACGGGGTACAAGAATTTGCAGTTCCTCCGGTTGGAATGCCTTGTTCTTGGTGGTTGGTTCCTCTGTTGGCCTCTTCCGGCCACGCCCACGGCCACGGCTACCTGTTGCTGTACTTGAAGTGCTGGCCAGGCTACTCTCTTGTGAAGCCACCTGCTGTGTTCCCAATGATTCTGCTGAGGCAGAAGATGGCCCTGCAGAAGATGGCCCTGCAGAAGATGGGCCTGCAGCCTGTTGACCTCCCAGTGACTGGTTTGTAATCAGGTGCACATTGGAGGTGATGGAGTCCAGCTGAGCTAAGAGGAGCTGATGCTCCTGTTCTCCCTCTGATTGTGACCCAGACATGTTTGCAGCACAATCTAGTTGTTCTTGCACACCTATATATACCCATTTATCTAATTGGCGTACATCACCCCCACCCTGCGTTCTGTGCGGCAGCGTACCGTATGGCTGCGTACACCATGGTGTTTGTGCGGCGCAAACGCCACGCCCATACCAGCGGGAAAGATACTGTACAAAACCAGGCGTCCATTCCAAGTCTGATTTTGTACTCAATGGCAGAATTTTTCACCAATGAACAGCTACAACTTTTGGCAGACATAAATGCTATATGTGAATGTTCATTAGTACTGTGCACTTGTATTGTATGTACAACAAATGTAACTAACCCATTCCATATTATTTTTTTTTTTATTTTATAGTCTTTATTTGCATTTTTTTGTAACATGCATACAAACATATAAAAAAAAAACCCAGCAACATACAAATACATAATTACACAATGACAAACATTAACACGTTAAGGTCATCCTAATCGCTATACATAATGTTATAATCTTCTATCCAGAAATACATTACATGCAAATTGCCAAACAGATATTTCATCTTACTCTGTATTGTGTGATTTTGATCAGTTTTATTTTCCCATTTTGAATACATGTCCACCTGTATTACTATAACAATAAATGTGACCGCTTCAGTGTATACTACCCGCTATCAATTATCAATTTATTTAAAGTGCTTTGTGCTCATTTATGTTTATAATCATTCTTATCAATTAGACATTTGATCACATTAATTTGTGGTTTATACCTTACTATCCCTTTTTCTCTATAGATACAGTCGTTTATAGACGTGCCTTTGTAGTTATCTACTTCTTTAATAATGAATCGCAAGCAATGCAGCATCTCATTCCATATTTAAATCCAGTCCACAACACATGCAATAGTAATCACTGATTGCATCCAAATGACATGTGATAGGCCTCTAAATACTGGCTTGATGCTAGGTACATTTGAATCCAGATCTCTAGTGTGGGCCGGTATAAGGTAAGTGTTTACATGGCACCATGGCCTAATAATGGGAAATGGTATTGCACTATTTTGTATGTTTGTGGTGTATTGGTGTCACACCAATAAGGCTGTCTAATTTAGTACCTTGTAGAGATATGTGTAACTGTATATTGTTGCACACTATTTCACCTGTTGTTTTCAGCCATGTTTGGTGAGTATATTGGTTTTCCAACTTCTTTCACCCTGTCTGTTTTGTATGTGTTGGTGATGTGGTTATTTGTGGCAATATTAGTTGCATACAGTAAGTAATGCGAAGGGCAGCTCAGCGATGCCAAGCTATAGCAAGCGTAACTTATTTACTAAAAATGGGGTGTTTTTTCACTGCGCTGGAGTGGGATAAAAAAGCAGCTCAATAGATTCTAGCAGGTAAATATAGTTTTGGGGATGAGCGCTAATTAAAAGAATTAAAAGAATAGATGTTTAAGATAAAGGAAAGAAAAGTAAGTTTAGAAAAACACCTGAAAATAAAAAGTTGGTTATAAATAATGCTTACAGCTCAGAGTAACTTATTTAAGTAAATGTGGTTAAATGGCTGTTAATGAGTTTAAAATGGCATACACTATATGTGTGTTACTTCCTCTTTGACATGCTGTCATGTGGATATAATATGTAATTGTATATGATTATTGATTGTGATTCATACAATAATGACCCTTAATTGACACTCATCCTTTTTTTTTTTACACAGCACGTGAACGAGCAAGACAGGCACGGGAGGAGGCGGAGGAGGAGCAGGCCCAGGAGGAAGTGGAGGAGGAGCAGGCCCAGGAGGAAGTAGAGGAGCAGCAGGCCCAGCAGGAAGTGGAGGAGCAGGAGGCCCAGGAGGAAGTGGAGGAGGAGGAGGCCAGGGAGGAGATGGAGGAGGTCGACCTGGAGGAGGAGGAGGAGGAGGCCTGTGAGGTGGTGCAGGAGGAGGAGGCCTGTGAGGTCGTGGAGGTTGTGCTGGAGGAGCCCCGTCAGGAGGTGGAGGTGGCTGAAAGTGGTACGTATACATAATGCATCATTAATGACTTTTTTGGCTACTGTTTATTATGTAGCACTGCTGAATTATTTGTGTTTTACAATAGTAAAAAGTAAGAAAACTAAGTGGGTAACAACAGACACACAGGGGTTAGATAGGGTGACCAAATCATCCCTATAATCAAGAACACATCTTAATTACACAGGTTCTGGGGATGGCTTTCACCTCGATTTAAACTGCCACAGAACCTGTGTAGTTAATCTGTATCCCGGATTAAAGGGGTGACTTGGTCACTTAAGGGTTACAGGCCCCTGCTGCAAGCGTACAATCTGTAGTCTCATATAGGTGATTAGAGTTTATAGTTGATTTTTATTTCTAAACAAGAATAAGTATGGCATAAATGGAGTATGGACAGGCCTGGATTATAATGTGGTCAGTGTCCCTGGGCCCTCCTCTAGCTAGGGTCCCCCTGTGGTTGGCATGTATTTTTGTCCTAAAAAATGTTGGTTGTTTTTTATTTAAAAATGGTTTTGGCCATGGGAGTGGGTTAGTGCTGCAGCTTCACCTAACTGGCAATATGACAATGATTAATGGAGCAGAACATCGGCAGCCAAGCCATCCGTTATTGCACAAGTGTACTCTGCATTATTGAGAGTTGACTAAGTCCCATGCCATGTTGCAGCAGAGAACAGAGGCTGAGAGGTTTTTGATGAGTTGTGATTGGTGGAGCTCATTACATGCTTCTCAGGTCCAAGGACAAAAGCAGCAGCAGCTTAGTCATGGGTGGGTTTAGATTCAGAGGGAGCACTATGACTGTGAGGTCTCCTACAGAGTAAGAAGTAGAGGGTTCAAAAACAGGCTTTTCATGTGTTATGTATGCATGTATGTATGTATGTATGTATGTATGTGTGTGTCATATATATATATATATATATATATATATATATCTATATCTATATTTATCTATATATATATATATATATATTTGTTCACGCTGGCCGGCACTCTGAACGCTGTGCTGCGCTACTTGCCCGGTGCCTTCCGAAGTTTCCCCTCGGGTGAGGGGGGAGTATACAGCGTGGTATGGTCGGCGGCACTCCCAGACTGGGAAATAAAGTACAACGATATGCCCAATAGTTGATCAACGTTTCAGTGCCCGTGCACTTTTATCAAGATCAGCAGAGTGAATAAAAAACAGTGAGACTTACCACTCTAAATAGACAGTGAACACATAATGGGGAGTTAGCTGCTTCCGGACGCCTTCACAAGATCCGGCGCTCGGTTACTGCGTCATCGCCAGTACACAAACACGTTGCTAAGCAACCACATCGTAATAATTTGTAGCACATCTAAACTGAAAAAATACAAGAAAAAGTGTCAGAGATATACAATGGTTCATATAAACTCTCATACAGGAGGTTTTCAATGAGGAATATAGTGACTGTATGAGGGAATACGTATATGCAGTATGTGGGGTTGTGGTGGGTATAGTCTCCCTTTACGCAACCTGTCAACTGCATTGCCATGTCCTGATTCCCACATGAGAAATATACAGGAGAACCAATACTGTGGTTATATGTCTGAATAAACATGCCCAATATTGCGTCCTAACTATTAAATCAGAGTTTTCAACAGAATGCATGCAATCCCAATGATTCATTTAACCCACGGGGTGCTAGAGTCCCCAATCTTTCAATCCACCGGGTTTCAAGTTGTAATAACTTGGTCTGTCTATCCCCTCCTCTTTTAAGAGGTGGAACCTGATCGATGATCATGTATCTTATGGCCGTGACACTATGCTTTGCCTTAGCAAAATGTCTGGCCACCGGTTGTTCGCTGTTGCCCTTGGCAACTGCTGCTTTAATGGCTGACCGATGGTTAGCCATTCTCTCTTTAAACATGGTTTCAGTTTTTCCCTCGTAGAAGAGGGAACAGGGACAAGTAATAAGATAAATTACGAACTTGGAAGTACATGTCAAACGGTAATGTATGTTGATTTTTTTACCGGTAAATGGGTGATTGAAGCTCGAGCCAGTTTGTAAGAAGCCACATGTGGTGCAGTTCGGACATCTAACACATCCAGCCCGTGGTTTACCAAGAAATGTGTCAGTTGGATCCTTCACCATTTCTGTGATGTCATTATGTACCAAGTAGTTTTTAAGGTTTTTATTTCTTCTATATGCGGGCATAAGTTTTTTGTTGGAAAGATGGAGGTCTGTGTCCGATTGTATGATAGGCCACAGTTTCTTGGCTTTTTTAATCAGGTTCGGGGTTTGGTGATTGTACGTATTAGTCCAAACCAGTGTCTCTTTGGTCTTTTTATTAAGATTTAGTGTGGGATTTTTTAATTCATTAAGAGGGATGGCTAATGCTTTCTGTTTCATTTGTTGTATTGTTTTTTTGTCATAGCCTCTCTCGAGGAATTTATTGGACATAATGTCCAATTCTACCAGAGCCTGACTGCGCTCACTGTTAATGCGGAGTACCCGTAAGAATTGGCTATAGGGTAGAGCTTTTTTAAGACTGGTAGGGTGGGCACTCGATGATAGGAGTATGTTATTCCTATCAGTGGGCTTATGGTACAAGGAGGTAATGATCTTATTATTGGCCAATGTCAAGGTGACGTCTAAAAAGTTGGTCGATTGGTCACTAATGGAGTACGTGTACTTTACTGGACTTGAGGTGGAGTTATGATTTTCCATAATGTGAGAGAATGTCTCTCTGGTACCACTCCAAAATATCAAGACGTCATCAATAAATCTGAAATAAGCAAATACATGTTTGGCAATCTCAGGATCTGAAAAAAAGGTTTCATTTTCAATCATTATCATAAATGCGTTAGAATATGACGGAGCCACACAGGATCCCATTGCTACCCCAGCTGTTTGCAGGTAGTAATTACCATTAAAATAAAAATAATTTTTGGTAAGAATGGTTTCCAAAAAGGTCATGTACAAGTTGAGGTCAGGGCCATTGTAAAGGGGGTTATTAGTTAGTAGCATTCTCGTTGCTTGTAAGCCCAGATTGTGTGGTATGCAAGTGTTCAGGTTACATACGTCAAGAGTGCACAATAAACAATTATCAGGCAGGGATGTAAAGGCATTAATGGCTGTTAGTAAGGCGGCTGTATCCTTCAGACAAGTGGGTTTGGCTTGAATAATCGGCTGGAGATATCCATCAAGGTACACCGAAATCGGTGAGAAGATAGAACCCCTCGCCGATATTATTGGCCTGCCCGGTGGTTTATCAAGATTTTTATGAATCTTAGGTAGTGAATATAAGAGGGGCCTTACTGGGTGTTCAGTCGTCAGACAATTTTTGATGGCTGATGAAATGAGTCCTTCTTTATGAGCATGTGAAATCAGACTGTCCAATTCTTTTTTTTAAATCATGGTAGGATCCCCGTTGAGTAGACAGTAGGTATTTGAGTCGGCCAATTGCCGGTCAAGTTCAAGTTGGTAGTCTGTTAAATTCTGGACCACTATAGATCCACCTTTATCCGATTGTCGGATGATTATGTCCTTGTAGTTAAAGAGAGCACGGAGTGCTATCCTTTCTTGGTTGGATAAATTCCAATGTGTCGGTTTAATGCTGTCGACTGTTTTCGGTGTCTCCTTCTCCAAAAGTCGACTGAACGTTTTCAGGGATGCGTTTGTACTCACTGGATCAAAACTGGACTTATGTTTAAGGGGGAAGAGATGTTTAGGCAATGGTTCTGAGATGGGAGTGATGGGATTTTTCCCATAGTGTTCTTGTCGACGAATGGATCTGTTTAGTTTGTATGTGTCGACTCTCCATTGTAGGGGGTCAAATGCGGCTGTCGGCACAAATGACAGTCCCTTTTGGAGAATGGACATCTCAATAGTTGATAGGACTCTAGAGGATAAATTAAAGACAAGGCTCTGGTCCTCACTTATTTGCCCCGCTTTCTCCTTCCTCCTTTTGTTTTGCCCGCCGCGACGGGTGGCGTTGTGTCGACACTTGCTAATTGGGCACGGGTCCGTACCCCTAAAGGGCGGGAACCAGGGCCCGATCTTACGTCGCTGTCGCTGCCAGTAGAATATTGATCAGTATGGACTGGTTGTTTAAGTTTTCTCCGGAATAAAGGTCGCCTTTCCTCTCTGGGATATGCGCCCGTCAGCCATGGATATATACGCAGTTGTTCATAATCCTGGTCAACTTTAATTTTCTTCTCTTTCTTGAACTTTATCAGTTCTTGAGAATATTTGTCCATATCGGTGGTCAGCTGGGTTAGCCAGTTGGTAGCTGTATCATCAGTCAGCTGTTTCATTTTTGCCGACTCAAATGCACTGATTTTAACTTTGTATTTATCCATTTCTTTCCTGGATTCCTCGATCACCAGTAATAGGAGATCGAATGAACATTTGTTCAGTATGGAGGTCCATTTAATACAAAAGTCCCCATTATAGCGTCCAATCGTGGGCGTGTTTCTGAAGCGGAATCCGCGTGGAATTTTTTTCTCTCTATAATAATTGGAGAGGGTCAGTCCGTGTTGGTAAAAATCAAGTTCTTTCTTCTTCAACCGTAGTAGTTCTTTATAGATGTCAGGACAGGTGTCATTATTTCGTGGTGTGTCCGGTTCATCAGAGAACAGTATATTTTCTGCCTCCGATTCAGAATAGCTGTGTAGGGCACCTGGAATCCAGGTAACCCGTTCTTGCGTCTTCTCAGCTGGGGTCGCTTTGTGTTGAGACAAGGAGCCGGTGGCTGGTGCGGTCTGGGGGAGTGAGGTTCAGAGGGAATAATCCCAGTTACAAGGGCTGATGCCCGGTGCAGTGTTAGTGATGATTCACTGCTGTTCCGACGTGGTGTAAGTAAATGAGGAGCTTGGGTGCCTTGCCAGAAATCCTTCACTCAGTACTCACAGTTCACCGTGTCTACATGAGCGAGGGTATACACATTTGTTCGCGCTGGCCGGCACTCTGAACGCTGTGCTGCGCTACTTGCCCGGTGCCTTCCGAAGTTTCCCCTCGGGTGAGGGGGGAGTATACAGCGTGGTATGGTCGGCGGCACTCCCAGACTGGGAAATAAAGTACAACGATATGCCCAATAGTGGATCAACGTTTCAGTGCCCGTGCACTTTTATCAAGATCAGCAGAGTGAATAAAAAACAGTGAGACTTACCACTCTAAATAGACAGTGAACACATCATGGGGAGTCAGCTGCTTCCGGACGCCTTCACAAGATCCGGCGCTCGGTTACTGCGTCATCGCCAGTACACAAACACGTTGCTAAGCAACCACATCGTAATAATTTGTAGCACATCTAAACGGAAAAAATACAAGAAACAGTGTCAGAGATATACAATGGTTCATATAAACTCTCATACAGGAGGTTTTCAATGAGGAATATAGTGACTGTATGAGGGAATACGTATATGCAGTATGTGGGGTTGTGGTGGGTATAGTCTCCCTTTACGCAACCTGTCAACTGCATTGCCATGTCCTGATTCCCACATGAGAAATATACAGGAGAACCAATACTGTGGTTATATGTCTGAATAAACATGCCCAATATTGCGTCCTAACTATTGAATCAGAGTTTTCAACAGAATGCATGCAATCCCAATGATTCATTTAACCCACGGGGTGCTAGAGTCCCCAATCTTTCAATCCACCGGGTTTCAAGTTGTAATAACTTGGTCTGTCTATCCCCTCCTCTTTTAAGAGGTGGAACCTGATCGATGATCATGTATCTTATGGCCGTGACACTATGCTTTGCCTTAGCAAAATGTCTGGCCACCGGTTGTTCGCTGTTGCCCTTGGCAACTGCTGCTTTAATGGCTGACCGATGGTTAGCCATTCTCTCTTTAAACATTTCAGTTTCAGTTTTTCCCACGTAGAAGAGGGAACAGGGACAAGTAATAAGATAAATTACGAACTTGGAAGCACATGTCAAACGGTAATGTATGTCGATTTTTTTACCGGTAAATGGGTGATTGAAGCTCGAGCCAGTTTGTAAGAAGCCACATGTGGTGCAGTTCGGACATCTAACACATCCAGCCCGTGGTTTACCAAGAAATGTGTCAGTTGGATCCTTCACCATTTCTGTGATGTCATTATGTACCAAGTAGTTTTTAAGGTTTTTATTTCTTCTATATGCGGGCATAAGTTTTTTGTTGGAAAGATGGAGGTCTGTGTCCGATTGTATGATAGGCCACAGTTTCTTGGCTTTTTTAATCAGGTTCGGGGTTTGGTGATTGTACGTATTCACTCTGCTGATCTTGATAAAAGTGCACGGGCACTGAAACGTTGATCCACTATTGGGCATATCGTTGTACCTTATTTCCCAGTCTGGGAGTGCCGCCGACCATACCACGCTCTATATATATATATATATATATAATCTTTAATTTATTGGATTTATGTATCACTATGTTAAATGTATTCATGAATATCATTAGTAATTTTGTACCCCCTTTAACATGCCCACAGATTACCCTAGCCAGGTAGATGAGGGAGTCCGTGGGGTCCTCCAAAAAATGAGGGAGCACCTCCAGCTGTTGGCGGACGACCTGCAGGACCTAACGGACCTGCTCCTATAATTTTTGTTTGATTTTTGTTAAATTTTAATAACATATTTTTGTAATAATAAATTGTTGATGACAGTTAGAAGTTGTCTGTGTGTTTTGTTTTAATTTAACAGTATATGTGGAAATAGTTTAAAATATTTTTCACTTGCAAAAGGTAAATACTGTATATAGATGTATGTTATTGTAGTGTGCACATCCTTGCAAGACACAAATGTAATATAATTGTACTCCAAATAACATTTGCCCTTATTCAGATTGAAGCGGTACGGCCCGCATGCGGCCGTACCGCCGATGTTTTCTCTCTGCACATGCGCAGAGGTCACTCTGCGCATGTGCAGGGGAAATCTCCGTTTAAAAAAATTAGACGCCGCAAAGGGGGCGTATAGGGGCGTGAGGGGCTTCAGTCCCTCATTTCCCTATGTATACGCCCCGCGTTTCATGGGCGTTCCCATGCAAACGCGGGGCGTACGCATGGTAATGAGGGCATGACGCCACTCATGGGGGCGGAAAGCTGACGTCGGCGGATGTCAGCTTTCAGCCCCCATACAAGCTACCACACGGACAATCGTCCGTGTGGTCTCAGCTTGCGGGAGCTGCCGCGGCGTGCGGCCCTGCCTTCGATGGTCGTCGACCATCGAATGCAGGGGGCAGCTCCCACCATGGTGGAGGCGTACGCCTCCACCATTTTCGTGCGGATCGCCAGCCGTCCGTGTACGGACGGCCGTGGCGATCCGTAGCGTGGGCGGGGATTCGTCTGGTGCGGTCGGAGCCGCATATGCGGCTCGACCGCACCAACCAGAATAAGGGCCATTATCCAAAAAACATAATACACACTGTGTTTATAACTGTAGGTAAATTTGCTTTAGTATGTGTTAGTAATAATTAGCACATTGTAGAATATTGCATTTGATGTGCAATTATTATATAATATGCATACATAAAACATAGGTAAAGGGGCAACAATGAATGAATAGCACTTCACATGATGTAAGGGTTAATGTAAAGTGGTAGTAATGTGTTTAGGTATCAATTAGGAATTAATTGATTACAATTACAAACAATCCATTTTTTATGAGGTTGGCTAATTGCATAAGTGTGTCATGTGGCAGATGTATGAGTTCAGATAACAGTCGTGAGTTTTGTGGAAATACACCGCATAGGTGCGTACGGACAGCTTCCCGTCCGTTCTGACGCTGTAAGACCGTGCAGAATCTTTGTGTTCCCACCGCACACGCACGGTTTGGATGTTGTCTGAAAACACACCCTCTTCTTAGAGAGTGAGTCCGTCCGAATGCAGAGGACCTGTGGGCGTTTGTTCTTACGATGTCCGCACAGCGTGGCGTTCGGTCAGCTCCGAAATAATTCAGAACGGACCGCATCAACCAGAATAAGGCCCATAGTTCCAGAAGCTACAGGTCTGGGGGTGGATCAATTAAATAAAGAGAGAGAGAGAGAGAGAGAGAGAAAAATGTATATTTTGTATTTAGAAACAAAGGCACGCACGGGAACTTTAAAATAAAACATCTTATGGAGAGTAAATTTTGGTCCAGAACAGGTCCAGGAACCCTGTCCCTGATGATGTCATATTTAATTAAAGGTTCAGTAACGGAGTTCCTGCTGGTTCCTGATGAAAAATAGCACTGCTTGTTAATGTAACTTGCCTTTGATTCCACAGTCCTTATATGGTCAATGAGCTGGATGTCCCCTACCAATGTACAAACTATCATCTAATGCTTCGCTTATAGTGCAACATCAAAGAATAAAATGTGACAAAACAGTGGTCTTGTAAAAATGTGAGAAAGAGACCTGTGCTTTTGAAGAGAAAGATGTTGCAGTGCTTATTATGCATTTTTAGTCTGGATTCTGTGGGATGTTCACATACTGGGCAATTGTAGCATACTTAAAAGTAAAATTAGGTCTGTGTGATCTATGCCCTGAATATATTTGGAAATTTTACTCTTGACTGTATGATGAACAAAATCTCCTGATCGTTACATAATGGTTGAGGTACAGTATGCCTCTTTTTAAAATACCTAAAGCTGCACTCTCCCTTATAACTCCGCCTCCATGCTAGGTCACTCAGTTTAGTTAACAAGTCCCAACAGGAGGCAGAGAAGGAGAAAACACAGAATACAGGCACATACATTCATTCAAAAGAGAAAAGGACCAACGAGCAAAGTCGCATGCCCCACAAAATATCAGGCGTACTAAGATGGGCACCCTGTGGGCAGGGCCGGCAACAGAAATCTTGGGGCTCTGTATAATGATATTTCTTGGGCCCCCCACCTAATACCAAATCCACACAACGCTCTTCTGCATGAGCCTTAACCTTTCGCTGCTCCAGATCCTGCTTTCAGGTGCGGACTTCTCTCGTTCTCAGTCCTGCTGGCTTGGCTCCTACTGCTGCTTCCTGATGGCTCTGGCTGCTGCTGGCCTGTCACTTTAACAAAAGAATACTGAGCACTACGAGCAGGCAGGGCAGGTCTTTCGCAGAGTGCGGAACAGACTACCCGTGCAGTAAAAGTACAGGAGCCAGAGACTGAGGCCACAGCACCAGCGGTGGGTAAGGCTGTGCGCCTGCAGCACCAGGCCGTGCGCACACATAGAGTAGATGGCTCTCAGCGCCAAGTGGCAGGGCGCACACACAGTAGACGGCAGTGGCACACAGTGAGTCACTCAGACTCAGCCAAAAACAGATGGTGCACAGTAGACGGCCGGCCCGCAAGGGTCACTGACAGGCCAGCTAGTACAGGCAGTGGCCGTGCCCAGGCATGGAAGCTCTGGGGCCCTTTATATCTCTGGGGCCTGTCACACTTGTCCGCCTGTCTGTGGGCCTAGGAACCTTGAAGAAAGGGAGTTAACCGAGGGTAGGTTTTACCATAACTCCCGTTTTCTTCTTCAGGGTTCCTGGGTCCCACAGGGATAACATAGGAGATGTCCCAAAGCTGTACATTATGGGTGGGTAGACGCCTGATGGGCCACCAGAACCTGGTGCCCAGATGCAGAATCTTAGGAAGCAAAGGTATTGAAGGCATAGAACCTCAGAAACGTGTGGACTGAGGACCACGTTGCTGCCTTACATAGCAGTTCAGCAGAAGCACCACGCCGAGCAGCCCACAAAGGACCCACCGACCTGGTCGAGTGTGCAGAAATAGGTGAAGGCAATGGCAATTTAGCCTTCTCATAAGCCTGCATAATGACCATCCTAATCCAGCGAGCCAAGATCTGTTTGTGAGCAGGCCATCCTCATTTATGGAACCTAAAAAGCACAAATAAAGAATCTGACCATCTGATAGACTCGATACATGAGCTTTCAGGGACCATACCACAACCAGAGACCTCTCTTTGTTGTACAGGTTAGAGGAACAGAGGGCTGGAACCACTATTTCCTGATTTACATAGAATTTCGAAACAACCTTAGGAAGGTAAGATGGCTTTGTCCTCAGGACAGCCCTGTTTTGATGGAAAACCAGGAACAGGGAACAACAGGACAAATCCCCCAAATCTGAAACCCTCCTTGCTGTGGCGATAGCCATTAGTAAAACCACCTTAGCAGTTAGCCACTTCAACTCCACCAACGAAAGAGGCTCAAATGGTGGTTCAGAAAGAGCTTCTAGAAATACTGAAGGACCCCAAAGGGCCACTGGAGGAGTATATGGGGGTTGGATAATGTTGCCAGTTGTCTCTGGGACCAGACAGATAGTGCAGAGGCCTGAACTCTAAAGGTGCGTACACACTGGCTATAATCACCGGCAATATGGTCGCTGATCGACCATATTGCCAGCGATTGGAGTGTGCACCTGCTCCTGTTTTTAGCCCCCTTATGATCGCTGGTCGCAGGAGCTTGCTCTTGCGACCAGCTGATTCCCTCTGCGGCTCCCCCGGCAGAGGTTCCCTTTCATCAGCGACCATCTCTGGTCGTTCATGAAAAGGAGACACTGAGCAATATGATTGCTGCGCAATATATTGGTAGCAATATATTGCCAGTGATCATATTGCCCCGTGTGTACACAGCTTGAGGGATGCCAGATGCAAACCCTTATCCAGGCCACTTTGAAGAAAGGCTAACAGTCTTGCCACTTTAAATTGTTTAGTGTCATGAGATTTTGCCTTGCACCAAGAAAAATAGGTGTGCCACATGCTGAAGCAGGCTTCTAAGCCTGAATCATCATCTTAGTGACTTTTTCAGAGAAACCCTTCCTTTTTAAGATGGCTGTCTCAAGAGCCACACTGTCAAAGCTAACCTCTTCAGATCCAGGATGCAGACAGGGGCCTGTCACAGTGGTAACCGAAATGTAGGAGCAGCCAACAAATGTACTAGATCTGAGAACCAATGTCTCCTGGGCCACACAGGAGCCACCAGGATGTTGAACTTCCGGAGAACCTGCAAAAGAAGAGATATTGGCGGATAAACATATGGAAGATGAAAGTTCCACTTTATGGACAGAGTATCCGTGAAGTCTGTAGATCCCTGGCTTTGGAGCCGAATAGGCACCTTGTTGTTTTGTCGAGATGCCATCAGGTCAACGTCTAGAGTGCCCCATCTTCTGGCTATTTGAAGGAACACCTCTGGATGTAGCGCCCACTCTCCTGAGTGAACATCCTGCTGACTCAGGAAATCTGCCTCCCAGTTCAGAATTCCTGGGCGGAACACAGCTGAGATGGCTTGCACATGGCACTCGGCCCAATGGAGGATCTTGGATACCTCCCTAATGGCTTGTATTATTTTATGCTGCCTTGGTGATTTATGTAGGTAATTGTAGCGTTGTCTGACTGAATCTAAACTGGTCTGCCTTGCAACAGGTCCAGTGGCAGCTGTTGCGCATTGAAGACCACTCTTAAATCCAGAATGTTTATTGGTGATCTGGATTCCATCGGAGACCATCTTCCTTGCAATGACCGATATTCTACTATTCTCTCCGGCCCTGCAGACTTGCGTCAGTGGTGAGAACCACCCATTGTGGTATCCAGAATGGCCTTCCAAACTGCAGGTGAGTCTCGTCGAGTCACCACGTAAGTGACGACCTGAACTCAAAAGTGATCCTCATTGTCCGGGAGTGAATGGACATAGGACGTCCCTTTCACCTGGATAGGATTAGTATCTGTAGTGGACGGGAATTAAATTGCTCCCATTCGATCATGTTGAATGTAAACACTAACAGACCGAGCAGTTGCATGGTATAGTATAACTCTCTGAAGGTGCAGGAAGATCCAAATATTTTTCTGCAACTGTAGACACTTCTCCAGCAGAAGGATCCTCTTGGCTTCTGAGTCTAGCAAGGCCCTAAGGTGCAACATCTGCTTGGAATGGTACCAGGGCAGATTTTTTCCAATTTATAAACCAACCGTGGGCCTGTAGAGAGTTCTTGGTTAGCTGTAGATGTGCTAACAATGTCTCTTGTGAACTGGCTAGGATCAATAGATTGTCCAGGTACGGGAGTACTCTGACTCCCTGACATCTCTGGGAGGCTGTCATAACTGCCATCACCTTTGTGAATATTCTTGGAGCCATAGCCAACCCAAATGGGAGGGCCTGGAACTGAAAATATTGCAGTGGTATGGCGAACCTCAGGAACCGTTGGTGAGACTGAGCAATGGGAACATATAGGTATACATCCTGAATATCCAGGGATACCATGTAATCCCCCAGTTTCTTTGCCAAAACAATGGACCTTAAGGTTTCCATGCGGATTTTAGCAACCCTTATAAACTTGTTCAGTTACTTCAAGTTTAATATTGGATGGAACGATCCGTTTGGTTTGGGCACCAGAAAAATGGTCGAGTATTACCTTTGGCATCATTGTTGTTGAGGAAGTGGAACCATTAGTCTGGATTAAAGTAGAGATTCCACTACCTGTTGTAGACAAGCCCTTGTTACCAGATCAGTTGGTAGATTTAAAAAAAAAAACTGTTGTGGGGGGGCATCCTTTGAAGGACCCATGGGTCACCACTTCTTTCACCCAGGCATCAGACGTTCTCCGGAGCCACTGGTTTGCGTAGAAGAGAAGTCGCCCCCCCACCCTGGGGTCCCAAGAGGGAGGCCTGCGCTGTCAGTTGGCAGGCTTGTTGGGTTTAGGTCCTGCCTGTCTAGTAACCCAGGGCTGTCTTGGCTTGGGATTGGCTGATTTGGTCTGTCCAGACTGTCTGCCAGACACCTGTCCCTTTTTCCAGATGTATGAAAGGGACGAAAAGTATTGACTTTTGGATGATTTGTACTAGAAGGGGATGGATGACATGTCGTTTTGGCTGCTGCTGGTAAGGTCTTTTGCACAGTCAGGGACTGTGACAATGAAATCATAGTCTGACAATGAATCCACCCATGGAGGAGTCACCTGTAAAGCCTGAATTGTCGGGGGTGGGGCGGGACCCGTAGCGGGTGTCAGTATAAGTAGAGGACCTAAGCCTGAGTCCTGCAGTACTTCAACTGATAGAGGTAGCAGGGCCAGCTCCAGACAGGAGCAGTCGCGCTGGGCACCAGGATTAAAAAGCGCATAAAGCTCCAGCCCCAGGGCATGGCTTGGCCAGAAAACAGAATCCCCATAGTCCGGCCAATACCCTTGACCTGTGGAACTTCACCCTCTCCAGTGGCTCCTATTATCTTCCTGCTGCTTCAACCGACTCCCTCTCTCCCAGCAGCCCTCTGCAATGCTTGCCATGGAGCTGAGGGACCATTTACACGGTTGCGGCCTACCTTGGTAATGGAACCTTGATTTCTCCTTCTGGCCAGCTGCTGAGCTCTATGGCAGCTTCCGGCGTGTTTCATTGCTGCTTCGCTCGCGCAGTCTCCATGGACCCCACCTGCTGTACAATTACTGCAGGGGCACCTGCCAGCACCCATTGCCTCCTCCAGCACTCACCTCCTGCATGGGTGAGTTCATGCAAAGGCCCCTCCATTTCATCCAGACAGATGGCGGCCATCTTGGTGCTCCCTCCCCATCTCTTCCATACCAGCACCTCAGCAGCCATTGGAAGGTCCCCTACTTTAAAGTTTCAGCCTCCAGAATCCCCAACTAGTCACCCACCTACTTGCAATGCCGGTCAAGAGTGCATGGATGCACCAGCAGTGAACACAGTGCCGCTTACTGCGTTTCTGTTGGGCTGGTGGCTGTCACTGTGAGCCTCACTCTCCCGCTGCAACGAGCATGAACCCCCTTGGTGGAGAATGTAATCCTCCATAGAAACAAGCATGAAACCCCCTTAGCAGAGCATGTTATTCCCTGTAGTAACAAACATGTCATCCCCATGGCAATGAGAATGAAACCCCATTGTCATCAAACATGAAGCCCCTGGCATTAAGAGAGAAACTCCTAGCAATGATGAGCATGTAGGTAGTGGGACTTATGTGGCATAATATGTAATGGGCATCACGGTGTGTGACGTCATGTATAATGGGCATTACAGTGTGTAGCATCATATGCATCGGGCATTTTGGTATGTGATATCATGTGCATTGGGCATTATGGTAAGTGCATAATGTGGCCATGCCCCTATTGTCATGAAGCCACTCCTCTAGCTTGTATGACCATGCCTGGAGTGAATGGCCCAGCGAGTGTGAAACTTGCCGAAGGCATTCGTTCCCAGGGTTTGCACATGCGCATGTTCGTCCTTGACGATCGGGGAAGGAGTTGAATTTGGCCCACTAGGAACGGGTCTGAATGGACCCCAATCTGACAATTCACACATGAAGATTAATGAGCCAATGTGTTATACGGCCTACACACATGCCGATATTAAGGCATTTTCTAAGCGATTTTGCTTAGTTTGGCAAAGTCGCTTAGCAAATGCCCTCACATCGGTGTGTGTGTGGGGGCTATATCGGCAGCAGTGCGCGTCCCTGCGCGTCTTTATCGCTGGCCGAGATTGATGGACAGTGTCCATCATTACAGTGATTGAAACTACAGTAGATAATATCCTGGTAATCATAATCATTGCTGTATTTGTTGGTAAATTGAGATACATTCTTAAATGACAAAGATAAATGAAAAAGGAGATGTCAGAAGAAAATATATACATATAAATATACCAACAATTATGTTGGTAAGTGTCAGTATATAGGCGACAAAATTATGCTTATGGATGGTAAGGAATAACTGTATATAATCAGAGGAGGAAAGCATATTATTTTGTATAAAATAAAGAGTATCCTCACAGTAATCTTTTTTTACATACCAGTTTTTTAGCATTGAATCTCAATAAGCATATAAGGAACTATTAGACATAGGACATACATACACAGCCCCATGTGTCACGTTTTTTGCTTCTACTGCCTCTCTGTGTTTTGGTGACTACAGTGAACAGCTGGGTGAGAGTGCAAGGTAGGGGATCAGAGGTGACCGAAAGTAAACAGAGGATCAACAGGATCTGCTGCTGTGCTTATGACCTCCTCAGTCCCCCCTGTTAGAGAACCATTGCAAGGGAGGGGAGGTGTGGCACAATGAGAGTCACGCAATTTGTGGGGTAGTGCACTACCTATGGTGCTGCTCTTTGGGACCGTGATATGTTAGTATCAGTATCGGGTGAGTAGTGAGGGTATACGGTATATTAAAACAATAAGTCCCTTTCTAGTGGTCTCGGTCGTCAACAGTCTCATACCCTCCAACATTTTTAGGCCAGAAATCGGTACACATACTGAAAGGGGGCGTGGCCATGGATAAAGGGGGTGTGGTCACGAATGTATACTGCCCATTTTTTCAGATATGTGGAGAAGAGGAGGGGGGGCAAGCCATGTTGGAGGGTATGCAGTAACAGAGCCCTGGGGGGGCATATGTCAGCCTGCCCCCCGGTCCAGCACCTGATGCAGCTCATGTCACATGGTGGCTTGGAGGGCTGCTGGCATATTAAATAAGTATATTTAATATGCCAGCAGCCCACCAAGCCACCATGTGACATTAGCTGCAGACAGCAGGTGCGTCACACATGGATAGAGTCCTCTGAAGAGATAATTTAGTTAAAGTACAGCCTGGCTGAGCCACCGTCACCTACTTGCTGCACTGTAGAGACTGATGTGCTGTCAGTCAGTCGGTCCAATGCTGTCGAGATCCTTGACGCGCGCCAGGGCTTGCCACCGCACCCCCTCTCCCTCAGGCAGCTTCGCCGCGCTCTCAGTTTCTCAGTCTGCGCACGCACAGACACTAGTGATGCCTGAGACGAGACTTTCCCCTGAGTGCGCAGGGTGAGCGGTGCCGGCGCGTGACGTCATGGCACCGGCCCACAATGCACTCATGGGAACGGAGGGGTAGAGGGGAGAGCCGGCGCACTGCAGCACATGGAGTGGGGCCCAGGAGCTCTGCAGCCAGGAATAATCAATGATCAGATTAGCGGCGCACAGTGAGTAAAAAAAAGCGGTACATTCGGTACATACTGGATTTGCCGGTACAGACTGTTAAAAAAACGGTACTGTACCGGCAAATTCGGTACAGTTGAAGGGTATGCAGTCTCTGTTCCTTCCCTCACTCGTTATGGATTCCCAGATATGTGTACATGAAAAAAAATATGAGAGTCCAGTCTGAAAGAATAGAAAGAGTACTCTATACAGTTTGGGACAATGGTAATACATACACAAATATTTTGACATTATTCTAATCCACGTATGGAGATTGGAGCCGTGCTGCTATGTTTGACCACAAGGTGTCACTGTTTAGTAGAAAATGAGAGCCGTGATACTGAATAACAGCGTTTTATAAACGAGACTGTGCTATGTACTGTAGTTCAGTTTTGACTGCCCCTGTATTCTAATAAGTGCTTGATGCTTAATTTTCTTTGTATGATTTTGCACATTGCACTTTAACATTATATATTGATCCCCGGCATATGAAATTCTGCACATTGCACCTTGTATGATAAACACATTGGGGGAAAATTACTAAGGCTGATACACCCCTCAAAAAAAATAGTATTTGTATAGTAAAATACAATTTTATTTTGGCGTATACATATTTTTAGGATTTACTATCCTGAAAATAATAATTTGTATACTTATTTATGGCACATATGTATACGCCAATCGAAAAAATTCAAATAGGAATCACCACTCGAAAGAATATTCTAAGCTAATTAGCAGTAAATGGCCGCTAATTGTCGGCCAAATTTATTTTCCTGGCGTATTTGGCAGAAGCCTGCACGGATCAGTCACTGCAGGCTTCAGTGTGTAAAAAATAGATAAATAAATAATTTTTAAAAAACGGAGTGGGGTCCCCCCCCCCTCCCCCCCACCCCCATACAGCCACCAATAACCATTTTCCAACCCTTAATGCATAATTGCCTAACATTCTGGAATATGGAAAAGGGAGTTCCCAACAAGTGTGTGCAATTAAACACAAAGTGCAGCTATGTTACAAACACCAAGGGCAAACATCCAGTGAAATGCCCTAAAGAACTAGAACAATATACACAAGAGGTGAATGCAGACAGGCAGCGCACAATGTGTAACCATTTAAAAAATGAGTTATATCACCATTTTGTTTTCAATATAATGGCAGATTCAGCAATCAAGTAGGCTTGAGACCACCTGAAATGATATACTCCCGTCCTCACAGTAAATGTGATGTGGGGAGATATAAAAGAAAATGCATATAGTGCAAGATTATCTTTGGTAAAAAGGCAGATTTAATACAGGTCCACACTCACAATGGGTATATGTTTAAAACAGCATTTGGAATAGGTCCAACAGTGGCAAAGCAGCAAGGTCAGATTAAATGTTGCAGTCAGGTCGCAGGTCCAAATCCCTGTCCGGAACAAGATACAGAATCAGCACCAGAATACCGAAATCGACCAGCAATGAAGCCTTCCTCTGGGATCCGTCCAAATGAAACACTCAACGCGTTTCAGTTATTCCTTCCTCAGGAGTGTCCACTCCTGAGGAAGGAAAAATGCGTTGAGTGTTTCATTTGGACGGATCCCCCGGATTGGGATTTGGACCTGCGACCTGACTGCAAAATTTCATCTGACCTTGCTGCTTTGCCACTGTTGGACCAGAGACCAGACCAGAGGAGATTGGACAGATGTCTTCTCTGGAAGTATCTCCACCCCACTTCAAGGGGACTGCACATGCAAATGAGGTAACGGAGGAATGCCTGGCCTATTTTAATGGAATATGTGCAGTCCCTGGCAGGAGGATGCCATTCGGTAAAGTGGAGTGGAGTGGACTGGATTGTGGTCCTTTAAAAAAAGTTGTTACAAAACATGACAATATACTTACAGATGGGGCCTGAGACAGTTCACCCACTTCATTCTCCACTGCAGCAGTCCTTAGAAGGGAGGAGAATTCCGTTCTTGCTGGCTCCTGCTCCACAATGAAGAGTAACAATGGGTAATACCACAAATTGGGTCTATGTACCGTATCTGTCCCTTCTCCGGACCTCTTGGACTGTTCTATCTTTTTTTGTGTTCTTTGATGAAGACAGGGGGTTATTCTGATTCACTCGGAAAGACACAATCACTCTATAATGGACAAAACCATATGCACTGCAGGTGGGACTGATGTAACTTGTACAGAGCAGTGGTCGAAGTGGAAATTTTGAAGAGTTAGATTTGGGTCGGGTGTACTTCAAACTGATATCTATATTGCAGTGTAAAAATAAAGCAGCCATTATTTACCCTGCACAGAAACAATAAAACACCCAAATCTTACTCTCTCTGCACATGTTACCTCAGCCCCACCTGCAGTGAACATGGTTTTGTCTAGTGGAGAGAACGATGGTGCCTTTCCGAGTGAATCAGAATAACCCCCCACAATCCGGTGGTATTGCATCTTCTTTATCCATTCCTCACTGACTGAAGCAAAAAGTACTGTACTCCAGTACTGTACCAACTCCATGGCCACATTACATTTTACATTGTTGGAGTACTCCTTGGACTTAAAACACCACAGGCATTGAAGACTGCTTTACAGGTCAATCAAGAACTTCACATCTTTACCCAAAGACATATCTACATAAGTAAATAATTGCGAATTTTTCTGGTTAAAATTTGTTTTATATATGGTGATTTGTTTATCTTTTATGGTTAAAAATGTTTTATAGTAAAAAAATTACATTTTTAAAATGATGTGTCATTATTAGAGTGCAATGGCATATAAAAACAAATGGTCATTAACAGGTAAAAAACAATTATGGGCCTGCAGAGCAATGGTACACAAATAGGGTGTAGTGGCATCAACAGGTTATATAAACTTTGGGGCATGTACATTGCAAACCAGGGTGCACAGCATTGGTTGACAGTGTGATTAAACATGTAAACATACTGTACATTGTTGATAAATCCAAGAACAGGATCCACACTAAATATTATGCTGGCTTCTCCATTGATGCTGCTGTGTAGGTAGGTGAGAGTATCCAGTGATATGCCAGTCTGGTGGCTCATGGGATACATCACATGCGATACACTGTATGAGTACGCCCAATGTTCACCATTTTGCATGTGATTCTGATAAATCCATGGCGATTCAATCTGAGGGATTCCAAGGTTACTCTGGATACCCTGGGCCACAGGTATGTCCACACTCAGAATCTTCAATACAGTCCTTTAACCCCTTCCCGACATTGGACGTACATTTACGTCATGGTCGGGAAGTACTTCCCGACACATGGCATAAATGTACGTCATGTGTTTAAACTGTCACTGCGTCTAGAGACGCAGTGACAGTTAGGTGATGTCTGCTGTCCCTGACAGCAGACATCCCCCCTCGTCGCCCAGGGGGGGCAGGGGTGCCCCCCCCGGTCGGCGATCGCTGTGATTGGCTGTTCAAATGTGAACAGCCAATCACAGCTATTTCCGTGTTACCGGCGGCTATGCCGCTCGGTAACACAGAAATCGGTGGTGATCGGTGCAGCACCGATCACCACCGATCCGCAGACACCCCCTCCCACCCCCCCGGCAGCTCACCGTCCAGGGCAGCAGCACCCGGCAGTCGCAGCCGGAGCGCACGCAGCGTGCGCTCCCCCCGCCCACCCCCGTACCCACAGCAGCAGCAGCAGCAGCAGCATGAGCTGCTAAAAATAAAATAAACTGAAATCAGCTGAATTTTATATATATATATATATATATATATATATATATATATATATATACACACATGTGTATATGTGTGTGTGTATATATATGTGTGTATACATATATATATATATATATATATATATATATATACACACACATATATATATATATATATATATATATGTGTGTGTATATATATATATATATATATATATATATATATATATACATATATATATACACACACATATATACACATATATACATATACATACACACACACACACACACACACACACATATATATACATAGATATTCCCGACATATGACGTATATATACGGCATGGTCGGGAGGTACTTCCCGACCGAAGACGTATATATACGTCATGGTTTTACTGTCACCGCGTCTATAGACGCGGTGACAGTTTGGAGATGTCTGCTGTCCCTGACAGCAGACATCCCCCCTCGCGGCGATCGCTGCGATTGGCTGTTCAAATGTGAACAGCCAATTGCAGCGTTTTCTGTGTTACCGGCGGCTAAGCCGCTCGGTAACACAGTGATCGCCAGCCCCCCCCCCCTCCCACCCGGCAGCCCCCCTCCCTCCCACCCACCCGGCTGCCGCAGCGCCAGCACCGCTCCCACCCCCCCGCCAGCCGCAGCGCCAGCCCCCATCCCAAAGCTGGTGACCAAAATGGGGTCACTTGTGGGGGGGTTCCACTGTATTGGTGCTTCGGGGGTCTTGCTAATGCGACATAGCACCCACCATTCATTCCACCACCAAAAATCACTCCTTCCCTTCTGAGTCCTGCCATGCACCCAACTGGCATTTTTTGGTCACATGTGAGGCATTGCCGTACTCGGGAGAAATTGGGGCACAGATTTTGGGGTGCTTTGTCTCCTTCATTCCTTGTGAAAATTAAAAATTTTGAGCCAGAACTGCATTTTTCTGTAAAAAATTACATTTTTTTACAGAAAAATGCAGTTCTGGCTCAAAATTTTTAATTTTTACAAGGTATGAAGGAGAAAAAGCACCCCAAAATCTGTGCCCCAATTTCTCCCGAGTACGGCAATGCCTCACATGTGACCAAAAAATACCAGTTGGGTGCATGGCAGGACTCAGAAGGGAAGGAGTGATTTTTGGATTTTGCAGCACAGATTCTGGTTGAATGACCCCCGAAACACCCATACAGTGGAACCCCCCCACAAGTGACCCCATTTTGCAAACTACACCCTTCAGGGAATTCATCAAGGGGTATAGTGTACATTTCAAACCCCCCGGGGTTTCACCAATTTTGATACAACTGAGCTGTGAAAATGAAAAATTTATTTTTTTCATTTTCACTGCCCAGTTGTACCACAATTGGTGAAACCCCTGGGGGTTTGAAATGTACACTATACCCCTTGATGAATTCCCTGAAGGGTGTAGTTTGCAAAATGGGGTCACTTGTGGGGGGGTACCTAACTTTTAGCATTTTATGGTGCCTAGAAACCTACATGGTGCCTAAAAAATAATCTCATAAAAAGGAGGCTCCAAAATCAAGTAGGTGCTCCTTCTATTATGAAGCCTGTGGTTTGGTCACCGTGCATACTAGGGCCACATATAGGATATTTATGAAAACCAAAGAATTGGGGGAATCAATTTATAGTCACATTTCTCTAGTAAAATCTACTGTGTTCCTTAGAAAAATGTATTAAAATTGAAAATCCGAAAAAAAAATGAAATTTTGAAATTTCACCTACACTTTGTTTTAATTCCTGTGAAACACCTAAAGGGTTAACAAACTTCCAAAATGCTGTTTTGAATACTGTGAGGGGTGCAGTTTTTGAAATGGCATCATTTATGGGGGTGTCTCACATACAAGTCCCTCAAAGTCACATCATAACTGACCTGGTCCCTAAAAAAATCAGTGTTTGAAATTTTCTTGAAAATTTGAGAATTTGCTATTCATATTTTAAGCCTCCTAGTGTCCAAAAAAATGAAAATGAGGTTGAAATAATGATGGCAACATAAAGTAGACATATGGTCTATGTTAGTTATTCACTATTTTGAGTGGTAAGATTATTTGTCTCACAAGCAGAAAATTTAACATTTTGCAAATCGCAAAATTTTCCATTTTTTCACGATATTTTGGTATTTTTCACAAAAAAACACAGACTGTATCGACGAAAATTTACCACTAACTTGAAGTACAATGTGTCACGAAAAAACAATCTCAAAATCACTGGGATAAGTAAAAGCAAAAAAAAGTTATCCCCACTTAAGTGAGACATGTCAGAATTGAAAAAAAGGGCTCTGTCAGGAAGGCAAAAACAGGCTCTGTCGGGAAGGGGTTAATACTCTCAGGGATGCCTATAAAGCAGAGATTATTGAGACAATTTTCAAGTAATTCACCTTGTCCCTTAACATTTGTATAGTATCAGTATGGACTCCCTTCACCAGTAAGGAATTTGAGGTGGTTTGTGTACCTGATGCAACTGTACCTTCAGCTCCCACCTGAGGTGGAGATGGAGGCAGTACTTTACTAAAGCCTGATTTTGATTTACCCATTTTTGGGGTGGAAGCTATTTGTCACATTTTTCAAATATTTATCCATGCCAAAATGGCATGTAATAATAATAAAGACACTGAAATATAGTTAACACACCAATAAAACAGCAACAATGTAATAAATGTACCACCTAAATTAGAGGAGTAACAACTTAAAATGACACAGACGGGGATGTAATAGGAAGAAAGATTCAGACAGTCAGAGATTTGGTAAGAATTCTCCAGTTTCTTTAAAGCGGCAATCATTTCTGCAGTCCAATTCAGTTTGATTTTGAAGGGATGCGGTTAATTTGCCGGCGGTCGGGATCCCGGCGGTCGGAATCCCGACACTGGAATCCCGACCGCCGAAATCCCGAAACTTTCTCCCTCCGTGGGTGTCCACGACACCCATAGAGGGAGAATAAAATAGCGTGCCGAGCGTAGCGAGGCACCGGGCCCGCTGCGTGGCGAGCGCAGCGAGCCCGCAAGGGGGGGCGATCCATGTCCCCCCCTTGTCGGGATTTCGGCGGTCGGGATTCCAGTGTCGGGATTCCGACCGCCGGGATCCCGACCGCCGGGAAATCGTATCGGATCCGATTTTGAAGTGTAAATGATTGCTGCTTTAAAAAAACTGAAAACTGGAGATTTCTTACCAACTCTCACACTTTCTGAATCTCCCACCCTATTACATTTCCCCAAAGTGTTATATTCCTCAATAAAGTACTACATTTGACAACATTTTACACAATTATAAAGATTATATACAGTATGTAATGAATACAATGCAATACACTAGAAATAGTCTCCTGTCGAGCAAACCCCACACTAGCATGGGAGTGGATATATATGCTTAAATATATAGGCCCTTATTCATATCTGATCGAAGTATAAATTTGTTCTCAAAATGGGCAAAACCATGTGCACTGCAGGTGGGGCAGTTGTAACATGTATAGAGAGAGTTAGATTTCGGGGAGTTATTTTGTTTCTGTGCAGGGTAAATACCGGCTGCATTATTTTTACACTGCAACTTAGATTTCATTTTCAACACACCCCACCCAAATCTAACTCTCTTTATACATGTTACTGTGATCAGATCTGAATAAGGGCCATACTCATGCGGCTGCAAGAGGGACAAATCGTTTAATGATCGCTCACCATCAATTGATTTCCATAGACTTCGCTCTTTCAGATGCCCACCATCCGGCAAATTGGGGGCAGTTACTGAAGTCATGTGACGTCAGCCGTCCACCCTGAGGATGCATGGGCATATTTGCGTTTGCAGTGTTTCCATGGGCGCACCCACCATTTTTGTGGGCACACCCATAAAATACTGGCCAGTCCCCTGTGTCTGCTCTATGCCTGCCCCTTTCCTGACTACCATGGATCGGACGCCCGGGTGAGTGTGAAACTCTCCGAAGGAGTTCGCTACCGGGCTTTACACATGCGCATTTTCGCACATGCGTATTCGCAAACCCCCACCATTGGGGCTGGGGGCGAATTTGGACCTGAGCGATCAGGTCTGAATTGCCCCCTAATTAGTTACACCAACATTATATATAGCCACATTAGATTGTGACAAATAAATAAGATACACCATGACACATGTAATGTGTCCCTTGAGCCACTAGATGGTAATGTGCTAACACCTCCACAATAGCAAATGTGATCTACAGTATGTGTGCACACTAAAAAAAGAACTGTGTAAATATAATCCTGGGTTTGCTGTTGTTACATTAAGTTCCCAAAGTAAGGTGCAATGTTCCATAAAGTTGCTTGGCCTTGAGTATATATTATATATTTACTTGGTACATAAATATGCCCAACAGAAAGCCCCCCCCCCCCCCCCCCCCCACACACACACACACTGTGCGAATCCCCACGTTTCACGAGTGAGAAATCATTTGATGGGCCCCCCCCAGGAAGAATGGCCCCTGTCAGTTGGGATCCAGACTGTCGGGCATTTAAACAGTCAGGATTCCAATGTTGGCGTACTGACCGTCAGGCAGTCATCCGGCACCCAACTGAATCAGGCCCATAGTTACATAGAAGTGGTCTTTAGTACATCAAGTTCAACCTGTATATAATATTATGCAGTTTAATGACCCCTAATGAGTTTAATGCCTATCTGTTATAAACTAGAATTCCCGACAACCCAAAATGGCTATCCATTTATTGATGATGATCCATTATAGTTCATTAATAGAACTTATAACCCTGTATACTTTTTTCTGCTAAAAATTTGTCTAGATGGGGGCGTGGCCTGACGCTTGTGGAGGAAGGACGCATGGCGCCGGAGCTCCGTTAGAGTGCCCGGTTAACATCTATCCCCAGCTGACTTCACCAGGCGATCAAGCAAGGACAACGCACCGCCAGCCCTCCTGGTGCACAGCGGATTGAGAGAACCCTTCTCAGCGGCCATAAAGGAATGCCACGCCAGCGCTAAACCTGAGGCCTGCTCACCCCGACGGACAGCCAACGCCCAGCGGTATATTTACACACAGAGGACCCGCTGCCTACCGCCACAACCTCCAAGCGCTCACGGAAAGGAATAACAGTGAGTAGGACTGAGTTGGCTGGGCAAGAATTAGTCTTGTGATCTGGCTGAGGCTGAAATCACCTGCAGTGGGTGAGTGGCGCAGATAATATTGTGACCGCAACGCCGCCATCTTTAAGGGTGCCACATACAAGGGAATAAGGAGAAGATCCCCTTATACTATACATCTCCTCTAATGTACTCCCCAACTTATAATCTATTATAAGGGGGACAGAAAGAAAATATCTCTTTCATAGTGAGCACCAGTGCACTTATATCTCTTTAGCTTAGTACAGCCGGCTTTGATCTTCACAGTGATTTATGTGATACTAAACTGGAAAACTGTAGGAACTGGACTTCCTAGATATATCTTACACAGATTCATCTAATATGCTACTAAATGATGATAATCTCACAGAGGGACATGTTAGTTAAGATATATTGCTTGTAACGGAGCTGACTCCATATCCTTAACATATAAGAAGCCTAATGGCGCCATCTTGAGGTCAAATAAGAAATGACATACTGAGCTCTATTAAACCTTACTGTATGAAAGTCTAAGTAATAGAAACATTTATTTGTGGACTGTTCATGTGAAAAGTGCTGTCTTATTTTTAAAAAATAGTACGGGATACCTGAGGTCTTCAAAACTGACGAAACAACGCAAAAACCGCTCCCGGTCTCCTCGCAGACTCCCTCAGAAGATGGATAAATTCCTTGAGCCCCCATCGGGATCAAAAACAATTCCTCAACCTCAACCCCAACGCCAAGGGCAGGAGAAGAGACGAGGAGATCACAGCACAATGCCTTCTGGTGAAGACCAAGCGGGTACCCCAGTTTCAAAGAAACCGATCCAAGATGGCTCATTGGATGTCCCAGGTAACCCTGATAATACCTCTCTTAACTCTCTGTCATACACAGACTTGGTTAAGGCAATTCACTCAGTTATGTCTCCACTGCTGCAAAAAGCGGTTACGGAAATTTCAGATCGCATCACCTCACTCTCAGTGAGAATGACAGAAGCAGAATCCCACATAAGCAGTAATACTGATAATGTTATTGCACTACAAAAATCCGTACAGGCACTGCAGCAAGACAACAAAAAACTCAGTGAAGCTCTGATTAATGTTGAAAACAGACAGAGACGCAATAATCTTCGAATTGCTGGTATCCCGGAATCGCTGAAAGGCCCGGCCCTGGAACATTTTGCACGTAACACCTTGCCTAAGCTCCTAAATATTGAAGCGGCTTGTGCAGACATAGTTATTGAACGCATTCACAGAATGGGACATTATCAGAACCGTGACCAGGAGAGACCAAGGGTGGTCATAATGAAGGTTTTAAATTACCTCCACAAGCAAGCTATCTGGAATGCTTCTCGTAAGGTAAATCCCATTGTCTGGGAACAACACAATATAAGGGTGTTTCAGGATTTCTCAATTGAGGTCTCCAAGGCAAGAAGATCGTTTAATAATATTTGTTCTACTTTGATAAAAGAAAAACGCAAGTTCTATGTCATGTACCCAGCCAGACTGCGCATTGTCACAGCCACGGGTTATAAAGACTTTGAATCTGCTAAAGCAGCTGAGGACTACCTAACGCATTCGAGATCAAGTGAACTATCTGAAGATATAGCAGATCAAGACCCCCCGTGATCAGGTTTCTTAGATGTTAAGAGAATTCCCTATGTGCCTATTGTTCAAATTTATATACAATAACCTATATAATGGTATTGGATTGGTTATCCACGGTTTAGAGTACATTATGGAAGTCCTTTCTTTCTTTGCGAAGCTTAGCTGGCTTTATTAGTTTTTTTTCTATGTTTTTGTTGTTATTTTTATTATATGTTTAGTCTTGTCTTCTCTCTCCCTTCATGTTCTTTCCCTGACCGAGGTTTGAATTATTTTCAGTCGTTAAATTCTACACTAATTATTATGACAAATGGCTGTATGTATAGGCTCTTTGAATGTTAGGGGTATTCACACCCCGGCTAAACGCCGAAAACTGTTGACATATCTTTCCAAACAAAATATTGAAATCGCATGTTTACAGGAGACACATCTTGTACCCATGGAAATTAAAAAGATGAATATGCTAGGCTGGACAGTCTTAGGTTCGGCATTTTTTAATAAAAAAGCACGTGGAGTTATAACTCTGGCAAGGAAGAACCTAGACATACAGACCAATGCAGAGGATTCTGATCCCGAAGGTAGATATGTTATTCTAAATATTAATGTTCAAGGTAAAATGTTTACTATATGTAACTTGTATGCCCCAACACCATATAAAAAAATCTTTTTTTATAGGCTTACTCTCAAAGGTACACACGTATGAACTATCTACGCTGATTGTCTGTGGGGACTTTAACTTAGTGGTCTCGAACACCATGGACAGATCCCCAATTCCTAAAAGACAAAAATCTCTCCCAAAAATTAATATCTCTTATTTAATGGACTCCTTAAATTTAGTAGATGCCTGGCGTGCTATGAATCCCACTGAAAAAGAATATACATGTTTATCTCTAACACACTCCACCTGGTCAAGACTCGACTATATTCTGGTGGCTGAACCTATGTTCACCAAAATCTCCTCTGCTCAGATTTCCCCTCCTGTGATGTCGGACCATGGGCTTGTTACCATGGAAATAAATATAACCCATAAAACAACAGCTAGACCGCTATGGCGGTTCCCCTCTCACCTGTCTCAATCAACAGAACTGAGTGAAAAACTTACTAAAGCCTGGGATGAGTATTGTTTAAATAATGACACTAATTCCAGTTCTAACTTGAACCCTACAGTCTTCTGGCAGGCAGCGAAGGCTGTTCTGCGGGGAGAAATTATTGGATACATGGCTAAACTCAAACGACAACAAAAACATTCTTATCTAGAACTACAGGCTAAACTTACAATGGCCTTTGACACTTTTAAACTTACCCCTTCTTTACATAATAGGGAAGAATATAAATTAGCTAAATTACATTTTGAAGAACATCTACAGATGCAGGGAGATCGCTATTTATTTAATATTGATTCTAAATTCTATAAATATGGTAATAAGGTTGGCAAACTCTTAACAAATTTACTAAGAGGGCCGAGATCATCTAATACAATTTATCCATTAAAAAAAGCTGATGGTACAATGACAAATTCAGACGTACAGATCACGGAAGAATTGAAAGCTTTTTATGAGAAGCTTTACACGCCCCCTGATGTTCTCCCGAATGAGCCGACAGGTGATAACATAGATCCAGAAGTAAACCCTACACGTTACCCTGTTCTTTTCTGGGATTCTCTAGACTTACCTCAAATTTCAAGTGAAGCTTCTCAGGCATTACTTAATCCAATAACTCTAGAAGAAGTGAAATGGGCAATAGGCCAATTGAAATTAGCGAAATCTCCGGGACCAGACGGTTACTCGAACAAATTTTACAAGATAATGGGTGATAAAATATACCGGCCACTACAAGATTGTTTTAATCATATAGTTTGTACAGGATACTTGCCGCCCCACTTTTCAGATGCCATTATTAGAGTCCTTCCTAAACCCGGACGGGATTTGAAATTGCCCGCCTCATATCGACCAATCTCTCTGCTCAATTGTGACTACAAAATACTCACTAAGATATTGGCAGAGAGATTAAAATCGATATTACCAACGATCATACATACCGATCAGACGGGTTTTATAGCAGGTCGTCATGCAGTAGTAAATGTGCGACGGGTGTTGGCTGCAGTGGGGGGGTCGGGGGCCTTGTCCGCGTCAGATGCACCACCACATATGGTGTTGTCGTTGGACGCGGAGAAGGCCTTCGACCTAGTCCTGTGGCCTCACCTAATACGCACATTAGAGAAATTTGGTTTTCCCCCTGCTTTCGTAAAAATTATAGAGACCTTGTATTCAACACCCAAATCGACTATAGCGTGTAATGGTATTTACTCTCAACCATTTCAATTAGGGAGGGGCACACGTCAAGGGTGCCCCTTATCACCACTTCTGTTTGATATGGCCATTGAACCCCTAGCAGTAGCAATTAGAACATCTCCGGAGGTTCGGGGTATTGAGATAGGTGGGGAACATATGAAAATAGCGCTCTTTGCCGATGATACACTAATTTTTATCTCTGAACCCGTAAGTACTATCCCTGTATTGCTGGACCTGGTGGGCTCATTCGGGAGAATATCTGGTTATAGGATAAATTTATCCAAATCAGAATTGTTACCTTTAGGCAAGTATGATCTAAATTCAGTGAATGATTTGAATACTCCCTTTGCAATCGCGCCATCACACTTTAAGTATTTAGGTATAAAAATAGCTGCAGATTTAAATAAACTATATGATCTCAATTATTCACAAGTAATATCGGATATCACTACAAAATTGGAATCCTGGGCGGAAATGCCTCTATCCATGATGGGTAGACTGGCCGTAATACAGGCAATTGTTTTCCCAAAGCTTCTGTATCAAATGCAGATGCTACCGAAAGCTCTAAAAAATTCGGATGTGCTAAAAGTAGAAATGATATTCTAAAAATTTTTATGGCGCAAAAAGCGCCCTAGGATCGCCAAAATTTAAATTGAAAACTCCTAAAACGGAGGGTGGACTAGGTTTTCCGGATATTCCGGCCTATACATCTGCAATATTTTTTAGATATGTCAGTGATTGGCTGTTAAACAAATCAACTTATACCGATAAAAATTTGGATAGAGCAATCTGTGCCCCGTATTCACCTGCAGCCCTGGTTCAGATTAGCAAATTAGAAATCCCTATAAACATAAAAAATCACATCCTTTTTAAGGATACATTCACGATTTGGTTTAATACCAATAAGAAACTAGGGAGAAATGTAAAAAATTCCCACTTTATTCCATTATGGGGAAACCCGTCTTTTCAACCGTCCATGGACAACCCATGGTTCGACACATGGAGGAGGAAAGGCCTAGACACCTCATATAAAGTATTTGATCCAGGTGGAGGAGTTTATTCCTTCCAAATGTTGATGGAAAAATATACAATCCCCAATAACAACAGATTCATGTACTTTCAAGTACGTCACTTTGTACAAGGTCAAAGAACATTAGGTCCTTTACCAGAAAATATCCCGTTAATCTCTCAAATAAAAACGATTGACCAGCTATTGGTATATCTGCTTTCACATAAATATAAATTACAGTATCTGTATAAACTGCTGATATCAATTGATTCGTTAAAAAGCCCTCAGTGGGACTCCCTACTACAGAAATGGAAGTTAGATATCCCTTCTTTAAGGAACATTGCAGATATTACAGGATTAGGTATTATTACCAGGAAATCTTTGACTTCAATGTATTACCAGGAAGTATATACTAGAACTATCCACAGGGCTTATATTACATCATATAGAAGAAAGTTTATGGTCCCGGAAGAATTAGGACATTGTATAAAATGTAGAGCTGTTAAGGCAGATTATGCACACTCAATGTGGGATTGTTATAAACTCAAAAAAATTTGGTTTAAGGTATTACAATATGTTTCTACAATGTTTAAAATAAAGCTTGTATTTGACCCAGCTGCGCTCATGGGTTTGAATTTTAATGCTTGGCCTATGGACAAAATAGATAAAAGGTCTATTCCGCTACTCATAACTATACTCACAGTAGCAAGAAAATGCATACTCTTACATTGGACAAAGAAGTCTGCCCCACAATTATTAATATTAAAACAAAAATTGCTACGAATGGTATATTATGAGTGGAAATATGCCAGAATAGAACACCGGAATGGGACTCAATCATTTTTTAGAAAATGGCAACTATTTCTTAATACACTGGATGATGAAACTAAAACTCACTTTAAGGCCATGTAACCTTAGTCAAATGCCAATATATTTCATAACACGACTGCAACTGAAGGTCATACATACTTATGATTCCTATACCTCTTGTTTTTCTTTGTTTCTGTAATATGGAAGTAACTATTATTGAGAACTGATAAATTCATTTATATATATAATGGAAACTGAACAAACCTTGGTCTTGCCCGCCCCCCCCCCCCCTATCCTCATTCTATACCTTACGTTACCTCTGTCTTTGTCATTGTTTTGTCATTGTTAAGTCATAGTTTGTTTTATCTACGATACATTTGTCAGAGTAGGGTCTATAGACAACAGATTTGTAGCACAACGTATCTCATTGTTGATTTCTTTAACAGTAAAATGTATATAGGCTATCGATTGTGAAAAGAACAAAGAGGCCTAGTACCATTATTATCACTAAGTTTGATTTATGTTGTTAAACTTAAGTTAGGATGTTATGACAAAACTGTGAAAACATGCCGAGATAAATACTTTTATGAAAAACTGATAGTCAAACACACAACAAGATTGAAATGTTTTTATATAACCTTTATTTTAGAAAAACAGTGCGTGCATAATCTCCCTGTATAAAATTGTGAAATACATTGCTTATGCTCATGCAATGACTGTACTCTAATGCTGACAAAAATGTATTTATCTACTTGTTTAAATGACTGTGTATTTCTTTTTTCTTGAAAACTTCAATAAAAAGCATTTAAAAAAAAAAAAAATTGTCTAGATACTTTTATGTGGAAAAAATCAAGAGCTTGTATTATGAATATTGATAATGTGCATGCCCCACAAAATAAGTAAAATATGATAAAGAAAAAATAAAATAAATAAAAATCGGGTTAAAACATAAGGTGAAATTCACACTGTATGTTTACAACTCCTTTATGGAGTATGTGGAGTTTTTACCACCAGGGTTTTTTAGGTTAGATAGGCACTCTATTAGATGGTACAAGAGGTTGCCGTTCGGTGGTGAAGATGGATCTTCGCCGGCTCCGGGAGGGTATAGGTAATCCCTAACTGTCCTCCAGTTCTTATGAGCGATGCGGCAGCGTCTTCTCCGTCTTCTCCCTCCGTTCACACGCTGTGTGTTCCATGACCGGAAGTCAAAGGAGTTGTAAACATACAGGCCTGATTGGCCACTAGATCAGGAGCCAATCAGGAGCCAAGAAAGTCGGCTCCTGATTGGCCAGAATTCATTCTGAGTAGAGGCACAGAGGAGGAAGGTTCTCTGCGCCTCTGACAGTCCGCAGCGGGGAGCTGCCGGAGTCGCCGGCAGCTTGAAGAAGAAGGAAAAAGCCCTGGACTACGTCAGATCAAGCCAGAAGAACTTCCATGGAGGACCTGGGTGAGTAGGATTTCCTTCCACAGGTCCACCATGTATTTATTCGGACCCCGGACCAGACGCCGACATGAAGATCGACATGCTGAAGAATGACGACATGGATCCGGAACCAGGACAAGGCACCGGATCAAGACTCTGGGACCTACCTACGGGATCAAGATAGGTAAGTATCAATGTGTGTGTAATGTATGTATTAAACTTTTATTTTTCAGGTGTCAGTGTGTATTTATTTAACTATTTTTTTTACTGTGGAACTACAAGACCCAGAAGGCCCTTTAATGCCCCGCAGGCTGGGACTTGTGGTTCTCCAAGTCCCAGCTTGCGGGGGAGGCTTGCTGGGACTCATAGTTCCACAGTTTAAAACAATAGTTTATTCATCTATTTTTTACACCAGTATCAGCCCGGTGGTCACCGCACAGGGCCACCGGGGACAGCACCAGGCTTCAGCCTGGTCAGGTAAGTCCTGGAGGGGGGGACCCCTTTATTGGGGGGGTCCCCACTCCCCCAGGGCCCCTGGCCAGGCTGACCGGGGGGACTTGTATAAAAAGTTTCCCCCTTGCTGTGGCATTACCCTGCTGGCTGGTTTGGCCTGGGGCTGGTTCTTAAAATACGGGGGACCCCTAGTCATTTTGTCCCCCGTATTTTGGGAACCAGCCCCGGACCTGGAGCCTGGGGCTGGTTGTTAAAAATCGGGGAACCCCTATTTGTCGGGTTCCATGATTTTTAATTACCGGCCCCGGCTCTTTCAGCCTGGTTACAGCTGTGGGGGGGACCCCACGCTGTTTTAAAAAAAAAATATTTATTTTTCCATTTTTTTTACACTAAAGCCTGCACGGATCTGACTGATCCGTGCAGGCTAAAGCCAAATACGACAGGACAATCAAGGTGTATTTTCCTGTCGTATTTTCGTGCCTGTTTTACACCAATTAGCAGCTGTATTATCAATACGGCTGCTTAGTAAATCAGGAACCACCATTCTTTTGAATGGTGATTCCTGTCGTATCCTATCGATGGTGTAGACATTCGTATTTGTAAATACAAATACGAATGTGCCATCTTTAGGAATACGAATTGCTGTATTTTCGGGATAGTAAATCCAGAAAATACAAATGTGTAAAAAATAGGTGTATTTCTGCCTACGAATACACCTATTTTTTACGAATTCATATTAGTAAATTTCCCCCACAGTGTGAATTTTACCTTATATTTTAACCCGATTTTTCTTTATTTTATTTTTTCTTTATCTTATTTCATTTATTTTGTGGGGCATGCACATTAGCAATATTCATAATACAAGCGCTTGATTTTTCCACATAAAAGTATCTATAATCCTACCTCGAGCAGCTACAACCAGAGAGCAGAAATATTCTTTTATCCTACAAAAAATTGTCTAGCCCTGTTTAATGTATTAATCATATCCCCTCTTTTCCATTTACCACAATTCTCTGTTACCTATTTTACAGCCGATTTTTAAATCAAAAACAAATGCTGCTTCCTAGACGTAGAAACCGAGTCTGATGAAATTGAGTTTTTGAAAGTTAAGTATAATGGTCTTGCTGGGGGAAATTTACTAAAGGAAATTTGTAAAAAATAGGTGTATTTGTATCCAGAAATACACTTATTTTTGACATTTACATCCCGAAAATACGGCTATTCGTATTGATGTGCTGTCAATACGAATACGAATTGTCGTATTTTCGGGATAGTAAATGTCAAAAATAAGTGTATTTCTGGATACAAATACACCTATTTTTTACAAATTTCCTTTAGTAAATTTCCCCCGCTATTTCTGAGCTCAGCTCCAGGAGAACCCTAGGGTGAATGTCATCTGGCCCTGGACATTTATTTATCTTGATTTTGCATGGTCGCTTATGGACTTCTTCCTCGGTTAAACAAGTATCAAGTTATGGGACATTATCATTTCTATAGTTTTGTAATATTCCCATTATTTCTTACTCTATAGTTAACAAAGCCTTCAATTCCTCTTCTTTTTCCTTAATCAATCAATCTGCCTACCTCACTTTTTAGAGAACCTATATTTTGTTTTTTTTTAAACCTTTTCCCATTAATATACTTAAAAAACTTTTGAGGGTCTGTCCTGCTTTCGATTGCAATTTGCTTTTCATTTTCCATTTTAGCAGCTCTAAATGCCTTTTTGCATGTTTTGTTACATTCCTTTTATAAGTGAAAAGACTCCTCCTTCCTGCCAGACTTAAACACTTCCCTTCCCTTCTTATTTAGCCAAATTGGTTCTAACTTACTCTAGTACTCTTGCCTTTGTTTCCCATGGGAATTAATTTATGTGTGTTACTTCATAAGCATAGTCAAATTTGCTTTCCTAAAATTTTATGTTATAGTAGATTGCTTATAGTTTTGCTTTTGGAAGCTAATTTCAAATGAGACCATGATAGAATGGAAGGAACCACCCTGTAAACATAAATCCTGAAACAGAAAAGAAAAAAAAAAGAAAGGAAAATATATAAGCAGAGAATAGAAAAGATAATTAAGTACAAGGAGAATTAAGGTGCCCACACACTACAGCAATTTTCAAATGATCGCGATCCGACACTCCCACAAATCTTTAACTGCATCTTCTGATCTTCCCTGCAGCATGGAAGATCAGAAGATGCAGCTGAAAATCTGTGGGACTTGGGTGTTCAGGCACTCTGGGATATTTGGGTTCCCTTGGATATTTAGGCATGTTCTGCTGTGTTCCTGCGCTCAGGCATTTGGCTCATTCCTGTGGTCGGGCGCCTTTCTGTGCTCGGGCATTTGGGCGCTTTCCTGTGCTTGGGCGTCTTCTTGTGCGTTTGCGTGCATTCCTGCGCTGGGTGCGTTCTTGTGCTTGGGTGTTTGGGTACATTTCTGGGATTGGCCGCATTCCTGTGCTCAGGCATTTGGCCGCATTCCTGTGCTCAGGCATTTGGGCGCGTTCCTGTGCTTGGGCATTTGGGCATGTTCCTGCACTAGGGAAAATGGCGCATGTTCCTGCCCTCGGGCCATCCTGTGTTTGGATGCGTTGCAGCACTTGGGTGTTTGGGCACATTCCTGCGCTTAGGTGCATTCCTTCACTCAGGTGAATCCCTCCACTGGGCCATTGGGCAAGTTCATGCACATGGGCGTATTCCTGCGCTCGAGTGTTTGGGCATGTTCCTGCGCATGGGTGTTTGGGTGCATTCCTGCCCTCGGGTGTATTCCTGCTCATGGGCATTTGGGCGTGTTCCTGGGCTCGGTTGCATTCCCACATTTGGGTGCATTCCTGCGCTCAGGCGTTTGAGTCCGTTCCTGCGCTTGGGTGTTTGGGCGCGTTCCTGCGCTCGGGTGTTTGGGTGCAGTCCTGCTTGCGGGAGCATTCCTGTGCTTGAGCGTTTGGGTGTGTTCCTGTGCTTGGGCATTTGATTGCGTTCCTGTGCTCGGGTGCGTTCCTGCATTTGGGCATGTTCCTGTGCTCAGGTGTTTTCGTGTGTTCCTGCGCTTGGATGCATTGCTGCACTCGGGCATTTGTGGATGTTCCTTTGCTGGGGCAATTGTGCACATTCCTGTGCACGAGCAATTTTGCACATTCTTGCATTCTGGCAGTTGGGTGCTTGCTTGCGCTTGGAAGCGTTCCTGTGCTCGGGCATTTGGGGGCATTCCTGCGCATTCCTGCGCTCAACTGTTGGGCATGTTTTGGAAATGTTCGTGCTCTCAGGTGTTCGGGTGTGCTTGGGTGTTCGGATGCTTTGAGGCACTCAGGTGTTCTAGCGTGTTAAGGTGTTCAAGCGTGTAAAGGTGTTTAGGCATTTTTGGGTGGCCAGATTCATTCTTGTGCTCAGGAGTTTGTGCGCGTTCAGGCGTTTGGGTGCGGCCATGTGCTCAGGTGTTTGAGCGCTTTCATGCATTTGTGGTCAGGTGTTCAGGCACGCTCAGGTATTCAGGTGCGCTTGGGCATTCAGGTGTGTTCATGCACCTGAATGCCCAAGCATTCAATTGTTCAGGCACGCTTAGGTATTTGGATGCTTGATGCATTTGTGTGCTCAGGTGTCTGGGCGCGTTAGTGCGCTTGGGTATTCAGGAACTGTGTTTGCCGACACTGGCAAATTTCCTTTCATACCTGAAATCACTGGTATTAAAGGAACTGGCACTGTGTTTGCCGACGCTGGAAAATTTCCTTTCATTCCTAAAATCTTTTCTCCGGGACTGATGAGGAGTTCAAAGGAAATTTTAAGAAAAATTTTAAGATTACAGATCTTTCGAGGGTGTCAGCACCTTAAAATTTAGACGGCGGTTCCAAAACTTTTTAAAGTAAAAGCACTCTGGAGTTATGAGAATTATTTCACAGTGATCCTAGGCCAAAAGTTTTACATTGAGTAAATTAGGAAAAATATTAACCCTTTGAGTACCAAGTGAATTTGTCAAAATTGGTGTGAAAATTGCCAAACAAAATTTTTATTCATCATAGTGACCTGTAATGTTGACTTTACAGTATACTGTATAGGAAATATATATATATTTTTACACAACATTTTTTATTTGAATTTATATAACAAATGTGAGTGACGCTGGCATTTTTAGCTGATATTTTGCATATCTCTCACAGAGTTGTTGGCACTCATATTTGCACACCTCTCACAGAGATGTTGGCATTTTTAGTGGATATTTTAGCACATCTCTCACAGAGATGTTGGCACTCAAATGGTTAAGTTAAGTAAACTGTGTTTATATGTCATCCTTGGGTTAGTTATGTGGTAATAGACAGGATTCACTTCTGTTTGTCTACAATTTGCCCATGAAATTTCCCATAAAAATTTTGAAATGTCATGGGCCACCAATCCAGGGCACCAATGCAAGTTCCCCAAGGCACCCCAGCATGCCACGGCACACTGTATTGGGAACCACTGGATTAAGACTACTGTAAACTCCTCCTTTCTGGCCTTACTGACAAACACCTCTCTCCACTTTAATCTGCTGTCAAGATCATTTACCTCTCCCAACTTACTATGTCCACCTCCCCTCTCTTACAAACCCCTCACATTCACTTAGAAAGACATCATCCATTACTCTCCCATCTACTGATGAAGAGCTCTTAGGAGCTCGAAGCGCGTTTAGTATGGCTATCTACTGACTTTCCATCTCGGCACCATGGTGTTCATGGACCGAATCTGATTACCTTTCCTACCTACGGGCGCATTGCTGAAGCCTAAGGAAACCAGACTGGCCATTGGGGTATCTGTGTTTCCATTTGGAATTTTTCACATGCTTTTAAATTTGTCTTTTATTTTTAAGTGCAATGTATATTAAAACCTAGTATTAAACTTAAGGTACTGCATTGTGATCTGTTTTTGTTTTATGGTCTTGGTTTAATACCTTTGGAAGGGAACAAAAATACCTATTTCTTTCAGAATCCAATTGAAATCTGTTCATTCCCAGTACAAGCAAAAAGGGTACTTATGTAATATCTGGGCTCCCATTTTTCTTATGAGACCGCGTCCCCTCGCCACGCTTCGGGCACGGTGGCTCGCTGCGCTCGCCACACTATATAAAATCAACTCCATGCGTAGTTGGATAGTGGGAGTATGAAAAAACGGGGTGCATTTAACATGGGAGCCCAGATAATACATAAGTACCGCAAAAAGGGACACCATCATTGCAACAGGTCTCTGTATTATTTTTTAATTTTACACCTGTGGTGATTTTTTTAAGAGTTGTTAAAGGAGAAGCGCCACAAGTTTTACATCATCCACCTTTGTATCTGTAAGTATGTGACACAGCCTTAAAAAAGAGATGAGAATGCTGCTCTTTCAGCAGCTCACCACTGAGGATCAGGCTTATGCTGGACATGACATGGATCCCAGGTATCAGCTGGAGCTGGCTATACTCAACCGGCAGCCTGTACCCTGGAGACGTGAATCCCAACAGACTGTATCATGACCATTTCTCTGTGATGGGGAAGGGCAGTGATTTGGACACCGTCTTCTGGAGCTTTGAAAAATCATGCAATGGACACTAGTTTGTGGACAAATTATATGACCCTTGAACTAAGATGGAAAACCCTGGAAGCAATCGCAGATTTTCCACAAGAATCAATCGTGTGGTGATTACACAGCCATTGAGAAAGCAGTGCTAGCACATTTTAATATCACCCCTGAAGCTTACAGACAAAAGTTCAGAGACTAGAAACAGCATACTTCTGATACTTATGCTGGACTGTAACAACCATTATACACCACTGGATTGAAAGGTTGCAAGTAAAAGACAATGCTAAAAGACCTCATCCTATGGTAGTAATTCCCATCGCTGTACCAAACCAATGTCAAGGAGTGGATCATGAACCACATACCTTTTTAGCACAAAACACTGCCAGCCTTGCGAAAAACACTGAACCACCATACCATTTGTGTATGAAGACCCATCTATTGATCAATCTTCAACCTTTTAAAGGTTAAGTAGCATTGCAGATGAAAGGCAATGCCACTTTTGGGGCATGCAGGATCCCAATGCTTCTGGTGCAAATACTAATGTTATACACACTTCAAATGAGCATACAATTATTTTTTTATCACAAAACTTTACATGGAGCCCTGTGATAGCAACCATAAAACACATCCATTCCACAAAGTGACATACTGTAGACAAGGAAACATACTTTCATATATTTAGACACTTACAGGAATCAGAACATATTTACCCACTGTACATTAAGGTTCAAGCAAACACTTTCCTAGGTGACAAACTAACAAAACAAATATCTATAATACACAAAGTGAAAGTAATTAGGAATCATTTCCATACTGTACATTAAACAGGCCTTATTATATGAACACAAAGTAATAACAATATAACACAATGACAGTTTCCAGAAAACATGTACCGACTAGCCATGTTGAGTTAAAGTAATCAGACTGTATCTTAAAAATAAAAATTAATAATTGTTAAGTACATGCTTGCCAGTTCTACTGGTACGTCTGGGAGGCTTCCCATAAAATCGGATGGCTCTCCACCAGAAAAGTGAGCAAGCCTCCCGGATCCTGCCCCAGCTTCTGCAAACCCACTGCATCCCATGCAGATGTCCACATTAGTGGGTAATTTGGGGGTACCAATGATTCACATCATCACAGCCACACCCCTCACTGTACAACACCCAGAATCTTGGCATTGTTAAGTAGGGGCATGGACACTATAATTCAAAACTGCAGTCACTTCTTCTGCACTGCCTTCATGTGATGTCACCAGTGGCATACCCTGCAGTAGTCGGGAAGTGCTGAAATATGGGCACCGGGGTGAATGCGGGGCTATTGTTACGCCGCTGCCACCTGCAGCCTGCCGGGACCTGACGCATCTGTGGTCGGACCCGCAGATTTTCTTGTCTGCGGTCTCGGCTCTCCTCCTAGCTCCTGCTGTTTATGAAAACTGACTGTCACAAAATGGCTGACCCTATACAGCAGATAGTTTTTGATGATGCTAGAGGAGGCACGGGGAAGGGTGATGCCAAAATTTTTGGTGGGGGGCGCAGATTTAGTAGTTATGCCACACTGAATGTCACACAGAGCACCCCTTTTCCTATATTAATTTAAGGTGCATAATGTATGTAATTTGTGATTTATATGCCATTTTTATTATTTAAAAAAAAAAAAGAAAAATACCTGTAACTTCAATCTGCAATTTTAAAAACACCCGTCCTATCCATACAGCACCCAAAAATACCAGTCCCCAAGTCCCATCAGAAGATGAATCCATGGCACCCTGATTTGCATTCAAAGAAGTGAACAGGGAAGTTGAGAACTAGAGCAGTTGCAACCCATCATCCAGCCTTGGGGAACTCTCAACATGCAGGACGCAGCACTGAAGGTTGCTGTTATAGGGATAAAGCTGGGTCAACAAGTAAAGCCCATCAAACCACATGTGCCAGAACATAGAGATAAATCAGCAGAGCAGAATATCTATCCTCATAGAAGCAGTCAAAGCGGCCCAGTACACCAGACAGGCACACTCACTAGATGAGGAACCATGCAATTCTTTACTGGCCGACACCAACCACAGGAGAACACACCTGACTTCCATATGCCAAGTGTATGAACAGCAGGGATGACCATGGATACCACTTGATGCCTAGATTATTGGCAAACAGAATAATGTCCAATTACCAGGTTTCCAATAGTTGTAGTTTGCATATGGAGGTGGATCGGGTAGGGATGTCAAGCCTCTAATTCTGCTGTATTCTCCCTTAGTTTAAGATGACTCAAAGATGCCTTCCATTTTCCAGCATACTTGAGAGCCAGGCCCAAGACTCTATATAATATATTTTCAATGTACTGAAAACATGAAATTTTAAGAAATACAGTGCAGCTACAGTATCAGCATTACCTCCTAGAACTTTAATTTGCACTAAGAAAAGTGTGTATTTAGTTTAAAAAAAAAACACGTAGGGGCTGATTCAGGCCTCCTCGGTGAGCAGCGAATTTAGGCCCATTTTCAATGGTGGGGAGTGCGCATGTGCATACTTACATATGCGCATGTGCACAACCCTGGAGTGAATGCCTTTGGCAAGTTTTACCCTCACCAAGGCATTCTGTAAATGATGGGCAGGCAGGGGGGGGGGGGGGGGGGGCGGTCGCTGGGGTCCATGACATGCTTGGGGAGAGCTGCTGATGTCACATGACATCAGTGCCCGCCCCCATTTCTTCAACCACCTCGCAGGATAAAAGAATCTTATTTTCTGTCAGTTTTAAGCATTTTGTTTATTACCTCCTTTTTTTTGTTTTATACCCATTTTGAAGAAAATGGTATTGTGTCTGCTATCTCTTTTTTTTTTAACATCTTCCTATGTGCATATACTTATTACGTACTTATGGGGCTATTCAATTTGTGCTGATATTTCAACTATCAGTTAATTTTGCACAATCGGAAAACACGTGGATTGGTGAATTACTCCATGTGTTTTTGTCAAAACTATGGCAATCATTTCAAATTAATGTGGGTTAACTTGGATTACTAATTGGATAGCAAACACATTACCTTTCAAAACATGTTAATGTGGCTACTTGAATACTCCCCTTACAGAAATTATTTCCCTGGAACTCTTGTTATACATACAGAAGTCTTTTTTTTTTTTCAAATGAGCTTACAATTATTTTTTCATCACAAAGCTTTACATGAAGCCCTGTGATAGCAACCATAAAACACATCCATTCCACAAAGTAACGTAGACAAGGAAACATACTTTCATATATTTAGACACTTACAGGCATTAGAGCATATTTACCTACTGTACATTAAAGGCAACTTTTAAGCAAATACTTTGCTAGGTGACAAAGTAACAAAACAAATAACTATAATACACAAAGTGAAAGTAATTAGGAATCATTTCCATACATTAAACCGACCTTAGGATATTAACACAAAGTAGCAACAATATTACACAATGACAGCTACCAGAAAACATTTACCAACTAGTCATGCTGAGTTAAAGTAATCAGACTGTATCTTAAAAATAAAAATTAATAATTGTTAAGTACATGCTTGCCAGTTCTACTGGTACGTCTGGGAGGCTTCCCATAAAATCGGATGGCTCTCCACCAGAAAAGTGAGCAAGCCTCCCGGATCCTGCCCCAGCTTCTGCAAACCCACTGCATCCCATGCAGATGTCCACATTAGTGGGTAATTTGGGGGTACCAATGATTCACATCATCACAGCCACACCCCTCACTGTACAACACCCAGAATCTTGGCATTGTTAAGTAGGGGCATGGACACTATAATGCAAAACTGCAGTCACTTCTTCTGCACTGCCTTCATGTGATGTCACCAGTGGCATACCCTGCAGTAGTCGGGAAGTGCTGAAATATGGGCACCGGGGGGAATGCGGGGCTATTGTTACGCCGCTGCCACCTGCAGCCTGCCGGGACCTGACGCATCTGTGGTCGGACCCGCAGATTTTCTTGTCTGCGGTCTCGGCTCTCCTCCTAGCTCCTGCTGTTTATGAAAACTGACTGTCACAAAATGGCTGACCCTATACAGCAGATAGTTTTTGATGATGCTAGAGGAGGCACGGGGAAGGGTGATGCCAAAATTTTTGGTGGGGGGCGCAGATTTAGTAGTTATGCCACACTGAATGTCACACAGAGCACCCCTTTTCCTATATTAATTTAAGGTGCATAATGTATGTAATTTGTGATTTATATGCCATTTTTATTATTTAAAAAAAAAAAATGAAAAATACCTGTAACTTCAATCTGCAATTTTAAAAACACCCGTCCTATCCATACAGCACCCAAAAATACCAGTCCCCAAGTCCCATCAGAAGATGAATCCATGGCACCCTGATTTGCATTCAAAGAAGTGAACAGGGAAGTTGAGAACTAGAGCAGTTGCAACCCATCATCCAGCCTTGGGGAACTCTCAACATGCAGGACGCAGCACTGAAGGTTGCTGTTATAGGGATAAAGCTGGGTCAACAAGTAAAGCCCATCAAACCACATGTGCCAGAACATAGAGATAAATCAGCAGAGCAGAATATCTATCCTCATAGAAGCAGTCAAAGCGGCCCAGTACACCAGACAGGCACACTCACTAGATGAGGAACCATGCAATTCTTTACTGGCCGACACCAACCACAGGAGAACACACCTGACTTCCATATGCCAAGTGTATGAACAGCAGGGATGACCATGGATACCACTTGATGCCTAGATTATTGGCAAACAGAATAATGTCCAATTACCAGGTTTCCAATAGTTGTAGTTTGCATATGGAGGTGGATCGGGTAGGGATGTCAAGCCTCTAATTCTGCTGTATTCTCCCTTAGTTTAAGATGACTCAAAGATGCCTTCCATTTTCCAGCATACTTGAGAGCCAGGCCCAAGACTCTATATAATATATTTTCAATGTACTGAAAACATGAAATTTTAAGAAATACAGTGCAGCTACAGTATCAGCATTACCTCCTAGAACTTTAATTTGCACTAAGAAAAGTGTGTATTCAGTTTAAAAAAAAACACGTAGGGGCTGATTCAGGCCTCCTCGGTGAGCAGCGAATTTAGGCCCATTTTCAATGGTGGGGAGTGCGCATGTGCATACTTACATATGCGCATGTGCACACCCCTGGAGTGAACGCCTTTGGCAAGTTTTACCCTCACCAAGGCATTCTGTAAATGATGGGCAGGCAGGGGGGGGGGGGTCGCTGGGGTCCATGACATGCTTGGGGAGAGCTGCTGATGTCACATGACATCAGTGCCCGCCCCCATTTCTTCAACCACCTCGCAGGATAAAAGAATCTTATTTTCTGTCAGTTTTAAGCATTTTGTTTATTACCTCCTTTTTTTTGTTTTATACCCATTTTGAAGAAAATGGTATTGTGTCTGCTATCTCTTTTTTTTTAACATCTTCCTATGTGCATATACTTATTACGTACTTATGGGGCTATTCAATTTGTGCTGATATTTCAACTATCAGTTAATTTTGGAATCGGAAAACACGTGGATTGGTGAATTACTCCATGTGTTTTTGTCAAAACTATGGCAATCATTTCAAATTAATGTGGGTTAACTTGGATTACTAATTGGATAGCAAACACATTACCTTTCAAAACATGTTAATGTGGCTACTTGAATACTCCCCTTACAGAAATTATTTCCCTGGAACTCTTGTTATACATACAGAAGTCTTTTTTTTTTTTTTCAAATGAGCTTACAATTATTTTTTCATCACAAAGCTTTACATGAAGCCCTGTGATAGCAACCATAAAACACATCCATTCCACAAAGTAACGTAGACAAGGAAACATACTTTCATATATTTAGACACTTACAGGCATTAGAGCATATTTACCTACTGTACATTAAAGGCAACTTTTAAGCAAATACTTTGCTAGGTGACAAAGTAACAAAACAAATAACTATAATACACAAAGTGAAAGTAATTAGGAATCATTTCCATACATTAAACCGACCTTAGGATATTAACACAAAGTAGCAACAATATTACACAATGACAGCTACCAGAAAACATTTACCAACTAGCCATGCTGAGTTAGTAGGAAACTACAGTAATCAGACTAAGGACTCTGGGGGGACCCCTGAGATGAGAACAGGCCATGAACCCAACCCTAACTCTGTTGTCTCTATCAGTGGTCGATTGACGCATGCAGTGCTAGACTTCACCTATAGAATCCATGTCTGAAGGAGCGAGGTAGGCCTGCTCCAACCCCGATGTCCCCAGGTCTTATGTAGGACAACGTATCAACCTAACATGGTGGGCCTGCATACTTTAAATGCCAGCGCATATTTTTAATCCCATTCCCATCATCTCTCTGTCGCTCTCTTAGCATGTACACTGGCACCACTAACACCGCCCCTCCCCCACCCAAACCCTCTTTTATCATGGTGTCCCCCTGTCATTTTATCCTGGATCCGCCCCTGGATGAAAGTGAATGCCACTTTTGGGGCATGCAGGATCCCAATCGCAAACTGTGACACACCTCTAAAACTGTGTTTCAGTCACAATTTCCCCTTAACCTCCCACAAACACTCACAGCTTCTCACTTAGGGCCTTATTCTGATCGGTGCGGCCGGATCCGAATATGCGGCCAGGACCGTGCGTGCGAAACCCCGCCTTCCATACGGATCGCCAACTCCGTCCGTACGTGGTAAGAAGCTGGCCGAACGGACCGCACATGTATTTTTCATGGAATACGCCTCCTCCATCTCAGGGAACCTCCCCCATCATTCGATGGTCGCAGACCATCGAATGCAGGACCGAGTGGTCCACCAGCTCCCGCAACCTCAGACCACACGGACATTTTTCCGTGCAAAAGCAGGGATCTGGGCGGGCAGCTGACATCCGGCGATGTCATATGTCCGCCCCCTACACGTGCGTCACAACTGCATTACCATACGTATGCCCAGCGTTTGCATGGGAACGCCCATGAAATGAGGGGCGTATGCATATGGTAATGAGCCCAAATAGCCCTTCACGCCCCTCTCCACCCCTGTTCGGAGTGTTCACATTTCATGCGGGATTTGGCCGTACGCCCCGCTCGGACATGCGCAGAGACGCCTCTGCACATGCGCAGACACAAAAAATCGGCGGCACGAACGCACGCGGATATTACCGCACCAACCAGAATAAGGGCCTTAGTTTGCACTGAAATCCTCACAGTGACTACCGCTGCAAGACCATCGTAGCACATGCTCAGTGCAGATTAGAGGAATGTGCAGTGGAAAAAATGCAAACATGCTTCTGGTGCAAATACTAATGTTATACACACTTCAAATGAGCATACAATTATTTTTTTATCACAAAACTTTACATGGAGCCCTGTGATAGCAACCATCACAACCATATATAAATAAAGGTTATATTTTAATATATCTTCTATAGGTGCACCACACAGTGACATTTCTTCCCTGTCCTAAATCATGTCTGTGATAGTAACCATAAAACACATCCATTCCACAAAGTGACATAGTCAAGGAAGGAAACATACTTTCATATATTTAGACACTTACAGGAATCAGAACATATTTACCCACTGTACATTAAGGTTCAAGCAAACACTTTCCTAGGTGACAAACTAACAAAACAAATAACGGTACTCTTTACTTAGAACGGCGCCCACGATTTTGATCGTGGGCATCGTTAGTAAAAAATCTCGGGCATCTCGGGCATTGAATGCACTAAAAAATCGGGTGCGATCAACCGACGAGATGCCCGCGATTTCCCATAGGGAACAATGTTAAATGTCTCAATTGACCCAATTTTCCTGTTCAATGCCTCAATTGACCCGATTTTTCCATAGGAAACAATGTTAAATGGGCCACAGAGGCCAAATAGGCACCCTAAAGTGTATAATGGCCACCCGAATTGTTAACGCCACCCCACGATCAACGTCAACCCAAAGCGTGGCGAGCGCAGCGAGCCCGCGAGGGGCGGCGGTACGCGTCCTACGACCTTTTCATACCCCCACTATCCACGTCGGCGTGGAGTTTAGAATAGAAAGTGTGGCGAGCGCAGCGAGCCACCGAGCCCGAAGCGTGGCGAGCGCAGCGAGCCCCGCGAGGGTACGCGGACAGCTGTGAAGCCCGCGAGGGGACGCGGATACCTGTGAAGGTATCCGCGTCCCCTCGCGGGGCTCGCTGCGCTCGCCACGCTTCGGGCTCGGTGGCTCGCTACGCTCGCCACACTTTCTATTCTCAACTCCACGCCGACGTGGATAGTGGGGGTATGAAAAGGTCGTAGGACGCGTACCGCCGCCCCTCGCGGGCTCGCTGCGCTCGCCACGCTTCGGGTTGACGTTGATCGTGGGGTGGCGTTAACAATTCGGGTGGCCATTATTCACTTTAGGGTGCCTATTTGGCCTCTGTAGCCCATTTAACATTGTTTCCTATGGAAAAATTGGGTCAATTGAGGCATTGAACAGGAAAATCGGGTCAATTGAGACATTTAACATTGTTCCCTATGGGAAATCTCGGGCATCTCGTCGGTCGCATTGCACCCGATTTTTTAGTGCATTCAATGCCCGAGATGGCCATGATGGGCGCCCTTCTAAGTAAAGAGTACCCAAATAACTATAATACACAAAGTGAAAGTAATTAGGAATAATTTCCATACTGTACATTAAACAGGCCTCATATTATGAACACAAAGGAGGTTATTCTGATTGGTGCGGTCCATTCCGAATTCTTTCGGAGCTGACCGAACGCCACTCTGTGCGGACATTGTAAGAACAAACGCCCACAGGTCCTCCGCATTCGGACGGACTCACTCTCTAAGAAAAGGGTGTGTTTTCGGACAACATCCAAACCGTGCGTGTGCGGTGGGAACACAAAGATTCTGCAGGGTCTTACAGCGTCAGAACGGACGGGAAGCTGCCCATACGCACCGATGCGGGGTATGTCCGCAAAACTCACGACTGTTATCTGAACTCATACATCTGCCACGTGACACACTTATGCAATTAGCCAACCTCATAAATAATGGATTGTTTGTAATTGTCATCAATTAAATCCTAATTGATACTTAAACACATTACTACCACTTTACATTAACCCTTACATCATGTGAAGTGCTATTCATTCATTGTTACCCCTTTACCTACAGTATGTTTTATGTATGCATATTATATAATAATTGCACGTCAAATGCAATATTCCTACAATGTGCTAATTATTACTAACACATACTAAAGCAAACTTACCATCAGTTATAAACACAGTGTGTGTGTGTATTATGTTTTTTGCTTAATGTTATTTGGACTACAATTATATTACATTTGTGTCTTGCAAGGATGTGCACACTACAATAGCACACATCTATATACAGTATCTACCTTTTGCAAATTATAAATATATTAAACTATTTACACATACACTGTAAAACAAAATAAAAACACACAGACAACTTCTAACTGGTAAGAACTATTTATTTGTAACAAACAAAAAATAAATTTTACAGGAGCAGGTCGGTGAGGTTCTGCAGATCTGCTTGCAGAAGCTGAAGGTGCTCCCTCATCCGGCGGAGGGCCCCACGGACACCTTCATTAGGTTCCCTCTGGTCATCTGTGGGCATGTTAAAGGGGGGTAAACTTTAAAAATAATAAGGTAGAAATTTTACATTGTGATGCAAAAATTTAATACAAACTACCTACAACATTATAAATCATACATACACAAATTTACATAGGCTTCAGTTTCCCAAATGAAAATAAATACTATGATGGTGACATACACACAGTGGTTTACACTATACAATATGTTACTTATACCATTGTCAATGTATGTTTCCAAAGCACACCAACACTTGAGCCTCATTCAGACTTGTCATGGCTTACCACTCACCAATATACTATAAAGCTACATCCACTATAACTTTTCACATTTCTGCATAAATATAATCTTTCATGTCACTGCTCAATGGTTAACTGCATTTATGTATGTATATATATATCTTTTGTTTAAATGCTATTATCTTTCCTTGGGTGTATATTTTCTATTACGATTCCACCCACGGTGGCATTCTCGTTTTGAAACTGCCATTGGTCTCTTAGGCAGACTTAGCCATGTGCACGCCGTTGCTCATACTGTGTTTGATTTTGCCTTGTTTTGATTGTTGTATATGTGTTTTTAAATGTTTCCGTCTTTTCTTGTTTATACAGGGTTGCCTAGTGACGATCCCTGCTGACGCTAGGCGAGGCGTCAGCGGAATTACGTCATTCCTCCTGCGCCGCCGCTCGGGTGCGTGGTCCCGTTCGCGGCAAAGCGGAGTCCTTTGCATGCATATAAGGTATGTTTGTTCATCATTGTTGTTAGCCTTGAAGAAAATGCCCTAGTCGGCATTGAAACGTTGCTGTTTTTGCTATATTAAACTGGATTATTGAAGTCTTTGGAGTGCCACTCTATTTGTCGCTGTATCTACTCCCCTGCTGGAGGCACCCAAGCGTTTGTACCATAGGAGGTTGTGCCGGACCCTGCTGTGTTTTATATATATATATATATATATCACACACATACATACATACATACATACATACATACATACATACTGTACATACATACCACATGAAAAGGCTGGTTTTGTCATTCTAACACTTACTCTGTAGGAGACCTCACAGTCATAGTGTTCCCTCTGAATCCAAACCCACCCATGACTAAGCTGCTGCAGCATTTGTCCTTGGACCTGAGAAGCATGTAATGAGCTCCACCAATCTCAACTCATCAAAAACCTATCAGGCTATGTTCTCTGCTGCAACGTGGAATGGGACTCTCAACTCTCAATAATGCACAGTAAACTTGTGCAATAACGGATGGCTTTGCTGCCGATGTTCTGCTCCATTAATCATTGTCATATTGCCAGTTAGGTGAAGCTGCAGCACTAACCCACGCATTCCTTTAATCCGGGATACAGATTAACTACACAGGTTCTGTGGCATTTTAAATCGAGGTGAAAGCCATCCCCAGAACCTGTGTAATTAAGATGTGTTCTGGATGATAGTGATGATTTGCTCACCCTATCTAACCCCTAAGTGTGTCTGTTGTTACCCACTTAGTTTTCATACTTTTACAATAGTTAATCACAAATAATTCAGCATTGCGACATAATAAACAGTAGTCAAAAAAGTCAATGATGCATTATGTATACCTACCACTTTCCACGACCTCCACCTCCTGAGGGGACTCCTCCATGACATAGCCCCAGGCCTCCTCCTCCTGCGGCACCTCACAGGCCTCCTCCTCCTCCTGGCCCTGGTCAGCCTCCTCAAGGCCCTGCTCCTCCTCCTGGCCCTGGGCAGCCTCTTCAAGGCCCTGCTCCTCCTCCTCCCTGCCCTGGGCAGCCTCCTCAAGGCCCTACTCCTCCTCCTTCTGGCCCTGGGCAGCCTCTTCAAGGCCCTGCTCCTCCTCCTCCTGGCCCTGGGCAGCCTCTTCAAGGCCCTGCTCCTCCTCCTCCTGGCCCTGGGCAGCCTCCTACCGGGCCTGCCTTGCTCGGTCATGTACTGTTAAAAAAATTAGAAGCCTGAGTGTCAATTAAGGGTCATTATTTTATGAATCATAATAAAAAAATGACATATTATATCCACATGACAGCATGTCAAAGAGGAAGTAACACACACATAGTGTATGCCATTTTAAACTCATTAACAGCCATTTAACCACATTTACATAAATAATCTACTTAAATCATTCACTGGTAAATATATAATGTTTGCATAAAAACTCACATCTTGCTCTCTGCCACCTTAGACGCTGCAGAAGGTTTGGCTGGCGTCAGCACAGATCCGACCAGCAATGATCTAGCTTCGCAACGGACCTCCACACCTGGGTCCGCGCGAACATTCGGCGCCGGGCATTAAGATACGCCCGGCGCTTATCGTGGTTACTTATAAAGGGCCCCGCACGCCCCAGCCTGGTCTCCATGACAGAGACCAGGGCCCTCAGCTCAGCTGTGCTGAACGGTGCAGCTCTTTGGTAGCTCACCAGGGCCCTTATTCTGATCGGTGCGGATATTCCCGAATTCTTACGGTGCGGTCCGCACGCCACGCTGTGCGGCAGCGTGCGGCCATCGTCCGTAGAAACGCCCACGTGTCCTCCGCATTCTGACGGAATCACTCTGTAAGAACAGGGCGTGTTTACGGACGACATACAAACCATGCGTGTGCGGTGGACACACTCAGATTCTGCACGGTATTACAAAGTATGCACGGTGATAACGCATCCGAATGGATGGCAAGCGGGGCGTCCGCACGGAAGCGGAGTATTTACGCAAAACTACCCACTATTATGTCTATTCTGCAATACATCACATGACCCACTTATTCAATTACCTATCCTCATAAAAAAACGTTTATTTGTAATTGGAATCAATTACATGCCAATATATCCTTACAACCATGCCTAACACATCCATTGCACACATTAACCCTTACATCAATTGAAGTGCAATGGTTTGTATTTGTCCCTGTGTAAAATATTATAAACAATCTACACATATACTGTTTAATGTGCAAAGAAAACCAACAACTTCGAACTTGCATAAAATATTTATTTGGATAACAGTTAAACATTTAAATATAAAACAATAAAAAAATAACATTAAAGTAGCAAGTCCCTAAGGTCCTGCAGGTCTGCAATTAGTAGCTGCAAATGGTGGCCCATCCGCATGAGGGCCCCACGAACACCCTCATCTGCTTGTGTTGTGGCATCTGTGGGCATGTCAAAGGGGCAAAAATTAGTCATGATATTCATGCATACATTTCACATACTGCTACATAAATCGCAGAAATGCAGGGTGACATGTATGTATATATATATATATATACAGATCCAATAACTGCCGGCACTCGCTGGATTAGAAGTGCAGCATGCTCCAGGTGCCAGAACGAAATAATACAGAGATTCCAATGTTCAGTGAAGAACAATAACGGCACTCAGGAGACTGGTTTCATGCAAAACAAACGATGTATTAACGTGTACAGGGGAACGTTTCGGGGAGTGACCCCCTTCTTCAGCCCCAACCTACAGCACTGGATAATACATTACAAAAACAATTTATACTCACCTGGCTGCAGGACACCCCAGGACGCGCTGGCAGCGTGGAACCAGCCGGCGGAAGTGAAACGATGACAACTTCCGGTACGCGATGCGCAGCCTTGGTTGCTAGGCAACACCTGGCTTGCGCCTCGCAGAGCAGGAAGTACAGCGTTCCACCTTCCCTGCCGAGAGGGACACGCTGGAAGCGCCTTCACATAGAGCGCCCGCAGCCAGGAATACACTAACATAAAACAGGCATTGAGAAACGCATACCAATCTAGCTCCAGAGAGCCTGCAACGCGCGGCTGGGAACACTGTAGATCTAAAGCTGATATCAAGATTGAATAAGTGTGTCTTACCGTGGAACTCCCACTCGGTAGACCCACCTCAGATACCAGTGATAGCCCACACATATTCCCGCCGACACGATGTCGACTCCTGGGCATCTTGACCGGTTATGCGTGTAAGCCTGAAACAAAACAAAATACATGAATAAAAACATGTTAGCAGGTGGAACAATGAAACATTATATGTACATAGCTTCAAAAGATCCTAAACAAGATACACTAGTCAGAACAAGATAATCATGGACCCTAATGGGAAATTTAATACAGGGTGTTCCAATTAATCTTTTCGTTGAGGCCATTAGGATGAATGGTACCCAACTTAAAGATCCATTCAGACTCTTTAATCAGAAGTTTTTTAGACCTATCACCCCCACGTGGAGTTTCAGCCACGTGGTCGATCATAAAGTACTTGAGGGAGGAGATAGAGTGGCCACACAGTTTGAAATGGCGTGCCACCGGCTGATCGATATCCCTGCCCCGAAGGGTCAGGTTTATCGCAGACCGGTGGGCCGTCATGCGTTCCCTAAATGTACGAGAGGTCTGCCCTATGTAGTATAAACCACATGGGCAGACAATGATATAGATGACATAAGACATCCTGCAGTGTAACACCTGCCTGATGTCAAACATCTTAGGGCCATGTGGATGCTTGAATTTTTTGCAAGACACGATGTGTTTGCAAGTTTCACAATCCCAACAGCTGTAGCAACCTGGAGCCTTGGTGTAAGTGTTAAGAGGTTTAGGTATCCCCATGCCCGTGATGTCAGCCTTGACCCTTACCCTGGTCTAGTACTTTTTCTTCAGCCAGTGTTGTGATCCGCCATGCCACCAATGCCCTGTGGCCCATTGTTAAAACAGACCCGGATTTACCGGGACTGAATACACTTAGACCACTGGCAGCCTTTCGCAGGGGTCCAAATTTGCGTGACCGCCTGGTCAAGGCTGACATCACGGGCATGGGGATACCTAAACCTCTTAACACTTACACCAAGGCTCCAGGTTGCTACAGCTGTTGGGATTGTGAAACTTGCAAACACATCGTGTCTTGCAAAAAATTCAAGCATCCACATGGCCCTAAGATGTTTGACATCAGGCAGGTGTTACACTGCAGGATGTCTTATGTCATCTATATCATTGTCTGCCCATGTGGTTTATACTACATAGGGCAGACCTCTCGTACATTTAGGGAACGCATGACGGCCCACCGGTCTGCGATAAACCTGACCCTTCGGGGCAGGGATATCGATCAGCCGGTGGCACGCCATTTCAAACTGTGTGGCCACTCTATCTCCTCCCTCAAGTACTTTATGATCGACCACGTGGCTGAAACTCCACGTGGGGGTGATAGGTCTAAAAAACTTCTGATTAAAGAGTCTGAATGGATCTTTTAGTTGGGTACCATTCATCCTAATGGCCTTAACGAAAAGATTAATTGGAACACCCTGTATTAAATTTCCCATTAGGGTCCATGATTATCTTGTTCTGACTAGTGTATCTTGTTTAGGATCTTTTGAAGCTATGTACATATAATGTTTCATTGTTCCACCTGCTAACATGTTTTTATTCATGTATTTTGTTTTGTTTCAGGCTTACACGCATAACCGGTCAAGATGCCCAGGAGTCGACATCGTGTCGGCGGGAATATGTGTGGGCTATCACTGGTATCTGAGGTGGGTCTACCGAGTGGGAGTTCCACGGTAAGACACACTTATTCAATCTTGATATCAGCTTTAGATCTACAGTGTTCCCAGCCGCGCGTTGCAGGCTCTCTGGAGCTAGATTGGTATGCGTTTCTCAATGCCTGTTTTATGTTAGTGTATTCCTGGCTGCGGGCGCTCTATGTGAAGGCGCTTCCAGCGTGTCCCTCTCGGCAGGGAAGGTGGAACGCTGTACTTCCTGCTCTGCGAGGAGCAAGCCAGGTGTTGCCTAGCAACCAAGGCTGCGCATCGCGTACCGGAAGTTGTCATCGTTTCACTTCCGCCGGCTGGTTCCACGCTGCCAGCGCGTCCTGGGGTGTCCTGCAGCCAGGTGAGTATAAATTGTTTTTGTAATGTATTATCCAGTGCTGTAGGTTGGGGCTGAAGAAGGGGGTCACTCCCCGAAACGTTCCCCTGTACACGTTAATACATCGTTTGTTTTGCATGAAACCAGTCTCCTGAGTGCCGTTATTGTTCTTCACTGAACATTGGAATCTCTATATATATATATATATATATATGTAGAGAGATAGAGACACACATAGATAAATATATATGACACATACATATATACATACATGCAAACTTATTTAATTAATACTGTGTTTTTGTCCCTCTACCCTTTACTCTGCAGAAGACATAACAGTCATAGTGTTTCTTCTGATTCACAACCCACCCATGACTAACCAATGACAAGCATGTCATGTCCTCCGTCAATAACAACTTGGCACAATCTCCTCAGTCTAAGTTCAGTGATGGTTCGTGGCATGGGAGTTATGCAAATGTCAGGAATGCACAGTACACATCCTCAAAATCATAATTCAGTCTAAACCAACCTACAATTCTGTGAGGGGAAAAAAACAATCTGAACCACAGGGGGTGTTTAGGTAGAGGAGGCTCCAGGGACACTGTCAACTTGTGACTCCATTCCAAGGTAGGCCGGGGCATACTCCATTTATAGCATACATCATATCGTTTATAAATATCATTCACCTAAAACATATATTCAGCTATATGATGGGACAGAATCTACGCTTGCAGCAGGTGAATTTAATCCAAAAATGATACACTCATCCCTTTACTCCAGGATCCTGTTTAACTACAACGGTTATGTGGCAGTCAAAATGGAGCTCCAAGCCATCCCACAAACCGGTGTAATTAAGAGGTGTCCTGGATGAAAGGGATGCCTTGGACACCCCATCTAACCCGTACCTGTATCTGTAGCTACCCACTTTGTGTTATGTATTAATAGTATTGTAACAAAATTTATCCTCACCAGTGCTACATTACAAATACCAGTACAACTAATTTATGAATGATGCATTATGTATACATACCGATCTGTTCTGCCTCCACCGCCTCACACGCCTCCTCCCCCTCTGAATCGGCCGACTCCGGGACAATCCTGGCCTCCTCAATAGGCTTGACCGCCTCAGCCACCTCCTCCACATCCTCCTCCGCCACCAACATCTCCTCAGCCACCTCCTCCGCCACCAACATCTCCTCAGCCACCTCCTCCGCCACCAACACCTCCTCCACATCCTCCTCCGCCACCAACACCTCCTCCACATCCTCCTCCGCCACCACCTCAGGCACCTCCTCCTCCTCCACCACTTGCTCCTCCTCCTCCTCCACAACATACTCCTCCTCCACCACCTCCTCCACCACTTGCTCCTCCTCCTCCACAACATACTCCTCCTCCACCACCTCCTCCTGCACTTGCTCCTCCTCCTCCACAAGCACATCCTCCTCCTCCACCACCTCCGGCACCTCCTCATCAGCCTGTTGCCTCTCCTCAGGCACCTCCTCCTCAGCCTGGGCTGCCTCGGCCTCTTCCCGTGCCTCTCGTGCTCGGGCTCGTGCTGTGTGGTAGAAAACAAACATCATTGTCAATGTAGGGTCATTGGGGCACATGTATTAATCCATAACAAGAGATACATGGAAGGGTGATAATGTGATTGTTAGTAATTTGTTAAATCATTACAACCCTTGCATTTATCAATGGTTAACACATATTACATCAGGCACATTGTATGCATCAGAATCAATAATGCTATGTAATTACATATAAAAGGCACATGACTGCATGTTAACCATGAAGAAGCACACATAACAGTCTATGGACTTTTAAACCCATGGACACCCACTTAACATTCTACAATTTTTATTGTTTATATATGCTATGATGTAAGTGCGAAATTTCATAGCGAAAATACTCACAAACAGCTATTTCCCTCCTAATCTGCTGCAGTAGCTCTGGCTGGCGCCTGCGGAGGTCTGACCAGCGCCTCTCTAATTGCCCGATGCTCCTCCGCACCCGGGTGCGGGCGTAAATACGGCGCCCTGCCGCAGCATAGGCTCTCCGCTTTTGCCCGTTAGTAATAAAGGGCCCTGCACGGCCCAGCCTTGTCTCCATGACGGAGACCAGTGCCCGAAGCTCCGCAGGCGAAAAGGGCTCTGCTCTGCGTGTCTCCGCCATGTTAGCACTGGCATCAATCAACCAATCATGTGCTGTAATTGGTTTATCACAGTTATTTGTGTTAATAACTTTATTGTTCATCTTTACATGAACAGCGTCTCTGCGCCAACACAAATGGCGAAAAAGTCGCATGCCTTAAAAACGTTAGTGCTGATGTATGGCAATGAACAAATGTAATATATATAAAACACAGTGTGTATGCACTTTGCAAATCGAATAACGCATCGCACCGCCAAGCAACGCGTGCTATAGCTTGGCAACGCATAGCTGGACTTCGCATTACTTACTCTATACATCTATGTGTATGCGTACATTTATGGTTAAAAGACACATACACATACGTGCAGGTATCCTGAGTCCACCATTATACACCAGCGCTGCCTGCCTGTCTGCCTGCCTGCCTGGCTCCTACTTGAAATGTCTAAACATGTGAATAAATTCTAATATCATATATATATATATATATCTGCAAACAAATCATACATCAACACAGAAAAAAGTCACCACCACATAAGAGAATAAATCAATGTACTCACCAGACATCAGTGATAGTATCAACTACAATAATGAAGATATAACAAACACATAAGATCCCTTGCACAAGGTATAATAATGAGCACCTATATTGTACTTCCACCAAAACTAAGCACATATGATAAATATCGCCTATTTCTTTGCCATTAGGAGGGCAGGCTGGCTAATTGTCGTTTTGTAAGACTGACAACTAACACACTGTACTTATTTGAAGGTGTGATTTTTACTAAAATTGGTGTGTTCTGGTCAACTATATAAAATGTACCTGAAGAATCTTTGCACCACAGAGTCCCGCAGCTGGTATCCCCTCCGGCATTCAGGGGCGCGGGATGGGCGCATGGGCGGATCTTGCGGCTCAGATGGAACCTCCCACTCATCAAAGGGTATCTCACGCCGCACAGCAATGTTATGAAAACATACACACAGGCCCACGATCCTCGACACCATTTCAGGCGCATACTGTAAGTCACCACCAGTGCGGTGGAGCACTCTAAATCGACCCTTTAAAAGGCCAATTGAGCGCTCCACCACTTGCCTGGTGGCAACATGCGCCCGATTGAATGCCTCCTGTGGGCCCGGTGCTGGGGAGCTGTACGGCGTAAGTAGCCAGGGCGTACATGGGTAACCGGAGTCACCCAGAACCCACGCATCACGGCCTTCCAGCTCTTGTAGTCTTTGCCAAATCCCGGTTTGTCGGATAACATGAGAGTCATGGGCACTTCCGGGAAACTTCAAGTTGAAGGCGAGAATTTCCATGGATGGGCCACATACCACCATCACGTTGAGTGAGTGGAACAATTTCCGGTTCCTATATATCTTCTCACTTCGTGATGGAGGCACAAATGGTACATGGGTGCCATCCACAGCCCCTATCACATTAGGGAAGCCAGCAATTTGATGGAAGGCCTGCTGGCTTCTGCGAAGGGTCTCGGTGGCAAATGTCATGGCCATGAAGTGCCCCTTGCGCCTAAACATGGCCGACGTCACACGCCTCAGGATTCGGCAGAAGGCCGGCTGAGATATTCCAGCAAGTACTGCCACTACTTGTTGGAATGATCCTGAGGCGCAGAAATGCAACACCGCCAGCAGCTGTGTGTGAGGCGGAATTGCTGTCGTGATCCCGTGAAGAGGTTCCAGATCACTCTCAATTAACGAGAGAAGATCCAGAATGACATGTGGCGGTAACCGGTACCTAGTAAGTACCTCATCATCGGGCATACCAAACAGAGTCACCCGTGTGCGATAGATTCTAGCACGTCCTGGCCTCCTTGGGCGACGAGTGGGGAGAGCCGCAAGTGCCCTTAGCCTCCTAGCCATGAAAGCCATCATTGCTTCAGCAACCTATAAATAAATGAACATAAATAATGATGCACCTATGCACATAATGGCCATATCCGACAACAAATAGATTTGTAGGCTTCAATACGTACAATAGATGGCCGCCCCGTGAAATCACGAATATCCATTTGACTCTATAATGATGTAACAATAATATGAACTCAATACACACCGTCCTAAACACACAGATGATTACAACATCTAACTACTAAACACTACTTGAGTATCATAGGTGTCTGCATTTGTTGCCGACATCATGTACTATGAGACATTTCACCTATTGCTGGGACATGTTGTCCTGCAATAGATGGACACACACAGGTTTAACACCTGTGAGTGAAATAGTGAACATGTGACATGTTGCAATAATGCTACAAAGCCTTTGCTGGCCCAACAATCTGTAGTCAGTGAGGCAATGGTGCATACATTAATACACTTACATTGTTAATGGATATCATATCTACAAGGACCATGGAAGAGCTTACCTTAGACCCTGACAAATACAGATCTGGAGACAAATGATTCTAGCAGCAATCCACTATTTATAGGCCTCTCACATGTGTTGTCTATAACATTAGTGATGAGTATTGCATGACTTGTGGCCTGGATTTTCTAAGGGATTGGGTTACTTTTAGATTTCAATCAAACTCAACAATACCACAGTAGTCATGAACAATCCCAAATAGCATGTATATTGTGCGATACTCACAGGTGTATCAGAAGATTCTATGCAATGTTAGAATTGGTGACCCATATTTAATGTAGAAGTTACGCCAGGTTTTACACAATGGAATTTCCGCAACTATGGGCGTGGCGTATGCGGCGCGAAAAAAACGCGCCGTACGCAGGCGGCCGTTACGCTCGCGCACGGAACGCAGCTGCCGCTGATGTACGCCAAACAGGATACACAAACAGTATATAAAGGTGTATTAGAATGTGACAAAGTTGCTGGTAACATGGCTGGATCGCAATCTGAGGTGGACCAGGAGTTGCAGCAACTGTTTGCCAGGATGGACTCCAGCACCTCCTATGTGCCACTGCACAGGCAGGCAGTGGGAAATGATGAGGCAGCTGGCCCTTCATCAGCAGGGCAACCTGCAGCTGCCCCTTCATCAGCAGGGCAACCTGCAGCTGGCCCTTCATCAGCAGGGCAACCTGCAGCTGGCCCTTCATCAGCAGGGCAACCTGCAGCTGGCCCTTCATCAGCAGGGCAACCTGCAGCTGGCCCTTCATCAGCAGGGCAACCTGCAGCTGCCTCATATGCAGCCTCAGCAGAATCATTTGGAACACAACCGGGTACTTCACAAGATACTACCATGGCCAGCACTTCAAGTACAGCGACAGGTGCCAGTGGCCGTGGGTGTGGCCAGGGGAAAAAGAGGGCAACAGAGGAACCAAGTTCCAGAAATAAGGCATATGAAGCACAGGAGCTTGCCATCCTGGTTCCGCGAGCACGTGATTGGATTGAGTGTCCACCGGAGAGGCTGACACACACACGCAGATGGAAGATTTGGGAAGACATAACTGCAGAGATTAATGAAGTGGCGCCACAAGTTCGTGAGGCGGAGCACGTCAAGAAGAGGCAAGTTGTTTTGTGTTACATGTGCCCAGTAATAGACAAGTAATGTTTGAATTCATGCTTAGATGGATTTGGCAAATGGCCGGTGAGGTTGGTACGATACACCGACATTATTGACATGTTATATAGTTGAGAGTTATAGTAGGGTGAGTGTGAATGTGTATTGTAAGGGTTGATATCATAGTTGAATGTAATGTTATGTTTTTGACATTAAGCACATGTCGTAATATGTAGCACATAGCAATGGCTGCAACAGCAAACATCTGGAGTGACATGTATTAATATGTCAACTTACATTGCAGGTGGCAGGACTTCAAAACCAACCTGAAGAGGAAGATGACCAAACGGTGGGAACACAGCCAGAGATCTGGGGCCGGGCCCATGCCATCAGGGCTACAGTTCACCCCCCTGGAGTTGATGGCCGAGTGCTGTGTTGCAGTTGAGGAGGTCAGGGGGGTGAGCACCATGGATAGCGAGGCCCCAGCTGAAGTGTTTGCGTCTTTTGTTGAAGGTAAATATTTGTCATGCCATAAGCTTGTGGAAGTAATTATCTTAGAATGTGTCCTAATTGTGTTTATCATTTTCAACAGACACCCCACTGTTTGGTGAAGAGTCTTCTCAGGAGGTGGAGGAGTCCGTGCCACCTGGCCCCAGTGGTAGGCCTGTGCAGCAGCAGGCATCGGTCCAAGCCGATTATGGCAGCTTGGCCCAGATGCTTGGAGACATTAACCAGCAGGGAGAGTTGGCATCAGAACGGATGCGTAGGACAGAGGAGATCATGGCGAGCTTGGCCAGCACCCAGCAGTCCATCGCTGTGAACATGCAGGCCATGGCTGAGGCGCATCAGGCCATGGCTGCAAGTGTTCAGGTGCTGGCCGAGCAAGCCACGCGTCAAAATGATCTCCTCCTCCACCATAATGAGCTTATGGTGGAGCTAGTTGACAGCAATAGGGTCCTAATGTCATCCGTTTCTGGTGCATTACCACCAGCAACACTCCCTGCTGGCAGGAGGGGTAGACCATCCACCCCCTCACCAGCATCTGCTCCACCTGGGCCAGCATCTGTCCGTGGCCGAAGAGCTGCTGCACAGGCCAAGGAGCCTACCAAGGGCAAACGTGGCCGCAAATGAACTTGTGGCTGCATTAATCTCGACCGTTATGTGGTCCCAAATCTTTCATTGTGCTGTGTGTGTCAGCTTCTTGTGTCCAATCACGTGCTGAGGGTAACCAGATTAGCCCTTGCTTCATATGTCATTTTTGGTTCCCCTGTTGCCCTCTTTTGCCTGCCATTACTGTCTGCTGTACTTGAAGTGATGTTGCTAAGTCCCTTTGTGTTCCAAATGATTCTGCTGTGGTTATGAATGTGTGCAATTAGATTTATTTTCTATTATAATTTATTTAGGTACATTCCTACCATGCTTTTTGGTATTTATTTTGTTTTATTTTTTATTGCTTCACAGTGTCAGTGTCTGTGAAATGTATTTAAATAAATTTCTTTAGTTCACCAAAATTGTGTGGTTTAATTAGTACATGTAGAATACACATGTGTATTGATAGTATTAATATTCAGTGATGTCCATTCTTAGCAGTTTCAAAAGTGTGTGACAAGTACAGCATATGTGTGTGTTTAGTAAAGGTTCCTTGAAGCAGCAATGGTTTCAATTAAAGCACTGACAAGCGTGCCATTAGTGAGTAATGAGTAAAGGAGTCGATTGTATTGGGTTCAGCTGTTAATGCTTGTAGTCATTAGGCGTTCCGTTCGCCTACCGCAGGACCGAGTGGTTTCCGCAAAGCAATACTTGCCTTATGGACACCGCACATTTCTATCGGTTTTGTTCGCGGGCATTCGGAGTGCTATCCGAATGCACGCCCCCCAACATAAGTGTACTCCCCCGTGTCCGCCCATGTTTCCACCCAGTTTTGCCCACTTTGAAACTACGCCCATGTGTCATTCCGCATGACGCCCATAATACGCCCATATTTCCAGACTGATTGCGGTGCACAGTTTTGTACGGGATTTGCACGAACAGGTACGGAGTCAATGCTTGGCACATGCGCCTTGCGTTCCCCACGCATGCGCAGACGCCGTAAAGACGCTATCCGAAAGTATTCGGAAAAGTACGCATCAATCAGAATAAGGGCCCATGTTAACAATGGCACTGTCATATCCACCATGGCGCTTGCCTAAAGACCCCTGTACTGTGCCCAGTCCTGGACCCTCTAGGTGCACTAAAACCATGGCGCTCACCTCTGTTATGTCTCTGGCTCCACTGGGGTACATGTGGCCGTGTTGTCATTGCGTGGTGACACTGGTGTATTGTGCTCCAGCTCCATGCAGGACATGAGTAGCATATCTCCATGTGTGTTTGTGCCTGGTCTGTGTCTGTGTAAAGGCTGGTGCTTGTGCAGGTGCATACAATCAGGGCTTAAATGAATTAGCGAGAAGGATTGGCACTGGTTTGACGTGATCAATTTAAATTTATTATAAACAAATAATCGAAATAACCAACATAATTACTGCTTATTAGGAAAGATGTTTTGCAGTGTTAGGTTGGTGGTGCTCCCAAAAGGATGTTCAGTGATTAAACTGAAAAAAAGGGGGGGGGTCACGAAGATGACCACAAGGGAACATACGTGAGGTTTTTGAAGCACACTTGAAAAGATAATAATAACGAGTGAGTGATGTGATGGACAATGAGTGTAATAAAGCTTAACTTTTATTAAGATTGATACAAAAAAATACACTATAAATAGACGATATAGATATATAAATCCAAAGGCTAATTGCCAAACAAGGGTCCTTGATTCAATTCGCAAAGTCAGCGCGATGTTCAGATAGATATACAGTGTACCTGTAAAGTCATCGCTTATCAGTGGATATGATTTGTTTAATTTACACCGATGTGTGGTATGGTTGATACAGGTATAAATTTAAGGATGCTTGACACACTTCATGAGCAATAATGATTCAAATATACTTAACCCCTTCCCGACATATGACGTACATTTACGTCATATGTCGGTTGCGGGGGAATCAAGCCAGCTCACGGAGTGAGCTGGCTTGAAAGAGAGCAGGTAATGGCTGTATATTACAGCCAGGTACCTGCTCTCACGGCCACGAGCGGCAAGTTCGCAGAACGTGGCCGTTTAACCCTTTAAGCACCGCGGGCAAAGCGCCCGCAGTGCTTAAATAGCTGATCGGAGGGGGGGCGCCCCCCTCCGGCGCCGATCGGGGCCCCCCGCGGCGAGATCGGAGGGTGCCGATCGGTTGCCATGGCAGCCAGGGGTCTAATGTAGACCCCTGTGCTGGCCGTGTCAGCATTCCTATTACATCCTGCCTGAGGCAGGATGTAATAGGAAGTGCTGAAAATCACTATGTTCAGCCATAGAGCTCTATGGCTGAACCTAGTACAGGCGATCGCGCCCCCTAGTGGTCAAGTACACTAGGGGGCCTTGTAGTAAAAGTAAAAAAAAAAAAAAAAAAATAAGTTTAAAAATAAAAAAAAAATAAAAAAATATTAAAAGTTCAAATCACCCCCCTTTCCCCATTTCACAAAAAAAAAAAAAAACATATTTGGTATCGCCGCGTTCCTAAAAGTCCGATCTATTAAAATATAACATTAGTTATCCCGCACGGTTAAAGGCGTAAACGGAAAATAATTCCCAACGCCAAAACTACGTTTTTTGGTCGCATCGCCTACCCAAAAAAAAAATAACTAAAAGAGATCAGAAAGTCGCCCATATCCCATAATGGTATTAATTAAAAAGTACACTTCAGCCCGCAAAAAATGAGCCCTCACCCAGGTCCGTAGGTGGAAAAATAAAAAAGTTATAAGCCGCAGAACATGGCGACGCGACGCAAATTAGAAAAACCGTAAAATTTTCTATTTTTTTTTTTAGTGGTAGAACGTAACGAAAACTATATAAGTTTGGTATCACCGGAATCGTAACGACCCATAGAATAAAGATAACCCATCATTTTAAACGAACTATGAACTCCAAAAAAAACGTAACCAGCGCAAAATTGTGGAATTGCGTTTTTTTTCTTTTTTACCCCACATTGAATTATTTCCTGATTCCCCAGAATATTATACGGTATAGTAAATGGTACCATTAAAAAGTACAACTTGTCCCGCAAAAAAAAAGCCCTCATGTGTCTATATAGCCAGAAAATTAAAAAAGTTACGCTTATTTGAACGCGAGGAGGAAAAAAAAAAAATTAACAAAAAAGGCTTCGTCGGGAAGGGGTTAAATAATACCTCCGTCGTATTCAAGTAATGGTGGGTCACAACCTGAAAATATGGGGGAGTGCAAGGAAGTTGAAAGTTTGGAGGGTGTAGAGAATAAAGAGAGAATATAGAAAGCTTGAGCTGGGTCCAGAAGGTTATCCCCTGTTTGCCTGATAATTACAACACCAGGTATTCCCAGTGAGTCTTCCCACAGGTACTAACCGGGCCCGTCACCGCTTAGCTACTGAGATCGGGATGGGTTCAGGCGATCCAGTGAGGTATGGTAGTAATATTGGCAGGATAAAGGGGCACCAGCATTGTAGCCCAAGTGAAATAGGGTGCTTCTGCTTTCAGTGGCGTCATCAGTGGCCCGCCCTGTTGCTTGCCTGCATTGCAGGGGGGACAGATTTGATACAACTGATGAGAGAGCACTGAGATGAGGGTTAAGCATCAAAGAGGGGTTGGTGTCAATGATGCGGACCCTAACTTCTGCTGTCCACCATCTACTGATATTGCTGAATTGTCCAGTCTGTATGCTTCACAGACAGATTTGGGGATTTATAACTTCATTAAATTCCTTATATTTTATCCTCCTTGTTTCACTCCCTTCTGTCGTGGATGCAACCACCATACGTTAAGCACCCAGCCTCCGTCACTCTCCAGCTGGTGCTTCTAAGAGCGGGACAGGCACATCACAAACAATCATGTACTGTAATTGGTTGGTAAGATTGTTATTTGGTATTAACTTTATTGATCATTTTTACATGAACAGTGGGTACTTATGTAATATCTGGGCTCCTGTTTTTCTTATGAGACCACGACCCCTTGCGGGGCTCGCTGCGCTCGCCACGCTTCGGGCACGGTTACTCGCTGCGCTCGCCACACTATATAAAATCAATTCCATGCGTAGTTGGATAGTAGGGGTATGAAAAACAGTGTGTATGCGCTACAACAATCGGCGAAAACATTGCACCGCCAAACAACGCTTGCTATAGCTTGGCATCGCTGAGCTGCCCTTCGCATTACTTAGTATATGCAACTAATATTGCCACAAATATCCACATCACCAACACATACAAAACAGACAGGGTGAAAGAAGTTGGGAAACCAATATACTCACCAAACATGGCTGAAAACAGGTGAAATAGTGTGCAACAATATACACTTACACATATCTGTACAAGGTACTAAATTTGACAGCCTTATTGGTGTGAAACCAATACACCACAAACATACAAAATAGTGCAATACCTTTTCCCATTATTAGGCCATGGTGCCATGTAAACACTTACCTTATACCGGCCCACACTAGAGATGTGGATTCAAATGTACCTAGCATCAAGGCAGTATTGAGAGGCCTATCACATGTGATTTGGATGCAAGCAGTGGACTGGATTAACATATGGAATGGGTTCGTTACATTTGTTGTACATACAAAGTAAGTGCACAGTACAAATTTCACATTCACATATATAATTGATGTCTGGCAAAAGTTGTAGCTGTTCATTGGTGTAAAAATCTGCCAATGAGTACAAAATCAGACTTGGAATGAACGCCTGGTTTTGTACAGTTTGTTTCCCGCTGGTATGGGCGTGGTGTTAGCGCCGCACAAACACCATGGTGTACGCCGCCGTACGGTACGCTGCCGCACAGAACGCAGGGTGGGGCTGATGCATGCCAATTACATAAATGGGTATATATAGGTGTGCAAAAAAAACTAGATTGTGCTGCAAACATGTCTGGTTCACAATCAGAGGGAGAACAGGAGCATCAGCTCCTCCTAGCTCAGCTGGACTCCATCACCTCCAATGTGCACCTGACCAGAAACCAGCCATTGGGAGGTGAACAGGCTGCAGGGCCATCTTCAGCAGGGCCATCTTCAGCTGGGCCATCTTCTGCCTCAGCAGAATCATTGGGAACACAGCAGGTGGCTTTACAAGAGAGTAGCCTGGCCAGCACTTCAAGTACAGCAACAGGTAGCCGTGGCCGTGGCCGGAAGAGGCCAACAGAGGAACCAACCACCAAGAACAAGGCATTCCAACCGGAGGAACTGCAAATTCTTGTACCCCGTGCACGGGATTTGATCGAGTTGACACAGGCGAGGTTGACACCCACAATGAGATGGAGGATTTGGGAGGACATAACTGTGGAGATTAATGCGGTGGCTCCACAAGTTCGTGAGGCAGAGCACGTGAAGAAAAGGCAAGTTCAAGTGTTTGAAATTGGAGTTCAGCAATACCAGTAATGTGTGTATTAGAAGGTAGATGCAATTGTTAAATGGCAGGTCACGTTGCTAGGAGCAACAGACATGATTGCCATGTCACTTATTCTATATATATTATACGGTGAGTGTGAATGTATGTTCAAGGTGATTATTTTAAACTTTAAACTAATGTCAGTTATGTGTTATGAAGCAGACTTCCAAATCTGTAGCAGATAACAATGCATGCTAAATCAAACGTCAGGGGTGACATGTAATAATATGTAAACTTTGGTTGCAGGTGGCATGACTTCAAAAGCAACCTCAAGAAGAAACTGACCGCACGTTGGGAACACAGCCACACCACTAGGGCTGGCCCCATGCCAGGCTGACTGAAGCTCACCCCCCTGGAGGAGTTGGCCACAGATTGCATTACTATTGAGGAGGTCCGGGGGGTGAGCAACATGGACAGTGAGGCCCCAGTGGAAGTATTTGCGGCTGTACTTGAAGGTAATTAGTTAGCATCAGGGACGTGCAGTCAGGGGAGGCAGGGGAGGCAGTGCCTCACCTGTCATAACTGATTTTAAAAAAATTATAAAGATATTTATAACACATATACTGTGCTATAAATATCTTATTAATTTTTTTATGAGGTGGGACCGTGTGGAAGTCTAGGAGGCAGCGGGAGCTGTGCCTCCCGCTGACAATTGGAAAATGTCAGCAGCAGGGGGCGGGGCTAAGCCGCAGCGAGAAAAGAGTCTGAAAAGCCCATTAAAAATGAATGAGAAAGCGGCATAAACACCTCTGACTGAGTGATAGGGACGCACGACCCTGTCACTGAGGCAGATGTGATAGGACAGCGGATCAGGCTGTCACACACTGACAGCCTGATCCGCTGTCATGCTATGCTGTGGTGGCTGCGCTGTCTCCCGGGACCCCGCCTGGAGACCTGGCTCCCCTTCTTCCTCCAGCCGCCAGTGGGGCTCTGGCATCGGCATATTAGGGAGCCCTGACCTCCCCCCCCCGCTTCCACGGCCCTGCTGGGTTGCCCTGCTCCTCTTCCTGCTCCCGCCGCTGGAGCCCCTGCTAAGCATGTCAGGGTGGCCAGGCTCACCTCCATTCTCCTCGTCCCGCCGCAGTGTGGCCTGGCTCCCCTACCTCCTCCTGCCGCTGCTGGAGCCCCGGGATTTCAGTATGGCCGGCATCGCTTCCTTCCTCCTCCCACTGTGGCCCCGCCGGGTGGCTTACCAGTAGCTCTCCTCTCCGCTGCTTGGGCGTGCACAGTGACAGCGGGCGACAGCTGTAGGCCTGGACTCCACCGGGTGGCCAGCTCTCCACCCTCCAGAACATGAGCACAGGTACAGGGAGTACTCCTAAGTGGGACTCCCTTTAAATATACATATTGGTTAGCTTATGTACTGTATGTGTATTCTGTTCATATAACAGTAAATATATTAACAATGTGTGAATTTGACACATGTGCCTACCATATTTTTGTATTTTTTTTTCCATATACTGTAACAAAATACACACACATGGAGGCAGTGACACAGCTTTATTTTAAATCACACCTTTTCTCTTCACGGATCTTCCATATATTTTTTAACACTTTTCGCTGAAAAAGAAGCACCAAACTGAAGCAACAACACCTGCCTCACCTAACACTAACCTCACCGCACGTCACCGGTTAGCATGGCATAAGTACTTTGTAATAATTGTAAAGGAATGTGTTGTAATTGTAAGTTTCTCTTTCAGCATCATCTCCAACATGCGGTAGCGATCTTCTTGAGGATGAGGCGGAGGACACAGTGCCACCTACCACACATGTGGTACTATGTGCAGCAGCAGCAGCCAACGGCCACACAGGATGTGGACAGGTGGTTGCAGATGCTTACCCACATTCACCAGCAGGGAGAGTTAGCATCAGAGTGGCTGATTAGGACCGAGGAGGTCATGCAGGCTATTGTCAGCACCCAGCAGGCAATAGCTGGGAGCCAGCAGACAATAGCTGGCACCCAGCAGGCCATAGCTGGCAGCCTGCAGGTGTTGGCAGATCAAGCTGTGCACCAAAATGACCTCCTCCTCCGCCATAATGAGCTTGTGGCGGAGCTACTTAACACCAATAGGGCCCTATTGTCAGCCATTTCTGGTGCATTCCCAACACCAGCACTCCCTGCTGGTGGAAGGGGAACATCATCCCCCCCTTCCACATCATCTGCTCCACCTGACCCACCATCACAACGTGGCCGTGGCCGAGGAGCCGCTGCACGTGGCAAGGCCCCTACCAGGGCCAAACGGTCACGAAAGTGAAGTGGCCTCCGCATTAATCTCCACCCTTATGTCGTCCCAAATCTTTCATTTTGCTCTGTGTGTCAACTTCATGTGTGCAACCCAATCCCGTGCAAAGGGTACACTAATTTGTGGTTCCTTCGGTTGGAATGTTTTGGTTGGTTCCCCTGTTGCCCTCTTTCTGCTACCATTACTGTCTGCTGTTCTTGAAGTGTTGGTCATATACTTTTGTTGTGAAGCCACCTGATGTGTTCCTAATGATTCTGCTGTGGCTATGTATGAAATGGCAAAAATTTTATGCATGTTTTTTTTTGTTTTCTAATTATTTGTATGTTACCTTTATTTTTTGGCATGTGCCAAATAATATGCTAGAAAATTCATATGTTTTCCACCAATTTAATAAATGTTATTTTTACCCCCAAATGTGTGCTGTTATTGCTGAATGTAAAAGTGACATGTAAAATTATATTATTGTTACCAATTTCTGACCATTGCTTGCAGTGTAAATGAAGGTGTTTTCTGCTTATATTTGTGTATTTAGTAATGGTCCATTTAGGCAGCAATGCTTCCAATTGAAGCAATGAAAAGAGTGTAATTAATGACTAATGAGTAGAGGAGTGGATTGTATTGTGTTCAGCTGACAGTGCTTCAGGTGCGGGTGTACTAATTGGGCAAACCGAATGCCTAGCACATGAACAAATGGTCTCCGCAAAGTGAAACTTGCTTATGAAGACCGCATATTTCATGCGTGTTGGTTCGTTTGCAGTCGGTGTGCTGTCCGAATGCACGCCTACCAGAGTTAGTGCACTCCCTCGTGTACGCCCATATTTACGCCCAGTTTTTCCCACTTTGAAACCACGCCCAGTTCTGCAGAAAGAGGTTATATCACAGAGCTGGTCCCCTCCATAACACAAGAAAAAATTCACAAGGAAAAGAAATCAGGCGCTATGGCAGTAGCTGTGGTTCTAAGTAAAGCAGCTGCTCAAAATGGGGGGTTGTCAATCCCCACCTAGAGAAAAAGCATACAAACAATCACGCACAAGGCATGTGATCAGCGCTTAATAAATTTAAACCAGTTTGATGAATAATATATAATATTTTACTACAATAAAAACAAATATATAAACAATATACAATAGATGCACAATATGGTACACAGTAAAAAACTTATATTAAAATCACGCCACAGGAAGATGGATGGAGTGTGAAATGGCCCAGGGGAACAAAGGGATATTGGGGTACAGTGGGTCACAGAAAGTGACCTTTTAATCCAGGAAAGTCCACTTTTTTAACAAGCGATGTTGATCCTCGCTATTTGTCACGATATAGTGTAGGCCGTTTAGAGGAAGAAATAAACTATAGGCTTCCGCTTTTCTACTGGTATTTTGCCCTAGTGGACTACATTGGATTAAAGCCACCAGGGTAGTCCAGGATGCGGTGTCCGCCAGGAGATGGAATGTCACTGGAAAAGGGCTTCTGCTCACAAGATACTCCCACTTGGTTGGCTAGGTGGTGTATGCCACTGGGGGACTTGAGGAGCAGTGTCCGCCACACAATTGTAGTTTGGTAACAAGAGGGTACCTAGTATCCAAGAGTCCATACTTGACAAGATGGTACACACTTTTAGGGTCCTGGGCGTGAAGTACAGGGCTGTCCACTAACGCATTTCACTGCCAACTGCAGCTTTATCAAAGGTGCTTAACAGTGTATCTGGTCTGGGTATATATACCTTTACTAATGAGCAAACAATCAACATGTGTGTGCATCAAACATAATACAATTTAGAGATAATACACAGAAAATATCTATCAGTAGGAGGCAGACATATATTTATTCCAAATCCCCAATTCAATAGAGAGAAAATTCCAAAAAGCGAATGAAGAGTAATAGAGAAATATTATCATATGCCAATGAGAGAGGTCACATGATCGGGGGAGAAATGATTCAGTTTAAACAAGTATATACATTTCCAAATGTTCAACTAGAATGGGACATGAATATTAGTGGAATAGATCTCTTGGTAACCAAAGGATCTAAAAATGAGTGTTCCAAAACCTTTAAAAAAGTAATTGAAGGGCAGTGATGCCGATTCAGGTTAACTTCCGCCGTCACACCAGAAGTGTAAGTGTGATGGCGCGGCAATAGACATAGGAGAGAGAGACAGGAGAGGCGTGCATCGAGGGACAGTTTTCAGCACGCACACATTGCTGGACACATTGGTTCCGGATCTTTCACATAATTATGGGTGTAGGAGGGAGAAAGATAAGGTGCGCGCCGAGGGACAGTTATCGGCGCGCACAAAATGCTTGACACATTGGTTCCGGATCTCTTATTATACACAGTGAATCACTAGGGCCAGTGTGCATTTGGTCACATGACTAGGCTTGAGATTTAATAGATGGGAAAGATACTGGAGCGCATATGCGTTCCATAGGGATGTTTTCATATAGAACCCATTGTTGGATATATAAATCGCTTAGCTAGGTTAAACACATTATTATAGGTTAATATAAAAGGCGGAATAATAAACCTAATTATAAATAATCTTCATATAGATACACATAGAGATACACATAAGTTCTAGTTTATTGTGTCAAAGGTAATTACTCTTATTTTATATCTCAAGTATACTAGAACTAAAAAATAAAGCTAATAAGTGAGTTCTTTGAGGGATTCTCACAAGCAAGGAACAAGACTTAACTACATTGTGTCAGGTCCTATAGAATGTAAACCATACACATATACAATCAGAGGACGATGTTTAATTCCATAGCCTCATTCAGGCCCTTTGGAAACAAGCAATCTATTTTGAAGGTCCAAAAGATCTCTTGTCAGCAAATGGTCCGAAATCTATCGCCACCTATTTTTGTTGGTGGCATGTGTTCCAGACCTATAAGTTGAAGGTCTTTTGGATTGTTTTTATGGCACTCAGAAAAGTGCAGTGATACACTGTGTAATAAAGATCCTTTCAGGATATTCCTGCGATGTTCGAGGAATCTAGTTCTAAGGGGACGTGTTGTACGGCCAACATATTTTAAATCGCATGTACAAACAAGTAAATAAATGGTGTAAATCGTATTACAATTAATGAATCCACGGCTCTTTATATTCTCAGTGGGTGTATTAATAATCAAAGTTCTATTTTTCATGTATTCGCATGTAATACATTGGGTTCTGCCACATTTGTAGCAACCCGCAGGAGCATCTGCCCCTTGGGGATATTTTTAATCCAGGGGGAGTAATGAGCACTTCTGAAATTTAAATAAGAATTAGTATTAACCGATTTTTGATAATTACTACTCTGGATCTGTCCGTCCGTTATATTGAGGGTGATATCTAAAAAATTTATAGTGTGAGGGTGACAGGTGTGAGTGAATTTCAAATTAAAATTATTGGAATTAATGTGAGATACAAATGAAGTGATAGAAGTGTCATCACCACCCCAAATTAAAAATAAATCGTCTAAATAATGGCCATAGAGGACCAGATTCACGCCAAAGATGGAACCCCAAATAAGTTGGTCCTCAACCTCTCCCATGTAGAGGTTGGCATAACTGGGAGTGAATCTGGTCCCCATTGCTGTCCCCATCACCTGTAAGTAAAATGTCTTTGATCATATTGAGGAAGTGGGAGGTGTCTTTGATGTGTGATCTAAGAGTGGACACCAGTGGCTGCAAATAAGAATCAACAAACTGGAAAAGGTTAGAAGTGAGGGAGTGAATACCAGAAATAATAGGGCGACCGGGTGGGGAAGTGAGGTGCTTGTGAACAAAATTGAAATTCTTCTTTTGTGATGACAGAATCCAGAGTTGCTCGTTCTAGTAATGTTTTCAATTCTGTAGTATAAATCTGTGTGGGGTTGGTAGTTTATTTGAAATAAAAAGTGGTATTGGATAACTGTCAGAGTGCCTCGTTGACATAGTCAATGCGATCTTGAATAACAATACCTCCGCCCTTGTCAGCCTCCCTGAAGACAATTGAATTGTCCCCAGAGAGACCAGCAAGGGCTTTCTTTTCCCATATATTGAGATTGTTTTTGTACTTGCATTTGTTTTTTTTAGTTTTTTTGAGGAACATAGTTCCTTAAAATCATCCAAAGTTGTTTTATAAAGTGTTTCGATACTAATTCCTTATGCTTTTATAGGATAAAAATCTTACATCTTAGTTTAGTCTTATCAATATCGAAAACTTTTTTGGGGGAATCATTACTTTCTAGCCACAATTCGGCTAGGGTATCAAGTGATGTCTGGTCTCCACTGTCCAGAAGGATAGGGGATGATTCCCCAATTTTTTGAGATCTCTGAGAGAAAAAATATCTCTGCCTACAGAGCGTTCAAATATATCGATTTAGCTCGATAAACAGATTAAAAATGTTTGCTTCAGATGATGGGGAAAATTTTAGACCCCTTTCTTAGTAGTTTTAATTCAGTTTCATTTAGTTTTCTGGAAGAGATGTTAAATACATTAGTTGGAGGTTTATCAGGTCTTAGTTTCTTATATTGTATCTTTTTTCCTCCCCTTGTTCCTCTATGCTTGATTTTCTCCTTCTTTTTGGTGTCCCCTCCCCTTGGTGTCTCCCTGTGTCCCTGTTTTGGCGGGACCCCAAAAAATGGTCCGTATAGCCTTCTATATTTATTCTAGTTAAATTGTCTTTAGGTCTAGCGCCCAATTGTTGCTGATTGGGCTCAGTATGTGTATTTTGTGTATAATATGATCTCCTTGTATTGGAGGATGGGGTATGTGTATAGTTATCTTCACGTGTAGTTCTTCTCCTATGTTGTGGGGAGTCATATACTCTCATGTCCTTTTTTTTTTTTTAATTGTTTCCTATTATCACTATATCTAGTTCTATTATTGAAATTGTTAGTCCTTGTCTGATTTTGGTTCCTATGTTTTAGGCGATAATTCCTTACATTGTTTAATTGATAATCAGCAAGGTCCCTATGGAATTTTTTACATTTTGTATCAATAAAGTCCTGTTCAAATTTAATTAGTCCCTCTATAATCCGTGAATCTCTCTCTTTAAAATCTTTCATCTGCTTGAATGGCACCAATTTGTTTTTAATACTCTCTATCTCTAGCTCCAAATCCTTGGTTTTCTTAGTTCTATATTCAATCACCAAATTCATCAGTAAAAAAGAACAATTATCAATTATCTGATATTCAGAGCCTTCCTGAAAGATCGAGGGTTTATGGAGACGAATACAGAGCAGCTTCAGCAGCTTAACTGGAAGCTGAGGAGCTCCGCCTCCTCCCACTCTGCGAAGTGAGGTCAGGTGCTTCCTTTCCATCCTTCCTCCTACAGCTCACAGCAGTTTCTCTGTCGAAACATCACTGCCAGTGCTAGCACCGTCCGGCATCCACCATGGGGACAACCTTCTGCATGCATGCACCTTCTGCATGCATCATGAGTCCTGCACAAGTCACACCAAGGTGGGTGGGGATGGGGCTGGTTGTGTGGCTGGCTATATTACTATACTTCCTTGTGCGCTTCGCTATGGTGGTGGGCGGGGGAGGGGGGGTGGGCTCTGGCGGGAGGTTACAGCCTGGAGTTAATTTAACTCTCACAGGGATGCATCACCTGTGAGAGTGGGGAGGGGTCTGAGGGTTTGTGCATAAGTCATGTTGTGCTGCTGGGGATAGAGGGAAAAAAGCTGGGTGTGCTGCTAAATCTACCCCCCCCCCCCAGCCTAAACCCTTACCTTCCCTCCCCTAGTCTAAACCCTGACCTTCCCTTTCACAGCCTAAAACATGACCTTCCCTCCCGCAACCTAAACCCTGACCTTCCCTCCCGCAACCTAAACCCTGACCTTCCCTCCCGCATCCTAAACCCTGACCTTCCCTTTCACAGCCTAAAACATGACCTTCCCTATCGCAGCCTAAACCCTGACCTTCCCTCCCGCAGCCTAAACCTTGACCTTCCCTCCCTCAGCCGAAATCCTGACCCTCCCTCCCGCAGTCTAAACCCTGACCTTCCCTCCTGTAGCCTAAACCATGACTTTCCCTCTCGCAGCCTAAATCCTGACCTTCCCTCCCACAGCCTAAACCCTGACCTTCCCTCTCGCACCCTAAATCCTGACCTTCCCTCCCGCAGTCTAAACCCTGACCTTCCCTCCCACAGCCTAAACCCTGATCCTCCCTCCCGCAGTCTATGCTCTGACCTTCCCTCTGGCAGCCTAAACCCTGACCCTCCCTCCCGCAGTCTAAACCCTGACCTTCCCTCCCACAGCCTAAACCCTGATCCTCCCTCCCGCAGTCTATGCTCTGACCTTCCCTCTGGCAGCCTAAACCCTGACCCTCCCTCCCGAAGTCTAAACCCTGACCATCCCTCCCAGCAGCCTTACCCCCGCCCTTCTCTCCTGTAGTAAACTCTAATGTGCTGCAGCTTAATCCTAACCCTTCCTGTAGTGCCTAATCCTCCCTTCATTACCTAAACATAATCGTTTCCCAAAACCTAACCTACTCTTAAACCTAATCTCCCCTCCTGCAGCCTAAACTCTAATGTCCCCCTAAATCTAACCCTCCCTCCTGCAGCCTAAACCCTAACAACTATAGGTGGACACAGCCGATGTATGGAGCCACATCCCTAGTCCCCCATCTGACCACAACCCCACAATCATGCTTCCCAATATCACGGCGCCCCCCAACCCCTGTCATTTTTTCCTAGATCCACCTCTGGCTGCTGCAGCTGGTCCCGTGCAGAGATTATACTGCCAGCAGTGCACTGGACGAGAGGACATGTTTGTCTCTGGGAGCAGCATCGGTGGGTCAAAACAAGGATGTAATTTGTTACTGAGGAGAGATCCGTGATCCTCCATGACCGTAGCAGCAGTTGGAGGCGGCATCTTCCTCTCACAGGGGAGGTAAAAAAAAGGCAGCGGTCCATGTTTAAACCCTGCACCCTTCAAACACCCTCAAATCCCGGGTTGTGCAAACAGCAGAACACAGCTATCCAGTTCCTTCAGTATATTTTTAATTATACATACTGTAATATCAAGTATGTACATTATATATATATATATATATATATATATATATATATATATATATATATATATATATAAACTATTCCATGGAATAACTATGGTGTATATATATATATATATATATATATATATATATATATATATATATGGTACTCTTTACCTAGCACGGCGCCCACGATGTCCATCGCGGTCATCGGGGGTAAAAAATCGCGGGCATCGCATGCACTAAAAAAACGGGTGCGATGCGATGCCCACGATGCCCGCGATTTCCCATAGGGATCAATGTTAAAAGTGTGATTGGACGCGATTTTACTGTTAAATGCCTCAATGCCCGCGATTTTTCCATAGGAAACAATGTTAAATGGGCCACAGAGCCGTAATAGTCCCCCTGAAGTCTGAAATGGCCCCCACAATTGTTAACGCCACCCCACGATCAACGTGAACCCGAAGCGTGGCGAGCGCAGCGAGCCCGCGAGGGGCGGCGGTACGCGTCCTCCGACCTTTTCATACCCCCACTATCCACGTCGGCGTGGAGTTGAGAATAGAATAGTGTGGCGAGCGCAGCGTGCCACCGAGCCCGAAGCGTGGCGAGCGCAATGAGCCCCGCGAGGGGACGCGGATACCTGTGAAGCCCGCGAAGGCACGCGTTTACCTGTGAAGGTATCCGCGTCCCCTCGCGGGCCTCGCTGCGCTCACCACGCTTCGGGCTCGGTGGCTCGCTGCGCTCGCCACACTATTCTATTCTCAACTCCACGCTGACGTGGATAGTGGGGGTATGAAAAGGTCGGAGGACGCGTACCGCCGCCCCTCGCGGGCTCGCTGCACTCGCCACGCTTCGGGTTCACGTTGATCGTGGGGTGGCGTTAACAATTGTGGGGGCCATTTCAGACTTCAGGGGGACTATTTGGGCTCTGTGGCCCATTTAACATTGTTTTCTATGGAAAAATCGCGGGCATTGAGGCATTGAACAGTAAAATCGCGTCCAATCACACTTTTAACATTGATCCCTATGGGAAATCGCGGCCATCGCGTCGCACCCGTTTTTTAGTGCATTTGATGGCCGCGATGCCCGCGATGGGCGCCGTGCTAGGTAAAGAGTACCATATATATATATATATATAGTTCCTGGCGGCGGCACTCAGACAAAAAAACACACCAAAGACAATGGCTTGTAGCCGACGTTTCAAGGCCGTCTGGCCTCTTTATCAAGGTGCAAAGAGATAACAAGACAGTGCAAACGACAGAATATAATTACCTCAAGGATCCGGTTTACGTCTTCCGCCGCGTCCCATCCAGGCGCCGAATCATGACGTCACTAGCTGAACGCGTCACTGGAGACGCGAAGTGAATCTGTCACATGATAAATGCAACCAATGAAAAACATATAAAAGTAACCATAGTGATGTAAACAATGACAGAATGTGAAGACGATAAAATATACACACAAATATAAGGATTAGAGGAATGCATAGCTGCTGGATATAAAGCTAATTAAGTCTAATGACACTGCAACATCTTTGCAAGGGCGGTGACGGTAATTTATAACATAAATAGCAAGCGCATATGCAAAACAGATTAATATCAAAAAGCTTTTTCATATCAAAAAGCTATTTTATATCAAAAAGGCTATAATACTGACCTGGAAAGCTATCATAAGAAACATGGAAGTCTATCATAAAAAACAAGACAACCCCAAATGCTCATTTAAACCCCTAGGTGCTAGGGTATCAAGGCGGTGAATCCATCTACACTCCGCACGCAAAAGCAGTAGTGATCGATCCCCACCTCTTTTAAGGGGTGGGATATGGTCAATAATGCGATAAAGGAGTGCTGAAAGGGAATGCCTAGCCTCCATTTCCATACTTTCAATGGTACAGTTTCTAGGGTGTGTAATTGTAGGCGCTGAGTGCGTGGAGACGGGGGTGGACGTTACTTACCAGGCCATAATTAATTAAAAATTAACTGTTCCTTGCCACTGCCGCTCACCGTACCGATCCTGCCTGCAGCTGTCTCTGAGGTATGGAGATCTCTAAAGCACATGCAACGGGCATCCCTACCAAACAGTGGGGCAGCCCCTGAGTGTGGGACCAGGTCCACGGGCCTGGCCACATGACGCAACGCACGCTACCCGCACCACTGCAATGCACCACTGGAAACAGGTGCAATGGGCCAAATTCTTCCCTACACCTGCCAGGCCAATCCACCCATCGCAATCATAAATGGGTGCATTGATAAGGTTTGGAGTGTAATGCCTGGTACACACCAGGACGACTAGAGCCCGATCCCCTCAATCTAGATCCAATTCCGACCAATTGGATGTAGATTGTGTGGTGATTGGGCCCTTTTCTGTCCTGGTGTGGACCGATACCGATCCGATGCGCGGTCCCGCGGGTCGGTCGTTATTCAGATCCTACCTGCTGCAGGTAGGATCTGAATAACGACCATACTGCCTGGGATTGTGTGTTGTGCCTTTGTGTATCTGCAATGTTTAAGTGTGTGTTTTGTGTGTTGTACTGTTTTTGGGTGTGTGTGGTGAATGTGGGTGTGTGTTGTGCTGTTACAGGTATGTTGTGTGTGTGTTATGTGTATCTGCCCAATGTGTAAGTGAGTGAGGTGTGCTACGTATAAATGTGTGTGTGTAATGTGCTGTGTGTATCTGTGCAATGTTTTTGTGTTTGTTCTGTGTATTGTACTGTTTTTGGGTGAATGTACTGTGAGTGGTGTGTTATGTGTGTGTGTTGTGTCATGTGTATCTGCCGAATATGAGGTGCCCTACATATATATGTGTGTGTAGTGTGTTGTGCGTATCCTGGCAATGTGTTTGTGTTTCTGTATCTGCACAATGTTTAAGTGTGTGTGTTCTGTGTGTTTGTTATACTGTTGTTGGGTGTGTGTTGTAGTGTATATGGGTTTGTGTTGTACTGCATGTGGTGTGTTATGTGTGTGTTTTGTGTGTATCTGTCCAATGTGTAAGTGTGTGAGGTGCGCTATGTATATATGTGTGTCTTGTGTGCTATGTGTGCGTATGTGGTGTACTGTGTGTGTGTGTGCGTGTACAATGTTCACATGTGTGTGTGATGTGTTGTCTATGGGTACTTGTTTCCTAGCAGGGCGCCCAGATTTCCTACGTACGCTCAGTAGTTAATTTAGTTAATTTATTCGGTACTTGTGTACTATCACGGCGCCCATCGCATCGGAGACCATATCGCATGCGATGTGATGCGACGCGATATCGGCCGATGTTGTACAATGGCATACAATTTTAAAATTGTATGCCATTGTATATGGCATACAATGCCATACAATTCGATGGGATGCGATTATAAATTGTATAAGCACCCTAATGGGTGCTTACAATGCTTAAATGCACCCCCACGCCACCCCCCCCCCCAGTATAAACGTGAACCCGAAGCGTAGCGAGCGCAGCGAACGCGCGAGGGGCGGCGGTACGCGTCCTATGACCTTTTCATACCCCCACTATCCACGTCGGCGTGGAGTTGATTTTATAAAGTGTGGCGAGCGCAGATATCCGCGTCCCCTCGCGGGCTTCACAGGTATCCGCGTCCCCTCGCGGGGCTCGCTGCGCTCGCCACGCAACGCATGGCCCTTTTTTGTGGCATGAGATGTGAGATGAGATGAGATGTGAGATATGCGATCTCAGTAGTTCATATGGTAAAACACCTAAGACACCACCACTCTCCACGTCACCCCGAAGCGTGGCGAGCGCAGAGGAACGTGTCCTTCGACCTTTTCATACCCCCATTATCCACGCCGGTGTGGAGTTGTTTTTATATAGTTTGGCGAGCGCAGCGAGCCACCGAGCCTAAAGCGTGACGAGCTATATGAAACTATATAAAATCAACTGTGTTTCATCTCACATCTCATCTCACATCTCACGCGATGTGCGATGCAATTTCACTCAGGGTGCAGGGAATAAATAAACTTAATTAACTACTGAGATCGCATCACGCACATCTCAAGGCACAAAAAGCCATGCGATGCGATGTGCGATACGATTTCACAATGCAGAATAGCCCACTAAGCAAATAGCTTATTGGGAGCCCTGCTAGGAAACAAGTACCTGGTGAGAAGAAGATTGATGTCACCACTTAGCGCTACACCCTGTATTAGAATAAAACAAAATATGCAATACGTATCTTATGACCAGGTAATGATCATGGATGTTTTGAGGTCAGCACCTGAAACAACACAAACGATATAGCCCCTTTCTCCCAATTGAATGGGATATATGAATGTAAGGGGTATATCAAAATAGAAAGATCATGGTGCAGTTTCCAAGTAAACAAACAGGTTTAATATGTACAGGAAACTCACAATAAAACGGAAGGTAACAAGCGTTTAAAAAGCCAAACGGCAAAGCTGCTGCACAGTTCCTTTTTCTCCCCTCCGAAACTGGATCCAGATGGTAGGTGGAAGCTCCGGGCACCGGTATCCCAAAAGTTCCTAAGGTCCAGGGAAGGTAGTAGGCAGTCCAGCAAGGTGAATAAGGAGTATGCGTCTCACTTAATGCATTTCGGGTCCAATTGACCCTTCATCAGAAGTGGAAACAAGTACCTGTCTATGTATATCCTCAATTATTCCTAATTGTTTAAAGTCTTCACCATAATGTTAGAATGTGTCATTCATACTCAATGAAAGCAACGGTTTCCCTGATCGTCAATCTTTTCCCAGATCATGAATGAAGGCAAATTAATGTTTTTTACATTTCTAAGTGAAATTTCCCAAAAACGGCTTCGAGGTGCACACCAACGGGTCCAGAGGTATCTTGTTGCTGAATTTGGTGGCTCTGAGTGCCACGGTGTGCCTGCAATGCAACAGACACGCACACATGCACGCACACACGCACGCACGCACACACACACACTCTTCAACTTATTATATAGATATATATGTATAACTATTCCATGACCCGGCACTCCTAATCCAACGTTGCCTCGGTTTCCGCTCGTGTGTACAGCAGTACACAATACATGCAAGTGTCCAAAACGGGAGGGGGTGAAGCGGCACTCAGCAGGACTTGTAAATTCCAGTAAAGGTCACACAACTACAGTAGAGCTGATTGACATTTCGGTTTATTAAAAACCTTTTTCAAGATCTTGAAAAAGTCACTCCCGTTTGGGACACTTGCATATATATATATATATATATATATATATATATTTATTTATTTATTTACAGTTTCTTATATAGCACAGCAGATTCTGCTGCGCTTTACAATAGTAGACAGTGATAAGACAAACTGGTTAACAACAGACAGACTTGGAGGTAGGAGGGCCCTGCTGCAAGCTTACAATCTATAGGGATATAGGGGGGAAACATAAGGACAGGCACCAGTAATAGCATAGCAGTTACAAGTCCAGAAAGGAAGCTATTTAATACATAAGTGCCTCGGAGGGTTATGCATGTAGAACTTAAATATGATAGGCTTGCCTGAAGAGGTGAGTTTTCAGGGAACGCTTGAAAGTTTGGAGACTGGTGGAGAGTCTTAATGTGCGTGGAAGGGCATTCCATAGGATGGGAGCAGCCCGATAAAAGTCCTGTAATAATGAAAGGGAGCTAGTGATCCGTGCAGAAGAGAGACGCAGATCTTGTGTAGAGCGTAGTGGTCGAGATGGGAGATATTTTGTGATAAGTGCAGAGATATATGCTGGTGCAGTATGGTTAATAGCTTTATAAGCAAGTAGAAGTGTTTTATATTGAATATGGTAATATACAGGCAACCAATGGAGGGACTGGCAGAGCGGATCAGCAGACGATGAGCATCTTGCAAGGAAGCTCAGCCTAGCAGCAGCATTTAAAATTGATTGCAGTGGTGAGAGTCTGTTCTTGGGAAGACCAGTTAGGAGACTATTGCAATAATCAATGCGGGATATAATAAGTGCATGGATAAGAGATTTGGTAGTGTCTTGTGTGAGATAGGGTCGTATTTTGGATATGTTTTTTAGATGCATGTAACATGATTTGGAGACAGATTGAATGTGGGGAAGAAAGGACAATTCAGAGTCGAGGATGACCCCTAAGCAACGAGCTTGTGGGGTAGGGTAGATTATCGAGTTGTCAACAGCGATGGAGATGTCAGGATGGTAACTGTTCTTAGTTGGCGGGAATATAAGTAATTCCGTTTTGGAAATATTGAGTTTGAGTTGGCGACAAGACATCCAAGATGAGATGGCAGAGAGACAATCAGAAACTCGACCCAAAACCACTGGTGACAACTCTGGGGTTGATAGATAGATTTGAGTATCATCAGCATACAAGTGATACTGAAATCCAAAAGAGCTGATTAGTTTGCCAAGAGAGGAGGTATAGATTGAGAAGAGCAGAGGACCTAAGACTGAACCTTGCGGAACTCCGACTGACAGAGGTAATGAAGAGGAAGTAGAGTTAGAGAAGCGAACACTGAAAGAGCGATCAGATAGGTAAGATGTGAACCAGGAAAGGGCTGTATCATTAAGACATAGGGAGTGTAGTGTTTGTAAGAGAAGAGAGTGATCAACGGTGTCAAATGCAGCAGAAAGATCAAGAAGAATAAGTAGTGAGTAATGGCCTTTAGACTTAGCCGTTACCAGATCATTCACCACTTTAGTCAGTGCTGTCTCAGTGGAGTGTTGAGAGCGAAAACCTGACTGAAGTGGGTCTAATAGGGTGTTAGAGTTAAAAAAGTTTGTGAGGCGAGAGTAGACAAGTCTCTCCAGTAGCTTGGAGAGGCATGGGAGCTGAGATATAGGACGATAGTTAGAGAGAGAGTTAGGGTCAGAATTCTGTTTTTTTAGAATAGGAGTTATCACTGCATGTTTGAGCAGAGAAGGAAAAGTACCAGTAGTAAGAGAGAGATTGCAGATTTTAGTTAAGGTTGGAATAATCACAGGAGATAGATTTTTAATGACTTGCGCAGGTATAGGATCGAGAGGAGAGGTAGTAGAGTAAGAGGACAAGAAGAGTGCGGATACTTCCTTTTCATTTGTGGGCTCAAATGAAGAGAAAGTGCCAGAGGGTTCAGGTGGGAAAGAAAGAGGGTTAGAGGTAGTGGAAGAGCATACCATTTCATCTCGGATGTTATCAATCTTGTCCTTAAAGTAGGAGGCAAGTTATTGTGCACTGATGGTAGCCGGTGGGGGAGGAGGGGGAGGGTACAGAAGAGACTTAAAGGTGTTAAAAAGTCGCTTAGGGTTGGTGGCATGAGAAGAGATGAGAGATTGGTAGTATGTTTGTTTGGCAGTGTCCAAAGCATTGCTGTAGGAGTAGTAGCTAGTTTTATAGGCGAGGAAGTCAGTCGTACTACGAGATTTGCGCCATTGACGTTCTACTTTACGTGAATGATTTCGTAGTTGTCTTGTAGTCTTGGTGTGCCACGGTTGGCATCTAAGCCTACGCGGGGTGTAATGGGTAGCTGGAGCCACGTCATCAAGGGCTGTTTCAAGAGTCTGGTAGAGGTGGGAAACAGCAGAGTCAGGAGAGGTAAATGTAGCAATTAGTGTGAGCTGTTGTTGCAGGGAGGTGGTAAGTTGTGGAAAATTAATTGCATTAGTATTTCTGCGGGTTAGAGTAGGCTTGCATGATTTCAGTGTCAGTGAGCTTGGGGTAATGGAAGAGAGTGAGAGGGTAATGAGATTGTGATCAGAGAGAGGGAAGGGAGTGTTAGTAAAATCAGAGACTGAGCACAGCCTGGTGAAAACAAGGTCAAGGCAGTGGCCTTCCTCGCGAGTAGAGGAGTTAGACCACTGGGAGAGGCCGAGAGAGGAGGTAAGAGAGAGGAGTTTGGAAGCATGCAAAGATGGTGGACTGTCAATAGCAATATTGAAGTCACCCAGGATGACAGTGGAGATGTCAGAGGATAAGAAATGGGGGAGCCAGGCAGAGAAATCTTCTAGAAATTGAGTTTTGGGAAGCCCAGGTGGGCGATAGATAGCAGCAACACGCAGAGAGAAAGGGGAAAAAACCCTAATAGAGTGAACTTCAAATGATGTAAATGTGAGTGAAGGAGCAGATGGTAGAACTGAGTATGTGAAGTATTGTGACAGTAATATACCAACCCCACCTCCTTTACAGTTACCAGGCCTGGGGGTGTGAGTGAAGTGGAAACCACCATGTGACAGTGCTGCAGGCGAGGCCGTGTCTGATTGTGTGAGCCAGGTTTCTGTAACTGCCAGCAGGTTGAATTTGTGAGAGATAAAGAGGTCATGGATGGATGTTCATTTATTGCAAACAGAGCGTGCATTAAATAGGGCACATTTAAGTTGTTTGGAGTGTGGTGGGAGGCATGTGATATTTATGAGGTTAGCCGAATTTCTAGGCATACAACCAGTAAACTCTGAGTGGGACAGGTGGGTTGGGCCTGGGTTTGGTGATATGTCACCAGCTAATAAGATTAGAAAGGAGAGATAGATAAAGGTGGATGTTTGTGTTTTTTTGTATTGGTGGTGGGATGTGGATGTGAAAGTACAAGTAGAGAAGTAAGTAAAGAGCTCATGAGTGTTTAGAAGAGGGGAGTGAATAATAGAAGAGGCAATGTGCACAGAGTGGTGAGTGTCAGGGAGATTATAGGATGAGTGAAGTTTTGTGAAAATTATATATATATATATATATATATATATACATATATATATATATATATATATACACATATATATATAGAGAGAGAGAGAGATAGAGAGAGAGAGAGATAATATATATTCTTACTACAGTATATGGATTAGTATCCTACAATATATATTGTATATTACATGTAACAGTGCACTATCTATGGTAGGTGGGGTGGCGAAATAACGATTGTGGTGGTGGGCCACTTGCTTGTGTTGCCCCCCAGGCTAAAATTGGCCAGCAACCCCTGAGTACAGTATGTGTTTGATTAATCATGGGGGGGCTGGGAGGTTGTGTTCCATACGTTGCCCTGAGGAAGCGGGAAATGAAACGCGCACGCTGGCAGCACCAGCCGTGTGGCTTCTATCTGTGTGTGTGTCCTAACGATTGTAATTAACCAGCACTGAAATGTATTTATCTCTTTTAAGAGCTCTAATTTACTTAGCTTAAAGGCATGCTGCAGCATCAGACTGAGAGCGCTGCGTATTACCTAGCCTGAGGATCTCAGGCTTGTATCGGCAACTGATTCTGATACTGCTCAGTCTGCCTCTATCAGTATTACTGTGCGTATAGAAAAAGTGGTTGCGGCCGCACCACTTGAATGCTTTATACAGTATAAACTTGCATCAATAGCCAGAACATGAGGCAAGTTTAATAACTGCCTGTTTGGTGTAACATATGAGAATACTCAATTAATTTGTGTCAACTAAGAATTATAGTTGCATCTTATAATAATTTAAAAACACACTCCCTGATTTACTGTGTGTGCAGGGATAATCTGCCTGGTACTTAATACAGGGTACTAAACAGCCATAGTGTGTTCCAAATAGAGCAACATTGTATCCTCATATTGCTGTATGATTTAGAAAGTACACAAAAGATAATATAGGAACATTCCCTGATTATAGAGAACCTGACAGCATACAAACATTTGCTGAACATTATTAAACTCATTAAACTCATTAGAGACGTATAAAAACACACATGATACCTCTACACGTGCTGTTTTAACACGCACATTGTTTCACTTGTCTTTTATGTCTGTATGTTTTATTTTAATATTTTTCTCTACGTTTTTAAATAATAATTAATAAAAGTTAATTCTTACTGTGCAATTAATTCTCTTTAGGTGCATCGCATCATAGACACACCTTTTTTTCCCCAATAAACGATTCATTTTCTGTGTCTGCGGTAGCACACCCCTGAAATTGGTCAAGCAATATTGAAAAACCAATAAATACAGGCAGGGGGCCAATCTGTATGATATTTGAGCAATCGGAAGGCATGTAAATCCTGTGCGACTGGTATGCATATTTGTTTGTGTTCCATGGGTCCAGGTCTGAACCAAGTCCTGCCATTTTTACTTTAAAACATTTATTGTTTTCAAAGTTTTCATCTGCTTAGGGGGCATGAAAAAAAGGAATGTGGCCCCAGAAGGTCAACTAAAGGTGGACACCTGAGCACATGGACCCCAAGTTACTGTACCATCTCACCTCTCATGGATCAAGAGCCGGCCCTAGCCAATTTGATACCTAGGCAAAAAAAAAAAAATAGGGGAAGATCCTCTGGACTGCTACGGTACACATAGCAGTACCCCTGGACCAATATGGCACACAGCATCACCCTTGGACTGATACAACACACTAAACAGTACACTTGCCATAAAATAAAAAATAGGGGAAGCACCCCTGGACTGATACAGCACACATGGGACACCCCTGAAATTATACAGCACACATTGCAGCACCCCTTGACTGATATTGCACACATGGGGCACCCCTAGAATTATACGGCACAGATGGTGGCACCCCTGGCAAACATTATATGGCACACATGGGGCACCTCTGGAATTACAAACAATGCATGGAAGAACCCTTGGAATTATACATGGTGGCACCCATGGAATTATACTTGATACATGGTGACACCCTTGGAATTATACACAATACATGGCAAGACTCCTGGACTGTTACAGCACACTGGGCAGCAAAGCAATAAAAATAAATAGTGCTGTACTGACCACAGACTAATGTGTAGGTGTGTGCTGCACGGGAGGGATGGAGGGGGAAGGGGTCGGACCAGGGCCCCCGCCAGGCCTCTCCAGCAAGCCCGGCCTGGGTAATTAGTACCTGCTTGCCCCACTCTTTGTGGCCCTGTATGTATGTATGTCAATCACCTGTTATTGACTGTAAACATTGTCTGTCAGCCATCTGGATACAAGAAAAAGTAGCATCAACTATTGTAGCATTTCAAGTTAATGTAAAGGGTGTAAGGTAAGCATCAGCATTCACTGGGGGACAGGAAAATAGAGATTACAGCATCACTATATGGTCCGGGCCATTACTTATATTTATTTATTTACCACATCCCCGTACTTCTATTTGTTAAATGATAGTACAAGCGTGTCTGTGAATTTGCAGGGTCTGAGATATCTACTTTGTGCAGCTTTAGACACAGTGGGTGGAATGTGATGAAGTCTGAGTTCGTTGAAATTCCGGTCAAACTCAAATTTCTTTTTCCAATGGGAAATCATTTATAAGGCATGAGTAAATGATTGCCCCTTTAAAATAACGTTAGTTTTTGGCCGGCATCCCGCATGTTTGCCAAACTCATTACATAGACATAGACTTCATTACATTCCATCCAAAAATCCCTCTTGGTGCATCTTTTTTAAAAATCTTTATTTATAATTTTTATTTTATACACATTAAAAAATACATGGATAATCACACGTTTATACATCACAGTACAATATTCCTGCTTTAACGCATAAGATATCAATATAACAGCAAAAGAATATTGCACGTATAACCTTGACAAAGGGGTGTCACATACCCCGAAACGTTGGAAGCTTTTTTTGCTGAAAATATATTTTTTCTAAAAATCCCCAGAGTGCCGCTGTTGTTTCTTCACTATCCTGTACTTCTGTTCCTGAAGGCACCTGGGTTACCTGTACTGCTGGAGGAGTGCCAGGCCTACACCTCTACCTCTCTCTCTCTCTCTATATATATATATATATATATATATATAGTCAGCAGAGGATCGGCACTCCCTGTAACCAAATAACTGCGGCTGGTGCCTTCACAAGAGGAAATTTGTAGAAGCACAGTGGTGTGGCACTCTTAGCCAATGGTCAATAATTCACGAAGAAGGCCAGTTGATAACAACGTTTCAATTTATGTAATTTTCATCAGGTTATACAGAAAACAGTGCAAACAGTACCTTTATAGACGAGGACACCAGGAAAAGTGAGGCTGAGACGCTCGCGCAGCAAAGAACCCGCCCCTCAGACGCAAGCAACTTGCGTCATAGTAGAGGGAGGAGAGGTGGTTGCCAGGGGGATGGGGGTAACAATCAAACGTGAAAAACGTAAAAAACGTAAAAAACGGTCATTAAGCTACAGCAACAGGGTCTGTGGATATTTAATTAAATAGCAGAAAAAATGCGCATTTGAATAGGAGATACTCAGCTTCACTTGGCAATGTATTAAAGACAAAAAATCGTACATAATGTTACATAACTAAGCATGGAATAGCATGGCATCATAAAAGAAAGGGCATAATGTAATGCGATGCGATCGCTTCTGAATACAATGGTCAATGTTAAACAAATATATCAAACTGAATGGTTGACACACCCTGAGTTAATAGGCACTTATTGTCTTTGAAAACAAACAATGATCCTGGGGGGATGCAGTACAATGAAAATGGAATACATCGAAATGAATGTCAGGGAAGAAGTCAACACTAAAAATGTAGACATAGCGGGTTAATCTTTTTATAAGTCGATTGCACTGCAAAAAAGTAAAAGAAAATTTTTTAATTAATAACAAAGTATAGAAAACAAGACGCATCACCTGAAAACAGAGAAAGAAATGTTTTCATTTAAGCCTCTCGGTACCAATGTATCGAGGCGGTGAATCCACCTAGCCTCGCAGCGCAACAGCTGAAGCCCCCGATTACCACCCCTTAGATTTGGCAAGATACAGTCAATCATGCGATAACGAAGGCTGCTGAGTGAATGCTTATTTTCAACAAAGTGACGGGCGACAGGGTGGTCACTTTTACCCGATGCCAGAGCTTGGCGGATGGTACAGCGATGCATCGCCATCCTTTCTTTGAATTTTCTTTCGGTCTTTGCTATGTAGGAAAGACTGCAGGGGCAAATTAATTGATAGACCGTGAACATGGAGTTACAAGTAAAGTGATGTTGTATTTTAAATGTCTTGCCTGAGTAAGGATGCTTAAAAGAGTCACCTGTCAACATGAATTGACAGGTGGTACACGGACATCTGAAACAGCCACATCGCAGATTACTGAGCCAAGGACGGGTGACGGGATCGGGATTGAAGGAGGTGTTGGTCTTAACCAATAGATCTTTTAGGCTACGACCCCTGGTGTAGCAGGGCATTACTCGATGATCAGAAAGTGGAAGTGACTTGTCACTGGCGATAATTGGCCAATTAGATTTAATTAGTTTAGCTGTAGTAGGAGAAGCTGTATTATATCGGCTCACCATAGGGAGTACTTTGGAATTGGAGTCATCCACTTTTTTGGGTTGGAGTAGGGTAGCTCGATCTATTTGTAGTATTTTAGATTTACAATCCAGCAGATCTTGCTTATTGTATCCTCTATCCACAAACTTTTTTACAACGTTGTCAAGCTGTATTGCACAAGTAACGGGGTCATTGTTAATACGATGGTACCTTAACATTTGTGAATAGGGAAGGGAATTAATTAGACTGCGGGGATGACAGCTGTTAGGGCAAAGCATTGTATTGCGATCAGTTGGTTTGACGTACACACTAGAAGATATAGTACCTTCTTTAAGAGAGACTTCAACATCAAGAAAATGTACCACAGTTTTTGACATTTCGTATGTAAATTTTATAACATTGTCACCACGATTGTGTTCATCAATAAAGACTTTAAGTATAGAATCATCACCCCGCCAGATTGCAAAGAGGTCATCTATATATCTTTTAAAAAGCAAAAAATGATGGGAAATACAATCATTAGACAAAAAAACATCGAGCTCAGCGGAAAACATAAAAATGTTTGCATAGGATGGAGCTACCGAACTGCCCATTGCGCAGCCGCGCGTCTGTAAATAAAATTTGTTGTTATAAAGGAAAAAATTGTTGTACAAAATAAGTTCCATCAAAGAGACCAAAAATTCAATTTTTACAGGGCTAAAGTCACTATGTACGTCAAGGAATTTTCTTAAAGCAAGCAGACCTAAAGAATGAGGTATAGACGTGTAGAGATTGACAACGTCAATAGTTACCAGATAGCAGTCTTCAGTGATGGTATCAGGACAGTTCAGACTTTGAAGAAACGATGTAGTGTCCAACAAATAAGTAGGTTGCACCTTAATCAAAGGTTGTAGGATATCGTCCAAGTATGTGGCTATTGGTTGTAGCAAAGATCCACAAGCCGATACAATTGGACGTCCAGGGGGTGGAAGAATGCCTTTGTGGATCTTAGGTAACGTGTAGAAACAAGGGACCACAGGAAACTTAGGGCTGAGAGCGTCTCTGATGTCATCGCTGATGATCTTGGCATCGACACCCAACTGAAGTGTATTGGATAACAGTATTTTACATTGAGGAGTGGGATTACTCGTCAGTTCTCGATAGGTGGAAGCGTCCAGTAGTTGTCGCATGATTTCTTGATGGTAATCTGCAGCGTCTTGTAGCACAATTGCTCCACCTTTATCTGCTTGTCGTATAATTAAATTGTCATTTTTGCTCAATGTGCTCAAAGCATATCTTTCTGCAGAAGTTAGGTTGGGATGGGTAGATGCCGCTCTTTGAACTACAGCAGGAAGACCATGGTCAATCATGCGAGAGAAAGATTTTATACTAGCGTTAGCCGAATGCGGTTCAAAGTTGGAGACTGGGCCGAATTTTTTAATGGCAGCAGGAAGAGTAGGTTTAGCTACCGCAGGTTGCGGTTGGGACGCAAACTATTCTTTTAGTTTGATTTTTCTCATGAATTCATGTTTTTCAATGCGCCATTGAAAGTCATCAAAGCTTACAGTTGGAACAAATGATAAGCCGTGGTTAAGTAGTTTAGTTTCACTAGTGGATAGTTCATAGGAGGAGAGATTAAATATCATGCTTTCTTGTAAGTTGGGGGTCTGCCCGGACGCCCTCCTCCTTTTCCACTGTTGGCCCCTTCTGGTGCAGCGTCTTTGGGGTTTGTGTTTGTTCTTCCACGACCGCGACGGGTCGTTCCACCTAAAGGGACATCACCTTGGGTGTTGTATTCGCGTTCACTATTGGAACTAGCGTTGTCTTGGGAGGAGTCTGTGTCGAATTGGTTGCGATTTTTGCGGGTAGGTCTTTTGTGACGGCGGAAGAATGGAGGTTTAGAGTCGTCACCTGCATTGCCAGCCAACCAGCGGTAGACAGTATGCCTGTCATAATCGCCTTGAACTTTAACAAGTTTCTCTTTTTTGTATAGAATCAACTCCCTTTTGTAAGAAGTTACTTGATTTTTAAGACGCTCTATCCAATTTGTATCTTGTACAGCAACCAGACTGGGTAGATGTAGATGTTCAAAATTGGTGATTTTCTCTTTGATGATGACTAATTCTTTAGACGCCTGTTCAATTACCAGAATCATTAGGTCGTAGGAACATTTATTCAATGTACCTACCCATTTCTTGCAGAATTGAGGATCGTAGCGTCCTATTGTTGGACAGTTTCTTACTCGAAATCCCCGCGGGATTAGTTTGGTTTTATAATAGTCACTTAAAGAGAGAACATGGAGGTGGTAATCAACCTCCTTCTTTTTGAGACGTAGAGATCACGATAGATGATGTCGGGTGTCAAGGTTTCAAGTTCATCATTGATGCCTTTTTCAGAAATGATTGCATTAATCTCGGCATCTGAGAATGTATGTATAGTTCCAATGGGGTAATGAAATTGACCAATAGAGTTTTCATCCGCCATAGTACAGGAAGCAGCTTGAAGTGTAGAGCTCCGTACAACAGAATGTTGGCGATATCCACAGAATAGTTGTTTGTAGTTTAGTGCCGTTGGTGAGAATAAACGGGTAGTGTTTATAAAAACAGAAGACGATTCAAAGATCCTTTTTAGGATATGAGGAATCAGCAAAAAACAATCACTGATGAAGCCGTCATGAGCAGTGGTAGGGTGCCTTAACAGATGAGCTCCTAGGGCCAAGGAGCCAACCAATATAGTCAGCAGAGGATCGGCACTCCCTGTAACCAAATAACTGCGGCTGGTGCCTTCACAAGAGGAAATTTGTAGAAGCACAGTGGTGTGGCACTCTTAGCCAATGGTCAATAATTCACGAAGAAGGCCAGTTGATAACAACGTTTCAATTTATGTAATTTTCATCAGGTTATACAGAAAACAGTGCAAACAGTACCTTTATAGACGAGGACACCAGGAAAAGTGAGGCTGAGACGCTCGCGCAGCAAAGAACCCGCCCCTCAGACGCAAGCAACTTGCGTCATAGTAGAGGGAGAAGAGGTGGTTGCCAGGGGGATGGGGGTAACAATCAAACGTGAAAAACGTAAAAAACGTAAAAAACGGTCATTAAGCTACAGCAACAGGGTCTGTGGATATTTAATTAAATAGCAGAAAAAATGCGCATTTGAATAGGAGATACTCAGCTTCACTTGGCAATGTATTAAAGACAAAAAATCGTACATAATGTTACATAACTAAGCATGGAATAGCATGGCATCATAAAAGAAAGGGCATAATGTAATGCGATGCGATCGCTTCTGAATACAATGGTCAATGTTAAACAAATATATCAAACTGAATGGTTGACACACCCTGAGTTAATAGGCACTTATTGTCTTTGAAAACAAACAATGATCCTGGGGGGATGCAGTACAATGAAAATGGAATATCCTACAACCTTTGATTAAGGTGCAACCTACTTATTTGTTGGACACTACATCGTTTCTTCAAAGTCTGAACTGTCCTGATACCATCACTGAAGACTGCTATCTGGTAACTATTGACGTTGTCAATCTCTACACGTCTATACCTCATTCTTTAGGTCTGCTTGCTTTAAGAAAATTCCTTGACGTACATAGTGACTTTAGCCCTGTAAAAATTGAATTTTTGGTCTCTTTGATGGAACTTATTTTGTACAACAATTTTTTCCTTTATAACAACAAATTTTATTTACAGACGCGCGGCTGCGCAATGGGCAGTTCGGTAGCTCCATCCTATGCAAACATTTTTATGTTTTCCGCTGAGCTCGATGTTTTTTTGTCTAATGATTGTATTTCCCATCATTTTTTGCTTTTTAAAAGATATATAGATGACCTCTTTGCAATCTGGCGGGGTGATGATTCTATACTTAAAGTCTTTATTGATGAACACAATCGTGGTGACAATGTTATAAAATTTACATACGAAATGTCAAAAACTGTGGTACATTTTCTTGATGTTGAAGTCTCTCTTAAAGAAGGTACTATATCTTCTAGTGTGTACGTCAAACCAACTGATCGCAATACAATGCTTTGCCCTAACAGCTGTCATCCCCGCAGTCTAATTAATTCCCTTCCCTATTCACAAATGTTAAGGTACCATCGTATTAACAATGACCCCGTTACTTGTGCAATACAGCTTGACAACGTTGTAAAAAAGTTTGTGGATAGAGGATACAATAAGCAAGATCTGCTGGATTGTAAATCTAAAATACTACAAATAGATCGAGCTACCCTACTCCAACCCAAAAAAGTGGATGACTCCAATTCCAAAGTACTCCCTATGGTGAGCCGATATAATACAGCTTCTCCTACTACAGCTAAACTAATTAAATCTAATTGGCCAATTATCGCCAGTGACAAGTCACTTCCACTTTCTGATCATCGAGTAATGCCCTGCTACACCAGGGGTCGTAGCCTAAAAGATCTATTGGTTAAGACCAACACCTCCTTCAATCCCGATCCCGTCACCCGTCCTTGGCTCAGTAATCTGCGATGTGGCTGTTTCAGATGTCCGTGTACCACCTGTCAATTCATGTTGACAGGTGACTCTTTTAAGCATCCTTACTCAGGCAAGACATTTAAAATACAACATCACTTTACTTGTAACTCCATGTTCACGGTCTATCAATTAATTTGCCCCTGCAGTCTTTCCTACATAGGAAAGACCGAAAGAAAATTCAAAGAAAGGATGGCGATGCATCGCTGTACCATCCGCCAAGCTCTGGCATCGGGTAAAAGTGACCACCCTGTCGCCCGTCACTTTGTTGAAAATAAGCATTCACTCAGCAGCCTTCGTTATCGCATGATTGACTGTATCTTGCCAAATCTAAGGGGTGGTAATCGGGGGCTTCTGCTGTTGCGCTGCGAGGCTAGGTGGATTCACCGCCTCGATACATTGGTACCGAGAGGCTTAAATGAAAACATTTCTTTCTCTGTTTTCAGGTGATGCATCTTGTTTTCTATACTTTGTTATTAATTAAAAAAATTTCTTTTACTTTTTTGCAGTGCAATCGACTTATAAAAAGATTAACCCGCTATGTCTACATTTTTAGTGTTGACTTCTTCCCTGACATTCATTTCGATGTATTCCATTTTCATTGTACTGCATCCCCCCAGGATCATTGTTTGTTTTCAAAGACAATAAGTGCCTATTAACTCAGGGTGTGTCAACCATTCAGTTTGATATATTTGTTTAACATTGACCATTGTATTCAGAAGCGATCGCATCGCATTACATTATGCCCTTTCTTTTATGATGCCATGCTATTCCATGCTTAGTTATGTAACATTATGTACGATTTTTTGTCTTTAATACATTGCCAAGTGAAGCTGAGTATCTCCTATTCAAATGCGCATTTTTTCTGCTATTTAATTAAATATCCACAGACCCTGTTGCTGTAGCTTAATGACCGTTTTTTAAGTTTTTTACGTTTTTCACGTTTGATTGTTACCCCCATCCCCCTGGCAACCACCTCTCCTCCCTCTACTATGACGCAAGTTGCTTGCGTCTGAGGGGCGGGTTCTTTGCTGCGCGAGCGTCTCAGCCTCACTTTTCCTGGTGTCCTCGTCTATAAAGGTACTGTTTGCACTGTTTTCTGTATAACCTGATGAAAATTACATAAATTGAAACGTTGTTATCAACTGGCCTTCTTCGTGAATTATTGACCATTGGCTAAGAGTGCCACACCACTGTGCTTCTATATATATATATATATATATATATATATATATATATACTGAGTCCCCTACTCTTCCATAGGACTCACAAAAAAGAAAAAAAATATAGCGCATCTAAACAAAACAAAGGAAAAAAAAGGTGGCAGGAGGAAGAGGACGAGTACGGGTAGTTGACGTACACCTAACAACAACAACTATGTTTAAAAAAATAAATAAAAGTAAGCTGATAAACTAAATCAGCATCTCTGAACACCTGGATGATATCAATCTGTCTGATCCAGAAGCATTGAATAGAAACCAAGAATTCCATGTGGAGAGAAATTTATGGGGCAGCCCAGGAGAAAAGACTATGGTGTTTTAATTATTTGTACCAAAAGAACCTGGGATAGCAGCTGAGCTATATTATCCCAGAACCTAGCAATCTTTGGGAATGTCCACCATATATGAATAAATGATCCCTCCTCCCCACATCCTCTCCAGCACCTATCTGAGGCTGATCTATACATTTTATTTAGGCAGGGCAGGACTAGGTACCACCTATAATATATTTTATAGGCGTTTTCTTTAATTGCCGTAGATATGGAAGCTTTGGAGACCCTCTTGTGTATAATCGACCAAGTTTCCTCGGTTGGTGGATCTCCCAGGTCCCTAGTCCACTGTACTTCATGATTCAGTGTATTAGGGAGTTTGGCAAGTAGTAAATAAATATATAAAACCAAGATAATCCCTTTACATAAAGGATGGAGTAAGCTGAGGGATTCAACCAAGGCCAAGGGTCTTGTAAGCGAGGCAATAGGTAGGAATTAAAAAAAATGGCGTACTTGATTATATGTAAAACTGTTTACTGATGACATATTATACTTATTGCAAAAGGTATCCAATAAGACACATCTACCCGAGTCAAGAAGGTCGGAAACCACCCTTACTCCACTTCTCGCCCAAACAGCAAAACGCCTGCTATTGAGGCCTGGAGTAAAAGCTATATTGTCCCATAATGGAGTAATAGGTGAAGGATATGAGGTGATGTCATAAGGGGTTTTACAAAAATCCCAAATTGAACATGTAAAAGCTATGACAGGGTGGGATCTAGAGCCCTCTGGTCTATTCAATGGGGGTAAACCTAATATAGAGGATAAAGAAAGAACATTAGATATTTTAGCCTCTATAGATACCCACCTAGGTTTGTGGGATGTCGCAAACCATGCTATAGCTTGGCTAAGGTATGTGGCATAGTAGTATAAATTAATATCTGGAAACCCATTTCCTCCTTTAGCGGTTGGGCGTCGCAGGGTCGCAAAGCTAATACGAGGAGGTTTTAGTCTCCAGACAAATTGTACAAACCATTTATGTATCTGTAACAAAGAATGTCTAGGGACCTGTACTGGGAGGGTTTGAAAAAGATATAGCAATCGGGGTAAAATATTCATTTTTAAGGCGGCTATTCTACCCAACCATGATATAATATCACCACCGCCACCGGAGGAGATCTTGTTTAACAGTTTTAAACAGTGGAACAAAATTTGCTGTATAAATTGTATTATAATGGTTTGTTATATACACCCCTAAGTATTTAATTTTGAGGGAGCGCCATGTGAATTTATAATTAAGTTGCAAGTGATTTAAAGTTGATGTGGGAACATTAATAGCTAGCGCCTCTGTTTTGGTAACATTTATCTTATAGCCTGATAGTGTACCATAGGTGTCTAGTATCTGAAGTAATATGGGGAAGTGTGTGGTGAGGTTAGAGTAAAAAACACATCGTAAAAAGGAGTAAAAAGGACATAGTCTGCATACAAAGACATCTTATATGTGTCCGTGACTTTTACATCTTTATTAAGACGTATAAATGCTGCTAATGGTTCAATAACCAATGCAAAGATCAGGGGTGACAGAGGGCACCCCTGTCTTGTTCCATTGGTTATAGGTAGCAGATTAGATATAACCCCAATTACTGAAACTTTAGCCGATGGAGAAGAGTATAAGGCCTGAATACCACGTAGGAAGCCTTCCTCTAATCCAAATGCCTGCAAAGTTTGGAGTATGAAAGGCCAGCTAATCCGATCGAATGCTTTCTCTGCATCGAGAGAAAGCACTATAGCTGGAGTATGTGAACTGTTCAATGACTGTGTTAAGCTAATCACCCTCCTAGTATTATCCTTGGCCTGCCTTCCTGGGACAAATCCCACTTGATCACAGTGGATCAGGTCTGGCAATACAAGGTTAAGGCGGTTAGCAAGAACCTTAGCATATATCTTTATGTCGGAGTTTAGTAGCGAAATGGTGCATCTTGGTGCATCTTTAAACCAGGTGCATATTCTTCATCAAATTATCACCTCTAATGTAAGTGATTAGGCATATGAGGGGTAGATTTATTAAACGTCGATCAGGGGAATATGCGCTATCCCCATGCGTTATGGCAGGGGATATCGCTTCCCCTGATCTATGACACCCGCACAGGAGTCATAGCGCAGTGACATTATGTTAAAAAGAGCGCCTGCGCCTTACCTTATGTATGATCCGGCGATGTGGGGCTTCGTTCTTTATGAAGCCCCGTCCCGGATCGCCATCTTCTTCTGGTGCTGTAGGTCTCCTGCTTCATGGTCAGCGACGTTTGCTGGTCTCTGGCATCTTAAAATTCAAACTGCGCATGCGCCGGGTACACAGCATCCTCGGCGAACATTACCCGGCGCATGCACAGTTTGAATTTGAAGACGCCAGAGACCAGCAAGCGGCGCCGGCCATGGAAAACTGCGCATGCGCCGGTGACATGCGATTATGTATAAATACGCCCCGGTGGAGGGACGGTCCCCCCTGCACTGGAGTGGAAAGATCAGTGCTCCCGCTGGATGGCACCACCCCCTGCAGCCGGGGTCAGTGTACTCATGCGGTCAATGGCCCTGCTGCTGGCGGGCGCCTGCCCCCTTACCTGGGGTGGCCTGGCGCCCACCCCAGACGACGGCAGGCATGAAGGCAGTGGTGAATCCTCACCACTAGTCCACCTGAACAATGGCGTTGGGCCTGTGTCCTTCAGGATGCAGGCCCCGCCAATCATGGTGCAGCAATTCATATCTGGTGCCAAAGGGGAGCCAGTCATGGCTCCCGCTCTGGCGGCCAATAGGAAGTGGCGGTGGCGAGCCAATCCATCATAGTTTGAACTAACCAGCGCCAGGAACGAGAAGAGGAGTTCAGCGGCTGGGTCGAGAGCAGCAGGAGCTGCCACCAGAGAGAGGAAGACTGCGGAAGCCCCGAAAGGCAGCAGGCGTGTGTGGAGTACTGCTACATGCTGCCGCCCGCCGGGCAAAGTAGAGAGTGGCATACGCCAGAAGCCCGGGCGCAGCAGGGTGCAACGCAAAGGAGCTTGCCCCGGCCCCCGCTGCCCCAGTGAAGACTGCAGGAAGCCTGGAGGTGGTGGGAGACATCCCACCTCCGGTGAAGATGGCCCAGCACGTGGAACTGGACCAGGCTTGGTCCAGCAGCCACTCCAGGATGGGTAAGTCCACACATGTGGCCCTCCCTAGACCATCAGGTGTTCGGGCAGCAGGCCCGTGGGCCATATCCAGGCACTAGGAATGTGGCATGGTATTCGGGCAGTAGGCCCATGGCATTAAGGGTTGTTATAGTTGGGCACTAGGCCCCTTTGGTGTTTTGGGCATTAGGCCCATTTGTTGCTTGGGCATCAGGCCCTGTTGTGTACTAGGCCTAGACCCTCCTAGGTCTGAGGCCCCTCAGTAGGGGTAATAGGTCTGCGGCAGCAGGCCATGAATTCAGGTATCGCCACAGTGGCTACTGTGGTATGGCTGGGAGCAGGCAGAAGGAGGTAAGCCCTCACTAGTGTGCTGGTGCAGTGTTGTCCTTGTTTGCATTGTACTATTTTATTTGGCACTGTGTATTGTATGCTGTATGTTGGTTCAGGAAATTGAGTCCCTGTGCCAGTTGTGTTCTCTGCATGTTGCGCGGGCATTAGGCGCCAGGTTGCGCAACGCTAGGCTGTGGCATCAGAAAATACAGTGCTAGGTCACAGGTTGCACGGGTGTTAGGCACCAGGTTGCGTGACGATAGGCTGTGGCATCTAACGATCTAGCGCTAGGTCGCAGGTTGCGCGCTGCTAGGCAGTGGCATCGGAAGATCCGGCGCTAGGTTGCGGGTTACATAAGACAGCTTCAACCTGCAGATTGCGCGGGCGTTAAGCCGCAGGTGCGTTGGCGTATTGCCCTGCCCTAGGGAGCAGGAGGGTATGTGTGTTCATTTTAAGGTGCCGGTGCCAGCATCCTAAGCGAGCCGGGAGGGTCTAGATTGTGTTGCATCTGTTGTTATGTTTGTGCTCCTTCCCCTCCCTGGAGCATTTCCCCACCCGAGTTACACCCACCGTGTTCCACAAGTGGGTGTAACCAGTCTGAGGCCATTAGTGCCTGTGATGACCCCCCCCCCCCCCTAGTGGGATTCTCCTCCCCCGTTTCTCCTACAGGTGGCATTGCATCGGAAGCCAGTGGAGAAAGAGGGAAGTATCGGGACCATCGTCGTCCCAAAGGTGAGAGACGGAGCCCAGCAAGGTGATTTACATTGTTTTAAATCTGAGAAACAACTGACACTTGTGCACCATAACAACAATCTGTAACTCAGGGTGCTTGTCAGAACTTCAATTATGTGCAGTATATGAGTTTCATACTGTACTGTATGTTAATCTGTTTTTCAGATCTAATGTGTTTCTGCAGGATTCAGCATGTACAGTATTGACATAGAGCGCTGTAAGAATACAATTATTTAAATAATAATAATAATAATACAGCAGACCAGATCTTCTATAATAAAGGTACAGGTTAGCTTACATAAGAAAAATGATGATATAAAAAATGTATTGACGCAAGGCCTACAAGAATTAGAGGAGGAAATGTAACAGTAAATTCCAGCTCTATTCTTTATTATCTTCTATCTCTGGCCCTTATTCTGGTTGGTGCGGCCAGAGCCGCACACGGGGCTCCGGCCGCACAAACCAATCCCCGCCCACCCTACGGATCGCCACGGCCGTCCGTACACGGACGGCTGGCGATCCGCATAAAAATGGTGGAGGCGTACGCCTCCACCATGGTGGGAGCTGCCCCCTGCATTCGATGGTCGTCGACCATCGAAGGCAGGTCCGCACGCCGCGGCAGCTCCCGCAAGCTGAGACCACACGGACAATCGTCCGTGTGGTAGCTTGTATGGGGGCTGAAAGCTGACATCCGGCGACGTCAGCTTTCCGCCCCCATGAGTTGCGTCATGGCCTCATTACCATGCATACGCCCCGCGTTTGCATGGGAACGCCCATGAAACGCGGGGCGTACACATAGGGAAATGAGGGCATGATGCCTCTCACGCCCCTATACGCCCCCTTTGCGGCGGACGAAATACGTCTGCGGCGAAGGGGGCTGCACATGCGCAGATTCACCTCTGCGCATGTGCAGAGTAAAAACATCGGCGGTACGGCCGCACGCGGGCCGTACCGCCCGAACCAGAATAAGGGCCATTGTATTTGCTTAAGACAACTGTTAAACATTTTTTTTTTATGAAGATAGACTTCTAAATATTTACATGCGGAACAAAATTGCCTGTAAATTAGAATCAAACAGAGCCTTCCTTGAGTTTTTTATTTATAAGTGTCACACTGGTAGAAACCATCAGAATCAAACTAACCAACAGGTGAACCCCATGGTGGGCCCCACTGCCTGTGGAATCTAGTTCTAGACTCTATCCTAGTGCACTTGAATAATACATTACACCAGTGGTTCCCAAACTTTTTTGAATCACGGCACCCTAGAGCATCAAAATGTTTTCAAGGCACCCCTAGACCAAATGCTTCTTATCAAGAAATTCTGAAAAAAAATATTAAATGAGGTGCATTGTGTTTATATGTCACAGTTATGTGGTGAGGGGCAGATTTTGCTTCTGTTTGTCCACATATATTATGATTGGCAGCCACAAGCACTGGTTTTGCCTGGTACATTGATCATAAATAATATGAATTGATCTTGGTCCACCAACCCAAGGCACCCCTGCAAGTGTCCTGAGGCACCCCAGGGTGCCTAGGCACACAGTTTGGGAACCACAGCATTACACATATGTTACATTATACTGCACAGGATTATGGTGTATTTTCTACAGTGCAAAGCTCTGTAGTGTTATTCCTCTCTTACAATTATTATTATTATTATTATTATTATTATTATTATTATTATTATTATGATTGTCTATATTTAGTTTCCTTATATGATAAGCCCCTTTTACTTTTGTTCTCTTGATAGCCTAAGGCCCTGTTAATATTATTGATTATCGGCTTATTTAATAATTGATCCTATTTATACTTATTATATGATATGTCTCTCTACTGGCCACACTATAATGTATTGTATTATCATGTTTGTCTTTTAATTTGCTGTACCTTTTCATGTTTAGTTTTAATTTTTGTAGTGGGTTACTCCTCCCGTTCCGACACCGGCGTGGTGTGTGATGTCACCTGCCGGAGGGGAGCCCGGAAGCCGCCGCACTGGGTGTGATAAGAATGTGGTATCACTACCTTTTTATGTTCCTGACAAAAATTGTCTGTGTGTAATTGAAACATTGATCCAAGAGACCAATGCTGCCGCAATAGATTTTTGTTGTGAGGACCATTTCATTATAGTGTCCAGGAGGGCACCCATGTACATTCCTCTTTGGTCAGTGGAGAGCTGGTCTGCAAGCGTATGTGTTTTGGGAGAAAGTAGATTTTCGTCAAGACAAAGCTACCACCCCTAACTTATTTGTCAATAGTGCTGCGGTATGTTTTTCACTCACTCACATTTAAATATCACTTGTATGCTTCTAAGTTTTTAATTAAAGGTTAATGCCGTTAGCATTACTTGTGACTTTTAATATTTGCATCCCTGGCTACCAATCCAATGCCAGACTTTTATCCAGTTAATCTGTCCTTGGGTGAGATTTTTTCTTTTTTTGATGCTAACGACGAAAGTCTACTTTCAAGCAACATCTTTAAAGGAACAGAAGGATCTGATTCTTCAGAAGATATAACCTTGGGCAACAGGGTGCTACCCTGTTAGTAGGCAATTTTGACTCAAGCCTAGAAGACTACAAGGCATGATTACTGATACAGAAAGCACCTCAGGTGACAGTTCAGTGCTAGGTGAGGGAAACCTACCCCAAAATATCCCCATTGAATTGTCCAATTAGGGGTGACTAACTGCACAACAGTCATGGGAGGAAGAGAGAATTCCCGAGGTGTGGTGGCCAGAGGTTCCGCCAGATGCTATTACAAGAGGAGGACCTAATTATAAATATCCTTACACATGTGGAGACCTTCTTATTCAACAAGGGACTCATGTATGTTCCTACTACTGTCTTTAAGGACTTTGAGTGGAAAACTGGGGCGAAATGTAATAGGGTGGCGATTTTTAGTCACATTTCATCCAGATGTTTTCCCATTATAAAGTATACAACTCGCAAATGTAATAGGGTGCGATTTTTGGTAAATGTTACCAAAAATCGCAAAAAAAATAGACCAGGTTCTGACAGGCGAATTTGACAGAACCATGCACAGATCATTGAGATCTGTGATTGGTCCTGTTAATAAAAATGTGTAAAAGTGTTTTTATTAAAAAAAAAACGGCGTGGGGTACCCCCTCCTAAGCATAACCAGCCCCGGGCTCATTGAGCCGGACCTGGTTCCAAAAATACGGGGGACAAAAAGCATAGGGGTCCCCCGTATTTCTGAAACCAGGCCCAGACTCTTGGACCGGTCCTGGTTCCAAAAATACGGGGGACAAAAAATCTGGGGGTCCCCCTTATTTTGAAACCAGCACCGGGCTCCAACAGCCCACGGTGTCATGCCACAGCCGGGGGACACTTTTTATACAAGGTCCCCCGGCCAAAACATGAGCACCGTGGCTGGTCAGCCTTGGACGGGGTACCTGGAGGAGTGGGGACCCCCCCAATAAAGGGGTCCCCCCCCAGGCTTCACCCGTCCAGGGCTGAAGCCCGGGGCTGTCACCGGCATCCGTGGCCAGTGCACGCCGGCCTGTTAGGGTTAAATCGATCATACGTTACATTGCTTTATACCGGAGAACTACAAGTGCCAGCAGACCTCCCCCGCATGCTGGGACTTGGAGAACCACAAGTCCCAGCATGCGGGGCATTAATGGGCCCGCTGGGACTTGTAGTCCACCTGTAAAAAGAATGTTTATAAAAAACACACACACAGAGAAGTAAAAGTTTATTACACACACACACACACCTCACTTTTACACCAGCATACTTACCATTCCTGGATCCAGCGCTGGTCTGGCTGCTTCACAGCCGGCTCCCCCCGCACTGACAGGCAGCGGGGAGAACCGGCTTTCTCCGTTGCCTCTAACAGCTTCTGTAGCGCTGTTCCAGCGCTACAGAGGCTGAGAGCGCGATTGGCCGATACGTCTCCATGGAGACGCATAGCTCAGTCCTGATTGGCTGAGCTATGCGTCACCATGGAGACGCATAGCTCAGCCAATCGCGCTCTCAGCCTCTGTAGCACTGGGACAGCGCTACAGAAGCTGTTAGAGGCAACGGAGAAAGCCGGTTCTCCCCGCTGCCTGTCAGTGCGGGGGGAGCCGGCTGTGAAGCAGCCAGACCAGCGCTGGATCCAGGAACGGTAAGTATGCTGGTGTAAAAGTGAGGTGTGTGTGTGTGTAATAAACTTTTACTTCTGTGTGTGTGTGTTTTTTATAAACATTCTTTTTACAGGTGGACTACAAGTCCCAGCGGGCCCATTAATGCCCCGCATGCTGGGAATTGTGGTTCTCCAAGTCCAAGCATGTGGGGGAGGTCTGCTGGCACTTGTAGTTCTCCGGTATAAAGCAATGTAGCGTATGATCGATTTAACCCTATCAGGCCGGCGGGGGGAACACTATTGAAACCCACCCTCAGTGCCACTAGTGGACGCCACAGCTGTGGACCGTGTAAATCCCACTATCCACGCCCACCCGAAGCGTGGCGAGTGCAGCGAGCCTCGCGAGGGGCGGCGGTACGCGTCCTACGACCTTTTCATACCCCCACTATACACGTCGGCGTGGAGTTGAGAATAGATTAGTGTGGCAAGCGCAGTGAGCCACCGAGCCCGAAGCGTGGCGAGCGGACGCGGATACCTTCACAGCTATCCGCGTCCCCTGGCGGGCTTCACAGGTGTCAGCGTCCGCTCGCCACGCTTTGGGCTCGTTGCGTGGTGAGCGGACGCTGACACCTGTGAAGCCCGCCAGGGGACGCAGATAGCTGTGAAGGAATCCGCGTCCCCTCGCGGGGCTCGCAGGGCTCGTCATGCTTCGGGCTCGGTGGCTTGCTGCGCTCGCCACACTAATCTATTCTCAACTCCACGCCGACGTGGATAGTGGGGGTATGAAAAGGTGGTAGGACGCGTACCGCCGCCGCTCGCCACGCTTCGGGTGGGCGTGGATAGTGGGATTTACACGGTCCACAGCTGTGGCGTCCACTAGTTGCACTGAGGGTGGGTTTCAGGCTTCTTAGCGGCTATCTATGTGACTCGAGATTCAGATGCAGTTGCGTCTGAATCTGGCGTACAGTTTAGAAGCCCCGGCATCGCTGTGCCGGGGTGTCCACTTTAGCATACCCCCGTTGTCAGCGGTGCCCAGGCGCTGCCTATTTCACTGTGGAACACAGTGACATTGACCTGTCAGCGCTTGAGCAGCGCTGCTGCTGCTGCTGGCCAGCCGCTACACTGTTTACGTACAGCTAGAGCAGCACGAGCTCAGTCAGACAGAGCTAGAGCGGCACGCACACAGAGAAACAGAGCCTCTGGCAGGCTGCCAAGTTTCATAGCTAGAGCGGCACGCGAGCCTCTGCACTTCCGGCGCCGTGAAACTACAGAAGTACCAACTTTTTTTTTTAGCACAAAATCGCATTTATGAAAATGCGCACATTTTCATGACTGAAAATGCGCACATTTTCATGACTAAAAATCGCCCGAAATCGTGGCAAATCACATTTTTTTGCTGCAAATTTGCATATGCGAATTTGCGGCAAAAAATGCGATTTTTAAAGGTGTGATTTGGTGCGATTTTTTTTTAGTCTAAAAAATCGCACCCTATTACATTTCGCCCCTGATGTCTGGAATTATCAGAGCATCATCAAATTGAAATAATATTTCCAACAGTGTCCCAAAAAGGTTAATGTACATCATATCCATCTCCAGACACACAACTCTTCCATCAAGGTGTACTGTATTGTCGTATGCTAGGGCACACTTTTAGCAACTCTGACAAAAGTCTGACTTCTATTCCCCACAACTTGTCCAAAGAGGAACATGTTGTTGGCACTTAGGACCTTATTCTGGTTGAGTCGAATGGCTCCGAATGCGGACAGATGGCCGATGGTTGGTGTTTGCGCATGTGCAGAGGTGTATCTGCGCATGTGCGAATGCCTCACATGTACGAACACGGCATGAGTACTGTACAGAAAAGGATCATACGGAACCATCCGATCAGGGGGTGGAGAGGGGCATGAAGGGCTGTTTGGGCTCATTTACCATATGCGTACACCCTGCGTTTCATGGGTGTTCCCATGAAAACTCTGGGCATACGTATGGTAATGCGCCGTGACGCACGTGTGGGGGAGCGGACAACTGACATAGCCGGATGTCAGCTGCCCGCCCATATCCCTGCTTTCATTCGGAAAAATGTCCGTGTGGTCTGGAGTACTCGGCGACCATTGGAGGATGGGGAGGTTTCCACAGATAGTGGAGGTGTCCACATGAAACATTCACTCGTGGTCTGTTCGGTCGGCGTCTTACTGCATTCAGACGGTGTAAGCGATCCGTGCGGTAGGCGGGGCTAAGAACACTCGGTGGCCAACCAAAAATATGCATCCATCCGATTCAACTAGAATAAGGGCCTATGTGACAATCATGACCTTATAATCAGACCAGCAGACAAAGGAGCGGCTATTGGACAACATCAAGTACATTCAGGAGATAGATTGTTAACTCAGTAGCCATTAAGTTTACCTCAAAATTGACAAGTATCCTAACTCCTTTGAAAAGGACCTGGACTTGATTATTTTGAAAACCTTCAACACAGGAGTGATTGATAAAAAACACCAAAGGGACACTTATGGTAGCTCATCCTGTTGTGCCCATCTTATCTACACTCCCAAAGGTTTGTAAAAATCTAACCAACCTACTGGGAAGCCCCACCATTGCGGCTCGTGAATCCTTGTATGGTATTAAATATCTTGACTATTTTCTCCAGTCAGTCATTCAAGGAGAACCAACATTCCTAAAAGACCTCCTGAACAAGTTGTCACAAAACGGTTCTTCACCTCATACACGTGTGCTTGACTCTATTGACGTTGAATGCTGATCCGGCGAGAACATATAAACTCCACAAACAACATGCATAACAGTGACTGCTGCTGTCGCAGTCCATGACATCATATGTGTTTCTAGTGATCTCCCCTCCATTGCTGTATACATCTCTGCACGAAGTTTAAAAGGTTCTTTTACATGAATACAGTACGTGTAAGGAGTGATCTGTAAGTGTTTCTCCAACTGTGAGGATATATATCTGGTTTTATTGCTGTGTGCATAGCGAAACAGCTTGCAAAGATACTTTTATAGAAACATGGGTTGTAAATTTAAGGTTATTTACTTTGGTCTTATCTGCGGCATCAGAATTAAAGGGATAGATATCAGTGGTGTAACCATGGAGGGTGAAGGGGATGCAACTGCTATGGGTCCTGGGGCTTGGGGGGGCCCGAGGGCCCAGAAGTCAATCCCCTGCACCCTTTTGAATTAATATCCTTTTTTTTAAAAACTGATATTGTGGCGCCGAGTTGTGGCTGGCAGGGAAGGAGGCGGAATACTATTAGAGAGGATAGGCACTCGGCAGTCCCGCAGCTGCCTTCCCCGTTTTTCTATTTGATGGGGCTTTCTGGCAGTCAACGCTGCACAGTGTCCCAGTAGTCTCCTCCTCCAAGCATAGTGCCACAGACGCAGAGCCTAAGGCAGGGGTAGCCAACTCGGTCCTCGAAAGCTACCAACAGTTAATGTTTTCCAGGTTTCCTCACAGAATCGTAAGTGAATAATTGGCTCCAAATGTGGATCATTTATAATGTGTCAGTCAGTAATGAGTGCACCTGTGCCCCAACTGGGTGATCTAGAAAACGTGAACTGTTGGTAGCTCTCGAGGACTGGAGTTGGCTACCACTGGCCTAAGGTGTGTAACCCGGCAAAAGAAGGGTGTGTGTGGCCCATCCAGCAGGTGGACACTGAAAAGGACCAGTGACCCCTGGCATTGGGACAGCCATCCAAACAGGTAGAGGCAGGTGTGTGGTGGGGCATGCCTGGGGAGTCAGCAAGCATTTCCTGCTGATGCCCCCGCTCTCCAGTGTGTGTATATGCAGAGCCTGATTCTCCCACCCCACGCTGCTCAGCTGATGCCTCCCTTGGCCCCCACTCCACATGTCACAGCCTCTCCCCTCCCCTGCTCTCCAGCGTGTGTCTGCAGAGCCTGACTCCCCCTTTCTGTTTTGCTAATGGCCCCCCCCCCCCCCCCCCTGCATGTGCCAGTCTGTCCTCTCCCCTGCTCTCCATTGTGGGCCTGCTGAGCCTGACCCCCCTTGCTGTTTTGCTGATGCCCCTCAGCATTTCACAGCCTGCCCCCTGGTCTACAGCATGTGCCTGCAGAGTCTGACCCCTTGTCTGCCATGCTGATGCCTCCCCTGTATGTCACAGTCTGCCCCCACTGCTCTCCAGCATGTCTCTGCAGACCCTGACCCCCCCTTGCTGTTCTGCTTATGCCCTTACCCCCTGCTCTCCAGCTTGTGCATGCAGAGTGTGACCCCCCTCTGCATGTCACAGCCTGCCTCCTGCGCTCCAGCATGTGCCTGCAGAGTAGGGATGGCCAACGTTGCAGACGCCATCGATGGCAATTCTGCACCCCAAGTTCAATTGTTGGTAAGTATTTGATGGATAACCATCGATAGTTGGTTGTGGGCCAATCAGAACTCAGGGGCGCAACTTCTGGGTGTTGGGGGGTGTAGCTATGCTCCATGACCTTAAAAAAAAAGGAGGAAACATCGGTTTTGCCATCCATGTAGGGAAACCATCTGGTTCTCCCACATTGATGGCAAAAGTATTCAACATCGGCCATAAACCATTGATAATTTCAAATCATCGATGGTTGATGGCCATCCCTACTGCAGAGCCTGACCCCCTTGGTTTCTTGCTGATGCCCCAGAGCCTGACCCCCACCCCCTTGCTATACCGTGTATGCCCGCTTCCTTGTTGCTCTCTCCTGCATGTGCCGGATTGACCCCCACACACACACACACACACCTCCCTGGAAGTGACAGCCTTTCCCCTTTGTCTCTATCCATCCTCTGTCTCTCTTACACACTCTCTTGCTCCACTCTCTATATCTCTCTGACAGTGTGTGTGTGTCTCTCGCTCTGAAAACCTCTCTATTTTTCTTTCCTGCTCTCTCCCTGACACTACTCTCTCTCTCTCCCTGACAATGTCTCTCCCTCTCCTTGACACTTCCTCTCTCTGACAATCTCTCTATCCCCGACTATCTCTCTCTAAGGCCCTTATTCTGATCGGTGCGGATATTCCCGCATTCTTACGGAGCGGTCCGCACGCCACGGTGTTTTGCCGCGTGCGGCCATCGTCCGTAGAAACGCCCACGTGTCCTCCGCATTCGGACGGACTCACTCTTTAAGAACAGGGCGTGTTTACAGACGACATACAAACCATGCGTGTGCGGGAGAAACACTCCGATTCTGCACGGTATTACAGAGTATTACAGAGTATGCTCGGGAATACCGCATCCGAACGGGAGCCAAGCGGTGCTACCGCCCGTAAGCGGAGTATTTACGCCAAACAACCCACTATTATGTATATTCTGCAATACATCACATGACCCACTTATTCAATTACCTATCCTCATCAAAAAATGCTTATTTGGAATTGGAATCAATTAGATGCCAATATATCCTTACAAGCATGCCTAACACATGCATTGCACACATTAACCCTTACAGCAATTCAAGTGCAATGGTTTGTATTAGACCCTGTGTCAAATATTATAAACAATCTACACATATACTGTGTAATGTGCAAAGAAAACCAACAACTTTCAACTTGCATAAATAATTTATTATGATTAACAATGAAATCTCAAAATCAAAAGAAAAAGATTTACAAAAGCAAATCGCGCAGGTCCTGCAGATCCGCGATGAGTAGTCTTAAGTGGTGGCCCATCCGCAGCAGGGCCCCACGAATCCCCTCATCTGCCGGTGTTGTGGCATCTGTGGGCATGTCAAAGGGGCAAAAATTAGTCATGATTTTCATGCATACATTTCACATACTGCTACATACATTGCACAAATGCTAGGTGACATGTGTGTGTATATATATATATATATATATATATATATATATATGTAGAGAGATAGAGACACACATAGATAAATAGATATGACACATACATATATACATACATGCAAACTTATTTGCTACATACTGTGTTTTTTTCACTCTACCCTTTACTCTGCAGAAGACATAACAGTCATAGTGTTTCTTCTCAGTCACAACCCACCCATGACTAACCAATGACAAGCATGTAATGGGCTCCGTCAATAAGAACTTGTCACAATCTCCTCAGTCTAAGTTCAGTGATGGTTCGTGGCATGGGAGTTATGCAAATGTCAGGAATGCACAGTACACATCCTCAAAATCATAATTCAGTCTAAACCAACCTACAATTCTGTGCGGGGCAAAAAAAAATCTGAACTACAGGGGGTGTTTAGGTAGAGGAGCCTCCTGGGACACTGGCAACTTGTGACTCCATTCCAAGGTAGGCTGGGCCATACTCCATTTATAGCATACATCCTATAGTTTATAAATAACATTCACCACAAATATAGATTCCACTATTTGATTGGGTCATAATCAACGCTTGCAGCAGGTGAATTTAATCCACAAATGATCCACTCATCCCTTTACTCCAGGATCCTGTTTAACTACAACGGTGATGTGGCAGTCAAAATGGAGCTCCAACCCATCCCACAAACCTGTGTCATTCAGAGGTGTCCTGGATGAAAGGGATGCCTTGGACACCCCATCTAACCGGTACCTGTATCTGTAGCTACCCACTTTGGGGTCTATATGAATAGTATTGGAACAAAATTTTTAATCACCAGTGCTACATAACAAATACCAGTACAACTACTTCATGAATGATGCATTATGTAAACATACCGATCTGATGGGACTCTGGGGCCTGGCACGCCTCCTCCCCCTCGGATTCGGAATCCTCTGGGGCAACCGTGGCCTCCTCAGCCCCCTCCTCCGCCAGCTCCTCCGCCACCATGACCTCGTCCACCTCCTCCGCCACAACCACCTCCTCCACCACCACCACCTCCTCCACCTCCTCCTCCTCCTCCACCTCCTCCTCCTCCTCCACCACCACCACCTCCTCCACCTCCTCCTCCGCCACCAACACCTCCTCCTCTGCCACCAACTCCTCTTCCACCTCCTCCACCACCACCGCCTCAGGCACCTCCTCCTCCTCCACCACCTCCTCCACCATCTCCTCCACCTCCTCCACCATCTCCTCCACCATCTCCTCCACTTGCTCCTCCAACATTTCCTCCTCCTCCACTTCCTCCTCCTCCACCCTTGCCGCCACCTCCTCCTCAGGGTCTTGGGCCTCCTCCTCGGCCAGGGCTGCCTCGGCCTCTTCACGTGCCTGTCGGGCTCGGGCTCGTGCTGTGTGGTAGAATAAAAAATCATGGTCAATGTCGGGTCATTGGGGCACATGTATTAATCCATAACAAGACATACATGGAAGGGTGATAATGATGGCAAACGATGCTGGAAAGTAGCTCCTTACTGTTAATGGACTCCAAAATGTGACATTTAAATTATTATGTGATTGTTAGTAATTTGTTCAAACATTACAACCCTGGCATTTATCAATGTGTAACACATATTACATCTGGCACATTGTATGCATCAGAATCCTCAATGCTATGTCATTACATATAAAAGCCACATGACTGCATGTTAACCAGGAAGAAGCACACATAACAGTCTATGGACTTTTAAAGCCATGGACACCCACTTATCATGAGACACATTTTATTGTTTATATATGCTATGTTGTAAGTGCGAAATTTCATAGCTAAAATACTCACAATCAGCTATTTCGCCCCTGATTTGCTGTAACAGCTGGGGCTGGCGCCTGCGGAGGTCCGACCACCGCCTCTCGAGCTGCCCGATGGACCTCCGCACCCGAGTGCGGGCGTAAATACGGCGCCCTGCCGCAGCATAGGCCCTCCGCTTATGGCGGTTACTGATAAAGGGCCCCGCACGGCCCAGCCTTGTCTCCATGACGGAGACCAGAACCCTCAGCTCCGCAGGTGAAAAGGGGTCTGCCCTTCGTGTCTCCGCCATGTTAATAATGGCATCAATCAACCAATCAGGTGGTGGCATTGGTTTATCACAGTTATTTGTGTTAATAACTTTATTGTTCATCTTTACATGAACAGCGTCTCTGCGCCAACACAAATGGTGACAAATTCGCATGCCTTCAAAACAGTAGTGCTGATGTATGGCAATGAACAAATCTGATATATATAAAACACAGTGTGTATGCACTTAGCAAATCCAATGACGCCTCGCTCCGCCAAGCAACGCGTGCTATAGCTTAGCAACGCATAGCTGTAGTTAGCATTACTTACTCTATGCATCTATGTGTATGCGTACATTTATGTTTAAAAGACACATACACATACTTGCAGGTATCCTGAGACCAGCATTATACACCAGCCCTGCCTGCCTGCCTGCCTGGGTGCCTGCCTGCCTGCCTGCCTGCTCCTTGAAATGTTTAAACATGTTAATAAATTCAAATATCATATATATAGATATATATATATATATCTGCAAACAAATCATACATCAACACAGGAAAAAATCCCCAACACATTAGAGAATAAATCAATGTACTCACCAGTCATCAGGGATAGTATCAACTACAATAATGAAGATATAACAAACACATAAGATCCCTTGTACAAGGTATAATAATGAGCACCTATATTGAACTTCCCCCAAAACTAAGCACATATGATAAATATCTACTATTTCTTTGCCATTAGGAGGGCAGGCTGGCTAATTTTCGTTTTGTAACACTGACAACTAACACACTGTACTTATTTGAAGGGGTGATTTTTACTAAAATTGGTGTGTTCTGTCAACTAGATAAAATGTACCTGAAGTATCTTTGCGCCACAGAGTCCCGCAGCTGGTATCCCCTCCGGCATTCAGGGGCGCGGGATGGGCGCATGGGCGGATCTTGCGGCTCAGATGGTACCTCCCACTCATCAAAGGGTATCTCACGCCGCACAGCAATGTTGTGGAAAAATATACACAGGCCCACGATCCTCGACACCATTTGAGGCGCATATTGTAAGTCACCACCAGTGCGGTGGAGCACTCTAAATCGACCCTTTAAAAGGCCAATTGTGCGCTCCACCACTTGCCTGGTGGCAACATGCGCCCGATTGAATGCCTCCTGTGGGCCCGGTTCTGGGGAGCTGTACGGCGTAAGTAGCCAGGGCGTACATGGGTAACCGGAGTCACCCAGAACCCACGCATCACGGCCTTCCAGCTCTTGGAGTCTTTGCCATATCCCGGTTTGTCGGATGACATGAGAGTCATGGGCACTTCCGGGAAACTTCGAGTTGAAGGCGAGAATTTCCATGGATGGGCCACATACCACCATCACGTTCAGTGAGTGGAACAATTTGCGGTTCCTATATATCTTCTCACTTCGAGATGGAGGCACAAATGGTACATGGGTGCCATCCACAGCCCCTATCACATTAGGGAAGCCAGCAATTTGATGGAAGGCCTGCTGGCTTCTGCGCAGGGTCTCGGTGGCAAATGTCATGGCCATGAAGTGCCCCTTGCGCCTGAACATGGCCAACGTCACACGCCTCAGGATTCGGCAGAAGGCCGGCTGAGATATTCCAGCAAGTACTGCCACTACTTGTTGGAATGATCCTGAGGCGCAGAAATGCAACACCAGCAGCAGCTGTGTGTGAGGCGGAATTGCTGTCGTGATCCCGTGTAGAGGTTCCAGATCGCTCTCAATTAACGTGAGCAGATCCAGAATTACATGTGGCGGTAACCGGTACCTAGTAAGTACCTCATCATCGGGCATAGCAAACAGAGTCACCCGTGTGCGATAGATTCTAGCACGTCCTGGCCTCCTTGGGCGACGAGTGGGGAGAGCCGCAAGTGCCCTTAGCCTCCTCTCCATGTAGCGCATCATTGCTTCAGCAACCTATAAAGAAATGAACATAAATACTGATGCACCTATGCACATAATGGCCATATCCGACTACAAATAGATTTGTAGGCTTCAATACGTACAATAGATGGCCGCCCCGTGAAATCCCGCAGATCCATTTGACTCTATAATGATGTAACAATAATATGAACTCAATACACACCGTCCTAAACACACAGATAAAGGTGTCAGCATTTTTTGCAGACATCATGTACTATGAGACATTTCATCTATTGCTGGGACATGTTGTCCTGCAATAGATGAACCCACACAGGTTTAAGACCTGTGAGTGAAATAGTGAACATGTGACATGTTGCAATAATGCTACACGCACTTTGCTGGCCCAACAATCTGTAGTCAGTGAGGCAATGGTGCATACATTCATACACTTACATTGTTAATGGATATCATATCTACAAGGAGCATGGAAGAGCTTACCTTAGACCCTGACAAGTCCAGATCTGGAGACAAATGATTCTAGCAGCAAGTCACTATTTATAGGCCTCTCACATGTGTGGTCTATAACAGTAGAGATGAGTATTGCATGACTTGTGGCCTGGATTATCTAAGGGATTGGGCTACTTTTAGCTTGCAATCAAACTCCACAATACCACAGTAGTCATGAATCAAATGTCATGTCATGCTAGCAAATAGCATGTGTATTGTGCAATAGTCACAGGTGTATCAGAAGATTCTATGCAATGTTAGCATTGGTGACCAGTATTTCATGTCGAACTTTCGCCAGGTTTTACACAATGGAATTTCCGCCACCGTATGCGGCGCGAAAAAACAGCGACGTACGCTCACGCACGGAACGCAGCTGCCGCTGATGTCCGCCAAACAGGATACACAAACAGTATATAAAGGTGTATTAGAAGGTGACAATGTTGTTGCTAACATGTCTGGATCACAACCAGAGGTGGACCCAGAGCTGCGGCAACTTTTTGACCATCTGGACTCCAGCACCACCTATGTGCCACTGCACATGCAGGCAGTGGGTAATGAGGAGGCTGCTGGCCCTTCTACAGCAGGGCAACCTGCACCTGACCATTCTACAGCAGGGCAACCTACACCTGGCCCTTCTGCAGCAGGCCAACCTGCAGCTGGCTCATATGCACCATCAGCAGAATTGTTTGGAACACAACCGGGGACTTCACAAGGTAGTACCATGGCCAGCACTTCAAGTGCAGCGACACGTGACAGGGGGCGTGGCCATGGACGTGGCAAGGGGAGAGCCAGGGCAACAGAGGAACCACCAAAAAAAAATAAGGCATATGAAGCACAGGAGCTTGCCATCCTGGTTCCCCGAGCACGTGATTGGATTGAGTGTCCATCGGAGAAGCTGACACACACACGCAGATGGAAGATTTGGGATTAATGAAGTAGCGCCACAAGTTCGTGAGACGGACCATGTGAAGAAGAGGCAAGTTGTTTTGTGATACATGTGCCCAGTAATAGCCAAGTAATGATTGAATTGATGCTTAGATGGATTTTGCAAATGGCCCGTGAGGTTGTTACGATACACAGACATTATTGCCATGTTATTTCGTTGAGAGTTAGAGTAGGGTGATTGTGAATGTGTATTGTAACGGTTGATATCATAGTTGCATGTAATATTATCTTTTGGACATTAATCACATGTCGTAATATGTAGCACAGAGCAATGGCTGCAACAGCTAACATCTGGAGTGACATGTATTAATATGTCAACTTACATTGCAGGTGGCAGGACTTCAAAACCAACCTGAAGAGGAAGATGACCAAGCGGTGGGAACACAGCCAGACATCTGGGGCCGGGCCCATGCCATCAGGGCTAGAGCTCACCCCCCTGGAGTTGCTGGCCGAGAGCTGTATATCAGTTGAGGAGATCAGGGGGGTGAGCACGATGGATAGCGAGGCCCCAGCTGAAGTGTTTGCGTCTTTTATTGAAGGTAAATATTGGTCATGCCATAAACTTGTGCAAGTAATTATCTTAGAATGTGTCCTAATTGTGTTTATCTTTTTCCACAGACACCCCACCGCTTGGTGACGACTCTGCTCAGGAGGTGGAGGAGTCCGTGCCACCTGGCCCCAGGGGTAGGCCTGTGCAGCAGCAGCCATCGGCCCAAGCCGATTTGGCCGCCTTGGCCAACATGCTTGGGGACATCAACCAGCAGGGAGACTTGGCATCAGAACGGATGCGTAGGACCAGTGGCGTAACTAGGCATAGGCAGCCCCAGCGGTCGCGGGGGGGAGCCGGCGCCACTGGGGCGCAGGAGGGTCACGGCTCTCTCGGAGCCGAAGGCTGTCCTGTGCAAGCTGCTGGGAGAAAGCTAAGGATGTACTGCTGAGCTGCCTGTAGGTGGCGCTGCAGCGCAGAGATCCTCGGCACTCAGGAAGCTCTTCTCTATGTGTCTACAACGCATGGGGCTGCCTGAGACACGAAGATTACCTGCCTGGAATGGACAACTGACAGGTCTGTGTCCCTTGTTGTGGGTGCCAGCTGGAGGGGCATGGGCAGGGGGTGTGGGCACCATTAATGTATGCTGGTGGCCCAGTGAGCACTATGTTGTACTGGTAGCTGCAGTGGGAAGGGGGAGGGCTGGGTATGTGGAAACTGGGTGCCCTCCATTGCTTGTGGGGGTTATTTGTTTTAGTATTGGTGTTTGTAAGTATGCTGTGTGTATGTATAATGTATGTATACTTTGTTTAAATGCTATGTGTAAGTGTGTGTGTGTTTTTGTCCTTTGTGTATACTATGTGTGTCTATAGTTTGTGTATATTTATAAATATGCTTTGTGTGTGTGTATGTATGGTATCTGTGCTTGTATGCCATGTGTGTGTATGTCCTTTGTGTCTATGGTATGTGTGCGTGTATGTCCTGTGTGTGTGTGTGTTTATGTGTATGGTATGTGCGCGTGTATGTCTTGTGTGTCTGTATGGTATGTGTGCTTGTATGTCGTGTGTGTGTGTGTATATGGTATGTGTGCGTGTATGTCGTGTGTGTGTATATGGTATGTGTGCGTGTATGTCGTGTGTGTGTATATGGTATGTGTGCGTGTATGTCGTGTGTGTGTGTGTATATGGTATGTGTGCGTGTATATCCTGTGTGTCTGCATGGTATGTGTGCGTGTATGTCCTGTGTGTCTGTATGGTATGTGTGCTTGTATGTCCTGTGTGTGTCTATGGTATGTGTGCGTGTATATCCTGTGTGTCTGCATGGTATGTGTGCGTGTATGTCCTGTGTGTCTGTATGGTATGTGTGCTTGAATGTCCTGTGTGTGTCTATGGTATGTGTGCGTGTATATCCTGTGTGTCTGCATGGTATGTGTGCGTGTATGTCCTGTGTGTCTGTATGGTATGTGTGCTTGAATGTCCTGTGTGTGTCTATGGTATGTGTGCGTGTATATCCTGTGTGTCTGCATGGTATGTGTGCGTGTATGTCCTGTGTGTCTGTATGGTATGTGTGCTTGTATGTCCTGTGTGTGTCTATGGTATGTGTGCGTGTATATCCTGTGTGTCTGCATGGTATGTGTGCGTGTATGTCCTGTGTGTCTGTATGGTATGTGTGCTTGAATGTCCTGTGTGTGTCTATGGTATGTGTGCGTGTATATCCTGTGTGTCTGCATGGTATGTGTGCGTGTATGTCCTGTGTGTCTGTATGGTATGTGTGCTTGAATGTCCTGTGTGTGTCTATGGTATGTGTGCGTGTATATCCTGTGTGTCTGCATGGTATGTGTGCGTGTATGTCCTGTGTGTCTGTATGGTATGTGTGCTTGAATGTCCTGTGTGTGTCTATGGTATGTGTGCGTGTATATCCTGTGTGTCTGCATGGTATGTGTGCGTGTATGTCCTGTGTGTCTGTATGGTATGTGTGCTTGTATGTCCTGTGTGTGTATATGGTATGTGTGCGTGTATATCCTGTGTGTCTGTATGGTATGTGTGCGTGTATGTCCTGTGTGTCTGTATGGTATGTGTGCTTGAATGTCCTGTGTGTGTCTATGGTATGTGTGCGTGTATGTCCTGTGTGTCTGTACGGTATGTGTGCGATTACTGTATGTGTGCATGCATGTCCTGTGTGTGTGTATGTATGTATGTGCGTGTATGTGATGCATGTCTGTATGGTATATGTGCATGTAAGTCCTGTGTGTCTGTATGGTATGTGTGCGTGTATATCCTGTATGTATTAGAAACATTTCTGGGTAACGCAGGATCTCTCGACAATAAAATATGTGTATACACACACACACACACACACACACATATACCTCAAGGCCCCCCTGTCAGCTCTGAAGGGGGTATCTTATTTGTGGATTGGCACTCACCCTAATGGTCCATACACACTGGGCATTTTTGCCCAGTGTGTATGGATAGCGATGTGTTAAGGTGTCCATACACTGTCTGCAATGTCTCGCAGCAGTGTACGGACACCCGATAGCCTGCGAGGACCTTCCCGGCGGCAGGGACACATGCGATTCGTTGTGATGGATTGCATGCGTCCCTGTTTCCCACCCGCCTCACCACCAGGAGAAACGGGTGGTCGGACGGCCTACCGGTCCGACCACCTGGCCGGGTCAGTTGCGCATGGGAGCGCGCATCGGACCCGACGGCATGTCAGGGTGGGACGACTTGGACCGATTGGTCGCAATCGCCTTAAGGGTCATTATGGTGTGTGGTATAATATGTAATAGACATTACAGTGTTTTGCATATTGTCTAATAAGCATTGCCACACACCTTTTTGGAATGGGCACACTATAGGTTCTTCATAAATTCTTTGTGTTTTTCTTTAATTTGGGGGGGGGGGGGGGGGGTTTATTGAGAGCCGAATTGCTGAGAAACTGTCCTGTTTCTTTTACCAAAAAATGGAAGGAAGGAGGGGGGGCGCCAGAATTTTTTTGGCAGGGGGGAGCAAAATTTCTAGTTACGCCACTGCGTAGGACCGAGGAGATCCTGGCGAGCTTGGTCAGCACCCAGCAGGCCATCGCTGCGAGCATGCAGGCCATGGCTGAGTCACATCAGGCCATGGCTGCAAGTGCTCAGGTGCTGGCCGAGCAAGCCACCCGCCAAAATGATCTCCTCCTCCACCATAATGAGCTTATGGTGGAGCTGGTTACCAGCAACAGGGTCCTAATGTCATCCGTTTCTGGTGCATTACCACCGGCAACACTCCCTGCTGGCAGGAGGGGTAGACCAGCCAACCCCTCAACATCATCTGCTCCACCTGCCCCAGCATCTGCCCGTGCCAGAAGAGCTGCTGCACAGGCCAAGGAGCCTACCAAGGCCAAACGTGGTCGCAAATGAACTTGTGGCTGCATTAATTTCCACCGTTATGTGGTCCCAAATCTTCCATTGTGCTGTGTGTGTCAGCTTCTTGTGTCCAATCACGTGCTGAGGGTAACCAGATGAGCCCTTGCTTCATATGTCCTTTTTGGTGCCCCTGTTGCCCTCTTTTGCCTGCCATTACTGTCAGCTGTACTTGAAGTGATGGCCATGGTACTATCTTGTGAAGTCCCCGGTTGTGTTCCAAATGATTCTGCTGATGGTGCATATGAGCCAGCTGCAGGTTGGCCTGCTGCAGAAGGGCCAGGTGTAGGTTGCCCTGCTGTAGAATGGTCAGGTGCAGGTTGGCCTGCTGTCGAAGGGCCAGCAGCCTCCTCATTTCCCACTGGCTGCATGTGCAGTGGCACATAGGAGGTGCTGGAGTCCATCTGTGTGCAATTATATTTGTTTTGTATTATTATTTATTTTGGTACATTCCTGCCATGTTGTTTATTTTTTGGATTTTGTATTTTTTGGTCATTGCATCACAGTGGCATTGACTGTGACATGTATAGAAATAAATTTGTTTACTTTACCAAAAATGTGTGGTTTCATGAGTACATGTCGAATACACATGTGTATTGATAGTATTAATATTCAGTCATGTCCATTGTTAGCAGTTTTAAAGTGTCTGACAAGTACAGCATATGTGGGGGATTAGTAAGGTTTCCTTGAAGCAGCAATGGTTTCAATTAAAGCACTGACAAGCGGCCTATTAGTGAGTAATGAGTAAAGGAGTCGATTCTATTGGGTTCAGGTGTTAATGCTTGTAGTCATTAGGCGGTACGTTCGCCTACCGCATGAACGAGTGGTGTCCGCAAAGCAATAGTACACTTGTGGACACCGCACATTTCTGCCCTTTTTGATCGCGTGCATTCGGAGTGGTATCCGAATGTACGCCCCCCAACATAAGTGTACTCCCCCGTGTCCGCCCATGTTTCCGCCCCGTTTTGCCCATTTTGAAACTACGCCCATGTGTCATTCCGCATGACGCCCATAATACGCCCATATTTCCCGACTGATTGCGGGGAACAGTTTTGGACGGGATTTGGCCGAACTGGTACGGAGTCAAGGCGTGGCACATGCGCGTTGCGTTCTCCACGCATGCGCAGACGCCGTAAAGACGCGATCCGAAAGTATGCGGTAAAGTACGCGTCAATCAGAATAAGGGCCTAAGATAGTCTGGGATAGAGAGATTGTCTCTCCCTGACATGCTCTCGCACTCTCTCTCCAGCTCTCTTCTTCTTTCAATCCTTGACACTTCCTCTCTCTAACAGTCTCTCTCCCTGACACACTCTCTCTTCAGGTGTGTGTGTGTGGTTGGGGCCTTTCAAGATTTTGCTAGGGGGTCCACCAAGTTCTAGTTCTGCCCCTATCGCACGCTGGTTTCTTTTTATATTAGAGGCACAGGGTTAAAATTATTTAGGACTAATGCATATTACATAATTTTTTTTATATAGCACTGCATTGTCTGTACTGACACCCCACCTCCTGCATCTGCAATGCACATAGGAACACACCACAGCCAACCTGTTTACTGTAGCCCACTACAATTAATCCCTCAGCCTGCCCATTAGCTCCCTTACACCAGAGAGGTCAATGGAAGTGATGGCACTGACTAGTATAAGAGAATGGCGAGGAGGTGGCAGGGACCAACGGGTAGCTCCGTCGGAAGGGGACACACGAGTGTCTAATGCAATCGACCACTGAACCCTGCTAAATGAGGCCAACTCCATCTGTATGTCCTTCAGTTATTTTAATATTTATAAGCAGTCCTATAAGCAACAAGGCGAGCTCAGGGAGGACAGAAAGGGCAAAATTCAGCATGCATTTTGAACTTTTAAAGTCGCTTAAATCGCACAGTGTACCTGCGGGGATGCGATGCGCGTCAGGCAGTACTTTTTGTGCTTCATTGCATCGCATCAGTTTTGAAGTACATGCAATGTGATGCAATGTCCATTAGTAACTATTAACTTTAAAAAAAGGAGGCTGAAATCGCATCGCACCAGCAAAGTACAGTACATCGCATCGCATCAACTTCAATCGCCAAAATTGCATGGCAGCTTGAAGTTCAAAATGCACAGCACACAAAAATCAGTGCGTGTATGCGCACCGCATGACATGCTGCATATAGTTATGGTGTGTACACACGGTGAGATGTGCAGTGCGATGCGATCCCCGATGCAATCGAATCGCACTGCATGCATGCGATGGCATACAATTTTTGAAAGAATACAATTATAATCAATGGGGCAGGTGTATTAAGCTTTAACAAGAGATAAATGCAAGGGTGATAAGGAGATATAAACGTCCAGCCAATCACCTGCTAACTGCCATGTTACCAGCTGTGTTTGAAAAAAGTCAGTAAGGAGCTGATTGGCTGGATGTTTATCTCTTCTTATCACCCTTGCATTTATCTCTTGTTAAGGCTTAATACATCTGACCCACAGTATCTAAACAGTATTGCAGGGCGCTGGGATTGTAGTTAGGGGAGATATATCCTTCATATATTCAACCATGAATAAGGGGTATGCTCTCACTGGGTAGACAGTGTCTAGGTGAACACTAATTGTCATGCCAACCTTATTCATATTGACCATGTCCATGTTGAACATAAGTTGACCTATTGACAATGTCAACATTGGGTATACCGACCATTTCAAAGTGTCGACCTAGTCACTGTTCACCACTGACCAATTCTACTGTAACCGAATAAGTTGGGTTAAACTGGCACCATATTTGTACCTACTTCAGTGCCAGTATCCTGCATATAATAACCGTCATTATATCAATATTGGCGCTTCCACACCGCCTCTATTGCTAAACTGTGCAGAATCCTAGTGTACAAGGTAGAAGGGTCCATATTAGCCTACAATTATCAGGAAGATCAATCACTGATCGATTGAAGGAAAGAATTGTGACGTGTCTCTTAACATAACTAGACATCATAGCAACTAATGGCTGTAGTGGGGTCATCCTGTTGTGCAATAGGTTGAAGGACAGAGCCGATGCCTGAGACAATTGGCCTGGGGTTCTGTCCAGCCTTAGTGTGTCTTAGTAAGTGTAATTTACTAAATTGTAGGACACATGGGATGATCAACAGTGAAATGTCCATAAGTGTTCATGAATTAATTGCATAGTACATTGGATTAATAGCAATCCTATGCTCTGAATCAGGGCCAGATGTATCAAGCTTTAAAAAGTGATAAAGTGGAGAGTGATAAACAACCAGCCAATCAGCACCTACCTGTCATTTTTCAAACCCAGCCTGTCACATGGCAGGTAGGAGCTGATTGGCTAGCTGTTTATCACTCTCCAATTTATCACTTTTTGAAGCTTGATACATCTGACCCAAGTGTCTCCCAACTGGTTGCGTATATCTAAATCATAATCAGCAAAATCCATAACCAACATGGCCCCACCCTTATTGGTTGGACACATATGTTTTTGTTATTCCTTTAATAGATAATTTTAGTTCTGCACTTAGATTGCTATACAATACCTCCAGTGCGGTTGTCATTCATGCGCCTGTGTTTCCTGGGAGTGTAGATGTTATGATTTGTTGTGGGGGTATCAAATTGACTATTTTTTTACTTTAGAAGGGCAGCTGTATCACAAACATCCCTATCAGTAAAACAATATTATCTTTCCTCATTCTCAATTTCCTCCAAAGCTTATATTGCTCAAAATTCACATGACACGTTGGGGGCGATTCATACCCGCTCGTTGCAGGTCGAGTTCGCTCTCCCGTTTAATGTTTGGGGTTAAACGAACGCATTTGGCAAGTTTCACACTCATGGACGAGCACCCATAGAAATGCAGGGCAAACCCATGTGAACGGAGACGCATCGATGCCTGTAATGGGACGTCAGCCGCCCGCCCCAAATTTGGCCATTTCTGCGCAGAATAAAAGTCAGTCTAGACTGACTTTTATTAACGAAGGGGGTAAAAATTGATGGGGAGCGACCATCGAGTGATTTTTCTCCTGTGCGGCTGCATGTGTGCGGATGTGTATGGGAGCGCATTTGCTTGCATGCTAGTGAATGGATTCCGGCAAGGGGGGGGGGGGGGGGGCAGGTTTGAATCAGGCCCTTACTTTGGGTATGTACAGTCACAAAACCTAATCCTAATGTCAGCAGTGATTTTTCCTAGTGGAGAGTGGCTATTGGGACATATTGGTAACTGTATCTACTAGCCTCTGCCATCTGCATCTGTCCTTTGCATTGGTGGACTCTCGTGTGCATTCAGGGGTGATGCCATCTATAATGGTTTGTTTTTATCTAAGGCTGTCCCTAACACAAGTGGATGAATTAGGTTTCACTGTTTTATAAGAACAGTAACCACTAGTGGGAAGAGACTCATCTCCCTCTGGTGACGAATACGATGATAGCGAGTTAACAGTATACACAGGATACCGTCTAAATTTCCCAAGTGCTTGTTATAATGACTTCATGTCTCACCTACAAGTCAGTGGCATACTGTATGTGTTTTGTAATCTTGATTCACTCTATCAAGTTTTCTACGCTAAAATGCATCTAAATCCATCCTATAAATGTCTATCTAGATTTGTGGCAAGCTTTTCAATGTATATATCAAATTTATCATCACTTATAATAGGCTTCATTTCAGCCTTAATGTAAAGGTGGACATAAATTAGAAAGACATTGCACCCAATCATACAATCTCAATGGATTGTAAAATGGATTGTATGCAGATTGTGTGCACACAATCATACAATGCCGGCCCCGGGGGATTGGAGGATTGGTCCTCTGATCTGACGTGCTGCACGTCAGATCAGTTGGGATTGGGAGCAGATTGCATGTGTTTTCAAGCAAAAGCAATCTGTCATTAGATGGCTCATACAACCAGGGTCATTTGACACTGCTTCCCTGACTAGCAGAGAAGAGAGCTGCAGTGAAGACGCTGAAGTTTCCACGTGGCAGAAAGGCGGGCGGCTGAAGAGAGCAGTGGACTTCCTTTTGCTCAATTCTGTCACTACTCTGAAAACAGTTTTCAGCGGATTGCTTCATTCAGGGTATTTAAAAATGGTATAACACAGCAGATGTGAGCAGATTGGTAGTGGCTGGCAACCTGTAAATTAAAAAAAAAATTTTTTTTAATGATTTTCGGTACTCTATCCTTTTGATCCTAGTAGGCCAGCCCCCTATTTAAATGAAGCTTCAATCATACAGTCATGCAGCAGATGGATTGTATGACATATTGGGGGTTAATTTGGTTCACTCTTTCTGACAAAATCCTTCTTAGATGGACAAAATCATGTGCACTGCAGGGGGGCAGATGTAAAATGTGCAGAGAGAATTAGATTTGGGTGAGTTATTTTGTTTCTGTGCAGGGTAAATACTGGCTGCTTTATTTTTACACTGCAATATAGATCTCACTTTGCAGTAAAACCCCACTCAAATCTAATTCTCTCTGCACAAGTAACATCTGCCCCACCTGCAGTGCACATGGTTTTGTCCATTTAAGAAGGATTTTGTCAGAAAGAGTGAACCAAAATAACCCCCATTGTGAGTATATTGTGTGTCAAAAAACCACCAAGGACTGCCGGGAAGTTGAAGGGAGATTGGATGGAATCATGATTGTAAGATCAGTCTTCCTGATGTATGGCCACCATAAGTTTAGTTAATTCATTGCTAGTTTAGTAAGTTCACAGCATAGGCATTTCTATAATGGTTGCAGTGTGTGTGAAGTACACATGGGCTCCTAAATCCAGGAGGTCCCACACCTCACAGACACCCATATACAGTTATACTTACCCCTTCAAAGTCCCTCGGCAGCATTTCGGCACCGAAGACACAAATGATTTGAAAAATGGCAGCTGTGGCCATGCGCACTGGATATACAGTATCCCTGGGAACAGTGTGCAAGCACCATGTTCCCAGAGACCTGCGCATGCGCAGTAAACTCTGGCATAAATGACAGAGTTTGCTCGCCGTCAGAGAGACTCATTAGTTAGCCTTATTGGACCCATCTCAGCTAAATTTAGTAAATGATTAAAACAAGACAGTCATAGTAGACCAATAAATCACACCATATAAAAAATTACAGATATACTGTATAACCTTCAATCATAATCCAAGTGGAGCCACTAAGGGTTAATCCCAGTAACTTTAACTGCAGTATAACAGAGTCACACTAGGGCAGTAGATGGTACACAGCAGACAATAATAAGGAAACACACAATCCAATAGAGATCCAAAAAAATAAAACCTTAGGCTAATTATAGTAAAGACAATTTGTACAATTACGATAATGTACTCTCTTAGCCAAACAACATTAGACAATAATTGAAAGCAAAGGTTTTATTGTTGAAAAGATCACATATATCTAGCTACAAACATATAATATGCATGCTGACCAGGATAAATATCTAAACAACAAAAACATTGCATTATAGTCAGGGGTGAATCCAGATAAGAAAAAGACAGGAGAGGAACCATAAAAGGGGATGGGTTCTCTGCTGAAAAGTAGGTGTATCCTACTTTTGGTTGGTAAGGTCTGGTAGGTGACATGGTGAGAGTGTGGGGACAGGTCTGTCTCTGGTGTGGGTCATGGTGCAAGTAGAGGAAATGTCTCAAGTGGGTGGTATCTTTAGTGCACACCGAAGGTGCAAATAAATGGAATGACATGATGCCAGTTTCTTGTCACTCTGTGAGCATTTCTTTGAAGAAATGGATCCTCCCTGGGAAAGACAGTATATTTCCCTACTCACGCTGGAGGTCACCTAGTTCGGAAGATGCTTCTTTGTGAAGGAATATTACCAATGTCCTCATTAATATATGGTTCAACTAGACTCATGCCAGTGTCACTTCCTGCCCGTTGTGTCCAGCATCATGTCACTCCATACCATCATGTCAACTTCCCTCACCTATTTCTCAGCCTCCCTGTGTCTTCCAGCCTCCTTCTCTTTGTTAGCCTTCCTCACCTGTCACAGCCACTTATCTGTGTCTGTCAGCCTCTCTGTGTCAGCCTTACTTATCTGTGTCTGTCAGCCTCCCTCTCCTGTGTCAGCCCCATTTGTGCTTGTAAGCATCACTGTGTCTTCCAGACTTACTTGAGTGTCAGCTCCCCTTCATCTCTCTTGGCATCCCCCTCATCTGCCTCCCCCTGTCCCTAATACATCTCCTAGTGCCAGATGTATCAAGCTTTAAAAAGTGATAACATAGGCCCTTATTCTGATCGGGTCGGTAACGGCCGCATGCGGCCGTTCCGCCGAAGTTTTCGCTCTGCGCATGTGCAGAGGGCACTCTGCGCATGTGCAGGCGAAATCGCCGCACACTTTTTTTGACCGCCGCAAAGGGGGCGGATAGGGGCGTGAGGGGCTACTTAGCCTCATTTCCCTATGCATACGCCCCGCGTTTCATGGGCGTTCCCATGCAAACGCGGGGCGTATGCATGGTAATGAGGCCATGACGCGCGTGTAGAGGGCGGGCAGCTGACATCGCCGGATGTCAGCTGCCCGCCCTAATACAAGATTTCACACGGACAAGTGTCCGTGTGGTCTTGTGTTGCGAGACCTGGTGGAGCGTGCGGCCCTGCATTCGATGGTCTGCGACCATCGAATGCAGGGGCTGCTCCCAAGGTGGAGGAGGCGTATCCCCGTCCACTTTCATACGGATCGCCACATATCCGCGTACGGACGGAGGTGGTGATCCGTACGCAAGGCGGGGATTCGTCTGTGCGGTCGGAGCCGCATATGCGGCTCCGGCCGCACCGATCAGAATAAGGGCCATAGAGTGATAAACAGCCAGCCATTCAACTCCTAACTGTCATGTTACAGGTTAGATTTGAAAAATGACAAGCATGAACTGATTGGCTGGTTGTTTATCACTTTCCGTTTGCATTTTGAAGCTTGATACATCTGGCCCCCAGTGAGTACTCATTTACCATCCACGGACAACCGGGCCCTTGCTTCTTTACCCCCCCTCCTTCATATTATTGCAATTATGAGCAGCAAGTATGGTGTAATGGTTAGCCTTACTACCTCACAGTTCTGAGGTCATGGGTTCCTTTCCCACCATGGCCCTAACTGTGTAAAGTTTGTATATTCTTCACATGCTTGCATCGGTTTCCTCCAATTGTCTGGTGTCCTTCCACAATCTTAAAATAAACTGGTAGGTTAATTGGCTCCCAACAAAAATTAACCCTAATGTGTGTGCATGTACATGTGATAGGAAAAATAGATTGTAAGCTCCAGTGGGTAAGGGACTGATGTGAATGTTCAAATATTCTCTGTAAAGTGCTACAGAATATGTGTGCGCTATACAAATAACTGGTGATAAACACCACTTTTATAGAGCCAAGTCCAGAGGATACATTTACTAAGCTCCATGTTTGTCCGAGCTGGGAAACAAAGGGGTATTTGCAATCTTGCAAATTTACAAAATACCTACAGCTATAACCACACTCATATAACCTGTTGGCCCGCCATCCTGGCTTCCTTGTCCCACCATAAGAAATGTCCTATTTTGTTGCACTAAAGCATCCTATGGAAAAAACATGTAATTGCATAAAAGTGCAGTACAGTTCCACCGATGCATATGTGGAGCGCCTTCACCATTCATTGGCCGCCTTTGCTTCCACTTTACCTGTGTACAGCATGCCAAGCTTAGCTCCATACGGATAGGCTCTCTCATGGCCGGTTGTCTCGTCCTGCCACCATGTTGTATACTAATTATGCAATGTAGTCACTCAATCAGTCTTTTGGACTCGATGGGGAAGGTATACTGAACTTAGCTCTGTAAGCACCGGCTAAAATCAGCAAACATTTCCCCACGAGTCCCTTAGTCTGTAATAGCGTCTATGTAGCATACAAAAATGGCGGCAGGCGAGACTACTAGACTTAACAGCATTTGCATTAAATACAGTTTTTAATACAAGAAAATTGCTTGCATTTTAACTCAGGAGTTTGAGGAGAAATAGATATAGAGATTAGAAGGGAGATTAAAACAAATAAACCATCAGCTAATCTAGAGTGGATTTTACTACATACATACAAAAACATGAAAATGTGCCTAGAATCATTGCTGCAAACCCATCCAGGAACAGTGAAAACCTAAATAAAAATGCACTTTTCAAATAGATGTCCCCTTAGCAACATGTATAGAGAAGTTTAGAGAGATCAGTGAGGGCCTGCTGGTACCTGTAGTTTCCCTGTAAAATAAATATTACAATAAACACAGTACGGACACACATGTTAATGCATACACCCACACTCACACAATTACACATACATCCCCCATTGCCATATCAGTCTTCTCCTACCATAGAAACCACATCACTCCATTCAAGTGCAGGTCTCCGGAAACATGGCGTCTGCCATGTTCCCGGTGACAGATATCTACTGTGCTTACATGAATTTCTGGAAAAATGGCCACTGCACCATTTTCCAAGTTACAGTATTCCTGCTGCAGCAGTAGTGCTGGCGCGGAACTCCAGAGTGGTAAACAGTTGAGCAGGGGTGCAGGGTGTGCACCCAACGGCCTACATGAATTGCACACACTGCACTCAATATAAATACAACTATGTATTGTAGCTAGATATTTGTGATCTTTTGAACAAAATGTCTGTTTTAAATGATAGGGTCAGATGTATTAAGGCTGGTAATGTCATAACGTGTTGATAAAGCAGTTATAAAGTGAAAGGTGATAACACATCAGCCAATAAAGTCCTAATTGTCATTTTTTTTAAACACAGCTGATTGGCTGGTGTGCTATTACCACTTGCTTAATACATATGCACGCAATGTCGCATAATTATGGGCTAGGATAGCATAATTATAGTGCGTATTGGTATTGCACGAGTTCTCTACTGTGATTAATCCTACAAAGCTTCTTTGGATCTCTATCGAATTATATATTTCCTTATTTTTGTCTGCTGTGTGCACTTTATTGCCCTAGAGTTTCATATTGCACTTTTTATAGTTACTGTGATTAGCCCTTAGTGGCTTCAAATGGATTACAACTGGAAGGATGTATTTTTCATCTGTGTGATTTAGAGCTCTTTTATGACTGCTTAAAAATGTCTACGATCATTTAGTCAATTTAGCTGAGATGGCTCAAATAGGATGATATTTTGAGCCTTTTGGCTGAGCCCCCGTTGAACTCTTACGACTATTTATACATGAAATTGATTTGATTCTGCATGGTGCTCATACTATTTTCAAAAGAAGTGCCAATTATTGGGAGAACCAACACCATTTCTGTTCAAAGTGGTGTTCATTATTGAGCAAATGTTCCCTGAACCTAATAGGATTAGTTATTGAGGAAGTGAATTGTGAACTCACGTAGGGGTCCATTTATTGAGGATTGCATTTACGAATATTACCACCCATGATTGCATTGTAATATGCAATCCTATCGCTGAGATGTATCATCCTGCATGCGCAGGGACAGGGCTCTGAAAGGAACCCTTCCCTGTGATGTGCTCAGCTGGGCGCCAGGGGCTCTGCCCCAGCAATAATGCGGGCTGTAGTCCATAGGTCCAATGATCAGGCAGCTTCACATCCCCCATAGTATCCTATGGGGGGATGTGAAGCAGGGAGGGATCAGAAGTGAGACTTAATATTTGCGACTAACCCCCGAAAATGTGAGTTTTCTGGGATTTATCTGCAAACATTAAATGATAAATGGGCCCCTAAAGCTAGTATTGCATAAATTAAAAGTAAAGGTGCCCATACATGCTGCGATTATCACATGCGTTTTGTACATTTAAAGTACAAAACGCATCACATGTGCGATAATCGCACTGTGTACCTGTGGGGATGCAATGCGCTTCCCCGCAGGTACAATATTGTAAAGCACAAAAAGTATCTGCAGGCAGTACTTTTTGTGCTTCATCGCATCGCATCGCATCAGTACAGGAGTACATGCGATGTGATGCATGCGATGTCCATTAGTACCTATTAACTTAAAAAAAAAAGTGGCTAAAATCGCATCTCATCGTATTGCATTGCTCCCGCAAAGTACAGTACATTGCATCGCATCCACTTCAAGTGCCAACATTTCAAGGCAGCTTCAAATACAAAATGCAGAGCACACAAAATCGTCCGTGTATGGGCACCTTTAGGCTAAAATTATGGATATATTAAGGGCCAGATGTATCAAGCTTCCAAAATGTATAAAATGGAGAGTGATAAACAGCTCCTAACTGCCATGCTACCGGATGACTTTGAAAAATGACAGGTAGGAACTGATTGGCTGGTTGTTCATCACACTTCACTATATTACTTTTTAAAGATTGATACATCTGGCCCTGAGTGAGAATACTGCAAATCTGATAATTGGATAGAAAAAATGCCACAAATGTAGACAGTTTTAGGAGTTTTATTTAGTGGCATTTAAGCACAGTAAACTTGATAGAATGAATTAGGATTACAAAATACATACAGTATGCCACTGGCTTGTAGGTGATACACGAAGCATTGTAATAGACAACAAATACTTAAGAAATTTAGAAGGTGACCTGTGTATACTAGACAACAAATAAAATAAAAACAAATATATTGTGCTCTTTTAGCAGCCTGAGGCACCACTTCTAAGTATTGAAAAATATACAATACCCACAACAATTATAGAGGGTTCCCTGGGGGCTTAGATGTACAGTATTTTCCAAGTTAATATTTCAGGATATCGATAACCAAAAGAAAAAGAGAAGACATACAATAGTGTAACACTGGCCCTTATTCTGGTTGGTGCGGTCAGAGCCGCACACGGGGCTCCGACCGCACAAACCAAGGGCCGCCCACCAGACGGATCGCCACGGCCGTCCGTACACGGACGGCTGGCGATCCGCATTAAAATGGTGGAGGCTACGCCTCCACCATGGTGGGAGCTGCCCCCTGCATTCGATGGTCGTCGACCATCGAAGGCAGGCCCGCACGCCGCGGCAGCTCCCGCAAGCTAAGACCACACGGACAATCGTCCGTGTGGTAGCTTGTATGGGGGCTGAAAGCTGACATCCGGCGACGTCAGCTTTCCGCCCCCATGTCATGGTAATGAGGGCGTCATGCCCTCATTACCATGCATACGCCCCGCGTTTGCATGGGAACGCCCATGAAACGCGGGGCGTACACATAGGGAAATGAGGGCATGAAGCCTCTCACGCCCCTATACGCCCCCTTTGCGGCGGACGAAATACGTCTGCGGCGAAGGGGGCTGCACATGCGCAGATTGACCTCTGCGCATGTGCAGAGTCCAAACATCGGCGGTACGGCCGCACGCGGGCCGTACCGACCGAATCAGAATAAGGGCCATTGTGAGATTTTGTTTGGAAACACTAAGATTTGAGAGAAATTCTGGGTGACATTTATTAGAGATCGTTGTTGGGTTTTTGGCGATTTATATCGCAAAAACGGCCGTTTTTTTTTCCCCCCCAAATCGACTACTTATGGGTGCCGATTTGCGGCATAAATCGCACTTTTTGCCGCTAATTCGCACTTTCTGAAGTGCCGATTTACAACATCGCATCCAGATGTTTTCAGATTGAAAAAGATACAAATCGCTAATTTAGTGTCTGTCGCATTTGGAAATCGACAGCAAAGTGCGATTTCTGCCCAAAAAAAACCCAGACCAAGTCCAGGGTGGCGGTTTGCAAAAAATTGCCACCGTTTGAGCGTAGAAACGGTTAAATCTCTCACAGGTGACCCACATACCACTTACTAACTCCCCTACATATACTCCCACATGATTATGGACACCTGTGAGGCTGTTTGAGATGGACATTTTGCAGAGTGGACTGGAGGTGCTAGTGTGTGAGCTGGGCCGTTTGGAGGAGCTACGCAGGAGGGATGCTGCTGCTGCCCACCAGATCCAGGTACCCCGACCACTCCGTGCTTCTCGTCGGTACCGTGCTAGGGTGTACCTGGACTCCCTCTCTGATCAACAGGTGGTGGACATGTTTAGGTTGAACCGACAGAACCTGTTGAACTTATATGAGCAGGTGAGAGATGATTTGGACCCTTGTGGGGGGGGGGCAACTATGCAGTGTCTGGGCTGCAGAAATTAATGTGCGCCCTCCACTTGTTTGCCACAGGCTCCACTCAGTCTGTGAGCTCATGGGCCTTGCGGGTGTCACAAGCCACTTTCTCTAAACATTTTTCTCAAGTGTTAAATGCATTAAAGAAGCTGTGGTGTACATATATCACATTCCCACGTTGTGAGTCCGAGTGGCAGGACCTGAAGGTGGCATTCTATTGGCTCTCAGCATTTCCAAATGTGCTGGGAGCCATAGACTGCACCCACATTGGGATTCGGGCCCCGCACGTGAGGGAGCATGTCTATGTCAATCGCAGGGGCAGACATTCCCTCAATGTGCAGGTGGTCTGCGATGCCAACCTCAGAATTCTCAGTGTGGTTGCAGGCTACCCCGGGAACTGCCATGATGCCTATATCCTGCGCCACTCAGCTCTCTGGGACCGTTTCCACAACAACACCATGCCAGAGGGCTGGCTACTTGGTAAGTCACTTACCACTGTTTACATGATGTTTGCTTACCTATGTCTTTACCTTTAACATCCATGTGTGGAACCTTCTAATCAAGAGTCATTTCTGTTGTAATTGTTTATACCAGCCCAAACAATGTAGTATAGGCTGCTACTATTATGTACCAATTACCCACATTATATGTGACCACACAAATCCCTTTACATGTTAGGTGACTCAGGATATGGGTGTCATTTGTGGCTCATGACACCTCTGCGGAACCCACAAAGCCCTGCACAGCACCGCTACAATGCTGCACATATTGCTACCCGCAATGTAGTGGAACGCACCTTTGGGGTGCTGAAAAGCCGATTTCGGTGTTTGGACAGGTCAGCAGGTACACTGCTATACCACCCTGCCAAAGTGGATTTGGTTGTCCAGGCTTGCTGCATGCTGCATAACATAGCTTTGGGTCAACCCAATTATGTTGATGTGGCCCCTGGAGCACTCGTGCAGGAAGCTCAAACTACTGATGTTGTAGTGCGAGGTACACGGAGGGGGGATGTGGTTCGTACACGGATGATCCGGCAGCATTTCACAGGTAATTTGTGTGTGTACAATGAATAGTAATGGGGAACCTGTAACACACATACATTGGTAACATTACATTTTTCCCTGTCCATGTTAATTGCCCAGAAGCAGACCAACAATAATGGCCAACCCCTGCAAGCTACCCCACCACAGCATACTTTATGCCTGGCAACATGATAACACCTATAACAATGTCAAGTAAGTACTGTAGTTTTCTGTGTGTCCAAATGTTGGCAACTACAAAATTAACATAGGCTTCATGGATGGAGGTGACATGGATCATTGATCTCAGGTGCTTTAAATGGTGCAAAAAAAGTGGTGGCTACATACAGTATGCAATTCCCAATGCTTATCCCCTTTAAATGTGACTATTTCCTTAAAATCCCATTAGTCATAAGCATACCCAACCCAAAGTCCCATGGCTGCTAAAAAGTCACTAGTTGACAATACATAATAGAACAGTGTGGGTAATCATTTGGAAAAAATGACAACAAGTTTGCTGGATGCAAATAATTTTTACTTGCGGAAACATTTGGCCATAGGCCATAGCATATAAAACATTTGCAGGAAGAATCACTGCAACAGTGAATGCAAAAAAGAATAAACATGATACACATGTAAATGCAAAGAAGATTATTCATGTTTAAATACTGCTCCGGGAATTAGCACCCTTACCAGTAGTGGCACCACCACCCCTAGTACGGACACTACGCCGTGGGGGAGTAGTGGGGGACCCACTCATGGGAGTGGAGGATACACTACTGCTTTGGGTAGATGTGGTTTGGTGCTGACCTAACAAACTATTTGCACTGAGGCTGATTTGCGTTTGTAGGGACATCAACGCAGTTGTTTGCCCATTAATTGCTTGGGTCTGTTCAACCATGTTGGTATTTAGACCTCTAAAACTAGTAGTTTGACCCTGAATGGCTTGGCCAATTTCTGCTAAGCATGTGTCTAATGTAGAGACAAGACGAATTTGTGTCCCTACATTAGCCCGCACACTTTGCGAAATTCTTCTCATTTGCAGAGCTATGTTCCGCACATACCCCTTCACCGTTTCTAGTTGGGTGGTCTGCACCTCCATAAAAGCAAGTTGTTTCACCTTAAAAATATGGATGGATTGCGCCAACTCCTCCGCACTAGTGGGGGTGTTGGTGGGTGCAATGCTTGTGGGCTGCTGCCTATGTGACTGCGTATAGGGTGCTTCATTGACTGGGTGTGCTTGGTTTAGTGCAGGCTCCAACGATGTCACCGTATCCAGTATGATTTCACTCATGTCGTCGAGATTTTGCATGGGATCCGTTGGTTCAGGCATCGGTTGTGAAGGACCTACACATGAGAAAAGAGTGGTAAGTATGCTATGCAGATTGGTGTATGGTGGGTCATGTGACCTTAGTTGGAATGGTTAGGTGTTGCTCATGCATTATGCATTGGCACAGGCTACTGTGGTGGGGACAGGCATGTGTGATTTGTGCAATGTGTGTGTGTAACACTATGATATCTCACCTGCAGACTGGACAGTGTCACCAATCGGATGTGGCTGATGTTGGTCAACAGCAGGCTGGGACTCCAGAGCTGGAGCTGTTTGAAAGAAGAAGACATTTTCGATTATTATCATTTGCACCTAACTGGCATTTTTCGCATGATGCAGATAAAAACTTTTCCTCAATCAAACTTTTGGACCCTGATATGATTACATAAGGAAATTGAAGACTTTGAACTGAAGTGGTTATTTGAGTATTATGACTGTGAACAATATTTTGAATCCACTTGCAAATAACAGGAAAGACCAGCAGATTAGACATGTAAAAGTGACTGTAAAGTGCTTTGCCAACTACCCAGAGGATTGATAAGGATTAACAATCAAGTACACTGCAGGCCTACAGTGTTTAGGACAGCACACATTAATTGGATCTGTGGAACTACATAACCCAGCAACATGCAGAGTCCATTATTTAGCAATGCAAGGTAGCAAAATGTGATTTTGCTGGGAGATGTAGTTCCACACACAGCAATCTTTTGGACACATAAAGCATAGCAGCATAATAGCATGCGCACATGACATAGCAAAATGTTACATTGACATGTGTGGACACTTACCAGTTGGCGGTGGAGTGGGGGGCCTGTCTGTGTCGGCAATGTGGATGCCGGGAAGCACCTCCGGTGGGATGATTCAGCATAGCAACCTCTCATATGCCTTAAAGCGGACCTCCTGCCTAGGGCCACCTCCTGTGCGACAGGCCTCTTTCTTCTCCAGGGCAAGCTTGGCTTTGAGGAGGCGCTTGATGTCATTGTAACGCTTTTTGACGTTGCGCACACTCCTCTTGTGTGTGCTAACTGCATTTACCGCGGAGGTGATACTGTCCCACATCCCCTTCTTCCTTGCCACACTTGTGCGATGATGGTGAGGACCAAGTAGGCGGTCATACAGGGGCAGGAGTGCACGCACCAGGGCCATATTCTCCTCATAGGAGAACCTGACTTTCCTCCCACTAGCTGTACGAGCTGCATCATCCACCGTCACATTTACAGCCTCACCCTCTTCCTCCTCCTCCTCCTGTCCTGGTTCTTAACCCAGCACCTCCAATTCAGCTTCCTCTGCCTCCTGCACAGGCCAGTCCACCTAAGAGAAATCCCCCTCTTGCAGCTCCTCCTCTGTGTGCCTGGCACTCTGCTCCTCCTGTGAGGACACCTGGCTTGTGCCTGCTTCCTCCTTATCCTCCATAGCCACCTGCTCAGCTTCCACCATGTGGCCTCTCCCTGGCGCAGCTCTTGCTGTGAGCATGCTGGCTCTCCCTGTCCTGCCTCTGGCAGTGCTGGCTCTCACTCCCCTACCTCTCCCAGTGGTTGGGGTGTTTGGGCCCAAGCTGCCTGTCCCTCTGCCTCCTCTGCACCTGACTAAACCTGCTCCTCTCCTCTCCATCTCAAACGCCTTACTCCCTTTCACAGGGTAAAATGGCATCGGCGCCCCTTTATATAGGGGGTGTGATGCGTATTGCAAGGGACAAAGGTGGGCCAATAGGTTAGCATGTTGTATGGGCTGTTCAGGTGTATTGGTGTAAATCGCACTCCGGTTGGCCACTAATACGCACATGACCGAACCCGGAAATCGCACTTTTATGGCGTATTACATCGACTCAATTCGCACCTTATCGCCGTCTATCGCCATCTATCGCACTTTTCGGGCGGCTTTGCGCCAGCCATTCAATACGCGATTTCTGGGAAAAAATGCGATATAAAAAAATGTCGATACACGGCGATTTGAGTTAAAATCGCATTTTGTCAAAAACGGTAAACACAATAAATCTCGCCCTCTATGTCTACATAATTGGTAGACACTTTCGCTTAATGAGAGACAAATCAGTCACCATGGCTTCACTTTCCTCCTTATATCCGGTTCACTCAAGATAAAAATGGTACTTGTGTATTATCACGGCGCCCACGATATTCAGTCGTATGGCATTGTATTCCATTTAAAATTGTATACCATTGTATATGGCATACAATGCAATGAGATGCAATTTTAAATTGTATATACAATCTTTAATTGTATAAGCACCTTAATAGGTGCTTACAATGTTAAATGCACCCCCACGCCACTGCCACTATCAACGCCAACCCGAAGCGTTGGGGCGGCGGTACGCGTCCTCCGACCTTTTCATACCCCCACTTTCCACGTCGGCGTGGAGTTGATTTTATATAGTGTGGCGCAGCGAGCCACCGAGCCCGAAGCGTGGCGAGCGAAGCGAGCCACCGAGCCCGAAGCGTGGCGAGCGAAGCAAGCCCCGCGAGGGGCCGCGCATTACTTCACATGTATTCCGCTGCGCTCGCCACTCTTCGGGCTCGGTGGCTCGCTGCACTCGCCACACTATATAAAGTCAACTCCGCGCCGATGTGGATAGTAGGGGTATGAAAAGGTTGGAGGACGCGTACCGCCGACCCTCGTGGGCTCGCTGCGCTCACCACGCTTCGGGTTGGCGTTGATAGCACGGGTGGCGTGGGTGTGCTTTTAACATTGTAAGCACCTATTACGGTGCTTATACAATTATTTATCTTATAGGGGGCACAGTTAACATTGAAAACACCCATTAGGGTGCTTATACAATTTAAAATCTTATACCATTGTATATGCCATCGATGGTATACAGTTTGAAATTGTATAACATCTGCTAACATTGTATCGCATCGCATACCATACCATCGTATGCCTTATGGTATGCGATGCGATGGGCGCCGTGATAATACACAAGTACCATAAAAATATAGGAGAAACAACTTCACAGTGCAATAAAGTTCTAATAGTACAAACAAGAGCTAGGACAGCAAGTTTGTATCAGAGGACTCTCACCATATGTTTTTGTCCACACAGATATGCAAACAAAAAGAGCAGTTGTAATATATCCAACAATCGTCCCTCGATTGCTCCTTATATGGCATCAAGTCCTTAGAATCCTCAATCTGTCCTCAGCCAACTTGTTTTGATATCATGCAATATATTTTTCAAGGCATAACAAGCAGTAATCCTGAACAGGTATTTATACCCCTTCTTATAAAGGAGGTGGTGAAAGTTATTGCCAGACATAAACTTCCTAACAAGCTAGGCCTATCCACAAAGTCTCTAAAATATAAGTGATTCCAGTCCGCTTTTCCTTTCTAATCCTCCTCCACAGGTGTAAACAATTCTATATTCCACACATCTTGCACCAGGTGCTGCTTCCGGGTGTTGACGGAGGCGGAAGTGATGTTTGTGTGTCAACGGCGTCACTTCCAGTTGCGTTCCAACGAGTTTCTATGGACTCCAACGTGTAAGGAAGCGACAACCATGTTCTTTAGATCTTTAAGTAGTGGTAGCCATTTTCTTGGTGGGGTATATCTTTCTCATTGGTGTAGAGGCAGCGGCAGCCATATTTCCATCATAATATGACTCAGAGGAGCGCAACCATATTTTTGGATGGAAACACCTTCTAATATCGCAATATTGACAATTGGGAGAGTTTACCTAAAAAATAAAAAATAAATACATATCAATAAAACTAGAAAAAACTATATATTCTAATAGTGAACCTATTCATAAAACTATAAAAAAACATTTTGTTTCAAAATCTTTGTTTAGACCTATAGGGGTGAAAGTGCGATGGTTAAAAAATAAATGACATCTCACACTTGGCTAATTTCGTCACCAAATCTTTACCCCTTACATACGTTACAACCTTTTGTAAAACATAAACAATTTTAATACCATTAATATTGCACTGATGGTGAGTTTTAAAATGTAACGAGAGGGCATGTGTATCTAGGCCCTTCCGATGTTCCTTACGTGTTCCCCTAGTCCAGTGGTAGCCAACTCCAGTCCTCGAGAACTACCAACAGCGCACATTTTCCAGACCACCTAGCTGCTGCACAGGTGCGCTCATTACTCACTAACACATTTTAAAAGATCCACAGGTGGAGCTAATTACTTCACTTGCGATTCTGTGGGGAAATCTGGAAAACATTAACTGTTGGTAACATATAAAATATAAATATATATATAAAATTATATAAAAATATATATATTAAAATAATAGCAAGTGACAAAGTCTCTTATTTTCAATGTTTTCCCATTAATAATTAAATCTATAGTTTTCATACCAAAATTGTTTGGGCCTGTGTTTACTACTGACTCACAATTATCATATTCATCATCACACTGAGGGATGTAAGTAACTTTTCCCAAGTCTATTTAGGCCTAGGGTTGCCCACACCGCACATCCTGCACCAAGTTCAACTATTTATAACTCCAGAGTCCCACATCACCAGCACTACTGCTGCAGCAGGCACCATGTTTATGAAGACCTGCGCATGGACAGAGTGATCTTATTATATGACAGTCGCAACTTAGTGTATTCTTCTTTTCAGACAGCGTTAGATCAAAACCAAGCCACGGTACTTATGTAGTATCTGGGCTGCCGATTTCTAAATCGGGTACATCGCATCGCATCGCATGCGACCATCGGATGCGATGCGATGCGATGCGATGACCCGATTTTTCCATAGGAATCAATGTTAAAATGGACTGAGTCCATTTTAACATGGAATTCAATGGGAAAAAGGGGTCCTTTTCATACCCCTACTATCCAAGTGGGCATGGAGTTGGATATAAACCTGTGGCGAGCGTAGCGAGCCACCGAGCCCGAAGCGTGGCGAGCGTAGCGAGCCCCGCGAGGGGACACAGAATACCGTCCCCTCGCGGGGCTCGCTTCGCTCGCCACGCTTCGGGCTCGGTGGCTCGCTGCGCTCGCCACAGGTTTATATCCAACTCCATGCCCACTTGGATAGTAGGGGTATGAAAAGGACCCCTTTTTCCCATTGAATTCCATGTTAAAATGGACTCAGTCCATTTTAACATTGATTCCTATGGAAAAATCGGGTCATCGCATCCGATGGTCGCATGCGATGCGATGCGATGCGATATCGCATCGCATCGCATCTGATTGTATGCCTTAACTTAAGGCATACAATCAAAAAATCGGCAGCCCAGATACTACATAAGTACCCAAGCCACTTTAGGTGGATTTACACTTGCATGCACAGAAGGAGAGGACACAACACCAAAGCAGCCATCAGTGGTATAGTTATCAATTTATTCCCATATACACTCAACACGAGTGAATCTTTGCTGTTGATGTTAGGATTAGGTTTTGTGCCTACATATACCCAAAGTAAATTTGATGTGAATGTTGACCAATATAAGCCTTGGAGAACATTGGAGACTATTTTGCTTATAAGGATATTTGTGAGAACAATAATATTAATATCTAGTCAATTTGATCCCCCCACAACAAATCATAACATCAAGAGTTTTTCTAAAACTGTCCGAGGAAATACAGTAGTGTGTACTGTGGTATAGCATTTTAAGTGTAGAACAGAAATTATTTATTGAGAGACTAAAGTATAGCAAAAACATTGTGATGCATCCAACTATAAGAATGGAGACATAGTGATTATAGAGTTTCATGATTACGTTCTACTGTAGATTTATCCAACCATTTGGTAAATACTGATACTGTGCATGCCATAGGATTGCTATTAATCAAATGTACTCTATAAAGCAAAAAGTTAAATTAATTGATTCCAGGGGCGGATCCAGGAGAAAATGACAGGGGAGCACTAAGATAGAGGAGGGGGGGTGTTAGTGGTGCCAGTGGGGGGGGGGGGGGGGTAGAGAGAGAAAGAGAGAGAGAGAGAAACAGACATTGGGGGAGATTCTCTAGGCGAAAAATGCGGTATATATTAGGACTATGTATATATATATATATATACATAGTCTTGATTCTCTGACACCTCTCCCCCCCACCTGGACCCCTTTTCCTTAAAAATTTTATCTTACTGTTGTCAATGCAACCCCCTCTGCAAAACTTCTTTAGAATGTGACCTTTTTCTTTACATGAGGCTACTAACACTCTTGCCATGCCCCTGTCCTATACCATCTTGGATATTGCTATTTTGTGGCCGTCTACTCTCCCAACGTTCCTCTTGTCATCTCTTGTTAAATGTCTGTTACCAACAGGGTGGGAGAAGCAGTGGAGGATTCACTAACAGACAGATTAAGATGAGGAGGTAGAATATAGTTCCTTATCATGTACACACTGTGAATGGTAGACGTATAGTACAGAAAGGGTATAACATGTCAAACTGAATAGTATTTAAAACTGATAGCATGAATGATGTAGACAGCAGGACAGATGTGAATAAGGGTACTGGCCACCAAGGTAAATATGGTTGCAGGATGGAGCTCTGGGGTGAAATATGGCAGCGGGAGTGGCACCAATGGGCAGTGGAGCATGCAGACGAGGCAGGTGAAGTCCCTTGCTTAGCCGCGGCTGGGATCCTCTCATTCTTCAGCCTGCATGGCAGCCACAGGCTGCAGCTTCATAGTCACACACTAACCCGCCGCAGCCCAGCGCCAGCGGCTTTGACGGCTGCCATAGTGAGGAGAGCATTGCCACGGTTACCAGCTATTTTAAATCTTGTTCTGCCGCGGCCACGAACCAATTGGGGCTTGCTCGTGGTCCAGCAGCCAATCAGGAGTGGTGACTTCTGATTGGCTGCCAGACCGCGAGCAAACTCCGAAATGCTCGCGGACCCGGCATTCGGCTGCGGCAGCGCACGTTTTAAAATACCAGGGAGTCGGGACCTAGGGCTGCTGCAATAGTGTTCTCACTGTGAATACAGCTGGACAGCTCACCGCTCTTTGCACGGCTATGAATTCTTTCTTTCCAGCGGTGGCGGGCAGCAGCTCAAGTATAAAAAAAAATTGTCAGAAATGACAGGGGGGGCACGTGCCCAGGTGCCCCCCCCCTAAATCCGCCCATGATTGATTCTGCAATTAATATAGACTGAATTGTTGAACAACTAAGGAAATATCTCACTGTTGATCATCCCATGTGTCCTTTAGAGTATTATATACACTAGTAGGATACACATAGCTGAGACAGAACCTCTGGCCAATTATCTCTGCCAAGGCTTTTGTCCTACAACCTATTGAATAACTGATAACCATACACTAAAACCATTAGTTGCTATAATGTATAGTTATGTTAAGAACACATCTTGACACTCTTTGGTCAATAATTTTTATTATTAATATTTTACTATAGTTTTAGAAGAGATTCATCCAGCTGGAGGTTCCCAATGAAATTTGTGTGCGTGCTAATTTTATTTATAGTGAATAATAATTACATCCCGTATAGTGATGGTTATTATATGCAGGATGCTGGGACCATGAAGACTTAAAATTTGGTCCTGGCGTAAGCCAACTTATTCATGGCCAAACATGAGAAGGAATAAAACATCTTCCCTAAAGATGATCCCAGTAACCTGTAATCATTTAGATACATTGACAGTACAGTATCTACATTTGTTTTTTACACTGGAAGCATTGGGGGTGACCTGCTCTGCTGTGTTAAACGTTTTGTAACCCTGCTTGCTGTGTTACTTATTTGAGTGCCAGCGTTCCCCCCCATGCTGTTATTTTTGGTGGCACCAACTTACAATATTTGTACATTTAAATATATTTACTCTCAGCATGGATTGCCGCCAGAGGAATTATAGTAAATCCTACTACATTAATTGTGGATATTGGATGCACGTCTAACACCAGCATAGTTGTTATGGCCTCAGTAATCGTCTTTACAACTGGGTGACTGCTGTCATACTTTATCTTTCTTGTTCTTTATAAATAGTATAATTGTAAAAATAGGTTGAACTCGATGTACTGATGTCATTTTCAGCCTCACACATCATGTCAGTATGAGTCAGTCATGTCTATGACATTGCCTACAGGACTACTTCCGATCCTGATTAAGGAAGCAATTGACGATTAGGGTGGTGGTGGTGTGGATTGCCGATGCATGGATACAACAGAGAAAAGGGAGCTAGGTGTCACTGGACTAATTACGCTCTAAGCCAAAGTTTCTGAATTTGACAATTTTTTTTTAGATTTAATGAATGAGCTGCAAGTGATGTATAAGGTGATGATGTTACTTTCTAGGTGGTTGACGTCCTTACTCCTTCTTACTATGGCTTTACAAAGGCTATATATGGCTTGACAGTTGTAGTCTGGATTTGGGTAGAAATAAAATAATAATGTTGTCTTATTTAAAAAAAAAACACATAATCTCTTCATTACTCTACACTGCAATCACCCCATGTTGTGTAATTTCTTCTAGGGGTAACCTATTCTACCCAGGGTAATCCTAAACAGTGCGCCCAAGGATTCCACAATTGGTGGAAGGTATTATTAAAAATGTCTGCACCATCCTGCTGTAAGGTAGTCTGAGTGTGAGATACCCATTTGCAGAATACAAAGCGTCCTGCTTGCTTCCTGCAGGCTAAGATTTCACCTCTAACAACCATGTTTGTGGGGCCAAATTAGGTCCGGCCTCAGTCTGGTGCTGCCAGGTCTTATGAGGTACAAGGTTCCATACAGGAGACTTTGGAATTCCGCAATAACTGGGTACTGAGGTACTACACTCAGAGAACCCAAATGAGGAAACAGGACACATATGCAACAATGCATGGATGTTCCCTGGTTACGAGCCCAAAAACCAAAATAGCAGGTGCAACAATGCAGAGATGGTAGTACAAATAACAATAACCCTAGTTACCTGCACCAGGAGGGAGTTAACCTCTAACAGGCCAAGCCTGACTGCTGTGCAGGCAACTGCAAAAATACAGAGATGGTTAATAAAGCTAAATACAATAACACTGCAAGGAAAAAACCCTGACTTATCTGAAGATGATACACAGCAGGATCAGGCAGATGAGCAAGGCTGGAACCAGGAACACACTGACAGGGCAGTATAATGGTATAACCGGCATCAGACAGCAAGTCTGGCTGGAATTTATCTGAAAAGCTCGCCCGCTGACTTTTGACATCAGCGGAGCATCCCCTGCAGCCAGGGGAGAGGACGGAAGCTCGGGGCCTTGCCTGGCAATGTCCCTGATGCCTCTGAGGTGGGAGCTTGCACCGGAGATGATAGCACCACCCATCTCCTTCCCCGAGGCTCCAATTCAATCAACACCGCTGCTGCTTGGTTAGACAGCAGTGAGGCGTCAGCGCCCAGCACAGTGCCTGACACACTGCACAATTTTTTGGACCAAATTTTTCTCTTTTGTTTTTACTCCATGCTATGTCAGACAGATACAGACTCTATTCTCCAACATGAGAGCCACTGGGAGAAGGACCTTGGCCCTCCTCCTGACAATAAAGCCTGGCAGACTATTAGATATAATGTAGCATCCTCCTCGATTTCCACCCTTATCAAATAAAAATCATATAAAATCTATACCAGGTGGTGTCTAGTTCCCTCTAGGCTTAATAAAATATACCCAACCGCCTCTCCACCACGCTGCCACAACCACAGCTCAAAGGGAGACTTCTACGACATTTGGTGGAACTTCTCCAAGATCCGACCTTATTAGATTCATATTGGGTCTCTATTAAGCAAGATATTTAACCTACACATCACCCTCAATCCATGGTCCGCACTGCTGGGTTATCTAATAGAAGGACTTAGCCCTCCCTTAATTAAACTAGCCCTCCATATTCTACATGCGGCCAGGAGTGCTTTGGCCTCTAGCTGGAAACAATCGGTTCCTTCAATATGCAAATGTTACTTTCCAAGACATGGTTTATTGTTTTTATGGAAAGAATTACCCATGCCCTACATGACACTACTGACAAATTTGAAGAGATATTGTCCAATGGTTTGCCCATTCCGACAATCCCTTCCCTGGTATTTGAGGTGCTCGGTAAAGTTAGATCAAGCTTCACTCCTACATAACAGTCTTGTTTTAGGCCTATTCCGGCTTCCTATATGCCCTGGCTCAGTGGTCCCTCCCTATTCCTATGTGTTCCTCACTCTTCGCTTTCATTGCTTCTCTTTCCTATTTTAAACCACTTTTCTCTTCTACTATTCTATCACTATTATGTGGTTTATTGTTTTACAATTTAACTATTATATGTTAAAACTGCATTGTTTCTCCGGTTACTAAAATTGAAGACATATTGCTTCTGGACATCTATGTACTGTACTACTTGTTCTGTATGGCTATGTATAAAGCTATGCAATAAAACCATCTTTAAGAAAAAAAATGATATGCAGCAATAAAGACACAAACACATGTAGTTTATTCATTAAAAGATGCTGGTAAAGAATCTATCTTTATTTAAAATATGCTGGTAAAGGGTCAATCTCTATTACACAGAATACTAATAATATACAGGTACAAGCTACCGTGTACTACCTACCTGCCACCTTATTTTTAAAATACTTACTTACCAATACTCATGTCTTCTATATGTTTTATCTGGTTTTATATTTTGCAGTTTTAAACTACTTAAATAAAAGTTAATTGCGCGCACCACAGTAGAAACTTTAACTAAACTAATCTCGACAAAGTTTCTTCTGCGCATGCACGCACCTTCCGGCCATGGCGCCGCCACGGGGCAAACCGTAGTACAGTCCAGTCTCAGGTAGCAAGTCGTGTAGTGGTAGGAGAGGACAAGCTGAGGAGGAAGGGAGACGAGTGGGACGGACGGTGGACATTGACTGATGGACAGAGGGGGGCAGAGTCTGGGATGGGGCAGGGTCCACCGTTCTGGGGGCGAATTATATGAATACATAAAGCTCTCGCGCACAAGGCCATGCAGAGGCGAGTGGTAGGGAAGGAGACAGACTGAGGGACTGTCAAACTGCAGTGGCAGGAAGGGGGGAATCATTGCCATCGGATGCCATCCATCAATGGCATAAAACTATTCTCCCCTTGCCTATCGATGCCCAAAACATCGAGCATTAGAGCATGTTTTGGAAACATCGATAGTCAGTGGCCATCCCTACCCCAAACTGTTCTTGAAGCTTCAGCAGTACAGAGGGAGACTGCTTAGACTAATTAATAAAAGGTTTCTATGCACCTGGGTATTGCAAACACCAAAGGTGAGAGAGAAGGTGATGGGAGACAGTAATCCTCTTAACATGATCTGTTGGAAAACCGTGAAGGTTGAAAAGGAAATATTATGTAGGTCACTGGTTCTCAACAGATCTAGACAATGTTCCACTTTAAAAACTTGCCATGCTATAATACTACATTATGAGTTCTTAAATCTGTCTGTTATTATATTTGGGGTTAGAAATGTTCTAAATGTGTATGGATGCATTGTCAGGGACGGTGGTGCAAGCCTTCTAGACACCATAGGCCAGGCATGTCCAAACTCTGTCCCATCATGCCTTGCCACAGTTTTGCAATTAGGGAATGCTAAAACTATTGCAAGGCATGCTGGGCTGTGTAGTTTCAGAACAAGCTAGACGAGCAAAGCTAGACGAGGCTGCTAAAACAACCTTATTGCAAAATTTACCTGCATAACGCCTCAAAGAAGTGACAATATTATCACTAGGGACCCTCCTGAATTCATTTTACAATTGAAGTTTAATAAATATGAGTAGATCACATTTCCCATCATAATTATGTGAAATGCGAATTACTTACTAAAAATTTGCGAACGCTTACAATTCATGCATAATACATTTAGGTGAAACTAAAAAAAATGTGAAAAGGTAGGGAAACCACCTATTATCACATAGTTTAAGTAAAAATAATGTTAGTTAATGGGCCCCTAAGTCAGTTGAGCTTTGCTTTCTCTTTTGTCAACCTTGGCCATGAATGGCCAGATTCTGACTTTCATAAACAACACAGGATAGATCTGTCTGTTCTTTTATTTTTGGTTTCATTGTTTCATACACTGATACAGGCCAACTTCATTTGTGTGTTAAGACTATCAGGTCTTGCTAGAAAACTAAAAGTTAGTTGATCTTTTCCCAAGGCTATTTCAACATTGTTGCTGTCTTCAACACAAAATTCAATGAAAACATAATCCCTACTACCAAACAGGATAGTGGACTAAGCACTGATTCACAGTCACATTCAATATGCAGCAGCTACTAGGGGCACTCAGCCCCATATCAAAGAAAGAAAAAAACAACGTTGACCGCCTCACAATAAAATTTGATTTCTACTAAGTCCTGGAGTGACGCCTTACCCTTTGCTTCTACTATATCTGGTGGACACCCCACCTTGGATGGCACCCAGGCAAGAGCATTAGGAGTGCGGGGAGTGCCGGACATCAGCGCGTTTATTCCATATACCTCAATTGCTTCCTTTCTTATATGATGCCAATTATTTACAGAAAACATATTAATTGGTTATATTCTTTCAATCCTCGTGGATTAATTGTATCTAAGAGGTGTATCCACCTTGCCTCTTTGTTGCAATTGAGGTATATGGAATAAACAAATCTTGTAACCGGAAGACAGGACAGTGTTGATAGACGCCGCACAGATCTACAATGATCTTCATAATCTTTATTCAGGTAATCAATGACATATGATTTGTTGTAAGTGACTGAGCACGGGAGCTGAGAGATTCATAGATATCCGGAAGGTACACGGGCGATACACAAGACCTGAGTACCTGGAACACGTAAAATCAGTACTTTTTAATTGTATTGTCTGTATTGCTATTGTGGCGGTTGTGCATTTTAATTAATGCCAACTATAGGGTGCTATAAACAGATGCTGAATTTGTGTAATGAAAATGTGTGGTGTAGTATTTACAAATTGGAGCGGTCATGTGACCGGTTGATCATGCTGCAATTGGCAGACAGGTGTAATTGACACCTGATGATTATGTAGTTAATTATGTACCTATATATGCTGGTTCACATGGGCAGGCAGCCATCTGCTACCTGGGTCTCTACTGATGGACTGTGCCATGATTAAGGGCCCTGAGGAGGTCCGAAACGTTGGAAATATGCAGTCATTTTAAGAAATAAATAGAACCTTTGCATTTGAAAAAGTCTGGTGAGTGCCTTGTCCTTGGACTTACATACTAGCTGTTCTGACATCTACACGAAGCACCCCAGCAATAACTACACGGATTTACTGTGAGTGCATTGGAAAGAGACATTTATATATATATATATATATATATATATATATATATATATATATATGGAGTCTAACACTGTAGACATTGGATTATTTTGCTGTTTTGCTGTTAACAATGTCCTTATTATATGTATTATACTTTTCACAGCTACGTTGTATGCACAAACACGCCCACCTGTGAGGCTAGCTACACGCCCCCCCTCCACAACGGAGCAGTGACGTCTTGACACCAGCGCCGAGAGGTGACGGAGGCGTGGAGGCTGAGCGCAGCGGGAAGGGGATAAAGGTATGAGATTGTATGTTCATTCTTTGTCTTTCTGCACCTTGATAAAGAAGCCAAGCGCTTCGAAACGTTGGGATACATCCAGTTTTCTGGTCTCCTTTTATTGTTTGATCGAGTGCCGCCGTTACCCAGTTACTACTATATATATATATATATATATATATATATATACATATATATATCAAAGGTTATTATTTGTACCAAATGAATCATGAATTATAACACATTGAAACAATATATCCATATATACCGGCCGGTCTTATAAGAAACAATTACATTAATTTTGAAACACAATGAATCTTTTCCAGCTCTCTCACAGCTATGAATATGTAGATATTAGTAGCACAGTGTGCTTATAGATCTTGAATTTATTGGCGACTTATTGGTCAGGCAATGTGCAAAGTATAAATTGATAGAACTCTCACAGTTCAGATATCAAGTTTCCAAAGTTGTTGGATGATTATTGAAGCATATGTCCTTTGCAGATAATATTAGTGTAGCCTGATAATTGCCAGAATCAGTTATTAAGTATTTAGAAAAGGAAGCATGGATGCACAAAAAACGAAGTGTTCAATTGCTGAACAGCCAGTATCCTGGCTGAATGTTTAAAATATATCATGCAGCATATAAAGAATAAAAAGTACATTATTCTTATTTGGTGGAGCTCCACACTTTAAAAAAGGCTTCTTGCCCTGTGGTCAGCGTCCTTAGGTGAGCTCTCGGCTGCTGGTGCTTCCAGTTACGCAGCCTTGTCAGGAGTGCAAAAACCCGTGCAGCAGGGTAATGTGGTACCTGGCTGGTAATGGAACACAGGATTTACGCGTTTTCCCGCCTCTTATAGATAGTCAGCGGATTCCTCAGAATCCTCCGTGAATATGTCGGCTTTGATTAGCCGGTATTAAATGGCGCCGTCTTTCATAACTTGTGCCTGTATCAGGTGAGGGATCCAAACCTCTTTTTAGATTGAGCCACACGCACATGCGTATTCTGCTTATCCAGATCTCGGTTTTGAATGGAACAGCACAGGCTGTAGTTTGGCTGCTGCTGCTGGGTGGGGGGGGGTTGCTTAATCGTGGGAAGCGGCCACGTCTCCCGCGGTTGGGCCACACCCCCAAAATTTTACCTCTCGGCAGCCCTGGCTGCACTCAAAATGTTATGGGCATGGTGCGTCGCTATGATTGACATACTATTCTATTCTCTCACCATGCCCTAGTGCAGTGATTTTCAACTTTTTACCTTGCGGCACACTAAATAAGATTTTAAAATTGCCAAGGCACACCATAAGATCCCCACAGGGCAAAACAAATTGGCCCCCACAGGAAAATATCAAACCTATTGCCCCCCATATAAAAAACAATCACACTGGTCCCCACAGGTAACACAAATAAAATACATTGGCCCTCTACATGAAAAGAAGAGACCTGTAAATAACGAACTGGTGGTGTTTGTAAACTAGTTTGGGTATCTCTAGATCTAGAGGCACACTTGAGAACAGCTAGTGTGCCACGGCGCAGTGGTTGAAAAACACTGCCCTAGTGGATGGATGGTAGGGCATGAACTACCACCTGTCGGTACATGTCAGCTCGTAAAAATTTAAAAAACCCATGTTGAGCTTTTGACTGTCGACCTTCCCCATGTTGACCTAAAGCCATGCTGACCTTTTTGAGTGTGTCGACCTAAGGCCTACCGACTGTCAGTGGTTGAACTAATGCATGTTGACCTTTTGTATGTCGACCTAGTGCCCGTATACTGTTCTTACAGCCTATTACATGTGTGAGTTGTTGGAAATTGGGAGTTTAGCGCTAGTTTTTCTTGACAATTTGCACCCTATTATGTTTAGGGGCTGAATCAGACCCACTCACTAGGAAGCATATATTCTCTGCCTAGTGAGTACGTAACAAGCGGGGGATGTGTCTGAGAAATCCCTCACATGCAGCCGAAGGGGAGAGAAGTCATTCAATTGGCGCCAACTAATCAAAAAATTTCTCTCGCCTTCGAAAATAACTCAATGACTCTTATTTTAGCCGGAGATGGCTAAAAAGGAGGCTGCAGACGAGGTCATGCGTCAGTAGACTGCCCTGAGCAGGCATTGGCTGACCAGTGTTTTATAATGTATTGTTGTTTTCTCAGTTCTGCAGCCAGTAATCTATGGTCTGGTATTTGACCTTTAGGGTGTTCATAAAAAACTGTCTGCTGAAGACACCAGACATAACACATATGACACATATTCAAACTATGTCTGATGCACGGTAATTTGTTTGTGAAAAGTATCAAAAGTCAATGACGAATAGAATAGTGGTTAATTGGGCTAAACATACCTGTACTGCACATGACTGCATTTTCAAAGACAATATGATTACAGGTTACATATCAATATGAAATAAATATAAGGAGGAAGATCATAACTAAAGAAAACACATTACAAGTTGCCACAACATCTGAATCCTCAAAAAACAATATAAACATGCAGCACAATAAGTTATTGCTGCTGAGAGAGGAGCTGATTAGAATTGCACATTCTGTAAGTTGCTTGCAGGTGACGTAACTATTGATCTTCACCTGTATTTAGAGTTGAAAACATCTCCGTGGTCATTATTTGCAGTCCCATAACTGTTAATATTAGTATGGATACCAGCATTTTAATTGATCATTTGGACTTGGAATACATGACAATATTGGCGGAAATTTACTGATAGGAGTTCTGTTTCACATGGGATGTAGCTATGGCAACCAATCATAATGTAATTCTTATCTATTTAGAACCTTCAAGAAGATAATAGATAGTATCTGATTGGTTGCACATAGCAGTATCCCATATGAAATACAACTCCCATCTTATACCATGTTCTCATTGCGGCCCTGGTAAAATCACGGGTTTTTGATCAAAGACCCCGTTAACACTGCACCTTGGACACGGGAAATCCTCAGGTCTGCAAAGAGCAGATTTTATTGGCTGTTGATAGAGCAGCTTTGATTGGCTGTTTAAATAGCAGCTTTGATTGGCTGGCTAAGATGATGTAATTTAAAGGGGACTTTTTGCCCAGGGATAAAAAGGACCTGGTCATCCTCATCGCTGCAAAAAAACCCACCTTAAATTCCCAGGGCATTACACCGGCGAATTTCAATGACACCCATACACACTGAGACACGACACAGGAATTACGACTAAGGGTTTTTGTGGCAGTGAGAATGGGGTATGAGTAATTTTTCCCCATTATATCTGTATAATATGATACATTATACACATATATATATATATATATATAGAGAGAGAGAGAGAGAGAGAGAGAGAGAGAGAGAGAGAGAGAGAGAGAGAGAGAGAGAGAGAGAGAGCAAAATTGTTTGTTCGGCAATCCGGACGATGTGGCAACACCATGGTGCCTTCCTCCCAATGGTATGTAGAAGAGACCTTAGGGCTTATGGCAGGGCCCACAGGAATGAGACGGCACTCCACAGATTTTTAGTATAAATCAAAGTTTTTATATATAGAAAAGCGAAAACATCATCGTCAATGTTGTAGCTGCGGGGCGTACTGATTGTCTGACCGAATTCGGTGCAGATGAACTAATGCCCTCCGAGACATGAAAGCTACTTGTTTGCACCAAAGTTTTTCGGTGTGTAGAGTAGTGGCCGCTCGGTGAGCAGTCCGAGGGCACGCCTACCACTTATCGACCACACCCATGTTGACTCCCTGATTTATGCACAGTTTTGCGCACATTTCCAAACCACGCCCATATTTACGCCAACTTTACGCCCATAGCGATTCGATCGAGTTTGGAATGCCGCCGTTGCACATGCGCAATGTGTAGGCTATGCATGCGCACTCTGCAGGAATACGCAATCCGACCGAATGTGTAGCTGTCCGACTCAATCAGAATAAGGCCCTATATGCACTTTATTGCACGTCCTGATGAAAAGGACCCTTGAAACGTGAAACATTGACGATTATATTTTCGCTTTTCTGTATATAAAAACTTTGATTTATACAAAAAATCTGTGGAGTGCCACCTCATTCCTGTGGGCACTGCAATAAGCCATAAGGTCTCTTCTATATACTGTATATATATATATATATATATATATATATATATATATATATATATATATATATATATAGACGAAGAAAAAATTGCGGCACTCAAAGGGTCTTGGTTAATTTTCAAAGTTGTATTTCCATAAGGTAACAACGGTATATAAGAATAACATCACTTCAAACAAATCAACTGCACATGGTATCAGCAACTCCAACGTTTCAATGCGGGCAGCATTTTTGTCAAGGAGCCATGTCAGTGTGTGCGTTCAAACATTGTTACTGCTATAATGAAGTTTTATACATACCCCTCCTGGTCCAAAGCGGGAGCTTGCTGCAGCGTGGGAACAGCCGGCGTCTCCGTCTGCTTGTCCCCTGCTAGTGACGTCACTCAGCCTACGGCGCAGAGTCCATAGTAATGCTTCTGTTACCAGACGCATCTCCCTGGCAAAGGCTCTCCGCAAGCCGGTGCACGTCTTGCTTACTCCCAGCTCCAGACCTTAGCGGGCATATCTATAATGAAGGATACACAGTTAATGAATAGTGCATTCACATGAGTACTCTATTAAGGAAAAAAACTTTAGTTAATGAACAACAGTTACTTTGTTATAGAAAGCAATTAAGTTAATAAATGCTCAAATAATTTCGTGGACACCGTTCACAGAAAAGTATTCTAGCTGAAGCGCTCGTTCAAACCCAGCGGTGATGCTGACCGTAATTTATGAATCCATTTAGTTTCAGTCTGTAATAATATCTTGTCCCTATGCCCACCTCTCCTCAGTGGAGGGACGAGATCAATTAACATGAATTGAAGATCTGTGATGGAATGTCAAGCTTCTAAAAAGTGGCGAGCCACGGGTTGGTCTGCCTTGCCAGTGCAAATGGCTGTGTTGAATGCAGATCTGTAGACCCATCCGCTCCCTGATTGTGCGTATGGTCTTTCCGACGTAACTCAATTTACATGGACAGGTTATCATGTATATAACATGAGTCGTCGTGCATGTAAGGATATGCTTGATTTGATAAGTTCTGTCCAATTGTGGATGCTGAAATTGAGACCCTGTTTTCATGTTTTTGCATGTAGTGCATTTGATGCACTTATGGCAACCAGGTTTCTTTGAAAGGAATGTCTGTGTTTTGGGCTTGGTGTCACCAAAACCAGTGATATCGGTGTGGACCACTATATCTTTAATATTCTTACTCCGTGTATAACACGCCATCGGTTATTTATGTTTGAAGCATTGTAGGTTGGTATCAGAGGACACGATGGGCCACAGGGCTTTACTGGCTCTGTGGACTACTGCGCTCGAGGTGGAGAATTGGTGCTTCCATGGGATTTTCTCCTGTTTAGTACCTTTGTCTCTAGGTTTCAAAAGTTGTTCTCTTGATATCTCTAACAACTCTTGTCTCTGTCGATGAAGGGTTTGTAGTTCATATCCCCTGCTTGCAAATCTTTTTATGATCTTATCCATGCCTTTATTGGTTGCTTCTAAGGTGTTCCAAATTCTCGCCACTCTCATCATTTGCGACTTAGGCAAGCTGTTCTTTAGTGGTTTCGGATGAAAGCTGGATGCGTGTAGGAGATTGTTCCTATCTGTCTGTTTGGAAAAGAGACTGGTGTGCAATTTGTCTCCTATTAAAGCCATCTCCACATCTAGATAATGTATGACATCCTTACTGATCACATATGTCAGTTTGATGGGCGAGTCTCTGGTGTTTATGTCTGATATCAACTGTTCAAGTTCTGTTTGTGCTCCGGTCCAGAGGAGGAACAGATCATCTATAAATCTTGTGAACACAAGTATCTTTTCTGATACTGCTGTGTTATTAAAGAACATCTGTTTTTCTTCGGAGAACATGTACACGTTCGCATAACTCGGAGCAACGTGACTTCCCATCGCACACCCCGTCTTTTGTTCATAAAATTTGCAGTCGAACATGAAATAATTCCTTTCCAGCGTTAATTGGAGTAAATCCATAAATAAGTTGTGGTCAAGATCTGTTACATGCTGGTCCTGTAGGAATGTTCTCATTGTTAGTAGTCCTTCTGAGTGTGGAATCGACGTGTAAAGGCTACTTACATCTAATGTAGCCATTATTGTTCCCGGCGGTATTACTGCGATGTTACTGAGGCATGTAAGGAAGTCCGTGGTATTGCGTATATACGTGGGTTGTTGTTGAATGATTGGCTGAAGAATGGTGTCTAGAAACTGGGAGATGGGGTGGTATAGTGATTGCCTGGCTGAGATTATTGGGCGACCTGGTGGATTCTGAAGACTTTTATGAATTTTTGGAAATGAATAGATTATTGGAATTTTTGGATGTAAGGCTAGATGTAATTTTTCTGAGATCAGGTCCTCTTCTCGTGCCTTTTGTAATCGGTTATTCAGTTCTCTTTGGTACCTTGCTGTTGGGTCGTGTTCCAATTTACAGTATGTGGCTGATTCCTGTAATTGTCGGTGTAATTCAGTTTTGTAGTCTTCCAGGTCTTGTACTACTATTGCGCCGCCTTTGTCAGCCGGTCTTACTATTATGTATCCGTATGTGCCCAGATCCTTTAAAGCCTGATTTTCCTCTCTTGTGAGGTTATAATGTTTTCTTGTTGGCATCTGTTCATATTTGTGCACAGAATCTTCAATTAGTCGAGAATATGTAATTAATGATGGATTGGTAGATGGAGGGTCAAACTGGGATTTACTTCTTGATTGGATGAAGGAAGAGAATGGGGTGCTGGCAGCTTCAGTGTTCTTATTTTGAAAAAAATTCTTTAAGGCGGAGTTGTCGGTCAAACCGATATTGATCGATGTTCCATTGTATATCATTGTGCTGGTGGGTTGGCACAAAAGACAAGCCTTTATTTAATACTCTTGTTTCTGGTTCGGTGAGACTTCTTTTTGACAAATTGATTATTATGTCGTTGTGTTTGGATTGCGCCCTAGCTGTTCTCTGGTTCTGGCACCCCCTGCGGGTTGGCGTCCTTTTGGGGCATTGCCTCTGCGATCTCTGGAGCGCACCCCTAATGGGATGTCTTCTTGGGTTGCGGCTCGTCTGAGAAGCGTACACCAAATTCACTGTCAGAGTTTGAAGTGTTTGTTGCATTGGCTTGTGTCTCACATCTCCGTCTATAGTTGGTTCTTCCCGTCTTAGAGAATGAGCGTTGATAACTGGGTTCTCCTCCCATCAGCCATCTATAGACTTTGTTTTCGTCATAATCAGTGCACACTGTGCGATATTTATTATTCTTAAACTGGATGATTTCCTTCCGATATTTTTCAATCTGCTGCTGCAGTTTAGTGTTCCAATCTGGATTTGATGACTGTAGTTCGCTGATGTGGTTGTAATTTTCAAACTCAGTTATTTTGCTGTGTGTCACCTCCAATTCCCTCTCCGACTCCTCAATTACTAATAACATTAGGTCGGTGCTGCATTTATTGAGAACACCGACCCATCTGGTACAGAACTCGGGGTTAAATCTCCCAATATTCGGGATATTTCTAATGCAAAATCCTCTGGGTATCATGTGTTCTCTATATTACTTAGAGAGCAATGTTCCGTGCATTAGATAATCGATTTCCCGTTTTCTTAATTTTATAAGTTGTTGAGCCAGATCTTGTGTGTCTGTGGCAGTGTCTCCTTCTGAGAGCAATTCTTTAAATAGTATCTGTTCAGCTTGCGTTTCTGTAAAGCTGTACATGTTTCCTTTTACTGTTGTCATTCCTCTGCATCCTGCTTGGAAGCCTGCACTAGTGCGCTGCGTGTCCTCCATTGTATGGCCGCTTGGAGTGGGCGTTTGATCAGATAAATTCAATGTGGGTGCCTTGATCCGGACGGGAGCTTTCACCCCCTGGGACATAGAGAATTTGTAGAACCGGCACTCTGTGTTTAAGTCCTTTAAATGCCCAGGTGCCTTCACTCACAATTTGTAGACAAAGAAAAAATTGCGGCACTCAAAGGGTCTTGGTTAATTTTCAAAGTTGTATTTCCATAAGGTAACAACGGTATATAAGAATAACATCACTTCAAACAAATCAAATGCACATGGTATCAGCAACTACTACGTTTCAAAACGGGCAGCATTTTTGTCAAGGAGCCATGTCAGTGTGTGCGTTCAAACATTGTTACTGCTATAATGAAGTTTTATACATACCCCTCCTGGTCCAAAGCGGGAGCTTGCTGCAGCGTGGGAACAGCCGGCGTCTCCATCTGCTTGTCCCCTGCTAGTGACGTCACTCAGCCTATGGCGTCGAGTCCATGGTAACACTTCTGTTACCAGACGCATCTCCCTGGCAACGGCTCTCCGCAAGCCGGTGCACATCTTGCTTACTCCCAGCTCCGGACCTGTTATTAGTAATTGAGGAGTCGGCGAGGGAAATGGAGGTGACACGCAGCAAAATAACTGAGTTTGAAAATTACAACCACATCAGCGAACTACAGTCATCAAATCCAGATTGGAACCCTAAACTGCAGCAGCAGATTGAAAAATATCGGAAGGAAATCAATTAACATGAATTGAAGATCTGTGATGGAATGTCAAGCTTCTAAAAAGTGGCGAGCCACGGGTTGGTCTGCCTTGCCAGTGCAAATGGCTGTGTTGAATGCAGATCTGTAGACCCATCCGCTCCCTGATTGTGCGTATGGTCTTTCCGACGTAACTCAATTTACATGGACAGGTTATCATGTATATAACATGAGTCGTCGTGCATGTAAGGATATGCTTGATTTGATAAGTTCTGTCCAATTGTGGATGCTGAAATTGAGACCCTGTTTTCATGTTTTTGCATGTAGTGCATTTGATGCACTTATGGCAACCAGGTTTCTTTGAAAGGAATGTCTGTGTTTTGGGCTTGGTGTCACCAAAACCAGTGATATCGGTGTGGACCACTATATCTTTAATATTCTTACTCCGTGTATAACACGCCATCGGTAATTTATGTTTGAAGCATTGTAGGTTGGTATCAGAGGACACGATGGGCCACAGGGCTTTACTGGCTCTGTGGACTACTGCGCTCGAGGTGGAGAATTGGTGCTTCCATGGGATTTTCTCCTGTTTAGTACCTTTGTCTCTAGGTTTCAAAAGTTGTTCTCTTGATATCTCTAACAACTCTTGTCTCTGTCGATGAAGGGTTTGTAGTTCATATCCCCTGCTTGCAAATCTTTTTATGATCTTATCCATGCCTTTATTGGTTGCTTCTAAGGTGTTCCAAATTCTCGCCACTCTCATCATTTGCGACTTAGGCAAGCTGTTCTTTAGTGGTTTCGGATGAAAGCTGGATGCATGTAGGAGATTGTTCCTATCTGTCTGTTTGGAAAAGAGACTGTTGTGCAATTTGTCTCCTATTAAAGCTATCTCCACATCTAGATAATGTATGACATCCTTACTGATCACATATGTCAGTTTGATGGGCGAGTCTCTGGTGTTTATGTCTGATATCAACTGTTCAAGTTCTGTTTGTGCTCCGGTCCAGAGGAGGAACAGATCATCTATAAATCTTGTGAACACAAGTATCTTTTCTGATACTGCTGTGTTATTAAAGAACATCTGTTTTTCTTCGGAGAACATGTACACGTTCGCATAACTCGGAGCAACGTGACTTCCCATCGCACACCCCGTCTTTTGTTCATAAAATTTGCAGTCGAACATGAAATAATTCCTTTCCAGCGTTAATTGGAGTAAATCCATAAATAAGTTGTGGTCAAGATCTGTTACATGCTGGTCCTGTAGGAATGTTCTCATTGTTAGTAGTCCTTCTGAGTGTGGAATCGAAGTGTAAAGGCTACTTACATCTAATGTAGCCATTATTGTTCCCGGCGGTATTACTGCGATGTTACTGAGGCGTGTAAGGAAGTCCGTGGTATTGCGTATATACGTGGGTTGTTGTTGAATGATTGGCTGAAGAATGGTGTCTAGAAACTGGGAGATGGGGTGGTATAGTGATTGCCGGGCTGAGATTATTGGGCGACCTGGTGGATTCTGAAGACTTTTATGAATTTTTGGAAATGAATAGATTATTGGAATTTTTGGATGTAAGGCTAGATGTAATTTTTCTGAGATCAGGTCCTCTTCTCGTGCCTTTTGTAATCGGTTATTCAGTTCTCTTTGGTACCTTGCTGTTGGGTCGTGTTCCAATTTACAGTATGTGGCTGATTCCTGTAATTGTCGGTGTAATTCAGTTTTGTAGTCTTCCAGGTCTTGTACTACTATTGCGTCGCCTTTGTCAGCCGGTCTTATTATTATGTATCCGTATGTGCCCAGATCCTTTAAAGCCTGATTTTCCTCTCTTGTGAGGTTATAATGTTTTCTTGTTGGCATCTGTTCATATTTGTGCACAGAATCTTCAATTAGTCGAGAATATGTAATTAATGATGGATTGGTAGATGGAGGGTCAAACTGGGATTTACTTCTTGATTGGATGAAGGAAGAGAATGGGGTGCTGGCAGCTTCAGTGTTCTTATTTTGAAAAAAATTCTTTAAGGCGGAGTTGTCGGTCAAACCGATATTGATCGATGTTCCATTGTATATCATTGTGCTGGTGGGTTGGCACAAAAGACAAGCCTTTATTTAATACTCTTGTTTCTGGTTCGGTGAGACTTCTTTTTGACAAATTGATTATTATGTCGTTGTGTTTGGATTGCGCCCTAGCTGTTCTCTGGTTCTGGCACCCCCTGCGGGTTGGCGTCCTTTTGGGGCATTGCCTCTGCGATCTCTGGAGCGCACCCCTAATGGGATGTCTTCTTGGGTTGCGGCTCGTCTGAGAAGCGTACACCAAATTCACTGTCAGAGTTTGAAGTGTTTGTTGCATTGGCTTGTGTCTCACATCTCCGTCTATAGTTGGTTCTTCCCGTCTTAGAGAATGAGCGTTGATAACTGGGTTCTCCTCCCATCAGCCATCTATAGACTTTGTTTTCGTCATAATCAGTGCACACTGTGCGATATTTATTATTCTTAAACTGGATGATTTCCTTCCGATATTTTTCAATCTGCTGCTGCAGTTTAGTGTTCCAATCTGGATTTGATGACTGTAGTTCGCTGATGTGGTTGTAATTTTCAAACTCAGTTATTTTGCTGTGTGTCACCTCCAATTCCCTCTCCGACTCCTCAATTACTAATAACATTAGGTCGGTGCTGCATTTATTGAGAACACCGACCCATCTGGTACAGAACTCGGGGTTAAATCTCCCTATATTCGGGATATTTCTAATGCAAAATCCTCTGGGTATCATGTGTTCTCTATAATACTTAGAGAGCAATGTTCCGTGCATTAGATAATCGATTTCCCGTTTTCTTAATTTTATAAGTTGTTGAGCCAGATCTTGTGTGTCTGTGGCAGTGTCTCCTTCTGAGAGCAATTCTTTAAATAGTATCTGTTCAGCTTGCGTTTCTGTAAAGCTGTACATGTTTCCTTTTACTGTTGTCATTCCTCTGCATCCTGCTTGGAAGCCTGCACTAGTGCGCTGCGTGTCCTCCATTGCGTGTCCCCCTGGGACATAGAGAATTTGTAGAACCGGCACTCTGTGTTTAAGTCCTTTAAATGCCCAGGTGCCTTCACTCACAATTTGAAGACAAAGAAAAAATTGCGGCACTCAAAGGGTCTTGGTTAATTTTCAAAGTTGTATTTCCATAAGGTAACAACGGTATATAAGAATAACATCACTTCAAACAAATCAACTGCACATGGTATCAGCAACTACTACGTTTCAAAACGGGCAGCATTTTTGTCAAGGAGCCATGTCAGTGTGTGCGTTCAAACATTGTTACTGCTATAATGAAGTTTTATACATACCCCTCCTGGTCCAAAGCGGGAGCTTGCTGCAGCGTGGGAACAGCCGGCGTCTCCATCTGCTTGTCCCCTGCTAGTGATGTCACTCAGCCTATGGCACCGAGTCCATGGTAACACTTCTGTTACCAGACGCATCTCCCTGGCAACGTCTCTCCGCAAGCCGGTGCACATCTTGCTTACTCCCAGCTCCGGACCTGTTATTAGTAATTGAGGAGTCGGCGAGGGAAATGGAGGTGACACGCAGCAAAATAACTGAGTTTGAAAATTACAACCACATCAGCGAACTACAGTCATCAAATCCAGATTGGAACACTAAACTGCAGCAGCAGATTGAAAAATATCGGAAATCATCCAATTTAAGAATAATAAATTTCGCACAGTGTGCACTGATTATGACAAAAACAAAGTCTGTAGATGGCTGATGGGAGGAGAACCCACTTATCAACGCTCATTCTCTAAGACGGGAAGAACAAACTATAGATGGAGACGTGAGACACAAGCCAATGCAACAAACACTTCAAACTCTGACAGTAAATTTGGTGTACACTTCTCAGACGAGCCGCAAACCCAAGAAGACATCCCTTTAGGGGCGCGCTCCAGAGATCGCAGAGGCAATGCCCCAAAAGGACGCCCACCCACAGGGGGCGCCAGAACCAGAGAACAGCTAGGGCAACGACATAATAATCAATTTGTCAAAAAGAAGTCTCACCGAACCAGAAACAAGAGTATTAAATAAAGGCTTGTCTTTTGTGCCAACCCACCAGCACAATGATATACAATAGAACATTGATCAATATCGTTTTGACCGACAACTCCGCCTTAAAGAATTTTTTCAAAATAAGAACACTGAAGCTGCCAGCACCCCATTCTCTTCCTTCATCCAATCAAGAAGTAAATCCCAGTTTGACCCTCCATCTACCAATCCATCATTAAATACATATTCTCGACTAATTGAAGATTTTGTGCACAAATATGAACAGATGCCAACAAGAAAACATTATAACCTCACAAGAGAGGAAAATCAGGCTTTAAACGATCTGGGCACATACAGAGACATATTAATAAGACCGGCTGACAAAGGCGGCGCATTAGTAGTATAAGACCTGGAAGACTACAAAACTGAATTGCACCGACAATTACAGGATTCAGCCACATACTGTAAATTGGAACACGACCCAACAGCAAGGTATCAAAGAGAACTGAATAACCCTGGAGCGCATCACATGACCCTAGACTTCACTGTGTACACGTTTCGAATAGCGCCATCTATAATCTTACTCACGCTCCTACGTGGCGTGCCAATCATACGTAAATCGGCTCTTACTTCCGCCAACCAGCAAGATATTCGCAAAAACGGGGACTTAGTCCCAATTGTTATTGCTTACGCCTTATTACTGAATCAAGTGGAACTTAGTCTCTAATTCGCATAATGACTCTTCTATATTGTCAATCGGGCTGCATACATGTCCACTTTTAGGTGTTGTTGAATGACACCTTAAAACTGTTAAACAGCTGCTTTTGGACTTTCTGTTGTGCGCACTGAATCACTAAGTACACTGCTCTGTCGTTGCATACATGTCTGGTCACATATTAATTTTTATATATGTATAAACCCCTGATCTTTAAGGGGTATTCCCATCCTCAGATGCTGATTAGGGTGGCCAATCCCGGGATCGGGATCGGCGGGATCCCGGGATTTGGCCCCCAAAACGCCGGGATTTCGATCCCGGGATTGGAATTTCCAATCCCGGGATTTCGGGATTAAACTGCGCATGCGCAGTTTAATGCCGGGCAGCGTCTGAGCACTCAGACGCTGCCCGGCTTCCCCATACCCCGCAGTGCGCAGCGTGACGAGGTCACGCTGCGAGGTCACGCTGCGCAGGGCACACGGCACAGCCGCACATCCACGGCTGCCCGCCCGCCCAGCGCTGACGGCCACCCGCCCGCCCACCCAGCACTGACGGCCACCCGCCCACCCAGCGCTGACGGCCACCCACCCAGCGCTGACGGCCGGCCATCCGCCCTCCCACCCAGCACTCACGGCCGGCCACCCGCCCGCCCACCCAGCGCTCACGGGCACCCAGCGCTCCCTACCAACCACCCACCCAGCGGTCCCTGACAACCACCCACCCAGCGGTCCCTGACAACCGCCCCCCCCCCCCCCCAATTTAGCTATCCACCTTGCTTCCCTTTGGAGGAGGGCACGCCCTCTGTTACCCCCTCTCTCATTAGGTGGTTCCCAGTCAATAATCATATAGTGTAGTAAAGAGATTTAATGTCCTTCCTTCACAAAGTGAACAGCGACAGGTTTGTCAGAGGTCCCAGTTTTGTAGGCTAATCGTATCGATGATCTATGTTATGTCATCCTTTCACGAAAGGTACGGATTGTTTTGCCAACATATAAGTACCCACATGGGCATTTCAAATAATATATTACATGGTCCATCATACAAGTTAACCAATGTCGTAGTTCAATATTTTTACCACTATGTGGGTGATTGAATGACCGGCCAGTGATCAATGCTCGACAGGTGGTACAACCGAGACATTTAAAGCAACCAAGCTGCTGAGATAGCCATGTAGGTTTCGTTGGCCCCATTATATGGGACATATTTGGTCTCAAAAGATAATCTTTGAGATTCCGCCCTCGGCGTACACTTAAAAGAGGTGGCTTTTTGTCCATCTTTGCAAATGAAGGATCAGAAGAGAATATGTGCCAGTTCTTTTTATCACATTTTTGTACCTGTTTTAACGAGGTGTCACATTGTACTCCAAATACCATATTAGGTGTTTCTCTCTTATGGATACCCTCTTTCAGGTTGGTAGCGTGTTTCCGTCTGGCTTTATTTAGACAATTGATAATGTCCTGCCTCTTGTACCCACGGTCTTTGAACCTTAGACAACAATCCTGTAGCTGCTCCTCTGCTTTCTCTTTATCGGAATTATTCCGCAGTATGCGAAGAAACTGGGATATAGGTAGTTTGGACTTCAGTGCCTCAGGGTGATGACTTTTAGCCCACAACATGGTGTTACGGTCAGTGGGCTTGCGGTATAATGTATACCCAAGTCCATCCTGTTTTTTATACACAGTAACATCTAAAAAGTTAATCAATGTTTCACTTATCTCTGAAGTGAACCTGATAGGGTGGTCCAGTGAGTTCAGATGTATAACCATATCATTAAAAGACTCAACGCTGTCCACCCATAACAGGATCACGTCATCAATGAATCTCTTGTAATACAGTATTTGGGGACCATAATTTGACAGTATGTGCTCATTTTCATATTGCTGCATAAATATGTTAGAATAAGCTGGCGCTAAATTCGACCCCATAGCGGTCCCCGAGTTCTGGATGTAGTAATCACCCCGATAAAGGAAGTGATTACTACGTAGGACCATGCCCAAAAGTTTGAGCATGAACCCAACTGGGGGGCCGCTATAGGGTCCCTTCAGCAATTTATCCTCAACCGCCTGGATACCCATACATGAGGTATCACGGTATATAATGAGCTGACAGCCAAAGATGCCAGCTTACATGTAACAGGAATGTTAGTTAATTTTTCAATATCACTCAGAAAATGACCAGTTTCTCGAAGATAACTTTTATCATTAATCACAAAAGGCTGTAAAAAGAAATCAAGAAATTGGGCTATTGGTTGTAAAATAGATCCACGTGCAGAAATTATTGGTCGACCAGGAGGGTCGACCAACGATTGATGCACTTTAGGGAGCAAATAAATTAAAGGACACAAAGGATACTCAGTAGTGAGGTAATCATATACATTGTCATCTATCCATGAATTGGTATGTCCAATCTTCAATATTTCATCCACCTCACGTTTAATTCTAGGCATTGGATTAAAGTTCAGCTTTGAATATGTTTTTTCATCGGATAATTGCCTTATGACCTCCAAATCATATTTAGTAGAATCCAGAATAACTACAGCCCCACCTTTATCTGCATTACGTATAGTGATGGAGGTATTATTTTTCAATGATATTAATGCTTTACGTTCACTTTTACTTAAATTATCATAAGGTCTGGTATGTTTATCATTTTCCAGTACCTCATGATTAACCATCCTTAGAAAATTCTTAATGCTGGTGTTACTTGAAGGTGGGTCAAAGGTACTTCTGTTTTTAAACAAACTAATGGGCATAGTCTGAGTCGAGGTGTCCCTATTGTCAAAAAACTCCCTTAATCGCAATTTGCGACCCATCTTATGGAGATCGACAGACCATCTAAAGGGGTCCAGTTTGTTAGTAGGTACAAAAGTCATGCCTCTAGACAATAGAGATTCCTCTGACTCAGTAAGCTGGTGTGATGATAAATTGAAAATTAATTCCCTTTTTTGCCTTTTTTGTTTTTGTTCTTTTCTCGAGATCCTCCCCCTCCTGGTGTGGGGTCTTCTATTAGATCTTTGCCAAACATTCTTGATCTCGTGCCTGGGCCTAAAAAAGCTCCCGATGGTGGTCTAAAGTGCATAAATCGTTGGTCAACCCTCCTGGTCGACCAATAATTTCTGCTCGTGGATCTATTTTACAACCAATAGCCCAATTTCTTGATTTCTTTTTACAGCCTTTTGTGATTAATGATAAAAGTTATCTTCGAGATACTGGTCATTTTCTGAGTGATATTGAAAAATTAACTAACATTCCTGTTACATGTAAGCTGGCATCTTTGGATGTCAGCTCATTATATACCGTGATACCTCATGATATTGGTATCCAGGCGGTTGAGGATAAATTGCTGAAGGGACCCTATAGCGGCCCCCCAGTTGGGTTCATGCTCGAACTTTTGGGCATGGTCCTACGTAGTAATCACTTCCTTTATCGGGGTGATTACTACATCCAGAACTCGGGGACCGCTATGGGGTCGAATTTATCGCAAGCTTATTCTAACATATTTATGCAGCAATATGAAAATGAGCACATTGAAGTATCTGCACTCCCACTCACCAGAAGACAATACAGGGGTGCCCTAAGGTCACACCGTGGTGTGCCATGTACAGTCCAAATTTTCACGAGGGAAAAAGAGCACTCGCCTGGCAAGTTTTTTTATTTTTAAATGCATTATTGATTTTAAAGATGGAAAAAACAGCAAAGATAAGAAAAAAATTATTTTGACATACCAAGTGAAGCTGTCAGGAAAAAAGGTCAGACGTTTCGATCCTTCTTAGGATCTTTTTCAAGGAAGGTAACTACAAGGGTCAATATCCATACAAAAGTCAGCAGGAGTCAGCAATCCAGAGGTCTGTCTGTGACAGCTACCAGAGGTCTCTGGTAGCTGTCACAGTCAGACCTCTGGATTGCTGACTCCTGCTGACTTTTGTATGGATATTGACAGTGCTATTTTTGTAGGAAAACAGGTTCAGGAACTGTGGGCGGGGCAGAAAGTGGGCGGTGATGTGGGTGGAGCTACCAAAGGGGTGGGGCGTCAATTGTTGCAAAAACCTTTTTTAACACATAATGCCGTCAGCAGTGCTTTATATCCACAATGCCCACAGCAGTGCCATATATACGCATAGGGCCTTTTTCTAGTTTACTCTTTCTGACAAAATCATTCTTAGATGGAAAAAACCATGTGCACTGCAGGTGTTATTTCTGCAGAGAGAATTAGATTTGGGTGAGTTATTTTGTTTCTGTGCAGGGTAAATTCTGACTGCTTTATTTTTACACTGCAATATAGATCTCACTTTGAAGTAAAACCTCACCCAAATCTAATTCTCTCTGCACAAGTAACATCTGCCCCCTGCAGTGCACAAGGATTTTGTCAGAAAGAGTGAACTAGAATAAGGCCCATAATGCCACTAGTAATGCCATATAATACACAATGCCCCCCAGCAGTACCAGATAAACAAGCCAGTAGTGCAAGTCTAAAAAAATACTCAGCAGTAACAAAGGCATGCACCAAAAATTGGGTGTCGCCACATGCCACATTGGGGGTAGCCAATGAAAATGGGGGTGCCACACATATGCCCCCAATAATGCAGTGCCAGATACACATATGTCCCCAATAGTGCCAGATACACATATGCCCCCAATAGTCTCAGATACTCATATGCCCCCAATAGTGCAGTGCCAGATAGACATATGCCCCCAATAGTGCCAGATACACATATGCCCCCAATAGTGCCATGCCAGATACAGATATGCCCCCACAGTGCAAGATATACACATGCTTCCACCGCTGACGCTGCTTCCCTTCCAGAATGTTTTAGGTTGGGGGGGGGGGGGGTAAGATATAGTTGCAGTTTGGTGCCCTTAAATTGCCCTCATCACAGTGAGAGTGAGTGTAGGGAGCAATGAGGGCAGGTGTATGGAGCACTAAGAGTGGGTGGGCGTAGGGAGCAGTGAGCTGAGTGTAGGGAGCAATGAGAGTGAGTGAAGGGAGGTTAGTAAGGGGAATGGGGGAGCACAGAGGATGGAGGGAGAGAGAGTAGACAGAGGAAGGTGAAAGAAGGGGAGAGAGGAGGGAAGATAGCAAGAGGGAGAGAAGGATACAGTGAGAGAGAAGGAATAGGCATACATGGGAGAGTGAGAGAGACATACAGTGAAACAGATGGATCACCTCGCCTTTTCTGTGCCCATGTGGTGGAAGGCTGCCGCGTGGTGAGGCAGGTGACGCGGGGCTATATGCTCTGCTCCCATCGGAAGAGGTAATGCGGGGGATAGCGGGACTTAGCACCGCTCCCCATCCTGTCTGCTGCTACCGCTGTCCGTTCCCTGTCCCCTGTCACGGCGCCTCTCTCTCCAAATTCCGATGCCCCTGATTTGTCCATCAACCAATTACAGCTTGCGGGCCGGCTCCTGATTGGCTGCAGTCCCGCCAGCTCTGATTGGCTCGCAGGTCAGCAGCCAATCAGTAGCTGGCCTGCAAGCATGCACACTTTGAACTGTATTCCTTACGGTTCACATACCATCTGGTAACTACATTCATGCACCTTTCCATTTTGCACTTGGCACTTTACCATTGGATTTTATGTGTGTGTGTGAAACTACTTTTATTGTAACAGTGTTTGTGATGTATATTCTTCCTTTGTATATGATTTATGTGTGTAAAAATTAAACGGTATGCACTATGAGAATCATATGCTCTTCTTACATGTACTACTGAGTGGAAGGAGCTGGGAGTGATACCGACCTTTGAAAGGATTGTCAAACTTACAAGAAGGGAAGTAACCTTTCTATTGTATTTAGCGCTGGTGGTGGGTGACCCAAACTTTTGCAGTTTCGGGTTACTACCCTTTATCAAGACATAAAAGAAATACATTGAGGTACTTACATATATAGTCTATGGCTGTGACTAAAACCCGTGCTGTACAATCAACTCCAACACGCTGCGGCAGGGAGCCGGGTGACGTCATAGATGCGACTAGGCGCCGACGGGTCCGGACTCCCCCGTGTAGGCGTGTCGGAACAAGTGTTTACCGTCACCTAGGTGATAAAGTTGAACAATACATTTAAAAACAGAATCAAAGACAAACTAGAAATTAGATACAGCGTCACATGGCTAAGTATGATGGACAATATTATAGTGCGGACCTTAGATTTTTCAACAATAATGATTGAATGCAATAAATAAAATTCAATAAACGAAGTTTAAACGGTCCGTGTCAGAAAGATAAAATTATGACAAAAAGCCTGGACAGTGGAGGTAGCTGGAGAACTAACTAAGTGTGTCTGTGTTAGGAATGCATGAACGTTGCCTAACATTGCGGGGTTAATAATTAGGTTAATCATGACCAGAACAATCTAATCACGAGAGCCTAGAGCTCAGATGCCGCACAAGGGCTAACGTATAAATGTTCATTGGAAACTGAACAAATTCATGATCAAGGTTAAATGAGGCAGATTCACAGGAAGCAGGTGTAGGAGAAATACTAATTTAGCCCAAGTGGTTGTACCATATGGAGTATATAAATCCATTTGGCTTCTAATTGCAATAATGAACGGCCTCTATCACCTCCTCTGATGTTAGGAAGAATGCAGTCTATAATTTTGTACCTTAGTGTTGGCAGGGGATGTTTTAATAATTTAAAGTGTCTGGCCACTGGTTGGTCAGACCCTTTGCCTTCTAGGGCCGCTCGGATGCTCGATCTGTGCATAGCTATGCACTCTTTGAATTGTCTTACGGTCTTCCCTATGTAGAGAAGACTACAAGGACATTTAATGTAGTGGACCACGAAGCGGCTACTACATGTCAATGGATATTTTATGGCAATTTTTTCGACCGATCTGGGGTGAACAGGCTGGAACAGGTGGTGCACCCAAGGCATTTGAAATTGCAGTTTTTACGGCTAAGGAAGTGGACGTTTGCTGTGGGTTTTAACAGACCTACCTCATTGCACACTACTCTATCTTTAATGTTTTTACTCCTAACCTAATTATTAACCCCGCAATGTTAGGCAACGTTTATGCATTCCTAACACAGACGCACTTAGTTCTCCAGATAGCCCCACCGTCCAGGCTTTTTATCATAATTTTATCTTTCTGACACGGACCATTTAAACTTCGTTTATTGCATTTTATTTATTGCATTCAATCAGTATTGTTGAAAAATCTAAGGTCCGCACTATAATATTGTCCATCATACTTAGCCATTTGACGCTGTATCTAATTTCTAGTTTGTCTTTGATTCTGTTTTTAAATGTATTGTTCCACTTTATCACCTAGATGACGGTAAACACTTGTTCCGACACGCCTACATGGGGGAGTCCGGACCCGTCAGCGCCTAGTCGCATCTATGACGTCACCCGGCTCCCTGCCGCAACGTGTTGGAGTTGATTGTACAGCACGGGTTTTAGTCTCAGCCATAGACTGTAAGTAACACACTGTATTTCTTTTATGTCTTGATAAAGGGTAGTAACCCGAAACGTTGACAGCAGCAGCCGGTGTGAGCTGTGATTTATTTCCATTTTGACTGAATGTTGAAAGTGTCTCGATTGCCTACTCGCTTGCTGTATATTTCTCCCCCTCAAAAGGGATACAGAGCACTGGACCACAATTAAAAACCCAATTAAAGAGAGTGCCAGGCAACAAATCCATATATATAATCCATATATATATATATATATATATATATATATATATATATATATATATATATATATATATAAAATATACAAGACGGTCAGGCACTCCATAAACACTCCATAAACCTGATGACAAATTACAGAATTTGAAACGTTGTTTAAAAACGGCTCCCTGTTGTTTTCTTTGATAAGAAATAGTCGTGAGTGCCGCACCTACCCGTCTCTATTTATATATATATATATATATATATATATAAAGTGGCATGTGATCTTTACTATTGGAGTGCCACCATTCTGCCTCACTATATAGATAGATAGATAGATAGATAGATAGATAGATAGATAGATAGATAGGTAGATAGATAGACAAACTTTCTCGGCTCCTGATGGGCCACTAGGTGGCCAATAGAATCATTCAGAGGAGAGGCGTGGAAGATGAAACATCTCTGCGCCTCTCAGTCCGATGCGGGGAGCTGCCGGAATCCAGTGGCGTAACAATGGAGGGTGCAGGGGATGCAGTTGGGGCCCGGAGGCTCGGGGGGCCCGAGGCCAAGCTAGCAATCCCCTGCACCCTTTTAACTTTTTTTTTTTAAATAATGCCGCAGGCAGTGGCAGGATTTGCCTGCACGGATCTGACTGATCCGTGCAGGCTAAAGCCAAATACGACAGGAAAATAAGGTGTATTTTCCTGCCGTATATTCGTGGCAGTTTCACACCAATTAGCAGCCGTATTTTCAATACGGCTGCTTAGTAAATCAGGAACCACCATTCTTTTGAATGGTGATTCCTGATATATCCTATCGATGATGTAGACATTCGTATTTGTAAATACAAATACGAATGTCCCATCCATAGGTGTACGAATTGCCGTATTTTCGGGATAGTAAATCCCGAAAATACGAATGTGTAAAAAAGAGGTGTATTTCTGCACACCTACTTTTTACGAATTAATCTTAGTAAATTTCCCCCATTCTCTCTTCACTCTTCCTCAGCCGATCTACTTATCGTAATGTAGGACAGTTGTATAATAAGCATTTCACTACATATTGTACTATGTATGATTTTGTATGTGACAAATAAAATTTGATTTGAATTAAATAGTACAGCTCAGCTCTCCCTCCACTATTCAGCCCACACATCCCCCCTCTAATTACCCCTCCCCCACCCCGCCGCTCCCCCAATCAATCATCTCAGAACTCCACCCTCGCCATTAACCTCTCACTTTAAGTGGTGCAGGAGGTGCCGCGCCGGTCATAACACTAGATGACTGGCTCTCCCTTGTCTCCTGCTGCTGCTGCCGAGTAGTCCTGAGCCCAACCGGCACCCGGCAGGTGGTTGTGAGACCAGTCCACAGCCTCGCCCTGTCAGCTTAGAGTAGCCCCCTGCAGCCCTTCCGTGGTCCCTCCTCCAGCCAGCATACAGTACGCACCCCAGCTGTCGTGAGTCCCTGCCTTCCTGGCACCCACTGACAATGAAATGTGAACATTATATATATATATATATATATATATATATATATATATATATATATAGTGTGTGTGTGACTGTGTGTATATATATTTATATATATATATATATATTTGTATATATATATATATATATATATATATATATATATATATATATATATATATATGCTTACAAGTGTGGCCCGGCACTCCAGCTTCTATCTTTGTGTGCTCCGGTACTCGCAGCTAGTGGGAGATAGTCGACAGGTTGGGTGTGCTGCAGCACAATAACGGAGGCAGATCAGCGTAGGTACAAGTAAATAATTTACTGCGTGGCAACAAACATCTCTAATGCAGACGTTTCGGGGTTCCGTATGCCCCGTTTTCAAGGAAGAAAGAGATCTCTTTCTTCCTTGAAAACGGGGCATACGGAACCCCGAAACGTCGGCATTAGAGATGTTTGTTGCCACGCAGTAAATTATTTACTTGTACCTACGCTGATCTGCCTCCGTTATTGTGCTGCAGCACACCCAACCTGTCGACTATATATATATATATATATATATATATATATATACACAGTATATATATATATATATATATATATATATATATATATACACACATACATATGCACTATTAACAGTTTGCCAAGGGTGCCAAGAAACCTTGCATATGGTCGACTGCTAATGGTCGACAGTCAGGGTCTAAAGGTTGCCGGGTAAAAGGTCGACATGGTTATATGGTCGACATGATAAAGGACGGCATGGTCAAAAGGTCGACAGGTGAAATGTCCACATGGTTATATGGTCGACATGTAAAAGGTCGACATTGTCACAAAAGGTCAACATCCAAATGGTTGACATGAGTTTTTAATGTTTTTAGGGTGTCTATGTCGACATAGGTCAACATGGACACTGTCTAAGTGTACTCGCTGCACTTGCCATGCTTTGGGCTCGGTGCCTTGCTGCGCTTGGCACACTATTTTATTCTCCCTCCACGCCCTAGTGGATGGTAGGGCATGAAATACCGCCTGTCGGCACATGTCAGTCTATGATCAGTCCGGATAACAATGCCTCTGAGACGGTAAAAGTGGTTCATGTAAGGGTGGTTGCTGCTTTACTACCAGAGGGTGTGCCATATTTTGTGTTAAAAAATTATTTGCTATATCTTGTTACCACTTTACAGGGGAAGAGTATAGATATTGTTAGTTCCTGTGGGGTGGCCATCTCCAAAGCATACAGTGAAGGTTCTTTTGGCCAGGCATCTATCCCGCAGTCAAGATGTATTGACAAGACTGCCCAGTGTACCAGAAGACGGCCCCTCAGCTCCACTGGTACCCCTCCCTATCATTTCCATGCCTTTTGAGAGAGTTGGTATGGATCTAATAGGGCCAATGGAAAAAAGTGCTTGAGGGCATCAATACCGACATTACTTATGGATTATCCCACAAGATACCTGTAGGCTATACCCCTGCGCAATATGAAATCTGGCACTATTGCCAGAGACTTACTATCCCTTTATACCCTCATGGGAATACCAAAGGAGGTCTTAACGGACCAAGATACCCCTTTTGTTCCCAAACTTATGAAGGATTTATGCCAGTTGTTAAAGATAGACAGGATTACCACCTCAGTGTACCACCCACAAACAGATGGCCTGGTAGAAAGTGTAATCAAACCCTTAAACAGACGATAAAGAGGGCAGTGTCTCAAGAAAAGCGAGACTGGGATTTGCTCCTCCCTTAATTTATGTTCGTGGTCAGAGAGGTACTCCAATCCTCTATGTGAGACAACCCAGAAGTATTCTGGATCTGTTAAAAATAAGGTGGAAACCCTGTTAACCCTGTCAGGACCCTAACATCGTTCAGTGTGTGTCCCCCAATTATACGTCTAAGGCAGATTGCGACACTCCTGAATGAACACATGGAAAGAGTTTAACAATGTCAAAAACATAGTTATGATTTCACCACAGTCAACCAGATCTTTAATCCGGGAGACAAGGTGCTAGTGCTTGTGCCCATTACAGAAAGTAAAATGCATGCTCAATGGCATCACCCTTATGAGATCATATAGGTGGTGGGACCAGTCGATTACAAGGTTTGACAGGAGCGAAGTACAAATCTCACATGTAAACCTGTTAAAACCTTGGAAGGAAAGTGTCAGTCCTCTTTTGTAGGAAAAAATGTTCCAGAATGCCAGGTACCACTTAGTCCTAGTCAGACACGAAAAGTGGTGGCACAGTACCAAGATGTGTTCTGCCATTCCGGGAAAGACACAGATTATCCAACATAAGGTTGTGACTACACCCAGTGTGGTAATTAAACAGAGACCGTATTGCATACCCAAGGCAAAGCAGGCAGTGGTTAAACTCGAGGTGGCAGAGATGCTACACCTAGGGGTCATAGAGGAGTCAACCAGCAAGTGGAATAATCCCATTGTCTTAGTACCTTAGCCTTCAGGTGCTCTAATGACTTCCATAAGTGAAATCAAGTTTGTTGCTTTCATTCACACCCTATGCCAGGGCCGGACTGAGACCATAAATCAGCCCTGGCATTTTGAGCACACAGGCCCACCTGTAGAAGGCGGGACCCTTGCGCGGCGAAGCCGCGCAGTGAAAATGGGGCATGGCCTCGTGGAAAGGAGGCATTACACATTATGGAACACACCGTTATGCCCATAACACATTGCCGAACACTGTTTTGCCCATTACATATTATGACAAACACCGTAATGCTAATTACACAGTATGGCACAAACCCTAATCTGTCCATTACAAACTATGACACAATCTGTTATGCCATTACACATTATGACACATACAGGGGACTCCTGTCTTGGATGGATTGGTTTGTAGCTGTCACAAATGAACTTGAACCAGTTCATTCCACCCTGAAGTAAACTTATTAATGTTTTATGGTTACCAAGGCTGCAGAACTGGCCTGACACCTTCCTTTCTCAGGACAGATGCACACTGTGTTACACAATGTTCAAATTCAAACACCCACTGTCACACACAGCACGCACATACGGTCAGTCACACACACATAGTTACACATAGAAGTCACACACATACATGCACCCACTGTGACCCACACAATGCTCTCACTGTGGTTCCCAATATCTCTCCCCATCCATTCCCCTGTCTGACCTGCAGCTGTTAACAGTCGGGCGGCCGGGGACTCTGAGTGCGGACTCCTCCATGTTTGCGGCTCCTAGTCACCAGTGGCTGTCAGCCGCAGAGCCGGGCCTCTCTCTGCAACAACGGGGGGGGGGGGGGGGGGGGGGGGTTTGCGGGGGATGTTGCGCGGCCAGGACATAGTGCTGGTACAGTGTTTGAAGAGGGCCCCCTCAGCTCCCCCACCCGCGCTGGCTGCAGACTGGATGTCCAGGTCACGTGCAAATGACGCAGGGGGCACAGCGCGGCGCTCAGTGAAGCCCAGGACTGGGCTCAGTCAGCGCTGCTGCAGAAAGTTCTCACTTTCTGCCACAAAATCGGTCCACAAGGCCATCGGCCCTTCTGGCATTTGCCAGAAGTGCCAGATGGCCAGTCTGGCCCTGCCCTATGCCCTGGGTTGACGAGCTTGTGGAAAATTTAGCCAAGAGTCAGTATCTTATCACTCTTGATTTGACAAATTGGAAGATTCCTTTGATGGAAGCTGAGAATCCACTGCTGCCCATTGCCGCTCTGTGGAGGAGAAAGAGAGGACCCGGAGCTGGTGGAGGGAGATATGCGTGTTTTAAGGGACGGGACCTAATGAAGTGTCCGCCACATAAGAGATCTGTGTCTGTACTGTAGCCAGGTAGTGCTCCCTCTTGCCCCTCCTCTCTTTGTTTCTCTCTCACTGACACTGTCTCTCTCCCCTGATAACACAATCTCTATCTGTAGTAGTAGTAGTAGTACGTTTATTTATAAGGCGCCGCAAAGTGTCCGCAGCGCCGTACATAGCAAACAAAAAACAAATTACAAGGTAACGTACAGGGTGTGTTGAAAAATACAGTATAAATAGGGGTATAGCTGGTAGAACTAAAATCAGCATCAGTTCAGAAGTAGGTGTCAAAATTGTCGAGGAGACTGAAGATGAAGTAGAGGAAGGGAAGAACAGGACAGGAGCACAGGTGAGGTAAAGAGGTAGAGGGAGTAAGTGAGGAAGGAGGACCCTACTCATAAGAGTTAACATACTAAAAATAAGTGGGTGGACGAACGAAAAACAATAGGATAAGTAGGAACGGAGGGGAACAGAGGCAGGATAGGAAGATCAAAAGAGGTTAGGAGGAGGGATAGGCTAGTCGAAAAAAGTGGGTTTTGAGGGAGCGCTTGAAGGAGGTAAGGGAATCAGAAAGCCTGATGGGTGGCGGGAGGTTGTTCCAGTGCAGGGGGGCAGCGCGAGAGAAGTCTTGGACACGGGAGTGGGAGGAGGTGATTAGGTGAGAGGTCAGTCGGCGGTCAGCGATGGAGCGAAGAGGACGGGAGGGAGTGTGGATAGAGATCAGTGAAGAGAGGTAAGGAGTGGTGGAGGAGGAGAGAGCCTTGTAGGTGGTGGTGAGGAGTTTAAAGAGAATTCGGAAAGGAATGGGGAGCCAGTGAAGAGATAGACAGAGGGGGGAGGCACTGTCTCTCTCTCCCTGACTCTCTTTCACTGACATGATCTCTTTCTCCCTCTGACAGTCTCTCCCCCAACCCCATTCTACCTATTTCTCTCTGGCCCAGATGTATCAAGCTTCAAAAAGTGATAAAATGGAGAGTGATAAAAAGCCAGCCAATCAGCTCCTACCTGCCATGTTACAGGCTGGGTTTGAACAATAACAAATAGGAGCTGATTGGCTGGCTGTTTATCACTCTCCATTTTATTACTTTTGAAGCTTGATACATCTGGCACTGAGTGTGATAATGGGTGGTGGGCCCTTTCAAGATTTTGCTATGGGGCCCACAAGGCTCTATTTACGCCCCTGGCTGTGGCCCCACAGAGAATATGTAGCTGCATATTTAGACATCAACATTAGTTTTAGTTCTGACTGGGAATCACATCAACAAAAGGTAGAGGCTCTGTTTAAATTTCTACCGGCGCACCCGCCAACCCTAAGATATGTGCGATTGGTATGGTGGAAGCAAAGTATTTGGGGTACATTGTAAGCAGAGGACAAGTTAACCTTCAGCCTAGTAAGGTAGAATCAGTCCCCACTTGGTCTAAACCCGAATGTAAGTTTCAACTCAGGACATTTCTGGGTCTGGTGGGATATTACCTCAGGTTCATACCAGAGATGTGCAGACTCGGATTCCAGAGATCCGAGCCCCCACGAACGTCATCATTCCGAGCCCGGTTCCGAGCAGCGCTCGGAGATTCCCGCCTGACTCGGGTCCGTTCGCATGGTCAGAACGTCATCTCCCGGCGCCGGATTTCGCAAGGCTTTAAATAGCGGCTGCTGCGCCCGCCATCTTCACTCTGGTCTAGTAGTGGGTTGGGAGAGGGTGTGTTGGTGCTGCTGCTGGGGCTTAAACTTGAGCTTGAGCTTGACCTTGAACGCAATATTTTTTATTCGCTGGGGCTGTCTCTCAGTGCTGCTGTGTAGTCTAACTGTGTACTTGTAGTACTACTCTGTCTCCTCTGTGCGGTCTACCTCTGGTGTGCTGTACTGTAATTATTTTATTCGCTGGGGCTGTCTCCCTCAGTGCTGCTGTGTACTCTGTTCTCATCTCTGCTTAGGGTGGGCTCTCCCTAGCAAGGAGGACAGTCTTACTGTGTACCTGTAGTACTACTGTCTCCTCTGTGCTGGGGCCTACCTCTGGTGCTGTGCTGTAATATATATTCTATGAATAATTAATTATATTATAAATATAGTCCACTGGTGCTGCCGGCACTGAATCTGCCAGTATTTTTTAGTTACTCAGTCCACTGTTGCCACTGGCAGTGCTACTGCCTACCTAGTGGACCTACCTAGTACATACTAGGCTGCTACAGGTATATCTAATTTAATAAAAAAAATAATACTTGTGCTGTGTGGGACTGTAAAAAATAATTCCATGCTGCTGGTGCGCTGACGTGTGCCACTGAGTGCCACTGCCAAGCAGTACCTAATAATAAAATTAATTATTATAAACTCTGCTGGTGCACTGCAGAAAGCTACTGGTGGGGTGTAATATAACTACCTTTTGTGGTGACCACTGGCAGTGCTAATGCCTGCCTGCCTACCTAGTAGTTTATTTTCTCTACCTACTAGGCTGCTATATTATTAATAATTAATTGAGGGGGGCGTGGCCTAGCAGCTGAACGGAGCAAACGTGTCCCACAGGAGCTCCTGGAAATACCCAGCTTTATACCCCTTTTTGCCCACCTATCTCTCTTTTTCTTCCACCCCGCACCTTCCCTACCCTCTCTCCTATACGCCCGGGTCACCTCTGACTGTGTCGCGGAACCGGGGAGTCCTTTTTAGGACTCCTGCAGGTTGCGGCCTTGTCACGAGGGGAAGCCGCGGCCTCGAGTTTGGCAGCAAAGGAGAAGTAGCAGACAGCGCCGGCTGTGAGTGACGCGGACGACCCCTGGGAGCTGCGGAGACCCAGCGTGAAGACCCCCGGCTGGAGAGGACCCCTCAGCCTGCTGCACGGGAAGAAAGTGCCGATCCGTGACCCCGCGGCGCTCCCACAGCAGAGACGTAACAGACGCGGCGGAGGCTATAGCCAGGCGCGTGAGTACGGGCGGCTACTGAGCCGTCAGGCACAAGGCAGGAGAAGACCCGGGGAGAGGGGAAAGTGGCAGCCCACAAGCACCAGGGGAAAGGGGGTACACGGCCTTGAGACCTGGGCAGGTGGGGTGATCCCCTGTCCACCCAGAGCGAGCAGCCATCTTGGAGGGGCAGCCTGCCCTGCATATAATCTGAGACCAGCAAGCTTCAGCCCCGCGGGCATACAACCCCCTCTGACACCCCTCACACTGATATCCCTAACCTGCCACCCTCTGAACAGTACAAATAAAAATCTAGAAAACAAAAAAAAAAAGAGAAAGGGAGAATAAGTAGAAGGGACCCATTATCCCTCTTCTCCTGTGATTGCACTCTTGACCCCCAGCACTGTTACCCCTTCAGGGCCAGAGAGAACCAGGCTGCATATAACCAATATGCTCCCAGAAGCTACACCTGAATGCCCTGGGCATTATTGTAAAGCCCCGTCCAGCCCTACTGTGACCCCTGGTGCTCTGTTGCCTCAGAGGCTTGGGGAAACAAGTGCTCAAGATCAAAAGTATAGGGGAGGGCATCCCATACTGCTCTACTGTGGTGGCCTCTGAGGCTAGAACTGACCTGTGACACTAAGGGGCCTGGGTCTCATCAGCTGGCAGTATATGATTGATGGTCTGCTGCGTACTCCTGGGATCTAGACGCCACTATACGGCTGACCCCCCTACTATTGTAGCCCCCCTGGCACTCCTTTCCACAACCGGGGCTCCCTGAAGCGACTCTCTGGCAATCAGGAAGTGTTCAGTTATATACCCTTTGCCAGCAGGGATGGGCGCCCGCATATGACTCTCTCCTCTCGATCACCCCCCGTATCCTAATGATCTGCAACGGAACACCATATGTTTATTAATTGAAGTAATGCTGCTTGTCTGACCAAACCTACCTCCCCCCATCGCATTAATATCTGATTGGTTTCGGCTTTTTATACAGTGTTTATCTCGCCGGTATGCCTTCCAAAAGGAGCAAAATCTCCAAATCAGTGTCTCAGGTTCCCTTTTTCAAACCGAATCCCAGGAACTCCAGTGGCGGGTCAGAGGCCAACATCACGCCCTCCCGGCACTCTGTGCCTAACCCCCCTCCCTATGACCCTTCTACCTCTCATGATATCACGCCGGGACCCCCGGCACGCTCAGAGATCCCTGACGATGCAGCCCTAACAGTGGGCACCCTGAAGATACTGCTCACCCAAATGAAAGACGAGGTGACGTCCGAAATCCGCACCTCACTTCAGTCCTGCCAGCGCTCTATTGACGACCTGGGGGAGCGTACCGATGCCCTTGAGACCAAGATGGGGGAGATGGTAGGATCCCATAACGATTTGATAGACTCTCATGCCTCCTTGGAGGAGGAAGTAGCTGCGCTTAAGGAGAGGCTAGTGGACATGGAGGACAGATCACGGAGGAATAACATTAAGATACGGGGTATCCCTGAGAACATTTCTAATAGCAGTCTACACGACTTTGCCGTCGATCTTTTTAGGAAATTGCTCCCATCAGCTTCCTCCGCGGATCTTCTTCTGGATAGGATACACAGATTACCCAAAGCCAGGTCGGCTCCTGAGGGCGTCCCGAGAGATGTACTGATGAGAGTGCATTTCTTCCACATCAAAGAAGCGCTTCTTAAGGCCGCAAGGCCCACGGCGGAGTCTGCTTCAATCTTGGGCTCCCTGCAACTCTATGGAGACTTCTCCAGAGCAACTCTACTTAAGAGATGCTCCCTGCAGCCCGTTACATTGGCCCTCAGGAAGGCGAACATCCAGTACCGTTGGGCCTTCTCCACCCGCCTCCTCATACAGAGAGAAGGCTCTACAATTTCTGTTACTTCCGCTGAGGAGGGTTTGAAGCTTATGTCCGCTTGGAAGTTGAGCGACACCCCTGCAGGGGCATCTCCGGCTCGGCGACTTCAGCAGGACTGGTCGCTGGCGGAGTAGTAAATATATTTGTCTAGCCTCTCATAATAAGTACCTGTAGCCGTGTTATTCTGCATGCAATGAACTGTGTGAAATTTGTATTCTTATTTTGCCGGGATACTACCGGGCCAGGCATCGGTGAAGCTAGGCTGCCCTGGATTATCCAGACAAAAATTTTAGGCATTATGACTGCATAGATTACTTGGTTGATGTTGCCCGGACTGGCCTGAGTACCCCGGTGGACTTACCTAATTTAGAGTCTTATTGATATATGGCTATAGGTACCGTTTTGTCATATTTAGTTTAAAGTGCATAACTAGACGATAGTAACATATAAGTTGTTCTGGGGATAGCCCCTATCCGGGCATGTGTGTCTTGATGTTACTCAGACATGCATGCTCCACAAGTTCTATGACATCGTTACTTCTTCAAATTAAGTTATGTTGTGTTACATTCTGTGTTAAAGATCTTTTGTTTCTTAGGATAACTGTGGGGTGATTGACCACTACCCCACACAACCTGGTTGAGATGACCTCTGTCAGGTCTCTCACTACGACTCCATATGGAGTCGCCAGTTCTATTCTTTTTTTTTCTTCTCTATACCTCTGTGCCCCTCTTTTTCCCTCATGTGTCCTGTCTCCACCTTTGTATGTCTCAAGCGGTCTCACTCTGGGCGACTAGGCGCCACCTTGTAGCGTTTCATACGCTCCCTACCATGAAATTTGATTATGGTTAACATTGTCACATTAAATGGCAAAGGTTTAAATTCTCCCCAAAAGAGGAAGTTGGCTTTGGCTTATTTTCATAAATTGAAAGCACATATCGTTGCAGTCCAAGAGACACATTTCATTAAAACGGCCCCTCCAAAATTCTCCAATAATAGATACCCACACTATTACACTGCAAATGGCCCACATAAAAAAGCAGGTGTCGCTATCTTAGTATCTGCTTCTTGCTCTTTTACTATCAACTCACAGTACGCTGACCCGGACGGCAGATTTTTAATCTTAGTAGGCCAACTGGACGGGATTAAGACTACACTTGTCACTTGCTATGCCCCGAACACTAGGCAAATTACATTTAGCAGAAAACTCCTTTCTATTGTGCAGAAACATACTAAAGGTGCCCTTTTGATTCTAGGGGACTTTAATATGGTATTGGATTCAGTTATGGATAAGTCCCGCCTCGTAATTTGTAGAGACCTAAATTCCCCTGACCATTCCAAGAGGTTTAAACAAATTATTAATGAATACGACCTCCAGGATGCTTGGCGCGCCAGGCACCCTGGACAACGAGACTATACTTTTTTCTCGCACCCTCACCAGTCGTATTCGAGGATAGATCTCACCCTGACTGACAAATGGACTCTGGCTTCTATCCGTAAAGTTGAGATATTGTCCATCACGTGGTCTGACCATTCCCCGGTACTACTGGTGTAGGTTCTGGGCTCCTTCATTACTCCACCGGGTCCATGGCGGCTGGGAGGTCGGCTTTGACAAATATGGACTCCAGAAAGTCCATTCAGGACTCTCTCTCTCTCTATATCACTACTAACAAACCAGAGGACACGGGGACATTTAATCACTGGTGTGCGTTGAAGGCTGTAGTGAGAGGTTCTGCAATACAGGCAGCAGCCAGGGCAAAGAGGGCAGAAGCCAGAGACTTGCTGGCGGCGGAGGAGGAGCTCTCTAGACTAGAAGCGGTCCATAAGGCTGACCCCTCGGACAGGGCTACTCATATAGCACTGCTGCAGGTTAGAGATAAGATCAACGCCGCTTCTCTTCGAGAAGTACAAAAAAAATCTCTAGATTAAATCAGTGCTTTTACCTTTATGGTAATAAGGCCGGAAGGCTTTTAGACAGGAAACTGAGGGGTAGAAGAGCCAAAGCAAGAGTAGATCTTTTGATTAACTCCAAAGGTACCAGAGTTGTTGACCCCTTCCAAGTCGCGGACACATTTGCGGAGTATTATACTAAATTGTACAATCTCAATAAGGATCCACACACTCCCCAGCCTTCAGGAGCAGATATTAACGCTTTCTTAGACAGTATTAGGCTGCCGAGGTTGGACCCCGAGGTCTGTCAAACCCTTGGCACCCCCTGGTCCCTGCTGGAAGTTGAGACAGCTATTGATGGCTTGCCCCGGGATAAGGCCCCTGGCCCTGATGGATATCCCTCAAATTTTTACAAATGTTTCAAGGTGGAGCTGGGTCCGGTGCTGACTAGAGTATTTAATGAGGCATCCCTGACGAAGGGGTTTCCTAAAGAAATGCTCGAAGCCCGAATAGTAACCATTCCTAAGCCCGGTAAACCTCCCAACTTGGTCCAGAACTATAAGCCCATTGCCCTACTAAATACAGATTTGAAACTGTATGCTAAATTGATAGCCAATAGATAAGCTCCCTTACTTCCATCGCTTGTAGGAGGGGACCAGGTGGGCTTTGTACCGGGAAGACAGGCCCCGGATAACACTCGCAGGGTCTTCAACGTTGTGGAAGTGTGTGACCGTACTAAATCCCCACTACTATTGCTTTCATTAGACGCTGAGAAAGCGTTTGACAGGCTACACTGGGGGTATTTAAGAGAAGTACTATCACGTTTTGGTCTTAGTGGATGGTTCTTTGACTCTATATTCGCTTTATATACTTGCCCGTCCGCGAGAGTGTTCGTGAATGGATGTTTATCCTACAGTTTCCCGATAACTAACGGCACAAGGCAGGGGTGCCCCCTATCTCCGCTCATATTTGTGTTAGCTATGGAGCCCCTGGCTGAGAAGATTAGATCCGATGGCCGAATAATTGGACCGACTATAGGAAATATCTCACATAAAGTATGTCTATTTGCAGACGATGTTTTACTATGCCTACAAGAGCCGGAAAGATCTCTGAATGCCCTACATGAGGTCTTGGAGGTCTATTCCTCCGTTTCATATTATAAGCTCAATACATCCAAGACCGAAGCTCTCCCACTAAATATCCCCACTGTAGAGGTGATTTGCTTGAAAGACAGGTATCGCTATGCGTGGCAAGGGAGAGCAATTAAATACCTAGGAGTGTATGTCTCCAGAGACACACATCTGATTGAATGCAATTTTCTGCCACTCCTACACTCCTTCCAAAAACTAATAACTGAGTGGTTTATCCACGAAATCTCCTGGTTGGGTAAAATTGCAGCCTCCAAAATGGTCCTTCTCCCTAAACTTATCTACCTTTTCCGAGCAATACCTAGGAGGCCCCCCAAGTCCTTAATATGTAAAATCAATACCCTTTTCACTAAGTATATCTGGAAAGGTTCGAAACCCTGATTAGCTAGAAAGATTATGGTACTTCCAAAAGCCCTGGGGGGAGTAGGGTATCCGGATATTGAAAAATATCATATGGCCTGCATACTAAGCCAAGCTAGGGACTGGTTGGATACTAGCACTCCGAAACCATGGGTTACCTTGGAGCGGTCAATGTCTACGACCATTCCACTCGTAGATCTGCTTTGGGTTCCCCACCGGGACATCCCAGGAAGATCGGAACTTAGCCTAGCCACAAGAGCGACACTGGAGGTGTGGTCCGGGGTACTTGGAGGTGTGGGAGGACTGGGCCTTCCTAGTGCAGAAACTTCGCTTGTAGACGTTTCTAAACTTATTCCCAATCTGAAACTAGACTCATTGATTGATGCAGGGATCTCCAACCTGGGACATCTGTTAGAGGCGGGAACCCTCTTACAATTCTCTGCTCTACAGGGGAAATTTGGGCTACCTAAAAACGATTTTTATAAATACTTGCAAATCCGCCATTGGTTATCTGCTACCCGGACGGGCCAGGCTCTCACCCTACCTGCCCCGGGGCCCCTCACCTCCAGGTTATACAACCAGACACACAAAAGAGGTATCTCCAAGTGGTATGACTATTTAGTTTCTGAAACTAAGCAGTAGAAACTGCCAGCCCAGCTTAAGTGGGAGGTGGACCTTAATGTGTCTTTTAGCGAGGAAGTTTGGGAGTCTATCCTTTACTCCGGCTTCAAAATGTCCAAATGCTTACACCATGCTGAAATGTTTTTTAAACTCTGTCACAGGACGTACTCTACTCCCAAAAGACTACATGCTATTTGGCCGACTGTCTCACACCTGTGCTGGAGGAATTGTGGAGGCGTGGGTTCTATACTACACATATTCTGGCAATGTCCATTATTATCCCCATTCTGGGCGGAAATATCTTCCCTTATTAATGCTGTACTCAGAATTCGTCCCCAGTTAGACCCAGTAGTGGCACTATTACATCACTCTGACTTAATTACAGGGGGGGACCTGTATATTATGAGACATATCTTAATTGCCGCCAAGGCGGCTATTGGACAATTATGGAAGTCGACGGAAATACCCTCAGTCCGACAAATTATCAATAAGGTACATAGCCACTTCCTCTTCGAGACGACAAACGCTCGGTTCTCCTCCTCGGCGTCCTCAATCCATTTGAGGTGGTTTAAATGGAGTGAATACCGGGAGTCCCAGGGCCTCCCACTATCCAGCGGGGAGACATGGGATCTTTCAACCCTCAATTCCCCCCCTCAACCGCAAGAGCATTGATCCACAACAGTGCTGTCAACTGTTACAGCCAGACCTGCACCCTCAACTGATGGGCTGCCTGCCCAAGCATTGCTAATCATTCCCCCGTTTCCCTCTTGTGTCTATTTCTCTTCTCTCCTTCTCCCCTTAAAACCTGCCTTCCCGGCCGGCCGGCTGGGGCGGACGTTTCTCCTTCTTTTATTCTCTCTATTACTATTCCTCTATCATTTTAAATATAGGTCAATGTTTATCTATGTGTTTTTCTGATCATAACATTTAGTCATACAACTTTACTCTCTGTATTGTTCAATTTCAATGCATATGCTACTCTGTATGTTTGCACCATATTTCTTAATATGTGATCTAAATCTGTGACCTAATAAAAATTTATTATGGAATAATTAATTGAATTATATATAGTCCACTGGTGCTGCCTGCACTGAATACTGTGAATAGAGGTTGCCAGTATTATTTACTCAGTCCACTGTTGCCACTGGCAGTGTTACTGCCTAAGTGTACCTACCTAGTAGTACAACTACATACTAGGCTGCTATATCTAATTTAATTAAAAAATAATACTTGTGCTGTGTGGGACTGTAAAAAATAATTCCATGCTGCTGGTGCACTGACGTGTGCCACTGAGTGCCACTACCAAGCAGTACCTAATAATAAAATTAATTATGATAAATTCTGCTGGTGCACAATACTAGTATTGCTGACGTATCTACCTGTCTTGTGCCTAGTACTGTCTTATCTACCTGTCTGGTGCCTAGTACTGCTGTATCTACCTGTCTGGTCTGTGGCCCACTGCCTAATACTGCCATATCTACCGTCTGTTTTGGGGCTCACTGCCTAATACTGCCGTATCTACCTGTCTGGTCTGTGGCCCACTGCCTAATACTGCCATATCTACCGTCTGGTCTGGGGCTCACTGCCTAATACTGCCGTATCTACTGTCTGGTCTGGGGCCCACTGACTAATACTGCCGTATCTACCGCTGCAGTGTTACTCTTACATGAGCCATGTGTTTGTGCCGCACACTTGTGTGACTTAGCATAGTTATCCAGCTACCTCGGTGCAACCTTTTGCCCTAAAAACAATATTGTGAGGTGTTCAGAATAGACTTGAAATGAGTGGAAATTAATGTTATTGAGGTTAATATAGCGTAGGAGCAAAAAAAAGAAAAAACAAATTCTGTTTGCAGTTTTTATGCTTTTTTAACAAAAAAAACAGAACCCAAAACCTAAGAAATCCAAACACAAAACACTTAGGAGGTGTTTTGGCAAAACCCATTAGAACCCAAAACCTCAAGGTAATCTGAACCCAAAACCCGAAAAGTGGCCGGTGCACATCCCTAGTTCATACAGGATTTTGCCACTAGAGCTGTTCCACTAATTTAATGTCTTAAAAGACAGTCCCCAACAAAATAACATGGTCTAGACCAGTGGTTCTCAACCTCAGTCCCCAATTACCCCCAACAGTGCATGTTTTCCATGTCTCCACACAGAAACACAAGTGAAATAATTAGCTCCACCTGTGGATCTTTTAAAATGTGTCAGTGAGTAATGAGTGCACCTGGGCAACTGCTGGTTGACCTAGAACTTTTGGGGGTACTTGAGGACCGAGGTTGCGAATCAAGGGTCTAGGCCAGTGGAAATTGCTTGGTAAGGTTAAAGATGAGCTTTGTGTACAGAGCCTGTTTCGCGAGCTCCTGATTTAAAAAAAAAGCTTGTGTTGCAGACTTATGCCTCTGGGACAGGATTAGGGGCAGACCTTCCCAAGAGGTAGATGGAGAGGAGAAGCTTTAGCCATAAATTACTGCCCACAGAACATAAGTACTTAACTGTAGAGCAGGAGTGCTTAGCAACTAAGTGGGTACTGGAGTCTTTATTTAACCCCTTCCTGACACAGCCAGTTTTTGCCTTCCTGACAGAGCCCTTTTTTTCAAATCTGACATGTATCACTTAAGTGGGGATAACTTTTTTTTGCTTTTACTTATCCCAGTGATTTTGAGATTGTTTTCTCGTGACACATTGTACTTCAAATTAGTGGTAAATTTGGGTCGATACAGTCTGTGTTTTTTTGTGAAAAATACCAAAATGTCGTAAAAAAATGGAAAATTTAGCAATTTGCAAAATGTTAAATTTTCTGCTTGTTAGACAAATAATCATACCACTCAAAATAGTTAATAACTAACATAGACCATATGTCTACTTTATGTTTCCATCATTATTTCAACTTCCTTTTAATTTTTTTGGACACTAGGAGGCTTACAATATGAATAGCAAATTCTCAAATTTTCAAGAAAATTTCAAACACTGATTTTTTTAGGGACCAGTTCAGTTCTGATGTGACTTTGAGGGACTTGTATGTGAGACACCCCCATAAATGATGCCATTTCAAAAACTGCACCCATCACAGTATTCAAAACAGCATTTTGGAAGTTTGTTAACCCTTTAGGTGTTTCACAGGAATTAAAACAAAGTGTAGGTGAAATTTCAAAATTTCATTTTTTTTGCAGATTTGCAATTTTAATAAATTTTTCTAAGGAACACAGTAGATTTTACTAGAGAAATGTGACTAAAAATTGATTCCCCCAATTATTTTGTTTTCATAAATATCCTATATGTGGCCCTAGTGTGCACGTTGACCAAACCACAGGCTTCATAATAGAAGGAGCACCTACTTGATTTTGGAGCCTCCTTTTTATGAGATTATTTTTTAGGCACCATGTAGGTTTCTAGGCACCATAAGATGCTAAAATTTAGGAACCCCCCCACAAGTGACCCCATTTTGCAAACTACACCCCTCAGAAAATTCATCTAGGGGTATAGTGTACATTTCAAACCCCCAGGGGTTTCACCAATTGTGGTACAACTGGGCAGTGAAAATGAAAAATTAATTTTTTTACACAAAAATGCAGTTCTGGCTCAAAATTTTTCATTTTCACAAGGAATGAAGGAGACAAAGCACCCCAAAATCTGTGCCCCAATTTCTCCCGAGTACGGCAATGCCTCACATGTGACCAAAAAATACCATTTGGGTGCATGGCAGGACTCAGAAGGGAAGGAGTGATTTTTGGATTTTGCAGCTCAGATTCTGGTGGAATGTTGGTGGGTGCTATGTCGCATTAGCAAGACCCCCAAAGAACCAATACAGTGGAACCCCCCCACAAGTGACCCCATTTTGCAAACTACACCCCTCAGGGAATTCATCTAGGGGTATAGTGTACATTTCAAACCCCCAGGGGTTTCACCAATTTTGATACAACTGGGCTGTGCAAATGAAAAATTACATTTTTTACACAAAAATGCAGTTCTGGCTCAAAATTTTTCATTTTCACAAGGAATGAAGGAGAAAAAGCACCCCAAAATCTGTGCCCCAATTTCTCCCGAGTACGGCAATGTCTCACATGTGACCAAAAAATACCATTTGGGTGCATGGCAGGACTCAGAAGGGAAGGAGTGATTTTTGGATTTTGCAGCACAGATTCTGGTGGAATGTTGGTGGGTGCTATGTCGCATTAGCAAGACCCCCAAAGCACCAATACAGTGGAACCCCCCCACAAGTGACCCCATTTTGCAAACTACACCCCTCAGGGAATTCATCTAGGGGTATAGTGTACATTTCAAACCCCCAGGGGTTTCACCAATTTTGATACAACTGGGCAGTGAAAATGAAAAATTACATTTTTTTACACAAAAATGCAGTTCTGGCTCAAAATTTTTCATTTTCAGAAGGTATGAAGGAGAAAAAGCACCCCAAAATCTGTGCCCCAATTTCTCCCGAGTACGGCAATGCCTCATGTTTGACCAAAAAGTGGCAGGACTCAGAAGGGAAGGAGTGATATTTGGATTTTGCAGCACAGATTCTGGTGGAATGTTGGTGGGTGCTATGTCGCATTAGCAAGACCCCTAAAGCACCAATACAGTGGAACCCCCCCCACAAGTGACCCCATTTTGCAAACTACACCCCTCAGGGAATTCATCTAGGGGTATAGTGTACATTTCAAACCCCCAGGGGTTTCAACAATTTTGATACAACTGGGCAGTGAAAATGAAAAATTACATTTTTTTACACAAAAATGCAGTTCTGGCTCAAAATTTTTCATTTTCAGAAGGTATGAAGGAGAAAAAGCACCCCAAAATCTGTGCCCCAATTTCTCCCGAGTATGGCAATGCCTCATATGTGACCAAAAAATACCAGTTGGGTGCATGGCAGGACTCAGAAGGGAAGGAGTGATTTTTGGATTTTGCAGCTCAGATTCTGGTGGAATGAATGGTGGGTGCTATGTGGCATTAGCAAGACCCCCGAAGCACGGTGAAATGATGAACCTAATAATCCATAGATGTGTGGTATATTTTAAAACACTCCTTTATACATAGGCCGGGTTTGTCGGGGCAAGTTTCACAGTGGAAAATAGTTTCCTTTCTTATTCCCTTTTTATAGCAAACTTTGCACCTTTTTTGTGTCCTGCCCTTTCTTGCAGTGGAGGGGATTTCGTTAGGAAAATGCTGCCCTGGTACAATACGGGGGCCAGTACTAGAAGTACTGGGGCCCTCTGCCTGCTGGTTCCCAAATATTAGGCCCTTTATGACTTCCTCTTGAAAGTGCATAAATGTCCCCCTCTGGCTGGTAGAACGGAATAGCACGTAAGCGTTATACAGTGCCATCTGGATGATATACACGGCCAGCTTCTTGTACCAGATTTTTGTTTTCCGCAGGGCACTGTACGGCTTCAGTACCTGATCTGAAAGATCCACTCCGCCCATGTACCTATTGTAATCTAGGATAAAATTAGGTTTTGAGGTGTGGGTACTGGTACCTCGTACAGGGATGGAGGTGGTACTGTCTCCATGAATTGTTGTCAGTATAAGGACATCCCTCTTGTCCTTATATTTGACCAACAACATATTTTCGGTGCATATTCCCCTGCTTTCACCCCTTCTCATTACTTGGGCAATGTTCGTTTTTGGGAGGCCTCTTTGGTTCTTACGCACAGTACCGCAAGCTGCTGTACCTCTTGAACCAAGGGCCTTAAACAGGGGGATGCTAGTGTAAAAGTTATCCACATAGAGGTGATAACCTTTATCCAGGAAGGGGTGCACTAAATCCCAGACAATTTTTCCACTAACACCTACGAGGGAGGGGGGGCATTCTGGCGGTTCAATTCTTGAATCCTTCCCTTCATATACCCTAAACCTGTGGGTGTACCCTGAGGTGCTTTTACACAGCTTATACATTTTTATGCCATACCTTGCCCTCTTACTGGGAAGGTACTGGCGGAATTTAACCCTTCCTTTAAAATGTATAAGGGACTCGTCAATACAAATAAATTTTTCAGGGATGTACATCTCTGCAAATTTGGCACTGAAATGATCAATGACCGGCCTGACTTTGAATAGCCGGTCAAAGGTGGGATCATCTCTGGGTGGGCACAGTGTATTATCGGTGTAATGTAAAAATTTAAGGATTATCTCAAAACGAGCCCGAGTCATGGCCATACGGTAAAATGGGGTGCTGTACAGAACATCTGTACTCCAATATTGCCTAATTTCTGGCTTTTTTACTATGCCCATATGTAACACCAGACCCCAAAACGTCATCATCTCTACTGCATCTACAGGGGTCCACCTAGCAAATGATGACGTGGGGTTTTGAGCAATAAACTGCTGGGCATATAAATTAGTTTGGTCCACCATTAAATTTATAAAATCATCAGAGAAAAATAATTTCTCTGAGACCTGCTGAATCAAATTGGATTCCTGGGATGGCCAAAAACTCAGGAACCTGGGGCTCAAAATTGTCTGGTGGTGGGGTCCATACGGGATCAATCATTTGGGGGGGGGTCTCAGCTGCTCTACGGGGGCGTCTTTGAGGGGGTCCCTCATCACCAGAGGAGGAAGAGGAGCTTAAGGCGAATCCTTCAAATTCCCCGCTTGCATCACTGGCTGTGTCAGAGTCAGAGTCAGAGGCAAGCATGGCATATGCCTCCTCCGCTGAATACATTCTTCTGGATGACTGGGATGACATTTGGGATGACATTTGGGATGACATTTGGGATGCCATTTTTATTTTTGTGTTTCTGTAAGTGTAATGTTTCAACACGTGTATAGTGTAGGGGGGGTACAAACTTTATATGTAGTGTGTAGTGTGTATGTAGTGCAGAAAAAAAAATACTTTATACAGGAATTTGATCCCAATAAAAAAAAAAAAAAATTGAAGGGGTAAAAAAAAAAAAAAAAAAGGTCCTGCGCCAAAAATTGAGCACAGATGTTGGTCAGTAACGTCCGTCACTGAACAGGGTACTTATGTAATATCTGGGCTCCCGTTTTTCTTATGAGACCGCGTCCCCTCGCGGGGCTCGCTGCGCTCACCACGCTTCGGGCACGGTGGCTCGCTGCGCTCGCCACACTATATAAAATCAACTCCATGTGTAGTTGGATAGTAGGGGTATGAAAAAATGGGGTGCATTTATCATGGAAGCCCAGATAATACATAAGTACCCTGAACAGCGCTCAAAGGCAACAGGAATTTGATCCAAAAAAAAAAAAATAGATCAACCCTGTGCCGAAAAAGCTGATCAGTGATGTACGTCACTGATCAGCGCACAGTGGCCACAGGACACCCACAAAATCACAGTGTGTGTAAAAAAAAAAAATTAAAAAAAGACCCCACAGCACCCTCAAAAAAAAAAAAAAAGGTGATCAGTGATGCGACACTGATTACCAGTGAGGGGCAGCAGGTGCACAACCTTTGGTGCAACTGACAGTGCAACTGGCAGCAACTGACAGGTATATATATAAAAAAAAAAAACCCTGCACCCCCAAAAAGTTGCTGATCAGCACAGATATACTGATCAGCACAAAAGGGGGGGTAGCAGACACAAAATATAGCACTCTCTATCACTCTCTGTCACTATCTCTCTCTATCTCTCACTATCTATCACTCTCTATCACTCTCTATCACTCTCTATCACTCTCTATCACTCTCTGTCACTATCTGTCCCTATCTCTCACAATCTGTGACTCTATGACACTGCTGCAGCAGCACACACAGAAGTCACAAGATCCAGGAAGTATCCAGCTGCTGGCAGCACGCTACCAGCGGTGATCAGCGGTGATCAGGTAAGTTTCAGGCAAGGATCAGGTATGTATCACGACAGATTGGCACGGTGACCGCTCTGCACGCAATTCCAGACCGGAATGGCGTCTGCAGCGCAGTCACCGTTAGTTTATATCACGCGCCTTGGCTGTGATTGGTCCGTGGGTCCCACGGACCAATCACAGCCTTGGGGGCAGGTGGGGTGAGGTGTCGTCGTCACCGATGACCCCCTCATGCCCCCTGATGGCCGGCGGTGATTGACACCTGTGTTACCGAGCGTCTGATTCGCCAGTAACACAGGAAAACGCTGTGAATGGCTGTTCACACTAAACAGCCAATCACAGCGATTGCCGACGGGGGGCGGCATCGCAGCCCCCCCTGGGCATGCAGGGACATGTCTGCTGTCAGGGACAGCAGACATCGTCCCTCTGTCACTGCGTCTCGAGAGGCAGTGGCACTTTGAAGTCATGACGTATATATACGTCATGTGTCGGGAAGTACATCCCGGCCATGACGTATATATACGTCAAATGTCGGGAAGGGGTTAATGAAATGAGAATTTTTGTTGGTCAAAGACCATGCACCCTTGCAATGGATGCACATGAATAATGAGGTGAATGCCTGTATGACCCATTGGTTTTTGGCCTTAAAGATATCTAAGTTTTAGGTTCGACATCATCTGGGAAACATCACCTCAATGAAGATGCCCTTTCCAGGAGGTGTGTTGGTCCTGATCCTCCAAGCAACTCTATGGTGAAGCTAGAGGAGGAGGAAGAGGGAGAGGTGGGTGACCACTGTAAAGTGTTGGAGAGCTGTGTACCTGGGCTAATGACATATGTAGAGGTGGGCAAGGCAGAGAGCTTGCCTGAAAATGTCTTAGCTTCACCAGGGTGGTTGAAACTAAGGGGGGAGAGTGTAGCAGGGACAGCATATTTCCATATGAGGGCAATGTGGAAGATCCAGTCCAAGTATTAGAGCAGCAACAGCAGAAAAATTAGATCCATTCCAGGTAAATTAAATCCAGTCTCCTGAACTGATGTGATCAAGGTTTGGATGACTAGCAGCACTTGTGGCTTCCTGTTATATGTGGGGCAGGAGGTCATTGCTCCCAAGGCTGAAAATCAGATGGGACATAGACCAGTAATGTAATATTACATTAGGTGCTTCGGAGTGTACCCTGACTGTGAAATCAGTGGAAAATCCTGCAATCCTTTAGCCTTGTTTGCCAAGCTTTTACCTGGTATGCTGTTTACCTGCTACAAAATAAAGACTCGGGCTTCATTTCTTTCCAGTGTATGTGATTCCTTGTCACTCTATACATTTTTGCCATACATATAATCTAATTCTATGGTTGTACCTACAGTATATTAACATAAATATATTACATGTGCACAATAAAATATGACACCAAACACTTCTGTGCCTCCATAATTACATAAACAATCACAAATATTAAGTCTCTTCTGGTTATCCTACCTGTATATTGATCCTGCAAGTGGGAAGTTTATTCAATTCCTCAGTTATGATATGTGTTGTTTCATGCAACAAAAAAAACAGAAAGATCATAGCATAATACATTTATTCAAAGCATAAAAATAATCCTGTTAAAATATTTCCCCCAATGGGATTAATTTAAATTAAAAAAGTTCTCTAATGAGAAAAAGTACATAAATGACAGGCAGCCTGAAAGTCCACACCAATAAATTCACCATCGGTACTCTCATGCTTAACCCCTTCCCGACATTGCCTTTTAAGGTAATTTTTTTTTTTTTTCCTCCTTGTGTTCAAATAAGCGTAACTTTATTAATTTTCCGGCTATATAGACACATTAGGGCTTTTTTTTTGCGGGACAAGTTGTACTTTCTAATGGTACCATTTACTATACCGTATAATATTCTGGGGAATCAGGAAATAATTCAATGTGGGGTAAAAAAAAAAAAAAACGCAATTCCACAATTTTGCGCTGGTTACGGTTTTTTTGGAGTTCATAGTTCGTTTAAAATGATGGGTTATCTTTATTCTATGGGTCGTTACGATTCCGGTAATACCAAACTTATATAGTTTTCGTTACATTTTACCACTAAAAAAAAAAATAGAAAATGTTACGGTTTTTCGAATTTGCGTCGCGTCGCCATGTTCTGCGGCTTATAACTTTTTTATTTTTCCACCTACGGACCTGGGTGAGGGCTCATTTTTTGCGGGCTGAAGTGTACTTTTTAATTAATACCATTATGGGATATGGGCGACTTTCTGATCTCTTATAGTTATTTTTTTTTGGGTACGCGATGCGACCAAAAAGCGTAGTTTTGGCGTTGGGGATTATTTTCCGTTTACGCCTTTAACCGTGCGGGATAACTAATGTTATATTTTAATAGATCGGACTTTTAGGAACGCGGCGATACCAAATATGTTTATTTTTTTTATTATTTATTTATTTTTATTTGGGAAATGGGGAAAGGGGGGTGATTTGAACTTTTAATATTTTATTATTTTTTTTTTATTTTTAAACTTTATTTTTTTTTTTTTTTTACTTTTACTACAAGGCCCCCTAGTGTACTTGACCACTAGGGGGCGCGATCGCCTGTACTAGGTTCAGCCATAGAGCTCTATGGCTGAACGTAGTGATTTTTTGCACTTCCTATTACATCCTGCCTGAGGCAGGATGTAATAGGTATGAATACACGGACAGCACAGGGGTCTACATTAGACCCCTGGCTACCATGGCAACCGATCGGCACCCTCTGATCGCGCTGCGGGGGGCCCCGATCGGCGCCGGAGGGGGGCGCCCCCCCCTCCGATCAGCTATTTAAGCACTGCGGGCGCTTTGCCCGCGGTGCTTAAAGGGTTAAACGGCCGCGATCGGCGAACTCGCCGCTCGTGGCCGTGAGAGCAGGGACATGGCTGTAATATACAGCCATTACCTGCTCTCTATCAAGCCAGCTCACTCCGTGAGCTGGCTTGATTCACCCCCAACCGACATATGGCGTAAATGTACGTCATATGTCGGGAAGGGGTTAAAACCTTAACACTTAAACTACAACTTATCTACAAATAACGACACGGACACAAGTGCTGGCGTTTCAAAATAACGAATGTCAAATTTATTTTGACAACAGACTAATGACTATAAATATTGGTGGCGGCACTAAAGAACGGTCATACTAAAGAAAAGGGGGTGGGTAGGATCACCATAGCATTCACACACCGCTGGTGACCAACTCTCCCAGCCAACCACCCGTGTCGGTGATGGCAGCCATCTTCCGTGCATAGAAGTATGGCTCGTGACAATCGATGCCTGGAGAGCGCACCCACTATCTACACACATTCCATCTACATCATTGACCGTTCTTTACCGCCGCCTAATGAAGAAAAATAGAGAAGAATAGGGATGGGAGGGTGGGAAAATTTTTTCCAGAGAGGCTGAACTCCCTGGTCACAAGACCCTTCTCACCCCAAACTCCTCCACTTGCACCCATTGGCTGCCAGACGCAGCACACTGTCTCCTTCATTAACTGTTTCCTAGCTTGCAGCATGATAGCCCTTCGGTGATTTATGTCACCTCCTGCCTAATCAGCCATCGGTGTTACTTTCTCAGATAGAAGGTAGCATGTAATTACCCACCAGAACTACTATAGAAATGGTTAGTTCTCATACAAGCAGTAGAAAATCGAAGCGTGATGACAGATTACCGAATCCAGGACTGCTGCAGCAAAGTTATGGATGGAGCCTCCGCTTCTGAGGTGTGTGGCAATCCGGTTGTCTGTGCCTTCCAAAGCGTTTCAACCACAACCGTGATCTTTTTCAAGGCAGAGAAAGGTAGATGGTAGTCCATGGTCCAACCTGACCTTAAATAGCGTTTTAAAATGCTAAAACACAGCACCCGTGTAAGAGATGCCAGTTATCAGATCAATCACAGGCTTTCCTGGCGGTCACATGACCAAATTCCGTGCATGCATCCAATAGTCTTTCTGGAAAAAGAAAAACATCATAGCATGGCAGTTACTTAATATGGCAGAATGCACGCTTCCTGTTCACCTGCGTGTCTGTCATATCGGGAATGCTGGTTTTGTTAATGTTGTGGTCACTTGCTCCAGTCATGTCTGTTTAGTATGTCAAAATGGCAACCACAGATACTTTAGAAAAAACATAGAGGGGGATATTTAATAAGAATACGAATACAAAAAAATTCGTATTCGTATTCTTAAAACGAATGAATACGACTGGTGTAGTCATATTTTCATTCGTATTCCGGAGGATAATTTACTAATCAGTCGTATTTGACTGATTCGTATTATCAGATGGCATATTGATTTGTATTTTTTCTGATACGAATTAGTATTTTAAATGCAAATTCCTATTTTTACATACAAATTCCTATTTTAAAATACAAATTCCTATTTTAAAATACAAATTCGTATTGGTTTTAGCCTGCATGGATGAGTCAGATCAGTGCAGGCTGCAGTGTAAAAAAAAAAAGTCAAAATAAATAATTTTAAAAAATTGCATGGGGTCCCCCCCCACTGGCATAACCAGCCACAGGCTCAAAGAGCCGGGCATGTTTTTAAAAAAATCAGAAAACCATTTAAATAGGGCTTCGCTGATTTTTTAAAATCAACCGGGTATGGTTCCCAAAATAGGGGGAACCCCTACACTTTTTGTCCCCGGTATTTTTGGAACCAGGTCCAGCTCAATGAGCCTGCGGCTGGTTATGCTCAGCAGGGGGGACCCCATGCCATTTTCTTTATAACCTTTTTTTACATAAAATCCCACATGTCCTCAAATTTCACATTTTTAGAACTAAAAATCACACAATTTCATGACTAAAAAGTTAAAATGCACCATATCGCCACAAATTCACATCTCATAAAATATGCAAATTAGCTGAAAAAATGCAATTTAAAAAAGTGCGATGTGGTGCGATTTCGGAAAATGCTATTTTTTTCACATTCCATTAAATCTCAGCCCAGGTATCTCATAGCCCACACTGAAATGGTCTGTGAATGCAAACCTTGTGCCACGTTTGAAGCTGAGTGTGTATGTGTGCTTAGTGGCCTTTTATAAGTCACACATTTGTGATTTTGATCAGGTGGGGGTTATTTGCTGATTTTTTTCCTCATGTGTAAAATTTTAAGATGTGAAATACACTTCCAAATCAAGGGGTATTTTTTGGCATATTTTTTTAAGATTCGTATACATTTACGATTCATATTCGTATTTTTTATGAATACGAATTGTTAGTAAATGACTAAAGTACGTTGTTTTCATGTTAAAAATAGGTGTATTCTATCGATGTTGTATTAATTCATATTCAAAAATATGAAACGCCATGTATACACCATGAAAATGAATACATATCACCGTATTTTCAGTATAGTAAATCCTTAAAATGCGAATACGCATAAAAAAATCGTATTTTGCTGCACGAATACAAATTTATTTTATATGATTTTGCCTTAGTAAATTTCCCCCAGAGAATCAATCAAAGTCATATAAAACATAATTATATAAAATAAACAGTATAAAATATGTATAATATCATTGAAAATTAAACAGTATGGACTAAAATACAGATTTATCAGGACAGATCAAAGATAAAACTGAGGTAAGTATATAGCATTAGGATGTAGAGATGTACAGAAAGTGAGGATATTGGCGAGTGGTTGATATATTACAGGAACCACTTCAGCTTGAAATCTGAATTCAAACACCCGGTATAGGGTGTTTAATTCATAAATCATTTGCATCTCCCTTTTGGCTAATAGAGATGCAGTGTCTTTTTTATCTCATATGTCTTGACTAATAACCCTACATAGCGTTTTATTGATTGAGTGGAACATTTATGGAAAAGTTTGAAATGATTTAACAACGTATGCGTTTCCAGACTTTTCCTTATATTCCATGTGGTTGACATTTTCTCACTAGTTACTGTAATTCGTAAGCATTGAAGCCTGAAGCAGTCTGGTTTTCGGTACTATAATTGTTTTAAGGGTGTATCTGTTACAAAAGGTATAATATTTATGATTGATGTACCTCACCTTTAAATTCCTGAAATATGTCAATAAAAATTAGTATGATTCCTTTCCTAAATTATATAGTTTACTCTCACAATAGATATATGAATGTTTGTAACATACTTAGCTAGCGTTTTGTGAAAGGGCTGATCTAGGTATCAGTTAGAAACAAATTCATAGTATTACATATAAGTCATTTTAGCATTTCATTTATCTGAGATAATAACATACCAGTAGCTAATAATGTACGTCAGAGAATAAAATACAGGTATGAGGGGCTATTTAATTCAAAATGACAGCTCTCTCGGTATGATATATGACTCAAAGGTGTTTTCTAGATATTATATATAGTGAAATGTATGTAATAGATAACAAGATGGATATATAGTGAGATGAATAGAACAGAGAGGAGCATATGACAATACAGAAAGATGGATAAAACATATACTGAAATGGATATATGATATAATGAGACAGATATGCCATGTAGCATAAATATGACATATTACACATTATTGAACACACTGTAATACTAATTACACATTATGCCACACACTGTAAGGCCTTTTACATATGACACCACATACCTTAATGTCCATTACACATTATGCCACACACCTCAATGCCCAATACACATTATGCCACACACCATAATGCCTTTTACATATTATAAAACCCTCCATAATGCATTTTACTACACGCAGTGGCACATAAAGGCTCAGGCCTTAGCCTTTATTTATGAGTGGTGGTTTGCAACTGTTAACTACACATTTTTTTTCTTCTTCTCATGACTTTTCACTCAGAGTCTAGAAGAGGTGTAAAAAAATGAAAACCACTAAGGCAGTAGAACAAACTGTGTGCTCAGAAACAGAAATGTCACAAATACCTGTGGAAAGTATAAGTGTATCCATTTGTGCTATATGTGAGGCTGACTCGCTACCATCCATAATTTCTGCTCACCCTGCATATGTGGGATGAGCAGCAGAAGTGTAGCTGATGAAATAGAAATTGAGGATACCACCATGGAAATGCAAGAGGATGGGATATTTATGTAGTCATCCACAGCTACACAACAAGCCATGACAACAGGTGAGTAGGGGGAGTGTACCTTAATCCAGTGTAATCGAAAAAACTTGTGCTGAAACCCTTTGAAATAATCACATATGAAGTGAGTTACATCATGCTAGCTTGAGCCAGGTGATTCCCAAATTAGGTTTTGGAAAATCATCTGGAGAAATTGAAGGAGTATATGAAATTGCTTAATTCCACTATTCCACTTTGTATGTTGGACTTGTATATCAAGCACTTTATTTGCTTTGCCAGGATCTAAGGGTAAAAAATACATTATGGCAACCATGCTTGATACTTAGGGGGGTATGCAATTACCGGCAAGTATCTCCTGATGGGGGAGATGGCCGCCGAACCCTATTCAATGCTGTCTTCCTCGACAGCATTGAACAGGGTAGCTCATCAGAACGAGCATGACTTCACAAGCAGTTGGGCTTGTTCTGCCAAAAGCATCCAGGAAGTGACGAGATCTCGGCCGTAGCCCGCCTTTTCCCGGCCGCAACTCGCGGCTACGTCACCTTCTCGTCCCGCTGAATGGGACAGGGTCACGGCAGTCGAGCAAGCTCGACTGCCATGACCCCAGATTGAATAGCCCCTAAGTCATATGTCATGACTTTCTTTCTGATTGACCCTGATAAATCCGAAATAACTCTTGGTAAGTAAATTGGCAACTGAAGTGACACATGTCACTACAACATCTCCTTCAGTTTATTTGACTCAGCTTTCCCAAAAGATCCAGTGGTGATGCAGTCAACACAGCATTTTGACATCTGATTTGGTCTAAAACACTTGCCCAAAATTAGGGACACTTCTACCATAAATCCAGACTATTTTAATGACAGCATACACAAAGTAAGTAAGTTTTATTTATATAGCACACTTTCTCCAACAGGACTCAAGGCGCTTTACAGACATTAAGAATAACAATGCACATACTGCAATACAAAGGGTTATCAGTACAAGGAACAGGCAACAATGGCGGTACAGGTTTAGGTACTTGTGTATTTTGGCGGCGCCCATCGCATCGCATACCATAACGCATGCGATGGTATGCGATGCGACGCGATTTCGGTGGTTAGTGTACGATGGCATACAATTTTCAAATTGTATGCCATTGTACATGGCATACAATGCCATATGATGCGATGCGATGCGATTAAACATTGTATAAGCACCCTATTGGGTGCTTATACAATGTTAAGCACCCTAATGGGTGCTTACAATGTTAAATGCACCCCCACGCCACCCCCCCCCCACTATAAACGTGAACCCGAAGCGTGGCGAGCGCAGTGAGCCCGCGAGGGGCGGCGGTACGCGTCCTACGACCTTTTCATACCCCCACTATCCACGTCGGCGTGGAGTTGAGAATAGATTAGTATGGCGAGCGCAGCGAGCCACCGAGCCCGAAGCGTGGCAAGCGCAGCGCGCCCCGCGAGGGGACGCGGATACCTGTGAAGCCCGCGAAGGGACGCGTTTACCTGTGAAGGTATCCGCATCCCCTCGCAGAGATTTTATAGTTAACTTGCAAAATTACGTTTCACAATAACACTTTTCTGATATCTAAAGTAGAGATGAGCGGGTCCAGATCCCCGAGATCCGACAAATCCGAATATCGGGATCCGGGTCAGGATCCGAGTCGGCTCGGGAGTTCCCGCCTGAATTCCGGACCAATAACGAGGCCGAATGTCATCATCGCACTGTCGGATTCTCGCGGGAGCGGGATCTTATAAAAGACGCACGCGCGCTCCGCCATCTTCACTCCAGTCTTGGAGAGGGGACATAGTGCAGGGGAAGCTCCGTGTGCACTGTGCTGTACTCCTTGACACGTGCTCCGTGCTGCTGTGCGGTGCTTTCTGTGCTTTGCTGTGCTGTGGTCCATGCCCTCACTGACCTGTGTCCTCACTGTCCTGTGCCCTCACTGACCTGTGCTCCGTGCACTTGTTGAGACTCAGTGACAAGATTTATAGCCCTGACCCCTGGCCTGTTGTAGTGAACAAGCTACTTTGTGGTGATAATAACTGATAAGCCCTGTGTAGTTGACAGATTTATAGAGCCAGCTATTAGGCAACTTGTAACTAGTGTGACAGTTGTGATTTATACCCCTGAGCTCTGAGTCTGCAGATTAATGCAAGTGGCTGTGTCTAGTGTGACAACATATATATCCTGTGTCGACATATATATCCAGTGTAACTAGTGTGACAGTAGTGTGACATTTATCCTGTGTTTACAGTGACTACATATATATCCTGTGTCCAGCCAGTGTGACATAAATATTATCCAGTGTCTAGTGTGACGAGCGACATATATCCACAGTGTCCATTGTGTCGACATATCCAGTGTGTCCAGTGGGACATTTATCCTGTGTTTACTGTGACGACAATTCACCAAAATATTAATAAAATACAAACATAAACTTGAAGGATGATGGAGGATGAAATAGCGGGTGTTCAGCAACATGATACAAGTGCTGAAGTTGGTACCAGCAGTCAGATTCCTGATGGCAAGGCCGATGGTCGAAGACCTAGAGGCCATCTGAAAGCAAAGCATAAAGCGAAATTTACAATGGTCCATAGCAAAAAATTGAAGACCCCTGCTGAGAAAAATATAATTGGCAATATGCCCTTTACCACACGCAGTGGGAAAGAAAGACTACAGCCTTGGCCCTTGTTTCTGACTGATGGCTCTCAGAAGAATGATGGTAGCCCTTCTGCTACTATTTACAAAAAAATGCAATGTTTTACGACAAAGGACAGTTCACAAATCCCTGAGGAGAGTCTAAGTGTTTCCACGGATGCCATATGTGAGCCTGACCTTTCAAATACTGTTCATGAAGAGGAGGTTCAATCCACCATTTGCGTGCCCTCTGCAAGTGTGTGCAAGGGCATCCCCAGTCAAGATGCTGGCCTGGTTCTTGAGGATGCTTCTGAGGAATTGGATGAGGATGTGGATTCTGTTGGTGAAGCTGGCACACAGAGGGTTGTGGATGATGTCGATGTTGAGGATGATATGGTGTGTGTAAAGGCACAGACGGAGACAGTTGTTGCCAGGGGTTTGCAGAAGCCCATTGTCATGCCAGGGCAATAGACAAAAAAATCCACCTCGTATGTATGGAATTATTTCTACCCAAATCCGGACAACAACTGTCAAGCCGTGTGTAGCGTTTGTAAAACTATTGTAAGCAGAGGTAAGGACGTGCACCACCTTGGGACCTCATCACTGTTACATCATTTGCAGCGCATCCATAATAAGTTTTTGTCAAAAGAAACTGGCAACAAACATGTCGCAGCCTGCCCAGCGTCACCGTCCTGCTCCCCTTTCTCTGTTACATCCAAGGGCATGCAATCTCCTAAAACACCGGCATCATCCACATCCTCAGAGATTATGGAATTGGTAAAAAGTCCTGCACCCAATGTCATGATCCCGACTGAATCCTCTCCTATCCTGGATCCCTCAGAAGCATCCTTATCAGGTGACCCCATAACAACTATGTTGGTAATAGACGTGTGTCCAGTATCCGCAATTAATTCTGTGGGTTTTACCCAGTTGCTAGAGATCCTGTGTCCCCGTTACGAAATTCCATCTAGGTTCCACTTCTTCAAGAAGGCAATACCCAGACTGTACACGGACATTAAAAAAAGTGTTGTTACTGTCTGTCTGCTTCTGTACTCACTGTCGACTTAACCACGGATATGTGGACAAGCGGAACAGGGCAAACAAAAGACTACATGTCTGTGACTGCTCACTGGGTGGATGTGTTGCCTTCAGCAGCAGCACCAACAGCAGCAGCAGCAACATCATCTCCCATTGCTATTCAGAGGCAGGCTACACTGTGTATCACCGGTTTCAGTAAAAGGCACACAGCGGAAAACCTCCTAGAAAAACTACGGGAAGTCATTGCGCAATGGCTTACCCCACTTGGACTCTCCTCGGGATTTGTGGTATCCGACAATGCCACCAATATTATGAGTGCATTACATGTGGGCGAATTCCAACATGTCCCATGTTTTGCTCACACAGTAAATTTGGTGGTGCACCATTTATTGAAAAAGGACAGGGGTGTTCAAGAGATGTTGTCCGTTGTTCGGAAAATTTGTGGACATTTTCGCCATTCTGCAAGTGCGTGCAGAAAATTGCAAGACTTGCAAGAAAAGCTAAATTTGCCCTGCCATCAGCTGAAGCAAGAGGTGGTCACGAGGTGGAATTCCACCCTCTATATGCTTCAGCGGATGGAGGAGCAGCAAAAGGCCATCCAAACCTACACCTCGACCTATGACATAGGGAGAGGAACGGGAATGCACCTGAGTCAAGCTCAGTGGAGAATAATTTCCGTGGTGTGCAAGATCCTGCAGCCCTTTGAGGCTGCTACACGCGAAGTTAGTTCTGACACTGCCAGCTTGAGCCAGGTCATTCCCTTGATAGACCTTTTGCAAAACCAGTTGGAGAAATTGAAGGAGGAGTTGAAGCAGAGTGAATCTGCTAAATATGTAGGAATAGTGGATCACGCTATTAGTTCACATACCAAGAATCCAAAGGTCGTCGATCTCTTACAATTAGATCATTATATTTTGGCGACAATACTGGATCCTAGGTTTAAGTCTTACATTGTGTCTTTGTTACCAATGGGAACAAATCTGCAGAGGTGCAAAGACCTCTTGCTCCAAAAATTGTCAGCTGAAGCGGAAAGTGGCAGGCACACAACTTCTCCTTCAATTTCTACCACTGGGGTTGCGAGGAAAAAGCTACATTTGCCTAAGAGACCCACTGCTATTCAGTCTGGAAATATATTTGACATCTGGTCCGGACTGAAGGAGCTTCCTAGCATAATGGACATGTCGACTGCTACTGACTATGATGCTATCACAATTGAAAGAATGGTGGATGACTACTTTGCCGATAGCATCGATATATGTATGTCAGATTGTCCATTCCATTATTGGCAAGAAAAAAAGGCAATGTGGCGTCCTTTGCACAAACTGGCTTTGCTTTACTTAAGTTGTCCACCCTCCAGTGTATATTCTGAGAGAGTCTTCAGCGCAGCTGGGAACCTCATTAGCGATCGGCGTAGGAGGTTACTTCCACAAAACGTGGAGAAGATGATGTTCATAAAAATGAATTTCAAATTCCACGAACTGGACCTCCTTCACCAGCACTTACGTCCTCCTAATACACACAGTCCTCCTGTATTGGTTGATTCCAGCAACGACTAATTGATTGTGTGTGAAGAAGAGGATGAGGCTGAGGAATCTGATGCTGAGGATGACATCTTGTAAAGCCAGTTTGTGTAATGCCCATTGCCATTTATTTTTCGTGGGGGCCCAAACAAACCAATCATTTCAGCCACAGTTGACAGTCCCTGCCGCTGAAGTCCTCGGCGCTGAAATGATTGGTTTGTTAAACTGTGCATGTCCTGTATACAACATAATGGTGGGTGGGAGGGCCCAAGGACAATGTCATCTTGCACCTCTTTCTGCGTCATTTTGTTGGCTGGTGTAGCATCCTCATTTTTTAACCTCTTTGATGGATGAATGGTGGGGAGATGGGTGATTGCTCTTTCCACATCATCTTTGATCGATGAAAATATATATGTCCTCATGGACATCCATGGTCTCATCCATTCCTATCGTACTTATTTTTTGGATGGGATGTCCCGGATGGATGGCTGGGTGGCAGGGCCCCAGCAAATCGTATTCCTGCACCTCTTTCTGCGTTATTTGTTGGCTCTTTGTAGCGTCATAAATTTAAAATCTTTGATGGATGAATGGTGGGGAGATGGGTGAATGCTCTCTCCACATAATCTATGATCGATGAAAATAATATATATGTCCTCATGGACATCCATGGTCTCATCCATTCCTATCGTACTTCTTTTTTGGATGGGATGTCCCGGATGGATGGCTGGGTGGCAGGGCCCCAGCAAATCGTATTCCTGCACGTCTTTCTGCGTCATTTGTTGGCTCTTTGTAGCGTCATAAATTTAAAATCTTTGATGGATGAATGGTGGGGAGATGGGTGATTGCTCTCTCCACATCATCTATTATTGATAAAAAGAAATATGTCCTCATGGACATCCATGGTCTCATCCATTCCTATCGTACTTCTTTTTTTGGATGGGATGTCCCGGATGGATGGCTGGGTGGGAGAGCCCCAGAAAATCTTTTTCTTGCTTTTTTTCGTCTTTTTTTGGCTCTTTGGAGCAATAAATATTTTTTGGGGATATGATGGATGAATGGTGGAGAGAGGAAGTCCAAACAGCTGGGGATGGTCATCCAATTAGACCGAGTGTGCGGCTTCGGGAGGGACACACGTGAAGTTGTGAAGTGTTGAGGGAGGTAAGGGAACACACGCCTAGCCAGTCATATCAAATGAATTAACCTTAGCGGTAAATTGGGTGACAGATGTCGCAGACTGATAGACCTCACAACCTAGATAGGGGTCTATAAGGGTAGACTAGATAGGGATCTCCAAACCAGTGGTCCTAGAGAGATGGAGAGATGGAGGAATATCTGCCACCAATTACCCCCCTCCCCTCCACCCATTAGGTGATGGATAAGGAGGCAACTGGTAATGTTTCCAGAGTTCATCAACCTGATCACGACAGATAGGGGTCTTATTAGATTTTAAACTGATCAGAACAGATAAACACTTGCCGCAGGTTAGAAGTCAGTCTCTGCACAGACCGGCGGCTGCGCAGGAAACTCATACAGGGGAAATTGGGCCAACTACAGTAAATTAAAACAATTTTGTGAGCTGTGAAGTGATCAAAATTGACTAGAAACTAATGTTATTGAGCTTAATAACACTTTAGGGGCAAAAACAAGCCCAAATTCTGTTATTTTAGCAATATTTAGCATTTTTCCCAAAAAAAATCTAGATCCAAAACCAAAACCAAAACCCGCAAGGGTGGTTTTGCCAAAACCAATCCAGATCCAAAACACGAAGGGAGATCCAGATCCAAAACCAAAACCAAAACCCCAAAAAGTGCCCACCGCTCATCTCTAATCTAAAGCAGTGAGCAGAGTGATCAGTTACCTATGGCCATATCAAATCAATCTAGGACAGGGGGTGCAGCAATCTGCAGTCCAGAGCAGGAATGTAAAAATGTGGTTACCATGGCATTCCAAGATAACATGTTTCATTAAGAACTATATAAATTTCCTCCCATCACAGAGGCAGCAGAGTCCCTTGGCGTACTGTACTGGAAGGAAAAGGCAATTTGGTACTCAGCAGGAGTTTTCAGCACAGCCCTGAACCTTGTCAGCGATCATCAAAGTGTGAAAAATATGATGTTTATCAAATGAAATGGAAGCCTTTACAAGCAATTAAATCAAATTACAGAGACTACCATAATGGTGAATTCCAGCGGGGATGAAGAGATATTGCATGAGGATAATGTAGATGTACACAATCATGAGGAAGAGCATGATAATGGCATTTTTCCACTGCAGAACTTTTGGCTTATCTTCCTTAAGCCCATTGGTAGCTTGTTTTGTTATTGCCAAAACAAATCAAGCACTTCAAGCACAAAAGTTGCAGTTCCTCTTACTAAAGTGCTTGTTTTGTTAATCTGTGCATGTATTTTTTAATTTCCAACATAATAGTAAGTGGGAGTGCCCAAGGACAATTCCAACCTACGCAACTTTTCATTTGGGCAGCTCCCAAAGCCCCCTAAATGTGTTATAAACTGCTGTGTGTGTCACGATCTGCCACCGCAGGATGTGGCGGGTTCACTACTCACCCGTCGGCACCCTGCGGCAGCTCTTGGTGCAGTCTGCAGGGTGTGTGGGTGGCCGGAGGCAGGAGGACGGGAGTCGGCGGTGACGGGTACTAGGTCTAGGGGCTGTGACGGCTGCAGGGTCAGACTTATAACTTTGCTTTTTCCTGGATTCTGATGCTGGGAACCAATGGCAGCCACCCTCCTGCTATAAGGGGATATGCCTGGGTTCATCAGAGTCAGTGCAAAAAGTATTTTGCTGGTTCTACTTTCCTGGGCCCTGCAGCTGATCCACGGTTCTCCAGCGATCCTTATTTCAGCGCTGTGTCTCCTGACTCTTCGTGGCTAAGCTTGCCTATGGTTGATATATACTGCTGTGACCAAACCATATCGCTTGTCACACCCATCTCTTCTTTGGTGTCTGACATCAATACCTTCAGCTCATCCTTCAGTTAAATATTCCAGATTCAAGTTTTTCAAGTCTTCACCTCCTTTCAGTAATTATTGGACTCTTTTGCTGCAAAGACATATTTGCGAGCTCAATAGAACTTTTTTTTGCAAAAACGTATTTGCAAGTTCAGCAGGACTTTTGTTTTTGCCGCAAAGACGTATTTGCGTGCCCAGTCAGGCTTTCAGTTAATTGCATCAAAGTCGTTATTTGTGCAAATACTATTGTATCATGCAAGGTCCTTCATGAAACCTGCCCGTTTCAAACCTCCAATTCACGAGTCTGCAGTAGTCCCTGATCAGCACACCCCATCAAATCCCACACCTGTGACAGTGTGTTTGTGTCAATGTTCTGTCACTTAGGGCCTTATTCTAGTTCACTCTTTCTGACAAAATCCTTCTTAGATGGACAAAACCATGTGCACTGCAGGGGGGCAGATGTAAAATGTGAGAGAATTAGATTTGGGTGAGTTATTTTTGTTCTGTGCAGGGTAAATACTGGCTGGTTTATTTTTACACTGCAATATAGATCTCACTTTGAAGTAAAACCCCACCCAAATCTTATTTTCTCTGCAAAAGTTACATCTGCCCCGCCTGCAGTGCACATGGTTTTGTCCATCTAAGAAGGATTTTGTCAGAAAGAGTGAACTTGAATAAGGCCCTTAGTAACCAGCCAGCTCACTGTAGTCTCAGCCTAAATTGGGTAAGAACAATATTTGGCACTTATATGTTAGTTGGGCGCCCACTATAGTTAGTACGCTCATACCCCCACTATCCATGTCGGCATGGAGCTGATTTCATATAGTGTGGCAAGCGCAGCGAGCCACCGAGCCTGAAGCGTGGCGAGCCCCACGAGGGGGTGCTGAAAACTAAGCAAATAGCTTAGTGGGTGCCCAACTAACATATAAGTACCCAATATTTAAAGCTGAGAAGTGGTCAAAATCGAATGGAATTGACTGGAAAGTAATGTTATTGAGGATAATAATACTGTACCAAGATTAGATGTGGAATTGCAGTAGTACTATAATCAGCAAAAAAGTCCAGCACACACCTTTTTTTTTTTTTTTTTTTTTTTTTTTTTTTAATAATTTTTATTCAATTTCAGTACAAAAATACATTACACACATATAGACAATACTACATACATAAAAGCCGGTAGGCGTAGTTCATTTGAGTGGACTTCCTAGATGCGAAAGCGTATGCTTTAACATCTATTTTTCACGAATATTCACGGCGGTTCTGCCTCCCATGCCACAACGACTAGACAATACCAAAAAAAAAAAAAAAAAAAAACAAACAAGAGAAACGGTCCCTTCCCTATCTATCGACGTGATCCTACCTGTTTTCATTCCTGTACCCCTCCTTCCCTTTTGGCTTCCCACATGGCTTCTTTAGCCTGCTATGCGGTGTATGGCCCTCTCATCTTTAATAATGCTCTTCATCTATTCTTGCTTTTGGATCCACTACATTGATTATACTAGTGTGAATTATTATTATTATTTTTTTTATTTTTTTTATTATAAAAAAGGTGATAAATTTTAATATACCTGCTATTTCCTTTTATCCTTTACTTGTGTTGTGCATGTTTGTGTATTATTTACTTATCGCTTCAGCCTGTGCTCATTTTTGTGAAATCGTAATTAAGTTTTGGCTTTTAGCTGTTTTATACTTGAATCTAACTATTTTATCATACTGGTGTATATTCTTACTCATTTGTGATATTGTACCTTTCTTCTTCCTCCATTCCAACTAAGTACGTGCTATACACTATATTCAAATATATCTCGTGTTGGATGTATTATATGACTTTTATAACTATCTATTCTCTTTTTTTTTATAAACTACCTATCTATCCAGATACTCCATATTTTATTATATTTACCTAGTGTATTCCTATTTTTATAAATGTATCTTTCGTGTTTTACTGTGTATTCAATTAGTGTTATCCAATTCTCGATTTCAGGGCCTACTTTTGCCATCCACGCCCTAGCGATAATCACCTTGGCTAATGCGCACATGTTAATAATAAATCTTTTCAAATTATCATTTATTGTCCCATCCTCCATTATGTTCAAGATGCAACATCTGGGTGTTAGTATGTTTTCTCTTATCCCAATTTCCACCATTATTTTTTTGACTTTTATCCAAAATTCCTGTATCACGCCACATTCCCAAATCAGATGGTAAAAAGTTCCTGATGCTATTTTGCATTTAGGACATCTGTCCCTTGCTATTGCCCCAAATTTAACCAGCCTCCCTGTTGTTAAATACGCCCTATGCAGTACAAATAACTGAATTTGTTGAACTTTTATAGAGTTTGTACTTTTGGGTATTGACGCCAGGGCAGATATCCAATCTTCTAGGTCTATAGACCCCAAATCTAGTTCCCATTTCTCCTTTATATACATCATTTTATCTTCATTTTTATTTTGCAACAATTGCTCGTATACCCCAGATATTTTAAGGGAATTTCCGCCCATTGTTAGCATTGCCTTTATGCACACACCTTTAATACGTGCTAATTTAATTTAAATTAAATCTTTGGGTCTATTAATTGTGTAAAAGATATATGTGGTGATAACTCTCCTTAACATAATTATCACTATTAAAACCTACTCATTCTGTGAATTCAGTTTTTAAGAAATTATGAGATACATCTCTTGCATCTCCAGAGCTGCCTCCCTTCCCTTCATCTCATGACTTCATCTGTGTCCATGCTCCCAACACTCAACCCTACACTCAATCTCTCCACAATGTCTCTTGATGGACCTATCTCTCCCATTTATATTCCCCCATTTACCATTAATTTTCTTACTGAAAGAAAAAAGGCAAAAACAACAAAAAAAAGAAACATCAACAAAGACATGTTTTTTTTTTCCTACAAGGGTAATACATTCATATTTTTCTATGGCTGCTATAAGCAGAAATATAGAGAAATATTTTCTATTGTTGCATATTGATTAATAGGCTGGATGTTTTATGCCTGGTACACACCAGGACAACTAGGGCCCGATCCCCTCAATCTAGATCCAATTCCGACCAATTGGATGTAGATTGTGTGGTGATTGGGCCCTTTTCTGTCCTGGAGTGGACCGATACCGATCCGATGCGCGGTCCCGCGGGTCGGTCGGTCGTTATTCAGATCCTACCTGCTGCCGGGTGCAGGTCGCCATTGGATCGGACCCGCTCACTGTGCACATCGTGAGCGGGTCGTGCCCCCCCGCATCATCGTGAGCGGGTCTGAAGAAACACTGACGACCCGCTCACAATGTGCATCGTGAGCAGGTCGTCGTGGTGTGTACACTACATTAGATTTTTGCTTACAGTGGGAGGAAGTTGTCAGGAACATGAGAGGATGCATTATTCAGAAAAATTAAGTGTGTGGGAGGAAGTGTGAGTGAAAATGAGAGGGCCTGTAGGGCCAAATTTAATAGGGTGTGAGAATTGGAAAGTGAGAGATTTTGGGAGCGTTTTCCCAGTTTTTTAAAAGCAGAAATCAATTACATGGCAAAATCATTTTTTTTTTCATTGTAAATGATTGCTGCTTTAAGAAAAATGGGAAAACTCTTAAAAAATCTCTCACTTTCAGATTCTCCCACCCTAAAAAATTTAGATTTTCAGAACAAATAAGGATTTTTTTTGCTTTTGTAAGTATTTCTTTAACATATTCTGAACTAATATGAGAAGTAGTTAAATAAACTGTCCATGGTCCCCTCAGGAGAGCTTCAGTCCTAAACCAAGATGGCCATTAACCCTACGTCAGCATTTGCCAGTATTTGTGTTAGAGTATCATATTGTCAGACGGACAGCTTGCACTTAGCTCTTGAAGACCCTGTAATACTGTATTCCACACTTCCTTTAGAGATGCTGATACCACTTGTATCCTACACTGCTATCCTGATCTAGCCACTGGTTGGTGACCTTTATGCTCCAATCAAGCTCCACATCATGATAAGACTCTGTATATGCATAACCCAGCGCTTTCCACAGAGTCCATGGGACATGGACGCTGCCATGACACCCAGTGACTGCTAACTCCTGCACACCTTTAATCTAAAATCAACAAGGGTCACATGATCCAGGTAAACTCAAGTAATGCTACTTCCTGGTCCTGTCCATGCTGCAGTGGTCAGCAATCAATCAGCAGCCACCTTGGGGGATATATGCATTGCTCACAGAATACACCAGTGCCTCTCTTACAAGCACTTAGCATGGCTTTCCTTCCCTTTCAGAATCCAATTCAACATTTATAATAACTTGCTGTATTCCTCACCTCCTAGCCTAGACCAGTGGTTTGTAAACTGGACCTCATGTCTCCTCCAAGAAACACATCTGAAATAATTTGCTCCACCTTTCAAAATGTGCTAGCGCTTAATGTAACTGTGTTTCCTGCTAGGTGACCTAGAAAGCGTGAACTGTTAGGAATCCTTGAGTGCCAAGTTTGGGAACCACTGACCTAGAGAGGAGGTGGTTTCAATATTTTCCAAAATAGAAGCTCAATTGTTTTACAGGAAAATCTACAATCATAATTTCCCATAATAGTGCATCATACAAGTCTGTAGGCATAGGCTTCTGTTGGTAATTATGTATGTGTAGGTTTTGATATTACAGAGGTACAGATGGGGCAGGCTACATACTAGCTGAACAGAACATCCCCGCTGGCGGTCCGCCAGTAGCCTCGCCATCCATCAGACTGAGACACGCGTGCGTCGCACGCGCGTCTCAGTCTCCGTCGGCGGGGCGACGGAAACCCTGTCCGTCTCCGCCTCAGGGAGACGGACAGGGTTAGGGGGGGGTGCGGGCAGGCGGCGGGGACCCCGGGTTACCGCCGACAAGCCGGCGGGGACCCAGGGGAGCGGATGGAAGCGCCGTCAGAAGGGGACGCACGCGCTTCTCGTGCGCGCGCGTCCCCTTCTCGCCATCGATATGGCGCTGGCGGGGGATGGCGGCTGGCGGATGGGTCCATCTGTATAGAGATAGGCATACACCAACTATGAATGGGCCAGTTACTTAAACAGTGGTTTTGGTTTATTAACAGACTAGTCTTAAGGCCTGCCCGATGGATGGGCAAAAGTTTATGCTTATGCAATTCTTGTTCGCGATTATACCATCGCTAATGCTGTGCCAAAAAAATATGAAATCAAGTGAGACGTCGACAACACAAAAATGATTATTGGATTAAACTGAATCTGCTGCAGCAAGCACAGCAACTCTCCAGCTATCCACCTACCTTTCCCAACCACAGCAGGGCAGAAGCTACTGCAGCAGTCATGGCAAGTCTCCAACTATCCACCTTCTCTTCCCAACCACAGCAGGGCAAAAGCTCCAACTATCCACCTACAGCAAGTCTCTAAGCTCAAGTCTCTACAGCAAGGTGGATAACCTTCCCTTCCCAACTACAGCAGTACAGAAGCTGCTGTAGTAGCCAGAGCAAGTCTCCAACTATCTGTCACGAACCTGGGTGTTTGTTCTTCTGTTCTTCAGTTTCTTCAGTGTACTCTGCCTGGATTCTTTCAGCCTGCACCTAGGCTGCAATCACTGTGTGTGTGGAACTAAGGTCAGATCTCCCTAATTACACACCTGAAAGACTCTAGCCAGGGTTCTGACAGCTATAACCCCTTAGCGACCTGCTTGCAGTAGTTCAGAATTTCTCCATGTTAACTCTCATTGAATTCCTCTGAGTAATTAGTACAACCTTGGTGCAGCCCTTGATTACCTCTGCAAATCAGCGCTTTGTATCTTGATCTGTAAGCCAGCATTCTCTGTGCATGTTAGGAGTTAGGCTTCAGTGTTTTACGGCCTACTAGGCCTCTCTCCACTTCAAAGCCTACCTGGAGTACAGACATCACAGGGTCTGATCATCTGACCATGAACTATCCAATCCTGTGTCAGCCTGACTCTCTCTGAATCGCCTGTCTCAAGTTATCCATCAGCTAGGCATAAATAAAGAGACCTGGAACTACAAGGCTGTCAGTTCCTCAAGTCACACAGCTCATTGTGAGCTTAGCATCAGAGCTTCCTGTGTGAATGTACTGGCTTCCTTAGCGCTTGTGAAATCCTGCTTTTGTTACTCAGCTGTTCCAAAGCCACTTTCCAGCTCCAGTGTCCGCCGGCTCAGTCCTCTCCAGAGTCCACCGGTGCAATCCGGTTCCAGTGTCCGCCGGCAGAGACCAGCCCAGCTTCAGTATCCAGTCTACAGCAGTTGCTTCCAGTATCTGCCAGTACAGCCATATCTGGTATTCAGTCACATCTTGTATCCTGTCTATGTCAGTCGTATCCTGCATCCAGTCTATGTCAGTCGCACCCAGAACTTAGTCTGCTCCTGTAGTATTCAGTATCCAGCTCCAGTTAATAGCATCAACACAGTCTTCTCCACAGTGAACTGATAACCTGATCACCTCAGACATTCAGCTTTACTTTTCCACCCTGCTAACAAAGCCCTGGTGATCCAGTGGTCAAGATACGTCTCTCTCCGCCGAAGCCCGGGTTCGATTCCCAGTCAGGATTGCTCTCTGTTTCCACCCTCTCGCACAGACTTCACACATACGCTGGGCTCACAATAGCCATGGCCCTATCCAGCTACCCTTCCTAACCGCAGCAGGGCAGAAACTGGATTACAACTGGAAGACTAGATTCTGCACAATAGCGCTCACTTCTTTCAACACTATCCACTGTGTACATGGCATACCATAGAGGTCCTCAATCAGCTAGTGTAGTAAAAAATCTCCAAGGTTTTCTTGGCAAATTATGAATAGCAGAATCAGCTTTCATTCCCCCTGATCACTGCCGCCAAGAAAGTCTAGACTTAAGGTGGCCATACATCTACAGATTGATTGTCAGATTGGGCTGGATGGAACAAAACCTGTAATATCTGAATGACAGTTTGGCAGTTTTCCAGCATTTCAAAGCAAATAGTCAACTGTCATTTGCTCTCATCCATTACCAGGATTTTGTTCCAACCAGCCCAATCTGACATTCGATCTGTAGATGTATGGCCACCTTTACTTCTCACTGCGATGGCCATGGGGAGTTGGAGGCCATGTGCCCCCTGGGTGACATTCTATGGGATGAGATTTCTGTTTTTTGGCGTTAATTAGTAAACAAAATGGCGACATCGCATTTTTCCGTCAAATCGCCTATTTAATAGGATGCGCTAAGGGCCTGAAATCGCATATTATGTGCGTTAACGCATGCGGACCAAAAGTGCGAGATGAATTCGCATTTATATCGCATCCAGATGTTTTCGTACAGAAAAGTATACAAATCGCTTATTTAATGCAATGCGTTTTCGCAAATCGCACTTTTTAGGTGTCTAATAATCGCACTTATTTCAGACCAGGTTCTGTTTGGCGATTTGGCCCAGAACTCACTTTGGTCAAGTGCACACATGGTTAATTTCAGCACAGGTGCCCTCATTTTCACTCAGAAACACCCCTACATAAACCCCAACATCATTAAGGACACCTGTGAGGGTTTGAGACATGGAGATTTTGCAGAGTGGTTTGGAGTTGCTTATCTGTGATGTGGCCCATTTGGAGGAGCTGCGCAGGAGGGAGGAAGCTGCGCGCCAGATCCAGGTAGCCCCCGACTACTGCGTACCCCACGTATGTATCGTGCTCGGCTGTACCTGGACTCCCTCTCGGATCAACAGGTTGTGGGGATGTTTAGGCTGAACCGCATTAACCTGTTGGACTTATATGAGCAGGTGAGAGATGATTTGGACCCTTTTGGGGGAGGCAACTATGCAGTGTCTGGGCTGCACAAATTAATGTGTGCCCTCTACTATTTGGCCACAGGCTCCACTCAGTCTGTGACCTCATGGTCCTTGGGGGTATCACAGGCCACTTTCTCTAAGCATTTTACTCAAGTGTTACTTGCTTTAAAGAAGTTGTGGCGGACATACATCAGATTCCCCAGTTTTGAGTTGGAGTGGCAGGACCACAAGTTGGCTTTCTATAGACTCTCAGCATTCCCTCACGTGCTGGGAGCTATAGACTGCACACACATTGGTATTAGGGCACCGCACGTGCGGGACCACGTCTACGTCAATAGGCATGGGCGGCACTCCCTGAACGTGCAGGTTGTTTCCAATGCTCACCTCAAAATCCTGAGTGTTGTTGCAGGCTTTCCTGGGAACTGCCATGACGCCTATATTCTGAGACACTCAGCCCTCTGGAACCGATTTACCGACCACCAAATGCCAGAGGGCTGGCTACTAGGTAAAAGTACCTTTTTACATATTACCCTGTCTGTCCTTATTTGTATCTGCTGTAATGTGTGTGTTTCCTGTGTCACAAGCATATTGTTCTTCTACCAGTGTCTCCTGTTTGCAAAAAACACATACCTTACCATATAAGGCAATCACTTCCTATCTGTGTTTTAGGTTTGAGGATATGGGTGTGTTTCCTGGCTCATGACACCTTTGCGCTCCCCAGAGGGCCCTGCACAGCACCGGTATAATGAAGCCCATATTGCAACCCGCAATGTGGTGGAGCGCACATTTGGCGTTTTGAAGAGTAGATTCCGGTGTTTGGACCGGTCATCGGGTACGCTGCTTTACCACCCTGCGAAAGTAGTGATGATCGTCCAGGCGGAAGCGGTACATCTGTCAGAATGAACTTAGGTCTACAGTCATTAGGTCGACCCCACTAGGTCGACTGGCAGGAAGGTCGACCTGACTTAAGGTCGACATGGGCCAAGGTCGACATGACTTAAGGTCGAATTTGCATAAAGGTCGACATGAGGAAGGTCGACTGGTCATAAGGTCGACATGGGTTTTTCACTGTTTTTTTATCCGAATGTCGACACAGTCGACATGGACACAGTTGGCAATAAGAATCGGACCCTCGCATCACTCGCTTCGCTCGCGATGCTTCGGGCACACTATTTTATTCTCCCACCACGCCCTAGTGGATGGTAGGGCATGAAATACCTCCTGTCGGCACATGTCGGCTCAAAAAACAGTGAAAAACCCATGTCGACCTTATGACCAGTCGACCTTCCTCATGTCGACCTTTATGCAAATTCGACCTTAAGTCATGTCGACCTTGGCCCATGTCGACCTTAAGTCAGGTCGACCTTCCTGCTAGTCGACCTAGTGGGGTCGACCTAATGACTGTAGACCTAAGTTCATTCTAATAGATGACCGCTTCCGTCCAGGCTTGCTGCATGTTGCACAACATAGCCCTGTCCCAACCTGCCTATGTGGAGGAGGAACATGCAGCAGTCGTGCAGGAAGCCCAACCTACCACACCTCGGGTAGTGAGGGGTACGCAGAGGGGGAATCTGGTGCGCACACACATCATCAGCCTTTACTTTTCTGGTAAGCACATGTGCCCTGTATTCCAAAATGTAACTTTGCTGTAAGTGTACTCATAAACAAATTATTTACCAATACCATCTGTTTCCACCCACATTTAGCCTAATACACAGAGCCAAACGGATGCAGCTGGTGGTGATGACCTATCCCTTGCTGGTATCAAGCTTGTAAGTACATTTGATACATGTATGAATTACGTTTGCTGAAAAACATGGCTCACTGGTGTTGTGGAAAGTTACAGTCCAAACCATGAGTGTCAGAGCTTGCTGGAATATGTAGTTCCACAACCTTTGACGGACCAGGAGTTACCCACACTACTTTACAGCAATCCCATTGTCATATACCATTACACTATGTCATAATACACACAACAATTGGTTGATAAATAATACACTGACACAATGGTATGCGGTTAGACATTTTTACTGCAGTATACTATGTCAGAAGCAATATGCATTTTTGCCAGTAAAACATTAAAACTGTCGGGGGATGTAACAAGATGTCTTGCATATTACAAAATTATCAAAAATATGACCTATCTTCTCCCACCATCAGGCAACCCTACACCACTTCTAGAACCTACACCCAGCCCACCACGGGTCCTAATACTCCGACGGGGTGGGGAAGTGGGGGATCCACTTATTGGGGTGCTAGATACACTACTGAGAGTTGATGCTGCGCCACCTTCGACATTGGCTTCCAGCTGCTGTAGTTGGGCCTGCATACCTATTAAGGCATTGGTCTGCGCTGTGCATGATTGGCTTAGTGCAGCTATACTTTGCGCAAGGCTGCCAATATGGCTATTCTGTTCCCTTACAGCAGAAGTTAGATCTGCAAAACGGGTGTCAATGCTATTAGCAATGCGCACATGAGTGCCTACACCTACCCGTACACTACGTGCAATTTTTCGTAATTGAAGAAACATGTCACGCATGTACCTCTGGATGTTACCTATTTGCAGGCTTTGGGAGGCCATAAATTCGATTTGTTTGTCCTTGAAATTGACCAAGGAGTTAGCTACTTGGGAAGCAGAAGCTGCTGTATGGGGTGTGTTTGTGGGTGGGGGTGGGTGGGTTGGGAGACACCCCACTTGGGGGAAGATCACTCTGTGATGAGGTCTGTATTTCCTTCTCTGCCGCAAAGGTCTCCACGGGTTCAAGAATGATGTCCATTTCGTCCAACAACATCATTGAAGAAGCAGTTTGATCTGTTCCTAGTTGTATAGTACCTGCGGATACAGATGAGGAGGTAAGTACTGATGCATATATAGGCCAGACTCTCTTCAGTACTGTTTTAGAAAGGGCTTGAGATGCTGGACGCACATACCTAGGGGTCTTATGTACTTACACATGTACCCCGATACAGCATGTAACATTGACATTAATAATAAGTCACATGCCTAGCTCAGATTACATTCATTTCCGTTGCAATGTAGCAGCAGGAGATGAATGTAGTGTGAGATATTGTTGATGTGATATGGGTGTGTGTACTGTATGTGTAATGGCCTGTTTTTTGAACATTTACCTGCTTCCACAGATTCAGCAGCAACGGGCCTTCTTGTCTTGGATGCGTTTGCACTTGGACAATCTGTGAAAGGAAAGATGGGCAGCCATTATGTACCTTGCAATGGATAAGCATTTATGGCAAACATGCATTGAAATGACATTAATGGACAATACTTCATTTGGATAAGGACGACATTATTTATTCCCCACATGATTTTTTTTTTCCAGATTATTTTGTTAGAGTATTATTAAACTATTGTACACATGACAACTATTGGATAATCTGTGGTATGTAGGCATGGCAGCTAAACCACCAGTACACCTATGTGTTTTTGGCCACATACATGTTAGGCTGCTAGAAAGAATGTTACAGTGTTCATCAATATCAGCAGTTGTGGAACTACAAGGCCCAGCATTATGAGCAAATTGAAAGTAGGAGCAGGCAATTTCTTGTGCATGACCTTGCTGGGCTATGTAGTTCCACAGCAGCACTTTACTTAGCATAACAATTCAAGTGAAGATTACAGTTTGAAAACATTGGCATGTTTGTTTAAGATTGCATGTGGTCACACTTATCAGCTCTGGATGGCGTTTGCGGCCTATCGGTATCCGCCACGTGCATGCCAGGCAGGACCTCAGGGGGTATGATGCGCTTCAACTTCACTTAATAGGATGTGTAGCACACAGTGGTGGGGCTTCCTCCGCCAGTCTTGGCGGCCTCCTCCAACTCCATGGCCATTTTACTTTTCAGCTGCCTTTTGATGTCATTGAATCTCTTCTTGACATTTCTGACCAGGCGCTTGTGCTGACTTACAGCGTTCACCGCCTGGGTGATGTCCTTCCACATAGCCCTTTTGCGCTGTGCAGTGGTCTTGTGGTGAGTTTTCCCAAGTAACCGGTCAAACACAGACATGATAGCCCAGACAAGCGCAGCATTTTCCTCGTAGGAGAATCTGACCTTTCGGCCACTTTTGGTGCGGCCAGCTTCTACCTCCTCCTCCTCCTCCTCATTTTCTACTCCAGCCATGTACCCCTCCTCTTCCATGCCAGTGTCTTCCTCCTCCACACCTCCATCTTCCTCCATCTCTGACATGTGGCCCTCCTGCAGCTGCTGTGGGGTATGGTCAAGGTCTTGGCTATAGGATGGGGATGCCAGCGGATCCTCCACCTCCTCCTGCTGGGGCTGGACGGCCAGGGCCTGGTCTGGGGCTGGCCTTGCTGTGGCCATGCTGCCTGCCACACTGCTGGCTCTCCCACTTGGCTGGCTGCTGCCACTGGTCCCTCTGCCACTGGTCCCTCTGCCACTGGTCCCTCTGCCACTGGTCCCTCTGCCACTGCTTCCTCTGCCACTCCTCACTCTGCCACTGCTCCCTCTGCCACTCCTCACACTGCCACCAACACCTCATCCTCTACTCACACTGCCACTGCTCCTCTCCATGCTCCTTACTTCCTATCAAAAAGTGAAATGGCGCCAGTGCCCCTTTATATAGGGGGTGTGATGCATAATGGAGGGGACAGAGGTGGGCCAATAGGTTGGGGGGTTCTTAGTCATGCGGAGACAGTTTTGTAAATCGCACTCCGGTTGGTCCAAAACTCGCACATGACCGGCGGAAGAAATCACACTTTTTTGTGACTTAAATTCGCACCACTTCGCCGCAAATCGCACCACTTCGCACTTTTCAGCCTCCAAAGCGCATCACATTAAATATGCGATTTATTACAAAAAAATGCGAATTTAAAAAGGGCGAATAGCGGCAATATAAAAACATGCGCATTTATCTCAATCCATAGAATGTCACCCCACGTGTCTTATCCAGGGCACTCCCAGAAAAAAACAGTCTGCTGTCCACAAATGGCCACTGACTGTGCATCGCTAGCTTCATTCACAGGGGTTCCCCACTCATGTGAACTGCATACAATGAGCACGCGCAGCTATTCCATATTGCTCAGTTAGATGAATAAACTTCTTATGTTATATTTGCAAATAATAAATGCTGTGCAGCAAAATATCAGGTTAGGACAATTATGGAAAGGGTCACTATGATAAGGTAAGGGGGTTCTTACTAAGGTTAGAAAATATTTTACATAAAGTAGAATCTATGAGCTAAGGAAAAAAAAGGAGGAGTTACATTCTCATTAAATACTATAATGTCATTATCTGAGCTTACAGAAGTGTTATACAGTTTTAACAAATGAAGATTATATATTGGTAAAGGGACTCTGAGGAATCACAGGCAATCGGTAGGCTATGACCAATTATGACCCTGCTGTGGATGGGGTTGTAATGTTTTATCTGAAATACAGGGAAATAACAAGTAATACATTGAATATGTACAATCATTTAGGCTATTCCAGTATAAAATAACATGTCATTAAAACATAAGGAAAACATTCCTCATAATTCCTATTTTCACCTGACATAGTTTTACAATGTTAATGTGTAACACAGTTTAGTGACATCTTTTGATTTTATAAGCTCATTGGCACCAGATCACTTTATTTGTAGATACATTACAACACCATTTCTCTAGCAGCAGAAAGGGCAAACGTGTGTGTGTGTGTGTAGTACTGGGAGGAAAAAAGAGCAATGCAGATGTATCTGCTTACAGTGTTGCTGCATTTGGGCCCTTATTGTGGTACGTTCGCAGCAGGGCTGCGTTCGCACGGGCAAGGCCGGCAACAGAAATCTTGGGGCCCGGTACACTGTTCTATCTGGGCCCCCCAACCCACTGCACCTTGAGGCACAAAGGATGCATTTAGCATCCCATGGATTAGATGCCACCAGCAACAATACTGATACTAACTAACAACAGAAGACGTGCCATAAAGCCAACATCCCTTAACCCAGTGCTAGCGTGGGGAGTTAATATTGCCATACACTACTGTGTTTTTGCCCGATTCTGATGCATTGGGCCGATAAATCGTGTAAATCACATGGGTTTTAAATCCAATGCACAGTCCCGTAAGCATCAAATCAGAGCCCCTAGCTCCTAACTAGAGATGAGCGGCGGGCACTTTTTCAGGTTTTGGTTTTGGATCTGGATCTCCCTTCGTGTTTTGGATCTGGATTGGTTTTGGCAAAACCACCTTTGCGGGTTTTGGTTTTGGATCTAGATTGTTTTGGAAAAATGTTAAATATTGCTAAAATAACAGAATTTGGGCCTGTTTTTGTGTTATTAAGTTCAATTTCTAGTCAATTTTGATCACTTCACAGCTCACAAAATTGTTTTAATTTACTGTAGTTGGCCCAATTTCCCCTGTATGAGTTTCCTGCGCAGCCGCCGGTCTGTGCAGAGACTGACTTCTAACCTGCGGCAAGTGTTTATCTGTTCTGATCAGTTTAAAATCTAATAAGACCCCTATCTGTCGTGATCAGGTTGATGAACTCTGGAAACATTACCAGTTGCCTCCTTATCCATCACCAAATGGGTGGAGGGGAGGGGGGTAATTGGTGGCAGATAACCGAGTTCCTCCACCTCTCTAGGACCCCTGGTTTGGAGAACCCTATCTAGTCTACCCTTATAGACCCCTATCTAGGTTGTGAGGTCTATCAGTCTGCGACATCTGTCACCCAATTTACCGCTAAGGTTAATTCGTTTGATATGACTGGCTACGTGTGTGTTCCGTTACCTCCCTCACCACTTCACAACTTCACGTGTGTCCCTCCCGAAGCCGCACACTCGGTCTAATTGGATGACCATCCCCAGCTGTTTGGACTTCCTCTCCCCACCATTCATCAATCATATCCCAAAAAAATATTTATTGCTCCAAAGAGCCAAAAAAAGATGAAAAAAGAGCAAGAAAAATATTTTCTGGGGCTCTCCCACCCAGCCATCCATATGGATATGTCGACACAATGGACACTGTGGATATATGTCGCTCGTCACACTAGACACTGGATAATATTTATGTCACTAGGGCTGGACACAGGATATATATGTAGTCACTGTAAACACAGGATAAATGTCCCACTGGACACACTGGATATGTCGACACAATGGACACTGTGGATATATGTCGCTCGTCACACTAGACACTGGATAATATTTATGTCACACTGGCTGGACACAGGATATATATGTAGTCACTGTAAACACAGGATAATTGTCCCACCGGACACACTGGATATGTCGACACAATGGACACTGTGGATATATGTCGCTCGTCACACTAGACACTGGATAATATTTATGCCACACTGGCTGGACACAGGATATATATGTAGTCACTGTAAACACAGGATAAATGTCCCACTGGACACACTGGATATGTCGACACAATGGACACTGTGGATATATGTCGCTCTTCACATTAGACACTGTATAATATTTATGTCACACTGGCTGGACACAGGATAATTGTCGTCACAGTAAACACTGGATAAATGTCCCACTGGACACACTGGATATGTCGACACAATGGACACTGTGGATATATGTCGCTCGTCACACTAGACACTGGATAATATTTATGTCACACTGGCTGGACACAGGATATATATGAAGTCACTGTAAACACAGGATAAATGTCCCACTGGACACCCTGGGTATGTCGACACAATGGACACTGTGGATATATGTCGCTCGTCACACTAGACACTGGATAATATTTATGTCACACTGGCTGGACACAGGATATATATGTAGTCACTGTAAACACAGGATAAATGTCCCACTGGACACACTGGATATGTCGACACAATGGACACTGTGGATATATAGAGAAAAAAAGGAGGGGGAAAAGTAAAGCGTTCGGTTCTAATTAATATACAGTATAAAATATAACATAAAATATATTTCCAGCTGCAGTTTACAAGGGTTGCTTGACCCCTTAGATTGCACACAAAGAAGAAAAAGGAAAAACTGCGCTAGACAATTTATACATTAATTATGTTCATTTATTAAATATAAATCACTGGCCAGTGTATCATAAAAAATTCTCTATTAAAAAATAATAATTTGTTTAGACGGTGCCTTTGGCACTAGACATAGACAGACAACATTTAACATAAAAGTCCCAATAATGTTATTAGGGGGGGATTAGTTACCTCAGGGTCTGTTTGTGTTAAAAGTCTTGATAGTACTTTTTAGGAAACAGGTTGCTGTTAGTAATTCCTTTTGGTGTTGTTTAATTTTTATCAGTCCATGTCTGGCCAGAATAATTATTGGAAAAGATACCTGCATTAAGTTGCTTCTCTCTCTTCTCCCAGCTGCTGGTGCTTATCCAAAACAATGCAGCTATTTCTGGAGCGCTTTGAGATCTTGCAGGTATGGATCCGGATGGTTGGCAAAAATAATATTATCCTTTGGTTGACGCGTTTCCCCGCCTCTTGGTTGCCCTCGGCGGCTTCCTCAGAACCAATGGTGTATTCATCTATGTTCCCCTTTTGCGCTTATGTAGGGAAGTGCTCATCTACTTCCGGGTCGCTCATACTGCCCACGTGAGATTAGGTCGGTGTACGGACCAATCTCTGCGGTTGTTGGTCGTTTCCTAGGACGCGCTTTGTTGTTACTGTCGCTGCTCCACACCTCGTTTTCGTGTGGTAGCGGTCCCCGGCTTGTTACGTCACATATGTGCGTCTATCGGGGAGTTCGGGCTTTGTTCAATTGTCTGTTCATCTCGCGGCCATCTTTAGTGAGGGCATTTTTCCCTTTTTATACAGCGATCTTTCACAGTCTCTTTGGCGCAGAGGTTTATAGATTTTATATACCATGATTTCATGTATTAAATCCCTCAAACGGGTAGAGAACAATTTTATTTTATTAGACCCATTTTTTATAAAAATTAAAAGTGTTTTTTTAAGGTTACCATTTCCGATAAGAATCTATATACATAAAGAGAGATGTTTATATATAGAGAGTCCATATTCTAACACATTGGTATACATATGTGGGAGAAAAACACATATACAGAGAAAGAACAGCATTAGCTATGCGTATTGCGACATAACCGAAGCCGATACATACATATACGAACATACACAGATATAGATGCAGGAACACACAAATAAATAAACAAATAAAAATAAAAAAACATATATACACATACATATATGCATATATATATATATATATATATATATATATATATATATATATATATATATATATATATATATATATATATATATATATATATATATATATATATATATAGCACAATAATGTGCATGGAAATTCCTGTTAATTCTTTCCTACTCTTTTACTCTTTTTATTACTCCTGCACCGATATAATGTAAGGGAAAAAAAAAATAAACCTCAGAAATGGAATATACACCTGTCTGTATTACAGATAAGCATGATAGATTGCTAGGGGCGAGAAATTAAGGTGGTATTAATACAGTGACTGGCAATGGTGTTTGTTATATTTCATCTTCTAACGTTGTTATTGTCTGCATGGCCGGCTGACCCAGATGGACCTCTGGTGTCTGTCATTCATGCTTCTTATATCAACTTCACCAATTTTTCAACTATCTTTATATTAAACATTGTTCAGTTCTATAGTGTCATTTAGACCGTTTGGAAACAATGAGCCTATGCGGTAGATCCAGTATGCTTCACGGCGTGCAAGGCGACTGAACTTATCTCCTCCCCTTGGCGTTGCTTTTATATGTTCAATCCCGATAACCGATACCCTTGTAAGGTTCCTTTTCCACACTTTCCTATGTGTTTTGACAATGGATGTGTTTTTAGCCCCCCTAATATATTTCTCCTATGTTCCATTATTCTCAAATGTAATGTACGTGTGGTACGCCCCACGTACTGACTCCCACATTGGCATGTTATTAAGTATATAACATATGTTGTCTGACAATTTATAAATTCTGTAATATGGAACACTTCGCCAGTTGTTGTTGATTTGAAATCAATAGTTTTTTGGGGGGCCATTTTACAAATCATGCATTTGCTATTCCCACATTTGTGGTATCCTGTTGGTCTTATTGGCATCCAGTTGTTTTCTGCTTTTGCTCCTGTTTTCTTATTAGTAAAATGACTGTGTGTTAATTTTGATTTCAAATTCTCTGCTTTTCGAAATATTACTGTGCTGCTTATTGTTGTATCTTGATTCAGAAACCTATCTTGTAAGAGGATATCTGAGTTCTTTTTTATAATGTTTTTAATTTGTTTGGCGCAACTGTTATATTGAGTTGTAAAATTGCAGGATCTATCAAGTTTGGTTCTATTATCTTTTCTGGTGGCGTTTGTATGATTTGCCAATAGTCTGCTCCTGGGTATCTTATTTACCTCTTCCAATGCTTTGTTTAGAAGGGAAGGTGGATAGCCTTGTTCTACAAAAGAGCTAATCAGTGTATCTGACTGTTTTTCATAGGCTTGTTCTGACGAGCAGTTTCTTTTTATTCTTATCAGCTGCCCTTTTGGGATGTTTTCTATCCAGGGTTTTGCATGTGCGCTTTTATAATTCAGATATCTATTGTTATCCACCGGCGTGACATAGGTCTCTGTTACCAGAATGTTATTTTCAATTTTGAGGGCGATATCGAGAAAATGTATCCCCTTTACACTGTGCTCGGATGTTAAAAGTGAGACCAAATTGATTATTATTAAGATTATCCGTAAATTCTGTAAGTGATTCAGTGTCCCCATCCCAAATAATAAAGATGTCATCTATAAATCTGCCATAGAGGACCAGATCCGCCCGATAGCTCTCAACCCATACATGCTCCTCCTCAAAGGCACCCATGTACAGGTTCGCAAAGCTAGGGGCGAACCAGGTCCCCATGGCAGTCCCCCGTGTTTGTAAATAAAATTGTGTATTAAACAAAAAATAATTGTGTTCTAAGATGAATTCAATGGAGTTCAATATAAATGTTTGGAGAGAGGGTGATATTTCATCATCCTCTCTTAGAAATTTCTCTATGGCCTCTATTCTTTTTTTATGGGGAATGTTAAATTAGAGGGCTTCTACGTCACATGTAAGTAGTTGATATCCCTCTTTCCATTGTACTCCCTCCATTAAATTCAAAAAGTGTTTAGTGTCCTTAATATGTGATTTTAATTTAAAAACGTGCTTCTGTAAGTGAAAATCAACAAATGAAGATAGATTGTTAGTAAGAGAACCCACTCCCGAAATAATAGGGCGTCCCGGTGGAGTGCTCAAAGATTTGTGGATTTTTGGTAAATAATAGAAAGTTGGTGTGACCGGGTATGTGCAAAATAAAAAAAGAGATATTTCTCTCGATATCGCCCCTTCTACCAGAGCCATGTCAAGCAGATGTTTTAATTTTTGTTGATAAAGGGCGGTGGGATTGTCAGCCAATTTTTTATAAAAATTGATGTTATTCAGTTGTCTCAGACTTTCTTTTATATAATCCGAGGTATCTAGGATGACAATCCTACCGCCCTTGTCTGCAGGTTTTATCGTAATTTCATTGTCTGAATATAGACTTTTTAGGGCCTTTCTCTCCCCTCAATTTAGATTGTCTCTAATTGGTTGTCTCTAATTGGTTGTTTATCAGCTTTCTCACACAACTTTTTAAATTGATCCAGAGTACTGTTGTAAAAATATTCAACATATGGTCCTTTTGATTGAAGTCCCAATTCTCCCTGATCCTTTAGAGTTTTTTGAGCAAAAAATCTTTTCCTGCTTAATGTCCGTACGTATCTATTTAAATCCACAAACAATTTAAAAATATTTGGTTTGTTAGCTGGGGCAAAGTTTAGACCCTTCATTAGAAGTTTACCTTCTTCCTCTGATAAATTCCTTGTGGATAGATTATAGATACCCTTTTCATTGTTTTTTATCTGACACATTGTGTTTTCTTTGTTCTTTCCTCTTCCATTTCCTCTACAGCCTCTCCTTCTCTTTCCCTGATTCTTTTTAGGGGGCCCCTTAGTGTTTCGATTGCTATTCTGGGTGTGAATCTGCGTGCCCCTAAAAAAGCCTGGCTTCTCGGGGATGTTTCATACTCATCCTCAGTTTCTGAGGTCATGCTACTGATTCTATCTCTTCTATTATAATATGATCTTTTGGGTGAGTCATATTGTGCTAAACTTTGGAATCTATTTGACGTATTTGTGTATATTTGTTGTGATTGTCGTGGTTTCATGTACCCTTTATTCGGTGGGTATTGAGGGTTAAGTCTCATATTCCTATGTGAGTTATTCCCAAAATTCCTGTACTGCCTTTCTCCTCTATTGAGTTCAGGATGATTATAATTAGTTCTCTTATGTGTATAACTGTGGATATATGTCGCTCGTCACACTAGACACTGGATAATATTTATGTCACACTGGCTGGACACAGGATATATATGTAGTCACTGTAAACACAGGATAAATGTCACACTACTGTCACACTAGACACTGGATATATATGTCGACACAGGATATATATGTTGTCACACTAGACACAGTCACTTGCATTAATCTGCAGACTCAGAGTTCAGGGGTATAAATCACAACTGTCACACTAGTTACAAGTTGCCTAATAGCTGGCTCTATAAATCTGTCAACTACACAGGGCTTATCAGTTATTATCACCACAAAGTAGCTTGTTCACTACTACAGGCCAGGGGTCAGGGCTATAAATCTTGTCACTGAGTCTCAACAAGTGCATGGAGCACAGGTCAGTGAGGGCACAGGACAGTGAGGACACAGGTCAGTGAGGGCATGGACCACAGCACAGCAAAGCACAGAAAGCACCGCACAGCAGCACGGAGCACGTGTCAAGGAGTACAGCACAGGGCACACGGAGCTTCCCCTGCACTATGTCCCCTCTCCAAGACTGGAGTGAAGATGGCGGAGCGCGCGTGCATCTTTTATAAGATCCCGCTCCCGCGAGAATCCGACAGCGCGATGATGACGTTCGGCCTCGTTATTTTTCCGGAATTCAGGCGGGAACTCCCGAGCCGACTCGGATCCTGACCCCGATCACGATATTCGGATCTATCGGATCTCGGGGATCCGGACCCGCTCATCTCTACTCCTAACTGCTGTACATAGGATCTGTGAGATTGGACAGCCTCTGGCAGCACTTGCAGGAATTGCTTGCGATATATTGCATGCAATCCTGCCGCCTGGGAAGGTCTTTTGTGGTTCAAGGGGATCATGCGTGACATTAGGGTTAGGCTGAGGGGAAAGAGGGTTAGGGAGGCACAAGGAGCAAGGTTAGTATGGTTACCTGAACCCTGTCGAAATTCAATCCTACAGGAAGCCAGAGTCAGTATTCTGACTGCCGGCATCCAGACCACCAGTCATTAGTATCAATCCCCACCCAAGGCGCACTGCCCCCTTTATATTATACCAGGCAGTAAAGCCCACAGTATATATTTATTTAAGCAATAATGGCCACTGTTCACATAACACAAATTGTAATAAATAAGCTCATGCAGAGAGACCTCCCATTTATACTGTCAGGTGGATACTCTCTGTCCTCGTGTCTGAGGCATCCAGACATTGCGCTGCCCTGATGTTTTATATAGAAACAGCCAGTGGCGTAACTAGAAATTTTGCTCCCCCCTGCCAAAAAAATTGTGGCGCCCCCCCCCTCCATTTTTAGTAAAAAAAAGGCATCAGTGTTGGTGGGGAGTTTGTTAGTGTGTAGGAAGCTTAATATTCACATGCATGTCAGTGCATGTGACGGTGTAACAACAAATTGTGTGCATTTTGACAAAATTACTGGTGATAAAGGCATATCTCTTTAGGTGAAATATAACTAATTTTTAGATTTTTGCTTGGTTTTAATATCTCCATTATAGGATTTCTAGGCATTTTATATTGAGGTGCTCCCTCACTAAGGTCAATGAACATAGCAGTGCTTGGAACCTTGCTCACATAAATCATCAGAGAGCACTTCCTGTGCTTTTCTACATATATATTCAAGCAGTCATTTGCAAAACCTGGTGATTTACTTATACTCCGTCTCCTCCACTCGCAGGGATAGTGACAGCAAAGCACAGATCTGAGGAAATCTAATCACTGGCTTGACCTATGGCTGTTTGTTATGTGTGTAGCCACGGCAGTGTACGTTTTGGAGATAGGGTGGGAGAACGATAATTTGTTCTTCTGCCTTGTGTCAGTACCTGCCAGCAAGAGAAAAGGAAGGCTAGGGAGCTACTGCTGATGAGCAGGGTTGTGGACCTGCAGCACACATACCTTCGTTTTAGATGAGACGAAGCGAAGGCAATACAGCAGCAGCTACAGAGAGCACTTCCCTGATGCTAACAGAGCCGGCGTCCACCTGATCCCGGCGCAGCAAATCACAAGCTATGCTGCTGCTGCCGGAAAATCAGGGCAAAGTATTGAGGTGGGTCACTGAGCGTCCCCAGACATAGAACTGTATATATCCCATATCTTATTGGCTGCTGCAGCAGCAGCTCACTCGCACACAGGACTCCAACCTTTATCTGTTGTGACCCTGCGCCCCAATGGTGCCGGCTCCCCCCCGCGACCGCTTGGGCTGCCTAGCGTTAGTTACGCCACTGGAAACAGCGCAGTGCAACTTATTTGGCATGTAATAGTGCTGGGTGAAAGGGGGCTTTTACCAAGTGACTGCCTTAGAAATAAAGTGTAGGGTTAGTGCAAACACTGTGCCCCTGCAGATAACTGGGGTTTGCAAGGGACCCAAACCATACCTGCCTACTTTTGTACACTCCTCTCTGGGAGAAGAGTGAAAGGGGGCAGGACAAGGCTACTTGTCAGGGGGCGGAATGAGGCTGACATCACCAAGCTCCGCCCCCATGAAAGTCATCCACTGCAGTTTGCACGTCTGCTGATTGGGGGAGGGGCTAAAATTATGCGATTCATGTCATTTTAGCCCACCCCCTATTGTCCCCACTCAAAATTCGGAAATTTGGTGTAGTGGGGAAGGGGGGTGCTGGGGCTGCAGGGCAATGCAGGAGTCTTGCCCACCTTCCCGTGGGCCCAGGAGGCGGACCTGATTTGTGGGAGCCTCCCGGCCATTCCTGGTGGGTAGGCAAGTGTGACCCAAACCCACATACAAGATGACAGATGCCCCTCTCCCCTTATATCCTCCACACTGACCCATAATAATAGCTTACATGCTGGATGCTGCAGCTGGAAACACTCTGCATTCCCTCTGTCTGCAGGGTCACAGGAGTCACCTATGATTAAGGGGCTGTCTGCAAACTGCTTGCTCCTATACAAGTGTAATCACTATCAGCAGTGTTTGATTACATTTGTAAACTGGCAACAAGTTTGTTGACTGTCCCTTCCTCCCTGGTGCTGAACACTTCATTTTAAGAAAAAAAAAAAAAAACATGTCAGAAATGATAGAGGGTCACAGGCTACTGCCTGGGCCCTTTGACCCTTGGAGCCCATCACAGATGTCCCCCTTAACCTGTCATCACCGGGCATGCGTGATCTTGTCTTACTGCAAATGTGCGCTTCTGTGCACAAACTGTTCGCCAGGTGCACGCACTCAGGACAGTGGGTGGGGGGTGGAGATGGGAGTGGGGTGGCCATATTAGCATATGGGAATGCCCAGCATTTCATGGGCATTCCCATGAGAACACTTGGCATTCTCTTGCTAATGAGGCCATAACGCAGGTGCAGGGGGTGGGCAGTTGACATCACCGGATGTCAGCTGCCCGCCCATTTTCTTCCCAACCAGACCAGTTTTTGTCCCAACCAGCCCAATCTGACAATCGATCTGTAGATGTAAGATGTATGGCCAGCTTTACATATGCGTGCACCTTCCACATCTTTCGATGCCTGGCGACTATCGAAAGATGTGTGAGGTTCCTTCTGGCCTGCAAATGGATGTTACTGTGTTGCAGCAGCCAACCATTCGCAAGGCAGGGTTCAACCAGAATAACCCCCCTATAATACACTAAATAAATAACCCCGCTCTGCCCCCCTTTTATTTCCATAACACTACATAAGATATCACTGCTTCTGGCAAATTCGGTACTTGTGTATTTGCAGGGCGCCCAATTTGCCTATGTATGCAGGCGTAGTGAAATCACATCGCATGTCACGGTTTCGTGACGTGTGATGCAATGCGATCGCACTAGTTAATATGGTACTTGTATATTAGCACAGCGCCCGTCACGCAGTTAGCATAGTGGCGCTGTCAGAATCAGCGTAGATAGCGTAGTCAATCAGAAGTAGCGTAGTGTTCCTGCTCCCTGTCAGATTCAGTCAGAGGTGAAGGTGAAGTGACTGCGTAATGGTTGCAGAACCTGTCACAATGTTCAACTTGCCGCAGACAGAGGAGGAGTCAGTGTTTAATAACAGGACACAATAGAGTTATCGATCGGTAGCGTGGCATTGTATTTGTAGAATTTTTTTTTTTTTTTTTATATAACAATTTCTTTTATTTTGTATTTTCATAGTAAAATCTGAAAAAGTACAACAATGAGGACACATGTCCCTCTCAAGAACTTAAATTGACATTGATACATTGCTGATGTTCTTTACAATTTTGTCAATATGTTTGTACAACAAGGTGTCCATACAATAAAATTCCAAATAAACATTTTATCTTAAATCATTTTCGACTGTTTGTTGTTCCTAAATATTAGTTAGTTCTATATCCGCTAGGTTCATAGTTTCAATATAATAACATTTAATTAGATCCCATCCTATAATAGTGGCATGCCCTAGGAAGAATAGGAACAATCTATAGTTTAAACATACCTATCTAATCTATCCCCTAAATCAACTCCCCCCCCCTCCCCCCTCCCCATTAACTACAGGACGGCTAAGGGTGATGAGCTACACTGATAATGATCTATGTAAGTACCATGTTGTACCTTCAAACACTGTGAATATATGTTTCCGCGTGTCAGCATCCACATAATCAATATATGTACCCCATTTGTTGTGGAACTTTACCACCCCCTCTCAATGGCCCTTATTCTGCATCGTGCGGTACGGCCCGCGTGCGGCCGTACCGCCGATGTTTTCAGTCTGCACATGCGCAGAGGTCAATCTGCGCATGTGCAGCCCAATTCGCCGCAGACGTAGTTCGTCCGCCGCAAAGGGGGCGTATAGGGGCGTGAGGGGCTTCATACCCTCATTTCCCTATGCATACGCCCCGCGTTTCATGGGCGTTCCCATGCAAACGCGGGGCGTATGCATGCTAATGAGGGTATGACGCCAGTGATGGGGGCGGAAAGCTGACGTCGCCGGATGTCAGTTCTCCGGCCCCATACAAGCTATCACACGGACGATTGTCCGTGTGGTCTCAGCTTGCGGGACCTGGTGGGGCGTGCGGCCCTGCCTTCGATGGTCGACGACCATCGAATGCAGGGGGCAGCTCCCACCATGGTGGAGGCGTACGCCCCACCATTTTCTTGCGGATCGCCAGCCGTCCGTGTACGGACGGCCGTGGCGATCCGTATCGTGGGCGGGGATTGGTTTGTGCGGCCGGAGCCCCGTGTGCGGCTCTGGCCGCACCAACCAGAATAAGGGCCTGATCGCGGCTTTCCGATCCATGTACAGCTGATAGGAAAGGTGGTGTTGATGAAGTCCAGCAGCGCAAGATAATTTTCTTTGCGGCTGTCACTACTATGATCAAAAGGGGGGTTAACACTGTTTTCCTACCTTGTAAATCCCAGTTGGTAAAATTCCCCAAATAATCGCCATGGGGTCTTTTTGCAAGTGTAAGTGGCATACTTCATTAATGAGATTCATCACCTTGTCCCAGAATTTGCGTATTCTTCCGCATTCCCACATATTGTGGTAAAATGATGCATTTGAGCTTTTACATTTGAAGCATAATCCCAAGTCTCCTGGGACGAAGTGTTTTCTCTGGGACTGTGAGATGTAGGCTCTGTGCAGTGTCTTTATGTGGACCTCTTGGAGCAAGGCGGAATGTAATATCTTAAGTGTTTGTTCTAATTTTTTAGTAAGAAGCAGATGGGAATTTACCTGGGGGACATCTATTGCCCACCTTGCTGCGGTCTCTGTCCAAATAGTGTCATACGTTACTGGTAATAGGTCTGGATATAAGTATTTGAGCCTGTATGGCCCTGTGGCACTTAAGACGAAGACAGAGTGCAGTGGGTCTGTGGTGGCAGGTGCCGATATAGGGGTGGGCAAAGACTGGGCATTATGCCTGGCCTGGATGTACATGAAGAACTCCCTATGGTGCAGGGAGAATTTTTCTGCTAAGGCCTGGAACGTGAGCAGGGAACCCCCCGGATCATAGATGTTGCGAATTGCCATTATCCCTTTGGTTTTCCATCTGGAAAATCCTAGCTCGAGCATGCCTGGTTTAAATTTAGGGTTTCCCCAAAAGGGAGCAAATTTCGTGACCTGGTGGTTCCTGTGCAATTTCTTGCTTTACATTTAGCCAGGTGCGGTATGTGTCAGCAAATAGTATATTTCCTAGTGTTCCCCTAGGTAGTTCTGGCTTTGGAGCATGCAAGAGGGCTGCAGGTGAGTATGGGGCAAAAACATTTTCCTCCATCTGTTTGTGTGTATAAAGTTCCGTGCCTTGGAACCAGTCCAGTATGTATCTCATAAATACAGAGTGAGTAAAAGCTTGAACATTCGGGACTCCTAAGCCCCCTTCAGCCTTTCTCAAGTACAATTTATGTCGGGCTATGCAAGGTTTTTTCCCCTGCCACAGAAATGTAAAGAATCCCTTAGTGATTTATGCCATGTCTGCTCGTGACAGGTGTATGGGGATCATCTGAATACAATATGAAAGTTTCGGGAAGATGATTGACTGCAGTATCGCTGCCCTCCCCAGTAGTGACAAAGGAAGGGATCTCCATGCTTCGAGTTGCTTCAGTATCCTGTCAATAATGGGATTAAAGTTAAAGGAGTATAATTTGGATATACTATAGGGTATGTAGACCCCTAGATATTGTATAGACTGAGTCTTGATTTGAAATTGCGATAGTAGTGGGGTGTCACTTGTTGGGAGCTGCCTCCCCGCGACTTGTAAAATCTCTGATTTTTGTAAGTTGATCTTGTACCCTGCAAAGGATCCAAATTTTTGTATTACATCCATTATGGCTGGTAGGGATGAACGCATATCCGACACAAAGAGTAACATGTCGTCCGCAAACAAACATATTTTCAATGTGGTGGATTCTATTGTGATGCCTGTAAATTGGTCGCTACTTCTTAATAAGATGGCTAGTGGTTCCAGTGCCAATGCGAATAACAGGGGCGACAGAGGGCACCCCTGTCTGGTACCTTTTTGGATTGTGAAGGGTGTGGAAATGTGACCATTACACGCTACCTGCGTGATTGGATCAGCGTATAGGTTTTTTAATAGGGTGATAAAGACCTCAGGGAAACCGTACCTAGTTAATGTCTCAAATAAGTGGTCCCAGGTGACCAGGTCAAAAGCTTTTTCAGCGTCCATTGAAATTATCCCCTGATCACCTGGGACTTCCCCCCTCTCAAGATGCTGGACTACTGCCAGGACCTTCCTAACATTAATAACTGAGTGTCGGCCATGAATAAACCCCGTCTGATCAGGGTCCACCAATTTAGGCAGTGCAAACTTCATTCTGTCTGCTATGATCTTGGTCAGCAGTTTATAGTCGACATTAGGAAGCGAGATGGGCCGATATGATCCCGGGTTCTCAGGGTCTCTGCCTGGTTTTGGGAGCACCTTTACTACCGCCGAGTTAAAGTAGGGGGGCGACTTGGTGCCGGAGAGCAGTTGGTTAAAGAATGCGGTCAGTATGTCACTTATTTTTTCCACCAGTATTTTGTAAAACTCCCCTGAGTAGCCATCAGGCCCTGGTGCTTTGAAAGGTTTCAGCTTTGTTATTGCTGACTTAACTTCCTCTACAGTGATGGGTGCTACTAGGTGTTCTGCAGCTGTATGTGACAATTGGGGAAGATTAACTTCAGACCAGAACTGGGTTTTATTGTCCTTGTCTAGGTCCCCCTGAGTACATAGTGTCTTATAAAATTCTTGGAAGATGTTTATGATGTCTGTCCCTTTGTGTGTTTTAACCCCACCAGGATTGTGTAAGGAGGGAACAAAGGCAGATGGGCGTGCCCCTCTGATCAGGTTGGACAGTAGCTTGCCGTTTTTGTTTCCATGTCTATAGAATTGGAAATTTGCATTATTAATATATTGTGTGGTTTGATTGTCCAGTAGAGAATCAAACTGAGTCTTGGCTTGCATATATGCCGCCTTAGTGCTCGGGGATGGTGTGGTTTTATACATTGCATAAGTAGATGTCAGTGTGTTTTGCGCCTGGAGTACATTAGCTGACCTATCCTTCTTTAATTTGTTGACATAGGAGTTGATCTCTCCCCTCAATACCGCTTTTGCTGTTTGCCAGAACAGGATAGGATCTTCTATATGCTCCCTGTTATCGTATTTGTAGAATTATTTTTTTTTTTCTAATAAACTTATGAAGCATGAAAGGTCGAAATGTTTAAAGTGCAAAAGAGTGCTTTCCATGTACCTGCATACATATGTGCATACATCTTTCTTTCTGTGGTAGGTACCAGCACTAACACTTTGTCTCACTGGTTAAAGGACCAGTTGACTGAGGTAACATCATACCTTTGCTTCTAACGTTGTTGGGCCCTTTCCATGTGTTTGTTCAGGAGTGGCGCAATCTGCCTTAGACGGCCGTATAACTGGGCCACAAACTGAACGACATGATGGTCCTAGCATTTTTTATCTTCCCACACTTCTTTTAATAGATCTAGAATTCCTCTGGGCTGTCTCCCATAGAGGAGCTCAAATGGACTAAACCCTGTACTCTCTGACCGCAAACAAGTAAGGTAGGAGCAGATCTCAATCTCACTTTTCTTGAGACTCTGCCCTCTTTATAATTTGCTTAAGGGTTTTATTAAAACTTTCTACTAGGCCATCTGTTTGTGGGTGGTACACTGAGGTGGTAATCCTGTCTACTTTTAGCAACTGGCATAAATCCTTCATGAGTCTAGACCATTGTTTCAAAAACTGTGTTCCTTGACACCCTGGGGTGCCACAGAGCACTTGCAGGGGTGCCCTTGGTTGGTGGTCCAGGACCAATTGAAACTTTATAAGGTCACTGCAGTAGGCAAAAACAAGTGGTTGTGGCTGCTAATTATAAGCTATGTGGACAAACAGAAGCAAATTCTGTCCCTTTTGGCCATGGGGTGCCACAATAATATTTCTGATACTCTAGGGTGCCATGATTCAAAAAAGTTTGGGAACCACTAGTCTAGGCACAAAAGGTGTACCTTGGTCTGTTAGGACCTCTTTTGATATTCCTAAGCTGGTATACATGGTTAGTAGCTCCCTGTCAATGGTGCCAGATTTCATATTGTGCAGGGGTATAGCCTCTGGGTACCTGGTGGAATAATCAACTACCACCAATATGTATTGGTGCCCTCAAGCAGAGTTTTCCACTGGCCCTATCAGATCCATACCAATCCACTCAAAAGGCACGGAAATTATAGGGAGGGGGCTGTCCTCTGGCACACTGGGCATTCCTGACAATACCTCTTAAAGCATAGATGCTGGGCCAAAAGAACCTTAACTGGATGTATTTGTTTGTTTTCTCCTCTTCCAGATGGCCACCCCACAAATGCGTATTTTCGGCTTCTAATACCAACAGCTCCAGTTTTCGGGGAACTAAGAACTGATTTACCTTTTTTCCTTGTACAGGAATAAAACGATAATTTTTCAAAAAAGTAAGGTACACCCTCTGATGGTAAAGCGTCAATTACCCTGCCATTATTCACTTTAACAGTCTCAAAGGCTTGTACCAAATTGCTATTATCACTCGATCTCTCCCAAAGACCTGTAGTGACCATCAGTGCAAACCATCAGCTCGAAGCAGGGTTTGATCAATGCACTACTAGCTGCAGCTGGTGCTGGGATTTGTCAGGTCCCGAATACAGATGGGTCTTGTCCCATCCTTGCTGGCGGGTCGCCATGGCGTCTGCGCTGGCGACCCGCCAGCAGCCACGCCAGCGAATGCACTGAGACGCGCGTGCCAGCGCGACGGAAACCCTGTCCGTCTCCGCCTCAGGGAGACGGACAGGGTTAGGGGGGGTTAGGGGGGATGCGGGCAGGCGGCGGGGACCCCGGGTTACCGCCGGCAAGCCGGCGGGGACCCGGGGGAACGGATGGAAGCGCCGTCGGAAGGGGACGCGCGCGCCTCTCGTGCGCGCGCGTCCCCTTCTCACCATCGCCATGGCGCTGGCGGGGGATGGCGGCTGGCGACGCCAGCGCCATCCCCTGCCAAGATGGGACAAGACCCATCTGTAAGTATAGAGGAGAAAAAAAGGGTATTGCACCAGCGCAGGCTGACAAAAAATGATAATGAAAACGGTATCCTTTACAGTAACTTTTATTATTAGAATTAATTACTATAGCTGTAATTAGTTTAAGATTCAATAATGAATAATATAAAAAATATAGTAAAATCAGTGGACATTCAGTAGTATACAAGACACATCACAATTGCAATATAAATGGGCATATAAATATGCATATTACCACACGGACATCACTTAGATGTCTTGCATACTATTAAATGTCCACTGATTTTACTATATTTTTTATATTATTCATTATTGAATCTTAAACTAATTACAGCTATAGTAATTAATTCTAATAATAACATTTACTATAAAGGATACCGTTCTCATTATCATTTTTTGTCAGCCTGCGCTGGTGCAATACCCTTTTTTTCTCCTCCAAACCATCAGCTCGCCCTTTTTGGGCAGTCCCACCGCACATGACCAGGCTTGCAGCACTCCAAGCACATCAAGGGAGGCGGAGCCACTGGGACCTGAGTTCTGGGCTTAGGTATTGGCTTATTCAGCTTTCCCAGCATCAGGTGCTGCTCACTCACTGCCAACTCCTCAAATGTCTGGGGGGGGCAGCCTGAAGGGCCCACTGCTACACCGAGCGGTCCAAGACCCGCATAGCCTGGTCCAGTGCAACTACCTCCACAATCCTCACTGCACTGCTTTTATCTGGCTGTAACCATGCCCTTGCCAGCCAGGCTAGTTTGGCCAGCTAAATCCTGGGAGGCTCAGAGCCCTCCAGCAGCTAGTCATGGAACACCAGTGCTTTGCTGCGCCCCATCACTCCAATCCTGTCCAGTATAAACTTTTTTGGGCTATGATAGTAATGTGCCTCAGCCACATATGAGGATTATTACTCTTATATCACTTAAACCTATATTATAAAGGATGTAACTTTCGGAGGTTAATCCCCACTGTTATAATATCAGGGCCGTATGCCCCTCTCATACATTAATAAGTTCTTTAATAATTTTAAACACCAATATGGAAAACGGAAATGACCACCTGTCACTCCCCTATATAAACCGTAGCCCAGACTCAGGTCATACTCTCAGCCAGCTGAAGCCTTGTGGTTATCACATCATATTGTGGTAAGTCTTTACCTGTAAGGTGTACATACTGCCCTATGTCTGTAAACCTTTGATTAGGTCAATGTACTTATCAAGTATTAGTAAAAATGTTTTCTTTGTTTCTTTGCTTGTGAAGTTTACTTACTGACCTGTGTTATTAAACCCTAAATAGTGGAATATACTTTGTTTCTGTCTAAAATATTTATTCAATATTAATGGGATTATATGGGATCCATGTAAATAGTGTTTGGATCCATTATAAGGGATCATGGTAATATTTGTTATATATAGGTAGTGCCTCATAGAAGCCATACACTATTATTTGGGTTATTGGTAATTAATAACCCACCAATAATAATTAGGAAGAATCTTCCTCCATTATCTGGGAAAGTAGTTATCACTGTATGTGAAAAATAATATTACTATATGCCTCACAATAAGATTATCATTCCTGTAGGTGTATTACCAATTTGGGTGACTGTCTTTTTTGGGACAGAATATTGTTTTATCCCATAAAATCTCAGAAGTGAGTGGAGTCGATCACCATTAGTATAAATACGGTAGGTGGTTTCCTCTACCATCCATCTTTCCCTTGATTATTGTCTCCTCTTTGGGAATTAAGATAAATTATATCCTATTTTAGGCTATAAAGGATGCCCTATCCATCAAGGTTTTTCAAATAAAGACACTATTTTCAAATGAGTTTTGTTATTGGTAGGTTGGAAACTCTATACTAAGGCTTTACTATTTTTCGCACTGTATCATATTTGTTCGCTTGCTCATCCTCAGAACCACAATATTCTATTTTGATCTATTTGTGAGGTCTAATCTCGGTATGTATAACATACATTTGTATTTTATGAACATTTTTGTATATTTGCATTGTTTATTTTAATGCTTAAAATATGCCCCTTTTCTTCTTTTTGTACCACCTGTAGCCACGCCCCTGATGAAGTCATTCTGACGAAATGCGTTGGGTTGGTTTTAATAAAGGAATTACTTGTCTAAACAAAACATACATCTTATTTAAAAAAAGAAACTGACAAGAGAACTGTCACACGAAGTTAGATTACTTTGATGGACTAACTGTACTGATTGGCTAAGTGGTACTAGTTTTAGCGCCCTCCGATAACCCCCACCCTTTTTTCCTGTGCATTTAGGCTCTAACTAACAGGAGAGTCTTATCAGAGGGGCAGCTGATCTCTATAGATGCCTGGGATGCGCAACTTGCTCCTTTTTGGAGACTAGCAATATGTTTTCCATCCCCATTTACGCACCACCTTTAAAATAAACGATGTTCTTAATTGTTCAAGCCATTACGTGGTATATTTTTTGCGCTGTCCCTGTGGTCTCTACTATGTAGGGAAGACCACCTGTATATTTAAGGAGAGGATGGCTTAGCACCGCAGCACGATTAAAATGGCTTTGGAAGGCAAAAAGGTTGAACAGCCTGTAGCACAACATTTTGCTGCATACAGACACAACCTAGCTTCTCTTAAGTACAAAATGATAGACATGCTTGCTGAGGGGTGGTGATAGAGCAAACAAATTGTTATGTTTGGAAGCCAAATGGATACACAGGCTTAACACAGTGTGTGTATGCATCGTTTGAATGAGAAATTATCTCCTAATTGCTTCTATTGATTAGATCCGACACAGGATCGCCCTGCCAGTACACTAAAACACCTAATAATAATTGGAACCCATACATCATGATTGCAATTATGCACTGAGGTACCGCTTTAAACACATGTTGTTACTGTTGCGTTATAATGACATTTTTCTGTCTGCCACAAAGTTGGTAATTTATTACATTGTCTTCTACTGTGATGACATGCATGCGCTGTTAAAATTGTATACTGCGATGTCATGTTCTTTCTGTAAATATGTAAATATCTGTTTTTTCCTTCTGGTGATTGCTCAGTTAATGATGTCATAGAGGGCAGCCCGGTCTGCTTCTGATGACACACTCACTCCTCCCTGCTATGGAGCACATGGTGTCCCCTGCACCTTTAAATAACTTGTGTATGCAACTGTTCAGGTTGTTCCTGAAGACGATAATAAATCGAAATATTGAACGCAGCCTACCTGTTTGGGATTATTGCATCCCTGATTTGAAAAGTCTGTGAGTGCCACCAGCATCCTTTCCTATATATATATATATATGGAGTACAGTCGTAAGATGGCGCCCCTTGTGTTGATCTTTGTTATTAGACCAACATAGCCTTATGATAATTTCTTAAAGCATATAAAATAAAGTCCATAGATTTTATATATATATATAAATATTTATTAAAAAGTCTCTTGTTCCACACAATGGTAGCAGTTGTTCCAGAATATAACAAGATGTGCTTTGTTGGTTTCAGGTATTTTAAAATAGCAAATGTGAACACCCAACGCGTTTCGTCCCCTCGTGGGACTTCATCAAGAGTTTTGCAACAGATTCGGAATTATTTCGGACAGCTTTCAAAGGAGGAGTGTATTCACAATAAGGTAAGAGGGCCTTTTATAAAATTGAGGTGCTCTATCACTTTAAATTTCTCATTCGGATGATGAGTCAATGATTAGGGCCCATTACTTCTCATAAATGGCCATATCCCTTGTATTAGAGTAACACTGGTAGCTTCATTTGGTCTCTGCAGACCCGATGTATGGTTCTTTTAAGAACCACAGAAATATTCCCAGTAACGTCTCTTAATTGGAATATAAATTGGTATATTCACTACTAAGTCAGGAATGGATCAGGAGGCAATTGTCACCTTCTGGAGGTGTGCTCTGGTTCAGGACTCTGTGTGAATGACTCTCATTGTGTTTATCTTAATCAACTGGTTATTATTTCCATATTAGGTATATAGTTTATTCAACTTATGTGGATATACATGAATAAGGGCTAATTTCCAAGGTCTGAAACTCGTCTATTTTATTAATTAATGGTCTACCCATAATGCCATGTTGTTACCCATAGTGCACCACACCTCCCTATGTTTTTGTTTATCGGGTATAAAACCTCATATTTTTATGTTTCTTTATGTTTAATGATATATGCTATTCTCATTGGTGGTAGTAGTGGAATAGCTGGCCGCCTTTTGATTGTGGCCAGCTATTTAAGATACCTCCATTTATCGGACTCGCCGTCTGTTCGGCGTGTCCGGAACAGTTGCTGCTATTTGCTTCCGGCTTGCGTTCCACGCAAGCCGGAAGTGCGTTCCATTTGGACGCCATGATGGACAAGTTTCTCTTTATGGAAGCAAGCTTTCGGTCTGCGTTCCACGCGACCCGGAGCTTGCGTTCCACATGGTTACTAAGTTATATTATGCGGTGCATTTTTAGATGTAGATTTTATTGTTATTATAAGTTCCCGTTGGCTGTAAGACGTGTCTTATTAAATCTTTTGTATGTTCTAAGTATATTTTTATATTTTTATTTTTATATGGACCTACAGAGGGATTCATAATTAATTAGATATAAAATAGAAGGGCAAAGGGATACATGGAGGGATTTATAATACCATAAAGTAGTAAGACATTCTACCATGTATAATGCAATAGTATATTAAGATACTTATTGTGGATACACACATTTAGAATGATAAGGTAACTTTCAACAGTATATCTATAGATTATGCTTCTTATTGACATACATCTTATATCTGTATTTATATTTTAGTAGCTAGTTTTATAAAGTTTATGCATTTAAGGTGATACAATATTTTTGTACAGCATATATAAACATTATGCGTCTAAATTTCTATATTAATGGTGGTATTGAATCATAAGGTACAGTATATGCATCCCGACTTGTGAAAACATTGTATGTGGAGGTTATTTCCTATTACAACATACCTCAATATATTGGTATCCCCAAATAACATAATAACATGATAACCAGATTACAATCAATTACCCCCATTCTTCTGGGTTTTTACTCTGTAATTTTACCATTATATTCCATTCATAACCTGTGTATACCCAGCATATTATTAAATTCCCATGCAACAGATGCATATGTTGCAAGCACATTGAAAGAAGAGCATATGGATGGCTGAAAACTAATTTCCCCAAATTACCTCAAATTAAGGACATAGTTACATGCGATTCCACCTACATCATATATATGTTGAAATTTAGCTGCAACCTTATTTATGTAGGAAAGACCAAAATAAATCTTAAATTAAGAATTCAAGAGCATATAAGGAACATAAGAAATAAGATACTCAACCATAGTGTGCCACGTCATTTCCTAAAGGAACACAACTCTGACACAAGCCAATTAACATTTATAGCTTTAGAACATATAAAAGTTGATAGTAGAGGAGGTGATAGGGATCTAACTTTAGCAAGAAGAGAATCTTTTTGGATTTTCTCTTTAAACGACCAAATCCCTAATGGATTGAACGAGAACGTAGAGATGACACCTTTTTTGTGAACAAGACCTTATACTGTTTATCTGTAGTGCACTATATGAGCAAAGTGTATATATGTACGTATATATAGATATGTATGCATATATGGGTATATACATGTATGCATATGTGTATTTATTGGGGAAAGTGAGCATGCATGTAGGATTGCACCTGTGAGTTAACAAATGTAAAATGAGCACTTAATACCTATTTAATAATATGCTGGGTATACACAGGTTATGAATGGAATATAATGGTAAAATTAGAGTAAAAACCCAGAAGAATGGGGGTAATTGATTGTAATCTGGTTATCATGTTATTATGTTATTTGGGGATACCAATATATTGAGGTATGTTGTAATAGGAAATAACCTCCACATATAATGTTTTCACAAGTCGGGATGCATATACTGTACCTTATGATTCAATACCACCATTAATATAGAAATTTAGACGCATAATGTTTATATATGCTGTACAAAAATATTGTATCACCTTAAATGCATAAACTTTATAAAACTAGCTACTAAAATATAAATACAGATATAAGATGTATGTCAATAAGAAGCATAATCTATAGATATACTGTTGAAAGTTACCTTATCATTCTAAATGTGTGTATCCACAATAAGTATCTTAATATACTATTGCATTATACATGGTAGAATGTCTTACTACTTTATTGTATTATAAATCCCTCCATGTATCCCTTTGCCCTTCTATTTTATATCTTATTAATTATAAATCCCTCTGTAGGTCCATATAAAAATAAAAATATAAAAATATACTTAGAACATACAAAAGATTTAATAAGACACGTCTTACAGCCAACGGGAACTTATAATAACAATAAAATCTACATCTAAAAATGCACCGCATAATATAACTTAGTAACCATGTGGAACGCAAGCTCCGGGCCGCGTGGAACGCAGACCGGAAGCTTGCTTCCATAAAGAGAAACTTGTCCATCATGGCGTCCAAATGGAACGCACTTCCGGCTTGCGTGGAACGCAAGCCGGAAGCAAATAGCAGCAACTGTTCCGGACACGCCGAACAGACGGCGAGTCCGATAAACGGAGATATCTTAAATAGCTGGCCACAATCAAAAGGCGGCCAGCTATTCCACTACTACCACCAATGAGAATAGCATATATCATTAAACATAAAGAAACATAAAAATATGAGGTTTTATACCCGATAAACAAAAACATAGGGAGGTGTGGTGCACTATGGGTAACAACATGGCATTATGGGTAGACCATTAATTATTAAAATAGACGAGTTTCAGACCTTGGAAATTAGCCCTTATTCATGTATATCCACATAAGCTGATTAAACTATATACCTAATATGGAAATAATAACCAGTTGATTAAGATAAACACAAATTTTAACTACTAACCAATGAAATATGGGAGGAAGTGAGGTCACTCCCTACCCCTATAAATAGAGATCAAGCCCAGAAAGCAGTCATTCTGCTGGCCTCTCTGGAGCAACTAGAAGTACCACTGGAGGTAAGAAGTAGGGGTAATAACTCCACCCATTTAATTTGTATTTAAATTTTAAACTGAAACTTAGTAACTTAAATATATACTGAATGAAATGTGTATATGTTACATTATTTTAGATCTATTTTTTTACTACTGGATGAAGGATTGTCATCCGCATTTTAGGTAAGCTACCAAAAATATTAAATAATATGGCCAAAATGTATATAAGATAAAAGGAATAGCAAATTTTCTAATTATATTATTATCCTAACATTAGGTTTAAATAAAATTTTATAACTTCAACAGAGGAGGCTGACAGAAATACTAAGACCTGTCACATTATAGGTATGTTTATAAATAAATCATTCACTGAATTGCACAATTGTCACTATGGGGGTTATTCTAGTTCATTCTTTCTGACAAAATCCTTCTTAGATGGACAAAACCATGTGCACTGCGGGTGTGGCAGATGTAACTTGTGCAGAGAGAATTAGATTTGGGTGGGGTTTTTCTTCAAAGTGAGATCTATATTGAAGTGTAAAATAAAGCAGTCAGTATTTTCCCTGCACAGAAACAAAATAACTCACCCAAATCTAATTCTATCTGCACATGTTACATCTGCCCCCCTGCAGTGCACATGGTTTTGTCCATTTAAGAAGGATTTTGTCAGAAAGAATGAACTAGAATAAACCCCTATAAGAGAAATGAAAGTAATTATAGACTAATTTATTCACAGGCCACATAAGACTGGCACACTATTAATCAACTATTTGATATTGGTATATTCCTAATAAGGTACGTAATATCACGAGAATATCACTATAAATAAACTCACTAAATAAATACATAATAATAGAATATAAAGTATATTTAAAATCTTCTTTGTAATCCAAAAGGGTCTAAGAATACCATGTCCCGATAATAAAAAATCCAGGAGACATTCTTATAAAGAAGAAAATGGTCCATTTATTTCACAATCTTTGACCAAAAGGTATATAAATAGGACACATACGGGTTTAGTAAAGTATCTTTCACCACAGAAATTAATAAAAAATTAGAAAACCACACTTATTCACGGCCTTTCCCACTTTTTCCTTTGAATCACCACCGGTTCTCCATCATGTTCTATCTCTTTTTCTGGTCCTCATCTTCATGGGGAATTTCCCCTTCTTTTTAAATCTGTGATGTAAAAGCAAAAAATTTGTTATATATTGTATATTGAAACAACGTTTTATACTTGTAGACTATTATATTCCCCTGATGAAGTCTCTATGAGACGAAAAGCGTTGGGTTTCTCTACAAGCGTTTTTATCATGACAACCCTGTGAAGCTGAATAAAGAAATATTGGAAAAAACATCTCCTGCTCACTTCACTGGATGTGGATTTTGAATAAGTGTATTTGGACATTTATAATTATAATTTCAATTCGGCGCCATACCACTATTGGGTAAAAAAAATAAATAAATAAATATATATATATATATATATATATATATATATATATATATATATATATATATATATATATATATATATAGAGTTGTATAGGTGTTATCCTGTTTGGAGAACACACAGCACGGCTTTCTTGTGAAGAAAGTGAAGTTTATTCAAGCAACAGTTTCAGAGCCCTAAGCTCCTTCGTCAGGCTAACAGCAAGCAATATCAAACAATAGTGCACAAGGTTCCTACCTTATAGTGTATGAAGGGCCGCCCTAAGTCGTGATTCACTGCAGAGCTTCAGGTGCTGAGACGGAAGCCGCCGGAAACCGTGCCCCGCACGGAGACACACTTCCGGTATCCAGCATGCCCTCTGTTCCGGCCGGTCGTAACGCGTCCCCGTTGCCATGCAAACAGGGGCGTGTGTACCGCCGTCACCAAGGTTACCGTGGCTCGGGAATACATGACAGGGGGCTGTAATAGAATAACATGAATGGTGATTAGTGCTGTGTTCATGAAAACTATAAAGAGTACATACATACACTATATTAAAAACACTAAGCAGCGTATTTAAAGAATAAACTACTGAGTACTGCATATACATATACTAGTAGAACGAAGCTGGGAGGATACTTATTGCTGAGGAATGTTAGCCTTACTAAACCTCAGAATGAATAGTCAATCATGTCCACATTGCTGATGCATGTCGACCAGTCTTCTTGCTGCAGCAGATTCAATGAAAAAATGGAATGATTCATGTGAGGGTATTCCACATGATCCTCTCGTTTAGTCCCCGCGGTGATACAGTGTCCAAGCGATGTATCCATCTAGCCTCAAGACGGAGTAAGGTTTTTTGTCTGTCCCCCCCTCTGGGCAACGGTGGAACATGATCGATGATCATGTACTTTAGTGATGACACAGGGTGACCCTTGAGTTTGAAATGTGCCGCCACTGGCTGCTCCATCGGTTTGTTTTCTAATGCGGCTTTGATGGCGGACCGATGTTGAGCCATGCGTTCTTTAAATTCTCGAGTGGACATTTAAAGAACGCATTGCTCAACATCGGTCCGCCATCAAAGCCGCATTAGAAAACAAACCGATGGAGCAGCCAGTGGCGGCACATTTCAAACTCAAGGGTCACCCTGTGTCATCACTAAAGTACATGATCATCGATCATGTTCCACCGTTGCCCAGAGGGGGAGATAGACAAAAAACCTTACTCCGTCTTGAGGCTAGATGGATACATCGCTTGGACACTGTATCACCGCGGGGACTAAACGAGAGGATCATGTGGAATACCCTCACATGAATCATTCCATTTTTTCATTGAATCTGCTGCAGCAAGAAGACTGGTCGACATGCATCAGCAATGTGGACATGATTGACTATTCTTTCTAAAGTTTAGTAAGGCTAACATTCCTCAGCAATAAGTATCCTCCCAGCTTCGTTCTACTAGTATATGTATATGCAGTACTCAGTAGTTTATTCTTTAAATACGCTGCTTAGTGTTTTTAATATAGTGTATGTATGTACTCTTTATAGTTTTCACGAACACAGCACTAATCACCATTCATGTTATTCTATTACAGCCGCCTGTCATGTATTCCCGAGCCACGGTAACCTTGGTGATGGCGGTACAAGCGCCCCTGTTTGCATGGCAACGGGGACGCGTTACAACCGGCCGGAACAGAGGGCATGCTGGATACCGGAAGTGTGTCGCCGTGCGGGGCACGCTTCCGGCCGCTTCCGTCTCAGCACCTGAAGCTCTGCAGTGAATCACGACTTAGGTGAATGTACCCTTCATACACTATAAGGTAGGAACCTTGTGCACTATTGTTTGATATTGCTTGCTGTTAGCCTGACGAAGGAGCTTAGGGCTCCGAAACTGTTGCTTGAATAAACTTCACTTTCTTCACAAGACCTCGAGTGCCGTGCTGTGTGTTCTCCAAACAGGATAACACCTATACAACTCTGCATTTATTCCTGCAAAGGCACCGGGTCAATTAACCCCTGAGCAAGGAGTGCCGGATCGCCATCCAGTATACATACAGGTTGAGTATCCCTTATCCGAAATGCTCGGGACTAATGGAAGGGGGGATGGTATCAATGAAACGGTAACAGATGGAATTTAATGGGTGCCATCCCCTCTTCCATTAGAGGAGGTGATCATGCCTCTCAATTGCTTAAGTGTGAAACCAGATGGATCGTTAAATTAGATGTGTTAGCTCCAAAACTGCTAACCAGTGGTAGCAAACAGAAAATTAAATAAATATATAAGAAAGAATCTTTCTAAATGTAGTTCTCAGCAGACCATTCTGTCCAGTTGATGTTTCTCTTTCAAATTCCTCCCTCCCCCTCTTTTTTTGCATTGCCTTTTTTCATGATCGCCAGTTGTCTACTGCTCATATTATTATGCCAGTCCATCAACATGTATAGCGGCAATACTTACCAACTTAATTGTGTCATTCTCAGTTCCCATCTTTAGCTTAGCTACATTTTCGTTGATACATATGTTGTATATTTGGAATGACACATCTAAGTACAATGCTGTCTTATTGATTTATCGATATTCTTGTCTACTGCTCATTGTAATGTTTTAGGATGCCTTGTACAACATTGCTTTAATTATCGGGGCCATGTATGTATGTTTTCTGGGATGTTCGCTCTCTTTTATGGTGATGGGTATTAACACATTGTTGCTAGGGCACGGACAGGAGGAGGATGACGTCATCATCTTGCGTCTCCACCAGTGTCGCCGACCAGCCGGTGCCTCCCGTCTCACTGCTTCTAGTGATCATTCACTTGGGGATTTGTCTATAAAGGTATGTTTTGTTTGCATGTTGCTTATATGACTTGAAAACAGTTGAATAAAATAAATGAAACGTTGTCTACAAGCTATCGCTTGCAGAGCATTTATTTCTGACATCACAGAGCCCGAGTGCCGTACCTCTGCTTGTATATTCACCCCCATTGTGTGGGCACCGGACGCAGCTATATATATATTATATATATATATATATATATATATATATATATATATATATATATATATATAATTATATTTGAAAAAAAGGAGCACTCACCAGAAGTCATCCTCCATCCCCTTATTAACATCAGCCATCTTGTGTGCTGCCCCTACACATATTAACCTAGTAATACAATTATAGTTAGCCAAGGAGATAATGTGGGTGAAAATATTAAAAAAAGCAATAAGACAACCGAACCAGGCGATTGGTCTGTGTATGAATCCTAATTACATAATGTATGTCACCCACTGCCCACATATTCTTCTTGGCTAACTATAATTGTATTACTACTAGTCTACATTACTTATTACTTTAAATTACGATTCATTAGAGCTCCGAACAGTCACTTACTGGACAGTGACAGACTCAGACTGTGACAGTGTCACTCACTCACAGTGTGGCAGTCAAGCTACTCTTGGGTGCGGTGCGCGCACTGGGCAGGCTGTGAAGTGCTGTGCTGTCAGGACCTTTCCTCTCCTGTCGCCTTAGTGGAAAACTGAGGCACGCCATCACGCGGCGCAGGAGGAGGAAACATCATGATGACACTTCCCGTCCCAGTGGGTGCCGCGGCGGAGTGTCAGTCATCCAGAATTGGGCCGGGCCACGGGCGGGCAGAAGAGACTCACAGGCACGTCAAGTTTAGATGGTCCACTTTTATATCCCTTGCAATCCAGAGATGGACCGTGGTCCGCCAGTTGCCGGTCCCTGATATAGAGTATATTTCTTTATATATAATTGCAAACTATTTCTGTATCTATGTATACTTCTTTCCTATACCATTCTTTTTCTCCTTAGGGAGATGGATTACACCTTGCTGATACTGGTGGCCATTAATCCATATTATACAATCCTTGAGATTTCCAGAATGTTTAATCAGTGAATACATTGCTATTGTTTGGGCATAATGTCAATGCAATTATGCACTGCAATTGTTTGTCATTTCTTATATAATGCAGAATATTGTCTTGTGATGATAATCATAGGGAAACGGGAAAAAAATAATTTGATGATCAGCGAGCAGGCATTGACCCTCCTGCATTCCCAGGGGACTCTCATAACATGCTGGGCATTCCCCTGCCTGTCCTCTTCTCTCCCCTGTCCATGTGAACACCTCAGTGAGTGTGGGGGTCTGAACATGCGAACATGGGGTCTACACATGTGCATATTCAGCCATTCTCATGACCGATTGGACCTGAATTCGTTGCGCTGACTGATTGGATCTGAATCAGACCCAATATATCAATTTGAAAATTAAGATAGACACAATATTCTGTGCCCTGGGCAGCAAATGGAGAAAAAAAGTGGTGTCCCCACGCTAAGCTTTAACCCTAAGTCATCTGTCTTTATTACTCTGGTTACACCACAGATTCCATCAAACACTACAGTTGAGACAGTAAAAGTAAATTCTCTCTTGAATGGACCTCCCCATGTGCACTGCAGTGGGGGGCAGATGTAACATGTGCCAAAAGAGTGACATTTGGGTGGGGTTTGTACTTGAAACTGATAGCTATATTGTAGTACAAAAATACAGCAGCCAGTATTTGCCCTGCACAGAAATCTGACCCCCCCCCCCCCCCTGCAGTGCACATGGTTTATTCCATTAGAGCAGGGGTAGGCAAGTAATTTTTAACGGAGTCCATATATTTTTAAATATTTTGATCGAGGTCCAGAACAAAGAAAAAAAAAAAAACATATATATATATATATATATATATATATATATATATATATATATATATATAGTTCCGTGGGTTGACCGCACTCTCACTAATGGAATGAAGTATTGGTGGGGTGCGCATAGAGGGTACTGGAAAGAATCCGTGCCGTCAAATCTAGTGGAGTTCTCCCATCAGGGAATGTGCACTCGCAACATTATCAAAGAAACAAGCTCTGATAAAATTCAAAAAGTGGTCTTTAATTCATATGAGGACATCAAACAGCTTGTGCCAACTTTTATAAGCCCCGACGTTTCGGTCCTACATCCGGACCTTTATCAAGGAGCCTGTAATTTGCATAACATAAAGCATATCACTAACATGTGAATGCATCAAGTGCTCTGAAACCAGAGCGCAAAAACATAAATATTACAACAAGTTACAGCCATGTACTTACATAGGCAGAAGTGGTCATAGGTATACATCAGAAAGTCAAACGCAGATCAGCATGGTGCAGGGACGCCAACCATGTCTGCCAACTGCCCAGGCCCGGACTTAAATACCTGAAGTCAGGAAGTCACATGTGCGGCATTTTCCCGCCAATACGCGGGTGTTGCCGTTGAATAGGGATCCAATTCAGGACGCTATGCGGGTCACCATACCGGATATCCGGTAGGAGGAACGCAAACGCTACAGAAACTGGTAGCGAGGGAGACACGCTGGGAGACACGCTGCGGTGGACCGCATCCTATTGCGTGTCATTGGACCGGAAGTCCCGTCTATATAGCTGACGCGCTAGATGGTCAGACAAGTAAATGGCACGCAGCGGTGAACCGCTTTGTCATGCGTGTCAAATAGCCGGAAAACCGGTCTGTAAGTCAAGTTAGTACAGATGTAAAATTCCAAATGCTTGACCATTAGCGCATGCGTCCCTGGCTAAAAAATGGGCTATACACACTAGGGGATAATAAAACGTGACTTTAGCACTTCAAGTAATGCCGGGGACCTGCTGTTACGATAGCATCACAATATTGTATGTCATTATATACAAAGTCGTGGATATTAAATCCATGACAAACCTTATAAGGATATTCATAGAGCATATGTAGTGGCAATATGTATAAACATATATATGAGGCTATCATGCAGGACAATTTAGATCTGGGATGTGTGATTTTTACATGGAACATATTTACATAAAAAAATAAAATTTATGAAAATTATAAATGAAAATAAAAATAAAAATAAAGAATGAAAAATTCTCATGGTGAGAAATATATACAAAACAGGTCATTTATATACGTATACAAAAATGGGTCATCTGTAAGCATATGCATAACCAAAAAAGGCCATCCATATGCATAAAAGATTTGCCACATGTGCAAAATACACAAAATGCCATCCATGGATATATACATATAGCCACACATATACATACATATATATGCGCACACCCTGCGTGTAGTAGGCAAGGAAGCCCTTATGGACCATGACACGCAATACGATGCGGTCCACCGCAGCGTGTCTCCCAGCGTGTCTCCCTCGCTACCAGTTTCTGTAGCGTTTGCGTTCCTCCTACCGGATATCCGGTATGGTGACCCGCATAGCGTCCTGAATTGGATCCCTATTCAACGGCAACACCCGCGTATTGGCGGGAAAATGCAGCACATGTGACTTCCTGACTTCAGGTATTTAAGTCCGGGCCTGGGCAGTTGGCAGACATGGTTGGCGTCCCTGCACCATGCTGACCTGCGTTTGACTTTCTGATGTATACCTATGACCACTTCTGCCTATGTAAGTACATGGCTGTAACTTGTTGTAATATTTATGTTTTTGCGCTCTGGTTTCAGAGCACTTGATGCATTCACATGTTAGTGATATGCTTTATGTTATGCAAATTACAGGCTCCTTGATAAAGGTCCGGATGTAGGACCGAAACGTCGGGGCTTATAAAAGTTGGCACAAGCTGTTTGATGTCCTCATATGAATTAAAGACCACTTTTTGAATTTTATCAGAGCTTGTTTCTTTGATAATGTGGCGAGTGCACATTCCCTGATGGGAGAACTCCACTATATATATATATATATATATATATATATATATATATATATATATATATATATATATATAACAAATGTCAGACTTGAATAGCAGAACAACTTTATTACAACATGTTTCGGGGTAGGTACCCCGTCATCAGGGTACCTACCCCGAAACATGTTGGAATAAAGTTGTTCTGCTATTCAAGTCTGGAGAGTGCAGCTGACATTTGTTGTTCTTCTATTTGGGGTACATTTACCCACGGATGGCACCAGAGCATTATACTACACCTGGAGGGATCATTTGGAGTGCTGGGACATACCTGTGTGTGTGTGTGTATGTGTATGTATATATATATATATATATATATATATATATATATATATTTATATATATATATATATATAGCACAAAACTCCATCCCATTCACCTGAGATGCCCCTCCCCATTCCCCTCCGACTGCATAGCATCCGTTAAAAAAAAAAAACAATACTCCCATCCTATATTAAATCTTACTGGGAGTTGGCTATCACGATCCCGGCTGTTCCCTGCTGCCACAACTACTCCAAACAGGTGCTCATGCTGTCACATCTCCCGCTGGGACTTCCTGCCACCGCTTGTAGACTCAGAGCTGTTGCAGCCTCAAAACGTGGCGCCGATCATTCTCCTCCTCGCTGTGCGCGTCAGCCCCTGCTCATAGGAGGCGCGGCATGATCCCCTGCTCACGTGGGGCGCCGCGTCAGCTCGTCAGGGGAAGGGGACGTCATGATGTCTCACTTCCCCTGTCATTTCTACAATCAGTGGGCGGTCCGGACATCTGGCTTCTGCGGTCCGGAGATGGACCGCGGTCCGCCAGTTGCCGGTCCCTGCATTAGAGAGATAATTTTATTTTGCAAGTGAGCCAGAATCAGGCCCATAATTAGGTCTTATGTTTGTCACAGTAGGATGCCCGGGATTCCTGCTGTGCTATGCAGCTTTTGGGATCAGTACTATCCCCAAGAAGAGACACAAATATATTTTCATTCATCCCAAATCAAGCTATTCCTAAAGGCTTCCATTTCTATATATTCCCTGATTGCAATATAAAACGGGAGCTGAATATTCCATTGCTACTGTGCTATACAACATTTTCCATGTATTTTTATATCATTTGTGGTTAAACAATGTAAAAAGAAAAATGTTATTATGTACTGTATTACGTAATAAAAAAAGTAACATGTAACAAAACAACTGATAGCCATATAGTTGTAATCTATGGGCGAGATGTAATAGGATGCTATTTTTTGGTCAGCTAAAAAATCGCACCAAATAGCACGTTACGGGCAATTTTCAGCCAAAAATCTGGTGATTTTTTTTTTAATACCAGGAATGTGCGACTTTTTAGTAAAGGTGCGGTTTATTAAAGTTAAACCTCATTTATATTTTTTTATTTTTTACAGTTAGACACTTTTTTGGACAGAACCTGCACAGATCTCACTTATTTATTTATTTATTTATTTATTTATTAACAGTTTCTTATATAGCGCACACAGATTCCGCAGCGCTTTACAGAGCATAATTAGGAGAAAAAACATATATCAAATTACAGTACAAGACAGTTTAGGACAAGTACATGGTAAATATGGATAGTTGCATCAGGGGACAGGACACTGAAGCAATCATCAGGGTGGCAGAGGTTTATGTATTCTAAGAAAGGCACAAGAGGAGAGAGGGCCCTGCCCGTGAGAGCTTACATTCTAAAAGGGGAGGGTTAGACAGACAGGGGTGACACAGAAGGGAAAGAAGTGGGCATAAACAGTAGGTTAGGATGAGAGATGGTCAGGTTTTATGCAGGAGGGTGGGAAGAGGTCAGCTTAGTCTTTGATATTTTAAGTCTAAAAAAGCGCTGGGTCATCCAGGAGTAGATAGCAGAGAGACAGTTGGAGATATGAGTGAGGATGGAAGGAGAGAGATCAGGAAAGGAGCGGTAGATTTTAGTATTATCAGCATAGAGGTGATAGTGGAAGTTAAGTGAGCAAATAAGCTCACCCAGAGAGGACATATAGAGATAGAGAAGAAGAGGACCAAGAATAAAATTATGGGGGACACCTACTATCAATGGAAGAGCAGAAGTGGTGAAGTCATTAGAAGTACAGCTGGGCATTTTCAAAACAGACAGTGCAAATACAAGCATTAACAGTGATATTCAAAGTTTTAGCAGTTGCAGAAATGGTGATAAGCTGGATGAACAGTCAGATAGCCAGGAGTAGTATGTTGTGAGTATGAAGTGAGCTCACTCAAAGCAGTCCCTTGGTTTTCTGAGTTGCTGTAGTTTCTGTTTTTCTGAATCACTTTGATATCAAGATGTTAAGTTGGTTGGCAGTTTAAGTCCATAATAAATCCAATCTTTAATCTATGTAACTTTTTTTCCCTACTTAAAAATCTTCCTACTTTAAAAGCTGACAAAATATCAATAGTCAGCTTTCAATAGTCAGCCAGGCTGTGTCAGCTTAGTATTCTCACTAAATACTAAAAGTTGTTTCTAAGTTAATTGATTAAGACCCCACCCAGCCAGAGCCCCTCTCCCACTAGCAATAAAACTAAGATAAACAAATGGTAAGAGGTTACATACCATCCCAGCCACTTTTACATTCAAACTCACTTTAATTCTTAATACAATTGCACAAATACCTATAATAATGCAATATGCAGGCAGAGTGATGGTGACTCAATACTGGCAATGGCATGTAAGGTTAAATACTTATAATAATGCAATATGCAGGCAGAGTGATGGTGACTCAATACTGGCAATGGCATGTAAGGTTAAATACCTATAATAATGCAATATGCCGGCAGGGTGATGGTGACTCAATACTGGCAATGGCATGTAAGGTTAAATACCTATAATAATGCAATATGCAGGCAGAGTGATGGTGACTCAATACTGGCAATGGCATATAAGGTTAAATACCTAGCAATATGCAGGCAGAGTGATGGTGACTCAATACTGGCAATGGCATGTAAGGTTAAATACCTATAATAATGCAATATGCAGGCAGAGTGATGGTGACTCAATACTGGCAATGGCATGTAAGGTTAAATACCTATAATAATGCAATATGCAGGCAGGGTGATGGTGACTCAATACTGGCAATGGCATGTAAGGTTAAATACCTATAATAATGCAATATGCAGGCAGGGTGATGGTGACTCAATACTGGCAATGGCATGTAAGGTTAAATACCTATAATAATGCAATATGCAGGCAGAGTGATGGTGACTCAATACTGGCAATGGCATGTAAGGTTAAATACCTATAATAATGCAGTATGCAGGCAGAGTGATGGTGACTCAATACTGGCAATGGCATGTAAGGTTAAATACCTATAATAATGCAATATGCAGGCAGGGTGATGGTGACTCAATACTGGCAATGGCATGTAAGGTTAAATACCTATAATAATGCAATATGCAGGCAGAGTGATGGTGACTCAATACTGGCAATGGCATATAAGGTTAAATACCTAGCAATATGCAGGCAGAGTGATGGTGACTCAATACTGGCAATGGCATGTAAGGTTAAATACCTATAATAATGCAATATGCAGGCAGGGTGATGGTGACTCAATACTGGCAATGGCATGTAAGGTTAAATACCTATAATAATGCAATATGCAGGCAGGGTGATGGTGACTCAATACTGGCAAGGGCATGTAAGGTTAAATACCTATAATAATGCAATATGCAGGCAGAGTGATGGGGACTCAATACTGGCAATGGCATGTAAGGTTAAATACCTATAATAATGCAATATGCAGGCAGAGTGATGGTGACTCAATACTGGCAATGGCATGTAAGGTTAAATACCTATAATAATGCAATATGCAGGCAGGGTGATGGTGACTCAATACTGGCAATGGCATGTAAGGTTAAATACCTATAATAATGCAATATGCAGGCAGAGTGATGGTGACTCAATACTGGCAATGGCATGTAAGGTTAAATACCTATAATAATGCAATATGCAGGCAGAGTGATGGGGACTCAATACTGGCAATGGCATGTAAGGTTAAATACCTATAATAATGCAATATGCAGGCAGAGTGATGGGGACTCAATACTGGCAATGGCATGTAAGGTTAAATACCTATAATAATGCAATATGCAGGCAGGGTGATGGTGACTCAATACTGGCAATGGCATGTAAGGTTAAATACCTATAATAATGCAATATGCAGGCAGAGTGATGGTGACTCAATACTGGCAATGGCATGTAAGGTTAAATACCTATAATAATACAATGTGCAGGCAGAGTGATGGTGACTCAATACTGGCAATGGCATGTAAGGTTAAATACATGTAATGAGATGAATAAGAAGAAGACAGGCGTTACATCACAGTCGTTCCAGAATAAGTCTAATCTTTAATCTATGTAACTTTTTTTCCCTACTTAAAAATCTTCCTACTTTAAAAGCTGACAAAATATCAATAGTCAGCTTTCAATAGATGCTTGTACTCCCTGTTCCAACAGAGCTCCCCCCCAGTACACGGGGCTTCCCCGCAGCCTCCCCTCCCTAACCCTGCCTGTCTCCCTGAAGCGGAGAAGGGCAGCGTTTCCAATCCCCATCACCGAATGACTGGAACGCGCATGCGTGTGAGATGCTCACGCATCCCACTCAGATGGAGTCCCTCTCAGCCAATGCTCGTCAGCAGGGACAGTCTGGTGAGCCCTGGAGCTGAATGAGAGGTGCTCCATCTGTACGCTTATCTTGCCTCTACCTGATGGCATTTTTCAGGAATTTACAGAATATGATATAGTGATATAATGTTATTTTTACTTTTTATGTTATGGAATCTGTGAGTCATCATCATCCTCAACCATGATGATACATACACGTATTGTAAATGAAAGGAAACGTTGAGAAGCTATTATAAGCTACATTGCACTACAAGGTGTGTATCCTAAACATCAAAAACATTCTTTATGAAATTAGTTCCAAAAATTTGTCATTACTATCTCAAAGTAACTATGCCGCTCTATGATTAATTTTCATTCTATGATACATAATTACCTAGTTACCATTTGATTTATTGCCCTAACACGTGTATTATTTTGAGTGATTCGTAAGCAAAAGCAGTACACATGCAAACAGCAGCATGAGTAACAGTTTTTCCCAGGCACACGTAGTCAAGAAAAATGTTGGTGTCCCCCTATAGATAGCAAGATAGAAAGAAAGAGAAGCAGAGGGGGAAGCAAGGGACAGTGACAGAGAATATCAGAGCGAAAGAGAAAGAGGGTGTCAGAAAGAGAGGGAGTCAGGGAAAGTGAGGGAATGAGGGAGAGTGGAAGAGTGAGAGAGTGTCAGGGATAGAGAGATAGGGTGATGAGAGACAGAGGGTGTCAAGGATAGAGACATTGGGTGTCAGACAGACAGAGAGAGAGAAAGAGAGATAGAGAGAAAAAGGGTAAGACAAAGTGAGAGAAAGAGGGGAGAGCGAGAGTGTGTCTGGGATAGAGGGGGCAAGAGGGGGGAGGTGTCAGGAAGAGAGAGAGGAGCAAAAGCGTGGGTGTTAGGGAGTGAGAAAAATACAGGGAAGAGCAAGATAGTGTCAGGGATAGGGAGAGATAGATGGGGTGTAAGGAAAAAAGACTACCAGAGAGAGATTGTGTCCAGGAGAAAGAGACATAGGATTCTGGAGGTTAATCCCCCAAGGTCCTACATCAGAGAGCACTGATTGCGGCAGTAAGACAGGCAGCACAAAAGTGACTGTGGGGAATAGCTGGCAACAAGGTTCTGCAAACATGTCCCCCGACAAAATGAGTAATTTCAATGCATGCCAGAATGATGTATGGGTCCCTTATTAAGGCTCAAATATCTGTGATGGACTTCCACAATCCTGCCAAAACCAGGATATCAGGGAAATCCAACATTAGGAATTTTAACATGCTGAATTTCTCAGATTCTTCAATGTATCATTAAAAACCCATGTCTGCCGACCAGATCTGGATGGGAAAATCATGGCACATAGGGCCTTATTCTAGTTCACTCTTTCTGACAAAATCCTTCTTAGATGGACACAACCATGTGCACTGCAGGGGGGAAGCTGTAAAATGTGCAGAAAGAATTAGATTTGGGGGAGTTATTTTGTTTCTGTGCATGGTAAATACTGGCTGCTTTATTTTTACACTGCAAATATAGTTCTCACTTTGAAGTAAAACCCCATCCAAATCTAATTCTCTCTGCACAAGTAACATCTGCCCCACCTGCAGTGCACATGGTTTTGTCCATCTAAAAAGGATTTGTCAGAAAGAGTGAACTAGAATAAGGCCCATAGTGCATAGCTGCCTACCCATTCTGCAGGAGACTCCCTGAAATAGCAGCAATCTCCCTCTCTTCCTGATTAGGCTAGCAATCTCCCTCATTTCACCTATCCCACATTACACTGTTACATTTTTGGGGAAAAAAGGAATGAGAGACAGATACATTTACATTGAATCGTCTGCACCATTTCCTAGCACTTTAGCTCGTAAAGTATCTCTTACTGACTGCTTTGGGGCTCAGCTACATTTAGATAGTCATTTAAAAAGATTCCACTCAGATGTAGCAGTACACACCCACATTTCTAGGTGCCATGTTTATAATCTCTTTTCACAATCTCTCCATACTGTATTTTGAACTAGACATGCTCTTTGGATGGAGCATGACACGCCCCCTCAATGGGGCGCTTTGCAAAATTCTATTACCAACTATAATCTCCCTGAAACTAGTTTTAAAAAGTCGGCAAGTATGACTTAGTGTATGTTTGCTCCACATGGCATGACACAGTACTAATTTGTTTAATGTTTGCCAACTTTTATTTTACAAAGACAGTTATTGGGTACAAGTAACTGCAATATGGCAGCATGAAGGGGGGCACTATCATGCTGAATATCCCTGAGCTGTACAGGTGGAAGCACATCAGGGGGAGTCACAGTGTACTGATGTCTTCTCTCCTGCATTTTACATTGCTTCCCCGTATCTGTTCAAAAAATGTTCCTGGCATGCGGAACCCGCAATTGCCTTTTTAACCCTATACTGTGTGTGATCATCGTTGTCTGTGCCATTCCACTGCTGCAGCTTATTACCTCAGCATGCGCCGGGGCAAGTGACCACTCCCCCATTATCAAACACTGCCCAGTTCTCCAGAATGCTGCCCCGCTCCTGCTTCCTCCAGCCTGGGCTTCTATATCACTAACAGGAGGTTGGCTCTGTATCTGCAATCATGGGTGACAGTTTCATACCTGTCACTGAGGCGATTGCTGGCAGCAGACTGGAGACAATGTAGGAGAGGTGCCCCCTCCATACTAGGAGCCCGGTAGCAGCTGACTCCATTGTCTCTGGTAGTTCTGCCTCTGATAACAAATGTATACATTATAATTTAATACATATGATCCATTCTTAATATTGTCTCCATCATATGAAAGACAGAATGTCCAAATTGTTTTAAATATAGATCAAGTACATAACCAATCAGCTCCTTTTATGTGTTTAAGAACTGACAGCTGATTCACTGGAGCACCATTCATCATTTGTAATGACTGATAACAAGTATGTCACTTGTTGTTAACCCTTTCAGTGCTTACATCTCTGTGACAGGTGTGCAAAATATTCACATAAAATGCTCACAGTGTTATATATGAAATATAAAACACTGGAGGTTTCCAAGGCGCAAAGACAGAGGAGCAGCTTAATATAACCAAAAAAGCTTGTTCAACCAAAACAAGAAAAGAAAGGGGTGTTGAGCTGCGCTTGATATAACTTTGTAAAAAGTGAGGTAATGAAACCTGTAAAGTTGGGTGAAAAAAATGAGGGATTGGTTGATCTAGTACAAAAAGATTTAATGTCTAAAATACATATAGCCAGAATACATTGATAATTCTCTAAAATCACATAAAATTCATATCTCACCAACCAAACTGGGGAAAATGTATGGCCCGGAGAGTCCCAAGAGTCTTGTATAGGGCTGAGATGTAAATCGTCCTGTATGGAGCTGCAATGATATGCCCAATTGGAGCAGTAGGGAGGGAGGACCAGATGTAAGAATAAGGAGCGGCTTAAGTTGACACGGATTGCCGACTCCCTCCGCTGGATGGACTGGAGCGGGATGGGTCCTCTACCTCTACCTTACTGTAAGAATTTGTAATCCAAATGGAACCAGTGGAGGTGGTATTACCGGACTGGGATCTGTGCGTGGCCCAAGGGGACCCCCAGGTCCTGGTGAGGCGTGATGGTTGTCTCCAATGTAGCAGATGGTGGGGAGGACTTGAAGATGTTGATAAGGAGCGGCCCAGGATGGCACAAATAACCGACTCCCTCCGCTGGATGGAATAGAGCGGGATACAGTCCTCGACCTCAACCTTGCTGCTAGGACTTGGTGGTCCAATTGGACAAAGGGTGGTAAATGTGTGCACAAATAAGCACTTCCGGGTTCTTTAGGGGTACCAGTTTGGTATTCTGGAAGGAGATAGAAACCTGAGTCCTGACCGGTTTCGCTGCTCCAGGCAGCTTTGTCAGAGGATAACAGGTTTAAAACATGGCTGGCTATTTATTTCCTGTTACATGGGTCATGTGACCAACTTGATTAGATCAACCAATCTATTTTATAAACAAATAGGGCACTAAAGTAGGAGGCAAGTTACTATAAATTCATACACAATAGTATACAATAATAAGATATACACTAAAACATAGTTTGTTAATTGTAAAGTGCTTAGATTATGATCGCTAGCTTGTGCAATCAATTTTGTTAGTATGGTAGTCATGGTGACTGAGATGACCTTATCGAATGTGCATTTCAATTGGAGGAATAACCTATTAGTTTCCAGGTCATTCTGCCCTGATGGTATGTGGGCTGTGAGGGCGGAAGTACCTGTGGTGCGACCTGTAAGGGCGTCCCCTCTATGCTTTAATGGCAGGGGGGAGGATTGCATGTCAGAGCTTGTTGTCCCTCCCTGAAAACGGAATGGAATCATTTGTCAGACTGCATTTGAGTCTACAAGCATAGGTCTACACCATTAGGTCGACTTGCATTATGTCGACCTGACTGAAGGCCGACATGGATTAGGTCGACAGGGTCATAAGGTCGACAGGTGTTAGGTCGACAGTGAAAAAGCCGACATGTTGGGTTTTTTTTTTTTTTTTTTTTTGACACAGTCAACATAGCACCGCGTCCCCTCGCAAGGCTTGCTGCGCTCGCCATGCTTCGGGCACGGTGCCTCGCTACGCTCGGCACACTATTGTGGTGTGTGGGCTGTGAGGGCGGAAGTACCTGTGGTGCGACCTGTAAGTGCGTCCCCTCTATGCTTTAATGGCGGGGGGGGGGATTGCATGTCAGAGCTTGTTTTCGCGTCACCCGGACTTCCGGTGACGCGACCCACCGAGTGTCGTGTTGTTGGGGGCATTTCCAACAGCTTCCGGCAGTCGCGTCATCCCGGCTTCCGGTGACGCGGCTCGTTGGAGATCGTGATGCCAGGGGCGGGGTCCTAGGGCTGAGGTTACCCGCCGCCTCATCCGGACTTCCGGAGGCGCGGAGTAGCCTACTCTCATTACAATGGTGTGTTGGGGGCGGATGACCCTGAATAGGCGTCGTACTGATGGGCGTGAGCTAATGGAATTTCGTGTGGCTGCCCAGTGTCCATTAGAGTTGTTTTGTATGGGTACAGAAAAATGTCATATAATGGTACTGACTTCAATTTAATAGAGATATTTTATATCATTTAGTTTCTAAAACAATATAATGATATTTTGAGATGTCCATATCTCATACTTAGGCCAGAGACGTGAAAGGGCTCACCTCTAGTGGTTGGAAACTAGAGTACACTTTACATGCCTCATTTGGGCCGGACTACACAGTTGGTACTTATACAGAGGGAGAAGGAGGATATAGTAGGATGCAGTACAAGAATCAAGATCAGAAAGATGTATTCATGAAATAAAAACCGAAACTGCAAGAAAAAATGAATAAATAATCATAAATGAATAATAAAAAGTGAAACATGGAACTTTTATAACAAAGAAAATTTATAAAAATAAGAATGAATGGAGGAAGGACATATATCATGATAGTTCATAGTTCTTAGAGAGAATGCATATATGGTAGTTTCCCACAATCCGATTTTTATTGCAGGCTACGCACTGTACCGAAAGAATGGGCGCATATACACACATATTATAATGGGTGGGATGATGTTTTGCAGATGGTACACACAGATGGTATATAATGATGATTTATAGTTTTCAGAGGAGTGAATGGAAGGAGAATGGATATATGGCAATCTCCCACAATCCGATATTTATTGCAGGCTGCGCACTGCACCAAAAGAGTGGGCGCATATATACACACATGTTACAATGGGTGGGGTGGTGTTTTACGGATGGTGCATACAGATGGCATATATATACACACACACACATTATAGTGGGTGGGATGATTTTTTACAGATGGTGGAGTTCGGACATACATGGTGATGGAATGGGAATATACATTCTAAATGACTGAGTTAAGTTCCACCATCTCATTGAGGCCCTCAGGGTGGATAGAGTTCAGCAGGTGCATCCAAAAAACTTCTTGTTTGCACAATCTGCTGAACCTATCCCCCCCTCTGTTGGTGTTTTTAATATGTTCCACCCCTATCAGTTCCAAGCTTTGGGGATCGGCGTTGTGCTTCTCGAAGAAATGTCTAGAGACACTATGTGAAATTAAACTCTTTTTAATATTACGACGGTGCTCTAAGAACCTGATACGGAGTTTCCTAGTTGTGCGGCCCACGTATTTGAGCCCGCATTCACAGGACAAAACATAGATTGTATAAGTGGTGTTGCAATTTATAAAATTCCTAATAGGGTGTGTTTTGGTATCCACCATAATTTGTGTGGTTTTGGCATTTTTTATATGCGAGCATGTGATGCATCGGGAACTCCCGCATCTATAGAACCCTGCTAGTTGGGAAGGGAGCCAGGTCATGAGAGGTGAGGGGGTGGTAATTGAGGGTAGGAAGCTGGGTGCCAGAATGCTTTTAAGGGATCGGTTTTTCTTAAAAATAAAATTCGTTTTTTTCGGTAAGGTTCCTATTAAGAGAGGATCTTGATGTAATATATTATAATTTTTACATATAATATTTTTAACCTCGGTATGATGGCTTGTGAATGTACTTATAAATGCCATTCTCGTATTGTTTAGGTTGGCATCTGAATACGTATCTCTCGCTTTCTTTTTCGGACTGAGCAGTGTGTCTCGGTCCATATTCACTACCTCATCGAATGCCTTTTGGACCAAAGGGGCGGGATAACCTCTACTTTTAAAGGAGGACATCATCTTCTCCGCTTGCATTTCAAAATCTGATACTGAGGAACAATTCCTCCTAATACGTATGAGCTGTCCCTTGGGAATACTTTTTTTCCAGGGTAAGTGGTGTCCACTGCGAAAGTGGAGGTAGGCTTGGCTCCCCACCTCCTTGGTATAGTTTTTAGTTACAATTTTATTATCTTTTATGGAGAGGGCCACATCCAGGAAGGAGATCTCCGTGGGGTGAAAAGTGTGGGTGAACTGTAAATTATATGAGTTATCATTAAGTGTTTGAACAAAATCAAGTGCTGTTTGTGCATCCCCGTCCCAAATCATAAAAAGATCATCTATGTACCGTCCATAGAGGACCAGGTTCGCGTCACAGCCGCCGCCCCACACATGTTGGTCTTCGACCTCCCCCATGTACAGGTTGGCGTAGCTGGGCGCGAACCTGGTCCGCATGGCGGTACCCATCACCTGCAGATAATGAGTGTCTTGAAACAAAAAATAATTATGTTCTAAAATAAAAGTGATACAGTTGAGAAGAAATTGTCTGAGCTCCACCCCCAGGTCACCATCTTCCTCCAGACGTTTCTCTATAGTTCGACGTCCCAGGCCATGTGGGATGTTGGAATACAGGCCCGTGACGTCGAGCGTGAGGAAATTATAAGAGTCTTTCCATGTAGTCTCTTTGATGAGTTTAAGGAATGATGTAGTATCCTTGATGTGTGACCTGAGGGTGGAGACCCTAGGCTGAAGAAAAGAGTCCACAAAAAATGAAAGATTAGAAGTTAAAGAGTTAATGCCCGAAATAATAGGTCTCCCTGGGGGTGCTGAAAGTGATTTGTGTACTTTGGGAAGGTGATAGTAGATGGGCACCACAGGGTGTTCAGAAAAAAGAAACTTGAACTCGTCCCTGGATATGGTCCCCTCCATTACTGCCTGATCCAACAATTCAAATAATTTGGCTTTAAACAGGTTTGTGGGGTCCCCCTTTAATTTGATGTAAAACTGGGTATCCTCCAGTTGCCTAAGGGCTTCGGAGATGTAGTCCTGTTTGTCTTGTATAACAAGACTCCCCCCCTTGTCTGCTTCTTTAATGATTAACCCCTTATCCTCTACCAGATTTTTTAGAGCTTTCTTTTCTCGTTTGGTAAGGTTGGAGCTATATGTTTTTGTCTTAGATTTGTTACACATGGTCTTAAAGTCAGACAGGGTGGTCTTGTAAAAGCTCTCTATATTTGGGCCTTTAGATCTTATGGGGAAAAATTCTGACTTCAGTTTAAAGTCTTTGCGGTTGATGTTGAAATTTATTGGGGGACACTCTGTAATCTGAACACTCTCTTCGCTATGGTTCTCCTGCTGTAATTCCTTAAGAATGTTTACATATGGGAGATCCTCCGGTTCTAGGGTGATACTTTCTGATGATTGTTCTACCTGAGGTAGATGGTTCTTTGCGAAGTATCGTTGCCGACATAGTGTTCGGACGAATCTGTTAAGTTCTATAAATAAAGTAAAAATGTTGGGGGTCGCAGTAGGGGCGAACTTAAGGCCCTTACTAAGGAGAGAGATTTCTCCTTCATTCAGCTTTTTATTAGACAGATTTATAATACTTTTAAGGAGTTCTTTTCTGTTTTCTTTCTTTAGTTTCTTATATATCTCCCTCTTTCCTCCTCTCTTCCCTCTGAGTTTCTGCGTCTTCTTTTTGGGGTTCCTACTCTTTGGTCTAACGAGTTCTGGGCTCTCGGTTTGGTGTATCGCCCCTCTAAAAAAACGTTCTGGTGGCCAACTGGGTTTTCTTGGTCTCTTACTGGTCTTTTTTTAGGTCTAGCCCCTTGTTGTATATTGCCTGTAAGGACATCTTTATAGCTGTTTTCTTTGGTGACATGATTGTATTGACGTGATGAATAATTTTCTTTATAGCTGGTTCTATTCTTTAGGTGTGGGGGTGTGTAAACTGGAAGATCTTTAATTTTTTCATATTGGCCCTTATGTGATGGGTCTCTCTGTCTATAAGGGTACCTGTTCTGGGTGTAGTTATTGTCCCTCATATTCCTCCTGTTCTTGGCTTGCGATCTGTATGCCCTAATGTCTCCTCCTTTGTAGTCCTCGATATCCCTCCTGAATTTTTTACATTTAGAGTCTAGGAGGGACTGTTCGAATGTCACTAACTTATTCATAAGATTTTTGTCCCTTTCCTCAAACTCTTTCAGTTTGTTCTGGGGTTCTAATGTTTTTTTCAATGATTCTATTTGTTTGGTCAGATCATCTGCTTTTTGTTGCCTATATTTAACTACTATCCCCATCAGTGTTAGAGAACATTGATCCAGGGTTTGGTCCCATTCCTTCTGGAACACTGTCTCATTCTGGAACACTGATGGTTTGGTAAGCCTAAGGCCCCTAGGTATCATTTTTTGATCGATATATTTTTGCAGATTCGAACTGTCCAGCCAGTGTCTTAGTTCGGCTGTCATAAGGTCTTCTAATTGATTGAATTGATCCCTAAGGTCCTGGATGGGCTCGGTGACATTGTCATCATTTCTGTCCCATTGCGACAATATGTTTTGCCTCCTACTTAAGCGCGAATCGAAATGGGAAAAACAGCTCATGCTGGCAGCTCCTGTGAAACTTAATTGAAAACAATAGAAAAAAGGGGTGGTGGTGACCCTGACCACACAGAGTGGGTCTGGGTGCAGGTGCGCCTGGCTGGAGCTGTGTTTCCCTAGCTGCTGCTCTGGGACAGGATAGTTAGTCCTGTACTGAATGAACAAGAAAAGAAAGGGGTGTTGAGCTGCGCTTGATATAACTTTGTAAAAAGTGAGGTAATGAAACCTGTAAAGTTGGGTGAAAAAAATTGAGGGATTGGTTGATCTAGTACAAAAAGATTTAATGTCTAAAATACATATAGCCAGAATACATTGATAATTCTCTAAAATCACATAAAATTCATATCTCACCAACCAAACTGGGGAAAATGTATGGCCCGGAGAGTCCCAAGAGTCCTGTATAGGGCTGAGATGTAAATCGTCCTGTATGGAGCTGCAATGATATGCCCAATTGGAGCAGTAGGGAGGGAGGACCAGATGTAAGAATAAGGAGCGGCTTAAGTTGACACGGATTGCCGACTCCCTCCGCTGGATGGACTGGAGCGGGATGGGTCCTCTACCTCTACCTTACTGTAAGAATTTGTAATCCAAATGGAACCAGTGGAGGTGGTATTACCGGACTGGGATCTGTGCGTGGCCCAAGGGGACCCCCAGGTCCTGGTGAGGCGTGATGGTTGTCTCCAATGTAGCAGATGGTGGGGAGGACTTGAAGATGTTGATAAGGAGCGGCCCAGGATGGCACAAATAACCGACTCCCTCCGCTGGATGGAATAGAGCGGGATACAGTCCTCGACCTCAACCTTGCTGCTAGGACTTGGTGGTCCAATTGGACAAAGGGTGGTAAATGTGTGCACAAATAAGCACTTCCGGGTTCTTTAGGGGTACCAGTTTGGTATTCTGGAAGGAGATAGAAACCTGAGTCCTGACCGGTTTCGCTGCTCCAGGCAGCTTTGTCAGAGGATAACAGGTTTAAAACATGGCTGGCTATTTATTTCCTGTTACATGGGTCATGTGACCAACTTGATTAGATCAACCAATCTATTTTATAAACAAATAGGGCACTAAAGTAGGAGGCAAGTTACTATAAATTCATACACAATAGTATACAATAATAAGATATACACTAAAACATAGTTTGTTAATTGTAAAGTGCTTAGATTATGATCGCTAGCTTGTGCAATCAATTTTGTTAGTATGGTAGTCATGGTGACTGAGATGACCTTATCGAATGTGCATTTCAATTGGAGGAATAACCTATTAGTTTCCAGGTCATTCTGCCCTGATGGTATGTGGGCTGTGAGGGCGGAAGTACCTGTGGTGCGACCTGTAAGGGCGTCCCCTCTATGCTTTAATGGCAGGGGGGAGGATTGCATGTCAGAGCTTGTTGTCCCTCCCTGAAAACGGAATGGAATCATTTGTCAGACTGCATTTGAGTCTACAAGCATAGGTCTACACCATTAGGTCGACTTGCATTATGTCGACCTGACTGAAGGCCGACATGGATTAGGTCGACAGGGTCATAAGGTCGACAGGTGTTAGGTCGACAGTGAAAAAGCCGACATGTTGTTTTTTTTGTTTTTTGTTTTTTTTTGACACAGTCAACATAGCACCGCGTCCCCTCGCAAGGCTTGCTGCGCTCGCCATGCTTCGGGCTCATTATCTGCAGGTGATGGGTACCGCCATGGGGACCAGGTTCGCGCCCAGCTACGCCAACCTGTACATGGGGGAGGTCGAAGACCAACATGTGTGGGGCGGCGGCTGTGACGCGAACCTGGTCCTCTATGGACGGTACATAGATGATCTTTTTATGATTTGGGACGGGGATGCACAAACAGCACTTGATTTTGTTCAAACACTTAATGATAACTCATATAATTTACAGTTCACCCACACTTTTCACCCCACGGAGATCTCCTTCCTGGATGTGGCCCTCTCCATAAAAGATAATAAAATTGTAACTAAAAACTATACCAAGGAGGTGGGGAGCCAAGCCTACCTCCACTTTCGCAGTGGACACCACTTACCCTGGAAAAAAAGTATTCCCAAGGGACAGCTCATACGTATTAGGAGGAATTGTTCCTCAGTATCAGATTTTGAAATGCAAGCGGAGAAGATGATGTCCTCCTTTAAAAGTAGAGGTTATCCCGCCCCTTTGGTCCAAAAGGCATTCGATGAGGTAGTGAATATGGACCGAGACACACTGCTCAGTCCGAAAAAGAAAGCGAGAGATACGTATTCAGATGCCAACCTAAACAATACGAGAATGGCAATTATAAGTACATTCAAAAGCCATCATACCGAGGTTAAAAATATTATATGTAAAAATTATAATATATTACATCAAGATCCTCTCTTAATAGGAACCTTACCGAAAAAAACGAATTTTATTTTTAAGAAAAACCGATCCCTTAAAAGCATTCTGGCACCCAGCTTCCTACCCTCAATTACCACCCCCTCACCTCTCATGACCTGGCTCCCTTCCCAACTAGCAGGGTTCTATAGATGCGGGAGTTCCCGATGCATCACATGCTCGCATATAAAAAATGCCAAAACCACACAAATTATGGTGGATACCAAAACACACCCTATTAGGAATTTTATAAATTGCAACACCACTTATACAATCTATGTTTTGTCCTGTGAATGCGGGCTCAAATACGTGGGCCGCACAACTAGGAAACTCCGTATCAGGTTCTTAGAGCACCGTCGTAATATTAAAAAGAGTTTAATTTCACATAGTGTCTCTAGACATTTCTTCGAGAAGCACAACGCCGATCCCCAAAGCTTGGAACTGATAGGGGTGGAACATATTAAAAACACCAACAGAGGGGGGGATAGGTTCAGCAGATTGTGCAAACAAGAAGTTTTTTGGATGCACCTGCTGAACTCTATCCACCCTGAGGGCCTCAATGAGATGGTGGAACTTAACTCAGTCATTTAGAATGTATATTCCCATTCCATCACCATGTATGTCCGAACTCCACCATCTGTAAAAAATCATCCCACCCACTATAATGTGTGTGTGTGTGTATATATATGCCATCTGTGTGCACCATCCGTAAAACACCACCCCACCCATTGTAACATGTGTGTATATATGCGCCCACTCTTTTGGTGCAGTGCGCAGCCTGCAATAAATATCGGATTGTGGGAGATTGCCATATATCCATTCTCCTTCCATTCACTCCTCTGAAAACTATAAATCATCATTATATACCATCTGTGTGTACCATCTGCAAAACATCATCCCACCCATTATAATATGTGTGTATATGCGCCCATTCTTTCGGTACAGTGCGTAGCCTGCAATAAAAATCGGATTGTGGGAAACTACCATATATGCATTCTCTCTAAGAACTATGAACTATCATGATATATGTCCTTCCTCCATTCATTCTTATTTTTATAAATTTTCTTTGTTATAAAAGTTCCATGTTTCACTTTTTATTATTCATTTATGATTATTTATTCATTTTTTCTTGCAGTTTCGGTTTTTATTTCATGAATACATCTTTCTGATCTTGATTCTTGTACTGCATCCTACTATATCCTCCTTCTCCCTCTGTATAAGTACCAACTGTGTAGTCCGGCCCAAATGAGGCATGTAAAGTGTACTCTAGTTTCCAACCACTAGAGGTGAGCCCTTTCACGTCTCTGGCCTAAGTATGAGATATGGACATCTCAAAATATCATTATATTGTTTTAGAAACTAAATGATATAAAATATCTCTATTAAATTGAAGTCAATACCATTATATGACATTTTTCTGTACCCATACAAAACAACTCTAATGGACACTGGGCAGCCACACGAAAGTCCATTAGCTCACGCCCATCAGTACGACGCCTATTCAGGGTCATCCGCCCCCAACACACCATTGTAATGAGAGTAGGCTACTCCGCGCCTCCGGAAGTCCGGATGAGGCGGCGGGTAACCTCAGCCCTAGGACCCCGCCCCTGGCATCACGATCTCCGACGAGCCGCGTCACCGGAAGCCGGGATGACGCGACTGCCGGAAGCTGTTGGAAATGCCCCCAACAACACGACACTCGGTGGGTCGCGTCACCGGAAGTCCGGGTGACGCGACAACAAGCTCTGACATGCAATCCCCCCCCCCGCCATTAAAGCATAGAGGGGACGCACTTACAGGTCGCACCACAGGTACTTCCGCCCTCACAGCCCACACACCACAATAGTGTGCCGAGCGTAGCGAGGCACCGTGCCCGAAGCATGGCGAGCGCAGCAAGCCTTGCGAGGGGACGCGGTGCTATGTTGACTGTGTCAAAAAAAAAAAAAAAAAAAAACCCAACATGTCGGCTTTTTCACTGTCGACCTAACACCTGTCGACCTTATGACCCTGTCGACCTAATCCATGTCGGCCTTCAGTCAGGTCGACATAATGCAAGTCGACCTAATGGTGTAGACCTATGCTTGTAGACTCAAATGCAGTCTGACAAATGATTCCATTCCGTTTTCAGGGAGGGACAACAAGCTCTGACATGCAATCCTCCCCCCTGCCATTAAAGCATAGAGGGGACGCCCTTACAGGTCGCACCACAGGTACTTCCGCCCTCACAGCCCACATACCATCAGGGCAGAATGACCTGGAAACTAATAGGTTATTCCTCCAATTGAAATGCACATTCGATAAGGTCATCTCAGTCACCATGACTACCATACTAACAAAATTGATTGCACAAGCTAGCGATCATAATCTAAGCACTTTACAATTAACAAACTATGTTTTAGTGTATATCTTATTATTGTATACTATTGTGTATGAATTTATAGTAACTTGCCTCCTACTTTAGTGCCCTATTTGTTTATAAAATAGATTGGTTGATCTAATCAAGTTGGTCACATGACCCATGTAACAGGAAATAAATAGCCAGCCATGTTTTAAACCTGTTATCCTCTGACAAAGCTGCCTGGAGCAGCGAAACCGGTCAGGACTCAGGTTTCTATCTCCTTCCAGAATACCAAACTGGTACCCCTAAAGAACCCGGAAGTGCTTATTTGTGCACACATTTACCACCCTTTGTCCAATTGGACCACCAAGTCCTAGCAGCAAGGTTGAGGTCGAGGACTGTATCCCGCTCTATTCCATCCAGCGGAGGGAGTCGGTTATTTGTGCCATCCTGGGCCGCTCCTTATCAACATCTTCAAGTCCTCCCCACCATCTGCTACATTGGAGACAACCATCACGCCTCACCAGGACCTGGGGGTCCCCTTGGGCCACGCACAGATCCCAGTCCGGTAATACCACCTCCACTGGTTCCATTTGGATTACAAATTCTTACAGTAAGGTAGAGGTAGAGGACCCATCCCGCTCCAGTCCATCCAGCGGAGGGAGTCGGCAATCCGTGTCAACTTAAGCCGCTCCTTATTCTTACATCTGGTCCTCCCTCCCTACTGCTCCAATTGGGCATATCATTGCAGCTCCATACAGGACGATTTACATCTCAGCCCTATACAGGACTCTTGGGACTCTCCGGGCCATACATTTTCCCCAGTTTGGTTGGTGAGATATGAATTTTATGTGATTTTAGAGAATTATCAATGTATTCTGGCTATATGTATTTTAGACATTAAATCTTTTTGTACTAGATCAACCAATCCCTCATTTTTTTCACCCAACTTTACAGGTTTCATTACCTCACTTTTTACAAAGTTATATCAAGCGCAGCTCAACACCCCTTTCTTTTCTTGTTCATTCAGTACAGGACTAACTATCCTGTCCCAGAGCAGCAGCTAGGGAAACACAGCTCCAGCCAGGCGCACCTGCACCCAGACCCACTCTGTGTGGTCAGGGTCACCACCACCCCTTTTTTCTATTGTTTTCAATTAAGTTTCACAGGAGCTGCCAGCATGAGCTGTTTTTCCCATTTCGATTCGCGCTTAAGTAGGAGGCAAAACATATTGTCGCAATGGGACAGAAATGATGACAATGTCACCGAGCCCATCCAGGACCTTAGGGATCAATTCAATCAATTAGAAGACCTTATGACAGCCGAACTAAGACACTGGCTGGACAGTTCGAATCTGCAAAAATATATCGATCAAAAAATGATACCTAGGGGCCTTAGGCTTACCAAACCATCAGTGTTCCAGAATGAGACAGTGTTCCAGAAGGAATGGGACCAAACCCTGGATCAATGTTCTCTAACACTGATGGGGATAGTAGTTAAATATAGGCAACAAAAAGCAGATGATCTGACCAAACAAATAGAATCATTGAAAAAAACATTAGAACCCCAGAACAAACTGAAAGAGTTTGAGGAAAGGGACAAAAATCTTATGAATAAGTTAGTGACATTCGAACAGTCCCTCCTAGACTCTAAATGTAAAAAATTCAGGAGGGATATCGAGGACTACAAAGGAGGAGACATTAGGGCATACAGATCGCAAGCCAAGAACAGGAGGAATATGAGGGACAATAACTACACCCAGAACAGGTACCCTTATAGACAGAGAGACCCATCACATAAGGGCCAATATGAAAAAATTAAAGATCTTCCAGTTTACACACCCCCACACCTAAAGAATAGAACCAGCTATAAAGAAAATTATTCATCACGTCAATACAATCATGTCACCAAAGAAAACAGCTATAAAGATGTCCTTACAGGCAATATACAACAAGGGGCTAGACCTAAAGAAAGACCAGTAAGAGACCAAGAAAACCCAGTTGGCCACCAGAACGTTTTTTTAGAGGGGCGATACACCAAACCGAGAGCCCAGAACTCGTTAGACCAAAGAGTAGGAACCCCAAAAAGAAGACGCAGAAACTCAGAGGGAAGAGAGGAGGAAAGAGGGAGATATATAAGAAACTAAAGAAAGAAAACAGAAAAGAACTCCTTAAAAGTATTATAAATCTGTCTAATAAAAAGCTGAATGAAGGAGAAATCTCTCTCCTTAGTAAGGGCCTTAAGTTCGGCCCTACTGCGACCCCCAACATTTTTACTTTATTTATAGAACTTAACAGATTCGTCCGAACACTATGTCGGCAACGATACTTCGCAAAGAACCATCTACCTCAGGTAGAACAATCATCAGAAAGTATCACCCTAGAACCGGAGGATCTCCCATATGTAAACATTCTTAAGGAATTACAGCAGGAGAACCATAGCGAAGAGAGTGTTCAGATTACAGAGTGTCCCCCAATAAATTTCAACATCAACCGCAAAGACTTTAAACTGAAGTCAGAATTTTTCCCCATAAGATCTAAAGGCCCAAATATAGAGAGCTTTTACAAGACCACCCTGTCTGACTTTAAGACCATGTGTAACAAATCTAAGACAAAAACATATAGCTCCAACCTTACCAAACGAGAAAAGAAAGCTCTAAAAAATCTGGTAGAGTATAAGGGGTTAATCATTAAAGAAGCAGACAAGGGGGGGAGTCTTGTTATACAAGACAAACAGGACTACATCTCCGAAGCCCTTAGGCAACTGGAGGATACCCAGTTTTACATCAAATTAAAGGGGGACCCCACAAACCTGTTTAAAGCCAAATTATTTGAATTGTTGGATCAGGCAGTAATGGAGGGGACCATATCCAGGGACGAGTTCAAGTTTCTTTTTTCTGAACACCCTGTGGTGCCCATCTACTATCACCTTCCCAAAGTACACAAATCACTTTCAGCACCCCCAGGGAGACCTATTATTTCGGGCATTAACTCTTTAACTTCTAATCTTTCATTTTTTGTGGACTCTTTTCTTCAGCCTAGGGTCTCCACCCTCAGGTCACACATCAAGGATACTACATCATTCCTTAAACTCATCAAAGAGACTACATGGAAAGACTCTTATAATTTCCTCACGCTCGACGTCACGGGCCTGTATTCCAACATCCCACATGGCCTGGGACGTCGAACTATAGAGAAACGTCTGGAGGAAGATGGTGACCTGGGGGTGGAGCTCAGACAATTTCTTCTCAACTGTATCACTTTTATTTTAGAACATAATTATTTTTTGTTTCAAGACACTCATTATCTGCAGGTGATGGGTACCGCCATGGGGACCAGGTTCGCGCCCAGCTACGCCAACCTGTACATGGGGGAGGTCGAAGACCAACATGTGTGGGGCGGCGGCTGTGACGCGAACCTGGTCCTCTATGGACGGTACATAGATGATCTTTTTATGATTTGGGACGGGGATGCACAAACAGCACTTGATTTTGTTCAAACACTTAATGATAACTCATATAATTTACAGTTCACCCACACTTTTCACCCCACGGAGATCTCCTTCCTGGATGTGGCCCTCTCCATAAAAGATAATAAAATTGTAACTAAAAACTATACCAAGGAGGTGGGGAGCCAAGCCTACCTCCACTTTCGCAGTGGACACCACTTACCCTGGAAAAAAAGTATTCCCAAGGGACAGCTCATACGTATTAGGAGGAATTGTTCCTCAGTATCAGATTTTGAAATGCAAGCGGAGAAGATGATGTCCTCCTTTAAAAGTAGAGGTTATCCCGCCCCTTTGGTCCAAAAGGCATTCGATGAGGTAGTGAATATGGACCGAGACACACTGCTCAGTCCGAAAAAGAAAGCGAGAGATACGTATTCAGATGCCAACCTAAACAATACGAGAATGGCATTTATAAGTACATTCACAAGCCATCATACCGAGGTTAAAAATATTATATGTAAAAATTATAATATATTACATCAAGATCCTCTCTTAATAGGAACCTTACCGAAAAAAACGAATTTTATTTTTAAGAAAAACCGATCCCTTAAAAGCATTCTGGCACCCAGCTTCCTACCCTCAATTACCACCCCCTCACCTCTCATGACCTGGCTCCCTTCCCAACTAGCAGGGTTCTATAGATGCGGGAGTTCCCGATGCATCACATGCTCGCATATAAAAAATGCCAAAACCACACAAATTATGGTGGATACCAAAACACACCCTATTAGGAATTTTATAAATTGCAACACCACTTATACAATCTATGTTTTGTCCTGTGAATGCGGGCTCAAATACGTGGGCCGCACAACTAGGAAACTCCGTATCAGGTTCTTAGAGCACCGTCGTAATATTAAAAAGAGTTTAATTTCACATAGTGTCTCTAGACATTTCTTCGAGAAGCACAACGCCGATCCCCAAAGCTTGGAACTGATAGGGGTGGAACATATTAAAAACACCAACAGAGGGGGGGATAGGTTCAGCAGATTGTGCAAACAAGAAGTTTTTTGGATGCACCTGCTGAACTCTATCCACCCTGAGGGCCTCAATGAGATGGTGGAACTTAACTCAGTCATTTAGAATGTATATTCCCATTCCATCACCATGTATGTCCGAACTCCACCATCTGTAAAAAATCATCCCACCCACTATAATGTGTGTGTGTGTGTATATATATGCCATCTGTGTGCACCATCCGTAAAACACCACCCCACCCATTGTAACATGTGTGTATATATGCGCCCACTCTTTTGGTGCAGTGCGCAGCCTGCAATAAATATCGGATTGTGGGAGATTGCCATATATCCATTCTCCTTCCATTCACTCCTCTGAAAACTATAAATCATCATTATATACCATCTGTGTGTACCATCTGCAAAACATCATCCCACCCATTATAATATGTGTGTATATGCGCCCATTCTTTCGGTACAGTGCGTAGCCTGCAATAAAAATCGGATTGTGGGAAACTACCATATATGCATTCTCTCTAAGAACTATGAACTATCATGATATATGTCCTTCCTCCATTCATTCTTATTTTTATAAATTTTCTTTGTTATAAAAGTTCCATGTTTCACTTTTTATTATTCATTTATGATTATTTATTCATTTTTTCTTGCAGTTTCGGTTTTTATTTCATGAATACATCTTTCTGATCTTGATTCTTGTACTGCATCCTACTATATCCTCCTTCTCCCTCTGTATAAGTACCAACTGTGTAGTCCGGCCCAAATGAGGCATGTAAAGTGTACTCTAGTTTCCAACCACTAGAGGTGAGCCCTTTCACGTCTCTGGCCTAAGTATGAGATATGGACATCTCAAAATATCATTATATTGTTTTAGAAACTAAATGATATAAAATATCTCTATTAAATTGAAGTCAATACCATTATATGACATTTTTCTGTACCCATACAAAACAACTCTAATGGACACTGGGCAGCCACACGAAATTCCATTAGCTCACGCCCATCAGTACGACGCCTATTCAGGGTCATCCGCCCCCAACACACCATTGTAATGAGAGTAGGCTACTCCGCGCCTCCGGAAGTCCGGATGAGGCGGCGGGTAACCTCAGCCCTAGGACCCCGCCCCTGGCATCACGATCTCCGACGAGCCGCGTCACCGGAAGCCGGGATGACGCGACTGCCGGAAGCTGTTGGAAATGCCCCCAACAACACGACACTCGGTGGGTCGCGTCACCGGAAGTCCGGGTGACGCGACAACAAGCTCTGACATGCAATCCCCCCCCCCGCCATTAAAGCATAGAGGGGACGCACTTACAGGTCGCACCACAGGTACTTCCGCCCTCACAGCCCACACACCACAATAGTGTGCCGAGCGTAGCGAGGCACCGTGCCCGAAGCATGGCGAGCGCAGCAAGCCTTGCGAGGGGACGCGGTGCTATGTTGACTGTGTCCAAAAAAAAAAAAAAACCAACATGTCGGCTTTTTCACTGTCGACCTAACACCTGTCGACCTTATGACCCTGTCGACCTAATCCATGTCGGCCTTCAGTCAGGTCGACATAATGCAAGTCGACCTAATGGTGTAGACCTATGCTTGTAGACTCAAATGCAGTCTGACAAATGATTCCATTCCGTTTTCAGGGAGGGACAACAAGCTCTGACATGCAATCCTCCCCCCTGCCATTAAAGCATAGAGGGGACGCCCTTACAGGTCGCACCACAGGTACTTCCGCCCTCACAGCCCACATACCATCAGGGCAGAATGACCTGGAAACTAATAGGTTATTCCTCCAATTGAAATGCACATTCGATAAGGTCATCTCAGTCACCATGACTACCATACTAACAAAATTGATTGCACAAGCTAGCGATCATAATCTAAGCACTTTACAATTAACAAACTATGTTTTAGTGTATATCTTATTATTGTATACTATTGTGTATGAATTTATAGTAACTTGCCTCCTACTTTAGTGCCCTATTTGTTTATAAAATAGATTGGTTGATCTAATCAAGTTGGTCACATGACCCATGTAACAGGAAATAAATAGCCAGCCATGTTTTAAACCTGTTATCCTCTGACAAAGCTGCCTGGAGCAGCGAAACCGGTCAGGACTCAGGTTTCTATCTCCTTCCAGAATACCAAACTGGTACCCCTAAAGAACCCGGAAGTGCTTATTTGTGCACACATTTACCACCCTTTGTCCAATTGGACCACCAAGTCCTAGCAGCAAGGTTGAGGTCGAGGACTGTATCCCGCTCTATTCCATCCAGCGGAGGGAGTCGGTTATTTGTGCCATCCTGGGCCGCTCCTTATCAACATCTTCAAGTCCTCCCCACCATCTGCTACATTGGAGACAACCATCACGCCTCACCAGGACCTGGGGGTCCCCTTGGGCCACGCACAGATCCCAGTCCGGTAATACCACCTCCACTGGTTCCATTTGGATTACAAATTCTTACAGTAAGGTAGAGGTAGAGGACCCATCCCGCTCCAGTCCATCCAGCGGAGGGAGTCGGCAATCCGTGTCAACTTAAGCCGCTCCTTATTCTTACATCTGGTCCTCCCTCCCTACTGCTCCAATTGGGCATATCATTGCAGCTCCATACAGGACGATTTACATCTCAGCCCTATACAGGACTCTTGGGACTCTCCGGGCCATACATTTTCCCCAGTTTGGTTGGTGAGATATGAATTTTATGTGATTTTAGAGAATTATCAATGTATTCTGGCTATATGTATTTTAGACATTAAATCTTTTTGTACTAGATCAACCAATCCCTCATTTTTTTCACCCAACTTTACAGGTTTCATTACCTCACTTTTTACAAAGTTATATCAAGCGCAGCTCAACACCCCTTTCTTTTCTTGTTCATTCAGTACAGGACTAACTATCCTGTCCCAGAGCAGCAGCTAGGGAAACACAGCTCCAGCCAGGCGCACCTGCACCCAGACCCACTCTGTGTGGTCAGGGTCACCACCACCCCTTTTTTCAACCAAAACAAGTAAACAATGATATACAAAAGAGAATAAGGATATATTCCAAGCGCTGTCTGTATAGGAATTTTCTCCTTCTCCCGTTCTCACAGATGGTGAATATGTGAAACAAAGAGAAGGGTTAAATGTGTAGGACTATTTATTCGTCTTGAAACATGATTATATGACAGGGGTAAGACGTACCACACTCACAGAGAGAGTGTGTTTTTGAAGCTCAAAAAGGTATATTTTTCTGGTGATATAATGCGACCTTCACCAGACTTCACCACAGTGTCCAAATTATTAAATTAAGCGTACATTTCCACTCACTAGAGTTTAATGCTGTAACACATGTAAAGGTTTCTTTTTAGGTAAGCGTACCAATAACTCACAATTCGCCGGGATTTTTAAAGCACATCTGGGTTTCTTTCACTTGGAAAATACTTTTATTGCCACACAGAAAAACAATATAAAAAAAAGAACCACAAGTACACTGAAGAAATAGATCCAAGGGTGAGTGAGTGATGTTTTGTAGGATTCACATTAGCAATACATCGGAAACTTTCCAGATAAGTCTGAGATGTTTGGTGAATGATACCCAGTACCTTGGTTCAATGTCCAACAGTGACAAGATGGTCCAATATAAAAGAAAAAAACTCTTTGTGCAAGTCCAGAAAGCCATCCAACGCGTTTCGATTAAAATCTTTTTCAAAGCCTGTCTCTGGAGTGCACTGCATCCATATTTATACCCAGGGATCAGGAAGTGAATACTCCAGGAAGAGGAGGGACCATAGGGAAATTTGTTTCACAAATGCATATCTACACATTTCATAAGAGTAGGTAACATAACTTATAACATAGCTTATTTGTAAATAATTCAAATCATGCATCAAAATACAGAAAAAACGGATGAATAAAGCCAAAAACGCCCGTGCGTTCCACACACTTGGAACGCACGGATATCCGGGTCTATGATGACCGGCCTCACACCTCCTGCAATAACGCCTCCCACAACATAGCCGTAAATCACTGGCCGGGGACAGCGTCTGCACGCAGGAGGCTGGAGCCGTCCTTACATAATGGCTATGTGCCATTGGCCGGGAGAGGCATCTATCAAGTGGGGGCTTGAACCAGCGCTGCGCCCGGAGTGGTCCCTTCGTCGCGCGTCATCTGGTATCCGCCTTTCCAAATGACGTCAGCCAAATGCTGGATTTCTGCGGTGCTCGTTCCCAAATGAAATGGAACGCATAGCGCTGTTTTGACAATGATATATGTGGAACGCACGGCCATATTTGACCTTCTATCATAAAAAAGGGTGCTGTTATTAATTGATTTTTACGTAAAACAGCATGTGTAAAGTGCTTGTGCCTGATAACAATAATTAATATAAGATGTAGTGAATATAATAAAAATAAATAAAATATTGATGTTAAAAACACAGATATTTACAGGGTTTTTAAATAAAACTAGATAGTTTTCGGACGTCCAATTATTGCAGGATCAGGCAGCCTCACCACTAATCTGTCGGAGATGATAGATTATTACCTACAACCCTTCGTTCAAGAAGGCCAATCTTATTTGAGAGATACGCTTGACATAATAAAAAAATTGGAAACAATAAAAGAAGTAGAAAATTTGATGTTGGTGACAGCCAACGTCACTTCCTTATACACAATTATTCAGCATGAACAGGGAATTCAGTTGGTAAAATGGCACTTGGTAAAATCTGAGATGCAAAAGGAAAAAATCTAATTTATTCTCGAAGGAATAGAATTCATTCTTACAAATAATTACTTCTTTTTTGAAGGTGATTATTACCTCCAGAAGGTTGGAACAGCCATGGGTACCAAGTTCGCGCCCGCATACGCAAATCTCTTCATGTCTAGGTGGGAGCATGAGATACTTGGGGGCGCGGGTGCGGACTTGGTATCCTGGCACAGATTCATAGATGACATATTTTTTGGGAGGGGAACAGAAGCAGATCTCCTGACATTCTGCAAACTACTAAACACAAATACTAAGAATATAGTTTTGAAATTTGAAATGAGTAGGGAATCTGTCAATTTTCTGGAAAAATTACAAACTAAAGGCTATTCAAAACCGACAGATTCAGTGGCGTAGATAGCTCCGCAGCCCCCGCGGTGGTGGGGAGGCGCAGAGCAAGTTTGGGCGACCGGGGTCTGCGGGGCTATAGTTACCCGCTGCTGTCTGCGGTACCTGCCTGCCGTGCAGTGACTGCCGTCACAGTCCCGTCTCTCCTAGCGCTGGCTCCTGCTTCTATAATGAAAACAGACACTTAGAAAATGGCTGCCCCCATACTGCAGACAGTTTTCTGTCTGCAGTATGGGGGCAGCCATTTTCTAAGAGTCACGTTTCATTATTAGCAGCAGGAGCCAGCGCTACGGGACCATGACGGCACGGCAGGCAGGTACCGCAGACAGCAGCGGGTGGGCAGGTATGGGCATGGGGGGGGCTGCAGAGGGGAGGGGGAGTGCGGGCGATTTTTTTTTAGCAGCGGGGGGGCGCATAATAAGTAGCTACGCCACTGGACAGATTCCAACAGCTATATTCCACAAAATAGCAATCATCACCCTAACTGGCTAAGGGGAATACCAAAGGGTCAATTCCTTAGATTAAAACAAAATTGTAATGAGGTTGACCTCCTTGAAACGCAAATGTCTACTATGGGTAAAAGATTTATCAATAAAGGTTACAAAATGGAAAGCATTGAAAACGTAAAGAAAGAAGTTAATTTGCTGGATAGACAGTCTCTATTACAAAAAAAAAATAAGAGAACCCACAGACAAGAGTGATATAGAATGGGCCTTCTTCTCAGGTTTCAGTGCAGAATACAAACAAATGGAACGCATTATCAAAAAACATTGGGGCGTTCACCTAAGAGATCCAGGTCTCAAAGATTCTTTACCCACCAAACCGAAATTTATTTATCGGAGAGCCCCAAATCTCAAAAATGCTCTAGTAAAAAGTGCTCTTCCTTTCGAAGCCATTAATGCAGTCCGCACACAGGGTTTCCACCGGTGCGGAACATGTATAGCATGTAGAGCGATTCCTGCAAAAACATCAAAGTTCACAGATTTTAAAATAAATGACAGAGATTTTAAAATTAAAGATTTTATTACTTGCCATACCAGTAATGTTATATATTTTATTGAATGTGAATGTGGATTGATTTATGTTGGACGAACATCTAGGGCCCTAAAAGCAAGAATCTCCGAGCATGTGAGAAATATTAAAAAGGGCCAAGTCACACATACCCTATCGGAGCATTTTAAGTTAAAACACAATTGCTCAGTCAATGCAATAAAAAGGTTTATGGGCATCCAGAATATTAAAGCAAACTGGAAAGATAGAGATACAGAGAGTAAATTAGCAAGAGCTGAAATGAAATGGATTTTCAATTTGGATACTATGGTCCCTAATGGACTGAATGCAGACTTTGAGTTGAAATGGTTTTTAAATTGATTTTTAAATTGATTTATAGTAGATTTTATTGACACTCCTCTAATCCGATAGACTTTCTATAATGTATCTCGTTTTATTTAAAAACCCTGTAAATATCTGTGTTTTTAACATCAATATTTTATTTATATTTATTATATTCACTACATCTTATATTAATTATTGTTATCAGGCACAAGCACTTTACACATGCTGTTTTACGTAAAAATCAATTAAGAACAGCACCCTTTTTTATGATAGAAGGTCAAATATGGCCGTGCGTTCCACATATATCATTGTCAAAACAGCGCTATGCGTTCCAATTCATATTTGGGAACGAGCGCCGCAGAAATCCGGCATTTGGATGACGTAATTTGGGAAGGCGGATACCAGATGACGCGTGACGGAAGGACCACTCCCGGCGCAGCGCTGGTTTAAGCCCCCACTTAATAGATGCCTCTCCCGGCCAATGGCACATAGCCATTATGTAAGGACGACTCCAGCCTCCTGCGTGCAGACGCTGTCCCCGGCCAGTGATTTACGGGTATGTTGTGGGAGGCGTTATTGCAGGAGGTGTGAGGCCGGTCATCATAGACCCGGATATCCGTGCGTTCCAAGTGTGTGGAATGCACGGTTGTTTTTGGCTTTATTCATACATTTTTTCTGTATTTTGATGCATGATTTGAATTATTTACAAATAAGCTATGTTATAAGTTATGTTACCTACTCTTATGAAATGTGTAGATATGCATTTATGAAACAAATTTCCCTATGGTTCCTCCTCTTCCTGGAGTATTCACTTCCTGATCCCTGGTTATAAATATGGATGCAGTGCACTCCAGAGACAGGCCTTGAAAAAGATTTTAATCGAAACGCGTTGGATGGCTTTCCGGACTTGCACAAAGAGTTTTTTTCCTTTTATATTGGACCATCTTGTCACTGTTGGACATTGAACATGGATCTATTTCTTCAGTGTACTTGTGGTTCTTTTTTTTATATTGTTTTTCTGTGTGGCAATAAAAGTATTTTCCAAGTGAAAGAAACCCAGATGTGCTTTAAAAATCCCGGCGAATTGTGAGTTATTGGTACGCTTACCTAAAAAGAAACCTTTACATGTGTTACAGCATTAAACTCTAGTGAGTGGAAATGTATGCTTAATTTAATAATTTGGACACTGTGGTGAAGTCTGGTGAAGGTCGCATTATATCACCAGAAAAAGATACCTTTTTGAGCTTCAAAAACACACTCTCTCTGTGAGTGTGGTACGTCTTACCCCTGTCATATATTCATGTTTCAAGACGAATAAATAGTCCTACACATTTAATCCTTCTCTTTGTTTCACATATTCACCATCTGTGAGAACGGGAGAAGGAGAAAAATCCCTATACAGACAGCGCTTGGAATATATCCTTATTCTTTTTTGTATAACATTGTTATATATATATATTCAAATAAAAATGTTGTTAAAAAAAAGATTAGATTAACTATAAAGGTAATCTTAACAGGTCATTATGATGAATAAATAGGTTTACTTGCCAATTTTCATACCTATTTTGACAAATTCATTTGGCACTCAAAGGGTTAAATATGCTCCAAATCCTCTAAAGCCCCGTACACACAGGGGAGATATATTGCTCAGCCATATATGGCTGAGCAATATATGGCTGAGCCATATATTGCTCAGTTTCTCCTTTTCATCAGCGACCAGAGATGGTCGCTGATTAAAGGGAACCTCTGCCGGCGGTGCCGCTGAGGTAATCAGCTGGTCGCAGGAGCATGTTCCTGCGACCAGCGATTACAATGGGGCTGAAAACGAGAGCGCGCACCCGGCGATTTATCGCTGTTATTCCCATCACTGGCAATATGGTCGCCTGCAACCATATTTCCAGCAATTTCAGCCCCAATCGCCCACGTGTGTACACAGCTTATGAAACTATGGGTGAGATTTAATAGGATGAGAGATACAGAAAGTGAGAGACTTGGGAAGAAATATCTGTTTTTTTCAAGCGGCAATCATTTACACTGTGTAAATGATTGCCGCTTTAAAAAAACTGGAGATTCCTTACCAAATCTCTCACTTTCTGAATCTCTCATCCTATTAGTCACCCTAAAAGTCAGACTATTTTCAAATATATTCTAGGGACCAAATCAATTTATTCATTTGAGGAAGGACAAAAGATACTAAAAAGGCAAAAGGCATCACCAATTGTAATGCTAGTTTGAACGTATTAAATACAATTTTTAAACCAAAAATCAAAATTGTATTTGGAAAAGGTCAGGGCCATTGAATTAATGGAATTTGATAACATTTTGAATAATTAAAACATCTCTAATTGCAAGACCACAATACACTTTAAAGGTGTATCACCTAGGAGATTGTAACCTTTTCTCTTAACTGGGGACCTGGGACTGCTCAAAGAAACAGTTTTCCTGGGTCTCCCCTGTGTCACTCATAGGGCCTGATTCAAAAGAGAAAACTCTGTGGACTGTGAACACTCAGAAAGAAAAAAAAGCACTTGCAAAATAGCGCAATACAGTATTTGCAGATCCTTTCACAAATAATGATCCATCAAACTGTTTTTTTCCACTTGCATCCTGAAAACGACTGCATTTTCACTGCAATTTCAACCGATTGTATGTAAATTGGGCGCATGTTTTAGATCCGATTCCGATCCGATGTGTGACCTCACTGGTCATTTGGTCGTTTTGGAGATCCTACCTGCTGCAGTCAGGATTTGTAAAAGATCCCTTCAACTTCGTACACATCGTGATCGGATCATAGGCAGAATGTGTGCAGATCGTGTTCTCCAACAGATCGTGTGACCAACATACGATCGTCTCATGGTCTGCTCACGATCATGGTGTGTACCCTACATTAGGTTCAACTTAAATCAGGTCCACAAAGAAAAGTCTGTATTAGTAGCGTACCTACTGTATCTATTTGTTCACTAACCTGTAAAGTTAACATGCCATAAACTATTTTTATGTAGCTGAATAAACATGTGTAAAACTTCCCCATCAGTTGTTTCACATTGTTTATTTATAAAGCCTTCCTACTGTAGTTCAGCCACACCTAGTCATGAAGGTAATCTAGTGACTGCAGGACAGATAAACCAGTCCTCATTATACTGTTCTCACTCATGCATGAAACAAGCAGCTTGTATTCCGAGCAGATGAAAGATAACATTAATTCAACACTGATGGATAGTGAGAGTACCAGCCTTAGAAAGGAAAGAGATAAGTATGTTTTACTGTTACATTGACAGAATGTATTTTATTAAGTGATTTTTTTTTATAGCTATGGATAAGTAATATAATTAAATATTTGCATAGTAATATCATAGTGAATTCATTATTTATTCAGTAACTGTTAGTAATTCTTGAAATATAGCAAACAAAATAAATTAAAATATTTGTACAACTTTTTTTTTTTTTTAGCTGAAGTGATGTATAGAGGGGCAGAGGTATGGAGTGGTGTAGTAGAGGGTGCTACTTTGTAGAATTCATATTATCTACATTTATATCTCTATATATTTACTCTCAAGAGCACTAAAAAGATTAAGGTGTGGGGGGGGGGGGGGGGGGGGAATCAATTACCCACGATCATTGATTGTGGAAAATTGCTTCGCTGAGGGCTATCATATTAGCCTCGATAAGTTGGCACCACTGCCTTTTTGGAGTTGCGGTGGTGAAAATACACAGATTTCACTGAACCTGTGTGTTTTTAAATGAAAAAGTTGTTTTCTTGTTTTGCTTTTTTAACAGAAGATATAACTAAATACCAAAATTTTGGCGTAACATTGTAAAAAAAAAAAAATGATTTGCACCTAATTGGATACCCACGAAGAGTATTATCGGTGACAATGTGCTTTTGTGGAGACATTTACAATTACATAAGTACAGTATCTAACATATTTTGAAATTAGTCAAATACTCATAGTAATACATTCCTTATTGCAAGTAATACAGTAAAATATGGATTAAACCAAAGAAAGTAAATTGAAGATCATATAACTATTTGTTTTAAAGTGAAAAAGACTTTCATAAAATTTATGATGATTGCAGGTGTAATGCGCCATGCACACTAGATGAGTTTTAATATATATTGCTCATGAGGCCCTTTAGAAACTCGTCTTGTGTGTGTGCTCACTGTGCATGCAGCTCAATATGAAAACATTATTAGCGACTGCAGCACAGAAGGGAACCCATTGGCAGTGGTGGATTTCCCACTAGGTAGTTCAGGCACGTGCCTAGGGGAGGCACTTACTGGGGGGCGGCTTTTTTTTATATAACTATCACTTATTTCTTTTATATTTATTCTGCAACTGATAGAAGTGGGATAATGGACAGCAAATTGTGGTCCTGAAGGTGTTATTGGGTTCAAGTTGAGGCTGTTTGGGGGCCTTGATGCATCTACATTGAGCCCAAAGTGAAGGGAGAAGTGATGTGATAGGGGGCAGAGAATAATGTGCCTAGGTTGCCCGACCCCTAAATTGGTCCCTGCCCATTGGCATCCCAATGGCATCCCAATGTCGTTCAGTGTGTATGTGCTATATTGACTACCCAGTGGCACCAATGAACTAGTCCAAGAGCAGCTACTCGTCTAGTGTGTTCCAGGCATCAGATTTTGTAGCATCTTGTAATTGACAAACTAAACATGAAAGATACATTACATGCACATAATGATACAGTATTCACATTGATAGAACAGATGTACAAGATATAGTAAACTATACATTATGAGGGACAATTAGCAAAGGAAAAATACGGCAAAAACAAAAGTGATCATAGAGTTTTCAAACAAATTCTCTACATTTTTAAATGCCTGTGTACTGAGTAATTACTTATCAATTATTACAATCAATGTTGATCTACAAATATATGCCTACTGTATTTTGTCAAAGATGGAACTTCTGAGTATCTAATGGCACTAAATTCATTATTTATCTCTAATCATGTTAAACAAATATATCACATTTATTCTTTTCAGTTACACAGAAATATAGACATATACTTTAGGGGTAAATTTAATAAGATAGGAGATGGGGTGTTGCCCATAACAACCTATTAGATACATCTTATTAATTTATCATCTGCTAGAAGATGATAGATAGAATCTTATTGGTTGTTATGAGCAACATCACTTCTTCAGTAGAGCTCCCATCTTAGTAAAAAAGAGCTTTATGGCAGAATGTGAGTCCTTCTAGTCTGTCCATTTTGTCTTACATTTAGGTAACCTCAACTGTGACTAGCCGCAGCCCAAAGTATTTCCTATGATCATGTAGTTCCTTGTAATAATATTCATATGCCTATCCCAAACATGTTTATATTGCTCTACTGTTTGAGCTATTTTGACCGATCAAAATATATTCGACATTTTTAAGGTTTGAAATAACATTTACAATGTTTGTTTGCTACAAATGTGCTGTAATTTTTACTTGTATGTGAATTTAAATATTGCTGAATAGAACTCAAATGAAAAAAACAGCTCTAATTATGTCCGACTTTTTTTCTTTCTGTTTTGTGTTGGACTTTCAAACTCATCTCCCATTACTTTGGCCGAATTGTATGTTTATCATGGTGAAAACATTTGGATCAGACTTTTTAGTGGAAGCTCTTATTTGGCTATTCTATTACCCACCTTTTTAAAATGTATGATTTTATCATAAAAATCAGACATTTGCCAAAATCGGATCAAAATCATGTCTCATTACATTCTGAGCATTGTCTTCAGTACTGAACTTATTATTTCTTATTAGGCTGTACCAATGACCTATACAGTGGCATTATTACTTATTTTATCCTACTAATGATTCCTCTTCCTATGCAACTAAACATCTGATGTAACGTATGAGAGAAGTTTCAGCACCAGGATATCACAATCTGTTTAGTAAAGGATTATAATGTAAAATCTGTTTTAAGGTGTGTACACACAGCAGATACTGCCGTGAGATGCCAGTCCCAATGCGATCAGATCGCATCGGGACTTGCATCTCACGGCATGACAGAGGGGCACAATTTACACTATATAGTGCCAATCTGCACTATATAGTGTTGCCTGCCCTCTCTATCTGGCTGCCGATATGCGCTCACACGGGAGTGCGCATCGGCAGCGCTTCGGGCTCTGAAGCCCTAAAAAAGCATGCAATTCTAACCGTGTATACACACTATAAGTCAAATGTATAGCAGACTTTAATCAATAAGAAGGAGCAGAGAATCAGTTTACTCATGCTGTCTTCCCACAAAATGAAAAATATTGAAATATGTTTCTCTCTAAAATGTTTTACATTAAAATACGTTTTTAAATATAAATTCAAATGTATAATTTAAAATTTTATTCCCAGTATGTGGGTGTAATCGGACACATGATAGGCAGTGTGCACCTCCTATTGGTCCACCACTCCTATTTCTATATCGCTAGAGCGGGCATCGGAGACTAAGTGGCCCATTCATCATTTAATATTTGTAGCTAATTCCCCGCAAATACCCGTTTTCAGGGGTTAGCTGCAAATATTAAGTATCCCCCGAATATTGATGCCTACTATGATCCCTCCGGCCCCACCGGCAGCTGCATCCCCTACAGATTTATCAGTTTCAGGCAGCATCTCATCAGGTCCCGGAGCTACTGCAATTCTGAAATGGTGCTAGTCCATTGTAGACTACAGACTGCACTGCTGGCCAGGCAATGTGGTCGGCGGGGGTTCATGCACAGACCCCCGGCACCCAACTGAACACATCGCAGAGACAGGCTCCTTTAGGAGCTCTGTCCTCCATATACAGGAAGGTCCATATACAGGAAGGACCAACCGGTCCTGAGGAAGTGGATTCGGTCCACGAAACGTAGACAATAAAGGATGTGGTTTTCACGTTGATTCACCCAAGCTGACAGTCTCCTGAGTGCCTTCTTGTGAAGCAGTGGATATTTGGGGTGCGAGCCCTAAAGGATCAGGCACCGGGGGCAGGATTTATCCCAGAATCTGGGAGCAGAGTGCCGGGGTATTGTATGGATATATATATATATATATATATATATATATATATATATATATATATATATAATGTGTGTGTCTAGTGAGACAGTGACTTTAAGTTTATAATAAAGTAATTGTGTTCCAGAAAATATATCCTGAATGTAATACTGTAGTTGAAACAATAAGAATCTCCATATACTGTATCAGAAACCAAAATACTAATACACAGATACAACGGATACAATTATACACTGAACTTTTAATTAATGCTGTTAGTGATGTCTTGTTAAGAGGGAAAACTCTTACCACAGAGAAACTATAATTGTTGTAACAAGCTTCTATATAACCAGAACCCAGCCATTAACAGAGGATGCGGTCAAAATCCAGACGGTCAAAATCCCGACGGTCAAAATACCGACAACTATTGACCGACGGTCAAAATCCAGACAAGGTCAAAATACCAACATTTAAAAATCCTGACAAGGTCAAAATAACAACATTTAAAAATCCCGACAAGGTCAAAATACCAACATGTAAAATCCCGACAAGGTCAAAATACCGACATTTAAAATCCTGACAAGGTCAAAATATCGACATATAGAATGTAGACAGGTGAAAAAGTTGGCATGACTTTCGGTCGACAGGGGTTTTTTCACAGTTTTTTGACCCGACATGCGCCGACAGGTGGTATTTCATGCCCTACCATCCACTAGGGCGAATGTTTCGACATTCGGGTCAAAAAACTCCTAATTAATGCAGTTGGTCAAAGTGTCTTATTAATAGGGAATATATCAACTACAGGACAAATATTGCAATAAGCTTCCATTTAGTTGGAACCCATATTGATACAATTTTATATACAGTATAACTGGAATATGGAACTTAGAATTAATGTGGCAAGTGTCTTATGGAGAAGGAATATACAGAGCTGTGAACATTGTATCAGTTCTGTATAACTGCGATACCCAGCCATCTCACCCAGCGCTGAGGGCTAGGGCTTTTCAACGAGCATGGCCCCACGTCGATAGCCCCCCGGGAACCGGAGATACCACCAGGCAAACCTGGAACGTTTTCCCCATAGGATAACATGGGACCTGTTAATTCCGACCCCCACCTGGTTCCAATGGCTGCCAGTTCCCCCTCCAACATCATAGAAGCTCGAGGTTGATCTCATTCAAACCCAAATTGCCTTTAATCTGATACCAAGCTGGTCCATATGGGTTAATTGGTTCTAGAGATATTGCGGGTAAACCAATTTTTTTATTTCTGAAATGTAATTTCATTGCTGTTCATGTTTGAGGACAGATTTCTCTGGAACCAAAGGCCCAGTTTCACGGGACCAAAATCATTTAAAGCCCACATGTAAATGGGTCAGGTGGTTTCGAAGATATAGCTGGTTGTTTAAAGGGGGTGATGGTTTTCTCTCCCCCTCATACCAGAAAATGCAGGGACTAGGCTGCTGTAAAAGGGGCCAGCCTGGGACTGTCCCTGCATGATCCTGGGACCATATTCCCGGGTAAGTCCCTGCATTTTCTGGTGTGAAAGGGGTATTATTTCAAATAGCTAGGACCTGCAGTGCTCTGAATATGGCCAGGCAGCCCACTGCTCTCTGCCCGGCTTTCAATGGCTGTAATTTCTGCCTGGCAGCGGCTGTCCGCCAGTTACCGAGAACATGTATTCCCCCTTGGCAATGAGTATGTAATCCCACATGGAAATGAACATGGAACCCCTGGCAATGACCATTGAACCCGTGGCAATGGGCATGTAGGTAAGTAGCACTTACTGTATGTAGCATAATTTGTAATAGGCATTATGGTGTTTGGCATAATACATAATGGACATTATGGTGTGTGGGTGAACATGTAATGGGCATTATGGTGTAAATTTTTAATGCGCGCCTTTGGCGTGCTATGCCCCTGTTTATGAAGCATATTGTGCATTATTGCTCAATCTGTTTGGTATAGTGTGTATTTTGTCTCAATCCATGTGGTAAAATGTGAATTTTGACTTAATCTGTGTGGCATAACGTGAAATTTGACTGAATCCGTGTGCCATAGTGTGAACTTTGGCTCATTCCATGGGGCATAATGTGTAAGAGGCAAGTACAGTATAAGGGGGTTACTATTGTGTTGCATGATTTGTATAAGGGATATATGGTGACCACATAAAAGGTGCTGAAATGTTGAAATGTCTAAAAGTTTCAGCTTTGAGTATTTTTTTCATGACTGGAGTGCCACCTCACCCCGCAAGTATCTTAGGACATCGGCATCCTCCCTCTAAAGGTGCACCCGCCAATATATCTCCCTGCATTTTTCCTATGCCAGCCCCCTGCCTTTTCCAGGCATATATAATTAGTTGAAAGCATTTACACACCCATGAGCAGACCACCCAAACAGAACACTGGTCACGCCTCCCACATTATTAGGTGCTGGCCACAACCCCTATTATTGCGCATAATAGGCCTTTGATCATTTTCAGCTACAAGCCCATTTAGACCTTAATCTGGCACTGGTTATATTATGCATCTCCTTCAGTGGTGTAACTACAATATGTGTGCCTCCCCACCACTAAAATCCACTAAAGTTGTGCATTCACCTCCACCCCCTGCCCTCACCCCCTCACCACTGCATCTGCCGCCAGACCAGCAGATCCTCCTGTTACATTTAAAATATCACTTGCAAAATGGGTGCTGCCTTACAGCAGACCGTTATTTAGGATTCAAGAGGAGGCCGTCACCTCCTCTAGCATCCTTAATAACCGTCTTCTGTTAGGGGGGTTGCCATTTTCCGTGGGGTATTTATAATGGAAATAGGAGGATCGCCGGGATGGCAGACAAGAAGCTCTGCTGGTCCCAGCGGGCCGGCAGCAACAGACTCAGCGGTGGTGGCCCCATTAGCAGCAATAGAATCCGCAAACCCATGGTACCTCCAAGCCACCAAGCTATAGTTATGCCACTGATCTCCTGATATAATCTGTGCTGCTGGGGGACCCTGCTACTGCCACTATAGTGTGTGGGTCTGTGCTATCTCCATTAATAGTATCTCAGTGTGTGGGTTTGTGCTATCTCCATTCCCCTCCCCACATCATGTCACTGTCCCTGTCATATGCAGCCCTGTCATCACTGACATATCATATATGTCCTGATATAGGTTGCTGCCTCACCCCTAGAATGTAATTGGTATGTGTACCAAGTTTGGTGTAAATTGCTCCAGTCATTCCAGAGTTATGCTGTCTGCTGAAATACTTTGTGTTGTTGCATCACCCAGGGGTGCCAGGGGTGTGTTACCCCCACAGTGTTTGTTCTCAGATTGTAAATCATATATGTACCAAGTTTGGTGTAAATTGCTTCAGCCATTCCGGGGTTATGCTGTCTCCTGATTTACGCTGTGCTGATGTCCGACCCCTAGGGGTGCTAGGGGTGTGTTACCCCCACAGTGTTTGTTCCCAGATTGTAAGTCATACTGTATGTGTACCAGTTTGGTGTAAATTGCTGCAGTCATTCCGGAGTTAGGCTGGGACATAAATATGAGCTACAGCAAAAATTTACATTTTTTTATTAAACATTAACAGTAATTCATTTTTATTAAAAAAAAAATGTGTTGCCTCGGCCGTGTTTAATGCGCTCATATGTAAGATTTCAAGATCTTGTCTTGTAAACTATGGATTTGTATAGAGACTCAGACAGAAGGACACATTTTCACTTTTATATAGTAGATCTACAAACACATCACCAGCAGCAATTCTGTTCATGTAAAGTCCCAGTACCCTTAACAGGAAAAAAATAGAAAATATTGTCATTAATACCATATATGGGACAATCACTCATATAATATGGCTAAATATGAAGGGGTAAATTTACTAGTTCTATTGAAGACGAGGTGATGCCCATAGCAACCAATCAGATTCTACTTCTTATTTATTTAGCAGCTTTTAGAAGATACTAGATAGAATCTAATTGGTTGCTATGGAAAACATCCCATATACCTTAACTCCTTTTGCTAAGATGTTACAATTCTGATACAATAATCCCAGCCTGAGTGGAAACAATATTCTGTTTCAATGTCAGTCTCTATCGCTCTGTTCTGAGTGTAATGCTGCCCATACATATGTGCTTTCCGATGCGATGGGACATCACAATGCAATGTCCCATTGCATCTGATCGCATCAAGTGGTGCCCAGTGCAGCACCGGATGTCGCATGCCATCCTGCGATGGACATCGGGTGCTGGAGGGGTGGTGTGTCGGCTGTGTAGGCGGGACCGGAGCTGGGAACCATAGCGGTGGAGCTTTCAGGCGGCGGGACTTGTCAGCGGCAGCAGTTGACTTTGAAACACGGACGGCCCTCTGATTGGCTGAGGCCGCTGAGAGAGCCTCACAGTCAGGGGCTGCTGATTGGTTCAAAGAACTCTCTCTCATCTGCTGCTGCGTCCCGCCGCCTGAAAGCTCTACGCTACACAACCGCCATGCCTCCCCTGCTGCTGCTGAGTCCCTCTGGTCCCCAGCATTAAGGTACCGGCTCCCCGCCAGCGCTCCGGTACCCATCCCTGCCCCGCTCCCCGAACCCACCGCTGATTGCATTCGAGCAATCGCATGTGGTTAAAAACCACATGCGATTGCTCATGCAATTCGATACATATTATGTGCAGCTCATCATATCTATTGATGCAACATCACGTCGAATGTCAGCTTAAAAATGCATGCAATCATTCGATTTATGGGCCAGATGTGTCCGAAATCCAATGATTGCATTCGATATCTCACATATGTATGGGCAGCATTACACTGCCACAATGTGCTATAGTCAATTATATTTCTGTATAGATTCTATCTGATTGCCACATATACATTATAATCAGATTGTCAGGATCACATAACAGCCCATAATAGGCTACGGTTGTTTCACCCATAAGGCTTTGTTAAGGCATCACATAGTGGGTGGCACCTCATGAGAGCCTCGTATGAATTTAACTCCACATAATGTTATGAGAGGCATCTGGGAGAGTTGACAGTAAGAGAGACCACAGTGAGAAATGTATACTGGTGCAGGATACCCTTTGCTATAACCATGTACCATTTTAGTTTCCTTTCTTTGTACCATCTCTAATGTGTCTAGAGATATATCCTCCAGAACTGGACACAGTACTCTAGATGAGGTTGTACCAATGACCTATACAGTGGCATTATTACTTCTTTCTTTCTACTGCTGATACCTCTCCCTATGCAACTATGCACCTGACTTACCTTCCTCATTGCTCATTGTTACATTGCCTACCTGACTTTAAGTCACCAGAAATTGAGACTTGTAGATCCCCTTCCTTCTCAGTTGCTTTATCCACAGTTGTTTACACATTATTATTATCCTATAACTTTGAAAAAATAACATTGAAAAATGTGAAAAGGTTACTGGAATTAAAATTTTAAGAACATCAGATAAGCCCTGCTTACATAGTTAATGTAAACCTATTACTAATATAGGTGTTGGGGACCTCTTGGTCTCCATCCTGCACACTCCCTACTGCACAACAGGACTGTAGCCTGAGGCATTACAGAAACACAGGAGAGGCATAAGGTGGTAGACACTGGCAAGACCTGAGGATGGGGAAACAAAGAGGACCATGAGGCAGAAGAGACATTGGGAAGCATGAGGATAGAGATACATAAGGTAGGCCTGTGGTTGTTAAGAACATTTAAAGATGTACAGAGGTTATAGAGGACTATATGGTCTAGTATAGCTAGCTAGCATAACACCATATAGGGAATGTACAACAATTCTCCTCAGTTAGGGGCCTATTCAGACCCGCTCGTATAGGGCTGAATTCATCCTCATCCCTGATGGTCGGGGTTTGTGCATACGCATGCGCGAATATGCGTACGTGCAAATCCCGTGAGCGAATGGCTTTGGCGAGTTTCACAGTCGCTGGTCCATTCTCTTCAGGAGGGGCGGGAAAGGGGTGAGCATGGGGCGGAAGCAGGGTAACACGCAGTGTTTTATGGGCATGCATTTACCTGTTCACTAGGCTGCAAATATACACAGCCTAGCGAACAGGTCTGAATCAGGCCCTTTAGGCCTGTGGCCTCAAGGATGAGAAATCCTTTGATGGCTGCTCACCATTGCATGATTTCTCCTGCCTTCACTAAGAAAAGTCAGTCTAAACTGCCATCCGCCTGCCATCCGCCAAATTTGGGTCTGAATCAGCCTCTTAGGGGGAAATTTACTAAGAATACGAATACAAAAAATTGTATTCGTATTCTTGCTACGAATGGATACGACTGCATACGTCGTATGCAAAGTCGTGTTCCGGAGGGAATTTACAAAGCAGTCAAATACGACTGCTTTGTAACCCTCCGATGTCGCATTAATTTGTATTAACGGCCGTATATACGGCCGCTAATAGGAATTCCTAAAGGCAGCCTGCACGGATCAGTCAGATAAAATAAAATAAAAACAGCGTGGGGTCCCCCCACAGCTGTAACCAGCACCAGGCTGATGGAGCCGGGGCCGGTAATAAAAAATCAAATAGGGGTTCCCCGATTTTTTAAAACCAGCCCCAGGCTCCAGGTCCGGGGCTGGTTGGCAAAATACGGGGGGGCTAAAATGACTAGGGGTCCCCCGTATTTTAAGAACCAGCCCCAGGCCAAACCAGCCAGCAGGGTAATGTCACAGCCGGGGGACACTTATTATATAAGTTCCCGTGGCCAAAACATCACTCTACTGACCAGTCAGCCTGGCCAGGGGCCCTGGGGGAGTGGGGACCCCCCCAATAAAGGCCCCCCCCCACCTCCAGGACTTACCTGACCAGGCTGAAACCTGGTGCTGTCCCTGGTGGCCCTGGAGCGGTGGCCACCAGGCTGATTGAGTGTAAAACAATAGAATAAAAAACTATTGTTTTTAACTGTGGAACTATGAGTCCCAGTAAGTCTCCCCCGCAAGCTGGGACTTGGAGAACCACAAGTCCCAGCCTGCGGGGCATTAAAGGGCCCGCTTGGCACTTGTAGTTCCACAGTAAAAAAAATAGTGAAATAAACATACAATGACACACAATAAAAATAAAACTTTAATACATCCAAAGCCCATACATACTGATACTTACCTATCATGAGCCCGTAGGTAGGTCCCTGGGTCTTGGTCCGGTGCCTTGTCCTGGTCCGGATCCATGTTGGCATTCGGCTCCATGTCGATGTCCATGTCGGCAGCGTCTGTCGGCGTCCATCTGGGTCCGAAGAAATCTATGGGGGACCTGTGGAAGGAAATCCAACTCACCCAGGTTCTCCTGTGAAGATCTGTAGTCTTGATCCGCCGTAGTCCTGGTCTTCTGTCACCTTCTATGACATGCCGGCGACTCCAGCAGCTCCCCACATCGGACTGTGAGAGGCGCAGAGATGTTTCATCTTCCGCACCTCTCCATAGAATGATTCTATTGGCCGCTAGGCGGCCAATCAGGAGCCGACTTTTTCAGCTCCTGATTGACCCCATGCTAATTTTTTTCATTCATTTATTTAATTTTATCTTTTTTCATCACTAAAGCCTGCACGGATCTGACTGATCCGTGCAGGCTAAAGCCAAATACGACAGGAAAATAAAGTGTATTTTTCTGCTGTGTTTGGCTGGCCGTTTCACGCCAATTAGCAGCTGTATTTTCAATATGGCTGCTTAGTAAATCACTAGTCACCATTCTTTTGAATGGTGATTCCTGTCGTATTCTAACGATGGTGTATGCATTCGTATTTGTAAATACAAATACGAATGTCCCATCAATATCAATACGAATATTTGTATTTTTGGCATAGTAAATGCCAAAAATACGAATACACCCAAAAAATTCGTATTTTCCTAGGAAAATATGTTTTTTTTCCACAAATTCATATTAGTAAATTTCCACCTTAGTGTCTAAATTGAACACACACAGTATAAACTCAATAGTTTGCTCACATTCACAAAGAGCCACGTAACATATTATTTCTTTTTTTGTGAAAGTATCTTTATTGACTTGTAAAGGTGTTTGTCTATTGCCTTTAGTGAAAATGACTTCTCTGTTATCTGATATGATGGCAATTTGGAGCATATATAAACATAAAATATAAACTAGTTTACTGTATGTTAACAGTATTTACCTTTTCTAAAGGTGAATTCATGCAGAACATGCATTCTTTGTGATATAGTAACTACTGTATTCCAAAGACAGTGACATTTATTTTCTAAATTACTTCATCACTGTCTGCAGTTCCCAGCTGTGACCTTAATTGGCCAGTGAAGTGCGCTGGAAACAATAAACTTGGGAATTTGATATATCTGGAGTGCATGCAATGAGGTGAGAGGTACACAAGGGTGCAACTGGGACTGGGAGTTGACTAAGACCAGGTACAAGAGCGCGGGGTTAAACTTGCTGGTGGTCTTCACCAGGGAGCTCCCTGTCCTGGTCTCCTGAAGCTCCCTGTCCTGGTCGCCTGATGACCTTGACATGCTGGAGTACAGATACTGCAAGTCTTAATCAGGTTGGGAACCGATGGTGGAACCAATGGCGTGGTTCCCCAGCCTGGTAGCCATTGGTGATAACTACCGGTCTGGGAACCAATGGTAAGTTTCTTTGGCCTGGGAGCCCATTGGTTGTAATTCTCGGTCTGGGAGCCAATGGGGAGATCCTTCAGCCTGGGAGCCGATGGTACTGGCTGGAAATTCCCGGATAGAGTGAAGATATATTTCAACAGGACTACTGTAAATTTTAAATAGTAGGAGAGATACTTGCAGCAGGAGAAAAACAGGGTTCATTGCATCACCAAGATACCAGAAGCATAGGAAGCAAGGAGCTAATCCTGGAGCATAGGAAGCAGTTTCTGGAGATGCTCTTCACACATTTGTTCAAGGCACTGAATAGACTTGAGTCACATGACAATTCCTGGAAACTGTGGATAGAAGTTTACAATTCAGCTGGCCCCGGGTGTTATGGCGGTGCTCATGCAGCATGGAATTGAAGAATGCCGGGTTAACCAGGGTGACAATGGGGGTGACTCAGAGACATCATGCCAATGTTTGTGGCCACTGATGGTGACGTTAGTGGACCTCCAGCGCAGAAAACACCAGTGAGCCGGCAAGTGGTGCGTCCATGCACCTTAATTCATGACACACTGGATGTCATGGCCTTCGACTGGTATGCTGTTATCCGAATGGCACAACCTTTTGTCTTCAGTCAACACTATAACATCTAACCTTGGCCATGCTGGCAGTGGCAGATTATTCCCTGCCATGTCCTCTCTGTATTATGAACCTCAGATTGTTGCTTAATCTGAGAAGACATCAGCAAACATGATCTTGAACCACAGCCCCCAAAAGCCACACCCCCTTTGCTTGGCTTCAGATCAGGAATTGTGTTTGAGGCAGTGGGGTAGCATGGGTGTGTTAAACTATGGTGGCAGTATGTTAGTGTGAGGGTATAGGGTAGCATGTGTGTGTAAGGCTATTGTTGAACTGTGTGTGTTTGAGGCTATGGTGACGTGTTTGTGTGTGAGTCTCGGAAAGCAGAATGTGTAAGTGTAACGCACTCTGGATCCCCGCACATACAAGCTACCTAAAATAGAAGTGCCCACACCTGAGTATATATCTGACTACGTAGTCAGTATAAGGGCCTACTTGGGAAAACGCTGTAACTAGTGATAAGGACTAGAATGTATGCCTAGTAAATGTGACAGGAATTATGTTGTGCCATAAACCACTTACAGGAATTCAGATAGATCATGAAGGTTTTTATTTCAGCAATAGCTCATTCTCGTCCACCACAATATGCTACCTCAATCTTAACATAAAATGTAGCTAACACGAATGCTGTATATACTCTCAGTTGGCCTTTGCATTCATAAGGAGTCAACAGATATTGGACAATATCATTAATTCTTAGCCTTAAACGGATTTTCATTACAACTGTTAACCTTATTGAGTTATTGGGTACCGCAAGGTTGGCCTTACAGTTTTTATTTATATAGCGCCCTTTCTCCAATAGGACTTAAGGCGCTTAACAGATAGAATTTATGTAATACAGTACAGAAACAAGAAAAGCTTTTCATAAACAATACTTAAGGGACTGAAGGAAACGCTTGAGTAAATTGGAAAGGGTACTTGTTTCCTAAAACGGCGCCCACGATTTTGATCTAAGGCATCGCAAGGAAAAAAATCACGTCGGTCGCATCGCATGCGGCCAAAAAATCGCATGCGATGCGTCCGACGCGATTACCGCGATTTTACATAGGGAACAATGTTAAATGGCCCAATTGACCCGATTTCACATAGGGAACAATGTTAAATGGCCCACAGACCCCAACTAGCCACCCTGAAGTGTGAAATGGTCCCCCCAATTGTTAACGCCACCCCACGATCAATGTCAACCCGAAGCGTGGCGAGCGCCGGGGTTAGCGTCCTCCAACCTTTTCTTACCCCCACTATCCATGTCGGCGTGGAGTTGAGAATAGAAAGTGTGGCGAGCGTAGCGAGCCACTGAGCCCGAAGCATGGCGAGCGGACGCGGAACACGCTCCCGAAGCGTGGCGAGCGGACACGGATTACTTAACATGTTTTCCTTGTCCCCTCGCCTTTGAGTCTGTTTTTGAAGAATTCTAGAGTGGGGTCTCTCAAACTGTGCGGGGAAGTGAGTTCCATAAAGTTGGAGCTGAATGGCTAAAAGCTTGACCCCCAGATGTATTACGGGAAATCCTAGGTACTGCTAAAAGTCCTTCATCTACAGACCGCATTAATCGGCTGGGACAGTATGGAATCAGAAGCTGCTTCAGGTATCTTGGGCCTTAGTCATGTAGGGCTTTGAAATTCAGTAGATTGATCTTGAAAATGATTTGCCATTTTCTTGGCAGCCAGTGAAGGGAGTAGAGAATGGGAGTAATGTGGCTAGAACGGGGCTGGTTAGTTAACAGCCTGGCAGCTGTGTTTTGTACCAGCTGTAATCGGTGCAGTTCTTTTGCTGGTAGACCAAGGTAAAGGGCATTGCAGTAATCCAAACGAGATGATCCAAATGCATGTATGACTTTTGGCAGATCTTCAGATGGGATTAAGTGTTTGATTCTGGCTATGTTCCTCAGATGAAAGAATGAGGATTTGATTGTGGCTGAAGTGTCAATCCACCATCGCAACCAACCAGATTCTATATTTTTTCTAGGATACAGCAGAGATATGATAGATACTGACAGGGACAGATGTATCAAGCTTCAAAAAGTGATACAATGGAGAGTGATAAACATAAACATAAAAAAAATGGACAAATAATACAACCTCCACACACATAGGGCAGGATTCAGATCTGTTCGCTAGGCTTGGTATGTTCACAGCCTAGCGAAAGTAAACGTCATGCAAATCCCCGATTTTGCTTGCAAGGGGGTGTGTACACTTACACATCCCCTCCCATGTGGCCGCATCACTGAAAAATCAATGACCATCTAATGATTTTTTTCGCATTCGCAAATAAAAGTCAGTCTAGACTGACTTTTATTTCAGACGGAGATTGATGATAAAGGGGGTGGGTGCTGACAGTATGCAATGTCAGCTGCCCACCCTGAGCAGGCATCGACATTACTGAGAGGATGCCCATTAAACACTGGCCATTCCCCTGCCCCAGTCCCCTGCACCCCTGCCCATGTGAATGCCTCAGCGAGTGTGATACTCGCCAAAGGCATTCGCACAGGGGGTTGGCACATGGGCATATTCACCTGTGCACATGCGCAGACCCAGACCATCTGAAATGGGGCCGAATTTGACCTGAATCAGGCCCCAGTGCCCTGTTGGATTTGAGCCCATGTGCCCAGCACTGTGAGGAAGCCATGCTAATCAATGTGCCACCCTGACATCAAACTGACGATCTCTAAATGTTTTTTAAAAAGTGTGCTAGGTGAAATGGAGTTTTCACACTGATAGCTATTAAAATATCTTTATTTTAGACTTTTAAAAAAAATCCTATTTTAGTTTTCATTCTTTGGGAAAATATAATGTTATTGTATTCTAAAAAAGGTTAATGGTATTGTAAAGTTATTTAAACCGCACCCTTACTTTACTCATTAGCTTGAAGTAAAAATACTTTTATTATTCTAGGTTATTTTACACTTTTTCTATAAATGTACTTTACATATAAGATTGCTCAAAAGACACAGCATCGGACCTCTGCACAACCGAGCGTGGTATAGCTCACAGACAATGTTTAGTCAGACATTCAATAGATAGACACCAAAAGTTAGACATGCATTAATCAGACATTGACAAAAGTTAGACATGCATTAATCAGACATTGACAAAAGTTAGACATGCATTAGTCAGGCATTAACAAAACTAACAATACAAGTAAAATGTTGACATGAAAAATCAGTATGTGTACATGGACAACGTATAAGTGTTGTTGTGGTATCTACAATGTCTAGATCTACAGTCATATGGTCGACCACTACTCATCGACAGTCAAATGGTCGACAGGGTCAAAAGGGTCTAAAAGTCAACAATCAAAAGGCCGACAGGGTCCAAAGTTCGACCGTGAAAATGTTGACAGGTTCCAAAAGTCGACAGACAATAGGTCGACATTGTTAACAGGTCGGCAGCCAAAATGTCAACATGGTCAAATGGTCGACATGGTCGATATGGAAAAGGTCGACATGAGTTTCTCTATTTTTTGTGTCTTTGTTGACATAGGTCTGAGTGTACTGCGTCCCCTCGCATGGCTCGCTGCACTCGCCATGCTTCAGGCTCGGTGCCTCGGTGTGCTTGGCACACTATTCTATTCTCCCTTCATGCCGTAGTGGATGGTAGGACATGAGATACCGGCACATGTTGGCTCAAATTTTTGTAAAAAATTGCATGTCGACATTTTTCATGCCGACCTTTTCCATGTTGACCTTTTGCCCATGTTGACATTTTCTCTGTTGACCTATTGACCCTGTCGACCTATTGTCTGACGACTTTTAGACCCTGTTGACCTTTTCACTGTCGACCTTTTGACCCTCTCGAACTTTTCACTGTCGACCATTTGACCCCGTCGACCTTTTGACCCTGTCAACCATATGACTGTAGACCTAGATGTAGATCTAATATACGGTAACCAGGGCTATTTTTCTGCAGGCTCCAGCAGGAACTGTGGCCCTTATTCTAGTTCACTCTTTCTGACAAAATATTTCTTAGATGGACAAAACCATGTGCACTGCAGGTGAGGCAGGTGTAAAACCCCACCCAAATCTAATTATCTCTGCACAAGTAACACCTGCCTCACCTGCAGTGAAAATGGTTTTGACCATCTAAGAAATATTTTGTCAGAAAGAGTGAACTAGAATAAGGGCCACAGTTTCTCCTGGAGCCTGCAGAAAAATAGCCCTGACGATAACCATACTTATACGGTGTCCATGTACACATATTTATTTTTCATGTCAACATTTTACTTGTGTTGTTAGTTTTGTCAATGTCTGACTAATGCATGTCTGACTTTTGTCAATGTCTGACTAATGCATGTCTGACTTTTGTCAATGTCTGACTAATGCATGTCTAACTTTTGTCAATGTTTGAATAATGCATGTCTAACTTTTGTCAATGTCTAAATAATACATGTCTGACTAGACATTGTCGGTCAGCTGTCTGAAACCTGCACAATCCTATGGTTGCTCAGAATGACCATCATAAATGAGTCCAAAGGCACAAGCGCTAACTGCAACACAAATATTTGTGTCACACCTGCATTTTGACATACCTCCCAACATATATAAGATGGGAAGTGGAATTACTATGTGGCAAAGCCACATTTTGAGCACATACATGTTCAGTAGCCATAACATTGAGAAAAATGTGCATTCAGACACTATTACCCCTCACGCTGCAGCTCTTAACCGGTATATTGCCAACTTTTTTGTCTTTTAAAATGGTTAGAGCTGCAGTGTGAAAGCGTCAGTCTGCATATACCAGTTACAAATAACCGGTATTTGCAAATGGGTAAAAAAGCAGAGTCCTATGGTTCAGAGCCGTTTGTTATGCAGTGTGAACGGCTCTGAACCGGTATTTAGAATTCAGGCAGCAGTGAGCACTGAGCTGGTCCCGCTCTGTGCATATATAAAGAAACGGGACCCAGTGCAGTGAATATTTAATGAGCAGGACCCGCTCCTTACATATGTGCATATTTAATGAGCGGGTCCCGCTCATTAAATATGCACTGTGCTGTCTCATAGCTACTGTGTGTCCTGTTCTTCTCCAGATGCTTTCACACCACAAACCTGCTTGAGACCCGGTATTTACGTGTGGTGTGAAAGGGGTTTTACTTGCTCTGACCCATTTTGAGAAACGTTTTAAATACTGGGTCTAAGCAGGTTTTGCGGTGTGAAAGAAGCATATGTGTGTTTGTGGGAACTTAATATAAAATACCAATAGACATTTATTGTTTTCTCAATTATGCAGTACTAACTAATATTAGTTTGTTTAATAATTAGTGATATAATATTTTACAATGAAAAGAAAAGAGTAAGAATTACATACAATAAGCTGCTGCAAGCATCTTAGCATATACAATCCCAGCTGAATTAAGCCCGTAGAGTCATAAATATATAACGTCTTCATTGTTTCAAATAGGTTTAAAAGAAGCTGGGATCCATTTCTGGTGCTACCAGTGGATGATGGAGAAGAAAAGACAGGGCGATGCACTGGTGTCCTAATATGGCTGACATGCATCGCTGTTGGTCTCTTAGTTTTAGCAACTGGATTTCTCAGCAAGGTACGTAAATTATTGGTATCTTTTAGTCCACCAAACATACGCTATTTAATTACTGCAGCTTTAAGTATTATGTAAAGGCTTACTTATTTTAAAAACTTCATGGGAACATTTACAGTTGTTCCTTTAGTTCTAGGCATTTACTGTATAAAGCAACTGACACAACAAATAAACCAATGAGACTCAAAAAAGTAATCACAATTTACAAGTATGTAATTTAAGGAAAAACCATGAAGATTTATTTGAAATGTATTTTTGGGACAATGTACTAATTCTTAGATCATGGGATACAGCACTTTTGAGTTCAGACCAAACTGAGCATAACATGCATACCTACCAACATTCATAAAACATGATGGGCGGGATGTATCAACATACATCTCCGCCCTTCGCACGGCAGCCGCCGCGATGCTACCGCATATGTACTAACATATGCGGCCAGCATCGGGCTGCGGTAACGGAGACCCCCGCGATACCTGTGATGTGGGCTGCGGGGGTCTCCATCACCTCCCGGCGGCTGTCAGCGTCCCCCTGTGTCTCTTCCTCCCCCCTGAAGCCGGATGTCCTGCCGGCTGTGACACCAGAGGAAGGAGGAGATCAAAGGAGGACGGGAGGGGGTGGGCCCGCGGACGTCGGATGGTTAAAGAAGCCCATAGGCTTCTATAGGGTATCGCCACCCAGAGGGTGGCGATACCCTCCCTTGCGAAAATGGGGCGGACGGGTATTGATACATAGGAAAATGCGGTAAAGCGGGTGTTTTACCGCATTTTCCCGTTAGTACATCCCGCCCGATGTGTGCTCCCGAAAGGCGGTGTGGCCTCTGCAAAAAAGGGGTATGACCTTCAGGCCCTATGTTTGCACGCATTAAGCGTGTTCTTGTGTGGCAGGGCTGCCCGGCCACTCGCATCCCCGTCTCCGCCAGCATCAGGTACGCTTGCTCAGCAACAAGGGACGCCGGGGAATGACGTGGCCGGACATAGCCTCCGGCGGAAGCTGCTGGGGTTGCCCAGCAACAGGGGACACTGGCAGGAGCATGTGGCGGAAGTAATCATCCCCGCTCCGGCGTTGCTGGGCAGCGTGCAGGATGCTGTCTAGTGCGCGCTTCCCCAGCTGGGGGCAATTAGGCTAGGCTGGGGCTTCATTGTGATTGGGCACACTTCCTTTTAAAGGAAGTCAGCCCAGCTGAGCCCCGCGGTGATAGCTTCTGTGCTAGCACTATTCACCTGCCTGATCCTTCTGTCCCAGTGCCTGTCAGCTTCTGGAAGACCATCTCTGCGGTCGCTGCCTGCATAGCAGTCTGTCCTGGTTCCGTAAGTTCCCCTGTTAGGGGACCTGGTTCTTTATTATTTCTGGTTGGCCTCCTGGACATTCGCCTTATTTGCCTTCCCTCCTTTTACATTAGGGTTTTTTTCCAGCGTTATGCTGAGTCCTTATTTGTCTCTGCCTGGGTGCTACCCAGCAGCGCTATTCTTAGTGTTTATTGTCTAGTGTGTCCATTTTGTTGAGTGCCTTTGGTGTGGTGTATTTTCTCATGTGTATGCGACGCGGTCGCTGGCAATTGGTGACTAGGTCAATGGCGCTAGTAGCAGGGTTAGTTAGTTTTAGCAAGTTGCCTTCCTTCTTTTTTTCTAGTCAGGTCCTCTTAGCCAGATTTCCTTTTGACCGTACCCTTAGGGGGTCGCTGATTCTTTGTCCCTACATAACAACTGGTTGCACCGGAGCTGTAGCTACTTCAAACGTGGCGACTACAGGTGAAGCCTAGCATCTGCAGGAATCAGCCACCTTAATTTTGGGGTCAACAGAGTCAGCGTAATCTGTCGTGGATGTCCTAAACAGCAGTCCCAGCTGTGGGTTCACACCCCAAATCCATAACATTATGTGAAGACTAGATGGTCAAGTGGTTCTTATGTCCTGTCAAATTCTATGTTTCTATATTTAAAAGAACACACACTAAAAGACTGGAAATGCCTGGGTCCAGCAATGCAAAATTGGAAGGTTATTACAGTATTACCACATAATATAACAGGAAGAAACTTAATTAATAGGGATCTGGAAAATGGTAACCTATTAGCAAGTGAATTTGCTGTAGTGTAATAAGAGAAGACACACATTATTTAGGGGTCCAAAAATACTGAACTTCTAAAGTTAGTTAAATTAATTAGGACATTTTGCTGGGAAAATTGTGGAGGTTTTGGCAGGAATTAGCATTGAGGTTGCCTATGGTTTAATGGTTCTGTATCCAAGGAAACACCCCCCTGGTGGCTAGTTCCACAGTAAAAGAAATAGTTAAATAAATACACACTGACACATTAGAAAAATAAAAGTTTAATACATACATTACACAAACACACTGATACTTACCTATCTTGATCCCGTAGGTAGGTCCCAGGGTCCGGTACGGTGGCTTGGTTCCGGGGCTGGTCAGGGTCCGGGGCTCCAGGGCTGAAGAGTCCGGGGTCCTGGATCCGTAGTAATCCAAAGGGGTACCTGGGGAAGGAAATCCTACTCACCTGCTCCTGTGGCGACCACCCCGGCATCTTCTCTTCAAGTAGCGCTGCTCCCGGCTACAGTGGTACCTGCTCCACTCCGCTGTACACTAGAGACGCAGAGATCCTTCTTCCTCTGTGTCTCTACACGAGCCGAGAAAGTCGGCTCGTGATTGGCCAGAAATCGTTCTGAGTAGAGACGCAGAGGAAGAAGGATGTACAGTGGAGCGGGTATCACTGCAGCCGGGAGCAGCGGGACTTCAACAGCAGATGCCGGGGTGGTCGCCACAGTAGCAGGTTAGTAGGATTTCCTTCCCCAGGTACCCCTTTGGATTACTACGGATCCAGGACCCCGGACTCTTCAGCCCTGAAGTCCCGGACCCGGACCAGCCCCGGAACCAAGGCCCCGGAACCAAGCCACTGGACCGGACCCTGGGACCTACCGACGGGCTCAAGATAGGTAAGTATCAGTGTGTTTGTGTAATGTATGTATTAAACTTTTATTTTTCTAATGTGTCAGTGTGTATTTATTTAACTATTTTTTTCTGTGGAACTACAAGTGCCAAGCGGGCCCTTTAATGCCCCGCATGCTGGGACTTGTGGTTCTCCAAGTCCCAGCATGCGGGGGAGGCATGCTGGGACTCATAGTTCCACTGGAAAAGACAATAGTTTTTAATTCTATTTTTTTACACTGCTTCAGCCTGGTGGCCACCGCACAGGGCCACCGGGGACAGCACCAGGCTTCAGCCTGGTCAGGTAAGTCCTGGAGGGGGGGACCCCTTTATTGGGTGTGTCCCCACTCCCCCAGGACCCCTGGCCAGGCTGACCGGTCAGAGGGCTGAATGCTTTGGCCGCGGGACCTTATATAATAAGTGTCCCCCGGCTGTGGCATTACCCTGCTGGCTGGTTTGGCCTGGGGCTGGTTCTTAAAATACAGTGGACCCCTGGTCATTTTGTCCCCCGTATTTTTGGGAACCAGCCCCGGACCTGGAGCCTGGGGCTGGTTTTAAAGAATCAGCGAAGCCCTATTTGTCGGGTTTCCTGATTTTTTAATACCAGCCCCGGCTCTTTCAGCCTGGTGCTGTTTACGGCTGTGGGGGGGGGACCCCACGCAGTTTTTTTTTTAAGTCACCCTGCTAGAGATGATGCAGCTATGGAACGCCCACATGGGCGTTCCAGCTTTGGCAGTATAGTCGCAAGGACGGCCAGCATATCGGTCGAACGTGCTGTTAATGGTGATTAAAATATAACCAGAGTGACAATAAGTGAAAAGCGTTGATTACGTAATAAGTCCGCAACCAACGTACCCTTTATACCTAGCTACGTGTGAACAAAGCGTAGCGCAGCGTAGCGTACCTTTTATTGTATTATGTATACCAAGAACCAATACCTTAATCAGAGATTCCTTCGCAGTACTTTGTCTCTAATCTGCGAATATACCTTATCGGACTGTGTCCGCAATATACCTTATCGCTATTATGCGAATAAACAGACAACGACCACTGTATAGAAATATGGAGATAAGAGCTCCGTAAAAAGGTTGTATTTGAGTCCCTAATGGACAAAAAGGGGGTTACAGAAATAAGAATAAACTGGTATAACAGGTAATACAATATACTAACAATGAATACTAAACAGACTCTACTAAGGGGAAAGAATACAGTTACAAGACACAATCAGCCAACAATACTTATAAGAATAAATACCGTGAAAATGCAACCGTTTACCGTGGTCATCTAGTAAGCGAAGCGCAGTCCGGTCAGAGCTCACTATCGTTCAGGAATGAACTATAGTCCGGTAGGAAGGTCCAGGGAAAGTAGATGTGCCGAAAGAGACCGAGCCTGCTCCGGGTCGCCTATCTTATAGGGTCAGAAGGGGGAGGTCAAAGGCCATTCTCATTGGTCAGAGATCATATGTCCGGTCCACTGTGATTGGAGGTTAGACGCTGTACCTGGTCTGACCAGGTGCAGGGGAGTGAACTTTAAGAGTCCTTTGTTTGGTGGTTTCGGCGTCAGCAAGGATAAGAACCGGTTTGAGCTAGTTTCCTTTGTTAACTACTTACAACAGAAACTGTCTCTGGAATATGGATTATGTCCATAACTATCGGGCAATGTACATTGCGACATATTCGCAATGACCGGAATACTTCGCATAATGAACTGAGCGGAACGGTACTAAACACGATATAGACAGGTGTGTGCAGGGCTAACTAAGCTATGTGTGGCGTTCTAAACCTTTTAACTATATTTCATTTCGTGTAAGTGTGTTATTATGAATTTATGTGTGATAGTATGTCTACTCTTCTGGTCCACATTGTCACACATACTCGGGTATGGAAACTTTATTTGCGCAACTCTGCGAACCAAAATGGTGGCCATACTATCACAAAATGGCGTGTGTGTACCTAGACTTCCACAGTCCACCCTTTAACAGTAAATATAAAACTGTTACATTACAAAACATTTCACACGACAATACAGAAATTCATAATCCAAACAGAGAAATTGGGATACATGAAATAAACATATAAGGGGAGTAAACCATCTGCTCTCGGCCGATCCAGGATCATGGATAAACGATGGGCCGCATTTATCGAACAATCTACTCAGGGTCACGAAGGATAATGTACAATTTAGGGATAAAAATAAAAACAGGGGTGGTTACAACATATACACGTTCACAAATATGGCATCCTTTGGTAGGTATCGTTTTGTGACAACAGACCCTTGAACTCTTTGTTGTCTCTCTTTTTGGTATGCTTTTAAGTATGATGGTATTAAAACATCCGGTCCTGGGTAAGGTGTCAAGTTTATAGATTCTACCTTAACCTAAGCTGGGACGGGTAACACACTCTCAGAACTCTGTATCGTCCGTCCAATGCCTGGCAGCAGGGCGGCGGCGGTATCCTTGCTTTTGAGGATAAGAACGGACAGTGGGGGGGAGACAAGAATAGGACCCACAACAATAGAGAAAACTGAGAAAGGAAAAATTTTGTTAGTGATCCTTTCAACCTGTTACCAGTGGGGTGTGTCACAGTCCCTTTTTGTAGCTTGTACAGGTTGCTTGACCTTAGATGCTCTCCGGTCCTCCCGAAATGGTGTCTCTTAGCGATTTCTTTCTTTCGCCCTCGAGTGTAGGGACCTTCCGGTTTTCAGTTCTTTTGGCAGTAGGACGAACGTACCCGAATCTCTCTCTGCGACTTTGTTATTGAGGTAGTGCTGGTCAACAAGATCTGGGGTGGTCCTTTCCAAAGGTCTATCAAGCAACCTGTATATGGCAAAGCAGGGGAAACAACAACAACATCTCCTGGTTCATGGTTATGACAGTTCACAACAGGTGTCAACAAAGTCCTTTTGCTGCAGTTTTCCAGGTGTGGATACATCACTTGCATTTGTGGTCTAGGATCTCCTTGTGGGATTACCATAACCTGTGGCTGCCCGCCAAGCAATGTTTCGATGGGAACCAGTGAGGTGGAGTTCTGAGAGTGATTTTACTACTACAAAAAGAGATTATGGGGTGTACCATCAGTCCCTGAAGGTTAACACATGACTTAAACCTTTTATATATATTTGCATACTCAAGGGTGCTTCTGGGCTGCCATATCTATACACACAAACGTCAACATATATATATATATATATATATATATATATAAAAATAAATAAATAACTTAAATGCTTCTAGAGTGGACTGTACAAAGCCAATTTTGTATTACCTGCAGAGGATCCTGCTGGAGGAGGGATGTGGAGATGGCTCTGTGGGAACAGCCGTTGCAGTTTGTTTCCCCCAGACAAGTAAGGCATGATTCTGTCGTCTTACCTATCTGTGGGCACGCCAGTAATTTTGGACTAATTTTTCCACATACCTTCCCTGTCAAGACAAATCAGGCCATGGGCTATCTCTGTCCTGACAGTTTGGCATGTTCTTAGAGTCACTGGTTTACCTTGTCCATCTTTCTATTCCTGTCCACATCCCTTCGGCTTCCAGACTGCCTCTCCTGCAGGGGACACAAATCTTGTATTACTATGTGAATATACTGACATTTATAGGGGGAACACAAACATTATCCGCAGAGCGCATGGCTCACCCAGCTGCCTTGCCAGCATGTTCATTATCAAGTGACACTGAATCCTCATCGAAGATGTGGGCTTTACACTTGATAACGGCCACTCTGTCCGGCAGCTGTGTGACTGTCGAGAATCTTTTAAACTTACAACGCTTGCGCCACTGGAGTGCCAGCTACTGAAACAAAACATCTGAGGCGCCATAGGGCCTAAGATCTTTTGTATTACCCCAACAAACATACTTGGAGTCGGCATGAATATTGGCTGTTTTTCTCTCAGTTCGCAGTACTATTAATGAGACTGCTGCTGCTGAGTGAGACGTCCAATGGGTTCAGCCTCTACTATGCCTTTTCCATCTATTACGGTATAGCCAGTGTACAATTTTCCCTCTCGGTGTTGTGGAAAGAACGGAAAAAAAATGAATTACCTCTTCCAATGGGTTGTTACCACCCTTTGGGGGCATGCTGCAAAAGGTCTGACTCAAACATGTCATGCAATCATATTCGACTCGGCTCCCACTAAATTCCACCATTCCGGCAACCTCAGCACCAATCCACCCTTTGTGCCTTTGGCGGGCACACCTGGTAAGAGTGTTGCTGGGTTTACAATATTACCCATTTTACATGGTAACATCAATGCAAGTTCCCATTTAGTGAACTTGGCTGATGAATATTTTTCACATGTTTAGGCAGAATTTTAGGAGTGTCCAGACTATATGAGGAGCATAAACAGTTAAAACACACCCCAACACCACATTCTCAGTTTTGTTTACCAGTAGTGCTATGGCGACTACACTGTGTAGACAAGTATGAAGTGCTTAAGTAATAGGGTTTAATTGCACACTGCAGTACGACATTGGTCAGGCTGGCATCACCAGGTTTCTTACGTCACTATATCTGTCGCCCCCTCAGCAGGTCTAATATTCTAAATCACATGGTCTCTTGTGTCAGTTTTACCCATGGCAAAAGGCTGTAGTCAGGCCTGTTTCTCCTTCTTTATTATCCACATCTGTCTGTGAAGACATGGGTATTGTGATTGCACCTATTTATATGTAAATGCGTTTTACAACCCTTTTCATTCTTTGTAGAAGGGGAATGCTTTGTGCATTACTTGGACTGTTTTTCATAAGATGGTGGCTGTGGTTGCCCTGGGTAACATTAGGAGTAATGCTTAAAGTTATTGGGACTTTGTTCAAGATTTACTGAAAAATATCTATATTGTGACTACTCGCTTTACAGGGTACCGCATATTCACAATGGTATTTCTCTGCTGGGAGTGCGACAGATTCTTCGAATTATTTATCTATGATTTGTGGGTTTCTGGAACAAAAGAGTAGGGGAAGGAGAAAAAAATTGGAAAAAAAGAAAAGAGAGAAAAACTCAAAAAGGGTAGAAAATATTAATGACAGTAATGTGTACATTTATTTTCAACAGAATTTTTTTTTTTTTTTTTTTTTTTTTTTTTTTATGACGCCAGGATTTAGCACTATGGGGGAATTGGCTCTCAACTATTTGGTTCTTACCCTTTTCAACTCCTGTTCTGATTCATAAGCCCTCCCTTTCTTTCTGTTTCCCAGTGTGGTTGTGACTACGGGCTGTGTCTAGGGGTATTTAGCTAAAAGTTCTCTTTTGGGAACCTTGTTATTTCACTGGGTATTTTTCCAGCTCAACCTCAGATTTCGAATGGTGATTCTGTACTTTGGGGCGCTATACTTTCTGTTTTTAACAGGGTTTCTATTGAAGCTATGGTTGCCATTGATCCTGTGTCCTTCCCATCTTTAGTTCAAAGGGAACTCGGTATTTGTGCTGTAGTTTTTAGCTACCTTAGATGGATTTGACTCTATAACAGTGGAATACAACATTAGCCTCTGAGGACTGTCCAGCATATCTTGCACTTCTTGTGTAAGATTTCTAGGAGTGTCCAGAAATACCCCATCAGGGGTGCAATAGATGACACATCCCATTTTACATAGTAAATCTCTACCCAGGAGGTTAGTCGGGCCGCTGCAGCCAACAAAAAAAGTGTTTGGTATGCAGAGGCCCGCTTGTAACATCTGCTGGTTTCGTCAGTGGGTAATGCTGTATTTTTCCTGTTACCCCAATTGCTGCTACTAATTGCTTGACACAACCTAGACCAGGAGGGAATGTTGTTAACGGGTTAGATACAAAAAAAAAACCTTTATATTTAAACTATTCCACTTACCCATATCTGAGGCTCCTCCCTCAGATATTGTCTTATGTTACCTGGATGTGGGGTGTATGTGTGTCCTACTACCTGTTTGCATATGTGTGTCATGCTTAGGGCAGCGTTGGCTACTAGGTGGGGCTATGGCTATGTGTTGAGACCTACTTGTCTTCCCTCATCGTGTCTCCCAGTTACTTACATGTGTGTTATGTTTTCTATGGTTACTTACCCTGCAATGTCTGGCTATGTGTCCTTTGTTTCCACATTTGAAACATACCATTTGGTTTTGTCTTTCTGTCATAAGTTGTTTGTCCAGATCAACAGCAGATTTCTTTAAAGTGCGTACTGACATCTGTCTGCAGTTGGGGTGACTGGTTTCTATGTTGGTTCTCAGATTTTCCCTCGGACCTTGTATCAGCACAGAGACAATCCCTCCCTTAAGATGTATGTTGTCCCTGGGGCTGTGGATACCAGAGTGTTTTGGCAACGCCTGTAAAGCACGGTTGAAATATCCGCTGGTGGACTCACCATCTTTCTGTGTGATGGTGAACCCTAGGGTATTTTCAACTGTCCCTGGGAAATATACACCCAATTGTATATTTATTAGGCGTATATTTTCCTGGTTGCCCTGTTCAGTTAAGATCTTATCGCCCTCCACACCACTGTCTCGAATGAACTTCTGGACATCTATATGTGAAGGGAGGCAAGCTCTCAACATGTATCGCCAATCCTTATTGGTGGGCTCATCTGAATTTCCTCGCTCCCTTACAAATTTCTGACACTTTGCCAGATCTTTGCTGGGATCAGGGAAATTTTTGATGATTGAATGACGTTCCAATCGCGTCCATGTATTGTGCATGTCACTATCCTTTACAGGCATTACCTCATCCCCGCCTCCCCGTCCACAAGGAGGTTCCACTGTGTGCAGAGGGTGGATCTGTATCCCCCCTGCACCTTTGGAGAACATCCCAGGAACAACTATATCTGTGCTGTGTTGTGTGTACTTACCTGTGTCTAATACTATGCTGTTGACATCAGCCGTCTCCTCCTCCTGTGCTGGGACCCCAGCAGTGGGTTGCGCCTTTCCCTCAAGCATGTTAAGGGCATGGGAGACGGCCAGTGCCAACAGCTGCTCGTTCTCCTCTCGGGTTTCCTTATAAGGGGGTAAGACAGGGTACAAGTTAGTAACAGATACATTATTACTCATGTCTTTCTTATGAGTCATTAACCCCTTCGGCACATATGGGGGTGGGGGAGTTGATTCTATTGCGGCAACGGTTGCATTTTTATTGTGGCTGATTGTGTCCGGTACTGCCAGACCTTTGATTCCCCATTGTTCCTGTCCTTCCTTCTGCCACAATTTAAGAATATCTATATGCTTCACTCTCTCCTTACGACTGGAGAGTAGGCATATTTCATCTTTTACTGCCGATAAGATTTCTGGATCGAAGCTACCAACACTGGGAAATTCTAACTTGCTGCCTTGTGTCATTTTTCTCCATTTATTTTGGTAAACAACTGCGAGTTCACCGTGCTTCCTGCACATAATAAAAGCAGCCGATCCTTTTGGCTGGCTTGCTTCCTCCCTAACATGCACGTTATCACAGCGTGACCCGTTATTACCCATAATTACAGGAATAAACGTTCACGCCTAATAGATAATCGGTGGGTTATTTCTTATCTGAGAGCTCCCCAACCACTCACTTCTCCACACAGCGACACTTCAACGCAATCAAGCGAAGAGCCCACAATGCGAGGTAACGTACTCAATCACCAAGTCTTTCAACTAGCAGCGAACTTCTAGCCAACTTGCTTGGCGCGGCACAATTTTTCCAGGGTATAACAAACTTGTTTTCCTATACCCCCAAAAATCGGATTTCTAAAGTAGCTAATCGGAAACAAGTGCGTTCCGATATATCTTCTTGTACCCTCCTAGCGGAATCAATTCCACTGAAGGGGCAGTTCCTATGGGCACGTCGTCACGTGAACCCTAACCCTGTCCTACCTGGACTGTCCTACACTGGACTACACTGCGCTTGAGTCGTGTCGTCACACACCCGTTCGCCTCAGTTATTTTTCACACTGGGCGCTAGTTACACCTTGGTCTTATGCTTATTTTTTTAAATATTTCTGTACAGAAAATTTTCCCAGGCCGGTAGCTTTTCACTAGATTCTTATGCAGGTATAAATCCCTTATAATAAACTATAGGAATCTATTAAAATAATGCTTGAGTTACTTGCTTATGAGAAAATGAACAAAAAGAAAAAGAAACTTATTTTCTTTTATTAATCACCGCTTCATTCGCAGTATATTACTATACTGTTTAAATGAAGCTAGTGGTTTAATACTGTTCACCTCTTAATTCCTATGTGTGCTGCGTGTGCAGTACCAATGAACATCCACGTGTGTACGTGCGTTGTTCACAGGCCGCCGATGAATCGGCCACCCACGTGTTCTATAGTGTATTTGCAAGGTTGCGCTCGGGTTTCGCTATACGCAGTAATTGCGCCTAAATGTGGAATAAATCCCTTAACTCTGTCCGAGAGTTACGTATCAAGATGCGAAATAAATCCCGTACTTAATCCGTAAACCACGTACAAAGATGCGAAACTTTCCCGATGTGGGCACGTGCGCGCGCACCTTGCGTAATACACAATAGACGCTTTACGTTACTGCAAAAGGCCCAGGACTTGTCGCCACGTGGCGGAGTCCCTGTTTTTTGTGGTAACTAGCAATAAACAATTATAGTTTTGCACAGAGGGGATCCTCTATGTACTATAATAAACACAGATTCCACGTGTGCGAACCTTATCGCACGTGGTACATATACTGTAATGAACAAGCAACTCAAGACACTATACCCCGTTAAACTACTTGTGGCAGGCAGAAGTACAGTTTATTAAACACTTAATATATGTTTTAAAACACGTGGCTTTCACTTATTGTACTCCGGGTTCAGCGCTAGCACTTCCCGAACCCCGCACCGCCGCGGACTCGGCCTATCCAGCAATGGAAACAAATAAATACTTCCACCCTTTTGCTGGTATAGGTCGAGTCGCACGCCTGGTACTGAGTTCTGGACTGTGGAGCGGACGGACGAGCCCTCAATTGTTAATGGTGATTAAAATATAACCAGAGTGACAATAAGTGAAAAGCGTTGATTACGTAATAAGTCCGCAACCAACGTACCCTTTATACCTAGCTACGTGTGAACAAAGCGTAGCGCAGCGTAGCGTACCTTTTATTGTATTATGTATACCAAGAACCAATACCTTAATCAGAGATTCCTTCGCAGTACTTTGTCTCTAATCTGCGAATATACCTTATCGGACTGTGTCCGCAATATACCTTATCGCTATTATGCGAATAAACAGACAACGACCACTGTATAGAAATATGGAGATAAGAGCTCCGTAAAAAGGTTGTATTTGAGTCCCTAATGGACAAAAAGGGGGTTACAGAAATAAGAATAAACTGGTATAACAGGTAATACAATATACTAACAATGAATACTAAACAGACTCTACTAAGGGGAAAGAATACAGTTACAAGACACAATCAGCCAACAATACTTATAAGAATAAATACCGTGAAAATGCAACCGTTTACCGTGGTCATCTAGTAAGCGAAGCGCAGTCCGGTCAGAGCTCACTATCGTTCAGGAATGAACTATAGTCCGGTAGGAAGGTCCAGGGAAAGTAGATGTGCCGAAAGAGACCGAGCCTGCTCCGGGTCGCCTATCTTATAGGGTCAGAAGGGGGAGGTCAAAGGCCATTCTCATTGGTCAGAGATCATATGTCCGGTCCACTGTGATTGGAGGTTAGACGCTGTACCTGGTCTGACCAGGTGCAGGGGAGTGAACTTTAAGAGTCCTTTGTTTGGTGGTTTCGGCGTCAGCAAGGATAAGAACCGGTTTGAGCTAGTTTCCTTTGTTAACTACTTACAACAGAAACTGTCTCTGGAATATGGATTATGTCCATAACTATCGGGCAATGTACATTGCGACATATTCGCAATGACCGGAATACTTCGCATAATGAACTGAGCGGAACGGTACTAAACACGATATAGACAGGTGTGTGCAGGGCTAACTAAGCTATGTGTGGCGTTCTAAACCTTTTAACTATATTTCATTTCGTGTAAGTGTGTTATTATGAATTTATGTGTGATAGTATGTCTACTCTTCTGGTCCACATTGTCACACATACTCGGGTATGGAAACTTTATTTGCGCAACTCTGCGAACCAAAATGGTGGCCATACTATCACAAAATGGCGTGTGTGTACCTAGACTTCCACAGTGCGTACACACTGCACTTTTGTACCGATATGGGGCCGTCCTGTCGGATGAAAATTAAACAGCAAAGAACCGTCGACCGACCAAGTATGGACGGTCAAGACAGTTTTTTGCCGTTTATCGCTCGTACGGGACAGCGTACACACATATACAATTGAACGGCTGTCCGACCCAGAATGGAAGAACGGCCCGACAATTGTATATATGTGTACCCAGCTTTACTTCCTGTTGGTCTATTACTTTCACCTTGTGTCTAGCTCATGCTGAGTAAAGACCTGCATTACATTTATGCTGCACATGTCATCCTGATTCTGTTGCTACACATCTATATATATGATATATTATTATAATTATTGAACACACTATAACATTTACTGAATGATATGCTGTAGGTTCCATGTTAGATAAACTGTAGTCGCATGGCTCCTGCTTGTCTCTTGCTGCTCCCAAAACTCATTGCCCATCCTCCTCTAGAAGGAAAAAGACAGGCACTTGAATGTTGACTGCCGCTGATACCTCTCCACAGAATCGGTACATCTGTCAGACCAGACTTAGGTCTACAGTTATTAGGTCGACCCCAGAAGGTCGACTGGCCCCAAGGTCGACACGGTTAAAGGTCGACATGACTTAAGGTCGACATGGGCCAATGTCGACATGGGTTTAGGTCGACAGTCATTAGGTCGACATGAGTTTTTCACTGTTTTTTTACCCGAATGTCGACATGGACACAGTTGGAGTTGAACCGCAGCCCCTCGCTTCGCTCGCAATGCTTCAAGCACGGTGCCTCGCTACGCTACACAAGTGCCAAAAATTGCACATTTTATTCGCAGAAAATCGTCTATCCGCAAGCAGTGCTAAGCAATTCCCAGGCTTGCACGAGGCAGGATTTCACTCTGACTGGGTGGTGATTACCTTATCGCAGGGATCTACAATTTAGCAGAGCAGTGATCAGGTCTGAGTAACCCCCTGAATCAGGCCTTCTATGGCACATACAGTATGCACTCTTTTGACTCATGCGGAGTTGAAAAAACATTGACCTTTTCTGTGAGTATCGGCATTGCGTGAGAATCAAGTCATAGGTCTACAGATTCCAGTTCTGTAGTTTCCTTTTCAAAGCATTTAGCCTTTAGCTATATATGTTGTGAGAACTTTATGGCAATTAGGGCCCTGTCCAACCCACCATCTGGTGAAGATACATTTCTGTGTAGTCATTTACAAAACTATAAGAGCTGCAAGCATTTTATTGAATTATTTTCTTACATTTAAATACACACTTTGTCTAAGTGAAGCCCTTTATATATAATAATAACAGTGATAATTATATATATATAAATATATAGTTTGTTATTTTTATTGAAGTGCAATTAAAATGTAATTCAAGTTTACCTATTTACTTATAGTGCCCATGACTCATTGTGCTTTTTTTTTTTTAATAACTTCTCCTTGAAGAGGAGTTTGCTATTCCAATCTGCATATACAGTATGGTCCCTTCACCTCCCATTTTGTGGGCACATGTGAAAGCTGGGATGATTGGCTCCAGGAGGGCATTACAGAGGGACAAAGTAATGCGGGATATAGTTAAAATAAAATTAGGTGTAACTGGTACTGGGGAAAGAAAAACTATAAAATTGCTCAATGCATATAGATAACAAATTAAATAATTGAATATATTATACGGGTTGAAGATAACATTATACCAAAATACTAGTTTGTTTGTGAGAGCCAAGGATCCAACCCCTTGACCTAAACTTCAGTAACTCAACATATCGATAAAGAATGAAGGTACACAAGCCTTCACATATCTTAAGGTCCCCATACACGCTGCGATAAGCAGTGTGCAATGCGAAGCGATGCGCGTTCCCGCGGGCAGCACACCGTACAAACAGTATGTGCTGCACACACTTTTTGTACTGCCCGCGGATCGCATCACACGCAAATCGCATGCAAAACGCACGCAAGCAATCCGATGCGATCCACCCGATAATGCGTCGTATTGCACACTGCTTATCGCAGTGTGTACAGGGACCATTACCGAGGAAAGGGTTAGCCTGGAATGCAAAGGGATGAGTAGTGATTATGTCTAACATGTAAAGTCACATCCACTTCCCCTTGAGCCACTCGGTACCCTCTTGACATTTAATAGGGGAATACGATATTATCTCTCCAAACTGCATCCATCTCTTGCTGACAGAAAACTCAGTAACATGACTGGACACATTAGGGGCCAGATTCTCTAAGCTTCAAAAGAGATAAAATGGAGAGTGATAAACAGCCAGCCAATCAGCTCCTGTCTGACATTTTTCAAATACAGGGGGAAATTTACTAAAGGAAATTTGTAAAAAAATAGGTGTATTTGTATCCAGAAATACACTTATTTTTTACATTTACTATCCCAAAAATACGGCAATTCGTATTCGTATTGATGTGCTATCAATACGAATACGAATTGCCGTATTGTCGGGATAGTAAATGTCAAAAATAAGTGTATTTCTGGATACAAATACACCTATTTTTTACAAATTTCCTTTAGTAAATTTCCCCCACAGTCTGTGACATGGCTGGTAGGAACTGATTGGCTGGCTGTTTATCACTCTACATTTTATCACTTTTGAAGCTTAGTGAATCTGGCCCATAGCATGACAGGGCATTGTTTCCCAATGATCCTAGATTTCACAGTGTAACCGCACATTTGAGCTTCTTAAAACAGTCACACTACTATCTATAAGCAAAAACTGTATACAACAATATAATTTAGAGACTCGACTCACAGAATAGTATCACATCACTGCTTCACTGACAACAGCAAATACTGTACCCAGACTACTCACCTCACTGACAGCAGCACACCCCTCACAGACAGCAGCAAATCTCCTCTTATGGACAGCAGCACACCAATGCCTCACTGACAGCAGAACACCGGCTCCTTACTGATAGAAGCACATCCTCACCTCACTGCCAACAGTGAATACTGTACCCACCTCACTGCCATCAGCACATCCACCTCCCCCATTCATGAACAGCAGCATATTCCCCCTCATGAACAGCAGCACACCAATGCCTCACTGATAGAAGCAGATCCCCACTTCACTGACAGCAGAACACTACTTCCTTACTGACTGCAGCTTACACTGTCTCATTGACAGCAGAACACCACTGCCTCACTGACTGCAGCACACCACTGCCTCACTGAAAGCAATGCACTACTTCCTTACTGACTGCAGCACACCACTGCCTCACTGACAGCAGCGCATTTCTTCCTCACTGACAGTAGCACATTTATGTCTCACTGATTGCAGCACATCCTTGCCTCTCTGAGAGCAGTGTGTCCCTGTCTCCCTGACAGCAGAACCCCTCTTCCTCACTGACAGCAGGGTGTCCCTGTCTCACTGATAGCAACACCCCACTTCCTCACTGACAGCAGCATACCACTTCCTCTCTTATACACATAAACATTTCTGACAGAAAATTTTAAATTACACTTATTCACTTGTCATGTCTTTTTCCACTGAAAATTATTAAAATTCAAAAGCCTATTCTGAACTATTTGATGCTGCCTGCTTTTACACCCTTAAGGTCCCCATACACTATACGATGCCCCTTAACTGCCCGGGAACTTCCCGTGCACCAAGATCACATACGATATATCATATGTTGTCCTTTTGCATATCATATATTGTATGCGTTCCCATTTCCCCGCTGTTTGGAGGCTGTCTGAGTCAGAGGTCGGACACGCAGCATGACTCCGATACACATGAGACCATGCATCAGATCAGATGTTAAACACATCAATTTGGCCCCCTGATTTCTCAGCTCGATTCGTCAGAATCGGGTAAAAAGTGCACAAATCACACTATTGTATGGCCATAAAATTTTACTTGAAAATTGTTCTGAAAAAGTATGATGAATTTATGTTCTTGTATTTCCATCTAGATTTGTCTAATACTTCTAATTATGGTGACTGGTGAAGATTCCAAAATTGTTTCCAACAAACCATTGTGTTCCCTGATACTGGGAGCAGTGCTGATTGTACCATACACACTAACATTTATCAAAAGCCTGTGGAAGGTGGCATTTACTCATTCTCCCAATCCAAGCAAATTTTGTCTTCTGAAGGTAAGATTGTTGCTCAGAATTGTAAAATAAAGCTTGTTATTACTGAGACACCGACCTTCCACATTTAGCGAAAATATTTAGGGCGGGATTCTCTAAAATTTGCAGCCCTCTTCGCCCGGCATCGCATTTCTAATGACCGCATATTCTCTAAAATATGCGGTCATTAACGCAAGGGACAGCTCTTGCGATAAGAGCTGTCCCTTGCGATGCGGCGCCGTTGCTGGACTTCCGGGTCTATGACCCGGGAGTCCGTCTGCGCATGCGCAGACTGACGCGCCGGCCGCAGGGCATGCTGGGAGGGATCCGTGACGGATCCCTCACACACCGCTGCGGTAAGAAGCCCATAGGCTTCTGCAGGGAACCGCCAGCTTTTGCTGGCGATTCCCTCTGCAGCGGTCACACTGCGGCGGAAGGTTAGAGAATACAGAAATGCGGTAAAAACCCCGATAACAGGGTTTTTACCGCATTTCTGTGATAGAGAATCTCGCCCATAATGTTCTAGGGCAGCGGACCAAATTGGGTCCAGACCATGTTGCTGACCATCAGGCTGATGACATTTCTAATCTCAGTCAGTGATTCAAAGAGTCTGAAAAATCTGTTGAATTGTCTGTTATTTTAGACTCCTCCCATCATTTTGGGCCTCCAGAATGCTGCCATGCATGTGCTGTCTGCTGACTACACATGTGATGTGATGACCTTCTGCAGTAACTTGCTGGGGTCCTGTCATTATTTTTATTGTTTGATGGGGTCCCATAGCAAAATACTATGAGGACCCCTGTTCTTGGGGAACAGCATTGTCTAATGTTTATTTCCTTCCAATTTGTACAAGAACAAGTGGAAGTTTTATACGACAAGGAAATAAATATTTCAAATAACAGCTTACAATGTATAGGATTGTTATTTGATATACTGTATATGGCACACGAAGCTCGCTGCTCCACCTCAGAGGGTGGATTTGAAAGAGAAGTATGGCCAGAAAATGGAGAGGTTTCCCAATCCTAATCCAGCTATTATCTTTTAGAAGGTGCTAGATAAACGATATGTACTGTAAAATCTGTTGGTTGCTATTGGCAATATATCTACTTCTATAAACCCACACTTAAGTATACATGTCCCTAGGTAGGTGACTGCTCTGTAGATTATTTCATGGGAGCCTCTTTCGTACTCTCCTCTATCTCCTGCCCCTCTGTTACCTGTAGTTTGGCTATACCATTGTGGATTAGCACCCCACCCACTTGTCCTGATGTTTTTAAAGTAGGGACCTAGCATTGAAGACTGCACAATAGTATAGCCAAACTACAGGTAAGATCCTATTATATAGCAAGCCAGATGTGGGGTGAGCTTTTGGGGTGTGGGGTACCTTGGATTTCTCTCGCTTTGGGGCACCCCCATTTAACATTATATCAGGGGTTCCCAATCTTTTTAGAATCACGGCACCCCAGAGTATCAGAATTTTTCCATGGCACCCCTAGGCCCAACAAAAAATATATAAAAGTAAGTAGATTGTGTTTATATGTGCTTTTTAGGTTCAGTTATGTGTTAAAAGGCAGGATTTGCTTCTGTTTGTACACATAGTTTATGATTGGCAGCCACCAGCACTGGCTTTGTCCATAAATAATTGATCATAAATAATTTGAATTGTCCTGGACCACCAACCGGTGGCACCCCTGCAAGTGTCCCGAGGCACCCCAGGGAGCCACGGCACACAGTTTGGGAACCACTGCATTACGTCATTCTTTGTTTGTTTTTATATATGTACCACTTTCACATACTTTCACTTTTAACAATTCACATCAAGCAGCCTTTTTTTTTTTCATTTTCCTACACTGATACTGCACTTCACTTTTATATTTAACACTCTGATATCTCACTCCTTTTTTAATTTTAACACACTCAGTTACTTCACTTTATCTTTTTATTTGTGGGGTGCCATGGGTTGGTCTGGATGGGGTGGTTTGGAGGTACCCTGTACCCCATGGGTGAACCCCCATAATGTTAGGGACCTGTCTGACAAGGTTACCTTGAGGAGTGGTGAGCAGGCTCATACTATTGGCCGATACTATGCCAAGAACCTTATATATTATATATAAAATGTAAATGGTGTATGGTGAACCTTCTACTCTGTTCCTATGTTGTAATATGTCTTAGCAAGCTGTCAAAAACATTTAAACTAGCTATTATCTTTTAGAAGGTGCTAGATAAACAACATGCACTGTAAAATCTGTTGATTGCTATTGGCAATATCTCTTCTTCTATAAACCCACACTTAAGTATACATGTCCCTAGGTAGGACAATCAGAAATGTGCTCACGAACCCAGGAAAATGGACAAAAACCTTCAGTCAAATTGTTTAAATAAAACAGGTTCAACTAAAGTACCGTGTCTGAGTGACAGATTTTGTCCTTTTCCAGACTTTGGGAACAAATTTCTGAAGTAAATATTACATTTGCTCCCACCCAGTACCATATTTTTATTCCATCCAAGCAACTATTTGGATGGTTGGAGGAAAGTTGGTCTGATGTATGGCCAGCATTAGTATTTTTGACTAAGGGGTCAACACATGCACATCTAATAGAGGGTGACTCTTTTCTATCTTCATCATTTTGCTTGTTTAGACCGTGGTTCAATATTCAACATAGATAGAAAATAATATAGGGGTTTCGTATATCTGGCAATTCTAATGATTATATGCAAAAGAGGGGAAGTTTTATGGTGGATGTGTGCTGGATTTTCTGCCTTGTGGGGGTTATATCAAAATAGTGGTAACCCTATAACCACTTGAAACAAACAATGCAAAAGAGACAAATTGATATGTCCTCCACTGGCGCCAACTAATACGTTCCTGTATAGAGGGGAACGTTCCTCTTCTCCAAAAAAGGGAAAGCCTGTGTATAAATACCGTACGTCCCTCTGTAAATATGAGGGCTCCTCTTCTCCGAGTGTGTATAGCTTAAATGAATCCTAGGGGCGACCACCAAGCTGATAAGGATAAGCTTCCTGAGACTTCGTCCCTTATAGAGTCCGTACTCATCCGATGGTGACCCAAAACAAAAGATGATTGGGGAGGTATATAGTGTAAAATCGTTCATTGGATACAATAAATATAAAATAGGAAGACAACTGAACAAAATGGCATATTACCGTCAAAGGTGGAGAACCAAATAAAAATCAGAGTTCTCAAATAAGCAAGAGATGAGCGGGGCTGATCCCGGGATAACAGCCACCTCTCCTTCAGGATGTTTTGCGGTAAGTCCAATCAGTCCAGAGATCCTCCAAAGAATGGTCCCAAATACTCCCCTAGGATTCATTTAAGCAATACACACTCGGAGAAGAGGAGCCCTCATATTTACAGAGGGACGTACGGCAATTAGAATAGTTTCCTGTGTAATAATGTACATTAGAAATTTGCATTTAGGGTAAATTAACCAAGTTATGCTTAATTCAGATTTAAGATCTTAATCTTGGGTTTTTATTTACTTATAAATTCCTCAGGTGCAATTTCAGGTGCAATTTCATACATCAAAGCATAGTCAACTTTGACATGAAATTAATGTTATTGATCTTAATACTCTAGGAACAAATATAAGTCAAAATTACATAATTTTAAAAGAATCAAACAAAAAACTGAGGGTGGTTTTACCAAAAGCAAAAAACAAAAACAAAACATGAGGGTTTGCACAAATTAATTTTTGGATTGATCTTTATCATATGTTCTATAGAGGACAACAGGTTGCACATAGCGATTTAACAGATTCTAGCATAACCTCAATATGTCCTCTTTAGAAGTATCTCACCCGGTCAGATTAAGCTGTGAAATAAATTTAATGGTCATTAGAATTAAGTACAAATAAAGAGCAGATCCTTAAGCTTTTTGAACATTTTGGGTCTGATTCTGAGGTACTCACAAACTGTGCGCAGTACTTTTGTCCATGTAGTTGAACGATTGCTATAACACAAGCACAAAATAATCTAAATACCCTACAACCAGTGGCAGCTTCATAGGTGGGGCTGCAGCACAGTCCAAAGTTCAAATAGGGGAGCTGTCATCCCATAATGACTCACTGGCAATTGGTGTGGCTCTCCTATGGTGTGGCACTCCTCTAGAGTGTTATTCCCCCCCCTCAGCAGCAGAACACCAACAGCATGTGCTGTGCTGACAGCAGGCTCAGCCTCAGCTCTCATGCTGTCAGTGAGACACTCATGCTGAGCCTGCTGTCTGAACAGCACATGCTGTAGGTGTGTGCTGCTGCTGCCCTGGGGAGGTGGTCGGACCAGGGTCCCCACCAGGCCCCTCCAGCAAGCCCAGGCCTGGATAATTAGTTCCCGCTCCCCACCCCCCCCCCTCTCAGCAGCCCTGGTAACCACTGCCAACATGTGTTACTCATGGGACCTCTGATATCAGTAATGGAGAGGCAAAACCATGGGTGTTCCTGGGCACTGACTTTGAGGTGGCCTAAAGGGAGAGAGAAAAAATCTGTCTAATGGGCCTGTTATGGGAGTGCTGTGAATGTGAGCTGCATTCTTAGATCTACCATGTAGCTGCCTACACAATTGCCATATGCAGGTGAAAGTAGCGATGGTGGATGCAATGATCTGCCATGATGGATTGTGTAGAACCACTGGTTTTGTTAGAAAATTAAGGGGTAGAGAAAGTAGACAGTTCAAACTTTTTTTCTCTAGTGCACAAAGGTAAGGTTGAAAGTAGTATTTGTATATATCACACCCCTGACTCCTCTGAGTCAGACCACATACATTTCAATGTTTATTTAAGAATATGTTTGCTAGACTATTACTTGACTTTATAATTCTGTTTTTGGGAATATTAGAATTCAGTAATGTGGATAATCATATTTGAAAACTGACCAAATTCTTATTTTTACACACAGGTGTTTGCTGTGGAATTTCTTGTTGCCCTTGGATCCTCACTGCTCATCATAGTGGCCATGCCTCACTTAAACCTATTTACTAACATCACAGTCCTTAGCAGTGTTTGCTTTCTTCCTGCAGCATTACAAATATATAATCAATTCAAGAAGAGAAATTTCAGATGGTATATGGCTATTTGTTCTTTTATTTTTCTTCTAGCTGGCCATATTTTGTTCTTTTTTATTTATTATTGGGGTGAAGACTCCAATAGTATTGCATTTTATGCAGTTGCAATGATTGGAACAATTTTAGTATCAATAAATTGGTATGAAAATTTTATACCACAAGTAAATGCAGGATGTGATATAAAACCAGAAAACGATGAAAGGAACGTTCTCTATATGTTTGGCAGCATTGTAAGAATCGTGGTCACAGTGGCTGTGGTGGGGATGTATGTACCGCTACAAGGACAGCAGTGGGATGCCATAACGACTACAACCTTGAATGAACGATATCTGGTACTCAGTCTCTTTGGCATCCAGGCTCTGAGCTCTGCTCTCTGCCATTGGTTTGGAGTTGTTGCATGTAAAATGCGCAATGTTAAAAAAGGTTTTTATTTTCCTTTAATTTTTTCAACAATAACAGTTATCTTAGCCTTGATCTTGGTCTTCATTGCTGAGTACAAGGAAGCACAAAGCAACACTGAAACTGAAACATTTAACGTGTCCTATTTTTGCCAAAATTCGGTATTGTTTGACAGAGGCACATTGATTAAAAATTTGTTTTGGGAAATAACCCACCATATGTGCCATAAAGTAATGTATATTAACAATTCAAATCATGCCATAGTCATGTTTATAAGTGGCACATGTTGGTATATAGGATCCCTCTTTGCAACTTATAAAGTTTGTAGATTAAAGGTTCAAAGGATTGAAAGGACAACTAAATTGTTTGGCCGTCGCTTGTATGAAGCAGCCTTCATTGATCAGTCCTCGCTTCTCAACATAAGAATTAAATTAAGTAAGAACATGTTGGATTCAAAAAAAGTAAGGTAAGAATTATAGTGTTTGTATAATGCAATTTCCGTAAATGCATAAAACATTAACACCTATAAATCTGTTAATTGGTTATATCATTAAATTAATGAAATGTAGAACTACTGTATCACAAGATAATAATTTTCAGAATATTAATATTGCACTATAGGACATTTACAACTGGACACAGAGCACATTGAACACATACACAACCTCATACACACACACACACACACACATATATATATATATATATATATATATATATATATGTGGGTGTGGAGTCCCCAATCTGCACTCATATTTACGCAAAGCAGCACCTCTGAGGGATCCCCTGTTAGACGGGATCCAATGTTTAGAAATGAAGAAAAAAGAAAAGTTTCAGAGGGCGCTAAAATGTAAATGGACTTCTGTATTTAAGAGTATACAAAACATGAAAGTAACATAAAAAAATGCCCTTCGGGCATATCAATGCATTTACTCTCAGCTTCAAAATAAGTCATATAATAGTGTAGAAATCTTTTAAAATACATTTGCAGTAGTGATCATGAAAACGGTGTAGAAATCCCAATGTATTTCGTCATTATCAAGACTTCATCAGGGGCAGAGATACAACAGTCAGATTGATGGATAACACTAATCGCTGACTGAGATGTGGATCACAAAAATACAGAACGGTCCAAAAGTCAAAAAGTCTTGGAATCCACCAATATAGGTTCCTCTAGAGATATTTATAATTACTAAGATGGGCTGATGCTCTATGATCTTAATCACTGTCAGCTGCCGTATAATAGCTCAATGAAGTAGTGTGTGTACTGCTGGGTTCCCAAAGCTGGAATATATATATACCGCTATATATATATATATATATATATATATATATTTATATATCGCTCCTTCTCCGTCTCCACTCCGAGCTCCTCCTCTCCTACTACCCCGCAGCCAGTCGGTGTTCCCCAAGGGTCAGTCCTTGGCCCTCTCCTCTTCTCCCTCTACACCACCTCTCTGGGCACCCTCATCAGCTCCTATGGTTTTCATTACCACCTTTATGCTGATGATACCCTAATCTATCTCTCCTCCCCCGACCTATCCCCATAACTCCTGTCCAAGGTCTCCGAATGCCTCACGGCCATCTCAGCCTGGATGACCCAACGCTTCCTGAAACTAAACATGGCTAAAACTGAACTTCTAATTTTCCATCCCCCGAACATCCTCTCTTCTCCCACTATCTCCATCAGCATTGGTGAAACTGAGATCACCTCCACCGACCAAACGCGCTGCCTTGGTGTCATCATTGTCTCCTCCCTCTCTTTCACCCCCCACATTCGTGCTCTCTCACAGTCTTGCCGCTTTCACCTACGCAACATCTCACGCATCAGACCATTCCTCTCCACTGACGCGACCAAAATTCTCATTCACTCTCTTGTCATCTCCCGCCTTGACTACTGCAACATCCTTCTCTCTGGGCTACCTCTCACCCGCCTCGCACCTCTCCAAACCATTCTTAATGCTGCTGCTAGGCTCATCTTCCTCTCCCGCCGCTCTACCTCCGCCTCCCCCCTCTGTCTAGCTCTTCACTGGCTCCCTATTCCTTTCCGAGTTCTCTTTAAACTCCTCACCACCACCTACAAGGCTCTCTCCTCCTCCACCGCTCCTTACCTCTCTTCACTGATCTCTATCCACACTCCCTCCCGTCCTCTTCGCTTCATCCTCAAGACTTCTCTCGCGCTGCCCCCCTGCACTGGAACAACCTCCCGCCACCCATCATGCTTTCTGATTCCCTTATCTCCTTCAAGCGCTCCCTCAAAACCCACTTTTCGACTAGCCTATCCCTCCTCCTAACCTCTTTTGATCCTCCTTTCCTGCCTCCGTTCCCCTCCGTTCCTACTTATCCTGTTGTTTTTCGTTCGTCCACCGACCTATTTTTAGTATGTTAACTCAGATGAGTAGGGTCCTCCTGTCTCACGTATTCACCCTACCTCTTTACCTCACCTGTCCTCCTGTCCTGTTCTTCCCTTCCTCTACTTCATCTTCAGTCTCCTCGACAATTTTGACACGTACTTCTGAACTGATGCTGATTTTATTTCTACCAGCTATACCCCTACTTATACTGTATTTTTTAACCCACCCTGTGCGTTACCTTGTCATTTGATTTTTGTTTGCTATGTACGGCGCTGCGGACACTTTGCGGTGCCTTATAAATAAACAGACTACTACTACCGTATTTGCCGGCGTATAAGACGACTGGGCGTATAAGACGACCCCTCAACATTTCCACTCAAAATATAGAGTTTGATATATAAGTGCACCCGGTGTATAAGACGGCCCTCCCATTTGGAGGCATGTTTTTCAGGGGAAAAAAGTAGTCTTATACGCCCGCAAATACAGTATATATATATATATATATATATATATATCTCGAACAAAGAATTACCCCAAGTGCGCCCTATAAGGTACAGCGACTGCTCTATAAATTCCCCCTGTTAGTGGGAGACAAAATGAGGGTAGAAATGGACTGTATAGAGAGCGCTAAAGTTATCCACCACCTTATAGGTTTTCACCATTAGTATAGACTGAATCACAATGTACAATTGGTAACAATTAAAACAGAATGTTTTAATAAAATTCCATGATACCCATCAGATTTTTTCTTTTCAGAACAAAAGTTCGTAACCCAACCCATTTTGTCTTGAAAAAGACTTCATCAGGAGTTTAGACAAATGAGAAACAAATCATAAAGATGATGAAAAATGGGTCCTTAAAACTGACTTTTTCAACAAGATCCCATGATCTACACCAGTGATTTTCAACCTTTTTACCTTGCGGCACACTAAATAAGATTTTAAAATTGCCAAGGCACACCATGAGATCCCCACAGGGAAAAACACATTGGCCCCCACAGAAAAAAACAAAAAAACTATTTCCTCCCATATAAAAAAACCACACTGGTCCCCACAGGTAACAAAAATAAAATACATAGGCCCTTTAAATGAAAAGAAGAGACCAGTAAATAACACTTGAACTGGTGGTGGCTGTAAACTAGTTTGGACATCTCTAGATCTGGAGGTACACTTGAGAACAGCTCAAGGCACACTAGTGTGCAACGGCACAGTGGTTGAAAAACACTGATCTATACTGAGGTGTGATGTCTCATAAATCAATTACTGGTAAAGTGCAACACTGAATTTGGGGTAATATCTCAACATCGATTTCAGAACAGTAGACACTTAGAACTTGATGCCAAGATGTGAACAGTCGATCCCTTAGGACTCAAAAAGAAATGGGGTGGGTAGAGCAATAATAACCGATATCTGGTGAGAAATAACGTGTAGGTACTTCTAGCAGCCAGAATCTGGCTACCCACCCCATTTCTTTTTGAATCCCAAGGGATCGATTGTTCACATATTGGCATCGAGTTCTAAGTGTCTACTGTTCCGAAATCGATGTTGAGATATTACCCCGAATTCAGTGTTACACTTTACCAGTAAATGATTTATGAGACATCACACCTCAGTGTAGATCATGGGATCTTGTGGAAAAAGTCAGTTTTAAGGATCCATGTTTCATAATATTTATGATTTGCTTCTCATTTGTCTGAACCCCTGATGAAGTATTTTTCAAGACGAAACGCGTTGGATTACGAACTTTCTGAAAAGAAAAAATCTAATGTGTATCATGGAATTTTATTAAAACATTCCATTTTTATTATTACCAATTGTACATTGTGATTCAGTCTTTACTAATGGTGAAAACCTATTAGGTGGTGGATAACTTTAGTGCTCTCTATACACTCCATATATATACATACGAAGTCCAGGTGACAAAACGCGTAGGGGCGTGGCCTAGCGTGACTCAGACTGTGGAGCCCAGGCAAGAGTGACTGCTCCGACAGTGGTAACAAGGTGTTTTTACACCATTTTTATGTGATCATTTCTGCGGTGTGTTAGACCGCCACTTTTGGTATGTTACCCCGACCAGTTGTGGTGGATTTTTTAACTTGTGATAATTGCACTATTGAGCGCCCATTCTTTTTGTTCTAGATATATATATATATATATATATATATATATATATATAAATATATAGAAGTGCGCTCTATACAATGTTCACCACATTATAATTAATAAAATAATAGATAAAAATGTAAACACATAAAAAAAATGATTTATTCCATTTTACAGCAGATTAAAATATTCACTATTCACAGAATTTAGATCCAACACATGTATGACTTCATTTCAGGGGAGAACCCTACTGCTCCTTGCTCCCAGACAGGATACACTGATTACTCTAACTCTCTAGGAGCTATTCTTTCTATTGTGGCAACATAAACCACACCCTACTATTAAGAACACCACCTGTTATTGCTGATTGCGAGAAAATATTGTCTCCTTCATTAAGACCCATATAGGGGCTAATCCTTCCACCTCTGTGGTTACATACAGTATACCACACCCAGCCATGATTGTGAGAAAATGTTGTCTCCATTATTATCCATATAGATTCCTACTACTCCTGATGAAGTCCATGTTTGGACAAAACACGTAGGATGTCTCTTTTGAAATGAAGTCATACAGGTGGATCTAAATTCTGTAAAAAGTGAATATTTTAATCTGCTGTAAAATGGAATAAATAATTTTGTTTTATGTGTTTACATTGTTATCTATTATTTTATTAATTATAATGTGGTGAACATTGTATAGAGTGCACTTCAATATCTTTTTGTTTCCTATCTACTCCCTTGTTCCTCAATTAACAGCGAGGTTCTATTGAAGTGCTGCTACATCCAGCGCAACAAAAGGGTCACACTCTTCTGTGTGTATATATATATATATATATATATATATATATATATATATATATATATATATGTAGTAGATCATGGAAGACCACACTCATTTGCTTATATACTTGTTTGGAAATGCACAAGTTTGTGGTGTATGGTTCATAGTAATTGAATAATAGAACTCACCCTCCTGTGACCAGAAACGATTGAAGAACCGGCACTCCAAGGTTATGGGTCCAACAAAATTTTATGCAGACATAAAGGATACACAGGCATCACCCAACAGCCGTTTCAATTGCTCAATGCAGTTTTCCTCAGGGGCCCCTGAAGAAAACTGCATTGAGCAGTTGAAACAGCTGTTGGATTATATAAACCTGGTTTATATCAGAATAAAAGCCTAATAACTGTACCAGCTTCTAAATGTAGCCAATGACAAGTGACCAAAAATCACATAAATACAACATTTAGCTGCTACAAGACTTTGGTGGAGATAAAAGTCCTTACATTTTTAGGGAAATAATTTTCTCAGGCATCTCCTATACAGAGCAATATTTCTGCACCTAGTTGATATTGTGAAACAACGTATAAGCAACAATTGTTGCTAAATTCATTTAACACAGAGACAGAAGTGTCCATTGGAATTGAAGACTCTTATTACGTAAAAGTGAAACAGAAAATTATATCAATTTTTGTTGCATTCCATATGACACAATAGTAGGCAGAAAAATTCTAGTACAATTTAAAGGCATCATACTTTTTGATAAATCTTTCTAACCATCTTGCTGGGAAGCAATTATATCACATTTATTTGAACTATAATAAGATGAGACAATAGGGCTGATTTATTAGTCTAAATAAGAAATAAGCACTACTGAACGCCCACGTCCGCAATCTTTTTAATCACATCCCCATTGTGTTTGTTCCACTTTTTTGTTTTGTGTTCTTTTATACTTTGTTGTACTATGTTTTTTTTAACATTAAGACAATAAAAGGTTACATTTTATGTGCATATCTTTCTTTAGGTGCATCACAATTTGACAATTCTTTTTCTCTCCATACTGACTGTCACTGAAGTTTATTAGTCTAGCCAAATTTCTCTAGCCCCAATATAGAAAAAAAAAAATACAAACAAAGGGTAAATCACACAAATAGAAGTAAGACACAAAAAGAGTAGAGAGCTCAAAACTGTCTGAGAAACTAAAATTTGGAAAGGAGGGGTGTTCCATTGTTGTGGATTTGGTCCACATTATCATGGGGTAGATAAACTAAGCCTTGGACAGATGACGTAGATAAAGTGGTAGACAATCACTTTCCAACTGCCATGTTATAGGCTGTGTTTGAAAAATTATTGGAGCTGTACTTCTGCCCCTCTGCGTCATATAGACATGCATTTATGTGTTCTGCACACTGGGTGCTTGGGAAATAAATAATCACATAACTAACATTTTAACTGGTGATTTTAAGCAATATATTATATTAACAAGTTGTACATGTATTCTTTGCTAACATATAAGGTGCCCCATAATATATTTACAATCGTACATCATCATAATTCCATATTTATACTCGGTATTTACAGTATATGTGTTTACAGTCAAGATATTAGAGTGGTGATATAAAGGTTATGTTATTTATTTTAATGACAGATAGAAAGTGCATATTTTTACTGCTAATTAGGTTATTTATATCTCTTTTACACCAAATCAATTTCCCGAATTATTGCCGAGTCGACCCAGGTCAGGCCTCAGTGTAAATGGCCCACTTGAAAACAACCCGGGTCCAAAGACCCAGCAATCCAACTCTGTTAAGGCTATGGTTTAAACATGGGTAAGATCCATGTTCAGGGGTGAGTCTGCTGACCCAGGGCCGTTTTCCTCAATGGGAGAGCCCATAGCTCCGGACCACAGCATGCTGCGGACAGTTGGGGTGGTTGAGACAGGGCACATGCAGCCTCCTCTGCTTTCTGCTGTACTATGCAGACAGCAGCGGTGCTAGCACAAAGGTGTCGCCTTCTTTGTCACCTCTAGGTGGCCACGGGGCAGAAGGAGGCTGGGTGCAGCTCGGAAGCTTTTCAAACATTTAGTAGGGGAACCTTAACCAGACTTCCCAGCGCTCCGAGATGTCATCTCTAAATGCAGGCCTTCAAGACTCTGCACACATTTGCAGTATGAATGGTGTCAACCTGGGAATATCCCGGTTCCATACTGCAGTGTAACTCCCGGATCTGACATGGATTGAAACCATGTTCCAAATACCGTTTTGGATCTGGGATTTTGGTGAAAAAGCAGTATAACTTTGCTAATATGCATTTTCCATTAAATGGAACGCAGTGAAGTAAAGCTGGTGGATGGTGGAAGAATGCAGCATGATGAACGCTGCATGATAAAATAAATATCTGCTGAAATTATTTAACGAATACAGTACTTTACCCACTGTCGCACACTAAATTAATGTTACTGATTTTTTTTTTTATTAAACCTACAATATATTTCTGTTTGCTATAGAGTAACTATGTTACTAGAGTAACACAGTGCAATGTAATTTAAGATATTTGTTTATATTTTATTCTAGATCCACGGACAATGTGATGATCTATTTATGCGCCACAATGTGGCATGAGACATTTAACGAGATGCAGAAAATTCTCACATCAATATTCAGGTAATTCAGAAGGGCCTTTGTTTTTTCTATATTCCAAATATTATACCACAAGTCAATAGTATTGTTAACTGTATATTTCTTCTGGGTGTGGATGGAAAGGTCTACAGTGTCTAGGTAGACAAGTAAAAGGTTGACATACAAAAGTTTTACAATTGCAAAATGTTGACATGCAAAAGGTCAACACTGACAAAATGTTTACATGCAAAAGATTGCCAAAAGATCAACACAAGCAAAAGGTTGACATAAAACATTTACACCTACAAAGATAAATATGCTTTTTTTGTTTAAAATGGTGTCAATGTCAACAGCTGTCAACATGGACCCCAATTAGTGTTGGGCCTACCCTTACATGGCTTGCTTTGCTCGCCATGCTTCATGCGTGATGCCTTGCTCTGCTACCACTGCGCTCTGCACACTTTATCATTTCCAATCAGAATCCATAAAATTTCAACAAAACAAAGAAAAAAAATCTGACTTTTTCATGTGTCAACCTTTTCCATGTAGACCTTTTCACTGTGTTGATGTCGATCTTTTGAATGTTAACCTTTTGGTGTTGACCTATTGACTGTTGACCCAGACACTGTAGACCTATCAAGCAGATAGCATTGCTGCAATGATGTTAGTGGTCTATGGACTCTATGTTAAGAGACATGCAATGTGTGTCTTTATATTATGAAACTAGTTAGTGCCAAGACTTTGGACTTGCTTGCTGGATGCACAGGAGGACACATGCACTGATTGCTGAAATTAGGAATTAATTCTTATTTAACCTTCCATATGCTCTAAAGAGGGTGGATTATCGATCACCTGGACATTGCTGGAAGTTGACCCATTTTTTGGGGTCAAATTATTTTATCCTTTGAGGTTTATCTACCCAAAGCCCTCAATCAAATCTTACAAAGGTATCTGCTTAGTATAACTCTGCCTTGTGAAAGAAGACCAATAAAGTAAAACCTTTAGGATTATTCCTTTGTTGGATGTTACCGACGTAGAATTTCAATATACTACTGTATATCGAGCCATATTAGGTTTTTCTTAGATCATCATTTTTCGATTTTATTTTCGAAATCGTTCTGACGATACACGTTGGGTTTCAATAAAGAACTTTACATCCTGAACGAAGTTATGAAATGTGATTGGTGCATCACGGTTATAGTTATAATTGTACAACTGATTAGGTAGTACTAAGTCCAGCGCTCTCTGATTAACCCCCTTTCTTTTATATATATATATATATATATATAATATATATATATATATATATGAATGTGTGGTGCACTGAGCGCAACAACCTGATTTAGTGATAGTTGTGATGTGACAAGAAATATGATAATATATAATGTATAATACACTCCAAGAAGGTACAAGGGGCTGCAAAAAGTCTCTGGTGGACACATTTTTCCGACATGACCGGTTTGTAGGTATAGTCAATGATAGACAGCTGCGCCTTCAGTGTAAAAGTGACAATCCTTAAATAATAAAGTGATGTGCAGACCGGAAATATTGAGAAAATCACGTGTAGAAAGGTCTTTCTTGTATCCGTCTCCTATTCGGTCCTTCTTGTCCACAGTCACGAGACTCGGAAGAGGTATAGGATCCAAAGGAGAGGTTAATTTATATTAAAAGCAGAAATTGCTATAAAAGTGACTGGTAGTAAGTGGTGGTTTGCTGCCACCGTGTGGTCAAAATTTGAATTACACCCAGGTAAAAGTGCTTAAATAATAAAATTATTGACTCACATTTGGCAGGGGTCCAATGTTGATAAGGACCCCTGTAGCCTTTCAAAGTTTGGGTACCTTAAATAGACAAAACCTCCCACCAAAAGGAGGGGGTAAAGAAACTAGATAGTGTGATAACGTTTTATAAAAGGGATTTTAATGGAAAAATAAAAAACATAGGTAATGGACTCGTACAATTTAACAATGTTAAAAAAGCTTATCTGGAGTGTGCATCAATGCACATTGGAGAGTGGAGGTAGGTATCCAGTGTGACCAAAGCGTTTCATCCTCTTTTCTTTGTTTGGGACTTCACCCTTGAAGTCATTAACTCATATATATATATATATATATATATATATATATATATATATATATATATATATATATGATTCTCAGGTCCTGATAACTTCATCATAAGCCCCCCCCCCCCCGAATGGGAGCTCAATATGCAGCACATACGTGGAGCGGCACTTGGAAATAACAAGGTGGACACACAAACATAATTGCAATGGTTTGAAACGTTGCAGTTACGTTTGTGTGTCCACCTTGTTTCCAAGTGCTGCTCCGTGGACATTAAGGAAAAAAAATTGTCAGAAAGTAATATGTAGGTCTAGCCTATAAATTAGTAATTAAGTTATAACTTGTAAGCAAGTTAGTTATTGTCTTCTGTATTTGTCTGTTAATTAGTTGTCAGTAAGCATAGGCGTGCGCAGTCCATTTTAGGGGGTGCACCATTAGAGGGGCGTGTCCATCACGATCTAATGTGCATAAATGCAAAATAAATACTGTAGGTGACTTTATGTATATGCACCATCCCACCATATACTATAAACAGGGACAGTGTGCACCTAAGGAGCACTGCAAAAATGTAAAGTATAATGACCATTACACATAATTCCGCACACTGTAATGGCCATTACATATAATGCCACACACCATAATACCCATTGCACATTATGCCAGGACTTGACAATAGCGACAGTGCACCCCGAAGGCATGAGCCCAAAATTTACACCATAATGCCTATGACACATCACACAGCCATTACAAAGTATACCATATGCCTTACACATTATACCACACACTATAATGCCCATTACACGTTGCGCCCCACACTGTGATGTCCATTACATGTTACGCCTCACACTGTTATGCCCATTTTGCTTCACACCATAATGCCAATTACATATTAGGCCACATAAAGATACCATAATACACAATTACATATTAAGCCGCACACTGTTATACCAATTACCTATTACGTCCCACACCATAATGCCCATGACATATTACGTCCACCGAATTGCCTATTACACATTATGCCATATGCTGTAATGCCTATTACACATTATTCCACACACAGCAATGCCCATTACACAGTATGCCACATACCAAATTACCCATTACACCACACTTATATGGTGTATAAATGTATACATTACATATTATACCATGCACCATATTGCTCATTATACATTATGCCACTCACCATAATGCCCATTACATATTATGCCATATAAGTGTGCTTACCTACATGCTCATTGTCAGGAGTTACATGTTCGATGCCACAATTTACATGCTTCATGCCAGGGGGTTACATGCCCCTTCACATGGGAGGGGGGGGTTTGAATGCTCATTGCCATAGGGACTACATGCCTTTTGCCCAAGGGGTTACATGCTCATTGTCTGGGGGGATTACATGCTCGTTGCCCACATATAATGCCCCCCTTAGTTCTACATACATAATGCCCCGCATAGTGCTACATGCATAATGCCCCTGTAGCACCATACATAATGTTGACCATTTGGTGCCACACACAATGCACCAATAGTGCCACATACATACTGACCCCGTAGTGCCACACATATAATGCCCCTGTACTGCCACATGCTTAATGCCCCCTGTAGTGCCATACACATATAATGCCCCCATTGTGCTATATACTGTACATTGGCATGTATATATGACAGAGCTCCCTGGAGCCTGTGGAGGGAGGCGAGAACTAGCTGCCACTGCAGCAGTGTGTAGGCCAGGGACAAAGTTGCTGCTGCCAGGCAGAGGAGGGGAGGAGGCGCCGGGGGAAGGAGCTTCGATGATGAGTGAGTAAGCAGGGGAGGAGGAGTGAGGACGGAGCGCTGCTGCAGGTGACCGCCGTCACAGATCCATGGTGCTCCTGGTGACGAGAAGGCGTGGGAGGAGGAGTGAGGAGCGCTGCCGCAGGTAACCCCCGTCTCCCTGCTTATGGAGCTGCTCGCGGTGGGGCGCATAGATGCAGGTCCTGACGTCGGAGGAAACTGCTTCCGGCGGCAGGTAGGCAGAGGATAGTGCTGCTGCTGCTGCATTCGTGCGGGGGGGTGCCGGTCATTAGGAGGTGCCTGTGCGCCCTTGGCACCCCCCCGTGCGCACGCCTATGTCAGTAAGCAAAATATAACTAGAATGAAAATGATTTTGTGTATGTTCTTATTAACAAATACACATGATCTGATTTGCAGAGTCAGCTATGCAGAGAAAAGGGGGCATGGTTTCACAGGAGGGTTTGGCTTCAAGTCTCAACACCCCCTTTTCTCACTCAATGGATCCCAGAACTGTGGGTGTGACTGTGTTTTCTGCAGTGCGGCACCTACAATGTGACAGATGCTGGCATTTTGTGTCATTCGTTGGTAGCAAACACCCAGGGATGCCATAGGGATGTCCATTTCTCTTTACCTTGAGCTGAGGCCAAGTCAAAGTTACTGAGCCTCACTCAAAGTCACGGGATATGCCTAAATTCATGCAAACATTTTCTTTAGCTTTGAACATGCATTTAGGTGTAGAAATGTAAGGTATGTTCATGGATGATAACTGTCTGGGTGGTAACAGTGTGGCGACTCTATGCTGCTGAAATGAACTCGGTCTGGATACTGGGGTGGGGGAATGTCACTAAATAAAGGAGGCGTGGCCACATCCTCCTCATCAGCTGACCTGGCCACTCTACCAAGCCTGAGCCTAGCTAATCAATAAGTCTCTGTGTCCTTGGGGTTGCAAAAAAGTTGCCCAGAAATGTTACTTCTTAATATAAAGTCCTTGAATATTTTTGGATGCACAGATGTACACCAGGGAAGGGATTTGTATTGGTATCAGTATAATATAATGCAGACGTGACTTTATTCCTACATATTGTACTATAAGTAGTATTTCAGATACCTGAAAGTGAGAGATTCCAACATTAACCTTCAACAAATAATTTGCAGTCTAAGATAGTGGTGGACAATATTCCAAACGAAGGAATGGTAATATTATTGAATTATTTGGAGGAGTGTCAGTTTAATAATTGCATTAATTGTATGTGCGTTTGTAAGACTTGTCAGAAGCATCATTTCCATTTGTTCTTCCTCTCCCAGGCTGGACAAATACAAGTCTTCAATGGAAGATGACACTGTCAACTTTGAGGCACACATTTATTTTGATGATGCTTTTATTAATGATTCTGAATACGAAGATGGTAAAAAGAAAAGATGTGTCAACAGATATGTGGAAGACCTGGTTACTGCAATTGAGGACGTCTACAGGTGCAAACAAACCTCAATGTTACTACTTAAATTAGTTCAATCCAATTTTATATGCGAGTGTATGAAAGCGATGTTATATTATGAAACTTGTACACATCTTGTGAATGTGCACACCTGAGAAATGGTACTTGCTGGGAGGTTGCGCAACTTTTCTACAAAAAGCAATCTGGGAAAGTGCATGAATAAATGGGGATACCATCTTGGACAAGGGCCCTATTAAAACATTGTAGGCCTTGGACAAAGCAGTGTAATGGAGTCCCTATCCAAACTCCATTCTTCCACACAGTGAATGACTGTCAGCTAGCTGATTGGTGGATAGTCCATTTGTGTGTATCAAAAATCCATGCGTCTGCATGTACAAATGTATCCTGCCCACATTAGCAAAAAGGCTGTATTTGTGGGTATTAACAGAGGTGATTTACTAGTTTATGCTAATCTGAGGTGTGGCTTTAATGTTTACTCACCCACAGTCACAATCATTATCAATAGTATAGCTGCAATAGACCAGCAAATGACACATACACCTTACATGATAATAGATATACTGTACAGAGATCTCAGTTACATACATGTGTAAACCTCTGGATGGTAATTGCACCTACTTGTGATACATTTATATATTTTGACATTTACTGCTACCTATCTAGGAGTTACAATAAGATCCCCTAATATGACACTACAAGGATCAGCATACTCTGCAACTAATGATCCCATCCATGCCGCTCAGGTTTATTAATCCATCATAGTTGTATGTAAGGGATGAAGTTAATTTAGACTACAAAATACAAATTACTCAGCACGTTGCAATGGACCAGAAAAATATGCATGCAACTAACATACTAATAATAATAATAATAATAATAATGCAGAGATGTCAGTTACATACATTTGCTAAGCTACCATTCACGGAAAGGCATCTCTGCTCCGTTGATCCCATACAGGGGTTCCACTAGGAATTTTGGGGCCCGGGACTGATTTCCAGTAGCTAAGAGCAGACGAGCTGTCAGTGTGCCCACATCTCCACCCCCCCCCTCCCTTCACTTACTGCCAGACTCAGCAGGTCCCGAATCACATGCTATTTCTTTTTCAATGCAGGATGCCAGCAGCCAATAAAATGCAGCACCGGCTGGTGAGCCAATCAGAGCTTGTGTAGCGGTCAGCCGCTCTGAATGGCTAACGGTACATGAGCTCTGATTGGATCAAAAGCCGGTGCAGCATTTTAATTGCTGCTGGCGTCCTGCATTGTAGAAGCCTGCAGTTTGGGACCTGCTGAGTGACAGGACAGCGGAGGGTTGCGGTGGGCAAATTGAGCTGCCCAGTCCCTTCAAGATGCTGGGGCCTGGGACATCTGTACCCACCGCACCCCCCTGCTGGTGGCCCTGATCCTACACTACATAATGGAACCACTTTGGAGTGTACATAGGTTTAAAAGATTCTTCAGAAACAGACTTTCCATATGCATTATTCATATAGCATGGAACTCAAGCTCAATGTGCAGGATACTTCCAGGCCATTTCCACAAGACAAAACATTTCAGTGTGTGATCATGGCCAAAGTGACAATGTGGCAGATGGAGCTGCAGCTCCAGGCCCGCCAATAAAATAGGCCACAGCATCAGCAGAGTATAGAAACATTTTTCTTGCTACATCTATTTATCCTAACCTCTACCGTGGCATTGGCAAATCAAATGTCATCAACTGCATGTTCTCGGTGGAAGACTCCACTATCTCTGGCCTCTCTTTTGCGCTGCATACACAATGATACACAGTGATATCAGAGGAGCTACCCTGCCACCACTGTACACTAAAGCAAGCACAATGGAGGTACTGTGACAGCGAACAGGCAGCTCCCTGAAGGAGGACGGAGTCTAAAAGGATAACTGCTCCTCCTTCTGAGTTGAGGTGAGATATTAATGGGGCACTCAGGGAAAAGTTCAGTTTATAAACAAGTACAAATTCTGAGATCCGTTAAGTATTATAAGCTCTTAAAGGGGGAGATTCTCTATTGCTTACCGCCGCGGTCCGGGGTCCTTTTCTATGCCGTTATCTCCTTCCCATATGCTGTATTCTTTTTTTCCCGACGCGCGATCACCGCACTTCCGCATTCCTTCCTGTTTCGTCACGGTGCCGGCTCCTCATTGGACTGCATTGCCTTCCCTCCTATTCCGTATGCTTTAACACCCGCGCCGAAGTAAAGTAGGCTGTTCAACTTCGCAAGCTTGAGGTGCCGAAGTTGTACAGCCTGCTTTACTACAGAGCGGGCGTTAGAGCACAGGGAATAGCCATATTTAAATAATCATTAATAGTTTTTTTTATAATGCGCGAAAGTGTCAAATCATATATATCATACCCCCGTGCACCGCGCACCAGAGCCTGCCGGACTGACGGACAGGAGATCCCCACTGGCTTCCGGAGAAGCAGTGCGCATGACATGAAAATGAAACAGCGGGCGCATGCGCACTGGACACAACCTGGGGATCGCGGAGGGGTGAGATACCACAAACACAATGCGGTAGCCTAATTGACAGAGCATATGGAGAAGAGGTAGTCATTAACGGCGTGCAAATGTGCCATTAAAGTAGCTGTAAATAGATACATTCGTCACGAATGTAAGAGAATCTCCCCCAAAATCTCTATATTTACCCATTTATCTTACCATAGACTGGGAAACAAGTTTCATGAACGCATGTTACACAACTAATTCACAACACAAATCATGATATAATTCAAATAGAAATGAATTACAAAGTTGCTCGTTGGTATTTTATTAAGCTGAAATGCTGCTAAGTAATCTTTTTTTAACTGTAACATTTTTAAAAAGGGTTAGCACATATTACAAAAGCCTGTTGTGCATGTAGTACATATCACAGCAGAAACCTTTCATCATTTACTAAAAACAGTTAACAATCCTATTAAATAATAATAATAATAATAATTTACAAATAATCACAGTAAGATTGCATTATCTGTGGGGCCCCATTTATTATGTAGTTATTACTATCTAGATTATTACTATCTATTAAGTAGTTCATGTTGGAGTACTCAAGTTTCCCGATAGCTCCTTATCCAGGTGAGCAAACTCATGCTAAGTATGGACATTGTGCAGGACTACAATAGGGGGAGAGAAACCTGCGCTCTGTATAGGGGTATCGTGCAACAGCAATAACTCAGGATTTAGTTGCGATTTGAAAGGGGTATATGTTTGCTTTTATGCTGCACACTGAAGGGATAAATATCATTGTCTCTAAAACAATGCCAGAAAAGTAATAATTACTGTTTAACACAGTCCGCAACTTTTAATAGTAGATCACTGTGAATAAACAGATCACCTCCATCTAAGTCAAACTAGCTATACAAGTCCCAACAGCTGCATTGTGCCTCCCACCCACTCTCTGCCACACTGCAGGAACGTGGAAAAAAAAGGAGGTGTGTGCACCACCCTTTTGAGGGGGTTAGGCCCGGGGCACATGACATGAGTGGTTTATTAGCTGCTAAAGGAAAACAGGGTAGTTATTTCTGTGTAGTAAGTACCATATATACTCGAGTATAAGCCTACTTTTTCAGACCATTTTTTATGCTGAAAAAGCCCCCCTCGGCTTATACTCGAGTGAGGGTCCCACTTGAGTCAATAAGTTTTCCCAGTTTTTTGTTGTAAAATTAGGTGCCTCGGCTTATAATCGGGTCGACTTATACACGAGTATATACGGTATATGCAAAAAAGGAAAATGCAAGCAGTGCTATAAATTGGGTGCAAAAATATAAAAATTATAGATGAAAATTGGATGGTCTATAACAAAATTTAATAAGACAATAATATATAAATTACTATATAAGATAAAATCCATGATATTGTCATACACTCCATGCAAGGGGTAATGGCTTGGGGAGCTGTGTTTTGGCAAGAACCGTTTGACCTCAGGTGGAAAGAGGGTGCAAGGAGGCTTCCTGTGGGGTTGGTTCAGTGGCGGATTCAGGGGGGGGGCACCCGGGCACGTGCCCCCCTGCCACTTAATTTTGTAGCTGAGGACCAGGGCTTTCCAACGAGCCCAGCCCCGTGTCTCTAGCCCCCTGGGAACCGGAGATATCGCCAGGCAAAGCTGTAACATTTTTTCCCCATAGGATAATATGGGACCCGTCAATTCCGACCCCCACCCTGTTCCGACGGCTGTCAGTTCCCGCTTTGTCATCACATTGTGGTTGATCTCATTCAATTCCAAATCGCTGGGCCTTCAATATGATACCAGGCTGGTCCATATCGGTCACTTGGTTCCAGAGATATTGCGTGTAAACCGATTTTTTTATTTTTTATTTTTTTTATTTTTTATTTTTTTTATTTTTGAAATGTAATTTCATGGCTGTTCATGTTCTTTGAGGGCAGATTACTCTGGAACCAAACGTTCCAGTTTCACTGAACCAAAATTATTCAAAGCCCACTCAAAAGTTCTTCAATATGATACTCATGTAAATGGGTCAGTTGCTTCCGGAGATATAGCCGGTTAAATGAGATAACTGGTTAAAGGGGGGGGGGGGTGGTTTTCTCTCCCCCTCACACCAGAAAATGCAGGGACTAGGCTGGTGTAAAAGGGGCCAAACTGGGAATGCATTTTCTGGTGTGAAAGGGGTATTATTTCAAATAGCCGGTACCTGCAGTGCTCTGAATACAGCCAGGCTCTGCCACTGTCAGTGGCTATCACTTCTGCCTGGCGGTGGCTGTCCCCCATTTACCGCGAACATGTATTCCCCCTTGGCAATGAACATGTAATCCCACATGGCAACGAGCATGGAACCTCTGGCAATGAGCATGGAACCCTTGGCAATGAGCATGTAGATAAGCAGCACTTATGTAGCATAATTTTTAATAGGCATTATGGTGTTTGGCATAATACATAATGGACATAATGGCGTGTAACTTAACGTGTAATGGAAATTATGGTGTAAATGTTTAATGCGTGCCTTTGGTGGACAATGTCCCTGTTTATGAAGCGTATTGTGAATTTTGGCTTAATCTGTGTGGCATTATGTGAATTCTGGCTCAATCCGTGTGGCATTATTTGGCTAAATATTTGTGGCATTATGTGAATTATGGCTCAATCCGTGTGGCATTATGTGAATTTTGTCTCAATCCGTGTGGCATTATGTGAATTTTGGCTCAATCCATGTGGCATTATGTGAATTTTGGCTCAATCCATGTGGCATTATGTGAATTTTGGCTCAATTCGTGTGGCAGTATGTGAATTTTGGCTCAATCCATGTTGCATTATGTGAATTTTGGCTCAATCCATTTGGCATTATGTGAATTTTGGCTTAATCCGTGTGTTCTTATGTAAATTTTGTCTCAATCCATGTGGCATTATGTGAATTTTGGCTCAATTCGTGTGGCAGTATGTGAATTTTGGCTCAATCCATGTTGCATTATGTGAATTTTGGCTCAATCCATTTGGCATTATGTGAATTTTGGCTCAATCCGTGTGTTCTTATGTAAATTTTGTCTCAATCCATGTGGCATTATGTGAATTTTGTCTCAATCTGTGTGGCATTATGTGAATTTTGGCTCAATCCATGTGGCATTATGTGAATTTTGGCTCAATTCCTGTGGCAGTATGTGAAGTTTGGCTCAATCCATGTTGCATTATGTGAATTTTGGCTCAATCTATTTGGCATTATGTGAATTTTGGCTCAATCCGTGTGTACTTATGTAAATTTTGTCTCAATCCATGTGGCATTATGTGAATTTTGTCTCAATCTGTGTGGCATTATGTGAATTTTGGCTCAATCTGTGTGGCATTATGTGAATTTTGGCTCAATCCATGTGGCATTATGTGAATTTTGGCTTAATCCATGTGGCATTATGTGAATTTTGACATAATCCATGTTGCATTACGTGAATTTTTGCACAATCCATTTGGCATTATGTGAATTTTGGCTAAATCCGTGTGATATTATGTAAATTTTGGCTCAATCCGTGTGTCATTATGTGAATTTTGACACAATCCATGTGGCATTATTTGAATTTTGGCACAATCCATGTGGAATTATGTGAATTTAGTTTCATTCCATTTGGCATCATGTGTAAGGGGGAAGTATAAAGGGGTCTAGTATTTTGTTGCATAATGTGTAGAAGTGGTACTTGTTTCCTATCTGGGCGCCCAGGTTTTCTACGTACGGCACCGTAATGAAATCGGATCGCATCGCATCGGATTCGGTACTCGATGATGTGCGATGGCATACGATGCTATCCGATCCGATTTCATTTTAAATCGGATCGCATCGCATGCGGTGACGCGATCAACCTGATTTTTACATTGGAATCAATGTTAAATGGTCCCTGAGACCCGATTTTACATTGATTTCAATGTAATAACCCTGCAAACCCACGATTTGTATAGGAAACCCCCCCTGATGGTTTAAAATGCGCCTCCATTGTTAACGCCACCCCAGTATTGATGTGAACCCGAAGCGTGGCGAGCGCAGCGGTACGCGTCCTCCGACTTTTTCATACCCCCACTATCCACGTCGGCGTGGAGTTGAGAATAGAAAGGGACATCAGTTCAAACTCAATCAGGAAAGAAATAGAAATATCAACCATTGCTAGTGAACAAATCCGCGCGATCAAGCCAAATTTGAAGAAAAAGATGTAAAATATCTCATTGCCTGAGTAAATCACATTAGTTCATTACTATTCAAGAGTGACTCAACTGTATATTACAGTTTTCAATATAAATTGTATTATACACTATGCTTTTCTCAGTTGTATGTATATATTTTAGTTATAATAGTACAGTATTTGGAACTCTGTGTACTGTATATAAATATGGTTCGGTTGTCTGCATTAGGTAGGTTGTGTGGATATCTGTAGGGACACAGGATATTCTCCCTAAATAGTTGAAGGTGTATACATATTTATAATAAAAAAAATGACTTTGTTTATAACTAATACATGTATACAAAAGATATTCTATATGAGTAGGCCAATAGACATCTATACCATATTTTATGTTAAACTTGAAATTATACTATTCAACTCCAATATGATGGTTAAAAAAAAAAAAAAAAAGAAGGGAGCTGGAAAGAGGGTGCCACTTCTAGGTATTAGTCAGAAGAGTCAGATGACTGTGTTCAAATCAACCATCTCATTTAAACCTTCGGGGAAGATGGAGCCTATGGAGTGCATTCAAAATACCTCCTGCTTGCAGAGCTTCCTGAACCTATCCCGTCCTCTTTTCTTTTTATTTGAGAAAATTAATTAATTTATTATTCTTAAAGTACAATAATACCTGTTTAACAAAGTAGACGAGTTAACAGTGACAAATGAACCCAGAAATATGTATCTGGAAGCATTGATAAAGTGATGAGTGAAACAGAATCAATGTTATATGAGCATTATATTAAAATAATTTGGCTAAAAGAAAGAAAAGCATGTAAAGAGAATCTATATGAGTGGGAGAGAGGAGAAAAGAGTAGGAAGATATGGATTAAAAGAAAAAGGACTAAGAAAGGAAAAACAGGGAAAAAGAAAAACAGGAAAGCTATAGAACTAGTATAGTTGTTGATGTTCATCAGAATAGTGGTAAGCATAAAAGAGCCTTATATGAAAGTCAATGGTGCCTCAATGTGGAAGTAGGTTGTCCATGGGGACCAAACTTTAATAAAATTAGAGGGAGTATTATGAATTATTGAGGTGATTTTGTAAGTAAGCCAGATAGAGTTGATCATAGCAGTTATGGAAGGGTGTGAGGGAGACTTCCAGTATGCTGCAATGAGACATTTAGCAGTGCAAAGGATATGATTGATGAATTTTTGGGTTGGAGGTGAGACGTGAGGCAGTGTAGAGTAGAAATTGAGAGTAGAAAGGAGATGAGGGCATTTGAGTGTCTATAACCCAGTTGATTAGTTTATGAACCTCTGTTCAGAAGGGTTGTATGGATGGACAAGACCACCAAACATGCAGAAAAGCTCCCCTTTGGCCACAATGTCTCCAACAGAGATCAGATAAGGTGGAGTATATGGCATGAAATCTGAAGGGGACCATGTACCATCAGAAATATATTTTATATGCGTTGTCCTTGATTCGGACAGATATGGAGATTTTGGCAATTGCCACCTTGATCTTGGACCAGGTAGGAGGACTTAGAATTTATCCCGTGGCTCTCTCCCATGCCAATTCGTGAGTCTCTTTTTGGGGCTGATTATAGGATAAAAGTTATTAAAATATGGAAGATACAAGCTTCTTTGTCATGTGAGCATGCCTGTAAAGGGATTCAAGATAGAAATGATGGAGTTGCAGATATTGATACAAAAAGCACTATTTGGGAGGGAGTATCAAAATTGAATATCCCCTCCTCTTATAGTAGCGGTATCCTGTTTAACCCAGATTATTTTGAGGCTTGAGGCATCACTTTGGTGGCATTCCACAAAGTGGCGCAGTACACTGTGTGTTCACACGATTTAATATGTTGCGGCAATGTTCTAGAAATCGTACTTGTAATTTAATTGTGGTACGCCCCACATAATGGAGTCCGCATCCAAAGGCTAATATATAAACTACATATGTGGTGTTGCAGTTTATAAAGTTATTAATCCGGTGGGTCATCTCTTAAATGGAAATCTTATGGATTTTTTTTATTTCATATTTTATAGTAATTTATGTTATTGTCTTATTAAATTTTGTTATAGACCATCCAATTTTCATCTAGAATTTTTATATTTTTACACTGCAGGAACGTGTCTTGATCTGGTCTGCTGTTTACTAGCTCTGCCCCCTTTCACATCAATCATGCTCTATTCTCTTCCAGATGGAGCTAATGGTCATCTAGAAACCCAGCAGCTGCTAACTTGGTATAGTCCATGCAGCAGTTCTACATCTTAGATAGGTCCCAGGGGTGTTTAGCTTCTGGATCTCTTGAACTTTAATGAGCCAAGGAACTACACTTAAGTAATACCAAAGCCTCCACTGGAGTTTTAATTATATGTGTCTTCTTCAACATCTATATATGGATGAGAGAAGACAAACACACATTAAACCTGGTGAAGCCTACTCTATGTGAATCATGTTTTTTTTTATTTGATCATCTAAAATATTAAAATCTCTATTTTAGTTATTTCACACTCAACAAGAAGGAAGTGTTTTATCAAAGTAGGACAGCAAAATACAAAATACAAACTATTATATCTACACCGTATGGTGGAAGGCTGCGGTACACTCTTCCTTGTGGAAATCTGCTATATGTTCACATGAAAGACAAACATAGGATTCGAAATAAGAAGAGATGGTCACAGGTAAAAATAATAATGATCATTCTAACAAGTTATTATCATTGTTTATTGAAAAATGTTATCATCACTCTTATTGCATTCCATGTTTTACAAGGATGCAGTGCTTCATTTTTACCAAATATTTAGCAGCTGTAATAACATGATGATGGTGTTGATGATGAGTTCTGTGAGATTTTTCTTGATGTTTCATCGGTACTTGTGTAGTTTCACGGCGCCAGCGGGTTCTACGCTCGCCACAAACTATGTTAAAAAAGTAACTTAACTCCATGCCAAGATGGATAGTTCATACCTCCAATATCCATGTTGGCATGGAGTTGATTTTAAATAGCGTGGTGAGCGTAGCGAGCCACCGAGCCCGCACGGGGACCCAGACGCACGGCGCCATGCTGGCGCCGTGAAACTACACAAGTACCGTTTCATCTATATAATTTTACAGGGTATCCATATAGATCTTTTAAAAAAATATATACTTACTTATACCTCTTTCACACCGCACAAATAACCCAGATTCCACCCAGGTTGTTGCTGGGTCGATCCGAGTCACTGGGTCCAGCAACCCTGTATTCCGACCAGGGATAAAATAAGGGTTTTACCCGGATCAAACTTGGGTTGCTGGGCAGTGTAAGCAGGTAACCCGGGCCGAGCGACCTGGGTCTGGTTTACACTATAGGGAGCAGGCAGCATCAGCTCCAAGCGCTGCCTCCTCCCCCGATGACACACCACTGCTCTGCCCCACCCCCATGTGAGGTCAGCAACCCCGCTTTTTGCCAGGTTACTTAAGGGAGCTTCACCTCACAAATGCTGGGACACACTCGGGATGGACCAATGTCCAAATCCCGGGTGCGACCCTGCATTTACGATGTGAAACAAAATCCAAGATGAGCCACAGCTAGTGCCGGCAATTTGGAGCTAATAGGATAGATCTTGGCGGAGCAATTATCAAGGGTAATTTGTTACCCCTTAAGCTGTACTGTATGTAGAATTTATTGTTTCTCTATATGATTTACAAATAAATATTTGCTTTTATTGATCCTTAAATTGTATGCTTATTTATCAGCCATCATTGAGGGGAGGTTAAAACCACTGAGCGGGGTCTACACGCATTACTTGACTGTAAAATGTTCTACAAAATGATTACTTTTTAAATATTTATTATTTCAGCATTAAGTTGCAGATTCAGATTGTATTAATATGTTAATATAATGCACACATTTTGTTTTATTTATAGATAATGTATTTATATTATTTGCTGGGATGGAAATTAAATCACAAATATGAAATTTTAGCTGGAAAAAAATATAAAGATGAAATTGATGATATAGAAGCTGAACTGAATGTAAGTAAAACACCTTTATTTGCATGTACTTTTTGAGGATTTGAAAGATGTTTGGGATGCTAATTTGATTCGCAAGCAGGGTAATCCTGGTTTCAGTCTTTTGGAGAACTGAAATATTTACAAGAAAATGATTTAGATGTGGGGGTATTCAATCCATTTTTCCCAAATTCGGAAATATCAACACTTTTTGCCGATAATAGGGTCGAATTCAAACTCGACCGATTAAATCTACCTGACTGATGGAAATATTCCGACCGCCGGATAGCCAGTGGATTGTCGATGCAAATTCAACAATTTCACTAATGCAGATTCAGCTTTTAAAAAAGTTAAATCGGCATTGAAGAGAATTCTATTTGACCCATTTATGTACACTAGGATAAGTATTGAGCCTGCTGAGTGGTACAGTATTTCTTCTGTATGAATGGGATTAAGGGAAAGTACAGTAGGTTAGTCTTAGCAGGTAAATGTAATAGCCTGCAAAATAGGGGCATCATTAAGATTCTGGCAATTCTATTTGAAATTTATAGTGGTAAAAAAATGTTTTAAAAAGTTTGTAATTCATTTTTAAATTATTGCTGTTTTAAAAAAATCAAGCACAAAGGAAGATGCCTTGTATTACATTTCCAGAAGCAGGTGTCATGGTATGTGGTCATTAGGTTGACAGTGTCTAGGCTGACAGTCAAAAGGTCGACCACTATTGGCCAACAGTCAAAAAGCTGACACATGAAAATGGTCTGCGTGCATTAGGTCTACATGGACTAAAGGTCAACACAAGAAAGGGGTGGACATGGAAAAGGTTGACATTTTTTGCTAGGTCTTACTCTCAACCTAGACACTGTCGACCAAATGACCCATACCCTGTGTCACATCCTGTCTATGCTCGGAGAGACTTCAGAAACATTCCGTATGATTTAACTAGATGTATAATAAATATATTATTTTTAGTTATCAATTTGACGAATAAACATATTTCTGCACAGAAAGCAAAATCAAATACCTATATTTTGGCCCTGGATGGAGACACAGACTTTCAGCCATCAGCATTGATGCTTCTGGTGGATCGTCTGAAAATGTATCCTGGTGTTGGAGCAGCCTGTGGAAGAATCCACCCAACTGGAACAGGTATAAGAAAACCACAGTGCAGGTTTATACTAAAGAATCTAAAGACATGAAGTCTTTGGGCTGATGCTGAGTTTGTTTCTGTCATGTACAATATGCAAAACAAAGGGATCACCTACATTCATCAGCATAGTATTTAAGGCTGAATAAAGATGTGCGTCCATCGAGTGCAACCTTTGGTTAGAGTGCATGATCTATTTGCTACATCCCTTTATATAAGATGTGTAATCTGATTTAATTATAGACAGGTTATGATTGATGTTTGTACCCCTGATTGATGTTTGTACCCAATAGAAGTTTGTCCAACCTTATTTTAAATGTATTTATTCTGTCTTCCGACACCAATTCTTCCGGAAGAGAGTTCCACAATTTAACTGACCTGACCATAAAAAGTTTTTGTGGGGTTATATTTTATAATCAGAACCTGGTATACAAAAATAATGTATATGTGTGAAGATTTCACACTGTATTTGTCCGGTGGTGCACACAGAGTAATGGTTTAAAGCTGGGGTAGCCAACTCCAGTCTTTGAGAGCTACCAACAGTTCATTTTTTCCAGATCTCCTCACAGAATCACAAGTGAAGTAATTAGCTCCACCTGTGGATCTTTGAAAATGTTTCAGCTAGTAATGAGCACACCTTTGCAGCAGCTAGGTTGTCTGGAAAATGTGAACTGTTTGTAGCTCTCGAGGACTGGAGTTGGCTACCACTGGTTTAGAGCAAAAAATACAGAGATGAAAGTGTACTCTTTTTGTTGGGGAACTCTTCTATTGTTAAAACTTAACTTTTAATTCAATAATTGGACTCAGACACACAAACATGTAACAGATAATTTAAGTATTGACAATGTACATGAATAAATAACTGTGAGAGAACATCAAAGGTTTTCCCCTCAGTCCAGTTTCATATGGTGCAGAGGAAAATAGATAAACCAAAAATGCTCTGTATACATATCAAACAGACTACTGTACATTGTAATAGTGAAATAGCTCTGGCTGAAAACAAATACATAGATTATAATCAGTGCTGCTGACTGTAATTTGTACATAAATCCACAATCCCTCAGGTACATAGAGTATAGATTAGAAGGATGATAGGGAGAATGAAGGGTCCTGCCAAAAACTGTAGTGATTTCTGCTGTTAACCCTCATACACTCATACAATGATTATAGAGTGTTTCTGCTGTTGGTTTTATATGACACCAATGAGAAAACACTAAGGGAGATAGGTTTACATTATACAGTGGGTGAGGTATGTATTAATAAAGATACATCTACAATCCTTCAGAGAACAGAATATGCATTTCCATTTTGTTACAAATAAGAGGGTTCATGGGAGTGTCAGCAGAAAGTATGGAAATGACAACCTAGTGTTTCTACTGTTTCTGTTTCTACTGTTGATATTAACGAGAGAACACAAAAGCTGGGCATACATTAGAATGACCTGTATACAATTCAGATCGTATATAGAGTGTACGGTCAATCAGTATTTGCTAAAAACACACATGATCTATTTTTGACCACAACCCATACCGACTGATCATATGTGCAGCACATAAGATCATCGGCGCAACCTCTCGACCTGCTGGATCGTAATCGTACCGAAATACCTCACGATGTTCACACAATGGATCACACAATCTATCAATATCGTGTTTTTGGTCCTAGAATCATTCTGATGTATGGCCAGCTTAAGAGAGATAAGTTTTGAGGGTACCTGTAAACCATAGTGTACCTCCAGGCGGGTTTGCAGGGTGCATTCCAGCGCTAGAAGGTGCACTTTTGCTCCAACACGTGTTTCACCATAAGGCTTTCTCAAGGAAATAAGGCAGTCAATTTACATTTGATATGGTGGGGAGGGAGGTTCAGGCAAACTTATACCAAGATGCAGCTATGCCTGTCAGCCACACATTTATTTACACAACTCTTTTTAGCATTTATGGGTCTGATTATTAAGTCACAAGCAGAATTGCACAAAGCAGTGTCCATTTGTGGTAACAGATCCAAGTACCACTACAAATGTGCAAGGTATGAGATGCCCACTTTTTTGTGATGTTTGGACATGCTTCTACACTGATGGGTGTGTCCTTCTATGCCACCATTCGTCACACCATCAAAATTTTTCACCATTCCACATTGACACAGTTTGTGTATTTGTATTATTATTAAAAAGGAGGCATCTGACCTCATGTTACTGCTGCAGGACCTGTTTGAGTATTGGAATAAGTTTCTCTCTAGTTTCACTTGTTTATTTTGTGTGTGCTTTTTTGGTATAATTTTTATCTGCTTTATTTAGATTTTCTCATTAATTAATGTACTTTTAGTCATTAAAAAATATATATATTTTCTGTGCCTAGGACCTATGATCTGGTACCAGAAGTTTGAATATGCTGTGGGCCACTGGTTGCAAAAATCTTCAGAACACGTGATGGGTTGTGTCCTATGCAGTCCAGGATGTTTCAGTTTATACAGAGCATCAGCATTGATGGATGACAATGTACTGAAAAAGTACAGCACAAAGGCGAGAGAAGCTTTGGAATATGTTCAGTACGATCAAGGTACCAGTTACTAAGTGTAATTATTGCCATCATTAACTATTTATATATGATGCATAGAGGTGTATAAGCCAGAGCAAAATTAAACCACAAGTTTGTTAGTAAGGCCCTATTCAGATGTTAGTGGTTTCCTTCTAACTGTCCATGTTAATTGATTGATAAGGTGGTAATCTGTTGGCCTGTCATATGTAGGGACATGTTTAGGGAATTATATTAGTGATCAGTTGTCATCCATTGCATATATTGCCTGATATTGTCTGTTGCTTTTTTCATTCTCTCTTTTTCTTGCTTCTTTCTGACTGTAATTCATACTCCCTTTTTGTTTCCTCTTTTTTGTTTGTCACATATTTTTCTTACTATCTTTTTGCATTTTGGCTGCCATCTTTCCTGTTCCATCTGTATGTCCCAGTGTTATGTGTATCACACTGGGGGGAATTCAATTCAATACACCCTATTGATGCTCACAGGTAATTAGTGCCCAGAGCTATGCATGTAGCTATGTTAGACTATAACAAAATCTGACAAATATGATAAATAAAGCGCCATGATGTAAATTGCGGGTTTACTGCTCACACTATTAGAATTGCACCTGGCACTTAAGTCAGAGAACACAATTTACCAAGACTAAGCAGCATTCTTTAGGAGCAGTAACCTGTCTATCTATGTATACTGTGTAATTATACCTAAAGTCACAATGACAGGTACAATTGTGAATTAGAGTTGTCTATTAAACCTTTTACACATTTTAAATGCCTGCATTAAATTAATTCCAACCATACTTATTTAGATTACTAATAAAATCCTTAGCAAATAAATAATTTATTTGCTAATCTTATGCCATATTTTCTAGTCTAATTTAATTTAATATCCATTTACTAGCAATGAATTTCCTATCATTTAGTGACAAAACTGAAAGTCCTTTACATATTAAGGAGTATGATTACATTGTGCAAGTATAAAACACCAGTCACAGAGCACAAATATGTCATTATCTTAAGTTAGAATTTATTTAACAGTATTTATTATAGAAAGCAGTAAGCATGGGGTGCATCATCTGCTTCTCAAACCTGAGAGATTCCCAAACTGAATCTACTAAAATCGGCCCAAGCCTGTGATTTTCAATGCAAGTACAGTAGTTTTAGAAACATTTACGTGTTAAGTTATGAAAGTCTCCTCTTTAGGAGAAGCTCTGAGTGGAGACACTGCAAGCGACTTCTAGGGGTGAGGCTGAACTGACACATCATTATGCCCCACCCGCAACACAGGGAAACACCCATGATTTGTGGACACAAGTGAGGGAGATTTGTTAGATTATGTGATTCCAGGCATTTATCCCAGCCCCTCCTAGCAGATATGCTTATTAAAGAAATTATAACACCATGTGGGGGAGCTGCCTACTTTTATGGGACTAGCCCTATAATTGCATTTCTCCCCCAGCTTCCTGAAGGGTAGGCAAGAATGATTCCAAGTAGAGTCAGAAACCCATTATGGATCTTCGCAGCATTCCTCACCACTGACAAGAAATATTATAATGGTTTCAGCAGTTGTGTTGGAAAGACTTTAACAAGGTTCTTGTATCAGACAAGTTGATTAGAAGTCAGAGTAGAAGGGATCAGTACAGTACAGGAAGGCAGAACTGGAGCATAGTTAAGCCAAACTCAGCACATGGGTATACAAGATGAAACATAGTCAAGGCGAAACCAGTTTTGGTATACAGATAACAATAGTAGAATTATCTACATAGCACAAGGGAAACAGGTCGGACATGGACCTGAAGTATCAGATCATATCAAACATAAAAACGATGCTGTCTGTTCAGGAAATAAATAGATAGGCTACACCATGGGTCTTCAACCTGTGGCCCTCCAGATGTTGTGAAACTACATGTTCCATCATGCATTGCCACATTCTTAGGAGAGCATGCCAAAACTGTCAGGGCATGCTGGGACATGTAGTTCTGCAACATCTGGAGGGCCACAGGTTGAAGACATGTGGGCTACACTATTATATTATTTGTAATAACTTACTAAAGCATATGCTATTGATGTAAGGGACATTGGGGGTCATTTAGGTGCCATCAGAGTTGCTTTCACTGCTGTTTCCTGAGTTAACCAGGGCCAGATTAACAATGGGACAGATGGAGCTGCTGTTCCAGACCTCCACATAAAAATAGGCCCACTACCATGACAGTAAGGAAAGAAGAAAGGGGTTTGCTCGGGGGATGCACACCTTAAAGAGAATGATGAATTATTTCTTAGTTAAAACGTAGCTTTTATTTATTTTCTTTTAAAAAAGAATGTTGAGGGGACTCAGTTCTCTGCGTTCTTCATAATTTGGAATCGTAGGTCTGAGTCCACTCCGCTTAAGTGAAATGATAAGGGGTTAAAATGGACGTACATAACACACAGACATGTAACGTGAAGTGCAAGTGCACTTAATAGTAGGAAAGTGTGTAAATAGAGATTAAAAGGTGTTCACTGGACGTGTTACTTGTACCTTATGTATAGCTGTATTAGCTGTATGGGTATATTAAACCACTAAAATATTTTCATTCCTAGGAGTGGGAGATGGTATACCCTTACTTCGTAGGATGGTATCTGGGTGGTAGGCTGCCTATGTTTCTATGTTTCTATGTTTTATTAGACTTATGTACACTAATCAGTACTTTATTACTCTTGTGGTACACTTGAATTAATACTCTTCAATATAGTGATAGATGTTTTATATTCTGCTTCTTTGCAGTTAACTCACTATATTTATGAGTGTTCAAGTGGCAGGGTAATTAATTATATATACAGTGCTGGCTAAGATTAACTGATATTTGGCGGCTAGCCTTTATTTATTGCCTAATTGGCTTCATATATTGTGCATATGGGGTAGTAACTATTTTAACACTCTGCTGCCATCTAGCAGTTATCAGTGTTAGCTACTATTTGGCTGTCTTTATTTTTCTATTGGTGTGGTATAAGGCTCAGTTCATTCACTATACTTGGTCCCCATCTAGTGGTTAGTGATATGAATTACATGGGTTATATACCCTATGCACTGTCACATTCACCATCTAGTGGTCTGGGATACAATGTATATGGATGAGATTCCTGGCTATTGGATGGGTGCTGCATCTAGTTCATGTGTGCAGATTCTATATCCCATTCAGGTTAGACTGGTCTCCACACTCCCCACTACACATACATATGTTATTCCATTCTTATAGCTAATGCAGCATATACGTTTTTTTCTGTATATAACTTGTGCAATCACATTATTTAAGGTACAGGGGTAACAGAGGTCTGGGTTTTACACGTGTTTCACATAACGCTTCCTCAGAAACCGCAAACCGAATGCCTACAGCATGGGTCCTCAAACTGCGGCCCTCCAGATGTTGTGAAACTACAAATCCCAGCATGCCTTGCCACAGTTTTGCTATAAGGGAGTGTTAAAACTGTGGCAAGGCATGCTGGGATTTGTAGTTTCACAACATCTGGAGGGCCGCAGTTTGAGGACCCATGGCCTACAGCGTCTCTGCTTTATTCATTCATCATTGGCCAATCACGGGCCGCCTGTTGGTCACCTGTTTAGGCTGACCAATCACAACGGGCGCTATTTGCCCTTACTGTTGAGGCCACTTCCGCCCCATCTGTGTCGCATCTTGGTCACGTGGTCGGCGTCATTACATCATCGCTGATCACGTGACTCATTTTATCCAATCACGGCTTGTTTCTGCCGTCTGTCTGGGGTTTAGGTCTGTTTGGGCTGCCCCGCAATCTGTATAGATAGAAGGTAGATATATATTTTTGACTTCTACAATGTCTTTTATTCCGTTCTCATAGTTTTTACACTATGTGTTTGTCCTGCGCATATTGCTGTATATCCTGCACTGAATACAGCGCTGTCTGGGCTAAGTAAAGTATTAGACTCTCATGGGGTATTTGTATTAATACATTTGGGTGCTGCCACCCCTCCCTCTGTATACCTATATCTTCTGTGTTAGACATTGTTTTTACTTCCCCGCAGTCTGTATGGAGTAAAGGGTAGATATGTATATGGTCTCTTATGATATCTTCCATTTCATTCTCATACTTTTTACACTATATGTTCATCCTGCGCTTGTTAATATATATCCTGCGCTGGATACAGCGTGATCTGAGCTAAATTGAGTGTTAAACTATCATGGGATGTTCTTATTCATACATTATGGTGCTGCCACCCCTCCCTCTGTATGATTATATCATGTGTAGCAGATTTTGATTATTGGACCCTGTAATCTATATGTTAAGGATCTAATTATTCCCCACATTAGATATCGGGCTGATTAATGTATTCTTTGTTTAGTATTCCAATATCATTTCGGGTTTTAATCTGCTTTTTAGATGTGCCAGATTATAATTATTCCCAGTTATGTATATATACCAATATAAAGATTAGGTTCATTTGTATGTATTTTATCATGGATTATTATCATTGGTGTCTTTTATATATAGTGCTGTGACGTGAATATATTGATCCCTTATTTTGGGATATTAAAATAAAACTTATCACGTTTGGTGTTCGACTCCTGGGTTGGGGTAACCATTGTATGTTATGTAAGAATGCTGGTCCCTTATTCCCTTCTTGGGGTGTTGGTGAGGGTTCCAATTTGAGAGTGGTGTTATAATTAATTCAAAAAGTGGGGGATACGGTGGGGGAAGGGGGAAGAAAGGGGGAGGGGGGGGGAATGAGGGAGGGCAAGTGGAAAATGAAGGGAGGTAGGGAGTGGTGAGGACGAAGGAGACAAGAATAGTGATGTGATAATTCGTGCTAGTGATAACTGTTAAAATGGGGATTAGGTCCCCAATGGTTATGAGTAGGTGTAAGACTCATTTTGGTGTGATATTGTTTGAGCCATGAATAAGTTTTGGCCTTCTCGGTACTGGTATAGGTAATGGATAAATGGGATTGTGTCTGGATATTGATGTTGGAATTATGAGGGGCTGAAGGTGATATATCACTCCTATGCTAGTGCAGGTTATGTGATCGGATATCGTCCATTGTTTTCCAAACCTATCTGTATGCTTTTGGGTGTTTTTCATATACTGACAGGCTTTGCATTTGCCACAGCTATGCGAGCCTTGTCTTTTGGGTTTGGTACTGGGTTCCGCAAGATGGCTATGCACTAGGTGAACTAGTGCATAGCCATCTTGCGGAACCCAGTACCAAACCCAAAAGACAAGGCTCGCATAGCTGTGGCAAATGCAAAGCCTGTCAGTATATGAAAAACACCCAAAAGTATACAGGTTTGGAAAACAATGGACGATATCCGATCACATAACCTGCACTAGCATAGGAGTGATATATCACCTTCGCTGCCCATGTGGAAAATCTTATGTGGGTAAAACCAGCAGAGCTCTTAAAGTCCGAGTATTGGAGCACATAGGATCCATCAGAAACTCGATCAATGATCACCGAAAATTCAAAGCATTAACGCCAGTAGCCAAACATTTCCTTAGATTTCACAATAGCAACCCAAAAGATCTGGAAGTCTTTGGAATGTTACACATAAAACTGGGGATTCGAGGAGGTGATGTGGATCAAGAACTACTGAAATCAGAAACCAGAATGATTTATCTGATGAACTGCCTAACCCCAAAAGGGTTAAACGAAAACAACAGCTATGCATCCTACCTATAGTCCCTACAAATAATAAATGAATAATTTAAACAAAAAATCAACAACAGAATGGGAATATCACAATAACCATTGATGTGATGAGTAGGACAATTGGAATAAAGAACTTCAATCATTAATCCTTTTCCCTATCAAGAACAAATAAGAGAAGATCCTTAAAAGACACTCGATAATATCTGGGAGGAAGGAAGGGAATAAACTGAATGACCTCTAACTACGTAAAAATCAATGAAGCAACCCAGAATAAAACTCGACCCTCAGGATCATAGAAATGACCAGTAACAACAATGAGATACAGGATAAAAACAAACAGCAATAAAAAGAAAATGAGAGAGAAGAGAAGAAAGAAGAAGGAGAAAAAAGAAAAGAATAAAGAGAATAAAAGATAGGAGAAATACTGGAAGAATAAGGTAGCATACTCACCAGAGTACCTCAGTGTGACCTGTGGAGCCCAGACATGGAGGTGGCTCCATGGATGGACCACCAAAATGAGATCTGAAAAAGAAGAGAGTAAAAACATCAATAACACTCTATGAACATCGATAGTATAACACAACAGCCCCTCATAATTCCAACATCAATATCCAGACACAATCCCATTTATCCATTACCTATACCAGTACCGAGAAGGCCAAAACTTATTCATGGCTCAAACAATATCACACCAAAATGAGTCTTACACCTACTCATAACCATTGGGGACCTAATCCCCATCTTAACAGTTATCACTAGCACGAATTATCACATCACTATTCTTGTCTCCTTCGTCCTCACCACTCCCTACCTCCCTTCATTTTCCACTTGCCCTCCCTCATTCCCCCCCCTCTCCCTTTCTTCCCCCTTCCCCCACTGTATCCCCCACTTTTTGAATTAATTATAACACCACTCTCAAATTGGAACCCTCACCAACACCCCAAGAAGGGAATAAGGGACCAGCATTCTTACATAACATACAATGGTTACCCCAACCCAGGAGTCGAACACCAAACGTGATAAGTTTTATTTTAATATCCCAAAATAAGGGATCAATATATTCACGTCACAGCACTATATATAAAAGACACCGATGATAATAATCCATGATAAAATACATACAAATGAACCTAATCTTTATATTGGTATATATACATAACTGGGAATAATTACAATCTGGCACATCTAAAAAGCAGATTAAAACCCGAAATGATATTGGAATACTAAACAAAGAATACATCAATCAGCCCGATATCTAGTGTGGGGAATAATTAGATCCTTAACATATAGATTACAGGGTCCAATAATCAAAATCTGCTACACATGATATAATCATACAGAGGGAGGGGTGGCAGCACCATAATGTATGAATAAGAACATCCCATGATAGTTTAACACTCAATTTAGCTCAGATCACGCTGTATCCAGCGCAGGATATATATTAACAAGCGCAGGATGAACATATAGTGTAAAAAGTATGAGAATGAAATGGAAGATATCATAAGAGGGAAGCGGTATATCTGTCAGAATGAATTTAGGTCTACAGTCATTAGGTCGACCCCACTAGGTCGACTGGCAGGAAGGTCGACCTGACATAAGGTCGACATGGGCCAAGGTCGACATGACTTGAGGTCGAATTTGCTTAAAGGTCGACATGAGGAAGGTCGACTGGTCATAAGGTCGACATGGGTTTTTCACTGTTTTTTTATCCGATTGTCGACACAGTCGACATGGACACAGTTGGCAATGAGAATCGGACCCTCGCATCGCTCGCTTCGCTCGCAATGCTTCGGGCACGGTGCCTCGCTGCGCTCGGCACACTATTTTATTCTCCCACCACGCCCTAGTGGATGGTAGGGCATGAAATACCGCATGTCGGCACATGTCGGCTCAAAAAACAGTGAAAACCCCATGTCGACCTTATGACCAGTCGACCTTCCTCATGTCGACATTTATGCAAATTCGACCTTAAGTCATGTCGACCTTGGCCCATGTCGACCTTAAGTCAGGTCGACCTTCCTGCCAGTCGACCTAGTGGGGTCGAACTAATGACTTTAGACCTAAGTTCATTCTAATAGATGACCGCTTCCCCATAAGAGACCATATACATATCTACCCTTTACTCCATACAGATTGCGGGGCAGTCAAAACAATGTCTAACACAGAGGGAGGGGTGGCAGCACCCAAATGTATTAATACAAATACCCCATGAGAGTCTAATACTTTACTTAGCCCAGACAGCGCTGTATTCAGTGCAGGATATACAGCAATATGCGCAGGACAAACACATAGTGTAAAAACTATGAGAACGGAATAAAAGACATTGTAGAAGTCAAAAATATATATCTACCTTCTATCTATACAGATTGCGGGGCAGCCCAAACAGACCTAAACCCCAGACAGATGGCAGAAACAAGCCGTGATTGGATAAAATGAGTCACGTGATCGGCGATGATGTAATGACGCCGACCACGTGACCAAGATGGGGCGGAAGTGGCCTCAACAGTAAGGGCAAATAGCGCCCGTTGTGATTGGGCAGCCTAAACAGGTGACCAACAGGCGGCCCGTGATTGGCCAATGATGAATGAATAAAGCAGAGACGCTGTAGGCATTCGGTTTGCGGTTTCTGAGGAAGCGTTATGTGAAACACGTGTAAAACCCAGACCTCTGTTACCCCTGTACCTTAAATAATGTGATTGCACAAGTTATATACATAAAAAAACGTATATGCTGCATTAGCTATAAGAATGGAATAACATATGTATGTGTAGTGGGGAGTGTGGAGACCAGTCTAACCTGAATGGGATATAGAATCTGCACACATGAACTAGATGCAGCACCCATCCAATAGCCAGGAATCTCATCCATATACATTGTATCCCAGACCACTAGATGGTGAATGTGACAGTGCATAGGGAATATAACCCATGTAATTCATATCACTAACCACTAGATGGGGACCAAGTATAGTGAATGAACTGAGCCTAAGGGCTGTTTCACACAGTACGGTTCCTGCCGCACGGTGAAATCCCGTACGGTCAGGGAGCCGCGCCGCACTCAGAATTTTATAATGGCAGGGATGGCCACAGCCCGGCAGCCGTCCCTTCCAGTGGGGGGATCCGGCTGCAGCCGTGCGGCCGGGCCGTGGCCGTCCCGTGTGAATGGACACAATAGTGTCCATTCACAACTGCTGAGTGCGGCACGGCTCCCTGGCCGTACGGGATTTCACCGTGCGGCAGGAACCGTACTGTGTGAAACAGCCCTTATACCACACCAATAGAAAAATAAAGACAGCCTAATAGTAGCTAACACTGATAACTGCTAGATGGCAGCAGAGTGTTAAAAATAGTTACTACCCCATATGCACAATATATGAAGCCAATTAGGCAATAAATAAAGGCTAGCCGCCAAATATCAGTTAATCTTAGCCAGCACTGTATATATAATTAATTACCCTGCCACTTGAACACTCATAAATATAGTGAGTTAACTGCAAAGAAGCAGAATATAAAACATCTATCACTATATTGAAGAGTATTAATTCAAGTGTACCACGAGAGTAATAAAGTACTGATTAGTGTACATAAGTCTAATAAGGCAGCCTACCACCCAGATACCATCCTACGGAGTAAGGGTATACCATCTCCCACTCCTAGGAATGAGAATATGTTAGTGGTTTAATATACCCATACAGCTAATACAGCTATACATAAGGTACAAGTAACACGTCCAGTGAACACCTTTTAATCTCTATTTACACACTTTCCTACTATTAAGTGCACTTGCATTTCACGTTACATGTCTGTGTGTTATGTACGTCCATTTTAACCCCTTATCATTTCACTTAAGCGGAGTGGACTCAGACCTACGATTCCAAATTATGAAGAACGCAGAGAACTGAGTCCCCTCAACATTCTTTTTTAAAAGAAAATAAATAAAAGCTACGTTTTAACTAAGAAATAATTCATCATTCTCTTTAAGGTGTGCATCCCCCGAGCAAACCCCTTTCTTCTTTCCTTACTAGCTCTACACCAATTGCCTGGATAGCACCCCCGCCATACTACTCTAATTAAGTGGCGGCCTCTCATCCTAATAAGGAACCCTAGAGAAAATTTAATATCAGGGTACTACCCACCTGTGTGCGGAACTGAAACTCCTCTCCCCCCATTCCCCCTCAAAAAGTTGACCACTACCATGACAGCATGGTGATCACCAGATAGACACCAGTTGGCCACATGGTTGGCCATAAATCCTAAGTATTAAAATTGGATTACTATTTTACAAATGTAAGCAATTTCTTTACTTTTATATATTTAGCGGCTTATACAGTGATTCTACATGCATACGTGGCATTGGCATTACTTCCTCCACGTTTCATAACAGGCCCTTGTACATTTTCAGCTCATGCGGTCCATAATCTGGCCCTGGTGATAACTCTGAATGTTAATGCAGATGCCTCCTGTTACAGTATTAAGCCATACTGTAGTAGTGTTTCAGTACTGTAGCAGTAGTGATCCAACATGCATCTTAGGGCACAGCATCGGATCATAGCATCCAACACTGGACGGCTGGTGCCACTCAAGCTGCCTATCGCAGATGCCAGGAAATCTCCATCCAATGATGGAGGTTCCTGGCCTCTTCCCACACCATAATCAACAGTGACACACCTCATTTTTTCCAAAGGAGCTCATCACCATCGTTTCCCCATGCCCGCTACAGCATCAGAATGGGTCCTGCACATGCGTTAAGTACCAACTGCACCTGAATAACCCCCAGTATGTGTGCTATTTAGAGTCATTGTTTTCACAATGTGTCATTCATGCTCACCAATCCTTGTTGCTATTAGGTGAGGATCGTTGGCTTTGTACATTACTTCTCCAACAAGGATGGCGCGTGGAATACAATGCAGCATCCGATGCCTATACTAATGCCCCTCAGGAATTTCAGGAGTTTTATAATCAGCGCAGAAGGTGGGGACCTTCAACCATGGCAAACACCATTGATTTATTGCACAGTGGAAGAGAAACATCAAAGAAAAATCCTTCCATTTCTACTGTCTACATCCTATACCAGACATTAACAATGGCATCTTCTATTTTAAGTCCTGCTACAATGTGTTTAATGATCGCAGGTACAGTACTACAGTACTTCATTATTTGTTGATTTCTGCTAAATTAAATTTACAGCCATAAAAAACTATCCTATATTTATATTTACATTATGTTTATCTCACATGAATCAAGTTTCACAAAAAGAATTACAGTATGATATGAAAATTAGTGGTAATACACATTAGTGGTACTGTAACAGGGTAGGTTTAATAGCTTTTGGTCAAAAATGCTTGGTTGCTGGTTGCTCTACATATTTAAGTGACATAATTTTAGTAATAAAATAGCATTTTAGAATTTAGCTTGATTTACAACACTTCCTAAAATATGATCCAATGTATGAGTGTAGATTGGTGCCTCTATGTATAAAACTGTGTATAGACAATTGCTCAAGGAAGCTCTAAAACAAAATCCCCATGGCTGATACTTAGTAAGGAAGTAAGTTTTATTTACAGTATATAGCGCACTTTCGCCAACAGGACTCAAGGCGCTTTACAGACATTAAAAATAACAATGCACATACTGTAATACAAAGGGTTATCAGTACAAGGAACAAGTAACAATGGCAGAACAGATATACATCACACATATACATCACATGTACAGATATGCACTAGATGCATTCTAATAAGGGACATGGACATGGGGAACATATTTACCGAGCTGTGCAGTACACAGGCAGCCATTCAGCGGCGCCACATGGTGATTGCACAGCCAGCTAGGTAGCCAGTAAGAAATGTACTGATTGATATATATATATATATATATATATATATATATATATACTAGATGTACTCTAATGAGGGACACAGGGAAAATATAATTACAGAGCTGTGCAGCACTCAGGCAGCCATTCTGCGGCACCACATGGTGATTGCACCGGCCAGTACTGTACATACAGAACACATTAGAACAGTACAGGGTACACAGAACTAGACATAACAGCTGAGATATAAGTAAGTGAATGAGAATAGATGCAGGTATAGATTGTAGGTGAGTAAGAGAGCTGTAGTTGAAATGCAAGAAGAGTGCTGTGAGAACAGGAGGGAAGAGGACCCTGCTCTAAGGAGCTTACAATCTAGAAGGAGGGGGAGACAGACAGGTGACATGAGGTATAGAAAGTGCTCCCTAAGGTGCACAGACAGGTGCTACCAAGGGTGTCTCACTAGGAGCTGCCACTTAGAAATGGGATTGTTAGCCCCAATATGCCAAAAACAAGAAAAAAAGAAGAAGTGGCGCTGGATTGATGAAAAGATGTGCAAATATTTAATAACAGTTAAAGATCATACATTGCACAATATGAAAAATAAAATTAAAGAACGGGTGATTAAAAATGAACTGATAAATCTGGACCGGAGGCTGGATTGGTGAGATATATATACTGGAAGTAATCCCAATGGATCATGGAATGTAACAGTAGATGGAGTAAGTCAAGGTGCCCAATGGGCTAATAGTTACCACACAATGTCTCGAGTAGTCCAATCCCAGGTGCAAAATTGCAAGGGTGTCCTCAATGGAATGCGGCAGTGGGGCCACAATAGGCAATGACCCGATGATAACGGGGGCTGAGATGGTAAATAGCCACGATTTCCCACTTCGCTAGAGGTCCCAATTGAAGAAGGTGGGGGGCAGGTGTCCTTAAGGTTGGTAGACTTGATGGTTTTTTAATTAAAGTGGCCAACCTCAATTCCTGCACTCGTTGCACAATGGCTATCTGGCTGGGATGGTACCAGCAGTAGTGGGGTGGATGGAGATGGAAAAGTTCCACTGTGGTGGGGGACAGGCTGGGAGAGCGGGGCAACAGTGACAATGGTGATCCAGATGACACGGGGAAAGGGGAGTGGGGTCCAGTATAAGTCAGCTGGTCCGGTCCAGAAGGTACTCCTAACGCGTTTCACTGCTTAATGGATGCAGCTTTTTCAAAGGTGGAGTGGGTACTGTTCACCCTGGGGTTTTTATACCCCTGCACAGGTGATTGAGGCATAACACCTGTGCTGTAATTTACAAACAACATAATACGTATAAAAATGAGTATCAACAGAAGGCAAACAATAGTAGTATATATTAAATGGTTAATCCAGACAAAATTTATTAAAAAAGAGTCTTATAAAGTATAGTTTATATATTAATTATACTGACAGGAGAATCAAGTGGGGACAGTGATTAGCCAATCGGTTTGAAGGACGCTAGATTTAACATAACATTGTGTATGGTTGTTATGGTATCCGGCAGCTGGTCCAATCGGTTGTCTTAAAAGTCCGGTCATGTGACGTTAGGTGTCAAGTAGCTGGAACCCAGAAGTGCGGGATTCCGGCGTGTGTATCATGCCTCATTTCAGGCTTTATCAGTGCCAGGCCTCATTCTAGTGCAATCCGAGGATTGGTCATAGTAATAGCGTGTAGGACCTTGTTTTGATTGCATAACAAGCGAGCGTCTATAGCTGACATAGAGATGAGAAGGTCAGTTGAATTTGTAAACATAACCAGCATAAAAAAGATTGCGTGAAAGCAGAGTTACCAGTGGGATACAGATATTTACTCATACATAAGTGTTCAGATGAATATTTTTTGTGAGTTTGGCATTTTGCATATAAAGTCCCGGGAATGGGGAAATCTATCTGATTGGTCCTACTCAAGGAACAGCCAGGATTTGTTTATGGGTTGTCATGACAATCATTAAAGTCACAGTACATATTAAACAACAAAAGGGAAAATATATATATATATATATATATATATATATATATATATATATATATATATATATATATATATATATATATATATATATACACAATATATATTGGAAAGGATATGTAATCCAATAAGATATTGGTACACTAAAGGGAAAGAAAAATAAATAAATGATTAAATATAAAATAAAAATAAAAGAGAAATAAATATAAAAAATATAAAAAATAAAAATAAAAAAAATAAAGAAAATAATAAAACAAAAATGAAGATATATAAATAAAGATAAATATAGAGAACTAAATATTGATAAATGTAGGGAGTAATAAAAAAATAATAAAATTAAAAAAATAATAATAGTAATAATATTACTAATAAAATGATAACAGAAAAATAGTAGTAATGATCAATAATGATCATAAAAGTAAATAGAAGACAAAATTAAATATAAAACAAATTTGGCATATTCCAAAGATATATACTATGGTAATGGAAGTTCAACATTGGTGGAGGTCAGAGACAGCTGGTCCAATAATGGACCTAGTGTTGATCGCATAAAATTCAGAGCAATATAGGGTATTGACAGAATATAAATCCTAGTATATACCCCCTTCCTAAGGATCGATGGTATACATATATCTAATATTAGAGAGAAGGGAGGTACAGTTTTAGCAGCATGAGGAACATTTGGTCTGCAACTTGAGGAACCCAAGGTGGTCAGTATTTAGGACAAATCAGAAGCTCAATCAGATAACTCTATTGAGCTCCACGGCTTCGTTCAGTCCATTCGGAAAGAGAGAGTCCATCCGGTACATCCAGTGGACCTCTTTTTTACAAAGAGATTTGAAGCGATCTCCGCCCCTTGTTGTTGTTGGGACGGATTCTACTCCTATTAGAGTTAAGGAACCAGGATCTCCATTGTGTACATCGGTGAAGTGTCTCGAGACACTATGTGTAGATATCTTGTTTAGAATATTTCGCCTGTGTTCGAGGAATCTCTGCTTAAGTGGGTGGGTGGTCCGACCCACATAGCGGAGATCACAAACACAGCGCAAGACATAAATAACATAACAGGTGTTGCAATTTATACATTTTTTGATATGATAAGTAAGGTCCTCACCATTCATATGTATACTGGTACATTTCTTTGGTATGTATTGGCATGTGAGGCAATGGTTTGCCCCACATTTAAAGAAACCGTTAGGTTTGGGTTTTAGCCATGTTAGTTCACTGAGGTTCTCTTTCCTGGGGTTGGAGGAGGGTAGAAGGCTGGGTGCAAGGAGACTTTTCAAGGATAGATTCTTTTTAAAAATAAATTTAGGTCTTTGGGGTAATGTATCATCCAGTAGAGGGTCATTCTTAACTATATTATAGTTTTTTTAAATAATGTTTTTAATTTTAAGGTAGTGATCATTATATTTGGAGATGAAAGCTATCTCATTATTATTTTGGTATTGTTTTGTTTTGGTACTAGTATCTTCTGTTTTCTTTTCTAGAAGAGATGATCTCTCCACTGTAAGGGTCTCGGAGAGGGCTTTATTTAAAATAGAATCAGGGTAGTTTCGATCCTTAAATGAGCCAGTGAGTTCCTTTGCTTGTTCTAAAAAGACTGAGTGATCAGAGCAATTCCTTTTTAAACTAACAGTTGGCCTTTTGGTAAATTACGTTTCCATGCTGCATAGTGTGATCTGGAAAAATGTAGGAAGTTATTTGTACTGACTTCTTTGAAGAATGTGCTCGTAGAGATCAAGTTATCTTTAATCTCAAGGGTCAGATCCAAGAAATCAATTTTATGGTTATCAAATGAGTGAGTGAAATGTAAATTAAAAGTGTTGGTGTTAAGGTGATCAACAAAGGAAAGTGTTTGTGTCAGGTCCCCATCCCAAATAATAAACAAGTCATCAATGTACCGGCCATATAGGACCAGATTCGCACCGAATGCCCCCCCCCATATGAGACTATCCTCCACCTCATCCATATAGAGGTTCGCATAACTCGGCGCCAATCTGGTCCCCATGGCCGTACCCATCACCTGTAAATAAATAGTGTCAAGAAAAGTGAAATATTTGTGCGTGACAATGAAATTAATAGAATCCGTGATGAATTTTCTGTGTCTCTCCTCAAGGTCACCATCTCTATTAAGTTTGTCTTCTATACAGCAAACCCCCAAATTATGGGGGATATGTGTGTATAGGCTCTGTACATCTAATGTTAAAAAGGCGTAAGTATCCTTCCACACAACAGTTTGTATTTTTTCGAGAAAGTGAGTTGAATCTTTAATGTGGAACCTTAAGGAAGACACGTGTCTGAAGAAAAAAATCAACGTAAAAGGATAAATTAGAAGTGAGGGATTTTATACCGGAAATAATAGGGTGACCGGGGGGGGGTGTGTGGTGAGGGACTTGTGTATTTTGGGACGGTGATATTACTATCACCTTCCCAAAATACACAAGTCCCTCACCACACCCCCCCGGTCACCCTATTATTTCCGGTATAAAATCCCTCACTTCTAATTTATCCTTTTACGTTGATGGGGGTGAGCGGATGTTCAATATATAGAAACACTTCCGGGTTCCAGCTACATGACACCTAATGTCACGTGACCGGACTTTTAAGACAACTGATTGGACCAGCTGCCGGTTACCATAACAACCATACACAATTTTATGTTAAATCTAGCGTCCTTCAAACCGATTGGCTAATCACTGTCCCCACTTGATTCTCCTGTCAGTATAATTAATATATAAACTATACTTTATAAGACTCTTTTTTAATAAATTTGGTCTGGATTAACCATTTGATATATACTACCATTGTTTGCCTTCTGTTGATACTCATTTTGATATGTATTATGTTGTTTGTAAATTACAGCACAGGTGTTATGCCTCAATCACCTGTGCAGGGGTAAAAAACCCCAGGGTGAACAGTACCCACTCCACCTTTGAAAAAGCTGCATCCATTAAGCAGTGAAACGCGTTAAGAGTACCTTCTGGACCAGACCAGTGGACTTATACTGGACCCCACTCCCCTTTCCCCGTGTCATCTGGATCACCATTGTCACTGTTGTCCCGCTCTCCCAGCCTGTCCCCCACCACAGTGGAACTTTTCCATCTCCATCCACCTCACTACTGCTGGTACCATCCCAGCCACATAGCCATTGTGCAGCGAGTGCAGGAATTGAGGTTGGCCACTTTCATTCAAAAACCATCTACCAACCTTAAGGACACCTGCCCCCCACATTCTTCAATTGGGACCTCTAGCGAAGTGGGAAATCATGGCTATTTACCATCTTAGCCCCGTTATCATCGGGTCATTGCCTATTGTGGCCCCACTGCCACATTCCATTGAGGACACCCTTGCAATTGTGCACCTGGGATTGGACTACTCGAGACATTGTGTGGTAACTATAAGCCCATTGGGCACCTTGACTTACTCCATCTACTGTTACATTCCACGATCCATTGGGATTACGTCCAGTATATATCTCACCAATCCAGCCTCCGGTCCAGATTTATCAGTTCATTTTTAATCACCCGTTCTTTAATTTTATTTTCCATATTGTGCAATGTATGATTTTTAACTGTTATTAAATATTTGTACATCTTTTCATCAATCCAGCGCCACTTCTTTTTTTCTTGTAGGTGACATGAGGTGCAGGTAAGGAGACCTGAAGGCAAGAAGTGAGCATGGCAGGGATAGTCAGGATATGAGGCAGCAGGTAGAGAGAAGGGACAAAGCAGTCCTCTCCCTCCTCCTATCCTCTTCTCCACACTCCACATGCACCCTTGAACCCTAACAGCCCTGCGCTGTGGCCCATGCCACAACACCCCCTGCTAGGGGGCAGAGAGCATGCAGAGTGAATAGGTATAGCACAGGATTGAGGAACCATGGCTGTGGTACCACAGTATAGTTCAGAAAGATAGTCTCAAAATAGAGAAAATAAGTTAGGGTAAGTAGTGTGAGAAGCAGGTGTAGAGGGACATATACAATGCACAGAGAACTGATGTGGAATCTAGAACACTGAAATGGTTACAGAGAAAATGTGAGTAGTGATATTAGGGTGTGCAGACTGTTGGTGTTGCTGGATCATGTGACTCGTTGAAGAATGGTCTGTCCTTCTGTTCCTCTCCTGTTTATCTCCAGGGTATCTCCAAAGTTATATTAACACATGAAATACTTAACACTAAAAATACTTTACAGCTACAAATGCTATACAGCCAGAAGGCTATGCAGCCTGAAATACACTGATTAAACAGCAATCCACATGCTTGTAATCCCCCTACAACTCCACCCACAACAAGTGGTTGATCAAAGGTGTGATCAATATCAGACCACTGCCCCCTCTACTACAAAGAGATTTCCTGCTTGGTTACAGACAGCAGCAGAAATTGATAAACAAAAAATATTCTAAGTTCCATTTACCTAATAAACTTCAATAAGTGTGTGGAATATACAGCATATATATATATATATATATATATATTATAAGGGCACGGTAGTGCCCTTATATTAAGGCTGAATCCAACGAACGGATTTTTCCCATAGGGAACTTTTCGGATGGGGGCATGGTGTTTGAGGGACTGCACCTCAAAAGTGACTGGGCGTACTGAGCTGAAATTTGGCATGTACGTGTAGAATCGTCAACCGGTGCTGCTTGCCAAATTTCAGGTCGAAATATAAAAAAATGACCAATTGGGAGCGATCTAAACTTCCAACTGCCAGTTTTTTCCTGACACTCGCGAAATGACACTTTGTCACCCATGTTAGTCTATGAGGGTTTTTTTTGGGAAGGCATAACTCGGGGTAGGAGAACAATTGAGACATGGGGTTTGTTTTATTAGGTAGATATTGTCTCAGTGGAGTGCCTTTTGGGGTTGGGGATTTTCAGATAGGTACAGTTTTTTTATAATTTAGTGAAACATGCCCCATTATAGAGATAGGAGCTCCAACTTGTTGCGCAGCCGCAGTAGTTATCAGCTGGGGGAGTACACAGAGTGGCTTCTCTCTGGTGTACCAAGATGGCCGACTCTTGCTCGCAAACTGAAATTGTTTTGTGTAAGTGTAATTAGTGGTGTTTATGTTATACATGGGGGTGGGGATACAGGGGTGGGGGGCGCTGTGTGATTATTTGCACTGACACTGTTTTAATGACTGAGTTTAGTAAGGTACTGCTGTGCCGGAGGTACGGGTGTAAGCTGAGTGACGTCAGCTAATTTATTCACTGCACTGCCAGCAGTGCCGGGAAATTCAAATATGAAAGTGCTTTTTGTGGGGAAGTGTACGGGCTTAGGTGCGGCACCTATAATGGGCGGCAGCCAGAGCCAACCCTAGGCAATTGCCTAGGGCATCGGGAACAGCTCAGCAACAGTGGTGGTTTCAGTTTGTGAAGCCCCGACAAATGGTGCTGGTGCAAGATTTTATGTTGCACAGCGGCAGTGCCCAAAACATCTGAGGCTTGCAGCTGGGGGAGGGTGACAGAATAACAGCCAGAATGAGATTAGGCACCGGCGGGGAAGAGGGTAACAGCCACCCTGAGTGGGTACAGAGGGGAGTGACATGACCAAGGCGCTGGATGCAAGGGGGGGCGCAGAGACAGTCTGGAGCTTATGCTCCCAGGGGAGAGACAGAGCGGGACACAGGCATCACTGCCTGTGTCCCGCTCTGTCTCTCCCCTGCGAGCATAAGCTCCGGACTGTCTCTGCGGCCCCCCTTGCATCCAGCGCGGCGGGTAGATGGGCTGGCAGCGCTGTCTGTGTGGGCGCCGGCGACCCGCATGTACATGCCTGCCGCTGCCCGCCCCGTAGGCTGCGGCGCAGGTGCGGCCAGAAAACACGCTGTCACAGGCAGCGATGCCTGTGTCCCGCTCTGTCTCTCCCCTGCGAGCATAAGCTCCGGACTGTCTCTGCGGCCCCCTTGCATCCAGCGCAGCGGGTAGATGGGCTGGCAGCGCTGTCTGTGTGGGCGCCGGTGACCCGCATGTACATGCCTGCCGCGGCCAGAAATCACGCTGTCCATTGGCATAAATAGTCTCCCCGCATCCCGGTTCACAATGCGCCGCCTGCCCGACCTCCCACCAACCCCCCTTCCCCCGGCAATTAGCCCTTTGCGGACCCTCCCCCTCCACTCTTTAATGCCGCTGCCGGGGCTTGATTGATGTCACGCTCTAGTGACTGCCCCGGCACGATAATGAAACAGGCCGCAGGCAGAGCAATGGGCTCTGCAGCCGTAGCCTTCTCGGGGACCGCCGCCGCAGCCTCCACGAAACCCACCACTGATGCCTCCACCGTCTACACGAACCACCGTCGCCTGCTGCCCTGCACTCCCTAATGTGATGCACTGCAGCCTCCACGGGACCATGAACGCTGCCTCCATGGAACCTGACGCTGTCTCCAAGGTACACTGCTTATCTTGAATAATGAAAGTGACTGTTACTCATTCTCTGCTGTCTTTATCTCTCTCTCTACTGTCTTTATCTCTCTCTCTGCTGTCTTTATCTCTCTGCTGTCTTTATCTCTCTGCTGTCTTTATCTCTCTCTGCTGTCTTTATCTCTCTCTGCTGTCCTTATCTCTCTCTCTGCTGTCCTTATCTCTCTCTCTGCTGTCCTTATCTCTCTCTCTCTCTCTCTCTGCTGTCCTTATCTCTCTCTCTCTCTGTTGTCCTTATCTCTCCCTCTCTCTGCTGTCCTTATCTCTCTCTCTCTGCTGTCCTTATATCTCTCTCTCTGCTGTCCGTATCTCTCTCTCTCTGCTGTCCGTATCTCTCTCTCTCTGCTGTCCTTATCTCTCTCTCTCTCTGCTGTCCTTATCTCTCTCTCTCTCTCTGCTGTCCTTATCTCTCTCTCTCTGCTGTCCTTATCTCTCTCTCTCTGCTGTCCTTATCTCTCTCTCTCTGCTGTCCTTATCTCTCTCTCTCTCTCTGCTGTCCTTATCTCTCTCTCTCTGCTGTCCTTATCTCTCTCTACTGTCCTCTCTGCTGTCCTTATCTCTCTCTCTGCTGTCCTTATCTCTCTCTCTGCTGTCCTTATCTCTCTCTCTGCTGTCCTTATCTCTCTGCTGTCCTTATCTCTCTGCTGTCTTTATCTCTCTCTGCTGTCCTTATCTCTCTCTGCTGTCCTTATCTCTCTCTCTCTCTGTTGTCCTTATCTCTCTCTCTGCTGTCCTTATCTCTCTCTCTCTGCTGTCCGTATCTCTCTCTCTCTGCTGTCCGTATCTCTCTCTCTGCTGTCCTTATCTCTCTCTCTCTCTGCTGTCCTTATCTCTCTCTCTCTGCTGTCCTTATATCTCTCTCTCTGCTGTCCGTATCTCTCTCTCTCTGCTGTCCGTATCTCTCTCTCTCTGCTGTCCTTATCTCTCTCTCTCTCTGCTGTCCTTATCTCTCTCTCTCTCTCTGCTGTCCTTATCTCTCTCTCTCTGCTGTCCTTATCTCTCTCTCTCTGCTGTCCTTATCTCTCTCTCTCTGCTGTCCTTATCTCTCTCTCTCTCTCTGCTGTCCTTATCTCTCTCTCTCTGCTGTCCTTATCTCTCTCTACTGTCCTCTCTGCTGTCCTTATCTCTCTCTCTGCTGTCCTTATCTCTCTCTCTGCTGTCCTTATCTCTCTCTCTGCTGTCCTTATCTCTCTGCTGTCCTTATCTCTCTGCTGTCTTTATCTCTCTCTGCTGTCCTTATCTCTCTCTGCTGTCCTTATCTCTCTCTGTTGTCCTTATCTCTCTCTCTCTGCTGTCCTTATCTCTCTCTCTCTGCTGTCCGTATCTCTCTCTCTCTGCTGTCCGTATCTCTCTCTCTGCTGTCCTTATCTCTCTCTCTCTCTCTGCTGTCCTTATCTCTCTCTCTCTCTGCTGTCCTTATCTCTCTCTCTCTCTGCTGTCCTTATCTCTCTCTGCTGTCCTTATCTCTCTCTCTGCTGTCCTTATCTCTCTCTCTCTGCTGTCCTTATCTCTCTCTCTCTCTCTGCTGTCCTTATCTCTCTCTCTGCTGTCCTTATCTCTCTCTCTGCTGTCCTTATCTCTCTCTCTGCTGTCTTTATCTCTCTCTGCTGTCCTTATCTCTCTCTGCTGTCCTTATCTCTCTCTCTCTGCTGTCCTTATCTCTCTCTCTGCTGTCCTTATCTCTCTCTCTCTGCTGTCCTTATCTCTCTCTCTGCTGTCTTTATCTCTCTATCTCTCTCTGCTGTCCTTATCTCTCTCTGCTGTCCTTATCTCTCTCTGCTGTCCTTATCTCTCTCTCTCTCTCTCTGCTGTCCTTATCTCTCTCTGCTGTCCTTATCTCTCTCTCTGCTGTCCTTATCTCTCTCTCTCTCCTCTGCTGTCCTTATCTCTCTCCTCTGCTGTCCTTATCTCTCTCTCTCTGCTGTCCTTATCTCTCTCTCTCTCTGCTGTCCTTATCTCTCTCTCTGTTGTCTTTATCTCTCACTATGCTGTCTTTATCTCTCTCTCTGCTGTCCTTATCTCTCTCTCTGCTGTCCTTATCTCTCTCTCTCTGCTGTCCTTATCTCTCTCTCTCTGCTGTCCTTATCCCTCTCTCTCTGCTGTCCTTATCTCTCTCTCTGCTGTCCTTATCTCTCTCTCTGCTGTCCTTATCTCTCTCTCTGCTGTCCTTATCTCTCTCTCTGCTGTCCTTATCTCTCTCTCTGCTGTCCTTATCTCTCTGCTGTCTTTATCTCTCTCTGCTGTCCTTATCTCTCTCTGCTGTCCTTATCTCTCTCTGCTGTCCTTATCTCTCTCTGCTGTCCTTATCTCTCTCTGCTGTCCTTATCTCTCTCTCTCTGCTGTCCTTATCTCTCTCTGCTGTCTTTATCTCTCTCTCTCTGCTGTCCTTATCTCTCTCTGCTGTCCTTATCTCTCTCTGCTGTCCTTATCTCTCTCTGCTGTCCTTATCTCTCTCTGCTGTCCTTATCTCTCTCTCTGCTGTTCTTATCTCTCTCTCTCCTCTGCTGTCCTTATCTCTCTCTCCTCTGCTGTCCTTATCTCTCTCTCTCCTCTGCTGTCCTTATCTCTCTCTCTCCTCTGCTGTCCTTATCTCTCTCTCTCTCTCTCTGCTGTCCTTATCTCTCTCTCTCTCTGCTGTCCTTATCTCTCTCTCTCTCTCTCTCTCTCTCTCTGCTGTCCTTATCTCTCTCTGCTGTCCTTATCTCTCTCTGTTGTCTTTATCTCTCTCTCTCTCTCTCTGCTGTCCTTATCTCTCTCTCTCTCTCTCTCTCTGCTGTCCTTATCTCTCTCTGTTGTCTTTATCTCTCTCTCTCTGCTGTCCTTATCTCTCTCTGCTGTCCTTATCTCTCTCTCTCTGCTGTCCTTATCTCTCTCTGCTGTCCTTATCTCTCTCTGCTGTCTTTATCTCTCTCCCTCTGCTGTCCTTATATCTCTCTCCCTCTGCTGTCCTTTTCTCTCTCTCTCTCTGCTGTCCTTATCTCTCTCTCTCTCTCTCTCTCTCTCTGCTGTCCTTATCTCTCTCTCCCTCTCTCTCTCTGCTGTCCTTATCTCTCTCTCTGCTGTCCTTATCTCTCTCTCTCTCTCTGCTGTCCTTATCTCTCTCTCTCTCTCTCTCTGCTGTCCTTATCTCTCTCTGCTGTCCTTATCTCTCTCTGCTGTCTTTATCTCTCTCTCTCTGCTGTCCTTATCTCTCTCTCTCTCTCTCTGCTGTCCTTATCTCTCTCTGTTGTCTTTATCTCTCTCTGTTGTCTTTATCTCTCTCTGCTGTCTTTATCTCTCTCTGCTGTCCTTATCTCTCTCTCTCTGCTGTCCTTATCTCTCTCTGCTGTCCTTATCTCTCTCTGCTGTCTTTATCTCTCTCCCTCTGCTGTCCTTATATCTCTCTCCCTCTGCTGTCCTTTTCTCTCTCTCTCTGCTGTCCTTATCTCTCTCTCTCTCTCTCTCTCTGCTGTCCTTATCTCTCTCTCCCTCTCTCTCTGCTGTCCTTATCTCTCTCTCTGCTGTCCTTATCTCTCTCTCTCTCTGCTGTCCTTATCTCTCTCTCTGCTGTCCTTATCTCTCTCTCTCTCTCTGCTGTCCTTATCTCTCTCTCTCTGCTGTCCTGATCTCTCTCTCTCTCTCTCTCTCTCTCTCTCTCTCTCTCTCTCTCTCTCTCTCTCTCTCCTGTCCTTATCTCTCTCTGCTGTCCTTATCTCTCTCTCTGCTGTCCTTATCTCTCTCTCTGCTGTCTTTATCTCTCTCTCTGCTGTCCTTATCTCTCTCTCTGCTGTCCTTATCTCTCTCTCTGCTGTCCTTATCTCTCTCTGCTGTCCTCTCTGCTGTCATTATCTCTCTCTGCTGTCCTTATCTCTCTCTGCTTTCTTTATCATTTTCTGCTGTCTTTATCTCTCTCTCTCTGCTGTCTTTATCTCTCTCTCTGCTGTCTTTATCTCTCTCTGCTGTCCTTATCTCTCTCTGCTGTCCTTATCTCTCTCTGCTGTCCTTATCTCTCTCTCTGCTGTCCTTATCTCTCTCTCTCTGCTGTCCTTATCTCTCTCTCTCTGCTTTCCTTATCTCTCTCTCTCTGCTGTCCTTATCTCTCTCTGCTGTCCTTATCTCTCTCTCTCTCTGCTGTCTTTATCTCTCTCTGCTGTCTTTATCTCTCTCTCTGCTGTCTTGACCGCAATGCCCCCACAGTGCCTGCAATGCCCCCACAGTGCCCGCAATGCCCCCACAGTGCCCGCAATGCCCCCACAGTGCCCGCAATGCCCCCACAGTGAGTGCAATGCCCCCACAGTGAGTGCAATGCCCCCACAGTGAGTGCAATGCCCCCACAGTGAGTGCAATGCCCCCACAGTGCCCACAATTCCCCCACAGTGAGTGCAATGCCCCCACAGTTACTGCAATGCCCCCACAGTGCCCCCACAAAGCTCTCTTGTGAAAGGATATGGAGCAAAGCTGCACTGTTCCTACCTCTAGGTTGCTAGACACTGCTCTGCGCGGTGTAGTGCTGGCATTGGGGCAGCTTCATAAAGAATTATACTCGAGGGTCTTCTGCACGTGGTGCCCAGGGATGTGATGCTGAGTTGCAGGGTGACTAGGGGCCTCTGTTGGTGGTTCAGCAAGTGGTTGGCTTCTGTGGGACTCCAGGCTCCAGGGGATCGACGCTTTTGTGCGCTGAGCGCACTTTTTAAGATAAAAACTTTCTTTGAGAGTGGTGGGTGGGCGGAGGCTCCGGGCGCACAGCAATCCCTGCAATGCCTGCGGTCCTCTGCCCATTCCCACTACACTGAGCTTTCACTAACACTGACTTGAGTGCAGTGTGCGCGCAGCAGCCAGGAGTCTAGTAATAGCGGCGACCGCGGCACTGTGCAGTGAGAACTCCCGTGCCCTGAGGGAGTGCACCCTTGAGCTGAGCTGGCCCGGCCCTAAGCATTGAAAGTACGCCCCCTAGGCATTCCAATAGGCTAGTCCACACGCTGCCGCGCTACCAGCTTACACTGTCAGCGGGAAGAGACTTCTAGCACGGCAGCGGCTATTAACTATGCAGGGCGGGCAGAAACGGGCAGGGTGGAAATCGGCAGCTATTAAAGGGGCAGGGCGCAGCGCCCCGTGAAATAAGCCTAGCGGGAACTACGTGTGTACGCTGCTGTCCCCCCCCCACAGTGCCCCCGTGTGTACGCTGCTGTCCCCCCACAGTGCCCCCTTGAGTACGCTGCTGTGCGCCAGTGTGCACGCTGTGCCCCCCCATGTGTACGCTGTAGTGCCCCCGTGTGTACGCTGTGCCCCCCATTTGTGTATGCTGTCCCCACCCCCCCCCCAGTGCCCCCCGTGTGTACGCTGTCCCCCTCCGTGCCCCCGTGAGTACGCTGCCCCCCCCAGTGCCCTCCATGTGTACACTGTCCCCCCAGTGCCCCCCGTGTGTACGTTGTCCCCCCCCAGTGCCCCCCGTGTGTACGTTGTCCTCCCAGTGCCCCCCCATGTGTACGCTGTGCCCCCAGTGCCCCCCGTGTGTACGTTGTCCCCCCCAGTGCCCCCCGTGTGTACGTTGTCCCCCCCAGTGCCCCCTGTGTGTACGTTGTCCCCCCAGTGCCCCTCATGTGTAAGCTGTGTTCCCCCTGTGTGTACCCCGTGTGTACATTGTCCTCCTTCAATGCCCTACAGTAAAGCTTCTACACGCTGGATGTCATGCTCATTGCCAGGGGTTTTATGGGATGGATGTCTTGCCTGTTTACAGAGGTTTCATGCACTGGGATGGGTGTCATACTCAATGCCAGGGGTTGGTAATGCTCATTGCCAGGGATGTGTTATCATTAAACCTTTAAAAAATCTAATTTTATTCTTACACTGAAATTTAAAATAAATAAAAATAAATTGAAAAAAGCTATGAAATTCCATTGACAAAAAACCTTACGGTTTCACATGTCCCATTAAGGCTTCTTACACATGATCTCGCATTTCTGAAACCTGTTGTAACTCTTCCACTCAAACGCCAAAAAGCAATGAAATTCCGATCATTAAGGCTGACGCCTTAATGGACGTGTTCCTTGCGCAATACAGATATGGTACGCCATCACAGCCTGTGGGTAAGTGCAGATTCAGCACTCTCACAGAGTGAGATTGCTGTCACTCACACAATGGTGGAGCTGCTAATTCACAGATTTGTGTGCTCATTGGAATACACACATGCAGTCTATGCAACTGAAGGTCTGAGCAGTTATGTGGCGCACTCATCCTAATAAGTACCTGCAATCATCTAAAACGGTCTATACCTCTGAGTTGCTATAGTGTTTATTCTAGCACCCGCCATCTTTGAAAACCCATGCAATTCCTCTTCCCTGCCTGGGGTGTAGCTGTCTGTTGTAGTGCTTCTAGCACAGTGTGGTCTGTATATCAACACTGCAAACCAGACCTATGCTAGAAGCACTACAGCAGACAGCAAAACCCCAGACAGGGTAGAGGATCTGCATGGGTTTTCAAAGATGACGGGTGCTAGAATAAACATTATTACTAGAACTATCCCACTGAGGGTCCAACATCTTTCACACGCACTACATATATCCATTTCATTTAGTATTCACATGCAGTTACCAGAAACATCTTTCATAATTGCAAAAACTATAATACTCCCAACTACTATGCATCTACACTTTCTTCTCCTATACGCCTTCATGCTGCTCTGTCTTCCCTGATACCTACTGCTGTGTGTATTCCCTCATCTGCATCAATGTGTCTTTCCCCATCTGCGCTGCCCTGTTTTTCCACACAGATGCCACCATTTCCTTCTACCTGTGCCACTGGATTCCCCTCTATTAGTTATACTCTGTCTCCCCCTCCATCCATGCTGCTCTGCCCGCCTCATCCATGACACAGTTTCCTTCCATCTGTACTGCTGTCTCCCCTCTCCATCTGTGCTGCTCTGTTTTCCCTTTATCCCCTTTGATCTGAACCCCCTCCTCCTTCAGTGCTGTCTTTCCTCCAACTGCTCCTCTGTTTCCCACCCAATCGCATCACTCTGTCTTACCTTCCCCAATCTGTGCCACTGTTTTTCACCCATCTGCTTCGTTAGTCCCCCATCAGTGCTGCTTAGCCTTCCCACTATCTATGCATTTCTATTCCTCCCCATGCGCACCTCACTGCCTCCTCCCCCAAGCAACACTACTTTTACCCCATCCTCTCAGCTCTGTTTACTGCTCAGACCTTCAGTTGCATAGACTGCATGTGTGTATTCCAATGAGCACACAAATCTGTGAATTAGCAGCTCCACCATTGTGTGAGTGACAGCAATCTCACTCTGTGAGAGTGCTGAATCTGCACTTACCCACAGGCTGTGATGGCGTACCATATCTGTATTGCGCAAGGAACACGTCCATTAAGGCGTCAGCCTTAATGATCGGAATTTCATTGCTTTTTGGCGTTTGAGTGGAAGAGTTACAACAGGTTTCAGAAATGCGAGATCATGTGTAAGAAGCCTTAATGGGACATGTGAAACCGTAAGGTTTTTTGTCAATGGAATATATATATATATATATATATATATATATATATATATATATATATAATCCAATGAATCCCAAGCAGTGGGATAAGAACGACACTCGGAGATATTCAACTTTTGAAAAAAGTGTATTCACAGCATCACAGGTACAGGTACAGGTAACGTTTCGGGGGACAAACCCCTTCCTCAGACCCTCCTACAGCAAGTTATACACATGAAAGGTACAGACTTTATACCTTACCTGCAGCTGCCGCGCTCCCCAGCGTGTCCTCACCGCGTCAGACGCTCCCGGAAGTGGTCACAACACACTTCCGCCCAGGACGCCCTGTGCGCTGCTCAGCAACGCTCAGTTTGCGTTCCACTGGGCAGGAAGTGTGCGCTCCATCATCACAGGCAGCGAACTGACAGGCCCAGACACAGCGTGGGAGACCGCTGACAGCCAGGAAAAAGCATAAACATATACAAAGAAAACGGCCAGCATCCATAGGACAAGGGGAACTGCTGGTTACCTCACAATGCGGCACCGTCATAGACCAGTGTTTGGTACTCACCACACGGGGACCACCAACCCCTGATCAAGATATGCCGCTCTGTAAGTCCCCGCAGACCCCAATCATCATGGATGATATGACCTAAAAAAGGAAAAGAAAAAACAATTAAATATAGGAGTAAAAATAAACACAACAAAACAGAAAAAACGGCATGATGTAAGGCATATAATTAAACAATCATGATAAACACTGAAACAATCATATTAGACTGTTCAGGTTGATCTTCTCGTTGAGACCACCAGGCTGAATGGTACCCAACCTGAAGATCCACTTAGATTCGAGTAACAGTAATTTTTTGGCTCTATTGCCGCCACGCAATGACTCAGGGACATGGTCAATCATGAAATACTTCAAGGAACTCAGAGGATGACCCATGCTTTTGAAATGGCGGGCAACCGGCTGGTCCACATCTCTACCCGCAATGGATAGACCAATGGCAGACCGGTGTAAGCCCATCCTTTCACGAAAGCTCCTGGTAGTTTGCCCTACATAGTGCAGATTGCATGGGCAAAGGATGATATAAACCACATAGCTGGATTTACAATGAAGCACGTGCCTAATTTCAAACTGTTTGTTTGAATGTGGGTGTTTAAAGGTACGGCACTTAATGAGGTGGTTACAGGTGGTACAGGAAAGACAGCTATAGCAGCCAGGGGGTTTAAAAGAGATATTAGTGGGTTTAGGTAAGCCTCGACCGGTAATATCCGTATGCATGAGGCGATCTTTTAAATTTGCACCCCTTTTGAATGCTGCTAGTGGCCTAAGTGAACGAAGACCAGGTAAATCCTGGTCAGTCTTAACTATTGGCCACAATGCGTTGGTAGCATGTCTAATAACAGGACTGGCGGTGAAAAAGGTACTGGTCCATGGCAAGATGGATGATGTACCTCTATCTTTGGGGACAAAAAGTTGGGTTCTCGGAAGGTGAAGAACCTTTTGCTTCTGCTCCTCCAAGGTTGTGGGATCATATCCTCGCTGGATAAATTTGAGGATAAGTGCATCCAATCTATTTTCCAGGTTACCTCTGTCGCTCATGATACGCGATATGCGCATCATTTGAGACAGGGGCAAACCACGCTTGAGGGCAGCAGGATGATGACTAGAAGCCATCAAAAATGTATTTTTCTCGACATCCTTGGAGTAAACATCGGTACTAATCACCCCACCATCAATTCTGACAGTGACATCAAGGTAATTAGCCTCAGAAGAACTCCATGTAGCAGTATATCGGATGGTCGACACCAAAGAGTTGACATGATCAACAAGCTCCTGTAATTTCTCTTCCCCACCGGTCCACATAATAAAAATATCATCAATATAGCGAGTATATAATAAAAGATACTCGCTAATACCAGGACAATTAAGGAAACATTTCTCCTCCTCGACGAACATAAAAACATTTGCAAACGAGGGGACCACGGCAGACCCCATGGCACACCCCCGTAATTGCAAGTAGTATGCTCCGTCGAAGAGGAAATAGTTTCGCTTAAGGGTTAAACTAAGCAGTTGGATAAACAAAGCATGGTCAAACAGTTGAGAGTCCAGGTGTGAGTCAATGAAGTTAGATGCAGCCTCCAGTCCCCCCTCATGAGGAATGGAGGTGTAGAGGCTACATACATCCAAGCAAACCAATAAAGTCCCAGGCGGGACAGTACCAATGTCCCGCAATAATAGCAGGAAACTGGTTGTGTCCTTCAGGAACGATTTTTTGAGAGGCAAAAGTGGTTGGAGTAAAGAGTCAAGCAGTTGGGCCACTGGTTGATACAGGGAGTCACAGGCCGCTATAATAGGCCTCCCAGGTGGTTTCTCACGGCTCTTGTGCACCTTGGGTAAGGAGTACAGTGCCGGGACTTTAGGCCATTCAGATAACATAGCATTAGACACTTTAGTAGATAGTATACCACTTTTAACCGCTTCAGATAAGATATTTTTAAGTTCCAATTGGTACTGCTTGGTTGGGTTATAGCTCAACTTACAATATACCTCATTATCAGACAATTGAGCATAAAGTTCCTGTCGGTAATCCAAGATGTCCATGACGACAATGGCCCCGCCCTTGTCGGCGGGCCTGATGACGATATCCTCATAGCTGCTGAGGGATTTCAATGCTTGTATCTCAGCAGACGTGAGATTCTTCCTTAATTTGGCTGGTGCCATAGAGAATTTATTAACGGACTCATCCAGGAGGCGACCAAAAGTCCGAATTGAAGAATTCTGGGAAGGAGGATCAAAGGTGGATGTAGATCGACTCATGAGAAATTTATCAAGCGGACCATCTCGATCCTGTTGCGGGTGTGCTTGGAAAAACTCCTTAAGTCTCATTTTACGGAGTAACTTATGATGATCTAATTTCCAAAGGAATGGATCATGGGAATTGGTCGGGACATATGACAAGCCCCTATTGAGGACTTGGATCTCAGTAGTGGTCAAAGATCTTTTCGATAGATTCATCACTACATCCTCCGATTGTCCACCCGGCGTCCTGGATTTCGCCTGATGGCGGAGGTTTTGTTTGCCCCGGCGGGTGGGCGGCCTCTGCCAGCTCCACGGGGTCGAGCGGCGGCCTGGTCTAAAGGGGCATCTTGGGAGCTTGAAGGGTCATCAGACTCTGAAATTACAAAGTCGCTGTCACTAGTCATCACAGTCGACTCATTGCGATTTCTGCTCTTATTCCCTCGAGGTTGCCAAGGGCGTCTCCTTGCATCACCAGACTCAGGTCGCTGTTGCTTAGTCCCAGATATCCATCCATACACTCGATTCTCTTCATAATCAAGGTCGACGGTTCTACGCTTGTTTCTCTTAAACTTCACCAGATCTTCCTTATAGGCTTTACATTGTAGTTCTAATTTCTCAAGCCATTGAGCATTGGAGGCATCATTCAGTGTGGTGTTGTTTTCATTGACGAAAGTGCTGATCTTATTGCGGGTAGTTCTTAATTCTTGCCCCGCCTCATCTATGACCAGCACCATCAGGTCAAGGGCACACCTGTTCAGAATCCCGACCCATTTTCTAACAAAGTCAGGATTATGACGTCCAATGGTCGGGGTATTTCGGACCCTGAAGCCCCTTGGGATCCTCTTAGCGCGGAAGTAATCTGACAAAGATGTGCCATGCATCTGAAAGTCAATTTCACGGCGGCGTAGCCGAAATAATTGATGGTATGCCTCATCCATAGAGAGGCCAGAGTCTTGTGTCGACTCACTCTCATCAAACAAAATGCCCTGAATTTTTTTGTGTATAACTTGCTGTAGGAGGGTCTGAGGAAGGGGTTTGTCCACCGAAACGTTACCTGTACCTGTACCTGTGATGCTGTGAATACACTTTTTTCAAAAGTTGAATATCTCCGAGTGCCGTTCTTATCCCACTGCTTGGGATTCATTGGATTGTATATTACCTCTTTCTGGCACCGGGGCAAGTTGATTTATCGCAGTTGGAGTGCCGGCAGTATTGTATTCCTCATATATATATATATATATATATATATATATATATATATATATATATATATATATATATTGTGCCCATTCCCATACTTAGGGGGAATGGGCACAATAGCTTGGGATCGTGGCTGTGCCTCCTTGGCAGACCAAGGCCTTGGACAAGCCAGGTTCTCAGCATTTTGTATTTGTTCACCCTTCTTATTGTCACTGGATCCATCATGGCAAATCCTACCCAAGTTGCTCTGAGCCTTACTTCACTCTGTCTTCTACTCTTAGCCATGCAGCTCATTGGAGAAGAGTGCTGTATTGTGAGTAGAAGGATTTATGATAGGATTCTAGGGCTCCAATACTAACACTAATAAGAGTAGAGAAACTGTTTTGTTCCTTACCTGAGAGGGAAGAGGAGACATCCATCCTGTTAGGAAAGTGATGGTGTTCCTTCCCAGAAACTTTTGAGTGCCTTTCAAATGGTTGCTTTAGAGACAACACATTCCTGTGTTGCTCCTCACCCCCATCCCCCCTCCCCCCTATTTACTATGTCCATAAATATTTTATTGGTTTCTGATTCCAGGTTCCTTCTCATTTCTTTTTCAATGGAATGCCAACGTCAGCATTGTGGTAGCAACCATTCCTCCTACTCTTTATTTAGGAGTGTGCTATTTCACAAAACCCAGCACCCAAATCAATATTGCTGCATTCCTCAGTGTGTGCTATGCATTTTTGATGACAGCTACATTCCTGTGTATTATTGGTAAGTGAACTTTTCTACTATAGCATAGAACTTGATTTCCTTATTATCAAAATAGTGATGGAAATTATATATATATATATATATATTTATATATTATACCTATACACAAAGACAGCATGAACCCTTTGTAGTTTCATGTATGAATAAATACCATTTTATCTAGTATTGGAATATGAGTAACAACGTAAAGGCACACTGGTTTGGACCATCCTATGATGGATCTCAGTCCGTCCACATCCTGCCTCCATCATCCGTCCTTGTCTCTTGCAGTTGGGTTCTCCTCTTGGCTGTTATGTGTCTGACACCGCAGTAAGAATCATTGGAAAGGAAGCACCTGTAGTCACAATTCAGATAAATAACAGCAATGCTCAGCTATTTTATAAGACATTTTTTAAGTAAATAAATAGATCTAGCATAAAGTATGTGTTCTTAATGACAAGAGTACTTATGGGAAAATACATGAATGCAGATACTTTATACAGTTCTATGATAGATAATGATACAGCAGTGACAAAAAGTCTGTACATCCCATTGTAGAACAGCCACTAAAAGCCAGGACGTCTGACATATTTAACTCATGCAGCGGAACTTACATGTCCAGATGCTCCTTGGCTTTTGCTTATACTGCCTATAAACTTAGACTTTCCTGTAATACCAATGGAGCCACACTCATTTGAAGCACCGGAGCGCCGAAATGACCCACGGGGACAGGGACGAGCTAGCGTCTAACGCGCTCATGCGTCCATTCCACAAAGTAATGGGCACTGAATGGCGTCTCAGGAGCCACTCTAATGAGCGTGGCTTCATACTGTATGCATGTCAGTTCTTCGTAACAATAAAAACTTCACAAAAACTTGTAAATATTTAGAAAATACTAAGTACAAGGAGGTTAAGTAACCTGTTTTTGTTTTTTTCTCCAGCTGACATGGTGAAACAACAAACTTTTGTGACACCAACTGGTTTGTTTTTAATCTCGATTATACTAATCTATTTAATAACAGCTTTGCTACACCCCAATGAATTCTACTTGCTAATATATGGACTTGTATACAGTATATGCGTCCCAAGTGGCTACCTACTGTTAACGATATACTCCTTAGTTAACACGAACATAGTGTCCTGGGGAACCCGTGAGACTGTAGCCCCAATAAATAAAACAAATCAAAGTAACAAAAGAGTCAAATACCAGAAGACATGTAATTGCTTTTGCTGGGAAGTTGAAGTACAGTTCCATGACAAGAACTGTGAGGATAATATGGATAAATCAGATATAAAGGAAGTTGAACCTACAGTTCAGCCTACAGACCCTCAAAGGTAATGTGTGACAGATGTTATCTAACGGCAGTTTGCTGAATTTGATGAACGTGTGTGTTTGTCTGACAAAGTCCATGATATGATGTTATGCAAGAACAAATAATCTTACTTCATGACACTAATTCAGCTGGAGACTTCATAAGCTATTTGACTTTGCTTGAAGTATGGCTCTTAAACATCTATCAATTAGTTGTTGTGTTGTTAAGCATCATTTGGTTACATAGACCCTCATACTGAGTCTAATGGTTAGTGGAATCTGAAAATGTTCCTTTTTTTGAAGGAGATGCAGAGATTCCCACCCTTATATCAAATCTTCTGATGATTTTCAGAGGTTACATATTGCACTTACTGAATCAAGTTAATATTAGTCTATGGTTTATACAGTATGTTTGAATTATGTTTCCATTTTTTTTAACGTTTGTCAGATGGCGCCCCAACAATCGGGATATTGACTGTCAATACACAGACATCAGAGTCCCAACTGTACAATTCCCAACTTACAGGGGCTATTCTCCCTTATGGGGGTCAACGAACCCCATAGAGGGAGAAGAGAACCTGTGATGAGCCTCCAAGCCCGTAAAGGGCTTCTCTACGCTCGCCCCCCTGTTGGAGAACCAGTAGTCAGGATTCCGATATCCGTTCATGACCGTTGGAATCCAGACTGTCAGAGCCACATACCACACCTGTTTTTTAACTACCTTATTCCGGCTTTGTTGGGTCATATTCATAGATAAGTCTTTTTGGTCTTCATGTACTACTAAAATTATGTTTCTACAGTATGCCACTGGAAACCATGAAGTATTATTGTGACTGTGCACAGCTCTATTAAACATTATTTGTGTTACTACTACTTTTTTTAGTGACCTAGCCAAAAATGATTTAGAAGACAAAGAAGATATTTCTTATGAAGAAAGTAAGTTGGATGAAGTGACAGCTATTTTTTGTGAATAGTTTATTATAATTTTATGCTGCAATATTATACTGTGGGAATAAAAATTATAAAAAAATGTAACTGCTATTTCTGGAGATTTAGAGCCTGATTCAGTTGTGCAATGGGTGAACCGCGCAACTGCACAATAAATCCTGTGTAAGCACTTGCATTCTCCTCATAGCCTTCTGCTTATATATACATAATCTGACGTGGGGTTAACCTCCATTTATTGTAATACCCTAATAACAAACTGTTCGGAGGTAACTAGTACAATTGGAAAATTGCACAAATAGTGCACACACCAGGAGATCTAAAGATTGTGATATATATCGGAGAGATGCTACTGACATTAATGAAAACTCTCTCTTTTCTCTCCCACTATACATGAGAAGTGGCAGTTGCCAACACTAACAATTCTACCCCTGCAATAAGGATTTGACATATCTCTTAGATTGCACTACTCAAGCTGAGCCACGAAACACAGACCTGATCCTGATAATTGTTAAATCAGCATTATATATAGCCCTATCAGATTGAATATAGGCAGATACAGCCATCAATAAGAGGGCGACTTCAATAATAGCTTCATAACTATTTATTCAAGAGATCTTGCAGACAGGAGACCAATACATGCAGGCACAGCACGTGCTTCTTTTAAAAAACACTGTATTCACCTTGTCTTATGTTTTATGCAAGTTCGTCATATTTCGCAGTTTTAGTTTAAACCCAATAAAAGGTAAATTTTACTGTGTATCCTTTTTTCTTGTTAGGTGCACCACACACGTGACAAACCATATTCTTTTCCCTATTTCATGTTTAGGTAGGAGCCTGGAGGGAGCTCTGTGCCTCGGCGCTGCTTCCTGTCATCAAGTGTGACAGGCGCAGCAGCCGGCAGCCACAGAGACAGACAGCAGGGGATGTAGAGCAGGACAGCGCCTCTCCTGCCCGGCGCCTACCTGCTTTGCATCCTCTGCTGAGCGGGTACCGCCGGCCCTGGCTACAACCTGTCTTGCCTGAGTTGGCAAGGATAAAAAAAATGTTAAAGCGTAGCAGATTTGGAGGTTTAGAATGGTTCCAGCCTAGACTTGAAGTGCTTATGATTATATCACACAGTGGGTTGATGCAGAATTGAACTCAAGTTTTTTTTTTCTGGATTATATTGAAATTTTTAGCATAGCACATACTGGGGCAGGCTTATTAAATCTGGTGAAGGGAGAAAGTGGAGGAAAAGTGGAGATAAATTCAAAGAAGATAACGTACCAGTCAATCAACTGCATTTGAAAAATGACAGTTGGGTGTTGAGTGGCTGGTGCGTTATCTCCTTTCATTTTATCTCAACTTTTTCTCAACTTTATCTTTTCACCAGATGTAATATCTGCCCCACTGTACTTTGTAGCCAAGCATATGTATCTAAAAGCAAACCAAGGAATTATACATCTTAGTCACAGCTCTACATTATGCTGAATGGACATAACCGGATGGCAACAGGGCAGTTATACATAGGGGGTATTCAATCTGGGATTTTGACTGTTGGAATGTCCGACAGTTGGGCACACTGGCCGTTTTGGTACTCTTTACCTAGAACGGCACCCGCGATTTTCATCGCGGGCGTCTGGGGTAAAAAATCGCGGGCATCGCGGGTACATAAAAAACGGGTGCGACGCGATGCCCGCGATGCCCGCGATTTTCCCATAGGGATCAATGTTAAAAGTCAGATTGGACGCGATTTTAGTGTTAAATGCCTCAATGCCCGCGATTTTTACATAGGAAACAATGTTAAATGGGCCACAGAGCCCTAATAGTCCCCCTGAAGTCTTAAATGGCCCCCACAATTTTTAACGCCACCCCACGATCAACGTGAACCTGAAGCGTGGCGAGCGCAGCGCAGGGCCGTCTTAACGCATGGGCTTAATGGGCAGTTGCCCTAGGGCCCCACAGCGTTAAGGGCCCAAAGCCTTCCAACCCCCCCCCCCTCCGGCCGCAACACCAAGGCCGGCTCCCCACCCCTGATTGCAGACCCGGCCCTGGCATTCACAAGACAGTCTGTCACTGTCACAGACAATGTCACAGTTACAACATAGTGTGTGGTGTGTGGTGCCCGGGTGCTGCCGATACCCAACAGCTACCGCACGCACCGCACAGCATTACTGGGACTTGGAGTATGGGAGGAGACGCTGTTACGCAGTGGCCGCCTCCCCGCCATTGGATAGCGCGGCCGCCGCGTGACCGCGACCCCTCCCACTCTCCCAGTAATCCTGTGCAGGGCGGGCGCAGTCGGCAACGTGACCAAGGTGTCAGAAGACGGGCTGCAGGCTGCTTCTACTGCCCTGGCCCCTGCCCAGTGCCCTGCCCTGTGGCACCTGCTGATGTGCGCTCACGCTGTGCACCTCTAGGCTCCACTGCAGCACCACGCGACGCGGCTCCCGGCACCCTGACCCTTCCGACCTCATGTGAGTGAGAGTGTGGCTTCTGCCCTCTTATACACACACACTCACCCACACGTGTGTGTGGGTGTATATGTAATATGAATATATATATATATATACACACACACACACACACACACACATATATATATATATATATTATATATATATATATATATATATATATATATATATTATATCCTGGCTCCACGGACCTTAAAAATTAAATGTACAGTAAGCAGCTGCTGCTGCCAGCTTGGCCTTTATTGTATGTGTATAAATATATACAGAATGCATAGACATGGGGGGGGGGGTATAAATATATACAGAATGCATAGACATGGGGGGGGGGCACTGCACCTCTTTGCCCGGGGGCCCATAATGCTATTAAGATGGCCCTGGCGCAGCGAGCCCGCGAGGGGCGGCGGTACGCGTCCTCCGACCTTTTCATACCCCCACTATCCACGTCGGCGTGGAGTTGAGAATAGAATAGTGTGGCGAGCACAGCGAGCCACCGAGCCCGAAGCGTGGCGAGCGCAGCGAGCCCCGCGAGGGGACGCGGATACCTTCACAGTTATACGCGTCCCCTCGCGGGCTTCACAGGTGTCCGTGGCGACGCGGACACCTGTGAAGCCCGCGAGGGGACGCGTTTACCTGTGAAGGTATCCGCGGCCCCTCGCGGGGCTCGCTGCGCTCGCCACGCTTCGGGCTCGGTGGCTCGCTGCGCTCGCCACACTATTCGATTCTCAACTCCACGCCGACGTGGATAGTGGGGGTATGAAACGGTCGGAGGACGCGTACCGCCGCCCCTCGCGGGCTCGCTGCGCTCGCCACGCTTCGGGTTGACGTTGATCGTGGGGTGCCGTTAAAAATTGTGGGGGCCATTTCAGACTTCAGGGGGACTATTAGGGCTCTGTGGCCCATTTAACATTATTTCCTATGGAAAAATCGCGGGCATTGAGGCATTGAACACTAAAATCGCGTCCAATCTCACTTTTAACATTGGTCCCTATGGGAAATCGCGGCCATCGCGGGCATCACATCGCACCCGTTTTTTAGTGCATTCGATGGTCGCGATGGTCGCGATGGTCGCCGTTGTAGGTAAAGAGTACCGCCGTTTTTAGTACTTCCGAATGTAAGGACAGCTGGAGTCAATCTTCCGGCTGTTGAGTGACGGAAATTTCAGGCTGTTGGATCGGCGAAAATGTCCATGGATTGTCGAAGAACGGTCGTGAATTTGACAATCCACAGGTATTTTCAACAAAACAGATCTGACTTTTTAAAAACTTGGATCTGGCACCCTTCAGTGCTGTCGTTAATGGCAGCACTGAATAGTGCCGATATTTCCCCTATTGGGACAGATCGAATACCCCATAGTCTGTTTAGTGAAGGCATTTTGAGGGTGTGTTGAGGAATTGTTGGCTATACCGATTTTATTTACCATAAAAAGAGCTGGTGTAAGTGCATTTTCATTATTGTGACAGCTCTTTGTAAAAGTGGATAAATAATAGCTTAATTCTAAAATAAGTGTACAGCACTTTAATAAATCTTTTCTCCTTCTCTTTCTATATTTAGGTTGGATCTCTCAAATACATATGAAAACAAGTCGTACTATACTTCAAGTGGAGAATCTAGAGGAGGTGGGCAATGGTGGATTTGGGTTCAAATATATAAAAATTAGTTTTTGTCTTTTGTAGCTGTCCAATAGTCTCTTAAGTAACAATTCTTTAGGTACTGTAGCAGAGACACTAATATAAAATCAATACATAGAATAAGCGGTAGGCACTTATAAAGAAATACAGAGCCCTAAACAAACAGAGATAAAATTATATTTACTTTATTTAAAATGGAAATATAAAGTTTGGGGTAAATATTTGCCCTATCACATACTGTAATTAACACAAAAATACAGTAATACAACAGTAAATGAAAGAATAGTTGTTTTTGATAATAGTTATATATATGAGTAAATGGATCAACCAAAATACATTCTGATGCAATTAGGCATAATGTATGTTTCTACAACCATAAATATATTGAACAAAAATAACAGCGTATAGTATCATTAGGGAACCATTGCAGTGGGGGACCCGAAAAAGTTATTGCTGCATATTGCGGCAATGAGGAATGAGATTTCAGGTATATTTGTCACATATTTTGCAAAACACTGAGGGCGAAATGTAATAGGGTAAGATTTTTGGGCATGTTCAAAAATCTCCCCAAATATCATTTTTTGCCGCAAATTCGCATATGTAATGATATGCAAATTTGCGGCAAAAAAGTGCGATATGGTGCGATTTTTAGTCATGAAAATGTGCACATTTTCAGTTATGAAAATGCGCATTTTTAGTCATGAAAATGTGCGCATTTTCAGTCATGAAAAATGTGCGCATTTTAAAACATGCGATTTTGTACAAGAAAAAACACGGCGTGGGGTCCCCCCTCCTGAGCATAACCAGCCCGGGCTCAAAGAACCGGTCCTGGTTTCATAAAATCACAGGGACATACATGTAGGGTTTCCCTTGAATTTACAAAACCAGCACCAGGCTCAAGGGCCGGTCCTGGTTCCCAAAATACGGGGGACAAAATAACTAGGGGTCCCCCTGTATTTCAAGAACCAGCACCGGGCCCAACCAGCCAGCAGGGTAATGCCACAGCCGGGGGAGTCTTTTTATACAAAGCATTCACCCCCTGACTGGTCAGCATGGGTCCTGGAGGAGTTGGGGCCCCACCAAAGAAGGGGTTCCCCCCCCACTCCAGAACTTACCTGCCCATGCTGAAGCCCCAGGCTGTCCTCGATGCCCCTGGGCAGTGGGCATCCAGCTGATAAATGGTGTAAAAAGAAAGAAAAACTATTGTATACTGCTGTGGAACTACGAGTCCCAGCAAGCCTGCACCACATGCAGGGACTTGGAGAACCACAAGTCCCACGTGGATAGTGGGGGTATCAAAAGGTCGGAGGACGCCTTCATAGTGGGGTGGCATTAACAATATAGGGGCATTTAACATAGTCATTGCCCATCAGGGTGGGTGTACAATCTAAAATTGGGCATGGGGGGCTTTTAACATAGGAATCAGGCATCTGGGTGCCTGTACAATTAAAAATCGGGTACAATCGTGTCGCATTGCGTGCGCTCATAGCGCATGCGATGCGACACAACTTTGTGGTTGTACAATGCACTGCGATGGAAATTACCCAGTTTTGCATCCCCTATGCTGGGAACATGATTGGGCTACATGACAGCATATAATTTTGCAAAAGATAAGCCAATATATTAACAGTCAAATACGTTAAAGTGCATTATGCTGTAATAAACACATAAATCTAATGTTTAGAAAAATAAAATCAAGAACTTTGATTAAAAAATAACAGGTTTTAACCCCTTCCCGACATATGACGTACATTTACGTCATATGTCGGTTGCGGGGGAATCAAGCCAGCTCACGGAGTGAGCTGGCTTGAAAGAGAGTAGGTAATGGCTGTATATTACAGCCAGGTACCTGCTCTCACGGCCACGAGCGGCGAGTTCGCCGATCGTGACCGTTTAACCCTTTAAGCACCGCGGGCAAAGCGCCCGCAGTGCTTAAATAGCTGATCGGAGGGGGGGCGCCCCCCTCCGGCGCCGATCGGGGCCCCCCGCGGCGAGATCGGAGGGTGCCGATCGGTTGCCATGGTAGCCAGGGGTCTAATGTAGACCCCTGTGCTGGCCGTGTCAGCATTCCTATTACATCCTGCCTGAGGCAGGATGTAATAGAAAGTGCTGAAAATCACTATGTTCAGCCATAGAGCTCTATGGCTGAACCTAGTACAGGCGATCGCGCCCCCTAGTGGTCAAGTACACTAGGGGGCCTTGTAGTAAAAGTAAAAAAAAAAAAAAAATAAGTTTAAAAATAAAAAAAAAATAAAAAAATATTAAAAGTTCAAATCACCCCCCTTTCCCCATTTCACAAATAAAAATAAATAAAAAATAAAAAAAATAAACATATTTGGTATCGCCGCGTTCCTAAAAGTCCGATCTATTAAAATATAACATTAGTTATCCCGCACGGTTAAAGGCGTAAACGGAAAATAATTCCCAACGCCAAAACTACGTTTTTTGGTCGCATCGCCTACCCCAAAAAAAATAACTAAAAGAGATCAGAAAGTCGCCCATATCCCATAATGGTATTAATTAAAAAGAACACTTCAGCCCGCAAAAAATGAGCCCTCACCCAGGTCCGTAGGTGGAAAAATAAAAAAGTTATAAGCCGCAGAACATGGCGACGCAACGCAAATTAGAAAAACCGTAAAAGTTGCTATTTTTTTTTTTAGTGCTAAAACATAACGAAAACTATATAAGTTTGGTATCACCAGAATCGGAACGACCCATAGAATAAAGATAACCCAACATTTTAACCGAACTATGAACTCCAAAAAAAGCGTAACCAGCGCAAAATTGTGGAATGGCGTTTTTTTTTTTTTTTTACCCCACATTGAATTATTTCCTGATTCCCCAGAATATTATACGGTATAGTAAATGGTACCATTACAAAGTACAACTTGTCCCGCAAAAAAAAAGCCCTCATGTGTCTATATAGCCCGAAAATTAAAAAAGTTACGCTTATTTGAACGCAAGGAGGAAAAAAAAAAAAATTAACAAAAAAGGCAATGTCGGGAAGGGGTTAAAGATGTTGCACATATAGTATTGTCTTGTTGTTTTTTTATGTTGTGTTTTTAGTTCAGTTTTATACAAACCATTTTGTTTAATGTCCACTATTATTAGACTGTTAAATTGGGTCAGTAAGCACATAAAAAGGAAATAAAGTATTGCTGATCAATCCTGCCTAGTAATTAACACAGTGATTGGCATACACTGTATGTACTGCTAGACATCACTGATAGAATGAATAACTGTCAATAGCATATCCAGTAGAATATGGGGTCAATCCTATTATTGTCGAGTAAGTTGTAAGATGTCGTTCGGGTGCCGTTTAAACTCTGAAAACAGCACCCAAATTAAGCCAATCTCGCACCGTTCGCAGGGCCAAAAGTGCTCGCACCCCGCATGTTTTAAAATGCGCACTACTCGATTTTGAATATCTCAATTTCAACTTTTTCACTACGCCTAATGAGCAGGAAGTTGTAAGCCGACTTGTTTCCTGCTCCCTGTTTTATGTGCTGGGGGTCGAGCCAAGTACTGTGAGATGGAACAAAGCACTGGAGGGGATGATAAGACAGAGAAAAGGGAGAATACAAAGAGGTAGTGTAAAAAAGAAAGACAGCCAGGCAGGGTCTCCTTGTGACTATTGATTGTTGGGTCTTTGTTGCCTGTCTGTTTTGCAAATCGCTGAGAATTTTAATAGATATTGCACTACAGTTAACATCCTGAATTCATTGATTTTTCTAGGAGGAAATGACATTTTGGGAAGACCTCATTAAAGACTACTTAGAGCCCATTATTGAAGATAAACAAACTCGAGCTGAAATTGAAAGAGAATTAAAGTCTTTGAGAAATAAAGTAAGTGTTAATGAGGGCTTACATGAAATTGAAAGAGAATTAAAGTCTTTGAGAAATAAAGTAAGTGTTAATGAGGGCTTACATATTTACTAAACCAGCTGTGCATGATGAGTAACCCGAAAATAAATATCCATGTGGGGTAAGGGATATGTGAAAGTCACGTAATATGTTAAACAACATCGTCATTTGTTGAAAAGTTTATTGCTGTTACCTTCGGTTATCTGCAACAAAAAAAGTGTTGTAACACTTGAACCATTAGGCTGGTTTCACACACTCCGACTCCTGCCAGACGGTGAAATCCCGCACGGCCAGGGAGCCGTGCAGCACACATTAGTTGTGAATGGACACTATTGTGTCCATTCACACAGGACGGCCATCCCCTCCATGATAAACTACTGTGTGCAGCACGGCTCCCTGGCCGTGCGGGATTTCACCGTCCGGCAGGAGCCGGAGTGTGTGAAACCAGCCTAACTGCTATTTCATTTTTTGCAGCTGAAAACTTTTCAGGAAATTCTGATGTTGTTTAACATGTTACGTGACCCCCTTTTCTTTTGAAAAAACAGACTTATATTTAAGGTGAGCAATTTCAAGATGGTGCCCATGTTCAGTTCATACCCTAAAAGATAGCCCACCTCACCCATACCTTACTGGAGTTCAGTGTTCCATTTGCCTTTATTCTACCCTGGCTGTGAATGTTTTCCCTCTGCAGGATGTAGCCCCAGATACAGTACAATACAGTACAGTAAGGAGAGAAAAGCAGGGGTGACAGATGGAAGGAGGAAGTGATGTTCAGGAGTGAGAGATGGCAGGAGGAAGTGATGTTCAGGGTGACAGATGGAAGGAGGAAGTAATGTTCAGGGTGACAGATGGTAGGAGGAAGTGATGTTCAGGAGTGAGAGATGGCAGGAGGAAGTGATGTTCAGGGTGACAGATGGAAGGAGGAAGTAATGTTCAGGGTGACAGATGGTAGGAGGAAGTGATGTTCAGGGGTGAGAGATGGAAGGAGAAAGCGATGTTCAGGGGTGAGAGATGGAAGGAGGAAGTGATGTTCAGGGGTGAGAGATGGAAGGAGGAAGTGATGTTTAGGGTGAGAGATGGAAGGAGGAAGTGATGTTCAGGGGTGACAGATGGAAGGAGGAAGTGATGTTCAAGGGTGAGAGATGGAAGGAGGAAGTGATGTTCAGGGTGACAGATGGTAGGAGGAAGTGATGTTCAGGGGTGAGAGATGGAAGGAGGAAGTGATGTTCAGGGGTGACAGATGGAAGGAGCTGAAATAAAACAGATTCTGTATAGCAAAGAGGATGATAGGTAGGGGACACGGGATGGATAACATAGTTTAAAATGGTTTCTTTTATAATATATAATTTTAAAAAGTATTAAAATGGTATTTTCATCAGAATATACTTGCTGCCTGATTCTTACAATGACAGGAGCCTGTTTGTATGTATGAACATTCTCTGGAAAGAGATGTCTCCAGCTAAATGTTGTTTTCATAGGGGAAAAAAGCATAATATATATCTGTGTTATACAATATGCAACTATTTATATTTGATTTATTATGTCTGCTCTGAAAACTGTATCTTCAATACTTGACCACAACTTTGCAATGCATTTATCTTTTAATGATGTGTTTTATATATTAAATGAAATACTATTGCTGTATTACTAGATTTACATTACCCTGATCCTATGCTCTTTTCATTGACAGGTAACATTTCTCTTCTTTCTGATTAATTTGCTGTGGATAGTTGCAACATTTATCCTACAGATCATTGGCTCATCTGTGGACATTGTTATACCCAAGGTGTATCCAAACGGGACTGTTTCACTGACCGATGAACTACACGTCGAGCCAATCGCATTCATGTTCTTGCTGTCATTTGCCATTCTGCTTCTTGTACAGTTTGGAGCCCTTCTGTACCATAGGTAAGTAATAAGTCACTTCATGCTGTAATAAGAGCCTATTCTTTTGCTAGAGTAAGTATTATCAGAATGTGATTACTATATCTTATTGCTATTGAATTGTGAGGATCCACGTTGCTCTGCAGTAACAGAAAGTGGGAAAATAGAGCATAAATAAAACATAGAACTAATAATAGTAGATTTATTAATATGCTATCATGAAAACGAATAGTAGCTATGGTAAACCGCAGCACTAACATAAGAGGAATGAATTTTAGATAGATTAAAGAATTTCCACTATCTCATTAGGAATGGAGGTTGTGACCACGACTAGCGTGTTCCACAGTGAGTAGTAGTGTACAGAAGTGAGATTTCAACTACAATCATACCAGAGAGTGTACAAACACATGCATTAACTTCTTGTTGATCCCCACGGTGTACATTTGGTCATACTTTATATTAATATAACATTTCAGTACTGTAATTGTATAATTATGTACCTTAGTAAAGTTACATGTTCACCTTAGCATTGCATTTACTTAACTAAATTACCACATTGCAATGCTATATACGGTACTACAGAACCTTTGTGGCACCATATAAATAAAAGATAATAAAAATAATGGTACTTGTGTAATAGCATGGCGCCCGTTACGTAGTTAGCGTAGCGTCCCTGTCATAATCAGTGTAGTGTTTGCGCGGCCAGCGTAGTTAGCATAGTCAGTCAGAAGTGGCGTAGTGTTCCGTAGTAAGCGTAGTCAGCATTCCTGTCAGAAGTACCGTAGTGTTCCTGCGGCCAACGTAGTCAGCGTCCCTGTCAGATATGTGTTCCTGAAACACCCCCACTATCCACGGCAGCCCAAAGCGTGGCGAGCGTTGTGAGCCCCGCGAGGGGATGCGTTATGCGTCCCACCGGCCTATTCATACCCTTACTATCCACGCCAAGTGTGGCGAGTGCAGAAAGCCACCGAGCCTGAAGCGCGGCGAGTGCAACGAGCCCCTCGAGGGGGCGCTGAATACATGTAAAGTAATCCGCTCACTGCACTCGTCACACTTTATAAAATCATCTCCACGCCGACGTGGATTGTGGGGGTATGAACAGGTCAGGGGGATGCGTAATGCGTCCCCTCGCCACGCTTCCGGCTGAGGTGGATAGTGGGGGTTTGAAAAGGAGGCTCTCCCTGAAGCGGACACGGGCAGGGTTGCCGTACCCTGCCGCATTAATACTGAGACGCAGGAGCGTCTGAGATGCCCCTGCGTCTCAGACAGATGGAGTGCCTCTCTCCCGGCGCCTGCATGCTCCCCTCTCCGCCAGCATCCGCCAGTGCAGGGGATCTGGTGGTTACCGCTCTGTGTGAGAGGCGCTCACTAGGCTTGCCATGGACACCGGACAGAGACGGAATGCCGTGGAGACACTATGCTAACTACGCTAGCCAGCCGTTGGGCTGCCGCAGAGTCACTACGCTAAGTACGCTAGGCAGCCATTGGGATACATTGACAGCGTAGCTTAGCCTACGCTGAAAACGTAGCGGCGCCATGCTATTACACAAGTACCACAATAATATATGCTGACACATGTGAAAGAAAGCAGCTACTGTATTACCCTGTCATACGATAGTTTTAAATGTTGTAGATGACTCCCCATGTCATCTTAGCACATACAAGATACACAAAAATTAGGTAGTTTTATTGGTCATATTCAATATTGCAAACCTTGCTTTATAGGTTGCATATTTTAATAGAATTATTTTAAAGTGTTTATTAAGAACATACTAATAATATTTTTTCATTTCTGTAGAATCTACACTGGAATTCATTTTATTGCCTACAACCAGAACAAAAAGAAACAATCAGGTTGGTCATATATATATAAGATTTGTCTTTCATTATTAAGGTAATTTAGTTTCATTCATAAATATTTCATTATTTACATAAATACCCAAAATATAACTTTCAGTTACTCATAAATACCCGAAATGTAACTTTTATAAATTTTGAATTAGTTCTCAAAATAGGTTTGATTCTATGCTTCCTTCTGAGAGACACAGTAAATGTCATATTTTAGTATATTATATACAGTATATGCCACTGGCAGACTTTACCTATGAGCTACAGGACTGCACATCCCCACCCCAAGGCAAAGTCTGCCACCTAGGCTACAGTAAGTGTCAATGAGCCAGCAGTGATCCATGATTGCACTGGCTACATGGTGACTGGCAGTGACTTCCTATTGGAGGTGCTACATGCCAGACACACGCAGGACAGGCAGTCCCACAGGGAGGGGCTTGCTCATTGGGAATTACCCTTTGCCATTTTGTATGACAATCCAATTTATATAAGCTGCAGCCAATGTAATCCATAGAAGCCATGGTTTTACACATACACATTCCCCCGGCCTCTTGTACACATGTGCAGGTCCCAAAGTCTGCCAGATCCATTGCACAGGCACCAGGACCTGGCTGGCCGGAGTCGGCTCTCTCCTCAACCTGCATATCATGGGCACCATCAGCCCCTTCATACTAGAAAATGGAAGCTGGCTCTGGAATACTGTGAAGAATATAACCATATTAATGTATGGAAATAATCTAAAATTGAACAATCGAATATTTAATATGCGGCTTTTGTATCATCACTTGTATGTATCACATGCATTTACCACCAACAATATTTTTATTATACCCATTACGTTTATTGACTTTGACATAGCCAAAAGTCACAATCCCAGTGCATCACATACATCCTTGGTGAGGCACATCCTTTCCTGTCATACTAACATATACGCAGAAGAATTGGGTTTATAAAGTATGTCAGAAATACAAATAATATATAAAAAATATCTTATTTTTATTATTCTAATCATTTTTATAGTCAAACCTGGCTACCTTTTCTGCACATCTCTTATCAAAACTCAGCAAATCTCCAGAAGTATATACTGCTGCACATGTGTATAATGCTGGCATGTATATTGTGTGCAAATCTGTCTCTGGTACTTGCCAGGGACTCCTCAGCCATTTACCTCACCGCACGTCCCTGACCGACATTGAGGAACAGCAGCTGGCAGCCTCAAAGTAAAGTAGCTGCTGTATGCTTCTGTGGTACACCGGAGAAGACGGCCAGTAACCCTTTACCTTGGGAGTCTTGAGCGCGACGTGTCCTTTCGGCCTGAGCCTCAGCCAAGACAGAAATGAGACTAAAATAGCGGTTCAAGGGTATTTATTAACAGCAACGGTAATACCTGAGCTGATAACCAGCGGGTTCACCCACAATAGTAATCAGGATAGCAAAGTGCAATTGGTCAGAGGCAAGGTTATAGAATAAGGCACAAATAACGATCTAATCAGTTCCCTAGTCAATTAACATATCTAAGGCAGGTAATGCTAAATCAATACATTCACCGTGACGGCAAAATATGACAATAACAGGTTATAACAAATTACTGCAGCACATCAATCAAAATAACATTTAGGACTACACATTAAGACTATACTGTAAACACGGTCACGTGACTGGGTACCCAGATACTTATACTAAACTGTCTTGGCGACAGCACCTATGCATAGGGGTTTAAGGTCCGTTGGAGGCCTCTGTGTTCCTACTGCGCAGGGTTTTATAACATAAAAGGGCAGTCCTGCGCGAATGAGTACAGGTAAAGCTGGCTTGAACAGTGTCCCGAATACATGGAATGTCACAATCTCCTTGGAAAATCTGGCAGGGGAATTCCTAGTTAAGCCACAAGATGGCGCTATTGGGCCTCTTTTGAGGCAATGTCTGCACTCTCTCTCTCTCCTGCGAGGGCTCCTATGTTACAGCACAGGGTCAGTCTTTACTCAATATGCACACTGAGTCTTTCAGGGGTTGTGGGTCTCTGCAGTGGTCAGTCAGTGCCCAACACTGTATGAGTCAGAGGGTAGTCTGGTGAAGGTCTTCCGCGCAGGCTCTGGGCTAACAGCTTGGGGGACAGTCCCTATAGTGGATCTATTCTGGGCCCGGGAGGATGCCCTGTCTCTGGGGCACTCCGGTGGGTATCTGGGCGACTCAGGTATGGCCAGGGTAGGCGGAGCTCGGCTGGATGGGGCTGCTGTACAGCACTTACGGTTAGGTGTCCGGGTCTACTGCTGGGCACCTTCAGACGGGCGGCTTCTGGGGTTGTCTGCCGTTGCTGGGTCTTGGCGTTCTGCCGGGGGGACTGCGGCGCTGCTGGGGCCGCGTCACACGCTCCGGTGGCTCTGGTGCCCTGCGCCGGGTCTCCCTTTCTCTCCCCGCTGGCTTGTCTTCTGTGCGGGCTGCTCTTGGACACCGCTTGGGACTGAGCGGCACTGGTCCCCGTCGGTGATGCAGGAGACGCGGGCTGATGACGCGGCGGGTGCTGCTGCGGCTGGTCACTTGTGCTGCTGCGCTCACCTCGCCGGGAATCCTCTCCTTCACGCGCCTGGCCTCTCTTGCTGCAACGCTGGGGTCCTTCTCAGTTGGGGTCGTCTTCCACGCCACACGCTGCTGGATCTCTCCTGTCACAGGTAACAGGGGAAAAACGCTCTCCTCTTCTCAGCCAGCACACGCTCCTCCTCCCTCTCTTCGCGCTCTCTCAGCCCCACCAATCACAGGGCATCTCCTTTCGCGCTCTCTCCGTCCTGCAGGGTTAACCCCTTCAAGGTCTGTTGCACTTGGGCTGCGCAGAGTTGGGTTGCCTAGCAACCCTTCAGTGGGGCATTGTATGTTTGATGGGCTAGGGGAATGGTACCCCCCAGTCCTGGTACTAGCAGGGGCACCCTCCAAAGTCTGGGGTGTCACATGTCCCCCTGCTGGAATGATGCCAGTCCCCGGGCATCAATTTACGAATTAACAGAAGTTCTGGATAAAGTCCCGAACATGACTACAAGAAGATGAGGCCCCGGAATGTCCTTTCAAAAGGGTCACGGTAACTAGCAAATGTCGGACAAATCTTAACACTCTATGCAATTTTTATATACATATGTACAAAAGGAATTTGGTAATACAGTGCTGGTTACATTCGGTAGCGGAGTGGTAACACTCCTTTGGTGCACCGCTCAGATCTTCGGACTTCTCTGACCGGAGTACGGTGGACGGCAGGGATGTCAGCAGGGTCGGCTTGTTCTTCGGTTACTGGCCTTACAGGACTTCCGCGACGTGCGGTCTGTACTGGAATTCCTGGGGTAGAACCACTTGTGAACAGCAACAGTTCGATCGGATCATGAAGGGGAATGGGCTCAGCAGAGCCAAGGGGTTCTTCGTCGGAAGAGTCTTCCCTAGCTGACGGGGGTTCTCCGATGCACAGCTTCAATTGGCTCCTAGACACAGTGAGGACAGGCCCTTCAGGACCGCGCTGAATTTGATAAGTGTACACATCACTGTCAGGGATGCGGAGTACTGTATACGGGGTAGATTCCCACATGGTGTCTAGTTTGCTGGAGCGATGGTGCTTCCTCTTCCACACTTTATCTCCGACTTGGAGCAGGGTTGGTCGGGCTCCAGCATCATAGTCGTTCTTTTGTCTGAGGTGGGCGGCCTCCATCTGTCGCTGTACAATCCCTCTGGCATCTTCCATTCTCTGTTGGTGGTCCCGGACCCAATCCTGCTGTGCTTGGGGGCAGCGGGTCCCAACAGGTGACAGGTCCATATCTCTAGGCAGCTTCCCGTGTCGGCCAAACAGGAGGTAATAGGGAGTGAATCCCGTAGAACAGTGTTCTACGTTGTTGTAGAGGTATGTGAGTTCGGCCAAGAGACGTGGCCAGTGAGTACGCTGTTCTGTGGACAGGCTTCGGAGCATGCCTAGGATGGTTCTGTTGGCCCTCTCACATTGGCCGTTCCCCTGTGGGTGGTATGCCGTAGTTTGTACCTTCTTGCAGCCGTATGTGGAGCAGAGTTCGCGAAACAACCTGGAGTTGAAGGCGGGCCCCTGATCGGTCAGGATTCTCTCTGGGTATCCGTACGGCTGTACAAAGTGTTTCCAGAACATCTCAGCGGTTGTCTTCGCGGTCAAGTCTCGGACCGGGACCACTACGAGGAACTTCGTGTAATGATCGGTCATGGTCAGGGCGTACACGTGTCCGCTCGCACTGGGCTCCAGCTTGACGTGGTCGAGCGCCACCAGTTCTAGCGGGTAACTGCTTTTGATGGGGTGCAGGGGATCTTTTTCTCCCGCGGCGGGGTGTCTTTTGAGACTACAGGGGACACATTCGCGGCACCACCGCTCTACATCTTCTCTCATCCCGATCCAAAAGAATCTGGTCCTCAACACCGCCTCAGTCTTCTGGGTGCCGAAGTGTCCGGAGTCGTGGTGGTAGGCCTGTAAGATCTTCGGAGCCTGCTGTCTCGGGACCACTATCTGGGTGATGGTCTGTTGGGTCCCGGGATAAAGGCTTACACGAACGAGCATGCCCCGGCGCTCCTGCAACCGTTCTCGATGCCGCACCAACTTCACCAGTTCTGGGTCAGCCGTCAGTCTCTGTTCTCTGGACAGCCCCCGACGCTGTCTGAGCAATCGGGCAAGGTCTCGGATCACAGGGCTCTTGCGCTGTACTTCTGACCAATCAACTTCGGGCGTCTCAAAAGCTGGCGGGTCATGGTGGCTGTTCGCTGCGATTGACAAGGGCTCCGAGTAGATCATGGTCTGGAACAGGGGGGTCTCAAGTTCCTCGGCCACGTCTCCGCTTTCCTCGGGAACGTCAGTAACTGAAAGGCGGGACAGGGCATCGGCGTTCCCATTTTCCTTGCCGCTCCTGTATGCTACTGTGTATCGGAAGTTAGCAAGACGGGATACCCAGCGTTGTTCCCTAGCCCCTAACTGTGCGGTGTTCAAGTGCGCCAGGGGGTTGTTGTCTGTCTTGATCACGAAGGGGGTTGCTGCCAAATAATTTTTAAATTTTTCCGTTACTGCCCAGATGAGGGCAAGCAACTCCAGCCGGAAGGTACTGTAGTTCTCGCAGTTGCGCTCAGTTTTGCGGAGCCCCCTACTGGCGTATGCGATCACTCGTTCTTTGCCATCTTGTACTTGAGACAGGACTGCTCCCAGCCCTTGGTGGCTGGCGTCGGTGTACACAAGAAAGGGTTGCTCATAATCCGGATAGGCCAGTAGAGGTGCACTCGTTAATGAAGCTTTCAGTTGGTCGAATGCCCGCTGGTGTTCTTCCCTCCAGTCCACTGGGGTGGGCCCCTTTCTCTCCTGGCCAGACTTCCCTCTCAGTAGTTCATGGAGCGGGGCTGAGAGACTGGCAAACCCTTCTACGAATCGGCGGTAATAGCCGGCGAACCCCAGAAAACTTCTCACTTCTCGCACTGTGCGGGGTACCAGCCAATTGTGGACAACTTCGATCTTTTCCGGGTCTGGTCGGACGCCTTGGGCACCAACGATGTGTCCCAGATAAGCCACTTCGGGTTTGAGGAGATGGCACTTCGCTGGCTTGAGCTTCAGCCCAGATTTGGCGAGCAACCGGAACACTTCCTCCAAGTGCTTGAGATGTTCTTCATACGTTCGGGAGAAGATGATGACATCGTCCAGGTACAACAGGATCATCTCGAAGTTGTGGTGTCCGAGGCAGTGTTCCATCAATCTCTGGAACGTTGCGGGTGCGTTACATAACCCGAAAGGCATCCTCTCAAACTCGAACAGCCCCATTGGCGTTGTGAACGCGGTCTTTGGTATATCTTCGGGGGCCATGGGGACTTGCCAGTACCCGCTCATGAGGTCTAGCGTGGAAAAGAAGGCGGCTGTCTTCAACGCCGTTAAGGACTCTTCTATGCGGGGCAGAGGGTAGGCGTCCTTGTGTGTCACCGCATTGAGCTTGCGATAGTCAACGCAAAATCGCAGGCTGCCGTCCTTCTTCTTTACGATGACTATCGGAGAGGCCCACGGACTGTGGCTTTCACGCACTACCCCGGCTTCTCGCATCTCATCAATCATTTTCCGCACCGGCTGGTACATGGCAGGGGGGATAGGCCGATGTCTCTCCTTAACGGGGTGACTTGTTCCCGTGGAGATGTGGTGGCACACGTCTCTGGCTCTTCCAAAGTCGGATGGGCTCTGGCTGAACGCCACCGCATTCCTCCGGACTACCTCGAGGATGCCGTCCTGTTCTTGTCTGGTGGTCTCCGGGCCTCCAATCTGGATCTCTTTCCACCATGCCTTCCCATCGTCCGCATTCGCCGGTCCCTCTTCTTCCTTTCCGCTGTCAGTTGCAGACGTCACATTATGCCCCACGACGTCTTGGAAGTCGACATGAAAGATTCTGGCGATAGGGCAATGTCGGTGCAACCTGACTGGGTGGTTGTGTGGGTTGACTACCCGGACTGGCACTCTCCCATTCTGGACTCGGGCCAATGTTCGGGCTACGGCGAAAGGTGGCTGACTGTCGTGTTCGTACGGCTCTAGAACGGCGTCGTACGCTCCTCCTCCTGGCCCAATTCTGGCCTTGCACCAGATGACATGTTCAGAGTTCGGCAGCAGTAGGACCGGTTGTCGATCGGTGACGCGGGCTTTGCCGACTTCTCCTCTTGCGTCTGCAAACTTCTGTTGGCCCTGCAGGACCCGCAGTGTATGCTGCATAGTCCTCTGCTCGTGGGGTTCCGCTCTCTTCATTTCTCTCTGGAGGGCTTCCACCATTTCTTCTGGGCAATGTTTGAGAATGTTCATTCCCAGGATTACTGGGGGGAGGTGCTCACATGATGTTGTAGTCACTAGGTAGCCTTGTCTCTTCAAGGTGGCTTGACCGATCTTTACGTCTGCCTCCCAGTAGCCCTGGTAATTGATTGGCTGGCCATTACTGGCTAACAGGTGGAGCCACGTCGTGGGGGGCATGACAATGTCTTTCCGCATCCAATGGCGGTCAAACTCTTCTAGTTTAATGGTGGAGACTTGGGAGCCTGTGTCCAGGAGTGCTTCCACTGCCACGCCATTGATGGTAATTGTCACGTGCGGGCATTCTCCCACGAAGCGGGGCCACCATTCTTGTTTCGGTGGACCTAATAACGGTTGTCTTCCCGAGGGTCGGTCCTCCTCCTCGGGGTTGCTTCGTTTAAATCACCCTGTGGGCAGTTCCTTTCAATATGTCCGCTTTGACGGCATCCACGGCAAATCGGCCTTCCGTCTTCATCGAATCGGTCGGTTGAGCGTCTTCCCGACTCTCTGGGTACACTCCACCGAGGCCGATCTCTCCTCTCTCGCTGCGGACGCCAGTCCCTGTGTCGGGTTTCACTCTGATCTAAGCGTTGCCCCATTCGCGCCAGACCTAGAGTCAGCTCGGTCAGCTTGTCATTGATGGCACTAAGGGGGTCGGGTACCGTTGGGGTTTGCACCTCTTGGAGGACTGTCCCCTTCTTCTTCGCCACTCTGTAAGGTACGACTTCGGAGTGATCTCCCACGTCGTCGTCTTCTGTTGTCACGTCCTCTTCAAAATCTGTATTTCGGTTTTGCCCTAGCACCTTCAGTGCCGACTCCTTGAACTCGGCGAAGCTACAGTCCTCTTTTTGTTTTCGCCACATGCGGAGTTGAGTACGGGTGGCTTCTTCTCTTGCCCCTTCAATGAAGAGGTCTATGAGCATTTCGTCAGCTTGCTGTATCTCCCTGGAGTCGACCGCTTGTGCAGCCTTCATGGCTTCTTGTAAGGCCAGCGCGAAGTCGCGCAGCGTCTCCCCGTGTTTCTGTCTTCTGGAATACAGTCTGTTTTTCACCACCGGTATTGTTTTGGAGTCGAACATATCCGCAAGTTTTTTGAATATTTTCTTCACAGTCGTTTTGTCGTCTTCTGGCCATGCCTTGACCTCTCTCCGCGCTGAGCCTTTCAGTTGTGCCAGTAGGATCTCTTTCTTCTGGCCTTCGTTTAGTCGATACAACTTGAACGTTGCCTCCATTCTGTCCCTGAATTCTTTCAGGGTGCTTGTGCCTTTGGTGCGTGGGTCTCCGGAGTATGTAGGTACCCACGCAGCCCCGAAATAGTACGGCATTGTGATTGGTGCCGCCATCGCTCCCGGTGGGTCTTCTTCTTCTGGTGGTATTGGGGGTAACCTCCGTCTCGGTGTTGGTACTGGGGGGGTTCCAGGCTCCGACATCTCGCCGATCCTGTTCGTAGACGCCAAGCTTATATGTGGTACACCGGAGAAGACGGCCAGTAACCCTTTACCTTGGGAGTCTTGAGCGCGACGTGTCCTTTCGGCCTGAGCCTCAGCCAAGACAGAAATGAGACTAAAATAGCGGTTCAAGGGTATTTATTAACAGCAACGGTAATACCTGAGCTGATAACCAGCGGGTTCACCCACAATAGTAATCAGGATAGCAAAGTGCAATTGGTCAGAGGCAAGGTTATAGAATAAGGCACAAATAACGATCTAATCAGTTCCCTAGTCAATTAACATATCTAAGGCAGGTAATGCTAAATCAATACATTCACCGTGACGGCAAAATATGACAATAACAGGTTATAACAAATTACTGCAGCACATCAATCAAAATAACATTTAGGACTACACATTAAGACTATACTGTAAACACGGTCACGTGACTGGGTACCCAGATACTTATACTAAACTGTCTTGGCGACAGCACCTATGCATAGGGGTTTAAGGTCCGTTGGAGGCCTCTGTGTTCCTACTGCGCAGGTTTTTATAACATAAAAGGGCAGTCCTGCGCGAATGAGTACAGGTAAAGCTGGCTTGAACAGTGTCCCGAATACATGGAATGTCACAATCTCCTTGGAAAATCTGGCAGGGGAATTCCTAGTTAAGCCACAAGATGGCGCTATTGGGCCTCTTTTGAGGCAATGTCTGCACTCTCTCTCTCTCCTGCGAGGGCTCCTATGTTACAGCACAGGGTCAGTCTTTACTCAATATGCACACTGAGTCTTTCAGGGGTTGTGGGTCTCTGCAGTGGTCAGTCAGTGCCCAACACTGTATGAGTCAGAGGGTAGTCTGGTGAAGGTCTTCCGCGTAGGCTCTGGGCTAACAGCTTGGGGGACAGTCCCTATAGTGGATCTATTCTGGGCCCGGGAGGATGCCCTGTCTCTGGGGCACTCCGGTGGGTATCTGGGCGACTCAGGTATGGCCAGGGTAGGCGGAGCTCGGCTGGATGGGGCTGCTGTACAGCACTTACGGTTAGGTGTCCGGGTCTACTGCTGGGCACCTTCAGACGGGCGGCTTCTGGGGTTGTCTGCCGTTGCTGGGTCTTGGCATTCTGCCGGGGGGACTGCGGCGCTGCTGGGGCCGCGTCACACGCTCCGGTGGCTCTGGTGCCCTGCGCCGGGTCTCCCTTTCTCTCCCCGCTGGCTGGTCTTCTGTGCGGGCTGCTCTTGGACACCGCTTGGGACTGAGCGGCACTGGTCCCCGTCGGCGATGCAGGAGACGCGGGCTGATGACGCGGCGGGTGCTGCTGCGGCTGGTCACTTGTGCTGCTGCGCTCACCTCGCCGGGAATCCTCTCCTTCACGCGCCTGGCCTCTCTTGCTGCAACGCTGGGGTCCTTCTCAGTTGGGGTCGTCTTCCACGCCACACGCTGCTGGATCTCTCCTGTCACAGGTAACAGGGGAAAAACGCTCTCCTCTTCTCAGCCAGCACACGCTCCTCCTCCCTCTCTTCGCGCTCTCTCAGCCCCACCAATCACAGGGCATCTCCTTTCGCGCTCTCTCCGTCCTGCAGGGTTAACCCCTTCAAGGTCTGTTGCACTTGGGCTGCGCAGAGTTGGGTTGCCTAGCAACCCTTCAGTGGGGCATTGTATGTTTGATGGGCTAGGGGAATGGTACCCCCCAGTCCTGGTACTAGCAGGGGCACCCTCCAAAGTCTGGGGTGTCACACTTCTCCTCCATGTCATATTTTATAAGTCACTCATTCCAGCATCCTAGGCAACTGCCTAATGGCATTGACAGTAGCTAAATTAGTGGCGTAGCTTGTGTAAGGCAGCCCCCGCCACTGCTTGGAGGAGCGGGGGCTGCGTGGGCGCCGGAAGCCTCTCACTCTAACCTGCAGAGCTGAGGTAAGGTCCGTCCTGTCTCACTCCGTCTCTCTCCCTCCCTTCCTCCCAGCAGCAGCAGCATTACAGGCAGGAAGTTCGTCTGTGTACACAGTACACACAACCTCCGTCCGCGCAGGCTGGGCAGCTAAGGAATCGTCCCTCTCCCTGCTTTCTGTTCTTGACTGTCCTGCTCCAGCGGCTGCCTTCTATTCCCCTGCACTCTGCACTCCGGTTACAGAGCCCTCCCTTTCTACAGGCTTCAGCACAGGAGCTGAACACAACAATAGGGTTAACTCTTTCAAAACCTGGTTTTCTACAGTGGTATGCAAAGCATTCAGTGTCTGTGTCATCACATGTCAGCATATTTGTGTCAGTGTCTGGGTGTCTGTATTATGTCTCTAGATATCAGCGTCTGTCAGCATCAGTGTCTCTATGTGCAGTCCGTGTGTCAGCGTATCCCTGTGTATAGGCGTCTTTCAGTGTCCATGTGTCAACATATGTGTCTGTGTCGGCGTCCATGTATCAACTTGTCAGCGCCCGTGTTTTAGAATCTGTCCATTTGTCAGTATCTGTCTGTTTGTCGCCGTCTGCGTGTCCATGTGTTAGCATCTGTCTGAGGGGCTGGGGGCATGCCAGAAGCTCATAGAGCGCTTAGCGTGCCTCCATAGTGATGAAAACGGGAGGCATGGCTTGTGGGAGCATTATTTCCAATAAGCCTTTCACCCTCTCAGTGAGGTCACACCCTTTTTCTGGCGGCAGTGCGACTTCGTCGACAGCGGACATCTCGCCCGAGTTCAGTGTAGTGCGAGATGTCTGCTGAATTCTGACGTTTTTTTAAAGGGGAATTAACTTACAAGGCAAAACCATGCCTTGTAAGTTAATTCCCCTTTAACCCCTTCACGACATTTGACGTATATATACGTCATGGTCGGGAAGTACTTCCCGACACATGACGTATATATACGTCATGACTTCTAACTGTCACTGCGTCTAGAGACGCAGTGACAGTTAGGTGATGTCTGCTGTCCCTGACAGCAGACATCCCCCCTCGCCGCCCAGGGGGGGCAGGGGTGCCCCCCCCGGTCGGCGATCGCTGTGATTGGCTGTTCAAATCTGAACAGCCATTCACAGCGTTTCCTGTGTTACCGGCGGCTAAGCCGCTCGGTAACACAGGGATCGGTGGTGATCGGTGCTGTCAGGTACAGCACCGATCACCACCGATGTGCAGCCCACCCCTCGCACCCGCCGGGCACTCACCCGGCAGCAGCAGCGGCTCCAACGGCTCCCCCGGAGCGTCTGGAGCGCACGCAGCGCTGCCCTCCTCCCCCCTCCCCCCCGCAGCAGCAGCAGCAGCATCAAGCTGCTGAAAAAGGTGTACAATAAAATATATGCACTGAAAATATATGTATATATATATATATATATATATATATATATACATACACACACACATATATATATATATATGTGTGTGTGTATATATATGTATATATATAAATATCTCCTATATATTTGGCTACATCTGTCACTCAAAGTGGGTGTCTGTGTCTATAACGCTCTGTTCCTGGACTTTCCTCTTAATGTGTGATTGCCTTCATCTGTGCTGAACACCTTTCTGAGAAATTAACCTGTTTAAAACAGGTGATGGCAATCATACATTAAGGGGAAGTCTAGAAACAGAGCATTGTGTCCCTCCTGGAGAGGGTCATGTTGGGAGGTATGTGACAGAGAACTAGCCCAGTGAGCCCACAGACAGTGCCAGACACCCACTGCCTTCCCATGTTGCCCAGCACTGCTACTCCACAGCCACCAGGTGAGCGCCCCCCTCCCGCGATTTGCGGCAAAACCTCCCCCCCGCGCCCACCCCCCCTCCCGCGATTCGCGGCAAAAACACCCGCTCCCCCGCGACCCCCCCACCGCGATTCGCAGCAAAAACACCCCCGCGACCCCCCCTCCCGCGATTCGCTGCAAAAAGAACCCCCCCACGACCCCTCCCGCAATTCGCGGCATAACCACCACCCCGCGACCCCCCCCCCCCCGCGAATCGCGGCAAACCCTCCCCCGTGACACCCCCCCCCCCCCCGATTCGCGGAACCCCCCCCCCCTCGCGACCTCCCTCCCGCGATTCACGGCAAAAAGAACCCCCCCGCGACCCCCCCTTGCACGATTGGCGGCACCCCCCTGCGACCCCCCTCCCGCGATTCGCGGCACCCCCCCGCAATTCGCAGCAGCCCCAGGATTAAATGGCACATGCAAAACACTGACATGGCTATGGTCGACAATGAAAAAGGTTGACATGAGTTTTTGAAGATTAATTTTTTCATATTCATTGTCATGTGTCGACATGGACACCAATGAAGTGGCACACTTATGTCAACATTTACATGTGTTGACCTTTCTGTGTTGATTTTTTCTTGTGGCGATTTGCGTCACACCCCCCCGCAACCCCCCCTCCCACGATTCGCGGCACCCCCCGTGACCCCCCACCTCCCGCAATTCGCGGCAACCCCCCACCGGAACCCCTGTCAACCCCGCCCTCCCGCGATTCGCGGCACCCACCCCCGCGACCCCCCCTCCCGCAATTCGCGGCACCCCCCCGTGATTTGCGGCAGCTCCAGAATTAAATTGCACATGGAAAACACTGACATGGCTATGGTCGACAATGAAAAAGGTTGACATGAGTTTTTGAAGTTTTTTTTTTCATTTTTTGAATGTTTTCATATTCATTCTCATGTGTCGACATGGACACCAATGAAGTGCCACACTTATGTCAACATTTACATGTGTTGACCTTTCTGTGTTGGTTTTTTTTCTTGTGGCGATTCGCGTCACACCCCCCCGCAACCCCCCCTCCCGCGATTCGCGGCACCCCCCGTGACCCCCCACCTCCCGCAATTCGCGGCATCCCCCCACCGGAACCCCTGTGAACCCCGCCCTCCCGCGATTCGCGGCACCCACCCCCGCGACCCCCCCTCCCGCAATTCGCGGCACCCCCCCGTGATTTGCGGCAGCTCCAGAATTAAATTGCACATGGAAAACACTGACATGGCTATGGTCGACAATGAAAAAGGTTGACATGAGTTTTTGAAGTCTTTTTGTCATTTTTTGAATATTTTCATATTCATTCTCATGTGTCGACATGGACACCAATGAAGTGCCACACTTATGTCAACATTTACATGTGTTGACCTTTCTGTGTTGATTTTTTTCTTGTGGCGATTCGCGTCACACCCCCCGCAACCCCCCCTCCGGCGATTCGCGACACCCCGGCACCCCCCCGGCACCCCCCCGCGACCCCCCCCTCCCGCAATTCGCGGCAACCCCCCACCGGAAACTCCCATGAACCCCGCTCTCCCGCGATTCGCGGCACCCACCCCCCGCAACCCCCCCCTCCCGCAAATCGCGGCACCCCCCGCGATTCGCGGCAGCCCCAGGATTAAATGGCACATGCAAAACACTGACATGGCTATGGTCGACAATGAAAAAGGTTGACATGAGTTTTTGAAGTTTTTTTTTTTATTTTTTAATGTTTTCATATTCATTCTCATGTGTCGACATGGACACCAATGAAGTGCCACACTTATGTCAACATTTACATGTGTTGACCTTTCTGTGTTGATTTTTTCTTGTGGCGATTCGCGTCACACACCCCCCACCCCCCCGCAACCCCCACTCCCGCGATTCACGGCACACACACACACCCCCGCGATTCTCGGCACCCCACCCCGTGACCCCCCCTCCCGTGATTCACGGCACACCCCCCGCGACCCCCCCTACCATGATTCGCCGCAACCCCCGCCCCCGTAACCCCCCTCCCGCGATTTGCGGCAACCCACCCCGCGACCCCCCTCCCGCGATTCTCTGCAATCCCTCCCCTCCCGTGATTCGCAGCATCCACCCCCCCACAACCCCCCCTCCTGCAATTCGCGGCACCCCCCGCGACCCCCCCTCCTGCAATTCGCGGCACCCTCCGCGACCCCCCCTCCCGCGATTCGCGGCACCCTCCGCGACCCCCCCTCCAGGGCATCTTTCATACAATTCTAACCATATTTCTCATATACAAACGTTCACAAATTAAGGGGGCGCAGCCCCTTACGACGGTGTGAAGAGCGCCCGTAGGGCGCGATGAATCACCTAGTATATATATATACATATATACACACATATATATATATATATATATATATATATGTGTGTGTGTGTGTGTGTGTGTGTATATACCCCACCGATCGCCAGCCCCCCCCCCCCCCTCCCACCCGGCAGCCCCCCTCCCTCCCACCCACCCGGCTGCCGCAGCGCCAGCACCCCTCCCACCCCCCCGCCAGCCGCAGCGCCAGCCCCCCTCCCAAAGCTGGTGACTAAAATGGGGTCACTTGTGGGGGGGTTCCACTGTATTGGTGCTTCGGGGGTCTTGCTAATGCGACATAGCACCCACCATTCATTCCGCCACCAAAAATCACTCCTTCCCTTCTGAGTCCTGCCATGCACCCAACTGGTATTTTTTGGTCACACGTGAGGCATTGCCGTACTCGGGAGAAATTGGGGCACAGATTTTGGGGTGCTTTGTCTCCTTCATTCCTTGTGAAAATAAAAAATTTTGAGCCAGAACTGCATTTTTCTGTAAAAAATTACATTTTTTTACACAAAAATGCAGATCTGGCTCAAAATTTTTCATTTTCACAAGGAATGAAGGAGACAAAGCACCCCAAAATCTGTGCCCCAATTTCTCCCGAGTACGGCAATGCCTCATGTGTGACCAAAAAATACCAGTTGGGTGCATGGCAGGACTCAGAAGGGAAGGAGTGATTTTTGGATTTTGCAGCACAGATTCTGGTTGAATGACCCCCGAAACACCCATACAGTGGAACCCCCCCACAAGTGACCCCATTTTGCAAACTACACCCTTCAGGGAATTCATCAAGGGGTATAGTGTACATTTCAAACCCCCCGGGGTTTCACCAATTTTGATACAACTGAGCTGTGAAAATGAAAAATTTATTTTTTTTCATTTTCACTGCCCAGTTGTACCACAATTGGTGAAACCCCTGGGGGTTTGAAATGTACACTATACCCCTAGATGAATTCCCTGAAGGGTGTAGTTTGCAAAATGGGGTCACTTGTGGGGGGGGTACCTAACTTTTAGCATCTTATGGTGCCTAGAAACCTACATTGTGCCTAAAAAATAATCTCATAAAAAGGAGGCTCCAAAATCAAGTAGGTGCTCCTTCTATTATGAAGCCTGTGGTTTGGTCACCGTGCACACTAGGGCCACATATAGGATATTTATGAAAACCAAAGAATTGGGGGAATCAATTTTTAGTCACATTTCTCTAGTAAAATCTACTGTGTTCCTTAGAAAAATGTATTAAAATTGCAAATCTGCAAAAAAAATGAAATTTTGAAATTTCACCTACACTTTCTTTTAATTTCTGTGAAACACCTAAAGGGTTAACAAACTTCCAAAATGCTGTTTTGAATACTGTGAGGGGTGCAGTTTTTGAAATGGCATCATTTATGGGGGTGTCTCACATACAAGTCACTCAAAGTCACATCATAACTGACCTGGTCCCTAAAAAAATCAGAGTTTGAAATTTTCTTGAAAATTTGAGAATTTGCTATTCATATTTTAAGCCTCCTAGTGTCCAAAAAAATGAAAATGAGGTTGAAATAATGATGGCAACATAAAGTAGACATATGGTCTATGTTAGTTATTCACTATTTTGAGTGGTAAGATTATTTGTCTCACAAGCAGAAAATTTAACATTTTGCAAATCGCAAAATTTTCCATTTTTTTACGACATTTTGGTATTTTTCACAAAAAAACACAGACTGTATCGACGAAAATTTACCACTAACTTGAAGTACAATGTGTCACGAGAAAACAATCTCAAAATCACTGGGATAAGTAAAAGCAAAAAAAGTTATCCCCACTTAAGTGATACATGCCAGATTTGAAAAAAAGGGCTCTGTCAGGAAGGCAAAAACTGGCTCTGTCATGAAGGGGTTAAAAAACATCAGAATTCAGCGGATATCTCGCACTGCACTGAACTCGGGCAGCATGAAATTCCGGCCATAGTGTAAGGTGCATTTAGATTTGTGGAGTATAAGTTTAATGACGGCATATAGTGCAAGGGGCATTATGATGTGTGACGTAATGTTTAAGGGGCATGGGGGGGGGGGGGGGCGCCAGAAACTTTTTTGGCTGGGGGGGAGCAAAATTTATAGTTACGCCACTGAGCTAAATTAATTAATTAGTGTAATGTAAGCATGCCAAATATCATTGTATGCGACTGTATCAGCAAACCAAATAATGTTACACTATGGGGGTTATTCTGTTTGGTACGGTGGAACCGTATACGGGCGGATCTGGCTTTTTTTTTCATCTGCGCATGTGTATCTTTCGCAATGCGCATGTGCGGCGACCTCACACCGCTCACGGACGGGTCTCTCCGTGCGAAAAAACCTGTCCGCAAGAACACGGTCATTGTGGGCAGCATGTGGGCATTTTTATGGGAGCGGCCGGAATAATGAGGGAAACTGGGCGTACACGGGGGTGTGCACAGAAAATGCACGGTGCCACAACCGCCTCGATCGTCGAACGCACCGTGAATTTTGGCCCAAAGATTGCTCATGACCACCCCTAGAGCTACCGCATGAGAGCGGACGCCTGGGTCTGCTAATTAACGCTGATTACTACTCACACACATACACCTGAATGTAATAAGCAATGCTGCAGGCTATTACGTGAAATCCATTGTTTCACTACCTGCAAGCCACACACAGCCCTCAAACACATTGGAAGCTTATCTTTCTACACTTCTCAACATGTAAAGTTTGGTTTAATTTTAGATAATATTCATTCTAATACCTGGTATATATGTCCAGGTAGTTATTTTATAACTATCTACACCCATTCAGAAAGTGTTTTTTTCTACTTTAAAAAGCAGGACACTCAATTCACAGAAGTCGACATGTGTCAACTTTTTCACTGTAACACAAACAGGCAAGTTTTTTAATATGAAAAAGACACATAAACCACTTCTAATACCCCTTTCACATTGCACTTTTAAAACGGGATATTGCCGTTTTTTTCCCATTTTAAAACGTTTAAGGCTGCAATGTGAAAGTGCCAAAGTTGATTTACAGGTTAAAGATAACCGGTATTTCAACACGGTTAAAAAGCAGTGTCCTACACGTTTTAAAGCCGTGTTTTAGGCAGTGTGAATGGCTCTATTTCAATGGCTTGAAACATGTCCCTTGGGGGTTAAACGGGTTGAATTTTGAATGGTATAAAATTATTTTTAAAACGGTTTTCACCTGCAATGTGAAAGGTCTCAAGGCTCAGACCCGTTTTAAAGTCCCATTTAAGAATACCGTGTCATTACCCTTTTCTGCAATGTGAAAGCAGTATAAGAGCAACAATGATGTTTTTGGACTCAATTTCTACTTGCAATGGTGGAGCAATGTCCTAAGGCCAGGGGCGTAACTATAGCACCGCAGCCCCCGTCACCGCGGGGGGCGCTGGGCATGTGGGGGCACCGGGGGCTGCGGTGCTATAGTTACCCCCCCCCAATCCCCCGCAGACTTACGTAGCTCGCTGGTCCCGGCGGCTCCGTTCTTCTGATGAGGACCACCACAAAATGGCCGCCCCCATATAGCACACTGTTCTCTGAAACTGTCTGCTGTATGGGGGCGGCTATTTTGTGGTGGTCCTCAGCAGAAGAATGGAGCCGCCGGGACCAGCGCAGCGCGATAGGTAAGACTGCGGGGGAGAGGGTTAGCATAGGCGACGGGGCGGCCGGGGGGGCTGCTTGACGGGGCGGTGGCGGCGGGGGGTGGGTATGGGCGCCCCCCCCTAACGGCGGGGGGGCGCCCAAAACGTAGCTACGCCACTGCCTAAGGCCATGGCCACTATTTTGCACACAATCTGTATTTTTTTCCCCAAGAACATACATTATACACTTTCATATCTGCTATGAACTTTATGTAGCACACTCTGTATGTAAGATGCCACCAAGCACATTATTGCAATCACATATCTCTAACAAAGGATCCCAACATCTGACTATCACACTCTAAAGTCTTATTTTGAACAATATTAGAACATGTTTGCATGTGGCGTACGCTCAGATATACGGAAGGTGTCTGTGGGAAAACGGACGAGATCCGTCCGTGCACTGTGGCGTACGCTCTGATGTACGCCAGGTATCGGTGGCTAAGAGGGAGCTCTGTCCGTACACGGTGGCGTACGCTCAAGTGAACGCCACTCCTCATTGTCGGTGTTTATGACGTCCGTGTGCGGCTGTTCTGTGGGCGGACTTACGCTCACCGTGAGCGTACGGAAAGCGCACGGTGTGACGGACCTTACGTACGTTTCACCATACCAAACAGAATAACCCCCTATGAGGATGGAAAACACAGTAGCATAACACAGAAGCATATGATTTTAATCAACAAAAACTGCTTGTGCATCAGATTCACATAGCAAACAAATAATTTTTTAAATGTTTATTTGTTAGAAATTAGCTCTAATTTTGTACTTGTAAGTGAATTTGAATTTGCTGAATGTAACTTACCCCAAACAAAACCAACTCTAATTATGTCAGACTTTATAGAGCTGTTTTGTGTGCAACTAACTCCTAATACAGTGGTTCCCAAACTTTCTCAACCAGGGCATTCTAGAATATCAGCATTTGTTCAAGGCACCCCTAGTCAAAAAGATCATTTGGATAAATAAAAAAATTAAATAAATTGTTCTTAACTGTAATGTAAGCTTGCGAGCAGGGCCCTCCTACATTTTGACTGTCTGTAAATACCCTGTTTGTTCTATCACTGTCTCCTTTGTAAAGCATGGAATATGCTGCACTATTTAAGAAACTTTTAATAAATAAATAACTGTCACCCTCCAGTTCAGTTATGTGGTGGGGAACATAGCTGTGGTTCTAATTGTCCATACATTTTATGATTGGTAGCCACCAGCACTGGTTTTGCCTATCACTTTGAGCATAAATAATTTGTTTTGGTTGTGGACCCCAAAGCAGAGGCACTCTTGCAAACATGCTGAGGCACCCCAGGTTGCCTAGGCACACACCGTTTGGGAACTGTCCTAATACATAGACCGAGTTGTATATTTAACATCAGCAAAACATTTGGATCCGTATTTTTACCAGCAACTCTTATTTGGAGCCGTAAACATCCGACTTTTGTTGAACTCGGATATACAGTATTAGCCTGCTTTGTAAAATGTCCAGCTTTTGTGGAAAAATTGGATATTTCAACAAATTTGTACCAAAATTGTCTCCCATTAGCATAGGCGAATCTAGAATTATGGTAATGGGTGGTCCCAGATCCATACACAATAGTAGGGGGACCTTTGCGCGGCGAAAAGGGGGCGTGGTCTCATGGGAAGGAGGCATGGCATCACATAAAGGGGTGTGGTATTACACTTTCAACCATACATAGTAACAGGGCCGGTGCAAGGCACCGGAGCGCCCCAGGCGAGTCGGGGTGGGGGCGCCCCGGTGCCGGGGGGGGTGTACCTGTCCTGCGGCTGTGTATATAAAGCTTGCGGTGGCGGCGGGTCCCCTGCAGTCAAGAAATAACGAGCGCTATCCGCCTGGCTACGCGGAAGCGCTTCTGTTGTGAAAACACTGGCCGCACGGTGCACGCTGATTGGCTGAATCTCAGCCAATCAGCGTGCGGCTAGTGTTTCCGCGTAGCCAGGCGGATAGCGCTCATTATTTCTTGACTGCAGGGACCCCCCGCTGCCGCCGCCGCAAGCTTTATATACACAGCCACAGGACAGGTACCCCCGCGGCATGGGGGGGGGGGGCGAAATGCCGCCCTCCAGTGGCCGGCGCCCTAGCCAAATGCCTAGATTTGCCTAGTGGTGGCGCCGGCCCTGCATAGTAATGCCCATTACACATTTTAGCAAACTCCGTAATACTCATTACACAAAGCCACACGCCGTAATGCCAATTACACATAAGGCCACACACCATAATGCCCATTACACATTGTGCCACACATCATGATGCCCATTACATACTATATAACAAACCGTAATGCCCATTACATATTTGCCACATAAGTGCTGCTTACCTACGTGCTCATTGCTAGGGGGTTCTTGCTTGATGGCACCATAGTACCCATTACACATGATGCCGCAAAACATAGTACCCATTACACATGATGCCACACACCATAGTACCCATTACACATGATGCCGCGCACCATAGTACCCATTACACATGATGCTGCACACATAATGTCCCTTACACATGATGCTGCACATATAAAGCTGCTTACACATGATGCTGCACACCATAATGACCCTTACACATTAAGCCACACATTATGCGTAATGCCCCCACATACCGCCACTTGTAGTGTCCCTTAAGCAATGCCCCCAAAAGTGCCACGTACTGTAAATTTTTATATGAGCCTTCGCTGCTGCCGCAGGGAGCGATGGAGAGCGGGGCAGCTGCTTCTATGGGGAAAGGAGCAGAGAGCAGCGCAGAGCATGCTCCTACTCCCCTCCTGGTGTCCTCTCTAGCCGAGTGGACATTTGAAATATTGTGCGCGCTGTTGTTGTGCGTGACGTCGGGGGGAGCACGCCGGGCGCCGGCACCACATGATTAAAGGGGGGGGCGGGCTGAGGTGAAAGCGGGGAGAAGAATTGGAGCGGAAGCTGCAGGGGTGACAGTCATTGACAGCTGGGCACAGAGCAGGGGGCTGCCCGGCTGTATTCAGAGCACTGCAGGTCACGGCTGTTTGAAATAATACCCCTTTCACAACAGAAAATGCAGGGATTAAACCAGGAATATGGTCCCAGGATCATGCAGGGACATTCCCAGGCTGACCCCTTATACACCAGCCTAGTCCCTGCATTTTCTGGTGTGAGGGGGAGAGACAACCACTCCCCTCTCCCTACCCCCCTTTAAACAACCAGCTATATCTTCGGAACCAACTGACCCATTACATGAGACCAGTATCATATTAAAGAACTTTTGAGTTGGCTTCGAATGATTTTGGTCCCGTGAAACTGGGCTGTTTGGTTCCAGAGAAATCTCTCCTCAAAGAACATAGTCATGAAATTACATTTAAGAAATGAAATAAAACGGTTTAACCTCAATATCCCTGGAACCAATTAACCCATATGGACAGGGCCAGTCGGGGTGGGGGCGCCCCGGTGCCGGGGGAGGTGTGGGGGGGTACCTGTCCTGCGGCGCTGTGTAGTTAAAGCTGGCGGCCGCGGCGGCGGCAGCGGGGGTCCCTGCCGTCAATAAGAAGAAATAACCAGCGCTATCCGCCGGGCTATGCGGAAGCGCTTCTGTTGTGAAAACCCTGTCCGCACAGCCAATCAGCGTGCGGACAGGGTTTTCACAACAGAAGCGCTTCCGCATAGCCCGGCGGATAGCGCTGGTTATTTCTTCTTATTGACGGCAGGGACCCCCCCCTGCCGCCGCCGCCGCCAGCTTTAACTACACAGCGCCGCAGGACAGGTACCCCCGTGGCATGGGGGGCAAAATGCCGCCCTGCATATGGATCCAGATTGGTATCAGATTGAAGGCCCAGCGATTTGGGTTCGACTGAGATCAACCTCGAGCTTCAGTGATGCCGAAGGGGGAACTGGCAGCCGTTGAACTGGGTGGGGGTCGGAATTAGCGGGTCCCATGTTATCCTATAGGGAAAATGTTCCAGCTTTGCCTGGCGGTATCTCCGGTTCCCAGGGGGCTGGAGACACGGGGCTGGGCTCGTTGGAAAGCCCCATCCCTCAGCTACAAAGTGGGCTAATGGATGGTCCTGTGCACCCCCGGACCACCCCCTAGATTCTCCTATGCCCATTACATCACAACCATTGTCTCAGAACTGCTAATATTTTACACATTACCTCAGCCGGTCAATATAGTATTTCCTGAATGAGCGAGCAGGTATTTGATCTGAAGATGAACACGAAAGATCTCCCAGGAGATTAAAATGACAAATAACCTACAAAGGGGAGAACTCATAGATAGGATGTATAACACAGGGGTCTTTTCCAATAAAAGGATAAAATATAGGGCGAAATGTAATGGGGTGCGGGGGGGTTTTTTGCGTTTCTTTTTCTCGCAAAAACTGCCGTTTTCGGGCATTTCCCGAAAATCGCATATTTTATAGGGTGCGATTCGCGGCAAAAAAATCGCACTTTTTGCCGCGAAATCGCACATTTTGAAGTGGCGATTTTTAGTCACACTTCAATTCGCATCCAGAAGTTTTCCCATTGGAAAGCATCTAACTTGCACATGTAATAGGGTGCGATTTTTGGTAAAGGTTACCAACAATCGCAAAAAAATTAGACCAGGTTCTGGCTGGCGAATTTGACAGAATCATGCACAGATCATTGTGATCTGTGCATTGTCCTGTCCAAAAAAAGGGTTAAAAAAAAACTGGAAAAAAAACTGCGTGGGGTCCCCCCTCCTGAGCATAACCAGCCCGGGCTGAAAGAGCCTGGTTTCATAAAATCACAGGAACAAACAAGTCGGGGTTCCGTGGATTTTATAAAACCAGCAACCGGTCCTGGTTCCCAAGATACGGGGGACAAAATGACTAGGGTTCCCCCGTATTTCAAGAACCAGCACAGGGCCCAACCAGCCAGCAGGGTAATGCCACAGCCGGGGGAGACTTTTTATACAAGTCCCCCCGGCAAAGCATTCATCCCCCTGACCGGTCAGCATGGGCAGGGGTCCTGGGGGAGTGGGGACCCCCCCCCAAGAAGGGGTCCCCCCCTCCAGAACTTACCTGCCCATGCTGAAGCCTGTCTCTGCCATCTGAAACATCTCTGCGCCTCTCATTCCAATCGTGTACCGGCGGCGGAGACAGAGAAGATGGAGAAGATGTCGGTATGTTCGTCAGAGGACCTGGGTGAGTAGGATTTCCTTCCACAGGTCCCCCATGGATTTCTTCGGATCCAGGACCCCGGACTCTTCAGCCCTGGAGCCCTGGACCCGGACCAGCCCCGGAACCAAGCCACCGGACCGGACCCAGGGACCTACCGATGGGCTCAAGATAGGTAAGTATCAGTATGTGTGAGCTTTGTATGTATTAAAGTTTTATTTTAAATGTATGTCAGTGTGTTTATTTAATTATTTATTTTACTGTGGAACTACAAGTGTCAGCAGGGCCCTTTAATGCCCCGCATGCTGGGACTTGTGGTTCTCCAAGCCCCAGCATGTGGGAAAGGCTTGCTGGGACTCATAGTTCCATGGTATAAGATAATAGTTTTTCATCTATTTTTTTACACCATTTATAAGCTGGATGCCCACCGCCCAGGGGCATCGAGGACAGCCCCGGGCTTCAGCATGGGCAGGTAAGTTCTGGAGGGGGGGACCCCTTCTTTGGGGGGGGTTCCCCACTCCCCCAGGACCCCTGCCCATGCTGACCGGTCAGGGGGATGAATGCTTTGGCCGGGGGGACTTGTATAAAAAGTTTCCCCCCGGCTGTGGCATTACCCTGCTGGCTGGTTGGGCCTGGTGCTGGTTCTTGAAATACGGGGGACCCCTAGTCATTTTGTCCCCTGTATTTTGGGAACCAGGACCGGCCCTTGAGCCTGGTGTTGGTTTTATAAAATCCACGGAACCCCGACTTATGAAACCAGGCTCTTTCAGCCCGGGGCTGGTTATGCTCAGGAGGGGGGACCCCACGCAGTTTTTTTCCCGTTTTTTTTTTTACACAAAATTGCATGTTTTAAAATGACTGAAAATGCGCACATTTTCATGAGTAAAAATCGCCCTAAATCGCACCCTATTGCACTTTTTTGCCGCAAATTTGCATCTCATTACATATGCGAATTTGCGGCAAAAAATGCGATTTTCTTTTAATGTGCGATTTGGTGCGATGTTTTGTCCACTGTAAACAAAATGCATACAGACCACAGGTTGTGGTTGACCAAAATTTCCCAAAAAGGGGTGGGATGGAGATGGGTTGATCATACAGATCAACATCTGACAAAGCAATCCATAAGTCATAAAACGGTTTGTCAGTCTTTTTACCCAGCTATTAGAGCAAGCCATTTTCAATGCTTTTATTTTATATAATAAATAAAAGTGACAACAACTATCAACAATTTGGATGGCAGAAGTGATGACCATTTTACAGAGCCCTCCACATTAAGACACTGTCATTTGGCTAACAGAGAGGTAATGACCAGATTTTTCCGAGACGCAATCCAGCAACAAAATGTGCTGTGTACTGCCACCCACCCAGTAATGCCACTGGTGTGCTGTGCATGTGAGCCCCACTCACTAAACTTACCTACCATGGGGGATGTCGCCAACTCAGAACACATTTCTGTGACAATGGAGGTTTGCCATTCTTCTGGAGATAAATGCAATAGAGATATCGGTGGGAAAATGATCCAAGTGGGGGCTTGCATGGACACTGCACAAGGGCTCCTCACCTCTTAAGTTGCTCCTGCGTAATGTGTATACTTTGTGTACAGTCCAGTCCCACCTCCTGTCATCTATAGATTGTAAGCTTGCAGCAGGGCCCTCTAACCCCCAAGTCTGTCTGTTATTACCCAGTTTGTTTTATCACTGTCTACTATTGTAAAGCGCAACGGAATCTGCTGAGCTATATAAGAAACTGTAAATAAATAAATAAATAAATAAAAATTTACTGGTGCATCTGCTCCCTTTACTTCCATGACAAGAGATACACATTTGAAACGTATGCAGAGTTTGTCACATTACACATATGTGTTGATATATGCAACTTTATTCTGAGGATGCAATTTATTTTTGTTTCTGCTTCCAACTCTGAATGACGCCCTGTACAAATGTCACTGCAACAGATATTAGTATATATTAAATGCCAAAATGTTCATTCAATCACTAGTAAGTACAGTATATATCTATGTATTATGCTTTGAGTCACAGTTTTGTGGTATTATATTGGTATTATTGTTGTAGTAAGTCTTCTATTATTAACTGCATTATGTGAGTTTATTAATATGTTTATTAATATGCATTATTGTTTTCTTTATGCTTTTTCAGAGTCAAATAATGACACTAGAGAGAACATCTATGAAAATACTTTTGCAGAAGAATCAACTGTATGACAATTTTTAATATAATTAGAAATAAAATAAAATATTCTTATTTTTATATAATAAGTCAGCCTGTACGAGATGGTTTTAATAAATTATTAATTCTTCAGTATTCTGTCACTTCTATATATTACCCAAGAGCCAGCTTAATTCACTTTACAATATTTAAAATGACTTTTGTTTGTATTGTAATCCATCTCCTGTCCATGACCAGTAATTCTCTTATAAGATTACTGAACTAGAAATGGTTTTGTGGCTGTAATCTTAACACTTTAAATTCTAATTGTATTGTGTTCAGTGTGTGCATGTAAGAATTTACTATTAGGTTTCAATATAATGTTAAAGTTCTGTAATAATCTAATAATCAGATCCAACTCACCATTTTATGGTCTATTTTATTTTGTAAAGCAGACACATAAAAACTCTATATGCACATAAAATGGAGAAATCTTCTATCAGTATTAAGCTCTCAATGAACCAATCACAAATGGCTCACTAGTGCTGGCACTTGCTCTTGACCACCTACAAACAAAATGTCTTTCACACTCTTATCTGTGGCAAATGCAGGATTTTTAGAGGGGGGTTTCCAAATGTAATCCAAAGTATCCCACTCTGTAGCACATTGGAGTAAGTAAGAGTCTGGGGGGTGTGGTAGCAGTCATGAAAATTAGTATTTTGATACATTGGTTACAGTATTAATATTTAACAGTACAGATGGTCTATAGTATAGGCTGTTTCAAAGATGCAAATAAAATAAGTGGCCAGGAAAAGGTTAAACATGCCATAATAAATACACAGACATAATAGAACCAGTACTGCACTTGCTAAGCTCACATTCTCCCACCTCTCGATAAGGCTCCTGTCTCTTCCTCCTGGCAGCTACTCTCTAGTCTATTACAATTTTGAGGGCTCAGATCCACACACACACACAGACAGGAAACTTGGTAGAAGAAGCTGCTCCCACGGGGCATGTGCAGCAGTTCTGCTTTTTCCCTTATACTGATATGGTGGCAGCTCGATTTATCATATTATATATCAGTGCTATTGTTGTCATCATTTAAGGCACTTGCCAAGAGATGGCATCCAGAAACCCCCCTGCATTTGCCTATGCTTATATGGTGGTGTGCTGATCTGCATTCAGGCAATGTTAGCACGCATAGATGCCACAATCACAAAAATCTGTGCATCTGCAAATGTGCCCATATAATTTTCAGTGCACAAATGAATGTATACTTTGCAAACAGTTGTAAGTATCTCTCAAACCCAGATAGCTTTATATTTAAATTGAATCAAATGTATGATACAGAATATTAAATAAATGTAAAATATAGGTATGTGATTATAATGCAAACATAAGTTTGCAAAATGTAATAGTAATGCTTGTTATATATTTATTTTTATGTATTCAAATGTGTCTGTCTGTCTGTTTCAAGTTGGCACAAGAACTACTGAAACTATTTTTATAATGCATCATTTTGTATTAGAAATTCCTAGAAATAATCTGCACTTTGTTTTATCTTGACACATCAAGTTACAGCTGAGCAATAACAAAAGCAAAATTTGAAATCTTGCGCCAGCTTGCAGAGCAGCAGCCAATCAAGAGCCATTACTCCCGGTTGGCTGCTGGACCGCGAACAAGAGTGATATTTGAAATAAACGTGGACCTGCTCATTAAGCTGGCTCTCTCCCAGTGCGCATCTCCCTCCTAACTCCTGTTCCTGGCCCTGTACATTAGATGGCAGAGTGGCTTGGGAGGCACATGGCACCCTGCCCCCCAGCACAGCCCGCCAATGGATGGGGGAGGTGGTTGAGGCTTGTGTTCACTTGCAGAGCAGATAATGAGAACATCTGTAGTGCTGACAGTTGCACGGTCAGTCACATGTGAGCGTGCAATGATGACGCATGCCAGTTTAGGCATAACTATGTTAACATCTTCACAGTAAAAAGGTGAATGTCTTCTTCAGAATATTACTTGTAACGTCACTAATACCCCTTTTCCATCAAATTTCGACCTGAGATTTTAACAGGTCTCCACTGTTCTGTCCACATTTCCACTCCACTGTGTTCAGGGTTTTCCCCAGGTAGACACTATTTTCACTAAAAAGGGTGGGTGGGCACCGGCTGGTGGGTGGACAGGCAGTGGTGGGCAGGTAACCGGCGGGTACGCAGCAGCGGGTGGACAGCAGTGGGCAGATAACCAGAGGTTAGGTATCTGATGGAGTGGAAAGCAGCGAGATGGGCAGTGTGAGATGGCTGCATAATGGACTAGCCACCCTGCGTTTATGTGCAAAAACCCAGGATTTTCATGTCAGTGGAAAAGGGGTATAAGATGTCTGGATAAAACCTCCCTTTTCTGTTTCATTCCTAGAATGTTTGGTCATGTTTGGTCACTGTGAAACAAAATGTAAATGTTCATTTATTAAAAATCTTAAATCTACAAAAGTTCTACACAGATTGCTTTGAAATTTGGACACAACGTTGCATTTGTATACGTGCATGTTTGTATATACATACTATTATATAAATGATGAAATTGCACAGTATCAGGCTGGAAGATACATAAGCAGCAATGAAGCGGTATGGCGAATTCTTTAATTTCCCATACATGAACGAAGTCCAGCTGTTGTTTACTTAGCAGTACATCTAGAAAATGTACACTGCATTTATTTCACAGCTGCAAGTGTGCAACAAGCACATCGCCGGCTATCGCACACATAATTATCGCATATGCACACACATAATTATCGCAAAGGACAGCTCTTGCATTAAGAGCTGTCATTTGCTTTGTGGCCAGTAATGTGCGGTAGGTCCCCAGCGGCTCTCCCTCCCTCCCTAACCCGGTGGCTGTTACCCTCATGCTGGCTGGCTGCTCCTCCTCCCTGCACCCAGAAGGGGATGTAGGGGCTAGGGAGGAGGAGGCCACTGGTCTGGCCAGCACAGCATAGTGCTGCCCAGACAAAAGTGAGGGGAGGTCGGCAGGGGGTGTCATAGGGCGATGGGGGTCACGGTTAGAAGCCAATAGGCTTCTATGGGGTATCTCCAGCTTTTGTTAGTTCACAGCTGTAAATCTGCAACAAGCACATCTCCAGATACCGCACAAATAATTATCGCACTGGCCGTCGGGCATGACTCCGCCTCCTCCTCCCTGCACCCGGAAGGGGATGTAGGGCTAGGGAGGAGGAGGACGCTGCTCCAGCCAGCACAGCATTGTGCTTCCCAGACAAAAAGGAGGGGAGGGGGGTCAGCGTGGGGTGCCAGGGGTCAGTACCGGGCAGAGGCGGTTGTGGTAAGAAACCCATAGGCTTCTATGTTGCGTGTTCAAGAGTCTGCAAACCAGACAATCTCTATATCTGCACAGACAATGAAACAACAAAAAATATTGTATACCAACAAGCATTGTAAAATGAAACATATTACAAATGTGCGCTTTCTCTTTTCTTTCTTTTTCATTTAACCAGACTGAGCCACAGCAACGCGTGGCCAGGTACAGCTAGTATTTTAATAAACATTTATTGAAATACTATAAAACGTATATCTCTTCATTGATAGTTTTAAAGAAAATTTAATTGATGAATTTATGACTGATTGACTGCTTGTATTGTTGGTTGTCCATCTGTAACCTTATGCAAATGCCACTCCAAAGCCTTACCCTCTGGAATTCATGCATATGAATGTGCAAGGACTGAGACGCCCACTGTCGACATCAAAAGGGTGCGTGTGTCTTTAGACCATCATCAAGACTTGCACCAGCTCTATGGCAGGTGGGGTTTCTCAGTCTGAGTATGGCCTTATAAGAGAGTGGTTGAGTGCCTGTGCATGCAACCACTTTCACTGCCACCCCTGCAACACTCCCATATCATACCCATAAGGTTAACCATCTCCATTCTCGCACTAAGCCATTTCCCAGTCACCACCCAGGAATGTCCAGACCTTTACCAGGACTTTCTTACTTTTTTTCTTGGTTGAAACAGCCTTTTTGTGAGTACAAGCATGCACCACAGGAGCATTTCGGAATTTTCATGCACAAGTGGTAGGAAACAATCCCCCAACTACATGAATATTGGTATTGAGCTTGGCTCTGAATCAGGCTCAGTATGTTCTTGTATACCGTATTTTCGATATGGTGCTCTGCAGGGGTGTAACTAGATATTCATAGGCCCCATAGCAAAAGTTTGTAAGGGCCCCTATTTAGCAACTATTTAAATGTATGTAAAACATATTACTTTACAGTAAAGATGGGCTCCCTTCAGCTCTGGGACCCATAGCAGCTGCACCCCTTGCACCTATGGTAATTACGCCCTTGGCGCTCTGATTTCTGGAAAGACACAAGGTCTCAAGCAAAAGGTCCTTTCCTTGTACAGTATTTTAATCCCTCATTCTGAATGAACGTGACCATGAAATATATCTGTTTATAGAAATTCTGATTTTTTAGTAGGTAACATTAGAAGAAAAGATAACTGAATTTACTGTTAAAAAAATGATATACAAGACAGAGAGCATTTTTGTGACCACTAGTATTCATTATATCACCCCAGTTCTGGGGGTATTTAATGAAGATAAACCAAATTTACAGTATGGTCATTCTACAATGCATACCTCAGAAATGTCTAGTGCTGTTACAATGCAGACCCATAAAATCTCTGATGGCTTTATAATGCACACCTCCCCTAATTCCTGGTGACCTTCCAATAGACCACAGACCTCTTGTGTCTTTATAGTTATTCAATGTATTTAAAGTCACTCTGTTCCAGCATCCACCAATTTTTAAGACCTATCATTGCATAGATTAGTGAATTAGGAGCTGAATCATTAGCATTATTTTCACTGAAATAATGTAAAAAAAAGGGTATTTTCACCTGAATGCATTAAAGGGCTTTTGAAGCAGTTTTCTAATTAACATTTTCAACACAGGCCGGGCGATAATCGAACAACCACGCAAGCATATCAATCTTAGTACACAGGCGCAAGACCATGATGGGATAAAATCCTGCCACTGTTTTTTATCACTGGCCGTACACAAGTTGATTGACAGGAAGCCTGAATTTGGGGGGTGGTAACCAGACGTTTTCTGGGAGAAGGCATGCATAGCCGTTTCAAGGGAAGTCATGTGACCTCAGCTCTGTTTTTTAGCGCACCCGCCAAGTAAGTCCTGGGCTATGCACGGATTGCACACACTGCAAAAATCATTTGACAGTGAGTGAGTTGTGAATGGATTTTTGCAGCTATACACCAATCCATATCATTTTCGCATTCCATTCGCAAGCATTATACAGCAATTTGCAAGCTTGCACAGTGCAGGATTCACTCTTGCAGGGTGGCAATAACCTGATTGCAGGGCTCTGCAAATTAGCAGCCAAGGCTGTGAATTTTGCAGCCTTGCGAGTCCACCATAGGCCACCTGCATGACCGCTCCCCCCCCCCTTACCTTTGCACGCCATTATCCCCCCACATGGCTGTGAATGGATGATTTGCATAATCATCCATTTGCAGCCGGGGAGCAATCATTCAAAGGGTGGTGACCATTGAACGATTTCTCCAGTTTTCGCAGATCAGAAACACATCTTTGTCATCTCTGATCTGTGAGCATCTGTGTGGAAAGCAGGAGGGTAGCTGACATCCACTGATGTCAGCTGCCCGTCCCCAACACCCACATCCCTGGGCAATTACAATGGGAACTCTCAGTGTTTTCATGGGAATGCCCATGAAACGCTGGGCGTTCCCATGTGCTGCGCCCCCCACTGCCACCCCACGCCCCCTGCCTGCACTGATAGGTGTGAGTGGGTCAGCGAACATGTAGTTTGCCATACCCGAAAGCACCCTGTGTCTGCACATGCACAGGGAGACCGAACCAACTTTAATAACCCCTGGGTCTAAATATCCCCTTGTATTATTTGTGTGCAGCATGTAACAGTTTACCTAAGAAGCTGAAAATGTGTGGTACTATTATCCTGGTATTTAACAGTGGCAGAAAAAAGGCTCGGGCCATGGACACTTTTTGCCTGATGTGACACTAGTAGACACAATCCCATGGTCAACACGGTCATACATCTCCTGCAACGTCCTAAGCACTAGCTCCTCACTCTGAGTGGGGATTGGATTATAGGATCAACAGTAATTAGTCTAGGTTGACCCCAAAAGGTCAAAATTCACAAAGTTGACATAAGCTAAAGGTTGACATGTAAATGGTTAACGCATTAAAAGGTCAACCTGAGAGTTTCGGCAGTTTCTAAATTTGAGACGTGAACCACCAATTAATGCACCTCCTACGCTCGCATTGCTCGCCATGAATCTGGCCAGGTGCCTAAAGGCCCCCATACACTAGGACGACTTGTCCTAAGGACAAGTCGCCCCCGACTTCCCCCTGAGCTTCCCCGGCTGCTCCCCGGGGGAGCTTGATTAGATTGGCACTTGATGTGCCCTTTTTTACATGTGATAAATCGTCTCGATTTATCACATCTAAAAAACCCGGGGAGCAGGGGGGGGGGCTACAGAGCAGGGCTGCTGGTGGGAGCAGGGGGGGCTGGGGACGCTGCGGGGGACACAAGCGGCATAGAGCCGGGCAGAGGGAGCCGGGAGCTGTCAGTGCTAGAAAAAAAAGCCTATACAATGAATGGGCAGCCTGTGATTGGCTGAGCGCTCTCTCAGCCAATTGCTGACTGGCTGAGAGAGCGCTCAGCCAATCACAGGCTGCCCATTCATTGTATGGGCTTTTTTTTTTTATTCAGTACTGACAGCTCCCGGCTCCCCCTGCCCGGCTCTATGCCGCCTGTGTCCCCCGCAGCGTCCCCAGCCCCCCTGCTCCCTCCACCACCGCGCCGCCCCGCTAGGTCCCAAGTCGGGTGGTCGGACGTGCAGCAGGTCCGACCACCCGACACAGATCCGATGCGCACGGGACCGCGCATCGGATCTGAGGGGACATCAAAACTAGCCGATTTTGGTCCGATTTCGGCCAGATCCGACTGATCTGGCCGAAATCTGACCAAAATCGGCTAGTGAGTGGGGGCCTTTACTACTAGAACTGCACTACAACTGCGAAAAAAATAATCATGGGTGGACCATTACTATGTCGATCTTTTGCTTCTGCCGATCTATTGTATTTCAATGCAGCAGGATGTGCAGTAGTGATCTATTGGACAGGTTCTCAAAGTCGGTCCTCTGGACCCCACACAGTGCATGTTTTGCAGGTCTCATCACAGAACCAAGTGAGATAATTAGCTCCACCTTTGGATCTTTTAAAATGTCAGTCAGCAATGAGTGCATCTGTCGGGTGACCTGGAAAATGTGATCGACCATATTAATTGTCCACCCCTGAGGACCGAGTTTGAGAACCACTGATCTATGGCATAGCATTGGATCATTGCGACATCACAAAGCAGCTTACAGTAACCATAGGGTCATGCAAGCCACATGCCATAGATCCTCAAAAGAGGCCAGTAAGTCTATGACTAAAAATGGAGATCTTGGTCTCTTCTTCCCGTAAATAACAATGACATACAAGGCTATCGCTGCCACCTCCTCCCCCAAACGACATCAGACTGTCAGTAACTGACAGTTCTATGCTGTACTGCATCCTATGTCACAGGACCCATTCGCACCACTGGTGCAACTATAATGGGTGTAAGGTGTGATGTGCACACTGGCCCTTGGATCACAGGGTGGCCCACACACTGCACACTCTGCACCCATTAATTGTCCCTCAGCCCGGCATTGACTGTAGAGCTGCAAATATCACTGGAAAAATGGCTAACGCAGTCATTTTCTGGTGATTTACGCATATGCAAAATGGATGTCCCCAGGCATGGGTGAAGTAGACTTTGGCACAATGCATGCACCACTGAAGAAGAGGGGCCTGTTAATAGGCCTCCTCCTATAATAAAGCACTTCTGGTTTGCATTTGTAAAGTACTGAATATTGGTAGTTTGCATATTTATTTTATTTATTTACAGTTTATTGTATAGTGCAGCAGATTCCGTTGCGCTTTACAATTGTAAACAACAGTGATAAAACAAACAGAGTAGTAACAAACCAACATAGAAGTAGGAGGGCCCTGCTTGCAAGCTTATAAATACAAATTCCCCTCTCAAGTGTGGCATTATATTAACCCAACACAGGAAATGTTTGTCTGTTTTGGGGTTGATTGTTTCCAAACTCAGCAATTTCTTGCTAATACATCATTTTTAGAGCAATAACGCAAGTGGTTTATAACAATAAGGTAAATCAAGTGCAACAAGCAGTCCAGTAGATCTCCAAAGAGCATGGTTTCAATTCCTTATGCTATCTTCACCATCAACTACTGCAGTGCCAGATTAAAGTCCTGGAGCTAAATTATATGAAGGGCCTATCGTGTATTGCCAGGCAGTGTGTGACCACAATATGTGTGTTTTCCACCTCATGGCACTCTCGGACACTACAGTAGCAGTAATAATAAAAAAGAACCCATAGGTATAAGCTTCACCTACAGGGCAAAAACAAGAAACAGGAGTGTTGAAACACATTTGGAGCACCTGGAGGACCTGAAATAGATCTTCACGGAGCTGATTGCTTTCAACAATTCTGCTGAGTGGTGCTGCTTCCTTCAGGGCATGGAGGTAGATGGGCAGGACACTTTTATACATCACTGGAGGGGGGGGGGGGTCATTGACTGCTACGGTGTGGGGGACCTCAGATGGCCACTGGCAGGCAGTAGCAGGAAAACATTATTTCCTTTGCAAAGCAGCAGGACAGTAGATAATAAAGGCTATTTTTTTTTTGGAGGGGGGGGGGGGGGGCTGTAATTCCATCTGGCCCATTGTTAATCCAGGCCCTGTAGCCAACACTTATCATTGGCCTCCTCAGGAGTGGTAGTAGTACGTTGTATAATAAACCTCACACAGTTAGATGCAGTCACACGCCGCTCATACCAATTATCTAAAAATAAAGGCTTGGACTACAGAATTACTGGAATATTAAGTCCCTACTCTAAACTAATGGGCCCAATGCATCAGCAATCACAATTAATGGTTTTCCAGATCCAGTGATTTTTTGGCCAGATAAATGGTTTCTACAATCTATTTGACTTGCCCACACATTACAGATTTATTTCAGTGATCGGCAGATTTTTCCCATCTAAAGATTGCATCTTCATATCTGGAAAGTGCCCATACATCACCTCAATCGATTGTCATTTCAGATGTTACTTCTTTTCATAATTTAAATAGAAGAAGACGAAACGGGAATGCCCACACATAAAAAACAACTGCAGATAATACCAGATTATTAAACATGTCTAAAAATCTGATTCAGCAATCGATCGGCCATCCCGATCAATTTTTGATCGGGATCGCCAAAAGGGGGAGCCCACACGTTAAAGATTAATTGTGACAATCATCTCCAGATCTGAGGATGGTCACAATTAATTGCTGATGTATGGGGCCCATTACAATGGGGAGAAGAATGGTCAAATGATGCAGTTATACATAAAGAAAATAACAAAATGTGAAAAATTACAAACATCAAAGGGCTTGGTGCCCTTTTGGCCAAGGATGAGAGATGAACCCTGTCAGACTTGTATAAACTCTGCTCTCTGAAGGAAGTGCCACTATGGGAGATAACCAAGCCGCCTTCATGTGTCACAGCCCTACCAACTACAGAGTTAGTTCTATGCCTTACCAGGTCTATAGCACCCGGGCTTATGGCATTACACCAAACACTGCGAGGCATAAAGTCTGACCAAAAGAATCAGCAGAAATGCCATTCACGCATCTGATTCCAAAGGTCAAGCCCTGATATATTGGTGAGGTCGTTGCCTCCTAAGTGAACAACTACAAACAAAGGAAAGCCAAATTGAAGACAATAAAAGCTCCCACAAACATGACCATAATAACTCCTCAGGGAAGCGTGCCTCATCTGCAACCATGGCAGACACTGACGCTATATATATATATATATATATATATATATATATATATATATATATATATATATATATATATATATATATATAGATAGATAGATAGATAGATAGATAGATAGATTGATAGATAGATATCTATATATATCTCTTATATATTTGGCTACATCTGTCACTCAAAGTGTGTCTGGAGCTCTAACGCTGGGTGGAGCCTCTGACTCACATGACTGACTCACATGACAGAGAACCAGCCCAGTGAGCCCACAGACAGTGCCAGACACCCTCTGCCTCTCCATGTTACACAGCAAAGACACAGCTACTCACCAGACACACCAGGTGAGCGCCCCACACCTCCATACCTCCCAACATGACCCTCTCCAGGAGGGACAGAATGCTCTGTTTGTGGACTTCCATCTTAATTTATGATTGTCATCACCTGTTTTAAACAGGGTAATTGATAAGAAAGGTGTTTAAGCACAGGTGATGGTAATCCATAAATTAAGAAGAAAGTCCAGAAACAGAGCAATGTGTCCCTCCTGGAGAGGGTCATGTTGGGAGGTATGCACCTCCCTCCCTCCCCCCCCCCCCCATTCACAGCATCCCCACGATTAAATGGCACATGCAAAACACTGACATGGCTATGGTCGACAATGAAAAAGGTTGACAAGATTTATTTTTCACTTTTTCAATGTTTTCATATTCATTCTCAAGTGTTGACATGGACACCAATGAAGTGCCACACTTATGTCAACATTTACATGTGTTGACCTTTCTGTGTTGATTTTTTCTTGTGGCGACTCGCGGCACCCCCCGCGACCCCCCTCCCGCGATTTGCAGCACACCCCCCGCAATTCGCGGCACCCCCGGTGACTCCTGCAATTCGCGGCCCCACCCCGTGACACCCCCCCCCTTAGATTCGCGGCACCCCACGACCCCCCCTCCCACGATTCGCGCCAACCCCCCAGGCCCCCCCTCCCACGGTTCACGGTGCCCCCCACGACCCCCCCTACCGCGATTCCCCACCCCTGACCCCCCCTCCTGTCATTGCCGCAACCCCCCGCGACCCACCCTCCCGTGATTCACTGCAACCCCCCGCGCCCCCCTCCCACCCACACACACACCCCCCCCCCCGTGACCCCCCCTCCCACAATTCACGGCATCCACCCACGACCCCTCCTCCCGTGATTTGGGGACACCCCTCACCTCCTCCCTCCCCCCCACCCCCGCGCATGATTCATGGCAACCCCAGGATTAAATGGCACATGCAAAACACTGGCACGGCTATGGTCGACAATGAAAAAAGGTTGACATGAGTTTTTGAAGATTTATTTTTCTTTTTTTTAATGTTTTCATATTCATTCTCATGTGTCGACATGGACACCGATGAAGTGCCACACTTATGTCAACATTTACATGTGTTTAACTTTCTGTGTTGATTTTTTCATGTAGCAATTTTTTTCCAGTGACAACTATGAACTATGTGCACGTCAACCTAGACATCATCAACCAATTCTTTGTATAATATATAACACCTGTTCTGTTTTACTGTAGGTGTTTTAAGTCAGACCTTTTACTGCTACTATTGCTGTTTATGTAAATGCATTCTGAATGACAGCAACATCCTACCATCCTTCTACAAGAATATATAAGCAACTAGGTGATTCATCGCGCCCCGTGCCCCCCCCCCCTCCTGCAATTCACGGACCCCCGCGCACCCCCCCTCCCGCGATTCGCAACCCCCCCACGCGAAATTCACGCCCCCTCCCACGCTTTGCGGACCCCCGCCCTCTCCCTCGATTTGCCAACACCTGCGCCCCCTCCCTCCCTTGATTCACGGCACCCCCTGCGCCCCTCCCGCAATTCACGGCACCCCTAAGCCCCTCTTTAGTCCCCCATATACTCACACACCCCTATCACTACCCAGCTTCCTGCTCTCCTGAACCGTAACTTCCACCACTGGGGAGTCGCTGACGCTGTTTTGCCCACATGCCCCTATCATGCCTCATAGCCCAGCCTCCTGCTCTCATGCACCCGAACTCTAACCCAGTAGGAGGAGACGCTGACTAAGGGCCACCATCCTGTACTCCTGTACTGCCACGCTGGACCCTCACCCACTGGCAGAAGCTGCACAGTATCTCCCACCCTCCTCTTTAGTCCCCCTTATGCCCACACACCCCTATCACTACCCAGCTTCCTGCTTTCCTGTGTCGTGACCTCCGCCAGTGGGGAGCCGCTGACTCAGAAACACCCTACTATACTATTGCACACACACACCTAAACAACATGCACACACAGCCCCCCCCCCCCCACACCCACAAATGTCACTGTATATATATAGATAGATAGATAGATAGATAGATAGATAGATAGATAGATATAAATGAGTGCCCCACAAGCACACCCCACAGATCAAGTTTGGATCTAGCCGCATTCTTGCAAAATTGAACAGTGACAAAACTTAATAATGTAAATACTGTGTATAATATAGAAATGACAAATGGGGCCCTAACCTTATGGATGTTACTTTTCTGTGGAGAGGGGTGGGAGGGAAGGGGGTGTTGCATCGCACGTTTTGACTTGCAAATAACACAAAACTTCCGCCAGCCATCAAAAGCCGAAAATAAAACTGTCAGTAGCACAAAAAAATCCTCAAGGCCCCACTATAGGGCAAAGGTGGGGACACCTTGGCCCATGCTGTCCCGCTGCGGGGGGGTGTGTCAGTTGGGAGTCCCCCCCAATCTGACAGAATAGATGCTGTGCGCACAGCGTCTATTCAGAGGAGGTGCTACTGCCCGGACTACTGCAACAGGGGTGCTACTGCCCGGACTACTGCAGAACAAATAGAAAAGATGGCGGGAACATCCAGAGCCCCTTGGGAAGAGGAAATAGCAACACCTCTGATGGTGTTGGCATAGGACCGACTTTTGATTACGCTCTTCCTATAGTAAAATAAGTATGTGTGTCAATGTATGTATGTATGTATGTATGTATGTATGTATGTATATGTATATGTGGTAGGGATTATCGATCCCATCTTTTTCACTTGCAGAAGAGGGACCGAAAGGGGGCATGGCTTATGCAAATTGGGTCACGGCTTATGCTAATGAGGGCAGCGGCCCGTTTTTATTCGCTGCGCCTCTGAATAGACGCTTCGCAACTATTTTAATGAAACCATTAAAAGTCATGTTTTATTAGTATAATTCTTTCTTGGTGCACCAACAAAAGACACCCTTTTCTGTCCTCCCAAAGTATACTTATCCCGTGTCTGTGGGAGCACACCCTCGCATTATCAAATACTTAAAAAAAACAATGCATAAGGAGGGTCCACCCGTATAACCTCAATGTGATTTCTGCGCGACTGGCACAACTCTCCCCAATCTTCTTACCAGTTTTGGGGGGGGACTCCCAACTGACACCCCCCAACCCCCCGCAGCGGGACACTGCCGGCCGCGGGAACATCCCCAAAAAACCGGGACCTTCCCACAGTAACTGTTGGCAGGTATGAGAATGTAAGATCCACTGGGGCAGGGACAGATGTTAATGGCAAAATATTCTCTGTAAAATGCTGTGAAATATGTGTGCACTAAATAAATAACTGGTAATAATGATCACCATCCTCTTTCTGTCAGTACAGTAGGACATGAAGTAACAAGAGAAACGGACATGTCCATATCGGTTGCAATACTGTAAATATGAGAAGTGAAATCCTGAAATACTGAAAACCGGGGTCTGTGGCAATGGTATTACCACAGAGAAGTAAACTGATAAGCCTCAAAAATAAAAATGAACCACCATTTTACAGTTATTAGAAAGCTGTATTTATGAGATGGGTGTGGTATGGGACTCGGACAGTCGGGATCCCGACAGTCAGTATCCCGACGTCGGGATCCCGACTGGCCAGAGTCAGACAGCATGGCGAGTGCAAAAAAGCCCCTTGCGGGCACGGTGGCTTGCTACGCGAGCCACCTATTCTATTCTCCCTCTATGGGGGTCGTGGACCCCCACGAGGGAAAATAGCGGGTGGCCGGTGGGCACCCGGCTGTCAGCGTTTTGACAGTCAGGATCCCGACGTCGGGTAAATGATTGTCGGGATCCCGACTGTCGGGAACCGGTCCGGCACCCTTATGAGACACAATACCTTCCAATAAACCAACAGCAGGTACAGAATTGTTGTATATCTGGAAGTATATTATTATGCAAAATGACCACTAGGTGGGAACATAACACAATAGCTGCATGAAAAGAGCACAATAATGCTTACTAGGCAAAAAAATGTTTGTTCACCTAATGTTTCCTATTTTCCAAAATGTAACTATATTCTGACATATTCCTAAATTGTTAAAAATAATTCAATATATCATCTGAATATAGGGCAGAAATAAAATGGCAAAAGCTTCACTGCAATTTACAACCCAAAGATAAAACGTGCACTCTCCTCAATGCTTTATTTTCCGGTATGTGGAAAATATCACAACTTTGACATGTTATTCCTCAACAACCCACAACTGTATTGCACATCTACATCACACACACACACACACACACTATTTAATTATATCTGAACTGTCATAATCAATGTTGTTATTGCGCCATAGTTGGTCTCACAAAAAAATACCTGTTTCAGTAAAATACAGTATACTGCTATGGCAACAGAGGAGATCTGTAATATAAACTTGGGGAGATCAGCAATATAAAACAGGAATCTCTGATTGGAGTGTGCACCAGAGATAAATCGCTGAGTGCGTGCTCCCGTTTTCAGCCCCTGAATGGTCACTGGTCAGAGGAGCATGCTCCTCCGACCAGCGACTTCCACTACCTCTTCTCCCGGCAGTGTGACATTTTCATATGCGACTATCCTTACAAAGAAATAAGGATTAAAAAGGGTTGAGATTACCTGAAGAGTAAAAAAAGGGGCAGACTAGATGGGCCAAATGGTTCTTATCTGCCGTCAAATTCTATGTTACATCTCTGGTCACAGATGAAAACGGGACACTGAGCAATATGATTGCTGAGCAATATATTGCCAGCGATCATATTGCCCGGTGTGTGCGCACCTTCAAAATAGGTGTAAAAATTGGCAAGCAAACATTTTATCCATCATAATGACATGTAATATTTATAGGAATATATAATTTTTTTACACAACATTTTTTTATTTGCATTTATACAACAATTGTAAGCAACGCTGGTATTTTTAGAGTATATTTTGCACATCTCTCACAGAGATTTTGGCAGTAAAGGGGTTAAACTACTGAGAGTTAAACTACTTAAGGGGTTAAACTACTTAAGTACTGAGACAATGTGATACTCAAGGCTGCAAAACATAATTTATTCAATTATTTATTTAATTACAGTTTCGGTACTTGTGTAGTTTCACGGCGCCGCTGCGTGCAAAGTCTGTCTCAGAAACTTGGCAGCTTGCCAGACGCTCTGTTTAACTGTGCATGTGCTCTAGCTGTTCTCAGTGCAGCACGTGGCTGCTTTCCATATGTAAGCTACGTTATCAGCGTAGCGCCGGGCAGCAGCAGCAGTGCGCTGCCCAGGCGCTGACAGGTCACTGTGGTACTTGTAGTTCCACTGTGAAATAGGCAGTCCTGCACACCGCTGACAATGGGGGCATGTAAAGTGGGCACACCGCTGACGTGCCGGGGCTTCTATACTAGACACCCAGGCACACCGCTATCAAAGGGGGTGTCCCACTTGTAGACGCTAAAATTTAGGGGCTAAAGCGTCTGAATCTAGCCTCCCTGCAAGCCGCTAAGAAGGGGGTTATCTGGATTTAGACGCTAAAGCGTCTGAATCTAGACTCCCTGCAAGCCGCTAAGAAGGGGGGCATCTGAATTTAGTTGGGTCTAGGGGAACATCTAAATTTAGATGCTAAAGCATCTAAATTTAGTTGGGTCTAGGGGTACACTATTAAACCTGTCCACAATGACACTATTCGACGCAACAGCTGTCAACCTTGTAAATTCCACTATCCACGCCAACCCGAAGCATGGCGAGCACAGCAAGCCCCGCGAGGGGCGGCGCTACGCGTCCTATGACCTTTTCATACCCCCACTATCCACGTCGGCTTGGAGTTGATTTTATAAAGTGTGGCAAGCGCAGCGAGCCACCAAGCCCGAAGCGTGGCGAGCGGACGCGGATTACTTCACAGGTAATCCGCGTCCCCTCACGGGGCACGCTGCGCTCGCCACGCTTCGGGCTCGGTGGCTCGCTGCTCTCACCACACTTTATAAAATCAACTCCATGCCGACGTGGATAGTGGGGGTATGAAAAGGTCGTAGGACGCGCACTGCCGCCCCTCGCGGGGCTCGGCGCGCTCGCCACGCTTCGGGTTGGCGTGGATAGTGGTGCTGTTTCAGGAACACATTCACACCTGCAAACTCATACACCTGAGACAGTAATGACGAAATTTTTTTTAACTATTAACTGGTTTTTAGTTAAATGTAACCGAGAATACTGAGGTAAAAATCATTCCAGAAGAATAGATAATCAAAGTAAAGAACAGTAAAATTTAGGGAAACAGGAACAGGAAGCTGCTGCTGCTGCGTCATCACCACCACCACTTGCAGAGGTTTTGAAGGACATGTCTCACTGAAACTATATATGTCTTTTTAACAAAGGTAATGTTTTTTAGATAAAATTTACACATATAGAAATTCCCCCATAGTGGAAACAAGAGGTTAAAATACTTGCCGTTTAAATATCTGTGTGTAACATCACTAATGAAAATGGACGTTACTGAGCAACAGAAATAATAAAGCTTGAGCCCTATGCGTGGAACGCAAAAGGCGGATGTGAACTATCGATATGGAACGCATAGATGACACGGAAGCAGGCTCTGTGTGACGTCAGGGCCGCACATACGGAAGCGCGGCAAAGCGCAATGAAAATGAGGCCTGGTTAAGACGCCACGGCGCATGCGCAGCCGGAAGCGGGCGCTATAAAACTCAGGACGGCACTGAGATACGTATACACCTCCTGAGGAAGCCGCTGAGATTCGTTTAGGCGGAGAAACGCGTAGAGGAGAGCGGGGACTTTGTTTGGCAGCCATTTCTACAGAGCCGGTGGAGAACCTTTGATATGACCGCAATTATTTGGAAAGCACCAGTGGTCGGAGTGTGACACCGGGGTCTGGAAGCCACTTCCCTCACCCAGCGTCTGGAATACTATAAGTATAAAATTCTAAACCATGTGCACATAGGTGGGACTGGACTGAGCTATTACTAATCTACTAGCCCATTTAATTACAATGAAGTGATCACAGAAGAGAAAAGAACCTCTTGTAAATTCTTGCATGCATGCAGCTAACCCTATATCTTACTAATCAGCTAAGGGGGATATGTGTTTACTATGCTTGTAGGATTGTTTATGGCTGTTAAATATTGTTGACATATAGTCACAAAAATATTTTGAAAGTGTTAATATAAACTTTTTAATGAATAAGTAAAAGTGATTTTGCACAACGCTGCCTCTATTCCTTTTTAGTTTCAGAGAACTATCTGCTTATGGGGCGGCCATTTTATCGTAGTCCGTCTCCATAGAGTTGATTGAAGCCAGGAGGGGAGCCGGGATGCGCAGACAGGTAAGCCCCCACATGCACAGCGCCCCCCCGCGACCGCGGGGGCTGCGGTGCTATAGTTACGCCACTGCTCGTCACCATCCTTCTCAAGTAGGGGAAGCAGGGTCAGTGCATACAGGATGTGCTTGAAGGGGTCCTGTGCGCCTAAACTCTGCCTCCACATAAACTCCTGGAGGTACGAGTCCAGGTGATGGCACGCGGCCCCCCTTTGGCGTTTATTGCACCACTTGCAACTGCCCCACAAGCGCTCAATGTTCTGGGTGTGGACCCCAGTGTCAGGATCCACAAAGTTGTACTTATGGTTGAACTTTGCGTGCTGGTGCCCGGCCTGCTCCAACTGCTGCGTGTTATACACCCTCCAGAAGTCGCTGAATATGGTGGTGCCCGGTTCCACATGGGCCTCAATGGCAGCCATTAGGGTGGTCGCATCCCACCGCTCAACTGCAGTGATGAAACACTGGCCTGTCTCCCTCGAGATGCCCCCGAACACCCACTGCTGGGGCAGCATCCGTCCCACGTTACTTTTCCTCTTCAAGTAGAAGCTTTCATCTACCTCCACGATAGTACCTGGCCCTCCAATGCGCTGCTGAGGCTGCGCTAGCAGGTCCACCATGCAGGCCTCCCTCATCAGGTTATTATAGAGGACTGCTGTCTTCTGGGTGATATTAAGCTGGCGGTCACAGAATTTTATGCTGGTCAGCTCTACCGCCCAGCAGTAGATGAAGCGGATCAGGGTGACGAAGCTCAGATGAGACCCCCTGAACCACTGCACTGACCTGACGCTCAATTTCTTGCGGCAGCTGCGAATGTGACGGTGCTGCATGCGCTCCTTCACACTCAGCCTCATGTGGTGGCCATTGGGGCAGGTCTGGGTCTGTGGCAGGAATTTGTGGGCCTGCAGGAATGCCACCGCCTCCTACTCTGTCTACGGCAGACTAAACAGAGTCAGGTGCTCCATCGCCATAGTCAGGTTCACCACTGCCATCATGCACCTACATCTCTCACACAATGCTACTACTGACTGAATGACTACGCTACCTGCGTACCACTCTGACTGACTACGTTACGCTGTCCGCATTTTGGAGATTTGTACCCAACAATACTGCTTCAACATCGGGACCCGGTAAGCTCCGGGGCTGCTGAATCCTGTACTTTCCACGTAACATTGTTCAAAAGTTCTAATATTGTTTACAACAGTGGTACATCTGATTTAAATATATATAGCACTTGGATGTGCGATCCGGAACTCAAAACTGACTCTAAGCTGTATTAGACAGTTAAATTGCCTTTGGTGAAATACTGAATTACCAATACAATTATTGCCATAATTGGTGGGTTCAATACACACTATCCAATTATCATCAGTGTGTGACTAAGAGAGATTGGAGACCTGGACACCAACATTGGTCACTATTAGTGGACAATTGATATATGGGGTGCAACTTCTGCTCTATCTATGCACCAGAAATTCAATCTATACAATTATAGCATTGTCCCTATGGTATCATATTAATGTATTATTACTTTTTATGTAATTTTTATATTTGTGATCACTAATTTGCAGTTGATGTAAATAAAATTAATATTTTAAATTGGTGTTGCTGGTGCGCTCTCTCAAAATATCTTGCCGATATCCTGTAAAGTAGTTTATTTTTGGGGGCTGACAGAGGTCCCCAATTGAGAGCAGCAACTAACCCCTCTTTTTTGAACTATATAATTGCTTATACCATTGATTAGTGTTGTGCGCCCGATTTTTTGGTTCTCCTGCTGCCCCCCCCCCCTTCTACACCTGGGAGCCGTGTGTCTAAATATATCATACGGATACCAGGAAGGCGAACGGGGTGGTTTGATGGGAATACCAAATCTCTATTGTACTGTATTTCAGAGGTACATAGGCTACTTTAGGCCAGGATTTAGATATACATGTTGTTGCCTGAAGTAAAAAGGAGGCCACTATGGTATAGTGTGGCCTAGTTCCGTGATAGGACCCATCCCCTCTCTTGGGGTGGGGTGTAAGTTTCTAACTGGTGATCCAGTGTACCAATCCCCAATATTGGTAAAGACCATCAAATGGTTTTAATCACTTGATGCTCTAATAACAGGGTTTTTAACCCAACTGGTCCTATATGTACAAATTTCAAGACCTCGCTTAAACAGGCACTCAGACTGTGAATAGAAAAATAGAAAAAAGAAAAAGTGAGGGCAGTTTGATGTACCTACAGAAATGAGACTATGTCGATGTTTTCATTAAGACCATTGGGGGATAGAGACCCCAGGGTGTATATCCAAAAGGTCTCACGTTTGGATAGAGTAAGTTCTCTATTCCCACCTCTAGGGTTCAGGGGGATGTACTCGAGGACAGTGAATGTGAAATTTTTGGTACTTGTGTAGTTTCTCGGCGCCGTGCTACTTCCGGGTGTACGCTCGCCACGAAATATGTCAAAAAAAGTAACTTAACTCCATGCCAACATGGATAGTTCATACCTCCACTATCCATGTTGGCACGGAGTTGATTTTAAATAGCGTGGCGAGCGTAGCGAGCCACCGAGCCCGCAGCGTGGGCGAGCAAAGCGAGCCCCGCAAGGGGACTCAGATGCACGGCGCCATGCTGACGCCGTGAAACTACACAAGTACCAAATTTTTTTCCGGGTTGGAACTATGCTTATCGAGAAAGTGGCGGAGTAGGTTATGAGAAGTGAGTTTGTTCTTAATGTTTCTCAGATGTTCTTGAATTCTTATTTTCAGCATTCTCTTGGTCTTACCTATATAGTATAGGCCGCATCCACATGTGATTCTATACACTACATAATTTGAAACACATGTACAAGGTTGGTTCAGGGTATAAGATTTTTTTTCAGTTGTCTTCCACATGAACGGTTGTTTTTCCATGTACTTACAACAAATACATTTGGTGCATGGAGTGCACCTGATGGTGTCATTCAGAAAGTGTTTCCCCAGTTTGGGTTTAGCTTTTTCCAGACAGAAATGGCTGGGGGCTATTAAGCTTCTCAAGTTTGGAGCCCGTCTGTAGACCACATTGGCTGAAGGAGGCAGCGTAGGACCTAGGATCGGGTCTTTCAATAGAATATGCCAATGTTTAGCGAGAACTTTTTTGTTAAGGCGATTTTCCTTATTGAATTGAGTGATGAAAGGGCGATATGGAGTTTTTTGTACTTTCTTTTCTTTATCGTGCAACATTACTTGTCTATCTGATCGTTCTGCCTTTGATCTAGCTTCTTCAATTTTCTCCCTATTGTAGCCCCGTTCTATGAATATTTCCTTTAGAACTTCCGATTGCTGTATGTAGTCTTGGAGTTCTGTACAGTTCCTTCTGAGTCTAAGGAACTGCGCATAAGGTACTCCATCTTTCCATTTCGGGTGGTGGCAGCTATTATAGGGGATGAAGCTGTTGGCATCAACGTCCTTAAAGTATGTTTTTGTGTTGATAAGTTCCCCAGGTACTCCCTTGAGTGTTAGGTCCAGGAAATCAATTTCCTTGTTATTGGCCTTGGAAGTGAATTTTAAGTTGTGGTCATTGACCTGGAGGTAGGTGTTAAATTCTACAATACTTGAAGAGTCTCCTTGCCAGATAAATATCAAATCATCGATATATCTATAGAAGAATTTGATGTGCTGTTCGAATCTGGAGCCATAGATGTATAGCTCTTCCCACCTCCCCATTAGGAGGTTGGCATATGAGGGGGCGAATTTCGTCCCCATTGCTGTCCCATTCTGTTGGAGGTAGTATGTGCCGTTGAATTCGAAATAATTATGCATGAGAATGTAACTGATGCACTCAATAATGAAATCGATTTCAGTCTCGGACATCTTTGGATCTTTAGAAAGAGTCCATTTGACAGCTTCCATTCTTTTTGAATGGGGAATGGATGAATACAGCGCCGGTACATCCACGGTTAGCCAATGATAATCTTCTTGCCATTTGATGGTTTGAACTTTCTGTAGAATACTTGTTGAGTCCTTTAAATGAGATTTATTGAGTACTACATAGGGTTGTAGAAGAAGGTCTACAAAGTGTGACAAGTTGGCACTGAAAGATTCCACACCTCTTCCAGGGGGTTTATTTTTGTCTTTGTGGACTTTGGGGAGGTGGTAAAATATAGGCATGATGGGATGTTTAACATACAGGTATTCAAATTATTTTTTAGTAATCAATTGATTCCTTAGTGCGTTTGTCAACAGTATATATAACTCTTCCTGTAATTTGGCTGTGGGGTCTTCCTGGAGCTTCATATATGTGAATTGGTCATCAAGAATGTTAGATGCTTCTTTAAGTTATGCCTTGGTGGTTTGCAGGACCACTGCTCCTCCTTTATCGGCCCCTTTGATGATGATTTCCTTGTCTTTCTTCAAGGTTTTGATGGCCCGTTTCTCTTGGGTGTTCAGATTGTTATTATATTTATGGTCTGTTATTTTCAGTTTCCTAAAATCTTCGTTCACTGAGTCATAAAAAATGTCAATATGGCTCCCTCTGGACTCCACTGGGTAGAACTTCGACGGGGGGCCACTCGGGACAAAATGTTGTTTCCCCCTTCTGTTTCGAGGGCAGGATTTTTCAAGAAGTGTCTCTGCAAAGTTAAATTTCTTGTGAATTTGTTTAAATCTATAAAGAGGTCAAATTTTCTTACGTGGGTTTTTGGTGCAAACTTCAGACCTTTGTTTAAAACTGTGATCTGCGTTGTAGGTAATTGCCGCGCAGTGAGGTCAATAACCCCTGTTTTTGTGATGTTATTCCCAATGTGGCTTTTCTTTTTTTGGGGCTTCTTTCTTCCACCTCTACATCCTTGTCTTCTCCATTGAGAATTCTCTTCGTGCCCTGGGGGGAGTCCATCATATGGTGGAGTTCTTCTTCTCTTTGTAGCGTGGGTCGTTGAAGAGCCATATTCCCTCCTAAAAAACGTTTAGGAAATTGTGGGGCAGGTGAGGGAGATCTATAATTTCTATAATAATTATGTTCGGACGGAATTCGATTGCGATAAGATTGTGGTCTTCTAGGGTAAGATCTGTCACTGTAATTCCTAGGGCCTGAGTGGTCTCTGGGGTTTCTAGGACCTGAACGTTCTCGAGGATGTATATAGTATTTATTAGAACTTGGGATTTCCTGATTAAAAACTGGTTGCCATCTATTGTAGTTATCTCTTCTCGTGTTTCTACGTTGTTTAGGTTCTTCTATAAATCGGTAATCCCTTTGGTGGTAGTTGGAGTGTCTTGCACCTTCATAATATTTTGGTCCTGTGTATTGTTGATTTTGTTCCATCCTTCTTTCAAAATTCATCCAATTCCTTATTTTCCCGTTTGTGTAATCGTTTTTATCACGTATGAATTTTTTCTGTTTTCTACGTATTATATCATTTTCTTCTTCGTCCAGTTTATGTTGGATATCAGCCACGTCACGTTTAAATTCCTCACTCTCTCCGAATTTCTCCAATAGTTTCTCAATTTTGTTTAACTCTTCTTCAGTTTTCAAAATTTCTCTCTTTCTCTCATCTACAATGAGTGCTATGAGTTTAGATGAACACTCATCCAATATGGCATTCCAATGTGTCATGAAATCCTCATTATTATGACCCATTGTTGGGGTTTTACTAATTCTCAATCCTCTTGGGATACGTCCCACCTCCAGATATTTTTCTAGGCTGTTGATGTCGTACCAATTTCTTAGTTCCCTTAGGGTGAGTTTTTCCACTATATTAAGATAGTTGTAGTAATCGTCTTTCTCTGTCTCAATCAAATGTTCCTCCTTCAGAAAGATGTTTTTTACTCTGTTAGATCTTTTTGATCTATCATAAAACTGCATAATGAATAGCAGCAGGTAGGGTGCACTTAGCAGCTGAACCTAGGTTCACAAAATAGGAAAAGTAAAGGGGTTGTGACCCAATCCTGCGCTTATAAGTGAGCAGCACTACTCTTAAGACCCAGCCGCTAGTGGGAGTCTGATGTAAAGGATGAAGAGGGAAGGTGTAGAGGTGCGCTCAGAAGATGGTTTCACCATATATAAATCCTGGCCTAAAGTAGCCTATGTCCCTCTGAAATACAGCCCTTATTGCTAACCCCTCCACCGGACATTCAACAGTACACCTATAAATTAAACACATGCATTAAACCCTGTCCCCTTTTCCTTATATCACTATATTTAGCACTTTATAGAAAAAGTCACCTTGAGCCCTATAGTCCCCCATTAGAGTACAGTGATTGGGGGATATCCCCCTGAATTAGACACATTGATTACTATAAACACTATGCCCCCCCCCCCCCCTGATTAACATACACTTCACACTATAGGAGGTTCCACACATTCACCCTCCCCCATATCTAGGATAATAGCGATTCACACAATTAAGAGAATGTGTCCCACATATTCTTGTGGAGTATCATACATATGGGAGATGACACATTGGGACACTACCCTGCCAATTCTGCCAACACAGACCATTTCAATTCAGTTCCCGGAAGCTCAATTAATAATGGTATATGGCTATTCAGCCACACGCTCACACACTAAGAGCTCAGATTCTTTAGAGGGAGATTTATATATGGCTACACTACCCAGCGCTCCCCACCGAATATTAGATAAAAGCCCTAAAAACCTTATTGCAGCTATTCCTCACAGCCGGAAAACCAGAAGTGAGGTCAGACAGTGACTGGTATAAAAAGCCTTACAGAGCAGAGGGGAATTATCTCTCTCCACGCTGACTGTGTTATTGGCAAGTTGATTCTGGTAGGTTGCGCTCAATTGGTCCTATATACCCACTATGATTGTATGATATAGAACTATCCACTATATGTTTGACATGCATTATTGTATGTTTAGGGCATGGTACTATGTATTATATATGTAAAGTATGTACTATGATGGTTGGGAACGTTTATACTGGGCACATACAGACCGTGCCTCCGTTCCCTGTGTCTTCTTTTTTATCCCCTCACACTGAACCTTTATTGTACTCTATGTAGATGTGAACTGCCACATATGTATGGAACATTAAAAGAATTTCTTTACGGTCAGAACAGTCAAACTCTGGAACTCTCTTCCCAGAGAGGTGGTAACGGCTGGCTCATTAAATGCGTTCAAGGCAAAGTTGGACAAACATTTACTGGAGAAAAACATCCATGGGTACAAATAAGAAATATAAATTGTCTGTAAAATACCAGAACCTACCAAATCAGCAATGGATATCTATACCAGGTTGAACTAGATGGACGCAAGTCTTTTTTCAGCCTTACCTACTATGTAACTATGTAATGGTAAAAATCGCATTGTAACCTATTTTACCATTAACCCCTTCCTGACAGAGCTAGTTTTTGCGTTCCTGACAGAGCCATTTTTTTCAAATCTGACATGTCTCACTTAAGTGGGGATAACTTTTTTTTGCTTTTACTTATCCCAGTGATTTTGAGATTGTTTTTTCGTGACACATTGTACTTCAAATTAGTGGTAAATTTGGGTCGATACAGTCTGTGTTTTTTTGTGAAAAATACCAAAATGTCGTGAAAAAATGGAAAATTTAGCGATTTGCAAAATGTTAAATTTTCTGCTTGTGAGACAAATAATCATACCACTCAAAATAGTTAATAACTAACATAGACCATATGTCTACTTTATGTTGCCATCATTATTTCAACTTCCTTTTAATTTTTTTGGACACTAGGAGGCTTCAAATATGAATAGCAAATTCTCAAATTTTCAAGAAAATTTCAAACACTGATTTTTTTAGGGACCAGTTCAGTTCTGATGTGACTTTGAGGGACTTGTATGTGAGACACCCCCATAAATGATGCCATTTCAAAAACTGCACCCCTCACAGTATTCAAAACAGCATTTTGGAAGTTTGTTAACCCTTTAGGTGTTTCACAGGAATTAAAACAAAGTGTAGGTGAAATTTCAAAATTTCATTTTTTTTTGCAGATTTGCAAATTTAATACATTTTTCTAAGGAACACAGTACATTTTACTAGAGAAATGTGACTAAAAATTGATTCCCCCAATTCTTTGGTTTTCATAAATATCCTATATGTGGCCCTAGTGTGCACGGTGACCAAACCACAGGCTTCATAATAGAAGGAGCACCTACTTGATTTTGGAGCCTCCTTTTTATGAGATTATTTTTTAGGAACCATGTAGGTTTCTAGGCACCATAAGATGCTAAAAGTTAGGTACCCCCCCACAAGTGACCCCATTTTGCAAACTACACCCTTCAGGGAATTCATCTAGGGGTATAGTGTACATTTCAAACCCCCAGGGGTTTCACCAATTGTGGTACAACTGGGCTGTGAAAATGAAAAAAAAAAAATTTTCATTTTCACAGCTCAGTTGTATCAAAATTGGTGAAACCCCTGGGGGTTTGAAATGTACACTATACCCCTTGATGAATTCCCTGAAGGGTGTAGTTTGCAAAATGGGGTCACTTGTGGGGGGGTTCCACTGTATGGGTGTTTCGGGGGTCATTCAACCAGAATCTGTGCTGCAAAATCCAAAAATCACTCCTTCCCTTCTGAGTCCTGCCATGCACCCAACTGGTATTTTTTGGTCACACATGAGGCATTGCCGTACTCGGGAGAAATTGGGGCACAGATTTTGGGGTGCTTTGTCTCCTTCATTCCTTGTGAAAATGAAAAATTTTGAGCCAGATCTGCATTTTTGTGTAAAAAAATGTAATTTTTTACACAAAAATGCAGTTCTGGCTCAAAATTTTTTATTTTCACAAGGAATGAAGGAGACAAAGCACCCCAAAATCTGTGCCCCAATTTCTCCCGAGTACGGCAATGCCTCACGTGTGACCAAAAAATACCAGTTGGGTGCATGGCAGGACTCAGAAGGGAAGGAGTGATTTTTGGTGGCGGAATGAATGGTGGGTGCTATGTCGCATTAGCAAGACCCCCGAAGCACCAATACAGTGGAACCCCCCCACAAGTGACCCCATTTTGCAAACTACACCCTTCAGGGAATTCATCTAGGGGTATAGTGTACATTTCAAACCCCCAGGGGTTTCACCAATTTTGATACAACTGGGCAGTGAAAATGAAAAAAATAAATTTTTCATTTTCACAGCTCAGTTGTATCAAAATTGGTGAAACCCCGGGGGGTTTGAAATGTACACTATACCCCTTGATGAATTCCCTGAAGGGTGTAGTTTGCAAAATGGGGTCACTTGTGGGGGGGTTCCACTGTATGGGTGTTTCGGGGGTCATTCAACCAGAATCTGTGCTGCAAAATCCAAAAATCACTCCTTCCCTTCTGAGTCCTGCCATGCACCCAACTGGTATTTTTTGGTCACACATGAGGCATTGCCGTACTCGGGAGAAATTGGGGCACAGATTTTGGGTGCTTTGTCTCCTTCATTCCTTGTGAAAATGAAAAATTTTGAGCCAGATCTGCATTTTTGTGTAAAAAAATGTAATTTTTTACACAAAAATGCAGTTCTGGCTCAAAATTTTTTATTTTCACAAGGAATGAAGGAGACAAAGCACCCCAAAATCTGTGCCCCAATTTCTCCCGAGTACGGCAATGCCTCACGTGTGACCAAAAAATACCAGTTGGGTGCATGGCAGGACTCAGAAGGGAAGGAGTGATTTTTGGTGGCGGAATGAATGGTGGGTGCTATGTCGCATTAGCAAGACCCCCGAAGCACCAATACAGTGGAACCCCCCCACAAGTGACCCCATTTTGCAAACTACACCCTTCAGGGAATTCATCTAGGGGTATAGTGTACATTTCAAACCCCCAGGGGTTTCACCAATTTTGATACAACTGGGCAGTGAAAATGAAAAAAATAAATTTTTCATTTTCACAGCTCAGTTGTATCAAAATTGGTGAAACCCCGGGGGGTTTGAAATGTACACTATACCCCTTGATGAATTCCCTGAAGGGTGTAGTTTGCAAAATGGGGTCACTTGTGGGGGGGTTCCACTGTATGGGTGTTTCGGGGGTCATTCAACCAGAATCTGTGCTGCAAAATCCAAAAATCACTCCTTCCCTTCTGAGTCCTGCCATGCACCCAACTGGTATTTTTTGGTCACACATGAGGCATTGCCGTACTCGGGAGAAATTGGGGCACAGATTTTGGGTGCTTTGTCTCCTTCATTCCTTGTGAAAATGAAAAATTTTGAGCCAGATCTGCATTTTTGTGTAAAAAAATGTAATTTTTTACACAAAAATGCAGTTCTGGCTCAAAATTTTTTATTTTCACAAGGAATGAAGGAGACAAAGCACCCCAAAATCTGTGCCCCAATTTCTCCCGAGTACGGCAATGCCTCACGTGTGACCAAAAAATACCAGTTGGGTGCATGGCAGGACTCAGAAGGGAAGGAGTGATTTTTGGTGGCGGAATGAATGGTGGGTGCTATGTCGCATTAGCAAGACCCCCGAAGCACCAATACAGTGGAACCCCCCCACAAGTGACCCCATTTTGGTCACCAGCTTTGGGAGGGGGGCTGGCGCTGCGGCTGGCGGGGGGGTGGGAGGGGTGCTGGCGCTGCGGCAGCCGGGTGGGTGGGAGGGAGGGGGGCTGCCGGGTGGGAGGGGGGGGGGGCTGGCGATCGTTGGTGATCGGTGCGGTATACGCACACACACACACACACACACACACACACATATATATATATATATATATATATGTGTGTATATATATATATATATATATATACATATATATACATATATATACACACACACATATATATATATATATATATATATATGTGTGTATATATATATATATATATATATATATATACACACATTTGCACATTTTTTTTATTTTATTTTATTTTTAACTTTTCCAGCAGCAGCATGATGCTGCTGCTGCTGCTGCTGCTGCTGCTGCTGCGGGGGGGAGGGGGGAGGAGGGGAGCGCAGCGTGCGCTCCGGACGTAGCGGTTGAGCCGCTGGAGCTGCTGCTGCTGCCGGGTGAGTGCCCGGCGGGTGGGAGGGGGGTGCTGCCGCTCGGTGGTGATCGGTGCTGCACCGATCACCACCGTTTTCTGTGTTACCGAGCGGCTTAGCCGCCGGTAACACAGGAAACGCTGTGATTGACTGTTCAGATTTGAACAGCCAATCACAGCGATCGCCGACCGGGGGGGGCACCCCTGCCCCCCCTGGGCGACAAGGGGGGATGTCTGCTGTCAGGGACAGCAGACATCACCTAACTGTCACTGCGTCTCTAGACGCAGTGACAGTTAGAAACCATGACGTACATTTATGCCATGTGTCGGGAAGTACTTCCCGACCATGACGTAAATGTACGTCAAATGTCGGGAAGGGGTTAAAGTGCTATTATGGGATCTAGCCAGCAAGCATTTTCATCAAGTCTGGCGTTGTGCAACACTATATATACCCATTAGTAATATTATGTAGCCAGCAAGTATCTTCTAGCCAGTATTTAACCAGTAAGCATTGTCATCAAGCCTGGTGTGTTGTATCATTATATGTATCCATTTATAATAACATCTTAACAGACCGATATCCATTACCATTTAGAATTGACTGTTGAGTTGAAAAAGGCATCAGTTGGAGAGGTGTTACATTGCGCCCCTTGTTCTGGTATGTACATTTACAATTGTGCCCCACCAAAAATGTTTTTTGGGACTGTACCCTTCTATCTGACATATGGCAGTTGAACAACTTAAACCTACCATAATATTCTCATTATTTATCCTGTTTCTGAGAAGTCATTAATGTAGAAACTATGTAAGGGATTGACTTGTTACAACATATTGCATGTGAATTTGGTTGTGATTATGAGACTGTATGAAAAATTGGCTCATCAGCATTGTATTGGTCCCTATGAATCCAGGTGATCAAATTATTCATTAGCACTGTATTGGTTTTCAGAAATCGTTACATTATTCATTAAGTGGAACATCACAGGGTTGTCAGAGTAACAACGGTTACCACACCACCCCAAGTACACACCCAAGAGTGTGTTTCAATATATATGTACCTAATCAAGGTGTAAATGTTTATTTTATATACACTTTTTTCACTGAGGTGGACCTGGGATATTATGGTCTGTACTTCCTCCTATAGTTCCACGTGTAGAACTACCCACTCTCTCCTCTCTCTCTTCTTGTTCTCCTCATTTGTTCCTTCTCCCGCCTCCTATGTTCAGAATTATCTTTGAACCTGCTCTGAGGTTTCATTAAATTTCCATCCTTTTACGGCATTGTTTCACCACTTTTTAGATCTTGGTGTACTACCACTGAAGAAGTCCCTAGGGGACGAAACGCGTAGTATTTCTCGTATGATCATTCTGCACCTATGGTCGAAGTCTTGTATTGAACTACAATGATCCACCGAAAATCTCTGTAAACGATTCCAAACAAATGTATTTTAAATTGTTTTATTGTGTAGAATAAATATTGTGTAATTTTACAATTCGTGGACTGGTGAAACCATCTTCTGAGCGCACCTCTACACCTTCCCTCTTCATATATATATATATATATATATATATATATATATATATATATATATATATATATATATATATTCTTCTTTTAAATACTGGATATAATTACAAACATACGAACAGCATATAACATATACTATACATACAATCTCCAGATTCCTCCTCTCCCCATTCAGAGAGATTCATGGGATTCTTACCAAAAAACATTACATCCTAAAAATTAAAAACAAATTATGAAAGCATGGGAGCAGATGACTCATCATACACTCCCATTCTCCACAAAAAGATTTGTTTATTCCATATACCTCAATTGCAACAAAGAGGCAAGGTGGATACACCTCTTAGATACAATTAATCCACGAGGATTGAATGAATATAACCAATTAAGATGTTTTCTGTAAATAATTGGCATCATATAAGAAAGGAAGCAATTGAGGTATATGGTATAAAGAAATCTTTTTGTGGAGAATGGGAGTGTATGATGAGTCATCTGCTCCCATTCTTTCATAATTTGTTTTAAATTTTTAGGATGTAATGTTTTTTGGTAAGAATCCCATGAATCTCTCTGAATGGGGAGAGGAGGAATCTGGAGATTGTATGTATAGTATATGTTATATGTTGTTCGTATGTTTGTAATTATTTGCTGAGACATGGAGGTAGATGGTGGTTGTCTGCACTAATTGAACCAGCTTAGTATTTTTATAGGTAATAATATACCACAGTCCCATGTATATCTGTAAATTGGTTTGCATAGTAGGAGGAGCAACAGTTCAGTGGAACGCAATATGCGGACATGCAGTTTATATGGAACGCATAGATACATGAGATAACATCCTCCGGTCATGTGACCGGAGTGTAAAGTACCCAGAACCAGCGCTGCCTAAAATCTGCGCAGTAGCAGTAATACAAATTGGGTGGAACGCAAGAGGCGGAAGTATAGACCGAATGGAACGCATCTATGTACGATGCATCACTTCCGGTCTTGTAACCGGAAGACAGGACAGTGTTGATAGACGCCGCACAGATCTACAATGATCTTCATAATCTTTATTCAGGTAATCAGTGACATATGATTTGTTGTAAGTGACTGAGCATGGGAGCTGAGAGATTCATAGAAATCCGGAAGGTACACGGGCGATACACAAGACCTGAGTACCTGCAACACGTAAAATCAGTACTTTTAAATTGTATTGTCTGTATTGCTATTGTGGCGGTTGTGCATTTTAATTAATGCCAACTATAGGGTGCTATAAACAGATGATGAATTTGTGGGATGAAAATGTGTGGTGTAGTATTTATAAATTGGAGCGGTCATGTGACCGGTTGATCATGCTGCAATTGGCAGACAGGTGTAATTGACACCTGATGATTATGTAGTTAATTATGTACCTATATATGCTGGTTCACATGGGCAGGCAGCCATCTGCTACCTGGGTCTCTACTGATGGACTGTGCCATGATTAAGGGCCCTGAGGAGGTCCGAAACATTGGAAATATGCAGTCATTTTAAGAAATAAATAGTACCTTTGCATTTGAAAAAGTCTGGTGAGTGCCTTGTCCTTGGACTTACATACTAGCTGTTCTGGCATCTACACGAAGCACCCCAGCAATAACTACAAGGATTTACTGTGAGTGCATTGGAAAGAGACATTTATATATTTATATATATAGACAAGCTTGTGACCCGGCACTGCGTTACTGCAAGGATACTTGGTCTGGTGCCCTCACTTCCAAACATGGAGGGTATATAGCAGCGATATGCGGCACTCTAGACTCTTTGTCAGAAATAAAGATGGCAGACACAGATACGGCTTCAATGTTTCATTTCTCTTTATAGAAATTTCGTCAGGATAACACAAACAATCAACTTCTTACCTTATATACCCCCATCCACCAATCCCAAATGTGCAGCTCACTCCATATTCCCGCGTCTCAGCCGTAGACAGGTGACATCATCAGGTGCATCCACGGCGCTAACTGGTAGCGTCTTGTTCGTTGCCAAGGCAACCCCACCTTGCTACACCAGCAGTCGCACCGCAGCTTAACCCTGTTTCCGCCCCGTCATTGACATGTAGGCGGGGGAAGTGGAGTAAATAAAAAGTAAACAATATACAGAGTATCGATACAATAAATACCAGAATCCAAAAATAGTAACAATTAACAAAAAAATATACTAATACATAAATTTCTAACAATCCAACAGTAGATATATATGGTAAATGCATCCAAAATCATGCAACGATACATAAAAAAAATACATAGAAAAATATAAATGTAAAAAGAAAGAAAACAACAAGAAAAATCAAGAAAAATCCAACGGGTCACCATCACAAATAACCCATAAATAAAGTATAAATATATGAATAACTACTTTGAGACATATACGTAGGACTTTCTGGGTATATAAATGGTATATAGTAGCAATAAGTTCATGCCAATAAAGCTATTAGTAAATAGTAACAAAAGGAGCTGGATATATGTAGCCAACAAATGCAAGGGTGACTCATTTAAAGCATGACAGTGTCATATTCTCATTTAAGCCGCCCGGAGCAATCACCTTTAGACGGTGTATCCAGGAAGTTTCTAGCCGGAGTAGTGCGGCTCCCCTGTCTCCCCCCCGAAGAGAAGGTGCAATCCAGTCTATCACGCGATATCTGAGGTTGTGTAGGTTATGGCGTGCTTCTAAGAAGTGGCGAGCCACTGGCTGCTCACTTGATCCCTTCTCGATAGCACTTCTTATAGCGGAACGGTGAGCTGTCATACGATCTTTGAACTTGTAAACCGTCTTGCCGATATAGGCAAGACCACATGGACAGAGTAATTGATATACAACATACGAAGACTCGCATGTGAAATGTTCCTTGATCAAATAAGTAACCCCATTGTGCACAAATTTATCACCTGTCAAAAGATATTTGCATGTAGTGCATGAACATCTGAAGCATCCTGGACGATGCTGTGATAAGAAATTTTGTGGGTTAACAGATTTCTTTTTAGTCACGTTTGTTTTCACTAACAAATCCCTTAAGTTTCTAGGTCTCGAGTAACAGGGCATGATCTCAATATTAGACAGGCCAATATCTCTAACAGCCTGGATAATTGGCCAGTGCTTGCGGGTATTCTTCATGACAATGCTAGATTGGCAATGATATTGATTAACCCATGGAACCTTGTTTGCCAGGGTTTTAGGGATTTAGGCATATTTAAAACCTTTTCTTTGGTTTCCAATCATTTTGATTTAATGTACCCCTTTTGTAAGAAGCGTGTAATCAGTGCATCCATCTGAATAGACGCTACTTCAATGTTGTCATTAATTCTTCGTAATCGCAACATTTGGGAGTAAGGCCGACTAAACTTGAAGTTTTTGGGATGGCAACTGGAACTATGTAAAAAAGAATTTCTGTCTGTTTCTTTGGTGTAAACAGTAGTATGCAATTTACCCTTTAGATTGGTAATTCTCACATCCAAGAAGTCCACTTTGTTGCGGTCACTCTCGTATGTGAGTTTCACCGGATTGTCACTTAAGTTATGTTGAGCAATAAGTTCCATAAATTCAACATCTTTGCCTCCCCAAATCATCATTAAATCGTCAATAAACCTAGTAGAAAACAGGATTTTACCAGAAATTGACTCATCAGAAAAAAATAATGCATCTTCTATCCCAAACATGAAGGAGTTGGCATAGGCCGGTGCCACCGACGATCCCATGGCACAACCCCGTGTCTGGAGATAGAAGCACCCGTCAAATATAAAGTAATTTTTAGTTAAAATCATTTCCAAAAGCAGCAACAGAATGTCGACCTGTATCCCATCAAATGTATCACATGATAACAACAATTTGCGTACTGCCTGTATACCAGCTTGATGCGGTATTACCGTGTACAAGCTGGTAACATCAGCAGTTATTAACCACACATTATCAAGATTGCAATTCAACATGTATAATTTATTGAGCAATGCAGTGGTGTCAAGTAAGAAATGGGGATGACTTTGGACTAAGGGCTGCCATATAGAATAGAGTAACACTGAGGTAGGTTATTATTATTATTATTATTATTATTATTATTATTATTATAATTTTATTTATAAGGCGCCACAAGTGTTTCGCAGTGCCGTACAAAGGAACAATACAGGGAGACAAAGCTTGGCATAACATTGAATAAATAACAAAAATACAGTACAAATAAAGAGCGACACAGTTCAATACACATTATAGCTTGGATATAAGTAGTGAGGACTCAAGCAACATACAACTAGAGGCTTGATGCCAATGATGGAGATGAGTATGCAGACGAAGATGGTCACTGAGTGTTGGAGTATAGGAGAGCTGTGAGTGACATGTGAAGAGAAGTGGGCTTTGACAACAGGAGGGAAGAGGGCCCTACTCGGAGGAGCTTACAATCTAGTAATATAGGAATATCTAGGGATATTGCAGGTTGTAGTAAACTCCCCCTCGCTGATATAATCGGCCGACCCGGGAGGGGGCGTTTACCCCCTTGTGAATTTTGGGTAACGTATAAATAAGGGGAACCAGAGGAAAAGGAGGTATTAGAATGTCAAATGTCTCATTTGTAATCAGGTGTGCGTCTTTAGCTAGGATTAATAGTTCTTTAAGTTCTTTTGTGAACGCAATCATTGGATCGCCATTTAGTTTAGCATGCACACCAGGTTCATTTAATTGACGGAAGATTTCCTCCTTATAGTCCCCAATGTCATGTAAGACAATCGCTCCCCCCTTATCCGCCGGGCGGATGATGAGGGAGTCATTAGATCTTACATTTTGGAGAGCTTTCCTCTCATCCACAGAAAGATTGGATGGCAGTTTAGGAGAAGACATAACATTCTTTTTTACATCTCTATCGATCATCCTCGTGAAGGTTTTTATAGAGGCATTGTTGGAGAGTGGATCAAATTTTAAAGGAGGCTTGAATTGTTTTAATTTCTCTGGCAGTTTAACCTTAGTTGTTATGGGCAAAGCAGATTTGTTAAAGAAATGTTCTTTCAATTTAAGCTTGCGATGTAACTGTTGCTTCTCAATGTCCCATCTCAGGTCATCAAATTGCTCAGACGGAACAAAAGATAAGCCTTTGGCTAACACATTTAATTCATTTTTACTTAATTCATAGCTTGATAAATTGAACACTATTTCTTCTGACCTGCTGGTGGTCTACTTTGCTTTTCTTGCGTGTGAGTACCCCTAAAGGGATAGAGGGGCCCCTACGCCGATTGCGTTTACTCTCGCCCTCACTTGTGGAGCTGGGACCTTCAGTCGAGGTGTCTGTATCGAACGCAGTTTTTGCGCCCTCTGACGCCGAAAGAATGGACGTCTGTTAGTGTCATTGTTGGTACCTGATAACCATCGATACACCAAATGATTATCATAGTCTCTCTCCACTTTAAGTAGCTTTTCTCTCTTGAATTTTATCAGGTCTTGTTTATACACCGTTAATTGTGATTCCAGTTTGTCCAACCAAGCAGTTTCTTTATCAGTGGAAAGAATGGATAAATGTTCACGTTCAAATTGGTTGATCTTGTCCTGTACACTAATCACCTCCTTGTTCGATTGTTCAATAATGAGAAGGATAAGGTCTGAGGAACATTTATTCAGGATTGAGATCCATTTGCGACAAAATGCAGGATCAGTTCTCCCAATTGTCGGGCAATTACGTATTCTTAGCCCACTCGGGATCTTTTTTGAATGGAAATAGTCACTCAGGGATATTGCATGAAAGTCAAAATCAATCTCCTCCTTTTTCAAGCGTAGTAAATCAAAATACACTGAGTCCGGAGTACGTGCTTCCACCAGTTCAGATAGGTTTTTTTTTGCGTAGAATCGATTCAGTATCAGATTCCAAGTAGCTGAAGAATTCTTGCAAAGGAACCAGTAAAGGGTTAAAATGTTCATTGGTGTCCATGTTGGATTCAGCCAAGGGCGTAACTACCATAGGTGCAAGGGGTGCAACTGCTATGGGGCCCAGAGGTAAAGGGGGCCCATCTTTGCTGTTTAACTAATATGTTTTACATGCATTTATCACCTTCAGTTGCTAAATAGGGGGCCCTTACAAACATTTGCTATGGGGCCTACTAATATCTAGGTACGCCTCTGGATTCAGCCATCATGTAATTGATAATACAGAGGATTCCGAGTAGATGCTGAGTATCAACAAGTGAACACCCACAGTAAATAGTGCAAAAAGTGCAAATAAAACCGCTCACACAGTAAGCAATTGGTCCTGGAAGAGATCAATCATATGGATAGCGTGCCTTGGTCTGGTTCAGTCCATGTGTCAATAGGCTGTTCCAATGTAGACAAGCTTGTGACCCGGCACTGCGTTACTGCAAGCAGGGCCGGCGCCACCACTAGGCAGCTCTAGGCATTTGCCTAGGGCGCCGGCACCTGGAGGGCGGCAGTTCGCCCCTCACCCCCAGCGAACTGTGTAAAAAAATTGCTGCCCCGGCGCCCCTGCAGTGCTGGGGCGGTCAGGGGTGTCCGTGCCGTAGGGATACCTGTGGCTCCGTCATGTGTATAAAGTTGGCTGCGGCCGGCGGGGTCCCTGTAGTGAATAGCAAATAACTAGCGTTATGCGCGCGGCGGCGCGGGAAGCGCTAGTTATTTGCTATTCACTACAGGGACCCCGCCGGCCGCAGCCAGCTTTATACACATGACGGCGCCGCAGGTACCCCTACGGCACGGACACCCCTGACCGCCCCAGCACTGCAGGGACGCCGGGGCAGCAATTTTTTTACACAGGTACCACCCCCCCTCCCTCCCCCCCGCACCGGTGCCTTGCAACGGCCCTGACTGCAAGGATACTTGGTCTGGTGCCCTCACTTCCAAACATGGAGGGTATATAGCAGCGATGTGCGGCACTCTCGACTCTTTGTCAGAAATAAAGATGGCAGACACAGATATGGCTTCAACGTTTCATTTCTCTTTATAGAAATTTCGTCAGGATAACACAAACAATCAACTTCTTACCTTATATACCCCCATCCACCAATCCCAAATGTGCAGCTCACTCCACATTCCCGCATCTCAGCCGTAGACAGGTGACGTCATCAGGTGCGTCCACGGCGCTAACTGGTAGCGTCATGTTCGTTGCCAAGGCAACCCCACCACGCTACACCAGCAGTCGCACCGGAGCTTAACCCTGTTGCCGCCCCGTCATTGACATGTAGGCGGGGGAAGTAGAGTAAATAAAAAGTAAACAATATACAAAGTATTGATACAATAAATACCGGAATCCAAAAATAGTAACAATTAACAAAAAAATATACTGATACATAAATTTCTAACAATCCATCAGTAGATATATATGGTAAATGCATCCAAAATCATGCAACGATACATAAAAAAATACATAGAAAAATATATACCATTTATATACCCAGAAAGTCCTACAAATATGTCTCAAAGTAGTTATTCATATATTTATACTTTATTTATGGGTTATTTGTGAAGGAGACCCGTTGGATTTTTCTTGGTTTTTCTTGTTGTTTTCTTTCTTTTTACATTTATATTTTTCTATGTATTTTTTTATGTATCGTTGCATGATTTTGGATGCATTATATATATATATATATATATATATCGTCAAAACATCATTGTGCGCCCGGCGGACAAAGGGGGCGGTATAGTCGTCCAAGACCGCGTTCAGTATGTTGCCAATCTAGACCTTCATCTGGCAGATATAAAAACATATAAAAAACTGTCCGGTGACCCAACTGCCACTTTCAAAAAGGAACTTGACCGCATATTGCTATGTGCTGTTGAAGAAGGTCACATCAGCAAGAAAGTCCAAAAAACCTTATCCTCGGATTTCCCCATCACCCCAGTCATTTATTCCATTCCCAAAATCCACAAAGATTGCAATAACCCTCCGGTTTGCCCCATCATTTCTGCACGTGGTTCCCTCTGTCAACCCATTTCTCAATTCCTGGATACCCTGATACAACCCCTGGTCATGTCACAACCATACTTCTTGAAAGACACCACTCAGTTACTGAATAAATTACAACTATTACAGGACATTCCTACTACTGCATTGTTAACCACAATGGACGTTTCCAATCTCTACACGGTCATCCCCCACTCCGAGGGTCTGTCTGTGATGCGTGCATTTTTGTTATCTAACAATTTTGATCTGTTATCTATTCCATTATTTTTATGTTTGTTGGAATTCATATTAACAAAAAATTATTTTCTCCATAACGGTAATTATTATTTACAGCTGACCGGGTGTGCGATGGGGTCCAACGTGGCCCCGTCGCTAGCAAATGTTTACATGTTTTTTCAGGAGACTAATTTTTTCTTTACAGATGTTAACATTTCCAACAAAATTTTATTTTACGCACGTTATATAGACGACCTCTTGATGATATGAGTGGGTAGTCTAGAAGAATTGTCATCTCTTGTTAATAGCATTAATATGCTAAATAATCCCATTAAAATAACAATGCAAACCAGCCCTGTTCAAATTAACTACTTGGACGTGTCTATCTATTTGAGAGACGGTCATTTAGAAACCACAGTGTTCACAAAAATGACTGATAGAAATACCCTTCTTCACCATAGCAGTCATCATGCACCCAGTTTGAAGAGGGGTTTACCCCGCTCTCAAATGCTAAGAATCGCCAGAATTACCAGCAATCATGACCAACTTGATCAGGCATTAGATACCATTGTTAATAAATTTCTACAACGAGGATATGACTACCGTTTGTTAAACAAACAAAAATTGGAAGTACTCAAGATCCCTAGAACAGATCTATTATCCAAAAGCAAAACTCCAGACACTAGGAAAAGAATCCCGTTTGTAACTACTTTTTCCTCTACAAGTGCAGCAATTCCGAGGGTCCTTAATGCCACATGGCCTATGGTCACCACGGATCAAGAATTACCGTGTTTCGCCCAAACCACCTTAATGCCCAGTTTTAAAAGAGGCCGCAATATCCACGATATCCTGGGGAAAACCAACCTTATTCCTCCAATACCCAGTGGCACACAAACCAAAGCACCCGGTTGTTATAGGTGCCCTGCGTTTTTTAGATACAGGTTCTTTTTTCAAACATCCTAGATCTGGTCGAAAATACACCATAAATCAAGTGGTCACTTGTTCCACCCCCTTTGTAATATACATTATCAAATGCCCGTGTGGGCTGTATTACGTCGGCCAGACAAGACGACCATTTAAGGAACAAGCAGCAGCTCACCGGTCAGCGATAAAGAATTGCCTGGCTGGTAAAGACATAGACCAGCCAGTTGCCCGCCATTTCAAGGCCCACCAACATACCCTGGTTAGCTTACGCTACCAAATCATTGAGCATGTCCCCGTACCAATCCGTGGTGGGGACAGACACAAATGCCTCCTACAGCGGGAGACATACTAGATTTATGTCTTGGACACCGCAGCACCCCGAGGCTTGAACGAAAGAACTTCCCTTAACATCTTCCTATGAATAATATTAATTGCCTAACATAAATTGCCTGATTATATACCTGGTAAGCCCGTAATGTAAAACTCCCATTTGAGATCATTTTATTCTATATTAAATACCTTTTTTTCTCATATATATATGACAGTTTGTCCAGTGAACATACAATGGGTTACTTCTCTTTATGTTATATATTGAAGATCATGTTGCCTATGATACCAGTGTGTGCAATTATTTGTATAATTAGTGTTTATAAGAAAATATGCGATCTCTTGCAGAATCCCAGTGTGCGCAAACAGCACACTTACAGTGATCCATTCCTCTAGCACACTGACATAGACCACACCATTAAATCAGATCATCACCCTTGTTCTGGTAATCTGAACGTTCCCTGTTTTTTATACACGTTTTTAACATTGTCTTTTTTCATTCATTTTTCTAGTACCACGTCAGTGTGCGCACGGCTAAGCTGCACAGCAACGCGCACACCTTATTGCTCACTTGCACTTGCTGTTCTGAAGCCCGGGGGGGACGCCAGCGGGTTGCCCTGACAACCCACAACAATGGGAAGTCATGTGATCACAGCCCACGCCGGAAGCCTGCCTCCGGACCCAGCGCGGCAACAGGATCACGTAAGTGCACTGTTTGCTATATATATATGTGTATTTTATGTCATTCTTGTTAGTTCTCTGCACTGCACTGTTGTTTAGTTTGGCACCAGCTGTCCTGAGGAAGAAGAGAATGACTCCGAAACTGTTGACACAGGCTGCGTTTTTGCACTATTTTTAAACATGCTGCGAATACACTGTTTTGCTACACTGTACTGAGAGTGCCGCCTCTTATTTTCCATTTATTTGGAAAATTCGCTCCTATATATATATATATATATATATATATATATATATATATATGGAGTCTAACACTGTAGACATTGGATTATTTTGCTGTTAACAATGTCCTTATTATATGTATTATACTTTTCACAGCTACGTTGTATGCACAAACACGCCCACCTGTGAGGCTAGCTACACGCCCCCCCCCCCCCCTCCACAACGGAGCAGTGATGTCATGACACCAGCGCCGGGAGGCTGAGCGCAGCGGGAAGGGGATAAAGGTATGAGATTGTATGTTCATTCTTTGTCTTTCTGCACCTTGATAAAGAAGCCAAGCGCTTCGAAACGTTGGGATACATCCAGTTTTCTGGTCTCCTTTTATTGTTTGATCGAGTGCCGCCGTTACCCAGTTACTACTATATATATATATATATATATATATATATATATATATATATATATATATATATCAAAGGTTATTATTTGTACCAAATGAATCATGAATTATAACACATTAAAACAATATATCCATATATACCGGCCGGTCTTATAAGAAACAATTAAATTAATTTTAGAACACAATGAATCTTTTCCAGCTCTCTCACAGCTATGAATATGTAGATATTAGTAGCACAGCGTGCTTATAGATCTTGAATTTATTGGCGACCTATTGGTCAGGCAATGTGCAAAGTATAAAATGATAGAACTCTCACAGTTCAGATATCAAGTTTCCACAGTTGTTGGATGATTATTGAAGCATATGTCCTTTGCGGATAATATTAGTGTAGCCTGATAATTGCCAGAATTAGTTATTAAGTATTTAGTAAAGGAAGCATGGATGCACAAAAAACGAAGTGTTCAATTGCTGAACAGCCAGTATACTGGCTGAATGTTTAAAATATATCATGCAGCATATAAAGAATAAAAAGTACATTATTCTTATTTGGTGGAGCTCCACACTTTGAAAAAGGCTTCTTGCCCTGTGGTCAGCGTCCTTAGGTGAGCTCCCGGCCGCTGGTGCTTCCAGTTACGCAGCCTTGTCAGGAGTGCAAAAACCCGTGCAGCAGGGTAAAGTGGTACCTGGCTGGTAATGAAACACAGGATTTACGCGTTTTCCCGCCTCTTATAGATAGTCAGCGGATTCCTCAGAATCCTCCGTGAATATGTCGGCTTTGATTAGCCGGTTTTAAATGGCGCCGTCTTTTATAACTTGTGCCTGTATCAGATGCGGGATCCAAACCTCTTTTTAGATTGAGCCAGACGCACATGCGTATTCTGCTTATCCAGATCTCGGTTTCGAATGGAACAGCACAGGCTGTAGTTTGGCTGCTGCTGCTGGGGGGGGGGGTGTTGCTTAATCATGAGAAGCGGCCACGTCTCCAGTGGTTGGGCCACACCCCCAAAATTTTACCTCTCGGCAGCCCTGGCTGCACTCAAAATGCTATTGGCATGGTGCGTCGCTATGATTGACATACTATTATATTCTCTCACCATGCCCCAGTGAAGTGATTTTCAACTTTTTACCTTGCGGCACACTAAATAAGATTTTAAAATTGCCAAGGCACACCATGAGATCCCCACAGGGCAAAACAAATTGGCCCCCACAGGAAAAAACCAAACCTATTGCCCCCCATATAAAAAACAATCACACTGGTCCCCACAGGTAACACAAATAAAATACATTGGCCCTCTACATGAAAAGAAGAGACCTGTAAATAACACTTGAACTGGTGGTGTTTGTAAACTAGTTTGGGTATCTCTAGATCTAGAGGCACACTTGAGAACAGCTCAAGGCACAGTAGTGTGCCACGGCGCAGTGGTTGAAAAACACTGCCCTAGTGGATGGATGGTAGGGCATGAACTACCACCTGTCGGTACATGTCAGCTCGTAAAAATTAAAAAAACCCATGTTGAACTTTTGACTGTCGACCTTCCCCATGTTGACCTAATGCTTGTGTCGACCTAATGACCCTGTTGACCTAAAGCCATGCTGACCTTTTTGAGTGTGTCGACCTAAGGCCTACCGACTGTCAGTGGTTGACCTAATGCATGTTGACCTTTTGTATGTCGACCTAGTGCCCGTATACTGTTCTTACAGCCTATTACATGTGTGAGTTGTTGGAAATTGGGAGTTAAGCGCTAGTTTTTCTTGACAATTTGCACCCTATTATGTTTAGGGGCTGATTCAGACCTACTCACTAGGAAGCATATATTCTCTGCCTAGTGAGCACGTAACAAGCGGGGGATGTGTCTGAGAAATCCCTCACATGCAGCCGAAGGGGAGAGAAGTCATTCAATTGGCGCCAACTAATCAAACAATTTCTCTTGCCTTCTAAATTAACGGAGATGGCTAAAAAGGAGGCTGCAGACGAGGTTATGCGTCAGTAAATTGCCCCGAGCAGGCATTGGCTGACCAGTGTTATATAATGTATTGTTGTTTTCTCAGTTCTGCAGCCAGTAACCTATGGTCTGGTATTTGCCCTTTAGTGTGTTCATAAAAAAATGTCTGCTGAAGACACCATACATAACAAATATGACACATATTCAAACTATGTCTGATGCACGGTAATTTGTTTGTGAAAAGTATCAAAAGTCATGGGGGGAAATTTACTAAAGGAAATTTGTAAAAAAAATAGGTGTATTTGTATTTAGAAATACACTTATTTTTGACATTTAGGGGGAAATTTACCAATATGAAAAACCTAGTTTTTCGTATTGGTATTTCCCCTACGGCTGCATACGACTGTTTTAGTCGTATGCAAAGTCGTGTTCCGGAGGGGAAATGACAAAGCAGTCAGATACGACTGCCTTGTAACCCTCCGATGGTGTAACCATTCGTATTAGCTGGCCACATATACGGCCGCTAATACCAATGTTTCTGGCAGTCTGCACGGATCAGTCAGATCCGTGAAGGCTGCAGAGTATAAAAAAAAATAGAAAAATTAAATAAATTTAAAAAAAAACCGGCGTGGGGTCCCCCCCACAGCCGAAACCAGCACCAGGCTGAAGGAGCCGGGGCCGGTAATTAAAAATCAGGGAACCCGACAAATAGGGGTTCCCCGATTTTTAACAACCAGCCCCAAATCAGGGAACCCGACAAATAGGGGTTCCCCGATTTTTAACAACCAGCCCCAGGCTCCAGGTCCGGGGCTGGTTCCCAAAATACGGGGGACAAAATGACTAGGGGTCCCCCGTATTTCAAGAACCAGTCCCAGGCACAACCAGCCAGCAGGGTAATGTCACAGCCGGGGGACACTTATAATATAAGGTCCCGCGGCCAAAACATTAACCCTACCGACCAGTCAGCCTGGCCAGGGGCCCTGGGGGAGTGGGGACCCCCCCAATGAAGGGGTCCCCCCCCTCCAGGACTTACCTGACCAGGCTGAAGCCTGGTACTGTCCCCGATGCCCCTGGGCGGTGGGCATCGGGCTGATTATGGTGTAAAAAAAAAGATGAAACTATTGTTTTTTACTGTGGCACTACAAGTGCCAGCAAGCCTCCCCAGCAAGCTGGGACTTGGAGACCCACAAGTCCCAGCCTGCTGGGCATTAAAGGGCCCGCTGGCACTTGTAGTTCCACAGTTAAAAAAATAGTACACAAAACACACTGACACACTTTTAAAATAAAACTTTAATACATACAAAGCCCACACATACTAATACTTACCTATCTTCTTCCCGTAGGTAGCCCTGGTCCTGATGTCCTGTGTCGTCTTCTGGATCCATGACGACGTCTTTCTTCAAGTCGACGTCGCTGTCGGCGATGGCGTCCGGATCCGACGAAATCCATGGAGAAAGCTGTGGAAGGAAACTATACTCACCAGTCCCAGCGCGACGTAGTCCAGGTAAGTGTCATGGCAAAAAAACAAACCGAACACCCCGAAACCAGACCGGACTGAGGGAGACGCACGGTGTTTGTTTACATCGTGCGGCTCCGCCCCCGAATGCCGCTATTGGCCGCCTTGCGGCCTAGCGTCTCCTGATTGGCCGCTATGCCGCAAGGCGGCCAATAGCGGCATTCGGGAGGCGGAGCCGCACGATGTACACAGAGTACCGTGCGGCTCTCTGTCCGGCTGGTTTCGGGGTGTTCGGTTTGTTTTTTTGCCAAGACACTTACCTGGACTACGTTGCGCTGGGACAGGTGAGTATGGTTTTCTTCCACAGCTTCCTCCATGGATTTCGTCGGATCCGGACGCCATCGCCGACAGCGACGTCGACTTGAAGAAGGACGTCGACATGGATCCAGAAGACCGCCGACACAGGACCAGAAGACGACACAGGACCAGGGCTACCTATGGAAAGAAGATAGATAAGTATTAGTATGTGTGGGCTTTGTATGTATTAAAGTTTTATTTTAAAAGTGTGTCAGTGTGTTTTGTGTACTATTTTTTTAACTGTGGAACTACAAGTGCCAGCGGGCCCTTTAATGCCCAGCAGGCTGGGACTTGTGGGTCTCCAAGTCCCAGCTTGCTGGGGAGGCCTGCTGTCACTTGTAGTGCCACAGTAAAAACCAATAGTTTCATCTTTTTTTTACACCATAATCAGCCCGATGCCCACCGCCCAGGGGCATCGGGGACAGTACCAGGCTTCAGCCTGGTCAGGTAAGTCCTGGAGGGGGGGACCCCTTCATTGGGGGGGTCCCCACTCCCCCAGGGCCCCTGGCCAGGCTGACTGGTCGGTAGGGTTAATGTTTTGGCCGCGGGACCTTATATCATAAGTGTCCCCCGGCCAGAGCTGGCCCTAGCCTAAATTACGCCCTAGGCAAGATTTTGACTGTTGTCCCCTAGCACCGCCACTAGTTCCGTCTCTGACCCTGCTCCCCTTTCCCAGCATCATCAACCCTCATCATAGCAGTCATCATTTTGGTGCTCCTACCCGCAATATTTTAAATAGAAACAGCGCACCCATTCGGTGCGGAGCCCAAACAGGGGTGTGTTCTTGCTGGGAAGGGGCATGGCCATACAATAGTACCTCCAATTCAAATTATGCCACACAGTAGTGCAACTTTATTCACATTATATCCTGCGATGGTGTCCCTTATTCACGTTACATCACACAGTAGTACCACTTTACCTTATGTACATTACTCCTCATATTATTCACATTATACCATTGGAAAAAAATCCTGAGAAAATATTGTATTTTAAGCACCTCCATGGCCACACTGCAACCCAGCATAAAGCAGGGTGTGCTGGGCAGAGGAGAAGAGCTGCAGCTGCTGCTGTCACTTAAGGGGACGGGGCCCCCACTGGGCCCTTCCATCAGACTTTGGCCTGGGTAATTTGTACCCCCTACCCCTTTTTCTCGGCACCCCTGATAATACCACACAGTAATGCCCCTTACACATGACAAACCTTATTAATGTCCTTATAACCATAATGCCCCTTACACATTATGCCAACCTTTATTAATGCCCTTCATACACATAATGACACACATAATGCCCCTTACACATATGTCACACATTATTAATGCCCTTATACACATGACACACATTATGCCCCTTACACATATGTCACACATTATTAATGCATTTATACATGACACACATAATGCCCCTTACACATATGCCGAACACTATTGCACAACCAACCCACCCACAAACAGGACTCGCACAGCCGCTAACAGCCTCACTCACACACACAAAATAGGCATGCTGCATATCATTTTAATCAGCAGAAGCTGCTGATGCCCCTAGGCATTCCAAATGCCCTAGGCAATTGCCTAGTTGGCCTATGCCTAAGGCCGGCTCTGCCCCCGGCTGTGACATTACCCTGCTGGCTGGTTGTGCCTGGGACTGGTTCTTGAAATACGGGGAACCCCTAGTCATTTTGTCCCCCGTATTTTGGGAACCAGCCCCGGACCTGGAGCCTGGGGCTGGTTGTTAAAAATCGGGGAACCCCTATTTGTCGGGTTCCCTGATTTTTAATTACCGGCCCCGGCTCCTTCAGCCTGGTGCTGGTTTCGGCTGTGGGGGGGACCCCACGCCGTTTTTTTTTTTTATTTATTTAATTTTTCTATTTTTTTTACACATTGCAGCCTGCACGGATCTGACTGATCCGTGCAGACTGCTAGAAAAATTTGTATTAGCGGCCGTATACAGTATATGGCCAGCTAATACGAATGGTTACACCATCGGAGGGTTACAAGGCAGTCGTATCTGACTGCTTTGTCATTTCCCCTCCGGAACACGACTTTGCATACGACTAAAACAGTCGTATGCAGTCGTAGGGGAAATACCAATACGAAAAACTAGGTTTTTCATATTGGTAAATTTCCCCCTAAATGTCAAAAATAAGTGTATTTCTGAATACAAATACACCTATTTTTTACAAATTTCCTTTAGTAAATTTCCCCCAATGACTGAATAGAATAGTGGTTAATTGGGCTAAACATACCTGTACTGCACATGACTGCATTTTCAAAGACAATATGATTACAGGTTACATATCAATATGAAATAAATATAAGGAGGAAGATCATAACTAAAGAAAACACATTACAAGTTGCCACAACATTTGAATCCTCAAAAAACAATATAAAAATGCAGCACAATAAGTTATTGCTGCTGAGAGAGGAGCTGATTAGAATTGCACATTCTGTAAGTTGCTTGCAGGTGCCGTAACTATTGATCTTCACCTGTATTCAGAGTTGAAAACATCTCCGTGGTCATTATTTGCAGTCCCATAACTGTTATTATTAATATGGATACCAGCATTTGGACTTGGAATACATGACAATATTGGCAGAAATTTACTGATAGGAGTTCTGTTTCACATGGGATGTAGCTATGGCAACCAATCATAATGTAATTCTTATCTAATTAGAACCTTTAAGAAGATAATAGATAGTATCTGATTGGTTGTACATAGCAGTATCCCATATGAAATACAACTCCCATCTTATACCATGTTCTCATTGCAGCCCTGGTAAAATCACGGATTTTTGATCAAAGACCCCGTTAACACTGCACCTTGGACACAGGAAATCGTCAGGTCTGCCAAGAGCAGATTTTATTGGCTGTTGATAGAGCAGCTTTGATTGGTTGTTTAAATAGCAGCTTTGATTGGCTGGCTAAGATGATGTAATTTAAAGGGGACTTTTTACCCAGGGATAAAAAGGACCTGGTCATCCTCAGCCCTGCAAAAAAAAACATGTGAAATTCCCAGGGCATTACACCGGCGAATTTCAATGACACCCATACACACTGAGACACGACACAGAAATTACGACTAAGGGTTTTTGTGGCAGTGAGAATGGGGTATGAGTAATTTTTCCCCATTATATCTGTATAATATGATACATTACACACACATATATATATATAGAGAGAAAGAGAGAGAGAGAGAGAGAGAGAGAGAGAGAGAGAGAGAAAGCAAAGTTGTTTGTTCGGCAATCTGGACGATGTGGCAACACCATGGTGCCTTCCTCCCAATGGTATGTAGAAGAGACCTTAGGGCTTATGGCAGGGCCCACAGGAATGAGACGGCACTCCACAGATTTTTAGTATAAATCAAAGTTTTTATATACCGAAAAGCGAAAACATCATCGTCAATGTTGTAGCTGCGGGGCGTACTGATTGTCTGACCGAATTCGGTGCAGATGAACTAATGCCCTCCGAGACATGAAAGCTACTTGTTTGCACCAAAGTTTTTCGGTGTGTAGAGTAGTGGCCGCTCGGTGAGCAGTCCGAGGGCACGCCTACCACTTATCGACCACACCCATGTTGACTCCCTGATTTATGCCCAGTTTTGCGCCCATTTCCAAACCACGCCCATACATACGCCAACTTTACGCCCATAGCGATCCGATCGAGTTTGGAATGCTGCCGTTGCACATGCGCAATGTGTAGGCTATGCATGCGCACTCTGCAGGAATACGCAATCCGACCGAATGTGTAGCTGTCCAACTCAATCAGAATAAGGCCCTATATGCACTTTATTGCACTCCTGATGAAAAGGACCCTTGAAACGTGAAACATTGACGATGATATTTTCGCTTTTCTGTATATAAAAACTTTGATTTATACAAAAAATCTGTGGAGTGCCACCTCATTCCCTCATTCCTGTGGGCACTGCAATAAGCCATAAGGTCTCTTCTATATACTGTGTATATATATATATATATATATATATATATATATATATATATATAATTTTTGGAAGTATTCCGCACTCAATTCAGTATCAATGAAGGGGGTGCTCCTACTGATGAATCAACATCAAAGTATAGGGGAAATTGAAGAGGGCACTCACCAAGTTGTAATAAAACATCAACTGATTTTTATTGGCATCTGATAACCAAGCGTATCGACGTGACGTTACGTTTCGGTCCAATACAGACCATCCTCAGGACAAGGTTCAGCATTACAAACAACTGTCAGTAGACATGCGACCTGGCATCCATCCTCCAGAGAGGATACATCTACACTGCCTCACCGGGTCAGCATATATACCCCTGGACAGGAAGTGATGTCACCACCTGCTGTCCATTGGTCCCACACTTAAAACACTTAAGCCACACCGGACCTGTTTTTAGTAATTGAGGAGTCGGCGAGGGAAATGGAGGTGACACGCAGCAAAATAACTGAGTTTGAAAATTACAACCACATCAGCGAACTACAGTCATCAAATCCAGATTGGAACACTAAACTGCAGCAGCAGATTGAAAAATATCGAAAGGAAATCATCCAATTTAAGAATAATAAAAATTTTGCACATTATGACGAAAACAAAGTCTATAGATGGCTGATGGGAGGAGAACCCACTTATCAATGCTCATTCTCTAAGACGGGAAGAACAAACTATAGACGGAGACATGAGACACAAGCCAATGCAACAAACACTTCAAACTCTGACAGTGAATTTGGTGTACGCTTTTCAGACGAGCCGCAAACCCAAGAAGACATCCCTTTAGGGGCACGCTCCAGAGATCACAGAGGCAATGCCCCAAAAGGACGCCCATCCACAGGGGGCGCCAGAACCAGAGAACAGCTAGGGCGCAATCCAAACACAATGACATAATAATCAATTTGTCAAAAAGAAGTCTCACCGAACCAGAAACAAGAGTATTAAATAAAGGCTTGTCTTTTGTGCCAACCCACCAGCACAATGATATACAATGGAACATCGATCAATATCGGTTTGACCGACAACTCTGCCTTAAAGAATTTTTTTAAAATAAGAACACTGAAGCTGCCAGCACCCCATTCTCTTCCTTCATTCAATCAATCAAGAAGTAAATCCCAGTTTGACCCTCCATCTACCAATCCATCATTAAATACATATTCTCGACTAATTGAAGATTCTGTGCACAAATATAAACAGATGCCAACAAGAAAACATTATAACCTCACAAGAGAGGAAAATCAGGCTTTAGACGATCTGGGCACATACAGAGACATAATAATAAGACCGGCTGACAAAGGCGGCGCAATAGTAGTACAAGACCTGGAAGACTACAAAACTGAATTACACCGACAATTACAGGATTCAGCCACATACTGTAAATTGGAACATGACCCAACAGCAAGGTATCAAAGAGAACTGAATAACCGATTACAAAAGGCACGAGAAGAGGACCTGATCTCAGAAAAATTACATCTAGCCTTACAAGAAAAACATCCAAAAATTCCAATAATCTATTCAGTTCCAAAAATTCATAAAAGTCTTCAGAATCCACCAGGTCACCCAATAATCTCAGCCAGGCAATCACTATACCACCCCATCTCCCAGTTTCTAGACACCATTCTTCAGCCAATCATTCAACAACAACCCACGTATATACGCAATGCCACGGACTTCCTTACATGCCTCAGTAACATCGCAGTAATACCGCCGGGAACAATAATGGCTACATTAGATGTAAGTAGCCTTTACACGTCGATTCCACACTCAGAAGGACTACTAACAATGAGAACATTCCTACAGGACCAGCATGTAACAGATCTTGACCACAACTTATTTATGGATTTACTCCAATTAACGCAGGAAAGGAATTATTTCATGTTCGACGGCAAATTTTATGAACAAAAGATGGGGTGTGCGATGGGAAGTCACGTTGCTCCGAGTTATGCGAACGTGTACATGTTCTCCGAAGAAAAACAGATGTTCTTTAATAACACAGCAGTATCAAAAAAGATACTTGTGTTCACAAGATTTATAGATGATCTGATCCTCTTCTGGACCGGAGCACAAACAGAACTTGAACAGTTGATATCAGACATAAACACCAGAGACTCGCCCATCAAACTGACATATGTGATCAGTAAGGATGTCATACATTATCTAGATGTGGAGATAGCTTTAATAGGAGACAAATTGCACACCAGTCTCTTTTCCAAACAGACAGATAGGAACAATCTCCTACACGCATCCAGCTTTCATCCGAAACCACTAAAGAACGGCTTGCCTAAATCGCAAATGATGAGAGTGGCGAGAATTTGCAACACCTTAGAAGCAACCAATAAAGGCATGGATAAGATCATAAAAAGATTTGCAAGCAGGGGATATGAACTACAAACCCTTCATCGACAGAGACAAGAGGTGTTAGAGATATCAAGAGAACAACTTTTGAAACCTAGAGACAAAGGTACTAAACAGGAGAAAATCCCATGGAAGCAACAATTCTCCACCTCGAGCGCAGTAGTCCACAGAGCCAGTAAAGCCCTGTGGCCCATCGTGTCCTCTGATACCAACCTACAATGCTTCAAACATAAACAACCAATGGCGTGTAATACACGGAGTAAGAATATTAAAGATATAGTGGTCCACACAGATATCACTGGTTTGGTGACACCAAGCCCAAAACACAGACATTCCTTCCAAAGAAACCTGGTTGCCATAAGTGCATCAAATGCACTACATGCAAAAACATGAAAACAGGGTCTCAATTTCAGCATCCACAATTGGACAGAACTGATCAAATCAAGCATATCCTTACATGCACAATGACTCATGTTATATACATGATAACCTGTCCATGTAAATTGAGTTACATTGGAAAGACCATACGCACAATCAGGGATTGGTCTACATAGATCGGCAATCAACACAGCCATTTGCACTGGCAAGACAGACCAACCCGTGGCTCGCCACATTTTAGAAGCTGGACATTCCATCACAGATCTTCAATTCATGTTAATTGATCACGTCCCTCCACTGAGGAGAGGTGGGGATAGGGACAAGATATTATTACAGACTGAAACTAAATGGATTCATAAATTACGGTCAGCATCACCGCTGGGATTGAACGAGCGCTTCAGCTGGAATACTTTTCTGTGAACGGTGTCCACCAAATTATTTGAGCAGTTATTAACTTAATTGCTTTCTATAACAAAGTAACTGTTGTTCATTAACTAAAGTTTTTTTCCTTTTTCCTTAAGAGTACTCATGTGAATGCACTATTCATTAACTGTGTATCCTTCATTATAGATATGCCCGCTAAGAACCGGAGCTGGGAGTAAGCAAGACGTGCACCGGCTTGCGGAGAGCCGTTGCCAGGGAGATGCGTCTGGTAACAGAAGCGTTACCATGGACTCGGCGCCGTAGGATGAGTGACGTCACTAGTAGGGGACAAGCAGACGGAGACGCAGGCTGTTCCCATGCTGCAGCAAGCTCCCGCTCTGGACCAGGAGGGGTATGTATAGCATTCATTATAGCAGTAACAATGTTTGAACGCACACACTGACATGGCTCCTTGACAAAAATGCTGCCCGCATTGAAACGTTGGAGTTGCTGATACCATGTGCATTTGATTTGTTTGAAGTGATGTTATTCTTATATACCGTTGTTACCTTATGGAAATACAACTTTGAAAATTAACCAAGACCCTTTGAGTGCCGCAATTTTTTCTTCGTCTACAAATTGTGAGTGAAGGCACCTGGGCATTTAAAGGACTTAAACACAGAATGCCGATTCTACAAATTCTCTCTCTCTATATATATATATATATCCAAGGTGTGGGTAGCACTCACTAATCCAATACACTCATGCTGGGGTGTTACACTCAAGAATCCATTGATGTGGAGACTGTTATAAACGTGGGTACATTAAGAGGCCACTCTCCAGACTGAAGATAATTTTAAAATTGCATTTTATTTCTCAATCCCGCTGCCACATTTGGTCAATGTTTCGGCTCAAGTCCGAGCCTTTTTCAAGACTTGTAGACAGCATAATACATGAAAATTAAGTGCCAACACACCTATACCAAAATACAAAGGAGATGAAAAAAAGAACATGCATCAGCATATCAGGATGAATAAAGGCTCATATATTGCAATATCATTGTATCTTAATTAGAGTGTGGGTATTAAATATGCCCACACCCGATTTTAACAGATATTCCTCAATGGTGATATAATCCAAAATCTACAAAATGCCAGACTCAGATGCATACCCATCCAATATGAAGTGCGCGCCATCCTGCACATTGTATAGCCGGCTTGCAGGCTTTTATTCCTGCCCATATGAGCAAATTGCGCAATTAAAAGTCTAGGACTCCGTAATGATGTTGTTTGTATATTACCATCCTTTTTGTATATAACCTGGATATGGGGCTGGTCCAGGGAAGGTGACTCCAAAATGTCCTTGCCTTATAATTTCAAAGGCTCCCTATTTGGCGAGTGTCCTCCTTTTAGCTGGATTAGAAATATGGCGTGTATCCCAGATGAAGGTCCAGTTTTTAAGTGGAGTTATAAATCGTCGTCGGGTGAGAGATGGACTGGTCACTCTTTGGGTGGATGGGGGGTCCAGACACATAAAATATCATTCTCAATGCATTTCCCCGGCTTATCTGTGGCCGGCTTCCTCAGGAGGAAGTATCTAATTTCTAGATTGTCTTTGATTCTGTTTTTAAATGTATTGTTCCACTTTATCACCTAGGTGACGGTAAACACTTGTTCCGACACGCCTACACGGGGGAGTCCGGACCCATCGGCGCCTAGTCGCATCTATGACCTGGCTCCCTGCCGCAATGTGTTGGAGTTGATTGTACAGCACGGGTTTTAGTCACAGCCATAGACTGTAAGTACCACATTGTATTTCTTTTATGTCTTGATAAAGGGTACTAACCTGAAACGTTGACAGCAGCAGCCGGTGTGAGCTGTGATTTATTTCCATTTTGACTGAATGTTGAAAGTGTCTCGAGTGCCTACTCGCTTGCTGTATATTTCTCCCCCTCAAAAAGGGATACAGAGCACTGGACCACAAAACCCAATTAAAGAGAGGGCCAGGCAACAAATCCATATATATATATATATATATATATATATATATATATATATATATATATATATATATATATATAAAGTCAAGTACGGCGGCACCCGAAGGCTGACAAAAGAGACAACAACTGCAGAGTAGCGTGATCGAACGTTTTCGATGTTTAATACATCGTCATCAGGATTAAACATCGAAAACGTTCGATCACGCTACTCTGCAGTTGTTGTCTATTTTGTCAGCCTCCGGGTGCCGCCGTACTTGACTTTGTACTCAGTGGGGACTTCCCTCTCAGGAGGGCACCGGAGCCAGCTATTCAAGGTAGTGGGAGTGCTGCTCTAGAATCTTTGTATATATATATATATATATATATATATATATATATATATATATATATATATATATAAAAGTGGCATGTGATTTTTACTATTGGAGTGCCACCGTTCTGCCTCACTATATAGATAGATAGATAGACACACTTTCTCGGCTCCTGATGGGCCACTAGGTGGCCAATAGAATCATTCAGAGGAGAGGCGTTGAAGATGAAACATCTCTGCGCCTCTCCTCAGTCCGATGCGGGGAGCTGCCGGAATCCAGTGGCGTAACAATGGAGGGTGCAGGGGATGCAGTTGCTATGGGGCCCGAGGCCAAGCTAGCAATCCCCTGCACCCTTTTAACTTTTTTTTTTAAAATAAAGCCGTAGGCAGTGGCAGGCTGGCAGCACCACTGTCCCATGCCCCAGTAATAGCACAGCTGAGGTGATCCATGCTCCAGCTATTCCATCCTGCAGCTACCTCTCACCTCCCCCTGACCCCTCTCTTCCGGGGGTTAACATCACTCTCTAGTGACCTTCCCCTGTGCGTAATACAAAAGCCCTGACCTGTCAAGCTCAGGAGCTGATTACAGGAGACAAGTGTGGACGGAGTGTAGTGTGCAGACTCAAAGCAGCGGTAAGACAATCCGGCAGTGTACTGCAGGGATTTGGGCAATGTGGTAACGGAGACCCAGCAGGGTGAAGACTAGGAGGAGCTGTGATCTAGTGCTTCCAGAGGTATCCTCTGGGAGGAGGGTGAGGAAGGTACATAGCAGCACCTGTACTGGGTAGGTAGGGGGTAGTAAAAATGTACTGGGTAGCAGCACCTGTACTGGATAGGGGTGATTAAAGGTACAGAGTGGCACCAAACTCTTCATGGCACTGTCTCTTTCTGTCTTTCTTGAACTCTCTTCATGACTCCCTCTATCTGTAGCTCTCTCCCTCACTCTTTCCCCAGCTCTCGTTGGCTCACTCTCCCCCTGTCTCTCACTGGCATGCTCTCTCCCCGTCTATCGCTGGCACGCTCTCCCCGACAATCTCTCACTCCTACTCACCGCCTACCTTTCTCTCTTGATCCCCCTTTCTCCCTATTTTTGTATCAAACCCCTCCCCCCCGGACATTGTAATGACAAAGGGTGTGTGTGTGTATGGGTGGGCCTTCCAAGATTTTGCTACGTGACCCCCGTCATTCTTGTTACGCCTCTGCCGGAATTGCCGGCATTTGGCAGAAGACCAGGACTACGTCGGATCAAGAGGACAGATCTTTGCAGGAGGACCTGGGTGAGTTGGATTTCCTTCCACAGGTCCCCCATGGATTACTTCGGAGCCAGACCCCGACACGGACGCCGACGACATGGACCCGGGCGCGAACATGGAATCGAAGACCAACATGGATCAGGACCAGGACACCGGACCAAGACCTAGGGACCTACCAATGGGCTCAAGATAGATAAGTATCAGTATGTATGGGTTTTGGATGTATTAAAGTTTTATTTTTATTGTGTGTCAGGCGGCCAATAGAATCATTCGGATGAGAGGAGTGGAAGATGAAAGATCTCTGTGCCTCTCAGTCCGTGAGCGGGGTACCAGCGGCTGATGCAGTGGACTACAGCGGAGACAGAGAAGATGTCGGGATCTTCGCCACAGGACCTGGTGAGTAGGAGTTCCTTCCACAGGTTCCCCTATAGATTTCATTGGATCCTGAAGCACTGGAGCCCCGGACTCTGAAGCCCTGGAGCCCTAGACTCTGAAGCCCTGGAGCCCCGGACCCCCCGACTCAGCAGCCCTGGAGCCCCGGACCCCGGGACCTACCTACGGGCTCAAGATAGGTAAGTATCAGTATGTGTGTGTAATGTATGTATTAAACTTTTATTTTTCTGTGTTGTCAGTGTGTGTTTATTTCACTATTTTTTTTACTGTGGAACTACAAGTGCCAGTGGGCCCTTTAATGCCCCGCAGGCTGGGACTTGTGGTTCTCCAAGTCCCAGCTTGCGGGGGAGGCTTGCTGGGACTCAAAGTTCCACAGTAAAAAACAATAGTTTTTTATTCTATTTTTTACACTCAAATCAGCACGGTGGCTCCTTTTTGTAGGATTTGCGCTAAGGAGTGGAAGCAGCCTGATTTGGGGGGTTAAATGGGTAGGTGTGTTGTGGAAATACACAATGTTGAATCAGGCGCCACCAAGCCGCAAACAAAGAAGACAGCAGGTGACGTCACCAGCTAAAGCTCTGGAGTCCCGCCGTAAGTTTGCAAAAGCTGCTGCAAGCGGCACAACTGTCATATAAGTGCAGGGTAAGCTAGCATAAGCTCCTGTAAAAAAAAATATCACACAGTGCCCATAAGCGCTATCTCCATTAACAAGTGATAAGTGACATCCTATGATAGAGATGGAATATGATACATAACTTGTAGAAACATAGATGACTGCTGCTTCCAAAGTTCCAAATGAATGACACTTGTATCAAATCTGAAAAAGATCTCTCCACAAGATCCCAATGATGGGATTGATGGAGGACAAAAACGATAATATAGTGTAGTATTTCAAAACCAGGGGATGCTTTTATTTATTAGATGCACTCACAATTCACCGATCAAATCAAGGCACATCAAGTATCCCTCAAGGTGTAAGGCAGCTGGGCTTATTCCATATAGATTCTAGTGACCATAGGGAACCAATCCAAACCTAAAATAACAAATCTCCACACCTTCCAAGTTTGTTGATGGGTGTAACGGAGATCAAGCAGGAAAAATACCATTGGTGCAGTATGTAATTGCAATAGCAAAATATTTATTTACAAGAAGCACTCACAAGATAAAAATGGTAAAAACAGCATTGACAAGTCACACCAGGCAAAACTGCTGGGCTAGTTCCCCGTACGATCTCTCACCCAAGATGGTTCATAGGGGCTGTGAAATCCAGGCGCCGGCACAAGGATCCAATGGATGGCACAGGGAGCAAAAGAGCAGCAGTTGAACGGTGGACAGTCCACACACACTTAACGCGTTTCGGACTCCAGTCCTTCGTAGGAAGTGTGTGAATAGTTGTAGGTGGCACGTATTTAAACCCCCTTTAGTTAGTACAGAGTGATTGCACCTGTCCGCAATCAATCATGTGGTTCCCCGTCGACCAATGAGGAATCTCCGTGGTGACGCTGCCGTCTGAGATGCCGGAAGCAGGTAAATCGTCACTTCCGGAAGTGACGTCCTGCGTTCCATTTGCGTTCCAGCATAGTAGTCATTGGCGGCTATTTCCTGTGTGGAACAAGGAAGTTCTTTAATGTCTCACCACTTAGTCAATTATAAGTTCATTCAGATGGGATTTTCTAAATAGAAATGTGCAAAAAACGCAATAATACATAAAAGGGAGCATATAATGATAAAACAGTAATAAAATAACAGTAAAAAGACTAAAAAACGAGCAAATGAATAATTTAAGTTAAAAAGCATTTAAGTTCGAAGTCACTGTTTAAGCCTTTTGGGATGAGAGTTTTTAATTCATAAATCCATTTCATTTCAGCCTGAGACAAGCGCTTCTCTAAATCCCGGCTTCTAACTTTTGGCAACAACTGTTGAATAGCAGCAAAGTTAATAATGGCGCATTCATTCCTATTGTGAATGGCTTTAAAATGTGCCGACACAGAATGTGTGTCGACACCTTTCCTGATATTGTAGATATGCTCGGCCCACCTGGTTTTGGCGTTCCTGGTGGTCTTACCTATATAAATTAAATGACACGAGCATTCAAGAAAATAAATAACATTCCTAGAATTACACGTAGTGAATTCATTAATAGGATAAATGCTTCCATTAACAGTAAAATTAATCATTTTGCTCGATGTGCTTTTCACTGTTTTACAAATCAAGCAAGAACCACAGCGGTGAAAGCCCTTGGTCCGAATGCTTTGTCGTGTTTCTGGTTCTATACCGCTGTGTACAAGTTTGTCTTTAAGCGATGGTGCCTTTTTGTATATAAAAGAGGGGTGTTGGGGTATGACCGTGGATAAAATGGGATCTTGTAATAAAATTTTCCAATTTGTTTTTAAAACTCTTTCGATATCTTTAATATTCGAGATAAAACGAGAAATGAATGCCCACTGGGTTTTCTCTCCCGAGGTTTTCTTCTCCTTAACTTTTAGGAGTTCACTTCTGTCTATTGTGTTTATACGAGTTTTAGCTTTTTCTAAACTATCCTTTTTGTATCCTTTAGTTTGTAGTCTAGAGGAGACCTCCTCAATTTGTTGGTCACACACAACTACTGTGCTACAATTTCTTTGGTACTCTTTACCTAGCACGGCGCCCACGATCTCCATCGCGGGCGTCGCGGGTAAAGAAATCGTGGGGATCGCGGGCATCGCGGTCAGTACATTAACGGCCGCGACGCGATGCCCGCGATCCCTACGATTTCCCATAGGGTTCAATGTTAAATTTAGTGCTGCCCGCAATTTTACATTCAATGCTTCAATGGCCGCGATTTGGCCATAGGAATCAATGTTAAATGGGCCACAGAGCCCAAATAGGCACAATTAACACTTAAATGTCCCCCCAAATTTGTAACGCCACCCCACGATCCACGCCAACCCGAAGCGTGGCGAGCGCAGCGAGCCCGCGAGGGGCGGCGGTACGCGTCCTCCGACCTTTTCATACCCCCACTATCCACGTCGGCGTGGAGTTGAGAATAGAATAGTGTGGCGAGCGCAGCGAGCCACCGAGCCCGAAGCGTGGCGAGCGCAGCGAGCCCCGCGAGGGGACGCGGATACCTTCACAGGTAAACGTGGCCCTACGCGGGCTTCACAGGTATCCGCATCCCCTCGCGGGGCTCGCGGCGCTCGCCACGCTTCGATAAGTCCAGAAAGGAGATTTTTTTCCTGACTCTTACAAAAGGTTAATCTTATAGACATGTCATTAAGATTTAAGTTATTGCAAAAAGTGTCTAGTGCATTTGAGTCTTTGTCCCCAAAAAAAAATGTAAAATACCATTGGTGCAGTATGTAATTGCAATAGCAAAATATTTATTTACAAGAAGTACTCACAAGATAAAAATGGTAAAAACAGCATTGACAAGTCACACCAGGCAAAACTGCTGGGCTAGTTCCCCGTACGATCTCTCACCCAAGATGGTTCATAGGGGCTGTGAAATCCAGGCGCCGGCACAAGGATCCAATGGATGGCACAGGGAGCAAAAGAGCAGCAGTTGAACGGTGGACAGTCCACACACACTTAACGCGTTTCGGACTCCGAAGCTGCAAACGAAGAAGACAGCAGGTGACGTCACCAGCTAAAGCTCTGGAGTCCCGCCGTAAGTTTGCAAAAGCTGCTGCAAGTGGCACAACTGTCATATAAGTGCAGGGTAAGCTAGCATAAGCTCCTCCAACCTGGACTTCCTCTACTTACTCCTACAAGGAGTGTAAACATTCTATTGGTCAAATTATTTTATTTTATTTATTTATTTTTATATTTATTTTTATTTATATTTTTTAAATTTCTTTATTTTTATTATTATTATTATTTATTTATTTATTTTTTCTTCTTCTTCTATTTAATTGTCTCACCCATTATTGTCATCTCGTTCTACTCCTCTATACCTCTCCTCTACCACCCCTCCTAGCGCCTGATTCAACGTTGTGTATTTCCACAACACACCTACCAAGCACTAGGCTTCAGCCTGGTCAGGTAAGTCCTGGAGGGGGGACCCCTTTATTGGGGGGTCCCCACTCCCCCAGGACCCCTGGCCATGCTGACCAATCAGGGGGTTAATGCTTTGGCTGGGGGGACTTGTATAAAAAGTCTCCCACCGGCTGATGCATTACCCTGCTGGCTGGTTTGGCCTGGTTCTTAAAATACGGGGTACCCCTACTCATTTTGTCCCCGTATTTTGGGACCAGCCCTGGACCTGGAGCCTGGGGCTGGTTGTTAAAAATCAGGGAACCCCTATTTGTTGGGTTCCCTGATTTTTAAATACCGGCCCCGGCTCTGTCAGCCAGGTGCTGGTTGGTTTTTTATTTATTTATTTTTCAATTTTTTTACACATTGCAGCCTGCACGGATCTGACTGATCCGTGCAGGCTAAAGCCAAATACGACAGGAAAATAAAGTGTATTTTCCTGCCGTATATTCGTGGCAGTTTCACACCAATTAGCAGCCGTATTTTCAATACGGCTGCTTAGTAAATCAGGAACCACCATTCTTTTGAATGGTGATTCCTGTCGTATCCTATCGATGATGTAGACATTCGTATTTGTAAATACAAATACGAATATCCCATCCATAGGTGTACGAATTGCCGTATTTTCGGGATAGTAAATCCCGAAAATACGAATGTGTAAAAATTAGGTGTATTTCTGCACACCTATTTTTTACGAATTAATCTTAGTAAATTTCCCCCATTCTCTCTTCACTCTTCCTCAGCCGATCTACTTATCGTAATGTAGGACAGTTTTATAATAAGAATTTCACTACATATTGTACTATGTATGATTTTGTATGTAACAAATAAAATTTGATTTGAATTGAATAGTACAGCTCAGCTCTCCCTCCACTATTCAGCCCACACATCCCCCCTCTAATTACCCCTCCCCCACCCCGCCGCTCCCCCAATCAATCATCTCAGAACTCCACCCTCGCCATTAACCTCTCACTTTAAGTGGTGCAGGAGGTGCCGTGCCGGTCATAACACTAGATGACTGGCTCTCCCTTGTCTCCTGCTGCTGCTGCCGAGTAGTCCTGAGCCCAACAGGCACCCGGCAGCAGGTGGTTGTGAGACCAGTCCACAGCCTCGCCCTGTCAGCGCATGAGTAGCTTCGAGTAGCCCCCTGCAGCCCTTCCGTGGTCCCTCCTCCAGCCAGCATACAGTACGCACCCCAGCTGTCCTGAGTCCCTGCCTTCCTGGCACCCACTGACAATGAAATGTGAACATTATATATATATATATATTGTGTGTGTGACTGTGTGTGACTGTGTATATATATATATATATATATATATATATAAAATTATAGGTGCGCTGACACTTTTTCTGTCCTTATAGAAACACTTTAAAAGTGATCCTTATCCACACTCAGTCCAATGGGTTAACTTGTTTAGGGCAGCAGCTCCCCTCTGGTGAACCCGATTCCCACGGGAACTTCAGAACATTTCCATCTAAAACAAATAGAGGGGGCGCTTCATAGTGTAATACCGTTTATTTAAAACAGGTGGACAATGCTAACAGCAAATCTCCTATTAGGAAGGTAGAACCCGTACCGAGGTGTTCCTCTGGTGTGGGCTGGCTACCACAAGATATATATATCAAATAACCACTGGCACAAACTGCAGGCACTTGTAGCTCACTCACAGGACCTCTCACTGCTCCAGGAGCACAATGTCAATTCCGGAACCCAGCGCCTCAGCGTCTTTGAGCAAAAGCAGCCACACAGCACGATCTCCAGCGGCACACAATGCGTCACACAGGCCACGCCCCTACGCGTTTCATCGCCTGTGTGACACTGCACCGTTCTTTTAAGCTAACCTAGCTCAGATCAAATTTACATATCAGGTGTTCATTAGCACTTCCCAACCTCTCACAGGTGGGGCACCTTCAACCTTCAAACATAATGATAGTAACCAATCCTTAGTTGCTGCGTTCTAAAATGATAAAACTCACTTTTTATTATTAAAAAAGTCACATTTTAGTGACTATATCAAACAAAATTTAGCAAAAATTATAATAAACTATGCGTGTCTTAAGAGGATATAAAACGTGTATTTAACAAAATACACGGGCATAAAACTAAGCCGGTATGTAACATAAGAGGACTAAACTTGTGCTAGAATTTCATATTTAAAAGTCACATATATCAAAGTGACATAATGTTAATTCTCTGCCGCAAGATACTATGTCATTATTCCTTTTTTATTTGTTTTATATATACAGATGTAGCGGGATTCATCTTTGCAGGGGATGACGATGGCCCTGCCCCGCCGCCATCTGTATGCCGGAAGCCCGGTGCCCACACCGGGCGACCGCACCCCCCGTAGCCTCCTCGGGTCCCCCCCTGCCCCTCGAGCGGGAGGCGGACAGTAATGCGTCCGCCTCGCCGCCCCGTCACCCGGATACTGTGTGGGGGACGCACGCGCGTCACAGTCAGATAGCGGCGCCGTGTTGCTGGCGATCTGCTGGCGGACCGCCAGCAAAGACAAGCCATGATATTTGTATATATATAAATATATATATATATATATATATATACACATACATATGCACTATTAACAGTTTGCCTAGGGTGCCAAGAAACCTTGCATATGGTCGACTGCTAATGGTAGACAGTCACAAGGTCAACAGGGTCAAAAGGTTGACAGGGTCTAAACGTTGCCGGGTAAAAGGTAGACATTGTTATATGGTCGACATGATAAAGGACGGCATGGTCAAAAGGTCGACAGGTGAAAGGTCAACATGGTTATATGGTCAACATGTAAAAGGTCGACATTGTCACAAAAGGTCAACATCCAAATGGTTGACATGAGTTTTTAATGTTTTTAGGGTGTCTGTGTCGACATAGGTCAACATGGACACTGTCTAAGTGTACTCGCTGTGCTTGCCATGCTTTGGGCTCGGTGCCTTGCTGCGCTTGGCACACTATTTTATTCTCCCTCCACGCCCTAGTGGATGGTAGGGCATGAAATACCGCCTGTCGGCACATGTCAGTCTATGATCAGTCCAGATAACAATGCCTCTGAGACGGTAAAAGTGGTTAATGTAAGGGTGGTTGCTGCTTTACTACCAGAGGGTGTGCCATATTTTGTGTTAAAAAATTATTTGCTATATCATGTTACCACTTTACAGGGGAAGAGTATAGATATTGTTAGTTCCTGTGGGGTGGCCATCTCCAAAGCATACAGTGAAGGTTCTTTTGGCCAGGCATCTATCCCGCAGTCAAGATGTATTGACAAGACTACCCAGTGTACCAGAAGACGGCCCCTCAGCTCCACTGGTACCCCTCCCTATCATTTCCATGCCTTTTGAGAGAGTTGGTATGGATCTAATAGGGCCAATGGAAAAAAGTGCTTGAGGGCATCAATACCGACATTACTTATGGATTATCCCACAAGATACCTGTAGGCTATACCCCTGCGCAATATGAAATCTGGCACTATTGCCAGAGACTTACTATCCCTTTATACCCTCATGGGAATACCAAAGGAGGTCTTAACGGACCAAGGTACCCCTTTTGTTGCCAAAATTATGAAGGATTTATGCCGGTTGTTAAAGATAGACAGGATTACCACCTCAGTGTACCACCCACAAACAGATGGCCTGGTAGAAAGTTTAATCAAACCCTTAAACAGACGATAAAGAGGGCAGTGTCTCAAGAAAAGCGAGACTGGGATTTGCCCCTTTCCTTAATTTATGTTCGTGGTCAGAGAGGTACTCCAATCCTCTATGTGAGACAACCCAGAAGTATTCGGGATCTGTTAAAAATAAGGTGGAAACCCTGTTAACCCTGTCAGGACCCTAACATCGTTCAGTGTGTGTCCCCCAATTATACGGCTGTCTAAGGCAGATTGCGACACTCCTGAATGAACACATGGAAAGAGTTTAACAACGTCAAAAACATAGTTATGATTTCACCACAGTCAACCAGATCTTTAATCCGGGAGACAAGGTGCTAGTGCTTGTGCCCATTACAGAAAGTAAAATGCATGCTCAATGGCATCACCCTTATGAGATCATATAGGTAGTGGGACCAGTCGATTACAAGGTTTGACAGGAGGGAAGTATAAATCTCACATGTAAACCTGTTAAAACCTTGGGAGGAAAGTGTCAGCCCTCTTTTGTAGGAAAAAAATGTTCCAGAATGCCAGGTACCCTTTAAAGTCACACTTAGTCCTAGTCAGACACGAAAAGTGGTGGCACAGTACCAAGATGTGTTCTGCCATTTTGGGAAAGACACAGATTATCCAATATAAGGTTGTGACTACACCCAGTGTGGTAATTAAACAGAGACCGTATTGCATACCCAAAGCAAAGCAGGCAGTGGTTAAGCTCGAGGTGGCAGAGATGCTACACCTAGGGGTCATAGAGGAGTCAACCAGCAAGTGGAATAATCCCATTGTCTTAGTACCTTAGCCTTCAGGTGCTCTAATGACTTCCATAAGTGAAATTAAGTTTGTTGCTTTCATTCACACCCTATGCCAGGGCCGGACTGAGACCAGAAATCGGCCCTTCCATTTTGAGCACACAGGCCCACCTGCAGAAGGCGGGACCCTTGCGCGGCGAAGCCGCGCAGCGAAAATGGGGCATCGCCTTGTGGCGTGGCATCACAAAAAGGAGGAATTACACATTATGGAACACACCGTTATGCCGAACACTGTATTGCCCATTACATATTATGACACACACCGTAATGCTAATTACACAGTATGGCACAAACCCTAATATGTCCATTACAAACTATGACACAATCTGTTATGCCATTACACATTATGACACATACAGGATATTCCTGTTTTGGATGGATTGGTTTGTAGCTGTCACAAATGAACTTGAACCAGTTCATTCCACCCTGGAGTAAATTTATTAATGTTTTATGGTAACCAAGGCTGCAGAACTGGCCTGACACCTTCCTTTCTCGGGACAGATGCACACTGTGTTACACAATGTTCAAATTCAAACACCCACTGTCACACACAGCATGCACATACAGTCAGTCACACACACATAGTTACACATAGAAGTCACACACATACACGCACCCACTGTGACCCACACAATGCTCTCACTGTGGGTCCCGATATCTCTCCCCATCCATTCCCCTGTCTGACCTGCAGCTGTTAACAGTCGGGCAGCCGGGGACTCTGAGTGCGGACTCCTCCATGTGTGCGGCTCCTAGTCACCAGTGTCTGTCAGCCGCAGAGCCGGGCCTCTCTCTGCAACAAGGACATAGTGCTGGTACAGGGCCCCCTCAGCTCCCCCCACCCGCGTTGGCTGCAGACTGGATGTCCAGGTCACGTGCAAATGACACAGGGGGCACAGCGCGGCTCACAGTGAAGCCCAGGACTGGGCTCAGTCAGCGCTGCTGCAGAAAGTTCTCACTTTCTGCCACAAAATCGGTCCACAAGGCCATCGGCCCTTCTGGCATTTGCCAGAAGTGCCAGATGGCCAGTGTGGCCCTGCCCTATGCCCTGGGTTGATGAGCTTGTGGAAAATTTAGCCAAGAGTCAGTATCTTATCACTCTTGATTTGACAAATTGGAAGATTCCTTTGATGGAAGCTGAGAACCCACTGCTGTCCATTGCCGCTCTGTGGAGGAGGAAGAGAGGACCTGGAGCTGGTGGAGGGAGATATGCGTGTTTTAAGGGACGGGACCTAATGAAGTGTCCGCCACATAAGAGATCTGTGTCTGTACTGTAGCCAGGTAGTGCTCCCTCTTGCCCCTCCTCTCTTTGTTTCTCTCTCACTGACACTGTCTCTCTCCCCTGATAACACAATCTCTATCTGTCGCTGTCTCTCTCTCCCTGTATCTCTTTCACTGACATGATCTCTCTCTCCCTCTGACAGTCTCTCCCCCAACCCCATTCTACCTACAGATGTACCGGGTGTCATCTTTGCTGGCGATCCGCCAGCAGCATGCTGCTGGCGGATCGCCAGCAACACGGCGCCGCCATCTGACTGTGACGCGCGTGCGTCCCCCACGCACGCGCGTCACAGTATCCGGGCGACGGGGCGGCGAGGAGGACGCATTACTGTCCGCCTCCCGCTCGAGGGGCAGGGGGGACCCGAGGAGGCTACGGGGGGTGCGGTCGCCCGGTGTGGGCACCGCGCGACCGAGGGCAGCACCGTCGGAAGAGGACGCGCGTGCACCTCATGCGCGCACGTCCCCTTCCGGCATACAGATGGCGGCAGGGCAGGGGATGGCGATGGCGACGCCATCGCCATCACCTGCAAAGATGAGACCCGACCCATCTGTATCTCTCTCTGGGCCAGATGTATCAAGCTTCAAAAAGTGATAAAATGGAGAGTGATAAACAGCCAGCCAATCAGCTCCTACCTGCCATGTTACAGGCTGGGTTTGAACAATAACAGGTAGGAGCTGATTGGCTGGCTGTTTATCACTCTCCATTTTATTACTTTTGAAGCTTGATACATCTGGCACTGAGTGTGATAATGGGTGGTGGGCCCTTTCAAGATTTTGCTATGGGGCCCACAAGGCTCTAGCTACGCCCCTGGCTTTGGCCCCACAGGGAATATGTAGCTGCATATTTAGACATCACCATTAGTTTTAGTTCTGACTGGGAATCACATCAACAAAAGGTAGAGGCTCTGTTTAAATTTCTACCGGCGCAACCGCCAACCCTAAGATATGTGCGATTGATATGGTGGAAGCAAAGTATTTGGGGTACATTGTAAGCAGAGGTCAAGTTAACCTTCAGCCTAGTAAGGTAGAATCAGTCCTCACTTGGTCTAAACCCGAATGTAAGTTTCAACTCAGGACATTTCTGGGTCTGGTGGGATATTACCTCAGGTTCATACTAGAGATGTGCAGACTTGGATTCCAGAGATCCGAGCCCCCACGAACGTCATCATTCCGAGCCCGGTTCTGAGCAGCGCTCAGAGATTCCTGCCTGACTCGGGTCCGTCCGCGTGGTCAGAACGTCATCTCCCGGCGCCGGATTTCACAAGGCTTTAAATAGCGGCTGCTGCGCCTGCCATCTTCACTCCAGTCTAGTAGTTGGTTGTGAGAGGGTGTGTTGGTGCTGCTGCTGGGGCTTAAACTTGAGCTTGACCTTGAACGCAATATTTTTTATTCGCTGGGGCTGTCTCTCATTGCTGCTGTATAGTCTAACTGTGTACTTGTAGTACTACTGTCTCCTCTGTGCGGTCTATCTCTGGTGCATACTAGCCTACTTTTGAAAACTAGTTTCAGGGAGATTATAGTTGTCAATAGAATTTTGCAAAGCACCCCCATTGAGGGAGCGTGTCATGCACCACCCAAAGGGCGTGTCTAGTTCCATATATGGAGAGATTCTAAAAAGAGATTGTGAACGTGGCACCTAGAAGCGTGGCTGTGTGCTGCTACATCTAAGAGGAATCTTTTAAAATGACTTTATCTAAATGTAGATGAGCCCCAAAGCAGTTAGTAAGAGCTACTAAACTTGGTAAAGTGCTGGGAAATGGTGCTGACGATTCAATGAATATGTATCTATCTCTCATTCCTTTTTTCCCCCAAAATGTAACAGTGTAATGTGGGCTAGGTGACATGAGGGAGATTGCTAGACTAATGAGGGAGAGAGGGAGATTGCTGCTATTTCAGGGAGTCTCCTGCAGAATGCAGGAGGGTAGGCAACTATGCTCTGGTGTGCTGTGCTGTAATTATTTTATTCTCTGGGGCTGTCTCCCTCAGTGCTGCTGTGTACTCTGTTCTCATCTCTGCTTAGGGTGGGCTCTCCCTAGCAAGGAGGACAGTCTAACTGTGTACCTGTAGTACTACTGTCTCCTCTGTGCTGGGGCCTACCTCTGGTGCTGTGCTGTAATATATATTATATGAATAATTAATTATGGTACTTGTGAGTTATCCGGGCGTCCGATTTTTAAATCGGGTCGGATCGGGACATCGCATCGCATCGCATGCGACCATCGGATGCGATGCGATGCGATGCGATGACCCGATTTTTCCATAGGAATCAATGTTAAAATGGACTGAGTCCATTTTAACATGGAATTCAATGGGAAAAAGGGGTCCTTTTCATACCCCTACTATCCAAGTGGGCATGGAGTTGGATATAAACCTGTGGCGAGCGTAGCGAGCCACCGAGCCCGAAGCGTGGCGAGCGTAGCGAGCCCCGCGAGGGGACACGGAATACCGTCCCCTCGCGGGGCTCGCTTCGCTCGCCACGCTTCGGGCTCGGTGGCTCGCTACGCTCGCCACAGGTTTATATCCAACTCCATGCCCACTTGGATAGTAGGGGTATGAAAAGGACCCTTTTTTCCCATTGAATTCCATGTTAAAATGGACTCAGTCCATTTTAACATTGATTCCTATGGAAAAATCGGGTCATCGCATCCGATGGTCGCATGCGATGCGATGCGATATCGTATCGCATCGCATCTGATTGTATGCCTTAACTTAAGGCATACAATCAAAAAATCGGACGCCCGGATAACTCACAAGTACCTTAATTATTTTATATACAGTATATAGTCCACTGGTGCTGCCTGCACTGAATCTGCCAGTATTATTTAGTTACTCAGTCCACTGCTGCCACTGGCAGTGCTACTGCCTACCTAGTGGACCTACCTAGTACATACTAGGCTGCTACAGGTATATCTAATTTAATTAAAAAATAATACTTGTGCTGTGTGAGACTGTAAAAAATAATTCCATGCTGCTGGTGCACTGACGTATGCCACTGAGTGCCACTGCCAAGCAGTACCTAATAATAAAATTAATTATTATAAAATCTGCTGGTGCACAATACTAGTATTGCTGACGTATCTACCTGTCTTGTGCCTAGTACTGTCTTATCTACCTGTCTGGTGCCTAGTACTACCGTATCTACCTGTCTGGTCTGGGGATCACTGCCTAATACTGCCGTATCTACCGTCTGTTTTGGGGCTCACTGCCTAATACTGCCGTATCTACCTGTCTGGTCTGTGGCCCACTGCCTAATACTGCCATATCTACCGTCTGTTTTGGGGCTCACTGCCTAATACTGCCATATCTACCGTCTGGTCTGGGGCTCACTGCCTAATACTGCCGTATCTACTGTCTGGTCTGGGGCCCACTGCCTAATACTGCCGTATCTACCGCTGCAGTGTCACTCTTACATGAGCCATGTGTTTGTGCCGCACACTTGTGTGACTTAGCATAGTTATCCAGCTACCTCGGTGCAACCTTTTGCCCTAAAAACAATATTGTGAGGTGTGAGGTGTTCAGAATAGACTTGAAATGAGTGGAAATGAATGTTATTGAGGTTAATATAGCGTAGGAGCAAAAAAAAAAAACCTAATTCTGCGATTTTAGCCGTTTTTATGCTTTTTTAACCAAAAAAACAGAACCCAAAACCCAAGAAATCCAAACACAAAACACTTAGGAGGTGTTTTGGCAAAACCCATTAGAACCCAAAACCTCAAGGTAATCAGAACCCAAAACCTGAAAAGTGGCCGGTGCACATCCCACCTGTGGATCTTTTAAAATGTGTCAGTGAGTAATGAGTGCACCTGGGCACCTGCCAGGTGACCTGGAAAATGTGAACTGTTGGGGGTACTTGAGGACCGAGGTTGAGAATCAAGGGTCTAGACCAGTGGAAATTGCTTGGTAAGGTTAAAGATGAGCTTTGTGTACAGAGCCTGTTTCGCGAGCTCCTGATTAAAAAAAAAAGCTTGTGTTGCAGATTTATGCCTCTGGGACAAGATTAGGGGCAGACCTTCCCAAGAGGTAGATGGAGAGGAGAAGCTTTAGCCATAAATTACTGCCCACAGAACATAAGTACTTAACTGTAGAGCAGGAGTGCTTAGCAACTAAGTGGGTACTGGAGTCTTTATTTAATGGAATGAGAATTTTTGTTGGTCAAAGACCATGCGCCCTTGCAATGGATGCACATGAATAATGAGGTGAATGCCTGTCTGACCCATTGGTTTTTGGCCTTAAAGATATCTAAGTTTTAGGTTCGACATTATCTGGGAAACATCACCTCAATGCTGGTGGAGGTGTGTTGGTCCTGATCCTCCAAGCAACTCTATGGTGAAGCTAGAGGAGGAGGAAGAGGGAGAGGTGGGTGACCACTGGAAAGTGTTGGAGAGCTGTGTACCAGGGCTAATGACATATGTAGAGGTGGGCGAGGCAGAGAGCTTGCCTGAAAATGTCTTAGCTTCACCAGGGTGGTTGAAACTAAGGGGGAGAAGTGTAGCAGGGACAGCATATTTCCATATGAGGGCAATGTGGAAGATCCAGTCCAAGTATTAGAGCAGCAACAGCAGAAAAATTAGATCCATTCCAGGTAAATTAAATCCAGTCTCCTGAACTGATGTGATCAAGGTTTGGATGACTAGCAGCACTTGTGGCTTCCTGTTATATGTGGGGCAGGAGGTCATTGCTCCCAAGGCTGAAAATCAGCTGGGACATAGACCAGCAGTGGCGGAAGTACCGGAGACAACGGAGTCGGTTGCCGCCGGGCGTTTGAACTTAAGGGGGCACACGACCATCTCCATTGCCTCCGGTGCCCCAGTCACTTACATCAGAATCTCTGCAGCGACAGGACGCGGAGCGGCGGCATCGTAGGAGTTGATCGAGTAGTAGGATTCGGCTGTCAGGAGGCGGGGGCACTGTCTGAGTGACACTGCTGGCAAACTCCGCCTCCTGACAGAGAAAGTCCTGCTGTCTGTGCCCGTCTCCCGCTTGAACAACCCCAGCTCCTTCATCCGCGCTGTCGCTGCTCAGGTTGAGAATGGAAGAGGGGCTGGCGGATGTGCCTCGGCGGTGACAGAGTGCTTACAGTAAGGCACACACCAGGATCACTTTTCAGTGTGTGGCTGTTTGTGTGTTTGGCTGTGTGTGTGTGCGCATATGTGGCTGTGTGTGTGTGTGTGTGTGTGTGCGCATATGTGGCTGTGTGTGTGTGTATATGTGGCTGTGTGTGTGTGTATATGTGGCTGTGTGTGTGTGTATATGAGGCTGTGTATGTGGATTTGCGTGTGTTCATATGTGGCCATGTGATCCTTAATTTGGCCAGACTGCAATGGTGTTGAAGGAAGAAGGGGCACCATTGTTATTTTGCCTCTGGGCCGCTGGTTTGAACTTACGCCACTGTAGACCAGTAATATAATATTACATTAGGTGCTTCGGAGTGTACCCTGACTGTGAAATCAGTGGAAAATCCTGCAATCCTCTAGCCTTGTTTGCCAAGCTTTTAACCTGGTATGCTGTTACCTGCTACAAAATAAAGACTCGGGCTTCATTTCTTTCCAGTGTATGTAATTCCTTGTCACTCTATACATTTTTGCCATACATATAATCTAATTCTATGGTTGTACCTACAGTATATTAACATATCTATATTACATGTGCACAATAAAATATGACACCAAACACTTCTGCGCCTCCATAATTACATAAACAATCACAAATATTAAATCTCTTCTGGTTATCCTACCTGTATATTGATCCTGCAAGTGGGAATAGTTTATTAAATTCCTCAGTTATGATATAAGTGTTGTTTCATGCAACAAAAAAACAGAAAGATCATAGCATAATACATTTATTCAAAGCATAAAAATAATCCTGTTACAATATTTCCCCCAATGGGATTAATGTAAATTAAAAATGTTCACTAATGAGAAAAAGTACATCAATGACAGGCAGCCTGAAAGTCCACACCAATTCTCAGATAGAAGGTAGCATGTAATTACCCACCAGAACTACTATAGAAGTGGTTAGTTCTCATACAAGCAGTAGAAAATCGAAGCGTGATGACAGATTACCGAATCCAGGACTGCTGCAGCAAAGTTATGGATGGAGCTTCCGGTTCTGAGGTGTGTGGCAATCCAGTTGTCTGTGCCTTCCAAAGCGTTTCAACCACAACCGTGATCTTTTTCAAGGCAGAGAAAGGTAGATGGTAGTTCATGGTCCAACCTGACCTTAAATAGCGTTTTAAAATTAAAACACAGCACCTGTGCAAGAGATGCCAGTTATCAGACCAATCACAGGCTTTCCTGGCGGTCACATGACCAAATTCCGTGGATGCATCCAATAGTCTTTCTGGAAAGTGAAAAACATCATAGCGTGGCACTATATTACTTAATATGGCAGAATGCACGCTTCCTGTTCACCTGCGTGTCTGTCATATCGGGAATGCTGGTTTTGTTGATGTTGTGGTCACTTGCTCCAGTCATTTGACCACTCCGGAGGCTGAGCTGGTCTCTCCCTCTTCTGTGTATATGCATCCCAATGACAACTGGCTTCTGTTTAGTATGTCAAAATGGCAACCACAGATACTTTAGAAAAAACATAGAGGGGGATATTTAATAAGAATACGAATACAAAAAAAATCGTATTCGTATTCTTAATACGAATGAATACGACTGGTGAAGTCGTATTTTCATTCGTATTCCGGAGGATAATTTACTAATCAGTCGTATTTGACTGATTCGTATTATCAGATGGCGTATTGATTCGTATTTTTTCTGATACGAATTAGTATTTTAAATGCAAATTCCTATTTTTACATACAAATTCCTATTTTAAAATACAAATTCATATTGTAAAATACAAATTCGTATTGGTTTTAGCCTGCATGGATCAGTCAGATCCGTGCAGGCTGCAGTGTTAAAAAAAAAAAGGAAAAATAAATAAATAATTTTAAAAAATGGCATGGGGTCTCCCCCACAGGCATAACCAGCCCCAGGCTCAAAGAGCCGGGCATGGTTTTAAAAAATCAGAAAACCATTTAAATAGGGCTTTTCCGCCAAAGCGGGGACCCTGGTCCCGGAGGCCCCGCCCCGCCACCAATTAAAGCACCGATCCTACCACTACCAACAGATCCTCCACAAACAATAATAAACCAGCCTTAACTAGGTGAATTCCGTCGGGCCTAAAGAGCTGATGATAACGGAATCTAATTCGTTCATGCAGCACCACTGCACCGCCTGTTCCGTACACCCAGCGTGATACCGCTGCGTTTAGCTTTTTCCTAGCCTCGTCAATGGCCCTATAGTCTCTCACTCCTCTCCAACACAAACTGGGCACTACACAGGACCAGATTAGGGTGCACTCAGGCCACGCTGTTCTTACGGCGGCCAGATCTCTCAGGATCAAAGCCCTCAACTCCATTTGGGACATTTTCCCGAGATCATTACCTCCCAGATGAAGGACTAACACTCCAGGTAAACCAAACAACTTCACCTTTTCCATGAGGAAAGCCCTTAGCTCACGCCAGGACATCCCCCTCACTCCCATCCAACGCACTAGGCCATTCCACTCAAAGACAGGTCCTTCACCTGAAGCTACCAACTTCTCAGCCCAATATACAAACGAGTGACCCACTATCCACACCCTGAGGTTGTCTTTGCCCACACCTGAAGGAAAAATTGCGTAGAAAGGAGTTAGAATGCGTTGATTAAGGACAAGAATAATACATTTTAGGAGGATCTGCCAAAAAGAAAAATTTTGAATTCTGCACAAATTTGGTGCGGTAGAACTGCTTCAACACTAGTTGAAGCCACTCCAGAACACAAGGGTAACCACGTACAAAGGGAGGGGGGGGGGGTTTAGGAGGGGTATAGGTAAAAAGGGGATTACTCGGCCGGAGAAAAAACGTCTGGACCTGCTGAGGGACTCTTAATTGGAGCCTAATTAGCCGAATTGTGTGAAGCCAGATTCAGTCCGTCAGATCAGGTAAAAAAGCGTGAAAACTCCGGACGCTAGCCCAACAGCAGAGCGTAGCTAATCCCCGAGTAGGACTAAAAAGGGGGGGGGGGGGGGTACACAGGAGTGCAATCATCACTGGAAACCATACACGCACAGACCATCAGGGAAGGAGGTGAGGACGTATGTACTTTTTATAAGTCGCTGAGCGCCAACTCCCTAGCCTCTTTATGTCTGATATCGGCCACCCAGCGCCTGCGGCAGACGTAGTGGAGCCTATGCGGAAAGAATAGGTGCCATAGTCCGCAGGAGACAGCCCCAGTCCCTTTATACACATCCTCAACATCCAGCTGAACTGATACCTGGTCAATGGGACACCATCATAGTGAACCAACCAGGAACCCGGAACCTCAGGACGGACTGACGCGTACTGCGTCGACAGAGTCACAGGGCAGACTGAAGGAGTGACCCCCGGGCCCATCTTCACCCAAATCCCCATGGCTGACTGATCTGTTTTGGAACGCCTGATCCTACACCACATAGCCCCTTGGTCTAAACGTATATCTGAGCAAAGCAGCGTCGCATGTCTATGCTTTGCTGGGGATACCAGCTCTGACACTCTCAGTGCCCCATGAAAAGCTACGGAAAATGCCAATCTAAATAATAATGCTTCAAAAGCGGAATCCGCATAGCAACTAACTTTATCGCTAAGAGAAACAAGAAGCGAGGAATCAATAGGGCGTCTGCAATCAGCGGCTACTGGTGCTACGCGTGACCAACCCTTCATAGCCTTCCTCACTAGGAAACCCTTTGTGTGATCCGGGAAGCCATGAAGCTGCGCGAAAAAGGATATTCCAGCTAAATAACGCGCTGTCACCGCCTTAGACTTGCCTGCGTTGTATAGCTTCCAGACAAAAGAAAGCAAAAGCTTCTGGCCACGCCTACCTTGCCGCGCGGACCCTCCAGAGAAAGACTCCCATTCTGACCAAGCTTGGCGGTAAGTCCTAAGAGTAGCTGGCGCCAATGACAGCTCCGCTAGCCCCTCCAGTCCGGCCCGATCACCTGCCAAACATAAAGTGGGCACGAAACCCCAACAGCATCAGCGTCAGGAGCTAGCTGTCTGAAGCGTTTCCATTGGAAACGAGACAACGCGTCCGCAATCTCATTTTGCACCCCTGGCACGTGCCTAGCTTTGAACAAAATGTTATAACGCAAGCATTGTAAGGACAGTTGCGCTAGGACCCTCAGAACTAATGGGGACTTACAGATGGGGCAGGTCCCATCTTGGCTACCTATGGCGAGAGTTTCGCCAGCTCGCCATGGCTGGCCACGGCGCCCGCCATCGCAATACATTTTAAATGCTTGGCGATTCGCCGTGGCGTCTCCGGATGAGTGCAATACCAGTGATCATCCACCAGATGTCACTTTTGAAAACCTCTTTGCGCATGCGTAAAATTTATGCTGCAGCGCGTGCATGAAGCGCAGGAACTACAGTAAATAATTTATTGTCCCTGGCAAGCCTAGTCAGCGCCTCTCTCACACCGCCGGCACGAGCATGATCCTGTCTCTTTGGAGGAGAGGATCATGCTGATGCGGGCGGAGAGGCGCTGCATTTGTTTGACACGAAGGAGCGTCTCTGACGGACGCTCTTGCGACCCAGTTGCACAGACGTTCCAGTAATGAGACGCTTTTGCGTCTGAGTTGTTATTATGGCAGGGTACTACAGTAAAGTACTTTACTACTATTGTGCTGTCCAGCAAGCTGTACTGTTCTATAGATAGTGTACACACTTTTTTGACAGGTGCTGGCCTTTGGTTAGTACAGTATTGTAGTTTTAACACACATAAAAAATTCCGGTTACCAATAAGGCTTTCTTGGCGTCTAAATTTGCATGGGCGCTTGAGCGTCTGCACGGGTACTATACTGGTACTATACTGGAGCGGCACGGACGCTAATGCGTCTCAGTATATGTTCTAACGGTGGCCACATTTTGGTGTTATGTCATTCACAGTAAGTTACTGATTCGTATAGGGATCATTTTACTTTTGCACACAGTACGGTTACAGTCATGTACAGTATACTGTACAGTGGAACTGTAGATTTAGTAAGCTCGTTGAAGTGATACAATGTCTGTAGTTTCACAGGTTCTACGCTCGCCACGAAATATGTCAAAAAAAGTACTGTAACTTAACACCATGCCAACATGGTTAGTTCATACCCCCACTATCCATGTTGGCATGGAGTTGATTTTAAATAGCGTGGCGAGCGTAGCGAGCCACCGAGCCCCGCAAGGGGACTCAGACGCACGGCGCCATAGTGGCGCCGTGAAACTACAGAAGTACTGTACAGTTTTTATCAGTGGTCATTCAGCTGCTACTGTATACATTGCTGTGCTGTACAGTACCTGTCATGTTTTTAAGACAAGCATGTACAGTACAGTAAATTCACAGTTACTGTAGGAGCTGATTGCCATGTGATAAACTACTCACTGGCAGGCGCGCAGAATGCGACGCTTGTTCCGCACAGGACGCACGTGATCAGGGCGCCATTTTTATTATCAACATAATAAAAGATGGCTGCACCACGCAGAGCGAGGAGAGCGAGGCCCTTCAGGCGCGGAGAGCTCCTCATCCTGGTTGCTTGGCGGGACAGGCCCCTGGTGACCAACAGAGAGGTGGTGGAGGCATACCAGGAGGCTAGCCAAGCCATCAGGGTGCGCTTCAGGAGGGAGAGACCAGTGAGGGCCCTCCAGCGCAGATGGAGCGACCTGGTCCGTCGGGACCCCCAACTGCTGGACTCCCTAAGGGAATGTATGTATTATACAGTACGCCAATATGGCGCCGTGCGTCTGAGTCCCCTTGCGGGGGTTAGGTGAAATGAGGGAGATTGCTAGACTAATGAGGGAGATTGCTGCTACAGTATTTCAGGGAGTTTCCTGCAGATTGCAGGAGGGTAGGCAACTATGCTGTACAGTACATGCTTGTTGCCATGGGTGATTTCCTACAGCATTTGTTTTCAATGTGGTCCAGAAGCTGGTCCAGAGCTGGCCCTAGTACAGTAGTTCTACCTCAATAGGCCATGCAGCTCCTGGCCATATTCTGTGTATGGCTGTGGCTGTACCTGCATATGGAATGCTACAGTACAGTACAGTATGTTACAGTGATTTACATGAGTACACTATTTCATACTGTATGCAGATACAGCCTCAGTCACATACAGATTATAGGCATGCTGCATATCATTTTATGCCTAGCTGCTGGTGCCCCTAGGCATTCCAAACGCCCTAGAAATTTGCCTAATTTACCTATGCCTAGGGCCGGCATTTGTTTTCAATGTGGTCGTTACATGCCTATTGCCACATGCTAGTTTCCTACAGTATTTGTTTTCAATGTGTTCATTACATGCCTGTTGCCATGGGGTGATTACATGCTAGTTGTCACCAGAGATTTCCTACAGCATTTTGTTTTCATGGTGGTCATTACATGCCTGTTGCCATGGGGTGATTACATGATTCTGTAGTTGGCACACAGGATTTCCAACAGTATTTGTTTGCAATGTTGTCATGCTAGTTGGTTGGCACGAGGGATTGCCTACAGTATTTGTTTTCAATGTGGTCTTTACTGTACATGCCTGTTGCCATGGGCTGATTACATGCTACAGTAGTTGGTTGGCACGAGGGATTGCATACGATATTTGTTTTCAATGTGGTCATTACAGTACAGTACATGCCTGTTGCCATGGGTCATTACATGTCCTTACATTCTCATTGCCATGTTGTACAGTATTTGCGTGCATTTTTTCATGGGTACTGTATACTGTAACTGTATACTGTATACTGTATTTTTACAGGTATCAGCAGGATGACGCCGCTGGAGAGGCACCAACACCATTGTAAGTACAGTACTGTACTGTACATTGCAGTGCATACTGTATACAGTACTGTATCCTGCTGTATACACAAAGATGGATTTTGACTTTAAAACATGTGGCATACTGCTCCTGGACTTCCTTGCCAGTGCCAGTTGCAGAGGTGCAACTGCACCATTGTCCAAAGTTCAAATAGCCACACAATGAGTCCTGGATTGTGGTGTTTGGGGTGGCAGTTGGTGGGTCTACCCTATCTGATTTTTGGACTCTGCTGCAGTCCTGCAACTGCCACTGGCATGGAAGTCAAGCAACAGAGCATTTTTTCCCTCCTGAAATGGGTCATGTTGGGAGGTACAGTAATGTATGCATGTGGTGTCATACTGTAACACATACAATACAGGTGTGTTACAAAATTTCCTATTTTTGGTTTGCTTTTCCACAGTCCCACCAAGTCAACGGAGCCCACGGCGGCGTTCGCGCGCCCCCACTTCCGAGGAGGAGAGCAGCACCACCCCGGAGGAGGAGGCAGGACACAGCGCAGATGGTAAGTACTGTATTGGACTGTATAACACCAGTGTTCCCATGTTCCCGCCATGTGTGCCGAATAATATCATACTTGTGGGCCCGACATGTGTACTGCTTAACACCTGTGGGACCACCATGTGAACCCTATAACACTTGTGGGACCCACATGTGTGCCATGCGGTATAACACCTGGTGTACCTTATACCATCTGGGGTCCAAAGAAGTTACTGTAGTCCATCAAGTTCAACCAACTGAACTGTACGGGACAGTATCTACAGTAACTTGTAACTCATTAGTTACAAGTTACTGTAGATACTGTCCACTACAGTTCAGTTGGTTGACTTAAGTAAAACATACAGTACAGTATCTACAGTACTGTATGGTCCAGTACAGTACATTACTGTACTGAATGTTTACTGTATTTTGTCTTTTTTTTCTGTTGCAGTGTCTGAAACTGTCTCCACCGCCCTGGACGCCCGGGAGGGGCCGCAGCAGCAGCAGCAGCAGCAGCCGCAGCCGGGAACCAGCGAGGATTGTAAGTATTGGACTGTATAACATCAGGGCTCCCGCCACGTGTACCGGAAAGTACTGTGCGTGTAGGTCCACCCTGTAACATACAGTAGTACTCTACCTGTACTGTTGTGCAAAAAAAAAAATTTGACACCGTGATCGAACACGGGTCTCCTGCATGAAGACGGGCGCAGCTACCCACTACACTACGCAACACATTGATGTCTTTGGTCGGTAGAATGCTGATATAATAATCTGTGGCGTCTGCTGCCCAGTGGCGAAACCCGAGCCCCAGCAGCGTCTGAGACGGTCCTTTAAAGAATTAGCGCTGTAATGTGCTGTACTGTATTTAAGGTCAAGTCAACCCCCTCCTCCCCTGGAAAGGGAGGAGGCGATTGACATACACATTATGCACAGTACCAACAGTTCAAAATATTCAGCATCGGCTACGTGAACGTGAAGGTAAATGCTTGTATACTGTAGGATCATGACACTACAGTACACGGCCCTTTTGCGCGCTTCGATGTTCACGAGCGACTCATTTGCACGAGCGTCTCATTGCCTATGCGCAGCTCATCACGCACGAGCGTCTCATACTGCAAGCGCGCTCCGTACGGCGAATGGCGGGTTTCCATTGGCACATTGCAGTATAGCACTCCGACTCTAGCTTGATGGAGCATTAGCCACCCAGTGGTGGCGGATTGTATTGCATGGCGTGAACCCACGCCCCTTGGCGGACGCCGGCGCAAGAAGAATTTCGGAGCGCCAGAACCTCCGCCATGGCGGCCTGGCGGCAAGGATGGGACCTGCCCCATCTGTAACCTTCTGATTGTTGATTGCATGGACCGTGCTGAAATTATCACACCAAAACAGGACGCTGCGATTAGCGAGACAGGGGCCCCATATCTCCATGGCGACCATGATGAGAAAAAGCTCCAGTAGACGCATGTCCCTGTTTAGCCCATTGTGCAACCAATCTGATGGCCACGTCTGCGCACACCAGCATCCCTCCAGGAAGCAACCGAAACCTGTTGCCCCAGCTGCATCAGTGTATAAATGAAGCGAGGAGTTGTCCATGGCAGGAGCCAGCCAGATCCTTATGCCGTTAAAATCCTCCAAGAAGGAGGCCCAAACAGCCAGATCTCGTCTAATCTCAGCCGAGAGGCGTACGAGATGATAACCCTGCATGCGAAGTTAAGCTGGCCTAGCAGGGACTGAGCTTGCCTTAATGTAACCTTGCGCGATTCCCTACACATAGCAATAGTTTCCTTAAGCTTCAAGATCTTATCTGGAGGAAGGCGACACAGCCCTATATTAGTGTCGATCTGGATCCCCAGAAACGACAAACAAGTAACGGGACCCTCCGTTTTCTCTTCCGCAATTGGCACGCCGAATTGCTGGAAAAGGCAACGTATGGTTGTGAGGAGGTGAGCACATTGTCCCGAGTTCGGGGGGCTGACCTTTAAAAAATTATCCAGATAGTGAGCAATCCCGCTCACTCCGGCTGACTTTTCAATAGAATAGAATAGAATAGAATCAACTTTATTGGCCATGTATGCTTGCGCACACTAGGAATTTTTTGTGGATTTACAGTGCAGCATCAAGCAGGGATGAAAGGGGGGGGGGCAGGGGGAGAAGGCATTACATACATTACAATAAAACATTACATGTGGGGAACACATACCCACCGAGGTGCACAGCGCCTAGGCAGCCATCAGCGGCGCCACTGGTCGCCGAAACAGCCAGGTAGGTAACAATACAAGCAGAGACAGTACAGTTATCACACAGGGAACATATTTGGCTGAGCTGCACAGCTCCTAGGCAGCCATCAGCGGCGCACCAGTGTAAGAAAGTACTGAACCTTTCAAAATAAGCACAGGATACCGAACACCCCATTGGCAAGCATTTGTCAATGAAGTATTCCTCACCTATGCGAAAGCCCATGTACCTAAATGCACTGGGGTGTAATGGAAGAAGTCGAAAAGCTGATTCGACGTCAATTTTAGCCATAAGGGCCCCAAGCTGGAATGAGCGAACCATGGCCAAGGCCACGTCGAATGACTGGTAAACCGCTGAACAAACCTCCTCGGGGATAGCATCGTTCACCGAAAAACCTTCGGGGTAAGAAAGATGCTGGATCAACCTGAATTTTCCGGCAACTTTCTTAGGAACCACCCCCACAGGAGATATCACTAGGACTTCTATGGGAGGTCCTGGAAAGGGACCGGCCATGCGCCCGAGGCGGATTTCCTTGTCCATTTTCTCCCTGAGAACTGATGGGAGGGTGCGGGCAGACTGCAGGTTCCGAAAGGAACCCCCCCGCACCTCACCCTGAACCGGTAAAACAAAGCCAACTGTAAAACCTTTTAACAAAAACTCAGCTACCTCTTTATCCGGGTACAGGCGGAGCCAATGATGCATGGTGTCGGCCTGTACCGGGGTGAGCGCCCTAGCGAGGTGCGCCAGAGGAGGTGGGTTTGGGGGCCGATTGTGCTCCCGCCCCTCTAGCGGGGCGGCTGCCTCGAAAGCAGTTCGAGGCAGGGTGACTACCAGAGCAGTTTATGCAAACGTGCTTATACTTGCATCGCTGACCCTGCTGGCAAAAAGAGTTATTAAAGGCATAGCATTTTCCTTTTGCCATACCCGGGGTGAATGCTCTACCCCCAGGAGGGAAACGCTTTTGTACCTGCGCCTCTGGCCCCGGTCTTTGCTGACCGGGAGCAGCAGGGGCTACTGCCATCTGCTGTCTAGACCCCTCGGTCGCCTCCGTATGCAATCTAACCACCTCCATCCAGACTTCCACGTCTTTGCATCCGAAGTCCATGATATGAAGACAGTCCTGCTTTTGCCGGAACTGGTCATCATATGACCTCCATGCCAATCCCCTGTATTTCATGTACATGTCGTGTACCATATGAATATACCTAATGATATTCATATGCTCGTCTGGACGGTCTATTAGGTAACAAGCTGCGAAGACGCAGAATCCTGCCAGCCAATTGTCATACGAGCGGAAAGCCTCTGACCCAATTCCGCCCTTGGCTTTAGCCGCCTTGTATGCCTTTTTGGACTCATCAGTTAAGCTGAATAAGTCTACAAAATCACCCTTCTCAATCTTTATACGGCAACTTTCCCTCAGGCCACGCAGAACGGCAGTGTAATCACAATGCACCACCGCGGGCAAATTCCTCCTCTTCCTCTCCCTGCGGGAAATGGAAGCTCTCTTGCGCTTACCGCGGCCCAACTGACGGCCTGCCTCCTTTTTAGCATATTTTGCGGCACGTTTCCGTGCCTTCGTGGTACTACCCACGTCAGATCCCGCTGCAGAGGAAGAAGAGGAAGTGGATGTGTGGCGAGTAGAATGTGACCCTGCAGTAGAGGAATCACACATAGAATCACCCTCCTCATCAGAGCAGCCCTCACCTGGCTCTTCGGGCTGCGCAGCCCATGTGTCATCGTCATTTTCTTCCTCCTCTGCCTCAAAAACACCATCCTCCGCCTCTTCGTCATCTTCTACTTGAACATCTGTGGATAGAAAGGCAGAAGAGCGCCTACCGCTGCGCCTGCTCCCAGAGCGGGATGAGTGTGGTTACCTACCGCCCTGACCAGCTGCTCTGAAAGGACCGGGCTCCACTGTGCCCAGATCCCTAAATGCGTTCACAAATGCTGAACACCCGGGTATAAGCTCTCTCCTAGAACCAGAGGACCGGCGTCTGCCTTGAGCAGAACGCCCTGGCTGATCAGGAGTACCATCAACCAAAGGGGCCAGGGCACCTGCTACAGAGGACAAGGCTGCTGACAGGAAAGCAGGGTCAAAAGAGGGGGCGGCATTCTGGCGCCTACTTGCTGCTCTGCGAGCTGAAGCAGCGCCCTGTCGTCCACCTCGTCCCGAGGGCTGCCCTCTGTGATGCCCACTGCCCCCCTCACTGTCATCTGCTACGTTCTCTCTGAGCGTGTCCCTATACATGCGGTCCCAGGAGGGCCTATAGGGTTCCAATAAGGGCCTTAGTGATGCCACCTGACCGGTGCAACTGCCCCCACTAGCTGACCTGGCCCGACTCCTGGGCGAACGGCCCCGTCCCCTCACCGGCGGCGCCATGTTAGGGCGGTCCGCAATTACCCGGCCGGCATCTCCCGTCTCCCTGGACCTAGCGGCAGGCGACCGCCCTCTCCCGCTCCCCACAGACTGCACGGCCGCAGCCGGAACAGCCGTTCTTCTACCCTGCCCGCAGCTCGCCCGTCCTGTCGACGAGCGTTCACCGCGTGACGCCATACCGCCGCGACCGCCAGCCCGACCCCCTGTGCGGCGAGCCGCAGCAGCAGTCCCGCGTCTGCAAACCCCTGCAGCAGAACGCCCGCTCAGAGGTAAGGCCCCGGGCACAGCGTTGCTGGGCTCGGGTGATCTGGCACCATCACGGCTTAGGCCTGAGTCCTGAAGCAGACGGGCAGGCGGGCGGACATTGCGCCGAGGGCGCGGGGAGGGGGACTGCCTAGCACGGGGCATGATTCACGGTCTGTGAGCGCTGCACCACCAAATAACAATGCAAAATCTAGTCAGGGATACTATCCAAGAGCTCCAGCACAAAACGTCTACTCACCAAACTTTCTGAGGAAAAAGAGGCAGGCTCCTCCTTTTCCTGCCCTAATAACTTCAGCTAACAGAACATCTACGGCAAACCCATAGGCTCCTTAAAGTCACATGCTCCTGATAGCCACACCCATCCTATCATGTTTAAGTCACTACATGGTCTATTCAGCCATTACGTTGCTCCGAATACGAATTGTTAGTAAATGACTAAAGTACGTTGTTTTCATGTTAAAAATAGGCGTATTCTATCAATGTTGTATTCATTCATATTCAAAAATATGAAACGCCATGTATACACCATGAAAATGAATACACATCACCGTATTTTCAGGATAGTAAATCCTGAAAATGCGAATACGCATAAAAAAAAATCTTATTTTGCTGCACGAATACAAATTTCTTTTATACGATTTTACCTTAGTAAATTTCCCCCAGAGAATCAATCAAAGTCATATAAAACATAATTATATAAAATAAACAGTATAAAATATGTATAATATCATTGAAAATTAAACAGTATGGACTAAAATAAAGATTTATCAGGACAGATCAAAGATAAAACTGAGGTAAGTATATAGCATTAGGATGTAGAGATGTAAAGAAAGTGAGGATATTGGCGAGTGGTTGATACTGTATATTACAGGAACCACTTCAGCTTGAAATCTGAATTCAAACCACCCGGTATAAGGGTGTTTAATTCATAAAAGGGAGATGCAAATGATTTATGAATTAAACACCCTTATACCGGGGGAATCGGTACATCTGTCAGAATGAACTTAGGTCTACAGTCATTAGGTCGACCCCACTAGGTCGACTGGCAGGAAGGTCGACCTGACTTAAGGTCGACATGGGCCAAGGTCGACATGACTTAAGGTCGAATTTGCATAAAGGTCGACATGAGGAAGGTCGACTGGTCATAAGGTCGACATGGGTTTTTCACTGTTTTTTTATCCGAATGTCGACACAGTCAACATGGACACAGTTGGCAATGAGAATCGGACCCTCGCATCGCTCGCTTCGCTCGCGATGCTTCGCTCGCCACAGCTTTAATAACCTCCTCCACGCCCTAGTGGATGGTAGGGCATGAAATACCGCCTGTCGGCACATGTCGGCTAAAAAAACAGTGAAAAAAATCCATGTCGACCTTATGACCAGTCGACCTTCCTCATGTCGAACTTTATGCAAATTTGACCTTAAGTCATGTCGACCTTTGCCCATGTCGACCTTAAGTCAGGTCGACCTTCCTGCCAATCGACCTAGTGGGGTCGACCTAATGACTGTAGACCTAAGTTCATTCTAATAGATGACGGCTTCCCCTTATATTCCATGTGGTTGACATTTTCTCACTAGTTACTGTACATCGTAAGCATTGAAGCCTGAAGCAGTCTGGTTTGCGGTACTATAATTGTTTTAAGGGTGTATCTGTTACAAAAGGTATAATATTGATGATTGATGTACCTCACCTTTAAATTCCTGAAATATGTCAATAAAAATTTGTAGATATATGAATGTTTGTAACATACTTAGCTAGCATTTTGTGAAAGGGCTGATCTAGGTATCAGTTAGAAACAAATTCATAGTATTACATATAAGTAATTTTAGCATTACATTTATCTGAGATAATAACCTACCTGTAGCTAATAATGTACGTCAGAGAATAAAATACAGATATGAGGGGCTATTTAATTCAAAATGACAGCTCTCTGTGGGCCTTATTCTGCTCGGAGCGGCCAAACGTGCGTACGTTCGCCATTACCGCACGCTAGCCGTACGCGGCCGTTAGGGTTAAGTCCACCCACAAATCAGCCGCTTACGTACGGGCAGAAATACCGTAGAAGGGGAGTGGCGTACAAATGAGCGTACGGCAACGTACGCGGACGGGCCAGCCCTTGCACTCCGACTACAGGCGTACAACTGAGCGTACGGCGCCGTCTACGGCCGTCTTTCCTCCGTCTCCCCACCGACTTCTTGCGGAGATCTGAGCGTACGCCAGTTTGCACGGACGGGTCCCTATTGTTTTCAATGGAAAACTCAGCTTATGTCACCGCTCGTGAGAGTGAGCGTACGTCCGTGCACGCTGGCATACCCTTCACATATATGGACCTGCAAATCTTGCCTCTCAACTACTAATCTGACAATTGATTAATTAATCTATTTGTTATTCACTTATTGTTTTCTATTAACTCAATTGTCTACCTTAATAAAGACCTAATAAAACTACATTTGAACCCACATTACATGTATATTTGTTATGTTCTAATGTGGCATTTTAATCACTATCTATGTGTCCCCATATTGCTGTTACTTTTAAATCAAGTTATGTTGGTGTTTCTGTATATGTACTAAATTATGTACGTAATTACTTTGTCCAAAATGTGTAACATGTATACCTACCCTGATGTTATGTGTGATGTTTTAATCGAACAACATTAAACATTCATGCATTTTCACTATGTGTTATTTTACTCAAAAACACACACATTCACACATCAATCATTACCCCTCACCTCAAATTACAAGTATAACTTACAGTACACATCTGTATGTACCTACCCTTACACGCCCTCTAACATATTTATTAGTAAAAACACAGGCAATTTCGAACTGTAATCAAACTTTTATTGGATACAAAAATAAAAAGGGGGGGGGATAAATTAAAAATTAAAGGCGGGCCTCCAGAAGTCCAAAAAGGAGCTGGAGGTACACCAGGGTCAGCATGATTTCCCGCATGAGGGCTGCCACCTCCTCCTGCTGCTGTTCAGTGTCTGTAATGAAGGGATAAAACAAAAAATTAATATATAACATACACAAATGTTTGTTGTATTTGTACATAATAAAAAGTTCAGAGTTATGTGTGAAGGCCACATACATTTAGAAACTACATTGAAGATGGGTCTGCTGTAAACACAGTACTAAAAAAAAATATGTTAACACACACATACTGTACATAGTAAATAACATTAATTCAATTACTCCTTCATCAATGAATGTATGCTGTATCCCAATTGTTACTTTGTTTTTGGGGGACTGTCCTCTAACCTCACAATTAGCCTGTGCTATTTAAGGGTTATGACATTGTTGTGGCTTAAGCACTCCTTACTATTTTAAATTTAGGACATTGCTGTACAAATTATAGGCCTACAGCTATGTTTGTAAAGCATGCATCCGCATGGCCTCACACACTATTACCAAAACAATCTCTACATTTAAGTTGCACCAGTGGCAGATTAAGCCTTTGGGGGGCCCGGGGTACTTTAGAGCGGGGGGCCCCCTTGCACTTGTCATTACTGGCCGCACACTGCATGGGCGAATATTATACTGTCAAAACATAGAGTAAAGGCAGAATAAACTTGGTCAATGGTTACCTGCAGGGGATATATATATATATATATATATATATATATATATATATATATATATATATATATATATATAGACAGGGGGTTGGCGGCACTCGGAATAATAATAGACACCATATATATATATATATACACACACCACATGAAAAGCCTGTGTTTGTCCCTCTGCCCCTTACTCTGGAGGAGACCTCACAGTCCTAGTGCTGCCTCTGATTAAAAACCCTCCTATGACTAAGCTGCTGCTGCTGTTCTCCATGGACCTGAGAAGCATGTAATGAGCTCCACCAATCAGAGCTCAGCACAAACTTCTCAGCCTCTGTCCTCTGGTGCAAAGTGTCATGGGACTTAGTCAACTCCCAGAAATGCACTGCACACTTGTGCAATCAGTGTGCCTTGGCACCCGATGCTCAGCACCATAAATCATTGTCACATTGGCAGATAGGTGAAGCTGCAGCCAGAGCCGGCCCTAGCCTAAATGATGCCCTAGGCAAGATTTTGGCTGGTGCCCCCTAGCACCGCCACTAGTTCTGCCTCTGACCCTGCTCCCCTTTCCCAGCACCATTAACCCTCATCATAGCAGTCATCATTTTGGTGCTCCTACCCGCAATATTTTTAATAGAAACAGTGCACACATTCGGTGCTCAGCCCAAACAGGGGTATGTTCTTGCTGGGAAGGGGCATGGCCAAACAATAATACCCCCAATTCAAATTATGCCACACAGTAGTGCAACTTTATTCACATTACATCACACAGTAGTACCACTTTACCTTATTACTCCTCACAATATTCACATTATACCCTTAGAAAAAAATCCTGAGAAAATATTGTATTTTAAGCACCTCCATGGCCACACTGCAACCCAGCACAAAGCAGTGTGTGCTGGGCAGAGGAGAAGAGCTGCAGCTGCTGCTGTCACTTAAGGGGAGAGGGTCCAGGGCATGCCTAAATTCTGTGTGCGACTGTTGCTGTACCTGCATATGGAATGCTATGTTACAGTGATTTCCATGAATACACTATTTCATATGCAGATACAGCCTCACTCATACACAGAATATAGGCATGCTGCATATCATTTTAATCAGCAGAAGCTGCTGATGCCCATAGGCATTCCAAATGCCCTAGGCAATTGCCTAGTTTGCCTATGCCTAAGACCGGCTCTGGCTGCAGCACTACCCCACCCATGCACAAAACATTTAGCTAAAAAAAAAAAAACATAACTTAAACATTTTATTTTTAAAAAATACATGACAACCACAGGGGGCCCCTAGCTAGAGGGGGGCCCAGGGGCACTGACCCCTTGCGCCTCCATTATAATCCGGCCCTGTGTTGCACATCATGCTGGGAACTGGAGTTACCCAACACCTGGAGCCACATAACTACCACACCACTAATGTCGGATATCTCATTGGATGTACTGTTATGTCAATTATTCAAGGGGTGAGGCATGGCCACATTTAAAAAAACCACCAAGGGGAGCCTTGTTCCTGGAGAAGGACAGGACACACCTCATGGTCGGCCTGCAGTGATATGTTGCAACTAATGTTGATGTTGGATACACATATGTGGTTGTTGTGATTGTTTATGTGTAGAAATGTGTAGGTCAACATTAGACACATTATTTACTTACGGCTTCTTGAGCCATCCTGGTTGCCGCTGGTTGGCTGTGCAGTGGTTGGGGGGGTCAGGAGCAAGGTGGATGGTCCTGTAGTTTGGCCCGAGGTAGTGGGTGTGAGTGGGGAGTGGAGAGGTTTGGGGGTGGGTGGTGGAGAGGTGTAGGGGGGTTGGAAATGGGGTGGGGAGGGGGGGGGGTGGGGGTTGTGGAGGTGGTGGGGGTTGTGGAGGGGGTGGGGGTTGTGGAGGGGGTGGGGGTTGTGGAGGGGGAAGGGGATGGGGAAATGGTGTGGGTCCAAACTGCACTCCTCTTCCTCCTCCAGGGCTGCCTGGTCCCGGGCTGCCTGGTCCCGGGCTGCCTGCTCCCGGGCTTCCATACGTGCCCTTGCCCGTGCTGAAATGTTCATGTTGATGGCATCGAAATCGAAGATTGGGTTTCATAAAAAAGGGGGAAAGAAAAATTCACATTAGTCATGCTCATAACCTTCAAAATTATCATTGCTGTGATATTTCAGACATTTATCATGCAAACTATTTGATATCCTACACCCAAAAACTGATCAACTACTTAAACCCCCCCCTATACACCCCCTATACACCCCCTATACACCCATATACACCCATATACCCCCCATATACACCCATATACACCCATATACACCCCATATACACCCATATACCCCCCATATACACCCATATACCCCCCATATACCCCCCATATACACCCATATACACCCATATACCCCCCATATACACCCATATACACCCATATACCCCCCATATACACCCATATACACCCATATACACCCATATACACCCATATACCCCCCATATACACCCATATACACCCATATACCCCCCATATACACCCATATACACCCATATACCCCCCATATACACCCATATACACCCATATACCCCCCATATACACCCATATACACCCATATACACCCCATATACACCCATATACCCCCCATATACACCCATATACACCCATATACACCCATATACACCCATATACCCCCCATATACACCCATATACACCCATATACCCCCCATATACACCCATATACACCCATATACACCCATATACCCCCCATATACACCCATATACACCCATATACCCCCCATATACACCCATATACACCCCATATACACCCATATACCCCCCATATACACCCATATACACCCATATACACCCATATACACCCATATACACCCATATACCCCCCATATACACCCATATACACCCATATACACCCATATACCCCCCATATACACCCATATACCCCCCATATACACCCATATACACCCATATACACCCATATACACCCCATATACACCCATATACCCCCCATATACCCCCCCATATACACCCCCATACTCAGGAACATATTTATAAAAAGTACACAAAACATTGCTAAAAAACGCTGACATACTAGTAATCAAAACTTACATCGGGCAATATGGCGGCGAAGGCTGCTGAGTAAAACCGGCTGCCGCCGGCGCAGGTCTGACCAGCGCCGCTCAACCTGCCCCAGGCTTCTGCGGACGCCAGTCGTAGAGAAGATGAGGCGGCGGGCAGCAGTATACGCCCGCCGCTTGTCGGCATTACTGACATAAGGGCCCCTGGGCCCCAGGTGACGGTCCATCACTTCCACCAGGGCCAAAAGCTCTGAGGTGGAAAAGGGCCTAGCTCTTGGACAAGTCATATTGGCAATGGCGCAGTTATTAATTGCAGGTACATATATCACTTTTGGTGCTTGCTGATTGGTCGAAAAAATTGTTTGTTTGGTATTAACTTTATTAATCCCTCTTACATTAACAAACTGGATGCAAATAGAAACTTACGCGGACCGTTCCGATATACACACACCACAACCAACAGCATGCATTCAATGAACAGAGAAGTACTGTATTTACAGTGTGCGGAAAATAATACACGCAACCCTCTACTTATAACTACGCTGCTTAAAGGGGGCACGATGCACCGATATGCATACAGAGAAGTACTGTATATACAGTAGGCGGAAAATAATACACGCAACCCTCTACTTATAACTACGCTGCTTAAAGGGGGCACGATGCAACATGTTGCTGTATGACAATTTCATACACATTACATATGTAAGGAAAGCATTATAACGTGATGTTTTGAAATGTGACTCACAAAGCATACACGAACTCCAACAGATACCAGCTGACAACACTCGTCATTGGAATGACAGGTGCCCACATTTCACGATGTAGCACAATGCTCCACAACCTGTGTATGTGCATATTCAGGTGTTTGGTCAGGTGCGTTGAGACCTGCGTAATTTAAGCGGCAATTATCGCGGGAAATATCGGCGTAAATTTGCATCTATATTGCGTGGAAAAATATACGCCCCCTTGTTCATGGCGGGAAATTAACATATAAATATTCAGTCAGATGCAGGCCACAATTGCTGCAAACATGTCTGACTCTGACGATTCAGCAGCAGAGGACGCTCTGCAGAGAGCACAAGCAGAATCCCTGCTTGAAGCATTACAGAAGAGGGAACAGGAGCGGAGAAGGAGGGCCCAAGAGAGGAGTAGCCTGCAAGATCAAGCGGGCCCCTCAGTAACAGGCCCTGGTGAACCTCCACCAGCTCCACAAGGGCCAAGCAACCAGCCAGAACAAGAGGTTGCATCTCTCCAAACAGGTGTGACCCAGCAGGTGCATGGTGAGAGAACTGGGGCCACCAGAAAACGTGCTGCAACATCTAGGGTGATGACTGAGCAGGATACCACCACCAGAAAGAGAAACCCTGCATTTGTAGAGGCCGAAATGCGAATTCTAGTGCCCAGGGCACGCGAATGGATTGAATTGGCAACCAGGAAGCCGGGTGCCAGTGCAAGGAGAAACCTTTGGGACAAGATCACAGAGGAAGTGAACCAGGTGTCACCAGTGGTCAGAACTTGGGACGCGGTGAAGAAAAGGTTAGTGTGCTTGTCAGGGCAATTTTTCAGCAGTCTCCAGCAGGAACTGAGGCCCTTATTCTAGTTCACTCTTTCTGCCCAAATATTTCTTAGATGGACAAAACCATGTGCACTGCAGGTGAGGCAGGTGTTACTTGTGCAGAGATAATCAGATTTGGGTGGGGTTTTACACCTGCCTCACCTGCAGTGCACATGGTTTTGTCCATCAAAGAAATATTTGGCCACACATGGCAAAAAAACATAAGATCACCCACACTAGGAAATGTCACGTAGCTAGGGGTACCACATAGTCCCTTTAATTCCGGACACATATTAATTACACAGGTTCTGTGGCTGGCTGACTTCAAGACTCCACTTCACCTAATTTTAAACTGCCACAGAACCTGTGTAAGTAACATGTGTCCGGAATTAAAGGGACTAGGTGGTAACCCTACACGTAGCACAGTGGTGCACATATCTCATGGTGATATTTGTATTTTTAAACTTGTAGGTGGACTGACTTCAAAAGTGCACTGAAGAGGATGATGACTGACCGGTACAACCACAGCATGTCCACCGGGAGCGGTCCTATGCCTGACCATTTGGAGTATACCCCCCTGGAGCTGGACTCCTGTGACGTGATCGATGTGGGGGAGATCAGGGGGATCTCCAATATGGACAGTGAGCTCCCGGCGGAGGTCTTTGCTGCTGCTTTTGATGGTAAGTCACAGTAATGCATTGTATTTAGAAAGATATTTTTTATTGCGTATGTGATGGTGACATTGTTTTCAATTCTTATCCTAGCAGAAGCAGAAAGTCAGGATGTACCGGCAGCATCTTCCTCTGCAGAGCCACAGGTGGAGCAAGTGGTCCAGCCTCCACCAAGACGTCGCCCCCAGCCCCAGCCACAGGAGACATGGAGTGAGAGCCTGTTGGTGACGCTGGACAGGATCGAGCAGCAAGGGGTGGATGCTGCGATCCGTCAGCAGCAGGTGGCGGATTTTCTGGCGGAGTGGAAGGCCACAAACCAGCTGCAGGTTGAGGCCTTGAACCGCATTAATGAAACTCTGGCGGCTGGCATGCTAAGCATTGGCCAACACCTCAGCCGCCAGAATGAACTTCTTGCGGAGCAGCTGTCCACCGCCAGGTCCCTAAGGGACAATCCCCCATCTGCTGCCCCACCCCAAGCTGCTCCCCAACCTTCCACCTCGGCTGACCCTCCTGTGTCGACTAGGGGAAGACGCCGAAAGCCAGCTGACCCAAAGGCCCCTGTCCCCAAGGCCCCATCTAAAAGGGGCAAAAAAGGGCCCAAATGAGACCTGGTTCACTTCCTCTGTGGTTGGAGGCCAAAGGTTTAAATTGCACTGGACATCCGCTTCCTGAGTTGCCCATCGATCCATTTGCGTGCCATGGGCATGAAAGTTCGTATTTTGACCTCTACAAATGCAGGATATTTTTTTTTGGTGGTGTGTATCTTGCTTAGTATTCACCCTGGTTGTTGCAGTACGTATTCTGGTGTCCCCATTTCTTTCACCATTGCATTTGCAGGGTAACACATGTTTGGAGATATGCAACCTCTTGTTCTGGCTGTTTTATTATTTGTGTGTCTATTTTATTTGTTTATTTGATTTCTCACATTAAAGTGTCAAGCTGTGATGCTGAACAGCAAATAAATTTATTTTACAAATTAAAACAAAATTGTGGTATGTGTAATTTCTTGTGTGAAACAAATACTAGATTTATGTGTACTTACTGACCAGGGTATTTTTGAACATTTGTTGAAGTGTGGTGGAAGTTTCCCATGTGTAACCCTCTCCATGGCCATTCCCATGTTCCTATCCAACTTTTCCCTGCTAATTAGTTTGTGTCAGCACATGTGCAGAGCAACTTAATAGGTGAGAAAGCAGTTTGTGTGCAGGTGAGGTAGCTCCTACAGTAGTAGGTAAAAGCAGGTCCAGAACAATGCTTTCCTCATGGAGTGGGTGAGGCAGACAAACAAGGGTGAAAAGGTACATTTGTGTAGGAATGCATATGTGTCCTCCCTAAAAAAAGATGTGTGAATGGGCCAAACATGATAAATTAGCTTGTGAACAAACATGCATAACTTTTAAAATATATATGATTTGACAGTGTCATAAGCAGATGTAGGAATCCTTTGTTAGAGAGATGAGAGTGCAATAATGTGATTGGTGGCATCTTACATCCAGAGTGTAGTCAAATCCAAATCATAGCAGATGAGATAGTGGTACAGGTCATTATTTTGGGTACTATACAAAGATTGTGTGGAAAATAGTGGTCATGGGCTTCAAACATTGCTGAAACATCCTTTGTAGGTGTTAGATGTGGTTTATGTTATTGTATCCTAAATACAAAACCTATGTTAGTATTAGAGTGAACACGTTGACACATGTCGACTTGTGTAGATTGAGTGTGCTACTGCGTAAAGTCTATGAAAGCACGTAGTGAATGTGTCTGTTTAGCAAATACCTACCTTAGCGTATAAAAAGATTCTTACCTTAAATTAAACAAACCTTTAAATGTGGAGAAGTATAGAAACATAAGCTTCCAATGTGTTTGCGTGCTGTATGTGTGGCTTGCAGGCAGTGAAATCATGGTTTGGAGTTAATAGACTGCAGCATTGCTTATTACATTCAGGTGTATGTGTTTGAGTAGTAATCAGCGTTAATTAGCCAACTCAGGCGCACGCTGGCATGCGGTATCTGTAGGGGTGGTTTGAGCTGGCGGTTGGCGGCCGCCTGTTTGGTGTCCGAAATGAACGGTGCCTTAGTCGATCGTGCGGTAGTAGCACCGCTCATTTTTGGTGCACACCCCCGTGTACGCCCATATTTACGCCCATTTTCCCTCATTATTTCGGCCGCTCCCATCAACACGCCCCTATGCCGCCCCATTACCCGTACACTCGCGTACAGGTTTTTTCGCACGTTGAGACCCCGGCCGTAAGCGTTGTGGAGTGTTCGCGCCGGCGCATTAGCGTATCTGCACATGCGCAGATCGTTAAAAACCCTGGGACGTACGCGTACGGCCCGGACGCTCCAACCAGAATAAGGCCCTGTATATGATATATGACACAAAGGTGTTTTCTAGATATTACATATAGTGAAATGTATGTAATAGATAACAAGATGGATATATAGTGAGATTAATATAACAGAGAGGAGCATATGACAATACAGAAAGATGGATAAAACATATACTGAAATGGATATATGATATAATGAGACAGATATGCCATGTAGCATGAATATGACATATTACACATTATTTAACACACTGTAATACTAATTACACATTATGCCACACACTGTAAGGCCTATTACATATGATACCACATACCTTAATGTCCATTACACATTATGCCACACACCTTGATGCCCAATACACATTATGCCACACACCATAATGCCTTTTACATATTATAAAACCCTCCATAATGCCTTTTACTACACGCAGTGGCACATAAAGGCTCAGGCCTTAGCCTTTATTTATGAGTGGTGGTTTTGCACCATCGTGGCATGAAACGCGTTGGAGACCCGAGGAGAAGAGAAGTTATCCCGTCGCTACCTGAAGCACCGACACGCAGAGCGCTGACGTCACCAAGCCGCGTCCCGGGACCGAAACCATTACAGAAGATTCCATCCAGCGGACAGCATTGCGCTGAAGAATACCGCTGCGTCTGTAAGGTTAGGGCAAGTAGGGTCAGCGCAAATTTCCCTCTCTCCATCCTATATCCTCCAAAAGGAGTGTAAACATTTTTTTACTAACAAATCTTATTTTAACAGGTGTCACTCGTAAAATAATCACTATAGCGCTCTCCCTTCACCCCTTAGAATTTATAACTTATGAGAGCTGCCGAACACCCTCAGCGCAGTTAATTTAATATCTACTTTATTTCCTTTGCCAGGATCTAAGGGTAATAAATACATTTTGGCAACCATGCTTGATACTTAGGGGGGTATGCAATTACCGGAAAGTATCTCCTGATGGGGGAGATGGCCGCCGAACCCTATTCAATGCTGTCTTCCTCGACAGCATTGAACAGGGTAGCTCATCAGAACGAGCATGACTTCACAAGCAGTTGGGCTTGTTCTGCCAAAAGCATCCAGGAAGTGACGAGATCTCGGCCGTAGCTCGCCTTTTCCCGGCCGCAACTCGCGGCCACGTCACCTTCTCGTCCCGCTGAATGTGGCAGGGTCATGGCAGTTGAACAAGCTCGACTGCCATGACCCCAGATTGAATAGCCCCAAATTCATATGTCATGTCTTTCTGTCTGATTGACCCTGATAAATCTGAAATTACTCTTGGTGAGCAAATTGGCAACTGAAGTGACACATGTCACTACAACATCTCCAGTCAAATACAAATTCATATTTTAAAATACAAATTCGTATTGGTTTTAGCCTGCATGGATCAGTCAGATCCGTGCAGGCTGCAGTGTTAAAAGAAAAAAGGAAAAAATAAATAAATAATTTAAAAAAATGGCATGGGGTCCCCCCCACAGGCATAACCAGCCCCAGGCTCAAAGAGCCGGGCATGGTTTTAAAAAATCAGAAAACCATTTAAATAGGGCTTCGCTGATTTTTTTAAATCAACCCGGTATGGTTCCCAAAATAGGGGGAACCCCTACATTTTTTGTCCCCCGTATTTTTGGAACCAGGTCCAGCTCAATGAGCCTGGGGCTGGTTATGCTCAGCAGGGGGGACCCCATGCCATTTTCTTTATAACCTTTTCTTACATAAAATCCCACATGTCCTCAAATTTCACATTTTAGGACTAAAAATCGCACAATTTCATGACTAATAAGTTAAAATGCACCATATCGCACTCTTTTGCCACAAATTCACATCTCATTAAATATGCAAATTAGCTGAAAAAATGCAATTTCGAAAAAAAAATGCTATTTTTTTCACATTCCATTAAATCTCAGCCCAGGTATCTCATAGCCAGTGACGTGCGGTGAGGTTAGTGTCAGGTGTGGTATGTGCTATTTGGGACAGTGACAGTGAGAAAGCGAGGACAGTGACAGTGAGGAGAGTAACAGCAGGAGATGGGGGAGAGTCACAGCGGGGGGTTGGGGACAAGGACAGCGAGGAGAGTAACAGCGGGGGATGGGGGAGAGTGACAGTGGGGGATGGGGGAGAGTGACAGCGGGGAGTGACAGTGGGGGATGGGGGAGAGTGACAGTGGGGGATGGGGGGGAGTGACAGTGGGGGATGAGGGGGAGTGACAGCGGGGAGTGACAGTGGGGGATGGGGGTAGTGACAGTGGGGAGAGTGATAGCGGGAGAGTGACAGTGGGGGATGGGGGAGAATGATAGCGGGGGAAGGGGGAGAGTGATAGCGGGGGAAGGGGGAGAGTGATATCGGGGAGAGTGACATTGGGGGAAAGGGGAGAGTGACAGTGAGGACAGTGATATCGGAGAGAGTGACAGTGGGGGATGGGGGAGAGTAATATCAGGGAGAGTGACAGTGGGGGATGGGGGAGAGTGACAGTGGGGGATGGGGGAGAGTGACAGTGGGGTGATATGGGAGAGTGACAGCAGGGGATGGGGGAGAGTGATAGTGGGGAGAGTGACAGTGGGGGATGGGGGGTGTGACAGTGGGGACATAGGGCTGAAGTATTACTTACTTTAAAAGTCTACCAGCAGCATTGGCAGCCCAGTGACCAAGAGGAGGGGATACAGCCGGCCCAGGCTGCAGCGTCAGGTGGAGGAAAGCCAGGCCTCCCGGCAGGGTCCAGAAATACAGCCTCTGCACACTAAACTATAAACATACAGCGCTGAGCTGCCGCGCCCCCCCCCCCCCCCTTCCCCCCTTCTGCTACTGGGGGACTGGGGGAAAAGAGCTGACAGCTCACTGTGCACCTGACTACGGGCAGCCGGAGAGGGGGAGTTTGGCGCCGAGCTGCGGGCGGCCAAGTCCCACGGCATGGTGAGCACTACCCGCCGCTACCACCCCCACGATCATTAGAGCTGCAGCCCCGGCGGTGGCTGGTAGTGGCAACGACAGTAGCGGTCCTCACTGCCTTTGCCCGCTACTCCTGCCAGCCCTGCTGCGGCTGCCCCTACTCCCACTGCTACTCCTGCCCCTCCCCTGGTTAAATGTAATTTGACATAAAATCAGTGTGTGGGGATACGGGAACCAAGACTGCCACTACGCAGTGGATACAGGCTGTCAGTAAGTGACAGCCTGCTCCGCTGTCCTATCACATCTGTCTCAGTGACAGGGGCGTGCGTCCCTGTCACTGAGGCAGAGGAGTAGATGCCGCTTCCCCATCCAATCTTAATGGGCTTCTCAGCCTATTTTCCCCCTGCGGGTTATCCCCGCCCCCACTGCCCGACAGTCTTCAATTGTCAGCGGGAGGCACAGCTCCCGCTGCCGCCCAGCCTCCCACAGTGTCCCACCTCATAACTATTAAAAAAAAAAAATCAAATAACATATTTATAACACAGCATATGTGTTATAAGTATCATCTTTGTATTTTTTTTTTAAATCAGTTATGACAGGGGAGGCTTTGCCTCCCCTGCCTCCCTGACTGCAAACCCCTGCTCATAGCCCACACTGAAATGGTCTGTGAATGCAAACCTTGTGCCACGTTTGAAGCTGAGTATGTATGTGTGCTTAGTGGCCTTTTATAAGTCACACATTTGTGATTTTGATCAGGAGGGGGTTATTTGCTGATTTTTTCCTCATGTGTAAAATTTTAAGATGTGAAATACACTTCCAAATCAAGGGGTATTTTTTGACATATTTTTTTACAATTCGTATACATTTACGATTCGTATTCGTATTTTTTACGAATACGAATTGTTAGTAAATGACTAAAGTACGTTGTTTTCATGTTAAAAATAGGCGTATTCTATCAATGTTGTATTCATTCATATTCAAAAATATGAAACGCCATGTATACACCATGACAATGAATACACATCACCGTATTTTCAGGATAGTAAATCCTGAAAATGCGAATACGCATAAAAAAAATCTTATTTTGCTGCACGAATACAAATTTCTTTTATACGATTTTACCTTAGTAAATTTCCCCCAGAGAATCAATCAAAGTCATATAAAACATAATTATATAAAATAAACAGTATAAAATATGTATAATATCATTGAAAATTAAACAGTATGGACTAAAATAAAGATTTATCAGGACAGATCAAAGATAAAACTGAGGTAAGTATATAGCATTAGGATGTAGAGATGTACAGAAAGTGAGGATATTGGCGAGTGGTTGATATATTACAGGAACCACTTCAGCTTGAAATCTGAATTCAAACCACCCGGTATAAGGGTGTTTAATTCATAAATTCTCATTGCCAACTGTGTCCATGTCGACTGTGTCGACATTCGGATAAAAAAACAGTGAAAAACCCATGTCGACCTTATGCAAATTCGACCTTAAGGCCCTTATTCTGATCGGTGCGGCCCGATCAGAATATGCGGCCGCGACCGTGCAGGCGAATCCCCGCCTTCCATACGGATCGCCACCTGCCGTCCGTATGCGGATATGTGGCGATCCGCATGAAATTGGACGGGGATACGCCTCCTCCGTCTTGGGAGCAGCCCCTGCATTCGATGGTCGCCGAACATCGAATGCAGGGCCGCACGCTCCACCAGGTGCCGCAACACAAGACCACACGGACACTTGTCCGTGTGAAATCATGTATGGGGGTGGGCAGCTGACATCCGGCGATGTCAGATGCCCGCCCCGTACCCACGCGTCACGGCCTCATTACCATGCATACGCCCCGCGTTTGCATGGGAACGCCCATGAAACGCGTGGCGTATGCATAGGGTAATGAGGCTAAGTAGCCCCTCACGCCCCTCTACGCCCCCTGTGCGGCGTATAAAGAATCCGTGCGGCGAAATCGCCTGCACATGCGCAGAGTGACCTCTGCACATGCGCAGACGATCAACATCGGCGGCCCGTCCGCATGCGGGAATATCCGCACCGATCAGAATAAGGCCCTAAGTCACGTCGACCTTGGCCCATATCGACCTTAAGTCAGGTCGACCTTCCTGCCAGTCGACCTAGTGGGGTCGACCTAATGACTGTAGACCTAAGTTCATTCTAATAGATGACCGCTTCCCCTTATGTTCCATGTGGTTGACATTTTCTCACTAGTTACTGTACATCGTAAGCATTGAAGCCTGAAGCAGTCTGGTTTGCGGTACTATAATTGTTTTAAGGGTGTATCTGTTACAAAAGGTATAATATTGATGATTGATGTACCTCACCTTTAAATTCCTGAAATATGTCAATAAAAATTTGTAGATATATGAATGTTTGTAACATACTTAGCTAGCATTTTGTGAAAGGGCTGATCTAGGTATCAGTTAGAAACAAATGCATAGTATTACATATAAGTAATTTTAGCATTTCATTTATCTGAGATAATAACCTACCTGTAGCTAATAATGTACGTCAGAGAATAAAATACAGGTATGAGGGGCTATTTAATTCAAAATGACAGCTCTCTGTATATGATATACGACACAAAGGTGTTTTCTAGATATTACATATAGTGAAATGTATCTAATAGATAACAAGATGGATATATAGTGAGATTAATATAACAGAGAGGAGCATATGACAATACAGAAAGATGGATAAAACATATACTGAAATGGATATATGATATAATGAGACAGATATGCCATGTAGCATGAATATGACATATTACACATTATTTAACACACTTTAATACTAATTACACATTATGCCACACACTGTAAGGCCTATTACATATGATACCACATACCTTAATGTCCATTACACATTATGCCACACACCTTGATGCCCAATACACATTATGCCACACACCATAATGCCTTTTACATATTATAAAACCCTCCATAATGCCTTTTACTACACGCAGTGGCACATAAAGGCTCAAACCTTAGCCTTTATTTATGAGTAGTGGTTTTGCAACTGTTAACTACACATTTTTTTTTCTTCTTCTCATGACTTTTCACTCAGAGTCTAGAAGAGGTGTAAAAAAATGAAAACCACTAAGGCAGTAGAACAAACTGTGTGCTCAGAAACAGAAATGTCACAAATACCTGTGGAAAGTATAAGTGTATCCATGAGTGCTATATGTGAGGCTGACTCACTGAGAAGCTACCATCCATAATTTCTGCTCACCCTGCAAATGTGGGATGAGCAGCAGAAGTGTAGCTGATGAAATAGAAATTGAGGATACCACCATGGAAATGCAAGAGGATGGGATATTTATGTAGTCATCCACAGCTACACAACAAGCCATGACAACAGGTGAGTAGGAGGAGTGTACCTTAATCCAGTGTAATCGAAAAAACTTGTGCTGAAACCCTTTGAAATAATCACATATGAACAGGGCCGGTGCTAGGGTGTTCGGCGCCCTCCTGCAAACTATAAATTTGCGCCCACCCAAACTTTACAAAGGAACAGTGCACACCTAAAGAATGACGTGTGATCTCACAAGGGAGGGGCATGGCCACACAATAGTACTCCCACTCCAAAATACACCACACAGTAGCACAATCTTATTTACATTACACAGCATCAGTGCCGTAACTAGCCATTTTGGTGCCATGTGTCATAAAGGGAATTGGTGACTACCCCACCACAACATCAAAAAAAACAGGGAAAGTGCACAAAAATGTAGGAGCGTGGTCACATAAAATTACCATTAACACCGCCATCCCCATAACACATTATGCTTCACAATTCAATGCCCATTACACATTATACCACATACAATAATGCACATTATACGTTATGCCACACATCATGATGCCCCTTACACAATATGCAGCACACCATAATACCCATTACACATTATGCCACACATAATGCCCTGAGTACTCCTGCATATGCCCACATTAGTAGCATTGCTTATTCATATTGCCCACACCATTTGCCGACATTATTCGCACTGCGTAACCATATGCCCACACCAGTTGCCGACATTAGTAGCACTGCATAATCATATGCCCACACCAGGTGCTGACAGAAGTAGTGCTGCCTATACATGTGCCCACACCAGTTGCCGATAGTAGCACGGCCAATACATATGCCCACACCAGTTGCCGACATTCGTAGCACTGCGTAACCATATGCCCACACCAGTTGCCGACATTAGTAGTCAGTGGCGTAAGTTCATATGAGGTGCCCGGAGGTGGATTAGATAGTGGTGCCCCCCAACACCTCCCCCCCCCACCCTACCAACCACACACAGCGTTTGTGGCTATCATATGTGCCATCTAATAACAAAAAATATATATTATATATATATATATATATAAATAAAATAAAAAAAATATTTTGATTAGATGGCATATATATATATATATATATTGTGTGTGTGTGTATATATATATTTATATATATATATATATATATATATATATATATAAAAAGATGGATAATGCAACTTAAATAAAAGTTAGCCAGTCTTACTGTAAATTTGGCAGCTGTGACACCGAATGGGATCCGTGCTTCAGGGGATCCTTCTTGCCTCCTTCCTCCCTCCGGGTAGCCTGCGCACCAGCCAATCAGGGTGCCGCAGGCTGCAGTTTCACATGTCATTGGACGGCTGAGCCATCGCTCAGCTGTCCAGACTAGCTCTCTCTGCAGCAGGCACCTGCTAGGGTAGGGAGGGCAGCCGCGCGGATCACATTATAGAGATCCGATCTGTGTTGGTGTGCAGCAGCACCTTTCAGAGCGGCGTGGGGGGTCCGTAAATTATTGCTGCTGCGGCCAGGGTTTATGAATACTCCCTGTTCTCTGTGCCCCCCCCTGATGGCTAACGCCCGGCGGCAAAAGTCTCCATTGCCTCCGGGAGTTACGCCACTGTTAGTAGTGCTGCCAATACACTGCCCAAACCATTTGCCGACATTAGTCGCACTGTGTAATTATATGCCCACATCAGTTGCCGACATTAGTAGCACTGCATAACCATAGGCCCACACTAGGTGATGACAGAAGTAGTGCTGCCTATACATGTGCCCACACCAGCTGCCGGTAGTAGTAGCGCTGCCAATACATATGCTCACACCAGTTGCCGACATTAGTAGCATTGTGTAACCATATGCCCACACCAATTGCCGACATTAGTAGCATTGTGTAACCATATGCCCATACCAGTTTCCGACATCAGTATTGCTGCCTATGCATATGCCCACACCAGTTGCTGACAGTAGTAGCGGCACTGCCTATACATATGCCGACAACAATTAGCTGACATTAGTAGCTCTGCCTATACATGTGCAGACACCAGTTGCCGACAGTAGTAGTGCTGCCCATACACATGCCCACACCAGTTGCCGACAGTAGTAGTGTTGCCCATACACATGCCCACACCAGTTGCCGACAGTAGTAGTGCTGCCCATACACATGCCCACACCTGTTGCCGACAGTAGTAGTGCTGCCCATACACATGCCGACACCAGTTGCCGACAGGAGTAGTGCTGCCCATACACATGCCCACACCAGTTGCTTACAGTAGTAGTGTTGCCCATACACATGCCCACACCAGTTGCCGACAGTAGTAGTGTTGTCCATACACATGCCCACACCAGTTGCCGACAGTAGTAGTGCTGCCCATACACATGCCGACAGCAGTTGACGACAGTAGTAGTGCTGCCCATACACATGCCCACACCAGTTGCTGACAATAGTAGTGCTGCCCATACACATGCCGACACCAGTTGCAGACAATAGTACACTCACAGTTTACTCTCCTGGCAGGCTGCAGTTCATCCTCATCATCCTGTTTCCGTTTGTCACCAGTCTGGCTCCTTGTAGCTCCGCCCCTTCTGCCCCCATGTAGCCCCGCCCCCTCCGCCCGTGTAGCCCCGCCTCTTATCGGTCCGTGCTGCTGAGCTGCAGCTGAGTGACCAGGCTGATGGTTTAGGTGCCCGGAGGGAGCTCTGTGGTGTCGGCGCTGCTGCCTGTCATGCAGTGTGACAGGCGCAGCAGCAGCCGGCAGCCTCAGAGACAGCAGGGGATGTACAGCAGAGACAGCGCCTCTCCTGCCCGGCGCCTGCCTGCTTTGCATCCTCTGCTGATCGGGTAGCGCCGGCCCTGCATATGAAGTTAGTTACATCATGCTAGCTTGAGCCAGGTGATTCCCGAATTAGGTTTTGGAAAATCATCTGGAGAAATTGAAGGAGGATATGAAATTACTTAATTCCACTATTCCACTATGTATGTTGGACTTGTATATCAAGCACTTTATTTCCTTTAGGGGGTGAAGGGAGAGCGCTATAGTGATTATTTTACGAGTGACACCTGTTAAAATAAGATTTGTTAGTAAAAAAATGTTTACACTCCTTTTGGAGGATATAGGATGGAGAGAGGGAAATTTGCGCTGACCCTACTTGCCCTAACCTTACAGACGCAGCGGTATTCTTCAGCGCAATGCTGTCCGCTGGATGGAATCTTCTGTAATGGTTTCGGTCCCGGGACGCGGCTTGGTGACGTCAGCGCTCTGCGTGTCGGTGCTTCAGGTAGTGACGGGATAACTTCTCTTCTCCTCGGGTCTCCAACGCGTTTCATGCTACGATTGGCACTTTGTCAAGGTGCCCATCGTGGCATGAAATGTGTTGGCTACCCGAGGAGAGGAGAAGTTATCCCGTCGCTACCTGAAGCACCGACACGCCGAGTGCTGAGTGCTGATCGGATACATTTTTTGGATGTGTGTATCACTTTAAATGAAGGAGTCATTGAAACTTCATTATTTGCGAAGGAAACTGATCGTAATAACCTTTTGTTACCTTCAAGCTGTCACCCGAAGGGTTTGATACATGGCCTTCCATATTCTCAACTCCTCCGTGTGAAAAGAATCAATTCTAATGTTGTAACATCAATTGTTCAACTTGATGAGATGGTAGACAAGTTTGCAGCTAGGGGCTATGATAGAGTCACGCTAGAAGCCACTAAACAGCAAGTTGTTAAATTGGATAGGAATTGTTTGCTTAACAGGGTGGAAACCAGGAGGGATAATGTTGTGATGTTCCCTTGGGACAATACATTTAACAACAGCAGTACCAAAATTAATTCTACAGCTAAAAAATGATGGCCGATAGTACAGAGTGACCCTGAACTAAGATTGAATAATACTCGTCTCATGTCTTGTTATGAACGCCCACCTAATTTACGTGACCATTTGGTTAAGACATACACACCAACCGATATTGATAGATCGAAAAAACTAGGTTGTTTGAGATGCCCCTGCACTACGTGCAGATTTATGATTCCTGGTCCAATATTTTACCATCCACATACAGGAAAAGTCTATAACATCAGACACACACTATCGTGCAATTCTAGATATGTGGTATATCAAATTTTGTGTCCGTGTGGCTTAAGCTACATCGGTAAAACTGATCGTAGCTTTAAAGAGAGAATGGCTGGACATCGGTCATCGATTTCTAAAGCCCTTAAGACCGGCAAGAGCGAGCAGCCAGTGGCACGCCACTTTGTTACGGCTAGGCATAACATCGCTACTTTAAAATAAAGCATGATAGACCACGTAGCACCCTCTCTTCGGGGGGGTGACCGTAGTCTCCGGTTATTGCAATGTGAATCTAGATGGATAATAAGATTGGACACAGTTGCACCAAAGGGGCTTAACGAGAATATGGGTCTCAATGTTTTATTGCAATGATTTATCATCTAGACATCGTTGATCAAGTTTTTGGTTTTGCTATATGTTTGTGAATCTTATCGCCTGGCTTCATTATCCGTTATTGTCTCACTGACCGTATATTGAGACCTTCTGCTGTATGTGTTATATGTTGTTTGTGTATTTTTTATAAGTGTTTTGGGTTATTTCGGGATTTTGGGTACTTATGTAGTAACTGGGCTGCCGATTTCTAAATCGGGTCGGATCGGGAGATCGCATCGCATCGCATGCGACCATGCGATTCGATGCGATGCGATGCGATGCGATGACCCGATTTTTCCATAGGAATCAATGTTAAAATGGACTGAGTCCATTTTAACATGGAATTCAATGGGAAAAATGGGTCCTTTTCATACCCCTACTATCCAAGTGGGCATGGAGTTGGATATAAACCTGTGGCGAGCGTAGCGAGCCACCGAGCCCGAAGCGTGGCGAGCGAAGCGAGCCCCGCGAGGGGACGAATACCGTCCCCTCGCGGGGCTCGCTTCGCTCGCCACGCTTCGGGCTCGGTGGCTCGCTACGCTCGCCACAGGTTTATATCCAACTCCATGCCCACTTGGATAGTAGGGGTATGAAAAGGACCCATTTTTCCATAGGAATCATTTTAACATTGATTCCTATGGAAAAATCGGGTCATCGCATCCGATATCGGATGCGATGCGATGCGATGCGATATCGCATCGCATCGCATCTGATTGTATGCCTTAACTTAAGGCATACAATCAAAAAATCGGCAGCCCAGTTACTACATAAGTACCGGATTTTGTTATGTCTATGCATACACGCTAAACACGGGAGTGATTGTCCTGGTTAATATTGCAAAAATCGTTTATCTTCGATCGATATGTATGTTACATGGTGTTTATTTTTTATTTATTTTTGGTTACTTTATCACTTTGATATATTGTCTTAGATATTGCAACTAAGTAACGTTTTATGATGTCATCTGATAGCGCCGCCTGGCTTGGCGTGGACGCTGGCTGAGTGGCACGGTGTTCATTATTTAAACTGTGGCTATGTGTAAGATCAATGAGCCTGACGATAATACTTGAGTGTATTGAAACGTTGCTGTGTCATCAATGTCTGCAATAAAAGCATTTTGGAAAACTGGTTGGAGTGCGACACGTCTGTGGATTATATATATATATATATATATATATATATATATATATATAGATCCACAAAGAGCCTGCACTCGCACAAAAACATAAGTTAGGCGACACTGGGGTGTTCTTTAAGGACCACAGGCTAACCTGTGTCCATAAACACAGCGAAAAAACCACCAATGGGTGGTGAAGAACACTCGCCACAAAAACAACCGAAAATCTCTAGGTTGTTTTATAAGAAAAAAAGCAAAAAAACTTTGTAATAATATATAACCTGTATTACAGTTCCGTTTTCTCCGACGTTTCGGTCATCAACAGTGACCTTTGTCAAGGAACCAATGAGGGTCAGCAATGCAATGGTGGTCTCAGAAGACAACAGGATCAGTATCCAGACGAGGAGAAGCCACAAACTCCAGACCCCCGTGTCCGGCTATTTATACCCATTATCATTAGTGTTTTGGCGCCATTGCGCCTCTCGTTCCGGGCCTTGGAACGCATACCTCAGTTGCTTCCGGCCAATGGAACGCAAAGCCGCACTTCCGGTATTTCCGGGAGTCGCGGCTGGACCAACTACGCAAACAAATATACAGGACAGCACTGAGTTCACAGGGGAGGCGGCGCCGCGGCGGGATCCACCACCTCCACCAAAACCCAGCGGATGCTGTGTCCAAGTCCATCTAACATAGCCGCTCCATCAGTGTACCCGATGGAAGCGGTCTGGACAATAGAGACGTCTGAGCGTTTCTGGTAACCATGGTGACGGGGGCGGCGCCACTGGGGGAATCGCCTCCCGTCAACTTCTGTAATCACTTATGGTGTACGTCATATTTGGGTACATGCCGGACTTTGGCCCTTATTCTGGTTGGTGCGGCCAGAGCCGCACACGGTGCTCTGGCCGCACAAACCAATCCCCGCCCACGAGACGGATCGCCACGGCCGTCCGTACACGGACGGCTGGCGATCCGCATAAAAATGGTGGAGGCGTACGCCTCCACCATGGTGGGAGCTGCCCCCTGCATTCGATGGTCGTCGACCATCGAAGGCAGGTCCGCACGCCCCGGCAGCTCCCGCAAGCTGAGACCACACGGACAATCGTCCGTGTGCTAGCTTGTATGGGGGCTGAGAGCTGACATCCGGCGACGTCAGCTTTCCGCCCCCATGAGTTGCGTCATACCCTCATTACCATGCATACGCCCCGCGTTTGCATGGGAACGCCCATGAAACGCGGGGCGTACACATAGGGAAATGAGGGTATGAAGCCCCTCACGCCCCTATACGCCCCCTTTGCGGCGGACGAAATACGTCTGGGGCGAAGGGGGCTGCACATGCGCAGATTGACCTCTGCGCATGTGCAGAAGAAAAACATCGGCGGTACGGCCGCACGCGGGCCGTACCGTCCGAATTAGAATAAGGGCCTTTGTCGTGACAGACCAAATAACCGCGGTGGACAGTCACTGTCACCCGTGGTGGAGACCCCCTCAACACAACATAAACAGTGCACAGTGAATAGTGATGGTGTATGACATACGTGACGTGATTAACCTGTTTAAACATGCCAGGAATGTGTGCTACTGGAGCACTATCCCTACTAGTTTATAAATGACATATGTACGTATGATGGGTAACAACGGTGGTGTCCCCTTTATCATTTCGGATTGTAGTTTCTGTTTTTGTTATTTTGTTATTATTTTTATTTATTGCGTCATAATGATCATAATGTTTTATTTTTTATTTATGGTTTTTAATTTTTATTTATTTTTATTTGAATTTCTATTGTGTTTTGTTTATGTGTTTATCACTCACTCCATGATAAACACATAAATAAAACACAATAAAAATTCAAATAAAAATAAATAAAAATTAAAAACCATAAATAAAAAATAAAACATTATGATCAAAATTAAATAAAATAAAAATAAAAAATAAAAACATAATTTAGTAGTAATAATAACAATAAAAATAATAACAAAATAACAAAAACAGAAACTACAATCCGAAATGATAAAGGGGACAACTAGTAGGGATAGTGCTCCAGTAGCACACATTCCTGGCATGTTTAAACAGGTTAATCACGTCACGTATGTCATACACCATCACTATTCACTGTGCACTGTTTATGTTGTGTTGAGGGGGTCTCCACCACGGGTGACAGTGACTGTCCACCGCGGTTATTTGGTCTGTCACGACAAAGTCCGGCATGTACCCAAATATGACGTACACCATAAGTGATTACAGAAGTTGACGGGAGGCGATTCCCCCAGTGGCGCCGCCCCCGTCACCATGGTTACCAGAAACGCTCAGACGTCTCTATTGTCCAGACCGCTTCCATCGGGTACACTGATGGAGCGGCTATGTTAGATGGACTTGGACACAGCATCCGCTGGGTTTTGGTGGAGGTGGTGGATCCCGCCGCGGCGCCGCCTCCCCTGTGAACTCAGTGCTGTCCTGTATATTTGTTTGCGTAGTTGGTCCAGCCGCGACTCCCGGAAATACCGGAAGTGCGGCTTTGCGTTCCATTGGCCGGAAGCAACTGAGGTATGCGTTCCAAGGCCCGGAACGAGAGGCGCAATGACGCCAAAACACTAATGATAATGGGTATAAATAGCCGGACACGGGGGTCTGGAGTTTGTGGCTTCTCCTCGTCTGGATACTGATCCTGTTGTCTTCTGAGACCACCATTGCATTGCTGACCCTCATTGGTTCCTTGACAAAGGTCACTGTTGATGACCGAAACGTCGGAGAAAACGGAACTGTAATACAGGTTATATATTATTACAAAGTTTTTTTGCATTTTTTCTTATAAAACAACCTAGAGATTTTCGGTTGTTTTTGTGGCGAGTGTTCTTCACCACCCATTGGTGGTTTTTTCGCTGTATATATATATATATATATATATATATATATATATATATATAGGTGGGCAATGATGGGCGGCACTCGTAGGTAACTTCCAAAGGTTTAATCAGGTGCGGCAAACGACCAACGTTTCGGGGTGCGGTAACCCCTTTGTCAAGGTGGTCAAACGGAAAACGTTTTCCGTTTGAGCACCTTGACAAAGGGGTTACCGCACCCCGAAACGTTGGTCGTTTGCCGCACCTGATTAAACCTTTGGAAGTTACCTACAAGTGCCGCCCATCATTGCCCACCTATCCATTTCCATCCGGGAGGGCACCGGGGCCTGCTGTATCATTTAGGAGAGTGCCGGGCCGCCACAAACCAGTATATATATATATATATATATATATATATATATATATATATATATATATATATACTAGATGTACTCTAATAAGGGACATGGACACGGGAAACATATAATTACTGAGCGGTGCAGCACCCAGGCTGCCATTCAGCAGCAAAACATGGTGATTGCACCAGCCAGCACCGTACATATAGAACACATTAGAACAGTACAAGGTACACAGAACTAGACATAACACAATTAAAGCACAATTCTTAGTAAACAATACAGCTGAGATATAAGTAAGTGAATGAGAATAGATGCAGGTATAGATGGTAGGTGAGTAAGAGAGCTGTAGTTGAAATACAAGAAGAGTGCTGTGAGAACAGGAGGGAAGATGAGAGAGGGCCCTGCTCGTGAGAGCTTACATTCTAGAGGGAAGGGTAAGACAGACAGGAGTGACACAGAAGGGGTAGCAATGAGCGTAAATAGACTGTTAGGATGAAAGATGGTTGGATTTTATGCGGGAGGGAGGGAAGATGATCAGTTCAGTCCTAGACATTATGGGCGAGATTTATTGTGTTGACCGTTTTTCCGAAAATGCGATTTTTGCTCAAATCGCCCTGTATCGCCGTTTTTTAAAATCACATTTTTTCCAGAAATCGCATATTTAATGAGGTGTGTATTCCGGCATGAAAAGTGCGAGAAAGTGCGATGTAGGGCGATTTTCGGGATGAAAAGTGCGATTTTTTAGTCATGAAAAACAATTTTGTTAAAATGTGCGATTTTGTGATTAAAAAAAAAATTGGCGTGAGGTCCCCCCTCCTGTACATAACCAGCCCCGGGCTCATTGAGCCGGACCTGGTTCCAAAAATACGGGGGACAAAAAGCGTAGGGGTCCCCCGTATTTCTGAAACCAGCCCCGGACTCTTGGACCGGTCCTGGTTCCAAAAATACGGGGGTCAAAAAATCTGGGGGTCCCCGTATTTTGAAACCAATACCCCCGTATTTTGAAACCAGCACCGGGCAGTCCAACAGCCCGCAGTGTCATGCCACAGCCGGGGGACACTTTTTACATAAGGTCCCCCGGCCATACCATGAGCACCGTGGCTGGTCAGCCTTGGACGGGGTACCTGGAGGAGTGGGGACTCCCCCAATAAAGGGGTCCCCCCCCAGGCTTCACCCGTCCAGGGCTGAAGCCCGGGGCTGTCACCGGCGTCCCTGGCCAATCAGGGCTGAGCTATGCGTCTCCATGGAGACACATCGCCCAATCACGCTCTCTGCCTCTGTTGCGCTGTCCCACTCTTTCTGACAAAATGCTTCTTAGATGGACAAAACCATGTGCACTGCAGGGGGGCAGATGTAAAATGTGCAGAGAGAATTAGATTTGAGTGAGTTATTTTTGTTCTGTGCAGGGTAAATACTGGCTGGTTTATTTTTACACTGCAATATAGATCTCACTTTGAAGTAAAACCCCACCTAAATCTCTCTCTGCACAAGTTACATCTGCCCCGCCTGCAGTGCACATGGTTTTGTCCATCTAAGAAGGATTTTGTCAGAAAGAGTGAACTTGAATAAGGCCCTTAGTAACCAGCCAGCTCGCTGTAGTCTCAGCCTAAATTGGGTAAGAACAATATTTGGTACTTATATGTTAGTTGGGCACCCACTATAGTTAGTACGCTCATACCCCCACTATCCATGTCGGCATGGAGCTGATTTCATATAGTGTGGCGAGCGCAGCGAGCCACCGAGCCTGAAGCGTGGCGAGCCCCACGAGGGGGTGCGGAAAACTAAGCAAATAGCTTAGTGGGCGCCCAACTAACATATAAGTACCCAATATTTAAAGCTGAGAAGTTCAAAATCGAATGGAATTGACTGGAAAGTAATGTTATTGAGGATAATAATACTGTACCAAGATTACATTAATTGGGGTTACAGAGAAAGCAGGTATCTATGTGATGCACTTTAAAGAGAATTGAAATTAAAGAATAAAAATTATCCTTTATTAATGATATTTAAGATGCGAAATATTTTAAAACCACAAATACAACATGTAACACTGATGGACAATCTAAAAAGGATATAATTATCCTGACGTGGCAAAAATGTGTTCACTGTATCACGTGAGCAGAGGCAAATGTAACACTGTATCGTTAAATGTATTTACTGTTGATTGCCTAGATAGGGAAAGTTTGGTGCCCGCATCCTCCGGTCAAAGGCGCGTCTACTGGCTTAAGAGTCAACGCCGCCAGTGACTCACACCAGTGAGTTCACATACACTGTGGGATATTTTATCCGCACAGCAGGGCAGATTTCTGCCAATCCCGGAGCTGGATACACGGAGGAAAATTACTTATCTCCGTCCTTGTGTACAGTGCTGGAGAGGGGTGTGTGCATCCTCCAGCAGAAAGCGCTCATATAGGCTATAGCCGGCGCTGCTATTTGATCCACAGTAGTGAGATCATAGTTGAAGTGGAATTTAACCGCATAACTGACTGCACCAAGGAGGATTATATTTACCTCTATCCGTGCACACAGCAACAAGTGCGGGATCAGAACGGCTGGGACGCCGCCCGTGTCTGGTCTCATAGCACTTAGCCACCACGCAATAGTGGCACGGTCCCTATCTTTGCTTCTATATTTGTCAATTAGATACAGTGAACACATTTTTCCTCTGCCACGTCAGGATAATTATATCCTTTTTAGATTGCCCATCAGTGTTACATGTTGTATGTGTGGTTTTAAAATATTTCGCATCTTAAATATCATTAATAAAGGTTAATTTTTATTCTTTAATTTCAATTCTCTTTAAAGTGCATCACATAGAGGCCTGCTTTCTCTGTAACCCCAATTATTGTATGTTCCTTCTTGTCCAGTGGTAGCACGCCTCAGTCCAAAACTACGATTTCTTGTTATGACAATGAGGTATTACGTTTAAATTGGGAGAACGTTTCTTTCCCACACTCATATCAGACCAGTGCGACTGACATCCCATTTCCCTGTTCCCCATTTTTGTCCCTGTACCAAGATTAGATGTGGAATTACAGTAGTACTATAATCAGCAAAAAAGTCCAGCACACATCTTTAATACGTGCTAATGTGTTCCACTTAATTTTAACAATAAAAATTAACCCAACATTTAATTTAAATTTAATCTTTGGGTCTATTAATTGTGTAAAAGATATATGTGGTGATAACTTAACATAATTATCACTATTAAAACCTACTCATTCTGTGAATTCAGTTTTTAAGAAATTATGAGATACATCTCTTGCATCTCCAGAGCTGCCTCCCTCCCCTTCATCTCATGACTTCCTCTGTGTCCATGCTCCCAACACTCAACCCTACACTCAATCTCTTCACAATGTCTCTTGATGGACCTATCTCTCCCATTTATATTCCCCCATTTACCATTAATTTTCTTACTGAGAGAAAAAAGGCAAAAACAACAAAAAAAAAAACATGGCTTTTTTCCTACAAGGGTAATACAGGTTGAGTATCCTGTATCCGGACATCCCTTATCCGAATTATTCCAAAAACCGTGGTTTTTAGAATCATTCAAATTTTTTTTTTTTTTAACCCCCCTAACCCTCTTTTCATACTTACCAAGTCCCCGGGCGTCCACAGCAGGCCTCCGGCATCTTCTCCAGGGTCTCCAGTGGTCCCAGGAATGCATTGCGCGAGTGCGCGCGCACACTCGCGCAATGCATTCCTGGGACCGCTGGAGACCCGGAGAAGATGCCGGAGGCCTGCTGTGGACGCCCGGGGACTGCGTGGACGCCGAGGGACCACCGGACACCATCAGGGGACAGGTAAGTATGCTTTAAAAAAAATATTCCAAAAACCGAAAAATTCCCCTATCCGGAATGCTAGTGGTCCCGAGCATTTCGGATAGGGGATACTCAACCTGCCCATTCATATTTTTCTATGGCTGCTATAAGCAGAAATATAGAAAAATATTTTCTATTGTTGCATATTGATTAATAGGCTGGATGTTTTAGATTTTTGCTTACAGTGGGAGAAAGTTGTCAGGAACATGAGAGGATGCATTATTCAGAAAAATGAAGTGGGTGGGAGGAAGTGTGAGTGAAAAGGAGAGGGCCTGTATGGCCAAATTTAATGGGGTGTGAGAATTGGAAAGTGTGAGATTTTGGGAGCGTTTTCCCAGTTTTTTTAAAGCAGAAATCAATTACATGGCAAAATCAAGCTGTTTTTTTTTTTTTTTCATTGTAAATGATTGCTGCTTTAAAAAAAAAAAGGGAAAACTCTTAAAAAAATCTCTCACTTTCAGATTCTCCCACCCTAAAAATTTTTGATTTTCAGAACAAATAAGGATTTTTTTCTGCTTTTGTAAGTATTTCTTTAACATATTCTGAACTAATATGAGAAGTAGTTAAATAAACTGTCCATGGTCCCCTCAGGAGAGCTTCAGTCCTAAACCAAGATGGCCATTAACCATACGTCAGCACTTGCCAGTCACTGTGTTAGAGTATCATATTGTCAGACGGACAGCTTGCACTTAGCTCAGGAAGACCCTGTAATACTGTATTCCACACTTCCTTTAGAGATGCTGATACCACTTGTATCCTACACTGCTATCCTGATCTAGTCACTGGTTGGTGACCTTTATGCTCCAATCAAGCTTCACATCATGATAAGAGTCTGTATAAGCATAACCCAGCGCTTTCCACAGAGTCTATGGGACATGGACGCTGCCATGACACCCAGTGACTGCTAACTCCTGCACACCTTTAATCTAAAATCAACAAGGGTCACATGATCCAGGTAAACTCAAGTAATGCTACTTCCTGGTCCTGTCCATGCTGCAGCGGTTAGCAATCAATCAGCAGCCACCTTGGGGGATATATGCATTGCTCACAGAATACACCAGTGCCTCTTAGCATGGCTTTCCTTCCCTTTCAGAATCCAATTCAACATTTATAATAACTTGCTGTATTCCTCACCTCCTAGCCTAGACCAGTGGTTTATAAACTGGACCTCATGTCTCCTCCAAGAAACACATCTGAAATAATTTGCTCCACCTTTCAAAATGTGCTAGCGCTTAATGTAACTGTGTTTCCTGCTAGGTGACCTAGAAAGCGTGAACTGTTAGGAATCCGTGAGTGCCAAGTTTGGGAACCACTGACCTAGAGAGGAGGTGTCCTCAATATTTTCCAAAATAGAAGCTTAATTGTTTTACAGGAAAATCTACAATCATAATTTTCCATAATATTGCATCGTACAAGTCTGTAGGCATAGGCTTCTGTTGGTAATTATGTATGTGTAGGTTTTGATATTACAGAGGTATAGAGATAGGCATACACCAACTATGAATGAGCCAGTTACTTAAACAGTGGTTTTGGTTTATTAACAGACTAGTCTTAAGGCCTGCCCGATAAGTTTATGCTTATGCAATTCTTGTTCGCGATTATACCATCACTAATGCTGTGCCAAAAAATATGAAATCAAGTGAGACGTCGACAACACAAAAATGATTATTGGATTAAACTGAATCTGCTGCAGCAAGCACAGCAACTCTCCAGCAATCCACCTACCTTTCCCAACCACAGCAGGGCAGAAGCTACTGCAGCAGTCATGGCAAGTCTCCAACTATCCACCTTCTCTTCCCAACCACAGCAGGGCAAAAGCTCCAACTATCCACCTACAGCAAGTCTCTAACTATCCACCTTCCCTTCCCAACTACAGCAGTACAGCAGCTGCTGTAGTAGCCAGAGCAAGTCTCCAACTATCTGTCACGAACCTGGGTGTTTGTTCTTCTGTTCTTCAGTTTCTTCATGGTCTCTCAGTGTACTCTGCCTGGATTCTTTCAGCCTGCACCTAGGCTGCAATCACTGTGTGTGTGGAACTAAGGTCAGATCTCCCTAATTACACACCTGAAAGATTCTAGCCAGGGTTCTGACAGCTATAACCCCTTAGCTCCCTGCTAGCAGTAGTTCAGAATTTCTCCATGTTAACTCTCATTGAATTCCTCTGAGTAATTAGTACAACCTTGGTGCAGCCCTTGATTACTTCTGCAAATCAGCGCTTTGTATCTGGATCTGTAAGCCAGCATTCTCTGTGCATGTTAGGAGTTAGGCTTCAGTGTTTTATGGCCTACTAGGCCTCTCTCCACTTCAAAGCCTACCTGGAGTACTGACATCACAGGGTCTGATCATCTGACCATGAACTATAAAATCCTGTGTCAGCCTGACTCTCTCTGAATCGCCTGTCTCAAGTTATCCATCAGCTAGGTATAAATAAAGAGACCTGGAACTACAAGGCTGTCAGTTCCTCAAGTCACACAGCTCATTGTGAGCTTAGCATCAGAGCTTACTGTGTGAATGTACTGGCTTCCTTAGCGCTTGTGAAATCCTGCTTTTGTTACTCAGCTGTTCCAAAGCCACTTTCCAGCTCCAGTGTCCGCCGGCTCAGTCCTCTCCAGAGTCCACCGATGCAATCCGGTTCCAGTGTCCGCCAGCGCAGACCAGCCTAGCTTCAGTATCCAGTCTACAGCAGTTGCTTCCAGTATCTGCCAGTACAGCCATATCTGGTATTCAAAAAGAAAAGATTGAACTTAGAGTGCCCCTGCGCACCTCTATTTGCTGCTAGTGGTTTTTCTTCCTGGTGTTTTCCCAAAACACCGAAGATAAATACAGGAAGTGGATAGTAGGAGAAAAAACCTCTTAGCGCACCTGGTGTCCCTTAAAAAGATCTTTATTTTATTTCATCATTAAAACATCAAAAAAAAATTTCTTAAAAATTCACAAGCATCAAAAAATAGAGATTTCCTGATAAATAAAAAATAGTACAATCCTCCTTACCCAGATGGCAGGGTGGAGCCAAACTGATGGTATAACAGGGTGTTTTTCGTGGACAGAAGAATCACCCTGTAGGCTCCACAGGCTTCTGGGTGGGAGTAAGTCCTCCTGGGTTAGTAGCAATCCTGGCCAACGCGTTTCGAGTCCTGGAGACTCTTTATCAAGGCTACTGGACTGCTGTCTGAATCCTTTATTTATAGCTGAAAAAAGTGCGGGAAAGGTGGAGGGGCGGGGAGCGTGTCACCTCCTCCCGCCCCGGAAGTGGTGGTCCGGCACTCTTAAAATCCCCCAGTCAGTCACTTTTATTTACTTCCGATACCGGAAGTGAGCGTCTTCCGGACCCGAAACCGGAAGTAGGCGTCATTGGCGGCGTCTATGCTGAGATCGTTGTTTAGACGGGGGAAAGGACGTCACATCCTGTGCTTAGTGCCGGAAGGCAGCGTCCATCATCTGCCGCCATCTTGCAGGAGGAATTGCCGCAAATCGCGGCACTTGGAACTCAATTCTACCGGAAGCCTGAGCGGCCATCTTAAGTGTGGTATCCGGGCATCTCTTTCCATTTCTTCCTTTTAATTTGTGCCTCAGATAAAGGAAAATAGAGGAATTAGAGACATTATGTATTCCGGACACAACGTAAACACAATTTGGGCATCATAAAAGTATTAAAAAGCAGATAAAAAGACAATGGAAAAGACAATAAAAAAGACAATAAAAAGATAATGATGATAAGAAATTGATAAAAACATTTCATAGGAGGGTCATCACAGAAACCATTTAAGTTCAAAGTCTTTGTTGAGACCATGTGGTGTTAACGTCTTGAGTTTGAAAATCCATTCCATTTCCTTTTTTGCTAACATGGTCTCAACATCTCTGTGTTTCCAGGTGGTTTTTATACTTTCTATTGCCATGAAATCTCGAATGAAATTACTGGAGCAATTATGTGTGGTGGCCAGGCGCTGATCTTATTCAATTAGGTATAAGTCCATGTAGGGTTTTACTTCCTCCTGGACTTCCACCAAATTTTCCTTTAAAACGTTCTTTCACGCAGACCCTCAAAGGGCCAAACTGACCTTGGTAATGGTCCCTATATGCACGTAGCGTTTTCTTTATTTCTTAAATGTCCTATCCAGGGTCATCTATCCTCCAAAGACCAAAGGTTCATGTTACTGACCTGGGTGATGATCCCTATGTTCACGTAACAGTTTCTTGGAAATCAGGATTCTACCCGGATCAGGACACCAAAGAGAGTAGTAGGTATTTTTCTTTCAGCGGTTTATTTTCCACAAATATTAAAATCCAAAATCCAAAGCAAGATAAAAAACAGTAATAGTAAAAATGGGAGCTATTGCCAGGTAAACCAATATAACATTAGAATCCCCTCACCCGGGATGAGTAGGATGAAATGTTCAGATGGAAACAGCAGATATTGGTCCCCTCTGGCTCCAGCGCCCCTATACACCAACGCGTTTCTGACGGTATTGTGACACCCTGAGGAAGGACAATACCGTCAGAAACGCGTTGGTGTATAGGGGCGCTGGAGCCAGAGGGGACCAATATCTGCTGTTTCCATCTGAACATTTCATCCTACTCATCCCGGGTGAGGGGATTCTAATGTTATATTGGTTTACCTGGCAATAGCTCCCATTTTTACTATTACTGTTTTTTATCTTGCTTTGGATTTTGGATTTTAATATTTGTGGAAAATAAACCGCTGAAAGAAAAATACCTACTACTCTCTTTGGTGTCCTGATCCGGGTAGAATCCTGATTTCCAAGAAACTGTTACGTGAACATAGGGATCATTACCCAGGTCAGTAACATGAACCTTTGGTCTTTGGAGGGATAGATGACCCTGGATAGGACATTTAAGAAATAAAGAAAACGCTACGTGCATATAGGGACCATTACCAAGGTCAGTTTGGCCCTTTGAGGGTCTGCGTGAAAGAACGTTTTAAAGGAAAATTTGGTGGAAGTCCAGGAGGAAGTAAAACCCTACATGGACTTATACCTTATTGAATAAGATCAGCGCCTGGCCACTATCCTCCTGTTTGGTTTTGTGTATTGTGGTAGAGGAGTGGTGCTCCTTGGATAGGAACTGGGCAGCAGATCTTAGTAGCGCGGTGGAGTGGGGAATCTCTGTTTTACAATTATGTGTGGTACTAAAGTGTTCTGATAAGGAGTGGGTTTGTGCACCGTTTTTTATATTACGCAGGTGTTCCATCATCCTTGTTTTCAAGGCTCTGCTAGTCCATCCAATGTAAATCATGCCACACATACACTCAATAAGGTAGATGACATTTGGTGTGTGGCAAGTTATGAACTGTGCGATCTTGTATTTCTTTTTGTTCACTTCAAATGACGTCCTTTTGGATATTTTGGACTTGACTGCTTTGCACATCCCACAGGCACCGCATCTGTGGAAACCCTGTGTTCGTATGCGTGATGTTTCCGTGCATGGGAGGGCACTTTTCACCAACTTTTTCTTTAAATTATCGGATCTCCTGTAAATAAATTTGGGCTGAGTGGGAAGGATACTCACCAGGATGGGATCCTTTCTCAGGAGGGACCAATGTTTTTTGAAGATAGCTTCAATTTTATGTTGATGGGGACCAAATTGGGTGATGAAGGCAAGGTCGGTTGTCCCATTCTTTTCTTCTTTTTCAGGTTTATCTTCAAACAGGGACTGTCTACTTATGGTGGCAACCTCTTCTTTGGCCATCCTGATTTGATTGGACTCATAGCCACGGGCTCTGAAATTCGTGGCCATTTCTGTTAATTGTTCTTCACATATCTCCTCTTCCGTGCAATTTCTCTTCACACGTAAGAATTGACTTTTTGGAACACTGTTAAGCCACCTCGGAAGGTGTTGACTTGCTTTGTGAATATAGGAATTTGTATCCGTCGGTTTCTTGAAAGTTTTTGTCTGTATTGCATTGTTTTTGCAAGGGACAGGGAAACGGAGTATTATCCATTAGAATAAGATGGATTAGTGTTCATAAAGGTAAAGTTGTTTACTTTCAGCAGTGGATGATGGGTCCGTGGTAGTTCAAGGAACGTTCTAATACAGGTAGAGTGCTACAGAGGTGGAGCTACGTCAGTGTATTCCACATGATGCGTTCATTAAGACCATTTGGTGAGATGGTGTTGAGTCTAAAGATCCACTTTGCTTCTAATCTTAGGAGAGCTTTCTGTCTATCACCTCCTCTGGGCATTGGTGGAACGTGGTCTATAATGAAGTACTTTAGTGATGCTAAAGTGTGGCCCTGTGTTTTGAAGTGGGCTGCCACTGGTTGGTCCATAGGTTTATTTTCCAGCGCCGTCTTGATGGCTGAGCGGTGGGCGGCCATTCTCTCTTTAAACTGTTGAGTAGACATTCCAACATAGTAAAGTCCGCATGGACATACTATGATATAAACAATGTATCGGGTGCTACATGTGAGGATCTGGCATATCTTGAATGTTTTATCTGTATGCGGATGTTTAAAGGTGGAACCTTGGATTAAGTAATTGCATGTTGTGCATTTTATGCACTTATAGCATCCTGGCGTTTTTGTTTGTCTAGTGGATGCTCTATTATCGTCAAAACCTGTTATGTCCGTGTGGACCAATAGGTCTTTTAGATTGCGTCCTCTTTTGTAGCACGTCATTGGTCTAATTTTGGAAAAGCATGGCAGTTTGGGGTCAGTCGCCAAAATTGGCCACAAGGCTTTGCTCGCGATGGGTATCAAGCTGCTGTTGGTGTCAAATTTTGTGGACCATGGGAATACTTTGGTGTCATCACTTCGTGAGCTTTTTGGTTTAAGTAGCTCATCTCGATCGAGGGAGAGAACTCTCTGTTTAGCCTTGAGTAATGCTGATAGATGGTACCCCCTTTCATGGAATTTGTGGATAATAATGTCGAGTTGTGCAGGGAGCGTTTCTGCATTGCTGCAGATTCGTGCCGCTCGGAGCATCTGGGAATAAGCAAGACCTTTTTTCAATGGCGGAGGGTGGTGGCTGCTGGACAGCAGTAAAGTATTTCGATCCGTCTCTTTATAGTAGATGGAAGTACTGATGGTCCCCTCTTTTAGGGCCTTATTCTGGTTGGTGCGGCCGGGCCGTACGCGTACGTTCCGGGGTTTTTAATGATCTGCGCATGCGTACCATCTCCAATGCGCAGGCGCGAACACTCCACAACGCTTACGGACGGGTCTCTCCGTGCGAAAAAACCTGTACGCGAAAGTACGGTCATTGTACACGGGGGTGTGCACCAAAAATGAATGGTGCTACTACCGCACGATCGGCTAAAGCACCGTTCATTTCAGACACAAAACAGGCGGCCGCCAACCGCCACCTCAGACCACCCCTACAGATACCGCATGACAGCGTGCGCCTGGGTTTGCAAATTTACGCTGATTACTACTCAAACACATACACCTGAATGTAATAAGCAATGCTGCAGTCTATTAAGTCCAAACCATTATTTCACTACCTGCAAGCCACACACAGCACTCAAACACCTTGGAAGCTTATCTTTCTATACTTCTCTACATTTAAAGGTTTGTTTAATTTAAGGTAAGAATCTTTTTAAGACCTGCTTATATATGCTAAGGTAGGTATTTGTTAAACAGTTATACACATTCACTACGTGCTTTCATAGACTTTACACAGTAGCACACTCAATCTACACAAGTCGACATGTGTCAACGTGTTCACTCTAATACAAACATAGGTTTTGTATTTATGATACAATAACATAAACCACATCTAACACCTACAAAGGATGTTTCAGCAATGTTTTAAGCCCATGCCCGCTATTTTGCACACAATCTTTGTATAGTACCCAAAATACAGAACTGTACCACTATCTGATCTGCTATGAATTGGATTTTACTACACTCTGGATGTAAGATGCCACCAATCACATTATTGCACTCACATCTCTCTAACAAAGGATTCCTACATCTGCTTATGACACTGTAAACTCATATATATTTAAATAGTTAAACATGTTTGTTCACAAGCAATTTGATCATGTTTGGCCGATTCACACATCTTTTTTTAGGGAGGACACATATGCATTCCTACACAAATGTCCCTTTTGACCCTTGTTTGTCTACCTCACCCACTCCATGAGGAAATCATTGTTCTGGACCTGCTTTTACCTACTAATGTAGGAGCTACCTCACCTGCACACAAACTGCTTTCTCACCTATTAAGTTGCTCTGCACATGTGCTGGCACAAACTAATTAGCAGGGAAAAGTTGGATAGGAACATGTGAATGGCCATGGAGAGGGTTACACATGGGAAACTTCTACCACACTTCAAGAAATTCTCAAAAATACCCTGGTCAGTAAGTACACATAAATGTAGTATTTGTTTCAGACAAGAAATTACACATACAACAATTGTGTTGTAATTGGGAAAATAAATTTATTTGCTGTTCAGCATCACAGCTTATTTGCCACTTTAATGTCATAAATAAAATTAAAAAATAAAATATACACAAAAATAAAAAATCAGCCAGAACAAGAGGTTGCATATCTCCAAACATGTGTTACCCTGCAAATGCAATGGTGAAAGAAATGGGGACACCAGAATACGTACTGCAACAACCAGGGTGAATACTAAGCAAGATACACACCACCAAAAATTTATCCTGCCTTTCTAGAGGTCAAAATAAGAACTTTAATGCCCATGGCACGAAAATGGATCGATGGCCAACTCAGGAAGTGGATGTCCAGTGCAATTTAAACATTTGGGGTCCAACCACAGAGGAAGTGAACCAGGTGTCATTATTTGGGCCCTTTTTTCCCCTTTTTAGATGGGGCCTTGGGGACAGGGGCCTTTGGCTCTGATGGCTTGCGCCGTCTTCCCCTAGTGGACACAGGAGGGTCAGCAGAGGTGGAAGGTTGGGGAGCAGCTTGGGGTGGGCCAGTAGATGGGGGATTGTCCCTTAGGGACCTGGCGGTGGTCAGCAGCTCCGCAAGAATGTCATTCTGGCGGCTGAGTTGCTGGTCAATGCTTTGCATGCCAGCCGCCAGAGTGTCATTGATGCGGTTTAAGGCCTCACACTGCTGGCTCTTTGTGGACTTCCAATCTCCCAGAAATTCCACAACCTTCTGCTGACAGACCGTAGAATCCTCCACTCGCTGCTCCATCCTGTCCAGTATCACCATCCACCTGGCATCCCATGTGTCCTGTGGCTGGGGGTGTCGTGTTGGTGGAGGCTGGACCACTTGCTCCACCTGTGGCTCTGCAGAGGAAGATGCTGCCGGTTCATCCTGTGTTTCTGCTTCTTCTAGGATAATAATTGAAAACAATGTCACCATCACATACGCACTAAAAAATATCTTTCCAAATACAATGCATTACTGTGACTTACCATCAAAAGCAGCATTAAAGACCTCCACCGGGAGCTCACTATCCATATTGGATATCCCCCTGACCTCGGCCACATCAATGACATCCAAGGCATCCTGCTCCAGGGGGGTATATTCCAAATGATCTGGCATAGGCCCCCTCCCGGTGGACATGCTGTGGTTGTACCGGTCAGTCATCTTCCTCTTCAGTGTAGTTTTGAAGTCAGACCACCTACAAGTTCAAAAATACAAATATTACCATGAGATATGTGCACCACTGTGCTAGTGAACATCATGACTACGTTACATTTCCTAGTGTGGGTGATCTTATGTTTTTTAGGCATATGTTTCCCACACACACATTAATGTCTCCATTATGAGGCATTTCAGTGTCTCACCTCATTCATTAGGCCACTAAATGCAAATACATAGATCACTATGCAGAAATGACATCATCCATGGCCAAATTATGCACCTCCACCTGTTGTGAAACTACACATTCCACCATAGCTTGACAGTGTGGTTATTATGGAGTAATTTAACTATGGGAAGGCATACTGGGATGTGTAGTTTCTCACCAGCTACATGTGCACAGTTTGGTCATTCTTGTTTCAGTAGCATCATATGGAACATGTTACAACAACTCTTTTTCACATACATCACATGAGCAGAACTGTGCCCATAACCTCACATCACACCAATGGTGCATGTTTCATATATAAATGTGGGTTATTAGACATGGTTGTGTTCACATGTGACATTGAAGTGTAGCACTATCTACAAACACACCTTTCTATTATTCTCAAAACATACATATAACATATGTACACACATATGACATTATCAGGGGGAGAAACACACTTGCCTTTTCTTCACTGCTAGCCAATCTCTGACCACTGGTGACACCTGGTTCACTTCCTCTGTGATCTTGTCCCAAAGGTTTCTCCTTGCACTGGCACCCGGCTTCCTGGTTAGCAATTCGATCCATTCGCGTGCCCTGGGCACTAAAATTCTCAATTCTGCCTCTACAAATGCAGGGTTTCTCTTTTTGGTGGTGGTATCCTGCTCAGTCCTCACCCTAGATGTTGCAGCTCGTTTTCTGGTGGCCCCAGTTCTCTCACCATGCACCTGCTGGGTCACACCTGTTTGGAGAGATGCAACCTCTTGTTCTGGCTGGTTGCTTGGCCCTTGTGGAGCTGGTGGAGTTTGAACAGGGCCTGTTAGTGAGGGGCCCGCTTGGTCTTGCAGGCTACTCCTCTCTTGGGCCCTCCTTCTCCGCTCCTGTTCCCTCTTGGTCAAAGCTTCAAGCAGGGATTCTGCTGTAGCTCTCTGTAGAGCGTCCTCAGCTGCGGAATCATCTGAGCCAGACATGTTTGCAGCAATTCTGGCCTGCATCTGACTGAATATTTATATGGTAATCTCCCGCCATGAACAAGGGGGCGTATATTTTTCACGCAATGTAGTAGGTAATTTACGCCGATATTTCCCGCCGATAATTCCCGCTTAAATTACGCAGGTCTCAATGCACCTGAACATTCACCTGTACATGCACATACACAGGTTGTGGACCATTGTGTGCTACATGGTGAAATGTGTGCGCCTTTCATTCCAATGATGAGTGTTGTCAGCTGGTATCTGTTGGAGTTTGTGTATGCTTTCTGAATTACATTTCAAAACATCACGTTATAATGCTTTCCTTACATATGTAATGAGTATGAAATTGTCATACACCAACATGTTGCATTGTGCCTTTTTTAGCAGCGTATTTATTAGTAGACGGTTGCGTGTATTATTTTCAGCACACTGTATATACAGTACGTCTCTCTATACATTGAAAGCATACTGTTGGTTATGGTGTGTGTATATCAGAACGGTCCGCGTAAGTTTCTATTCGCATCCAGTTTGTTAATGTAAGAAGGATTAATAAAGTTAATACTAAACAAACAAGTTTTTAGACCAATCAGCAATCACCAAAAGTGATATATGTACCTGCAATTAATAACTGCGCCATTGCCAATATGACTTCAACCAGGGCTAACGCGTTTTCTAACCAGGAGCTGGTGGCCTTGGTTGAGGTCATGGACCGGCGCCTGGGGCCCAGGGGCCCATATGTGTCCAACATGGACAAGCGGCGGGCATATAATGCTGCCCGCCGGCTAATATATGCCCGGACCGGCGTCCGCAGAAGCCTGGCACAAGTTGAGCGGCGCTGGTCTGACCTGCGCCGGCGGCAGCCAGTGATGCTTTCATCAATTCGCCGCCATATTGCCCGATGTAAGTTTTTATTTACTAGTATGTCTGCGTTTTTTTGCAATGATTTCTGTACTTTTTATAAATATGTTCATGAGTATGTGGGTGTATATGGGGTGTATATGGGGTGTATATGGGGGTATATGGGGTGTATATGGGGGTATATGGGGTGTATATGGGGTGTATATGGGGGTATATGTGGTGTATATGGGGTGTATATGGGGGTGTATATGGGGTGTATATGGGGTGTATATGGGGGTATATGGGGTGTATATGGGGTGTATATGGGGTATATATGGGGTGTATATGGGGGTATATGGGGTGTATATGGGGTGTATATGGGGAATGGGATCATTTGTCAGACTGCATTTAGGTCTACAGTCATTAGGTCGACCCCACTAGGTCGACTGGCAGGAAGGTCGACCTGACTTAAGGTCGACATGGGCCAAGGTCGAGGTGACTTAAGGTCGAATTTGCATAAAGGTCGACATGAGGAAGGTCGACTGGTCATAAGGTCGACATGGGTTTTTCACTGTTTTTTGATCCGAATGTCGACACAGTCGACATGGACACAGTTGGCAATGAGAATCGGACCCTCGCATCGCTCGCTTCGCTCGCCATGCTTCGGGCACGGTGCCTCGCTGCGCTCGGCACACTATTTTATTCTCCTACCACGCCCTAGTGGATGGTAGGGCATGAAATACCGCCTGTCGGCACATGTCGGCTCAAAAAACAGTGAAAAACCCATGTCGACCTTATGACCAGTCGACCTTCCTCATGTCGACCTTTATGCAAATTCGACCTTAAGTCATGTCGACCTTGGCCCATGTCGACCTTAAGTCAGGTCGACCTTCCTGCCAGTCGACTGTAGACCTAAGTTCATTCTAATAGATGACCGCATCCCGTATATGGGGGTATATGGGGTGTATATGGGGTGTATATGGGGTGTATATGGGGGTATATGGGGTGTATATGGGGTGTATATGAGGGTATATGGGGTGTATATGGGGTGTATAGGGGGGTTATAAGTAGTCGCTCTGTTTTTTGGGTGTAGCATATCAATTAGTTAGCATGATAAATGTATGAAATATAACAGAAATTATAATTTGTAAGGTTATGAGCATGACTAATGTGAATTTTTCATTCCCCCATTTTTATGAAACCCAACCTTCGATTTCTATGCCATCAACATGAACATTTCAGCACGCGCAAGGGCACGCATGGAAGCCCGGGAAGAGGCAGCCCGGGAGCAGGCAGCCCGGGAGCAGGCAGCCCGGGAGGAGGCAGCCCGGGAGGAGGAAGAGGAGGAGGAAGAGGAGGAGACATTGGGTCCTGCTGGTGACCACCCCATTTCCACATCCCCTTCCACCAGCCACTCCCCTACCCCCACCCCCTCCCCTACCCCCACCCCTACCCCCACCCACACCCCTACCCCCACCCACACCCCTACACCCACCAACACCCCCTCCCCACCCCATTTCCAACCCCCCTACACCTCCCCACCACCCACCCCCAAACCTCTCCAATCCCCACTCCAACCCACTACCTGTATACAGCATACATTCATCCAAGAAGGAGTAATTTTTATAATTTTATGTAATATGTAGTATGTGTGTGTCAACAGAATAGTATTTTGGACCATGTTTACAGCATACCCATCTTCAATGTAGTTGAAAAATGTATGTGGCCTTCACACTTAACTCACAAATTCATATTATGTTACAATGCAATAAACATTTATGTATATGATATATTAATTATAATGTGTTTTTCCCCTTCACTACAGACACTGAACAGCACCAGGAGGAGGTGGCCCATATACTACAAGAAATGTTCCTGACCATCCTCTACTTGAATATTCTTTTCGCCCAACTGCAGGCCCTTGTTTAATTTGTTTTCATATTTAAATTTTATATTATTAATAAAAAAAGTTGATGTTCAGTTAGAAGTTGCCTGTGGTTTTAATCATAAATATGTGAGAGGGTTTGTAAGGGCAGGTACATACAGATGTGTAATGTAAGTTATATTGGTAATTTGAGGTGAGGGGTAATGAATGATGTGTGAATGTGTGTGTTTTGGGGTGAAATAACACATAGTGAAAAGGCATGATTTTTTATTGTTGTTAGATTAAAACATCACACATAACATCAGGGTAGGTATACATGTTAAAAAATTCAGATCAAACTAATTATGGACATAATTTAGTACATACACACAAACACCAACATAAATTTATTTAAAAGTAAAAGCAATGTGGGGACACATAGATAGTGATTAAAATGCCACATTAGAACATAACAAATATACATGTAATGAGGGTTAAAATGTTGTGTTATTAGGGTCTTTATTAAGGTAGACAATTGAGTTAATAGAAAACAATAATTGAATAACAATTCGAATAATTAATTAATTTTCTTAATTATAGATGAAAGGCAAGATTTGCAGGTCCATATATGTGAAGGGTATGCCAGCGTGCACGGACGTACGCTCACTCTCACGAGCGGTGACATAAGCTGAGTTTTCCATTGAAAACAATAGCGACCCGTCCGTGCAAGCTGGCGTACGCTCAGATTGCCGCAAGAAGTCGGTGGGAAGACGGACGCGAGACGTCCGTAAATGCTCTGTTGTACGCCAGTTGTCGGAGTCTAAGGGCTGATCCGTCCGTGTACGTTGGTGTACGCTCAATTGTACGCCACTCCCCTTTGACGTTGTTTCTGCCCGTACGTATGCGGCTGATCTGTGGGTGGACTTAACCTCAACGGCCGCGTACGGAGAGCGTACGTTAATATGGAATGTACGCACGTTTGGCCGCACCGATCAGAATAACCCCCTTAGTGTGACAGTCACGTCTAAGAAATTGATGGTTTGACAGCTGTATGTGTAGGTGAACTTAATTGGTCCCGGCATCGAGTTGATGGTGATCATTAGGTCGACAAATTCCTCTGCCATGCCCTGCCACAGCATGAACAGATCGTCGATGTAACGGCAAAGCAGTATGATGTTATTGTTGTTAATTTGCTCTGTGAAGAATATCCGTTCCTGGGCGATCATAAAGACGTTGGCATATGCCGGTGCCACGGCCGATCCCATGGCACACCCAGCCTGTTGTAAAAAGATTTGACCATCAAATCTGAAGAAATTGCGTCGTAGGACTAATTCTAGAAGTTGTAGGTAAAGCATCTTGTCGAAGGTGAACCCTTCACCTAGAGAGTCCAAGAATTCCTTCATGGCCAGGAGCCCCTGGTCATGTGGTATTGATGTATATAGGGATGAAACATCCATAGTACATAACATAGCTGTCAAAGGTAATTTCGGAAGTTGTTTTAAACGATTTAGAAAACTGGTCGTGTCCAGGAGATGTGTGGCTTGAGTGATGACATGTGGTTGAATCAAGACATCCAGCAGTTGGGAAACAGGTTGAAATAGGCTACCTTGAGCAGAGATTATTGGGCGGCCTGGTGGAGAGGTGGGGTGCTTGTGGATTTTTGGTACACTGTACAAGATTGGCATGATGGGATGAGGAGTATTAGTCATGAGGAGTATGACTAACCAGCGTGCTAAAGTAACATACAGCGCGCCAGATATATTTATATATGTTTATCACTGTACTCCAGCTTAGTGTTTTTATAATAGTGTATGTACTGTATCTTTATTTTTCACAGCACTTTTTGTATTCACTGTAGCATCCTCCCGTACATCCGCCGTGATAGTGAGCCTGGTTACCTGGAGACGTCTTGTAAACAGCTACGCTACTCTGTATGCCTGGCAACGGACGTCAGCGAGTCAGCCGTGACGGCATGACGTCAGAACCCGGAAGCAGCGTCCGCCCTGCACCCGGCTGACGGTGTCTCCCGCCCTGACCCAGTCCACCGGCCACGCACGGCGGAAGGAGGTGCCTTCATACAGCACTCACTGTTATAAGGTAGGACCCTATGATTGTATTTTTTGTATTGCTGTCTGCCTGAGGAAGGGGAGTTGTTTCCCCGAAACTGTTGCACATTAAACTGCTTTGCATCACAAGTCCTGGAGTGCCGCGTTGGTGATTGTCTCTCCGAGGAGCTTCTATCACCCATCTACATTTGTATACTATTGCGGGGGCACCCAGGCTATCGACTGCTATATCGGGAGTGCCGGATCGCAAACAGTGTATATATATATATATATATATATATATATATATATATATAGCAGGATGATCCGGTGAACGGAGGGGGTGGAGCGGCACTCAGATGGACTTAAATCTCACAGAATACAGCAGTATTCTGTGAGATTTAAGTCCATCTGAGTGCCGCTCCACCCCCTCCGTTCACCGGATCATCCTGCTATTCAGTAGCCGTGTAGGCTACAGAGAAGGCACCAGGGCCACTATTGTTTCAGCGTTGGAGTGCCGGGTCATCGCCCTATATATATATATATATATATATATATATATATATATATATATATATGTCCCAATAGCAGTAAGCACACTTCATATAAATCATCTGAGGAAATGCTGAAGCCACATAAATATGGTATGATGAATAATTAAAGGCCAGCATAACACAATAAATGGCAGAAGATAGCAAAAAAGCAAAAAGCTGTATTTAATCATGAAGGTGGACACACCAGCATATCAAAAATAGTCCATATACATATTACCAAGTCCAAACAGCAGCATGGCAAATGTGGCATGGTGGTCCACCTAGAGGGTCACTGATGCCCGACGGCCGTTTCGGTGTGCTATCACCGTCCTCAGGAGCATAAGTGACCCTTCTAGGAGACCGGATATAAATAGCGTGTATCATTAACAAAATACCTGACACCTGTGTGCTCGTCTGTCACTGATTCCCTGCAGCTACCCGTGTCCAAGCAACGAACCTAAGCTTGGAGGTGCGGCCAGGAACTGACATGACGCTGTTTCCGGCTTTCGCCGTACATAGCGTCGTCTCCATGGTAACCTCTTGACATACAGCGGGAGATACCGACGTCATGAACACGTCGTCGGGCTGGGTGGGAACCAGCCTCGGCGTCCGTTGTCATGGAAACGGATCTCACTTAGTTGTATCCACAGCACGTCGGTAAAATGCGGGCGTCCCCAACTAAAAGCCGAGTGACACCGCAATCACCGGCGGTGCAGGGAAAATAAGTGCTTTCGACATAGAAGGTTGACAGGCTGAGGGCCTGATTCACCTCTCGTCAATGGGCACAATTTAAATGGAGAAAATGGACAGAGCTGCGGATACGATCAAGACTTGCACTCAAGGTCATTAGTGAAAATAAAACAAAAACAAATAAACAAATACACACAAAATATAATCCAAATCTAGCATCAAAGGCATCAGAGGACACCAACATGTTGATAATCGTTAAAGGTATTGGTCCTGATCAAAGGAAACAATGTAAAGATTGTTCTTCGTTAAGTCCATTGGGTGAGGTACAGTTGAGTAGATTGATCCAATAACACTCTCTCCGGAGTAACAAATTGCCACGGTCCCCCCCTCTCCTCAGCGGGGGTATGTGGTCCAGGGGTTGATATATATATACAGGTTGAGTATCCCTTATCCGAAATGCTCTGGACTAATGGAAGGGGGGATGGTATCAATGAAACGGTAACAGATGGAATTTAATGGGTGCCATCCCCTCTTCCATTAGAGGAGGTGATCATGCCTCTCAATTGCTTAAGTGTGAAACCAGATGGATCGTTAAATTATATGTGTTAGCTCCAAAAGGGCTGAATGAAAACTTGTCATATGCTTGGTTCCGCTAACCAGTGGTAGCAAACAGAACATTAAATAAATATATAAGAAAAAATCTTTCTAAATGTAGTTCTCAGCAGACCCTTCTGTCCGTTGATGTTTCTTTTTCAATGTCCTCCCTCCCCCTCTTTTTTTGCATTGCCTTTTTTCATGATCGTCAGTTGTCTACTGCTCATATTATTATGCCAGTCCATCAACATGTATAGCGGCAATACTTACCAACTTAATTGTGTCATTCTCAGTTCCTATCTTCAGCTTAGCTACATTTTCGCTGATACATATGTTGTATATTTGGAATGACACATCTAAGTACAATGCTGTCTTATTGATTTATCGATATTCTTGTCTACTGCTCATTGTAATGTTTTAGGATGCCTTGTACAACATTGCTTTAATTATTGGGGCCATGTATGTATGTTTTCTGGGATGTTCGCTCTCTTTTATGGTGATGGGTATTTACACATTGTTGCTAGGGCATGGACGGGAGGAGGATGACGTCATCATCTTGCGTCTCCACCAGTGTCGCCGACCAGCCGGTGCCTCCCGTCCCACTGCTTCTAGTGATCATTCACTTGAGGATTTGTCTATAAAGGTATGTTTTGTTTGCATGTTGCTTATATGACTTGAAAACAGTTGAATAAAATAAATGAAACGTTGTCTACAAGCTATAGCTTGCAGAGCATTTATTTCTGACATCACAGAGCCCAAGTGCCGTACCTCTGCTTGTCTATTCACCCCCATTGTGAGGGCACCAGATGCAGCTATACATATATATAGATGGGGCAGGTCCCATCTTGGCAGGGGATGGCGCTGGCGTCGCCAGCCGCCATCCCCTGCCAGCGCCATGGCGATGGTGAGAAGGGGACGCGCGCGCACGAGAGGCGCGCGCGTCCCCTTCCGACGGCGATTCCATCCGTTCCCCCGGGTCCCCGCCGGCTTGCCGGCGGTAACCCGGGGTCCCCGCCGCCTGCCCGCATCCCCCCTAACCCCCCCTAACCCTGTCCGTCTCCCTGAGGCGGAGACGGACAGGGTTTCCGTCGCGCTGGCGACGGAGACTGAGACGCCCCATCTGTATATATAATTATATTTGAAAAAAAGGAGCACTCACCAGAAGTCATCCTCCGTCCCCTTATTAACATCAGCCGTGTGCTGTCCCTACACATATTAACCTAGTAATACAACTATAGTTAGCCAATGAGATAATGTGGGTGAAAATATAAAAAAAGCAATAAGACAACCAAACCAGGGGATTGGTCTGCGTATGAATCCTAATTACATAATGTATGTCACCCACTGCCCACATATTCTTCTTGGCTAACTATAATTATATTACTACTAGTCTACATTACTTATTACTTTAAATTACGATTCAGTAGAGCTCCGAACAGTCACTTACTGGACAGTGACAGACTCAGACTGTGCCAGTGTCACTCACTCACAGTGTGGCAGTCAAGCTACTCTTGGGTGCGGTGCGCGCACTGGGCAGGCTTTGCAGTGCTGTGCTGTCAGGACCTCTCCTCGCCCTTCGCCTTAGTGGGAAACTGAGGCACGCCATTACGCGGCACAGGAGGAGGGAACATCATGATGACACTTCCCGTCCCAGCGGGTGCCGCGGCGGAATGTCAGTCATCCAGAATTGGGCCGGGCCACGGGCGGGCAGAAGAGACTCACAGGAAGGTCAAGTTTAGATGGTCCGCTTTTATATCCCTTGCGATCCGGAGATGGACCGCTGTCCGCCAGTTGCCGGTCCCTGGTATAAAGTATATTTATTTATATATAATTGCAAACTATTTCTGTATCTATGTATAGTTCTTTCCTATACCATTCTTTTTCTCCTTACAGGGGAGATGGATTACACCTTGCTGATACTGGTGGCCATTAATCCATATTATACAATCCTTGAGATTTCCAGAATGTTTAATCAGTGAATACATTCCTATTGTTTGGGCATAATGTCATTGCAATTATGCACTGCAATTGTTTGTCATTTCTTATATAATGCAGAATATTGTCTTGCGATGATAATCATAGGGAAACGGGGAAAAAAATAATTTGATGATCAGCGAGCAGGCATTGACCCTCCTGCATTCCCAGGGGACTCTCATAACATGCTGGGCATTCCCCTGCCCGTCCCCTTCTCTCCCCTGTCCGTGTGAACACCTCAGTGAGTGTGGGGCTCTGAACATGCGAGCATGGGGTCTGCACATGTGCATATTCAGCCATTCGCATGACCAATTGGATCTGAATTCGTTGCGCTGACTGATTGGATCTGAATCAGACCCAATGTATCAATCTGAAAATTAAGATAGACACAATATTCTGTGCCCTGGGCAGCAAATGGAGAAACAAGTGTTGTCCGCACACTAAGCTAAGTCATCTGTCTCTATTACTCTTGTTACACCACAGATTCCATCAAACACTACAGTTGAGACAGTTAATTGTTTTGAAAATACTTCTGTCAGGGATCTCACATAGGGCCTGATTCTGGTTCACTCGCAAAAGTAAATTCTCTCTTGAATGGACCTCCCCATGTGCACTGCAGTGGGGGGCAGATGTAACATGTGCCAAAAGAGTTACAATTGGGTGGGGTTTGCGTTTGTACTGTACTTGAAACTGATAGCTATATTGTATTACAAAAATACAGCAGCCAATATTTGACCTGCACAGAAATCTGACCCCCCCCCCTCCTTGCAGTGCACATGGTTTATTCCATTAGAGAGAGAATTTTATTTTGCAAGTGAGCCAGAATCAGGCCCATAATTAGGTCCAGCTATTCCTAAAGACTTCCATTTCTATATATTCCCTGATTGCAATATAAAACAGGAGCTGAATATTCCATTGCAACATTTTCCATGGATTTTTATATCATTTGTGGTTAAACAATGTAAAAAGAAAAAATATGTTATTATGTACTGTATTAGTATTACTTGCATAAAAAAGTAACATGTAACAAAACAACTGATAGCCATATAGTTGGAATCTATGGGCGAGATGTAATAGGATGCTATTTTTTAGGCAGCTAAAAAATCGCACCAAATAAGACGTCACGGGCAATTTTCAGCCAAAAATCTGGTGATTTTTTTTTTTAATACCAGGAATGTGCGACTTTTTAGTAAAGGTGCGGTTTATTAAAGTTAAACCTCATTTATATTTTTTTATTTTTACAGATAGACACTTTTTTGGAGAGAACCTGCACAGATCTCACTTATCTGTGCATGGTTCTGTCAATCTCCTCTGCTAAAAAAGGTCTATTTGTGTTGCGATTTTTGCTCAAGTGTATGGTGCGATTTGAAAGATCGCAAGCTATTACATTTGCAATTTTTGATATTTTCAATGAGAAAACATTTAAATGTGATTTTTGAAGTGCAAGTTTTTGGTCATGGCATAAAGTGCAATTTTGGCCGTTTTTGACCAAAGAATTGCACGTTCTAAAAAAAATCAAATCTCGCCTTACATCTATATTTTATTTTATTATATATATTCCGTGCATGACTTATGCAGTTATTCTACAAGATTAAATGTTAGTGAATATACAGATGAGCCCCTCTCATTCAGGCTGGGGCTGGTGATCAAATCGGCAGCTGCCAGCCTCTGTCATCCGCCGGAAGGGGGAATGCGCACAAGACGCTCGTGCTCCCTGTTCCAACAAAGCTCCCCCCCGTCCACGGGGCTTCCCCGCAGCCTCCCCTCCCTAACCCTGCCTGTCTCCCTAAAGCATAGAAGGGCAGCGTCTCCAATCCCCATCGCCGAATGACTGGAACGCGCATGCGTGTGAGATGCTCACGCATCCCAGGCAGATGGAGTCCCTCTCAGCCAATGCTCGTCAGCGGGGACAGTCTGGTGAGCCCCGGATCTGAATGAGAGGTGCTCCATGTGACAGTGCCCCTGTACGATGTGGTGCAAGATGGCGTACCTTAATCTGGAGCTGGTGACGGCGGCGGCTTCTGGATTCTTCACGGCTTCTGCTGGAGAACCTGTGGCAGGAAACGGCACAACCCAAGGGACCCACAGAAGACAACGCTAAACATTTAGCAGCAACTGAAATTTATTTAAAGAATACGTAGTGCAATCCTGCTGCTCTTTCCTCACATAACTGCGTAAACATCACACTTACAATAACGACTGTATGAATGGGTGAATGAATGAATATCTCTGCAACACTAACTAGTAACCAATGACCACCTCAGTCCGTTTCAAGGGTCAGACTGTACTGGTCATGAGCATTCCTACCTACGGTACCGTAACACTAAACACTGGTGCAATAAATGACAGTTCTACATAAATGACAGTCAGCAAAAATATAATAAAGACAAGGGTAAAGAGATTTACTTCAAAGACTGGTATTTCAAAACAAGATGACTTTACCGGGGTAATAAAGAATGTCCACAAGATGGCGCCGGGCACCTCATATATGCATATTACACGATAGTCCCAGATAGAGTACAAGGTCCCACGAAGGCAAATCCTCACTCTGAATTAGGCCCTAACAGTGTGCACACTTATCTACATAGACCCACAACAGGGTAACTCACAAAACGATCCTCATGAAAGAGGGGCAGGCAGATTCCCGTTTCCTGGGGTAACCTCCTGTACTCAGGTAACAACAGGCTTTGGAAGCACTATGCAAAATAGGGAGCTTTCACCAAGGGAGTCTCTCAAGGGGCCTCCTTCTCTCTAGGTGCTGGGTTAGGGGTGTCCCTGGGACTGGGCCTCAGCTGGGTTCTACGCAGGCTGGCACATGGGTGGGTCAGCCAAGGGGGACTGGGTACCTGTGATTACTGCTGCTGATGCTGGCTCCAGCCAGTAACGATTGCTTCCTCTCAGCAGCTGTCCCTTCTCCTCCTGCAGCTGTCTCTAGCATCCAGGGTCTGTGGGGTCACTGGTCTGCTTTGATGCTCTCTCTCTTGGTCTCTCCTGGCTGCTGCACTTCACGCTGCCCAGCTCTGGCTACTGGACACACACTACACAGTGTCTCCTCTCTGGCAGCATGTGAGTCTCTTTCCTCTCATGCTGCTGCAGACTTCTCCCTCTCATCAGTTTCAGTTTCAGTTCCTCCTCACGCTCCCTCAGCCAGCTAATCAGGGGGGTGTCAGGTTCTCTGCACGTGGATGTGAGCTGGGTCTGTTAACCCCTCACATCCCTGCAGTGTCTATGAAGCTGCAGTCTTTCCTAACAGCAGCATTGGCTGCAATTAAATCCTTGTGGCACAGGCACACCTCTGGGGTGGACTGCCACATACCTCCCTGCTGGAAATTTGCCTGTCCGCAGGCAACTTACCCGGACCAATAACTACTTGACAAAGTCCTGTCAATAAACATCCTAACGGCAAAAATAAAAAAAAATTGTAAACACTTACATAATAATACAAATGTCAAATTACTCCCTATCACCTGATATCTAACGTGGGCTCCCCGGGTCAACCATCCCTCCGCCACAGGTCTCCCATCCCTCTGCAGTCCAGGTGCTTCATCGACGTCCATGGATGGCGCCCACTCTCACGGCATACGACCGGCACTTAAGCACGTCTCGCCTCTCGATCTTGCCTCTTGGATCGCAGAATCGCCTGCTGTATCTGGAAGGCAAATTCTTCCCCAGAGATGGTCGTGTACTCGCCGTCCTTTACAGGCTTCCCATTGATGAAACAGGTCTCGGCCTTCTCATCTCTCTCTGCTGTTTCTAACTTGGCCTTGGGTTTAGGCAACGGTATAGCTGGTTCCACTTCTGATGGCTCCACGGTCTCTGTCACGGCCATATGGACCACAATTTTGGGGTTTCTCTCCGGTTCAGCCATTCTGACATTTCTTGGCCCTAGGTTCGCCGCTCGGTAACCGGCATCATCCATCCTGGGCACATACTCCCGCGTCGGCTCTGGAAGTTGAGGCCTGGTCGCTTCTTGCCAGTTCTGATGGACTGCCTCACTCCGCACGACCGGTTTCTTGCTTGACCTCGTGATGTCAGGTTCTGGTGGGCGGGTCATCTGTCCTGGTCGAGGAGGGTTGCTGTTCACTCTTTCTTTTTCTAGCTTGACCTCTCTCAGTTCAGCTGTACTTCCGGTGTATTGGCGGTATGGTGGAGGCTCTTTACGGTGCGGGTAGTGCCACTGTTGTTCTGGGGCATGTCTGTTGCGTAGCACCGGCGTTCCATTCGGCCCCGTCACTTTTGCAGCCTTGGTGCCTTTTTTTCCGCTTGTTAATTCAAATTCGACGGCTTCACCATCGCTCAGGCTCCGAAAGCAATTCTGGGGGTCTTCATTCTGTATTGCGGTGTAATGGACATAGACGCTCCGCCCCGTATCCGCACGTCTAATGTATCCATATCCGCGTGGCACATCAAACCACAGGACACGACCTGTGATCCTTCTTGGGCCGGTTCGCGGCCTATCAGTCATCTGCGTTACACCGGATGCTCTTGACGTGTTCTGGAACACTGCCGGTGGACTACTTCTCCCGTGCCTTCTCACAGTGTGTAGTCGTTCTGACCTCCATTGGGGATTCTGTTGCCGTCTATGCCTTCTGCCACCTTCACGTTGCTGTCTTTCCTTTTCATCCTCCGCCCATTCCTGACGCATCTCACGGATCATCCTGGTCATTTCGGTCATCGCTTCGATGATTGCCCCAATCGAGTTCTGATTGGCTTGGGCTGGTGGAGTGGCGGTTCTTCGCATCTCCAGCGGTTCTATGTACTGCGATCGCCACATCTTGCCGTTCACAGGGGTCTTGTGCAATCCTGTTCGTAGACGCCAAGTGTGACAGTGCCCCTGTACGATGTGGTGCAAGATGGCGTACCTTAATCTGGAGCTGGTGACGGCGGCGGCTTCTGGATTCTTCACGGCTTCTGCTGGAGAACCTGTGGCAGGAAACGGCACAACCCAAGGGACCCACAGAAGACAACGCTAAACATTTAGCAGCAACTGAAATTTATTTAAAGAATACGTAGTGCAATCCTGCTGCTCTTTCCTCACATAACTGCGTAAACATCACACTTACAATAACGACTGTATGAATGGGTGAATGAATGAATATCTCTGCAACACTAACTAGTAACCAATGACCACCTCAGTCCGTTTCAAGGGTCAGACTGTACTGGTCATGAGCATTCCTACCTACGGTACCGTAACACTAAACACTGGTGCAATAAATGACAGTTCTACATAAATGACAGTCAGCAAAAATATAATAAAGACAAGGGTAAAGAGATTTACTTCAAAGACTGGTATTTCAAAACAAGATGACTTTACCGGGGTAATAAAGAATGTCCACAAGATGGCGCCGGGCACCTCATATATGCATATTACACGATAGTCCCAGATAGAGTACAAGGTCCCACGAAGGCAAATCCTCACTCTGAATTAGGCCCTAACAGTGTGCACACTTATCTACATAGACCCACAACAGGGTAACTCACAAAACGATCCTCATGAAAGAGGGGCAGGCAGATTCCCGTTTCCTGGGGTAACCTCCTGTACTCAGGTAACAACAGGCTTTGGAAGCACTATGCAAAATAGGGAGCTTTCACCAAGGGAGTCTCTCAAGGGGCCTCCTTCTCTCCAGGTGCTGGGTTAGGGGTGTCCCTGGGACTGGGCCTCAGCTGGGTTCTACGCAGGCTGGCACATGGGTGGGTCAGCCAAGGGGGACTGGGTACCTGTGATTACTGCTGCTGATGCTGGCTCCAGCCAGTAACGATTGCTTCCTCTCAGCAGCTGTCCCTTCTCCTCCTGCAGCTGTCTCTAGCATCCAGGGTCTGTGGGGTCACTGGTCTGCTTTGATGCTCTCTCTCTTGGTCTCTCCTGGCTGCTGCACTTCACGCTGCCCAGCTCTGGCTACTGGACACACACTACACAGTGTCTCCTCTCTGGCAGCATGTGAGTCTCTTTCCTCTCATGCTGCTGCAGACTTCTCCCTCTCATCAGTTTCAGTTTCAGTTCCTCCTCACGCTCCCTCAGCCAGCTAATCAGGGGGGTGTCAGGTTCTCTGCACGTGGATGTGAGCTGGGTCTGTTAACCCCTCACATCCCTGCAGTGTCTATGAAGCTGCAGTCTTTCCTAACAGCAGCATTGGCTGCAATTAAATCCTTGTGGCACAGGCACACCTCTGGGGTGGACTGCCACACTCCATCTGTACGCTTATCTTGCCTCTCCCTGATGTCATTTTACAGGAATTTACAGAATATGATATAGTGATATAATGTTATTTTTACTTTTTATGTTATGGAATCTGTGCGACATCATCATCCTCAACCATGATGATACTTACACGTATTGTAAATTGAAGGAAACGTTGAGAAGCTATTATAAGCTACATTGCACTACAAGGTGTGTATCCTAAACATCAAAAACATTCTTTATGAAATTAGTTCCAAAAATTTGTCATTACTATTTTAAAGTAACTATGCCGCTCTATGATTAATTTTCATTCTATGATACATAATTACCTAGTTACCATTTGATTTATTGCCCTAACACGTGTATTATTTTAAGTGATTCGTAAGCAAAAGCAGTACACATGCAAACAGCAGCATGAGTAACAGTTTTTCCCAGGCACACGTAGTCAAGAAAAATGTTGGTGTCCCCCTATAGATAGCAAGATAGAAAGAAAGAGAAGCAGAGGGGGAAGCAAGGGACAGTGACAGAGAATATCAGAGCGAAAGAGAAAGAGGGTGTCAGAAAGAGAGGGAGTCAGGGAAAGTGAGGGAATGAGGGAGAGTGGAAGAGTGAGAGAGTGTCAGGGATAGAGAGATAGGGTGATGAGAGACAGAGGGTGTCAAGGATAGAGACATTGGGTGTCAGACAGACAGAGAGAGAGAAAGAGAGATAGGAGGTTATTCTGGTTGGTGCGTAAATTGCCGAATTCTTTCGGAGCGTTCCGCACGCCACGCTGTGCGGACATCGTACGAAGAAACGCCCACCAGTCCTCCGCATTCGGACGGACTCACACTTTAAGAAGAGGGCGTGTTTACGGACGACATCCAAACCATGCGTGTGCGGTGGACACACACATATTCTGCACGGTCTTACCGCGTCAGAACGTACAGGAACCTGCCCGTACGCACCAATGCAGTGTATTCCCGCAAAACATACTACTATCATCGGAACTCATACATCACACACATGACACACTTATGCAATTAGGCTACCTCATTAAAAAGGGATTGTTTTTAATGGTCATCTATTATTTCTCAAATTGATAATTAAACACTTTACTATCACTTTAGATTAACCCTTACATCATGCAAATGTCAAAACATTCTTTCTTGCCCCTTTACGCCCATGTGTTATGTATGCATATGACATCATCAATTATTCTTCAAATGCAAACACACACATACACATCAATACACTATGTACATCTTTACATTACCCTTCACTTTCAAGCACTTGTATGCAATAAACCCATCTATATACTGTATATACCTTTTGCACCTTACATAAAACATAAATAAACATCACAATTTATACTTATACTGTAAAATAACACAATAACACACAGACCACTTCTAACTTTCCCCAAAACATTTATTTAAATACAAAAAAAAAAAATTAAAGCAGGAGGTCGCAGAGGTCCTGCACATCCGCAGCCAGGATCAGCAGGTGCTGGCGCAGCCTTAGGAGGGCCCCTCTCACACCCTCGCCTTCTTCCCTCTGGTCATCTGTGGGCATGTTAAAGGGGGTTCAACATTAATTATGCTATTCAGGTAGACATTGTACAGTCAATCCTAAGTACCTACAGCATGATAAATCATACATACAAACAATTACATAGGCAATAGTGTTTTAAATGAAAAAAAAAAAACTATGATGGTGCCACACACACACACAGTGGCTTACACTACAGAATATGTGACTGATAAAATTGCCAATGTACTGTATGTATCAAAATCACAACAACACTTGAGCCTCACTCACACTTGTCCTGCCTTAACACTCACCAATGTACTAGAAAGCTACATCCACTAGAACTTGTCACATTTTGCCATACGTATAAACCTGCATGTCACTGCTTAATAGCTAAACTGCATGATAGATAGATAGATAGATAGATAGATAGATAGATACATACCACATTAAAAGGCTAGGCTAGTCCCTCTACCCCTTACTTCATGAATCATTGTGACATTGCCAGATAGGTGAAAGTGCAGCACTAATCCTCTTCCATGCACCAAACATTTTCTAAGGAAAATCCATCCTACATAATAGCTTTCAAAAATACATGGCAACAACACGGGCCCACTGGCTAGAGGGGGGCCCAGGCAGTGCTATTTTTGGACCGGAATGCCCCGGAACGCCGTTCCTGAAGCTCATCTTAAAAATGACGTCATCAGGAACGGCGTTCCGGGACCTCTGCGGCCTGTCCTCCTTACATCTCCTCCTTGGTCTCTCTCACCGCCGCTTCCCTTCTGATAGGACGGGAGAACGCACTGTGCGCCTCTTCTGCCCTTCACTGACTGTCATCAGCCAATCAAAGCTCACGGTGCCGGCTCCTGATTGGCTGCCGGCCCGCTAGCCATTCAGAGCTCATGTGCAGGCAGCCAATCAGGAGCCGGCCCGCCAGGTTTCATTGGCTGATGCACAGTCTCACAGGGACACAGCTTGAGAAGGGAATGGAAAGGAGACACAGATGGGCATCCGTCTTGTAACCCGGGGTGTCTGCAGTCTGCCTCACGGGGAGAGGAGAAGTGGCTGCTGTCAGGGCCGGAGGCGGGCATTGGTCGGGGACTTGTAATTCCCAGGAGCCTATGGAGCGATCGCGCAGGTGGGGGATCCGCCTGGTCCGTGGGTGCTGAGGACAGGGAGATCTGTTCTCCCTGATGCTGCAGCATAGTGCATTGTCAGTGACGCCCTCCCCGACCTTCCACAGGTAACTGGCTGCTTTATCTCCCCCCCTACCCCTGGAGTCTGGACAGGTGGCTGAGCTGCACAGAGGAAGCTCTTACACTCAACTATACACTGAGTGGCCCCTGGCAAAGCGCATACAACCCCTGGCAGATCATGTAACTTCTTGCAGAGAGCCTGCGATCCCTGGCATTGCGCATGAAGCATCGAAAGCCCTGGCATCAAGAATCAAACCCGTAGCAACAAGCAAGTAGGTAAGCAGCACTTAATATGTAATATGTAATGGGTATTACGGCGTGTAGAATAATGTGTAATGGGCATTACAGTCTTTGGTAGAACTTGTAATGGGCATTTTGGTGGCATGTGGCATGATACTACATTGTGTGTTACGGGCCATTACGGTGTGTGGCATAATGTGTAATAGGCATTACTGCACAGGTATAATATGTAATGGGTATGTGATGTTTAATAAGCATTGTGGTGCAAATTTTTCGGCTTGCATTACCCGTATTTTCTGGTTGTCAGGCTTCTGCACTTTTATCCTGACTCTTACACTTAAAAAAAAATTGCTGAGCCATTGCATGACGTGTAATGGGCATCATGGTGTGTGGCTTATGTAATGAGCATCACGGTGTGGTGTAATGGGCATCATGGTTTGTGGTGTAATGGGTTTCACAGTGTGTGGCAAAATGTGTAATGGGCATCTCAGTGTGTGGCAAAATGTGTAATGGGCAGCACGGTGTGTGGAAAAACATGTAATGGGCATCGGTGTGTGGCATAACATGTAATGGGCATTGCAGTGTGTTGCATAATTTGTAATAGGAATTACTGTGTGTGGCATAACATGTGCAAAATCAAGAATAGAATTGGAGCAAAGGTTAAAAAAAAAGGATAAGGTGGGACACAAGGGGAAGGTCAATGGGTGGGATGTGGGTGGGTCAAGAGGCAGGCCACTGTCTGGGAATCTCTGAACAAAAAGGTTGTAACCTTACAGCCACTGTTGCCTCCTGCCCAAGTGGAATGTCATTTGGAACAGCCACAATCAGCACAGGCGGTAAAAATATTGTGCCTAGGGGCCGTCTGACTCCTAAATCTGCCCCTGGCTGCTGTTGTGAGCTGGGGCCTGCCGCCTGCTTGACACACCACTGTGAGTCAGTAAAATCTTTGGTGGCTGTTAGCTTTGGGGATTGGATTGTGCTGCTACTATGTATATATGTGTGTTGCTAGTGTCTGTGTTTGTGTCGGGGAGGGGGCCCATGTGTGTGAAGGAGCTCTATGTGTGAGACAGGTGGTTAGAGTTGTCAGGGGGGGTGTTTGTGTCACATTTGTTATCATGAGGATAATAGGAGTGTGGCATTATGTATATATATGGCACTGCAGGGGGCATTGTGTATATATGGCACTGCTGGGGCATTGTGTGTATATGGCGTTGCTGAGGTCATTATGTGGTTAAAAAAAAAGTTTATGCAACGATTGATGCCCCGCCCCTTTGGTAGCTCCACCCATATCACTGCCCACTTCTGCCCCGCCCACAGTTCCTGAACCTATTTTCCTACAAAAATAGCACTGGGCCCAGGGGAACTGCCCACTTGTGACTCCATTATAAATCACGCCTGGCCATACTCCATTGATGTTTTATTTGTGCTTGTATAGAAAGACCCTCCATAAATAAACACTCATCACCTACATGAGCCTCCAGATTCCACGTTTGCAGCATGGCCCTATAACCCCAAAGTGTGTCTGTTGTTATCCATTTGTTTTGACTAGTCTTTACTATATTATAGCAAAATGTAATCAGCTGTGTGACATAACAAACTGTACCTAAATAAGTCAGTAATGAGGCATTACGTCTACTTACCACTGCCTGCCAGCTCCACAATATCATCATCCTCCACGTTGGGAGGTGGTGGGAAGTTTGGGAGGGGTAGGGATAGCTCCTCCTGCTCTTGATACACGGGGGGGGGAAGGAAGGTGGAATGAGGAGGTTGGTGAGTGGCTAGGGGGAGGGGTGTGTGTAGGGGGAGTGGAGGTGAAGTTTTCCGCCTCATGGCGGCCCTCATCCTCCTCCTCCTCCATCTCCACCTGTCCCGTCTCCTCCTCCTCCACCTGGCCCTCCACCTCTACCTCCACCTCCTGGGCCACCTCCAGGGCCTCCTCCGGGGCCTCCTCCTGGGCCTCCTCCTGGGCCTCCTCAAGGCCCTCATCCGGGCCCTCTTTCTGGGCCTCCTCACGGCCCTCTTCATGGCCCTCCTCACGGCCCTCCTCACGGGCCTGTCTGGCTCTCTCCCGCGCTGTGGGTTAAACAAACAAAATGTTTGAGTGTCATTTGACATTCTAATTACTATTACAATTACATATCATATCCACATTAATGCATGTGATAGAGGAAGTATCACACATATAGTATATGCCATTTCTAAATCATCAACACCCAATTGACCTCATGTAATATAATTATTTAATAATGTGAAAATGAAAACATTCACTGTTAATTATGTGTGTTTTGCGTCAATACTTACAGCGTTCAAGACGCCGCCTCAAACCCTGCAGTAAATCGGGCTGCCGCCGACACAGGTCGGACCATCGCCTCTCCAGCTGGGCGATGGTCCTCTGCACATTTGTGCGGGCGAATATTCTGCGCCGGGCTGCAACGTAGGCCCGGCGCTTGTCCCTATTGGATATATAGGGCCCTGCACGTCCCAGCCTCCGATCCATAACGGAGACCAGGGCCAGCATCTCCGCAGTGCTGAAGGGTGCTGCACGTTGGTATGAAGCCATTTTACCAATGGCGCATGAAAAATATTCATTTCCTGTGATTGGTTAAGTGTAGTATTTGGTATTAACTTTATTATTCATTTTGACATGCACAATGTGTATGCGCTACAAGAATCGGCTAAAACATCGCACCGCCAAGCAACGCTTGCTATCGGATGGCATCGCATAGCTGTACTTCGCATTACTTACTGTATGCATTTATGTGTATGCGTACATTTATAAGAAAAAACACATACACATACTTGCAGTTCTCCTGACTACACCATTATATTGGACACATTATACACCTAAGCTGCCTGCCTGCCTGCCTGGCTCCTACTTCAAATATATTTAAAAAATACCCCCATAAAAAAAAAAAAAATATATATATATATATATATATATATATATATATATATATATATATATATATATGATAATAAATATTAAATCTACAAATGAAATAATCACCAACACATACCAAACATACATGGTGAAAAAAGTATGAAAAACAATCTACTCACCAGACATGGATGATGACATCAGCTACAATATTGGAAACATACAAAACAGTTCAAAATCTATGTTCAAGGTATAATTGTGACCTGCAATATTGGACTAAAAGCAATACACCTCAAACATAATACGTAGTGCAATTGATATTGGCATTAAGAGGCCATGGTGCCTAATTGTGAATTTCGAGGACACAAAATTAACATAATTTTCAACCTTGATGGGTGTAATTGATCACAAATTGGGTTGGTCTGTGCAACATTTAAAAATGTACCTGAAGAATCTTTGGGCAACAGAGTCCCGCAGCTGGTATCCCCGACGGCTTTCCGGGGAGCGGGATGGGCGCAGGGGAGGATCTTGCGGCTCAGATGGAACATCCCACTCATCAAAGGGTATCTCACGCCGCACAGCTATGTTGTGAAAGAATGCACACAAGCCCACAATCCTCGACACCATTTCAGGCGCATACTGTAACTCACCACCAGTCCGGTGGAGCACTCTAAATCGACCCTTTAACAGGCCAATTGAGCGCTCCACCACTTGCCTGGTGGCAACATGCGCCCTATTGAATGCCTCCTGTGGGCCTGGTGCTGGGGAGCAGCCAGGGCGTACATGGGTAACCGGAGTCACCCAGAACCCACGCATCACAGCCTTCAAGCTCTTGGAGTCTCTGCCAAATCCCGGTTTGTCGGATAACATGAGAGTCATGGGCACTTCCGGGAAACTTCGAGTTGAAGGCGAGAATTTCCATGGATGGGCCACATACCACCATCACGTTGAGTGAGTGGAACAATTTTCGGTTCCTATAGATCTTCTCACTTCGTGATGGAGGCACAAATGGTACATGGGTGCCATCCACAGCCCCTATCACATTAGGGAAGCCAGCAATTTGATGGAATGCCTGCTGGCTTCTGTGAAGGGTCTCTTGGGCAAAAGACATGGCCATGAAGTGCCCCTTGTGCCTAAACATGGCTGACATCACACGGCTCAGGATTCTGCTGAAAGCAGGCTGGGATATTCCAGCAAGTACTGCCACTACTTGTTGGAATGATCCTGAGGCGCAGAAATGCAAGACCGCCAGCAGCTGAGTGTGAGGCGGAATTGCCGTTGTGAGCCCATGACAAGGTTCTAGATCACTCTCAATTAAAGAGAGTATATCTAGAATGACATGTGGGGGTAACCGGTACCTAGTAAGTACCTCATTATCGGGCACCCCAAAGAGTGTCACCCGTGTGTGAAAGATTCTTGCACGTCCTGGCCTCCTTGGGCGACGAGTGGGTTGCGCCACAAGTGCCCTTAGCCAATTATCCACAAAATCCATCATTGCTTCAGCAACCTACAATGAAATGATCAAATGAAATGGAACACCTATGCAAAGAATGCTCCTCCCAAAAAATGAGTAGAATAATATGAATCCATACATACAATAGACGGCCGCCCAGTCAAGTCCCGAATATCCATAATGATCTACAATGATGTAACAATAATATTACCTCACCACACAACTATTTAAACACAAATATCTCTCTTACATTTAACACCTAAACACTAATTAAGTATTATATCTAAGAACAATTAATCATGAAATCATGTAGTCAGACACATGAATGACAAATTGAAAGAAATATGTTAGGTGAAAATGCATGGGACATCAAAGTGTGCGCCTTCTGATGGTGTGAAAGGGAATGTTGTAACATGAATAACCTCCATTGTGAACTGTAACAGTATGGGACACATTTCAGCTATTGATGGGACATGTCGTTCACCAATATATGGTGGCCCACAGGTTTAACACCTGTGTGTTAAATGGTGGCCAGGTAACATGATTCATTAATGCTAACAAACCTTTGCTGAACAAAAACTCTTTGATATGTGAACAAATGTTGCATACATTATTACCCTTACATTGTTAATGTATATCATCTTTACAATGACCATGGGAGAACTTACCTTAGACCCGGCCACAATACAGATCTGGAGACAAATGAATCTAGCATCAAACCACTATTTATAGGCCTATGTGTTGTGCATGACATCAGTGATGACTATTGCATGACTTGTGGGGTGGATTTCAAAATGGATTGGGTTACTTACATTTGTTGTACATTCACAGCAATAGCACAGTACTAATGAACAATCACAGATAGCATTTATGATTTTATAACGTTGGAGGTGGTCATTATAGAAAATATTACAACATTTCACCTAAATTAGACTTTGAAGGTACGCCAGGTTTTGGTAAATTTAATTGCCGCTACTATGGGCGTGGCCTATGCGCCGCACAAACAGCACGGCGTACGCTGCCGTACGGAATGCTGCCGTACGGAACGCTGCCGCAAAAAACACAGGGTGGGGCTGAAGTACGCCACTGACAGAAATAGTATATAAAGGTGTGCTAGAACCACAAAATGGTGTTGCAAACATGGCTGGCTCTCATTCTGAGGGAGAGCAAGACTTCCAAAACCTCATGGAACGCCTGGACTCCAGCACCTCCTATGTGCCCCTCCAACAACAGGCATTTGGAGGAGAGCAGGCAGCTGGCCCATCTTCTGCCTCAGCAGAATCATTGGGAACACAGCAGGTGGCTTCCCAAGATAATAGCATGGCCAGCACTTCAGGTACAGCGACAGGTGGCCGTGGGCGTGGCCGTGGTCAAAAGAGACCAACAGAGGATCCAGACAACAGGAACATGGCATTCGAACCGCAGGAGCTTGCCATTCTGGTACCCCGTGCAAGGGATTGGATAGAGTGTCCACAGGAGAAGCTGACACACACCAGGAAATGAAAGATTTGGGATGACATAACCGCGGAGATTAATGTGGTAGCTCCACAAGTTCGTGAGAGGGAGCATGTGAAGAAGAGGAAAGTTAAAGTGTGCTACATTTGTGCAGAAGTAGACCAGTGATGTTTGTATTATATGTTAGATGGAGTTGGTGAATGGTCGGTCACGTTGCTAGGAGCAACAGACATGATTGGCATGTCTCTTATTCTATATTTATTGGAGGCTGAGTGGGAATGTTTGTTCTAAGTGTTGTGTTTATAGTTTAACATAATGTAAGTTATGTAGAATGAAGCACACGCTGAAATCGGTAGCAGATTACAATGCATGCTACATCAAACGTCAGGGGTGACATTTATTAATATGAGAACTTTGCTTGCAGGTGGCACGACTTCAAAACCAACCTGAAGAAGAAGCTGACCAAACGGCAGGACCACAGCCAAACCTCTGGGGCTGGCCCCATGCCAGCAAAACTGAAGCTCACCCCCCTGGAAGAGATGGCTGCTGGCTGCATAGCCATAGAGGAGATCCGGAGGGTGAGCAACATGGATAGCGAGGCCCCAGCGGAAGTCTTTGCTGCTTATGTAGAAGGTAATTGTTTGGCATGGCATAAGTAGTTTGTACTAATTTTCAAGGAATGTGTTGTAATTGTAATTTTCTCTTTCACAAGCATCCCCGCCGTTTGGTCATGCAAGTCTTCAGGAGGTGGAGGAGTCTGTGCCACCTGCCACCACTGCCAGACATGTGCAGCAGCAGCAGCCACCGGCCACACAGGATGTGGACAGGTGGGTGGAGATGCTTGGACAGATTTACCAGCAGGGAGAGATAGCATCAGAGCAGCTGCGTAGGACGGAGGAGGTCATGATGGGTCTTGTCAGCACCCAGCAGTCCGTAGCTGCCAGCCTGCGGGTGCTGGCAGATCAATCCTGCCGGATGAATGACCTCCTCCAAGACCTAGTTACCACCAATAGGGCCCTATTGGCAGCCGTCTCTGGTGCTTTCCCACCACCAGCACTCCCTGCTGGCAGAAGGGGAAGAGCATCAACCCCTTCGCCATCATCTGCCCCACCATCCCAACGTGGCCGTGGCCGTTTGCGAGGAGCTGCTGCTGCACGTGGCAAGGGCCCTTCCACAGGGCTCAAATATCTGTGATGGACTTCCACAATTCTGCCAACACCAGGATATCAGGGAAATCCACCATTAGGAATTTTAACATGCTGAATTTCTCAGATTCTTCAATGTATCATTAAAAACCCATGTCTGCCGACCAAATCTGGATGGGAAAATCATGGCACATAGGGCCTTATTCTAGTTCACTCTTTGTGACAAAATCCTTCTTAGATGGACACAACCATGTGCACCGCAGGAGGGCAGCTGTAAAATATGCAGAGAGAATTAGATTTGGGTGAGTTATTTTGTTTCTGTACAGGGTAAATACTGGCTGCTTTATTTTTACACTGCAAATATAGTCAGGGGCGGGCTGGGCCGGGGGGCAGGGTGCCATCTGCCCCCCAGGCCGCTCTGGCAGGTGTGCTGCGGGGGGCCGCGCCGCCGCGGCCGTGTCCGAGGCCGCATTGCCGTTTTTTTTTTCACTGCCGGCGGCCATGTTCCTGTGGTTTTTTAAATGATGTCTGCGGCCACAGGAACATGGCCGCCGGCCTCCACGGCTACGTGGAGGAGGGCCCCGGCAGCCTGTTCCCTCTTATCCCTGGCGGCAGACGCTGTGCGCGGTGGGGAAGTCAAGACGTTGACGCCTCCCACCCACGCGTCTACACTCTGCAGAGACTGGAGGAAGGCTGGGGCCGCAGTCGTGGGGGCCGCTTCAGGAGGCCGCAGAGAGGGGAACTGAAATTTAAGGAGCCGCAGCATGACAGGAGGAGCCTGAAGGATAAAACACAGTAGTAAGTTAACATCTAAAACGACATATCTGTATATTAATAATAATGCAATGACACCACAGGCTGCTCCACCTGTATAATAATTTGTGTCATGGCATTACTATTAATAATAGTAATGCCATGACAAAAATTATTATACAGGGGGAGCAGCCTGTGGTGTCATGGCATTACTTTTATATTATACAGGGGGAGCAGCCTGTGGTGTCATTATTATTGTACAGGGGGAGCAGCCTGTGGTGTCATGGCATTATGCCATGACACCACAGGCTGCTCCCTCTGCATAATAATAATGCCATGACACCACAGGCTGCTCCCCCTGTATAATATAAAAGTAATGCCATGACACCACAGGCTGCTCCCTCTGTATAATAATAATAATGCAATGACGCCACAGGCTGCTCCCCCTGTATAATAATTTGTGTCATGGCATTACTATTATTATATTATACAGCGGGAGCAGCCTGTGGTGTCATTGCATTATTATTATACAGCGGGAGCAGCCTGTGGTGTCATTGCATTATTATTATACAGTGGGAGCAGCATTTGGTGTCATTACATTATTATTATACAGAGGGAGCAGCCAGTGGTGTCATGGCATTACTTTTATATTATACAGGGGGAGCAACCTGTGGTGTCATAATTATTATTGTACAGGGGGAGCAGCCTGTGGTGTCATGGCATTATGCCATGACACCACAGGCTGCTCCCTCTGCATAATAATAATGCCATGACACCACAGGCTGCTCCCCCTGTATAAAATAAAAGTAATGCCATGACACCACAGGCTGCTCCCTCTGTATAATAATAATGCAATGACGCCACAGGCTGCTCCCCCTGTATAATAATTTGTGTCATGGCATTACAATTGTTATATTATACAGCGGGAGCAGCCTGTGGTGTCTTTTCATTATTATTATACAGCAGGAGCAGCCTGTGGTGTCATTGCATTATTATTATACAGCGGGAGCAGCCTGTGGTGTCATTGCATTATTATTATACAGAGGGAGCAGCCAGTGGTGTCATTGCATTATTATTATTATACAGCGGGAGCAGCCTGTGGTGTCATGGCATTATGCCATGACACCACAGGCTGCTCCCTCTGTATAATAATAACGCCATGACACCACAGGCTGCTCCCCCTGTATAATATAAAAGTAATGCCATGACACCACAGGCTGCTCCCTCTGTATAATAATAATGCAATGACACCACAGGCTGATCCCCCTGTATAATAATTTGTGTCATGGTATTACTATTATTATATTATACAGCGGGAGCAGCCTGTGGTGTCATTGCATTATTATTATACAGCGGGAGCAGCCCGTGGTGTCATTGCATTATTATTATACAGCGGGAGCAGCATATGGTGTCATTGCATTATTATTATACAGAGGGAGCAGCCAGTGGTGTCATGGCATTACTTTTATATTATACAGGGGGAGCAACCTGTGGTGTCATAATTATTATTGTACAGGGGGAGCAGCCTGTGGTGTCATGGCATTATGCAATGACACCACAGGCTGCTCCCTCTGTATAATAATAATGGCATGACACCACAGGCTGCTCCCCCTGTATAATATAAAAGTAATGCCATGGCACCACAGGCTGCTCCCCCTGTATAATAATTTGTGTCATGGCATTACTATTGTTATATTTCAGTATACAGCGGGAGCAGCCTGTGGTATCATTGCATTATTATTATACAGCGGGAGCAGCATGTGGTGTCATTGCATTATTATTATACAGAGGGAGCAGCCTGTGGTGTCATGGCATTACTTTTATATTATACAGCGGGAGGAACCTGTGGTGTCATAATTATTATTGTACAGGGGGAGCAGCCTGTGGTGTCATGGCACTATGCCATGACACCACAGGCTGCTCCCTCTGTATAATAATAATGCCATGACACCACAGGCTGCTCCCTCTGTATAATAATAATGCCATGACAGCACAGGCTGCTCCCCAGTGGCGTAACTACAGAGGGTGCAGGGGGTGCAGCTGCTATGGGGCCCGGGCCTTTGGGGGGCCCCATAGCATCTTTATCCCCTGCACCCTCTGTACAGCATGAGCAGAGGATGCGCCAGTGTACCTCTTCAGCGCCAGAGACCCGGCCGGCAGGAGGTTGCATAGGAGAGCGGCGGCTGAGCTCCCTCAGCCGCCTGCAGAAAGGAAGCCCAGCGCAGGGGAGCGGAGGATGACAGAGAAGACCTGGTGCACAGCCAGGAAAGCAGGGGCTGTGTCTGAGACGCTGGCGGACAGGAGACGCAGCCCACAGCTCTCTCCTGTGTGAGGCAGTGACAGCCGCCCGGCTCTATGCAGCACACCCCCCCCCCCCTCCCTCGTCGTAGAAGCTATGGGCACTGGGCACCCGGTCATCGGCGGTCCTCGAAGCACCTGCTCTAACCAGAGGAGGCGGGCCCGCCCGGCTCTATGCAGCACCTCCTCCCCTCGTCGCAGAGTCTATGAGCACTGACTGGGCACCCGGTCCACTGCGGTCCGAGGAGCACCTCCCCCCTCTCCCGGCCAGCATGATTCATTCCGCTCTGTGCACAGTCAGCGTGCACTGAAGTCAACTCCCCAGTAAGTTACCGGCGGGAAAGGTGCAGTGGCCTTGTTGGAGTGGCAGCCAGGGGTTGTGTTAGGGGGGACAATTTTAAACATCTTTGGAGCTGCGTTGGGTGGGGTTGTTGCATATCTGACTAGCTGCACAATGTTGTGTTTGTGGATGTATGTGAGAGAGACACTTATACAGTATGTATGTATGCAGTCAGGGGCGGATTGGCCCACCGGGAAACCGGGCCGTTTCCCGGTGGGCCGGCACATTTTAGAGTCATAGCGGCCGCCCACCCTCCCTGGCTGGGCCGCGGCCACCAAACCGCCATCTCCGCGGTTACCGGCCGCGGCCGCAGCAAAATGCCCTGAATAAACATGGCCGCGGCTGTGGCCGAAGTTGAAATGGCCGCGGGAGGGCTGGTGCGCATGTGCGGCCGCACACAGCACCTCCCGCGGTGCTTACAGCCCGACTGACACACTTCCGGGTTTTGCGGCGCCACCCTTCTCCCCGCCAGCGGAGCTCTGAAGCCGCGCAAAAAATTAAATGTATGTGAGCGGCTGCTGGGAGAGAGAAGTGCGGATGCTTCAGTAATGTCCACAGCTGTGTCTGCTTTCATTGATGCTTTGAGAAGGGCACTCAAAGCGGCAATGAAAGCAGACACAGCTGTGGACATTACTGAAGAATCCGCACTTCAGGGCGATGGTTGCTGCTGGGAATCAGAAGCAGCGCTGCAGCGGTCGGGTGCCTACCTCGGGGGATCAGCAGCCAGAGGAGCCGGCTTGGTGACAAGCAGAACAGGCAGGGATCGAATGTGTTCCTCACTTGATTTGTATGCCTGGGGGCTCCACTCTACACTCTCCCTGCACAGGCTGCTGCTGCGTGCTGCTGAACTTCCTGTGTCAGAAGAATGAAGCTCCAGTTCTATAAAGGTGGTGGCTGAGGGTATGATTCATCGGGGTACTGACAGGTAATGCACTTCCACTGTACAGTGTGTTTGTCACTGTGTGTGCATGTTAGTTTGCCCTCCCCTGCCCATTTCAATTACAGCAGCTGTAATGGGGTGCTTTCAGCCAGGACCCTGACACTGCAAAATGGCACCTAGCTGCTCTGAGATTACCATCCCTGGCCCCACTGCCCCAATGTACACCATAATTCTCCTCTCTCCTGCTCATCCACCCACCCACTATTCCTCCTCTCTCCTACTCTCCCACTATTCATCCTCTCTCCTGCTCTTCCACCCACTCTTCCTCCTCTCTCCTGCTCCATCCACCCACTATTCCTTCTCTCTCCTGCTCCATCCACCCACTCTTCCTCCTCTCTCCTGCTCCATCCACCCACTATTCCTTCTCTCTCCTCTTGTTTCTCCCACTAATCCTCCTCCATACTCCTGTATCTAGCCACACTAGTAACCATTCTCCCCCCAATTACAGTGCACCCCCTGTCATTTTTTCATCTGGATCATGCATTAGAGTACAGTAGCCAAAGAAGGAGGGGGCAGTTTAGACTGAAGGAGAAAAGGGGAGGCCATCCTTTAAGGCAGTGGTTCCCAACCCTGGTCCTCAAGTACCCCCAACTGTGCACATTTTCCAGGTCTCCACACAGAATCACAGGTGACATAATTAGCTCCACCTGTGATCTTTTAAAACGTGTCTGAATAATGAGTGCACCTGCTGGGTGACCTGGAAATGTGCACTGTTGGGGGTACTTGAGTACCAGGGTCGGGAACCACTGCTTTAAGGGACAGTTTCTGCAGGGCAGGCATGCCATCTGCATTTCCTCTGCCACAGTGCAACCTACCTTCCCATTTAATCTGCTTAATCCCTTCCCCCATCCCAGAGCTGTCATATGCTTTGATACAGGCAGAATGGGGCTCTGGGCATGGCCAGCGGTGAGATGATGTGTCTAACCAACTGCGTCTCCATGCTTTGTAACCTTTATTTCAGCTAACAGTATAGGTGCAGTAGGCAGAAGCTGGGCTCCCGGGGGGGTGTAAGAGCAGGGTCAGGGCACAGCATACTGCAGACTTTGGCCACTGAGCTGGAGGGAGTGAAGACAAGCTGTAATGTCACTGTAGTGTAGCATTTACAGTGTAGTGATATAGTGCTGCATATTGAGGGAATGTACTGTAGTGTAGAGGAGTGGAGGCAATGTAGTGTAGAGGAGTGGGGGCAATGTACTGTAATGTAGTGATTTCTTTCAGTGTAGAGATATACTGTAGGACCTGATTCTGGTTGGCTTAGACTTGCGGAGTCAGGTCCTAGACCTGGGCGGGCGGCTGACGTCCTGTGGTGGGAGGCAGGTTGGTGGGGGCCTAAAACATATGTTTGCACCTGGGCCTACTAGACATTAGTTCCGCCACTGAGTGCTGTGTAGGGAGATCGGTGCTGCTGCTGTGATCTGTGCGGTGCTGGTAGGTGGGGGTTGCTGTGCAGGAAGAAGGGTTAGGGGTGCTGACATGCTGGGATAGGTGTTGGTTGCTGTGTTGTGCTGGAACAGGGTTGGTGAGTGTGGCGAGATGGCATACAGGGATGGGTGCTCTGCTGTGATCTGTGCTGTGCTTGAAGAGGGGTTTTAAATGAGGGGTGCTGTGCTGGGTGAGGGGTGATGGATGCTACATAGTAAGGGGAGAGTCTGGGGTCCTGTGTTGTGAGGGTAGACTATGCCGTATAGAATGCCTTCTGTGGTAGGGCTGTAAGGGACTTTACGCTAACATCCCCCCGTCATTTAGGTGCTTATTTTTTTTAAATCTAGTTTAAGTTGCAGCTGACACCAGAGACGGGAACTGCGGTCTGAACCTTGCGGGAACCAGAAGCAGACAGCTAGAGACGGGAGCCTGACCCACAAAGCTGCTTGAAGCTGACACCAGAAGCAAGAGTCAGGAGCTGAGGTATGAACCTGGTGCTAGCCGGAAGCTGATATCTAGAAGCACGAGCCTGGAGATCGGATCGGACACTCGCAGCTGCCGGGAGCTGGCAACTAGAAGCAGGAGCTGTGCAGCAGCCTGGAGCTGACAGCCGGAGGTAAGTCGGGGGGTCGAGCGCAGCTTAGGATGTGGCAGTATGGCCCTCTACCTCACAAGCTGCTTCACACCACACTTGCACCAATGTTACATAACTCCCTCTTTCTCTCTCTCCGACTCTCCCTTTCTATCTCTATCCACCCCTCCGTCACTCTTTTCCTTTCTCTCCTTTCCTTTACAGCTGATTTCTCCCTCCTCTCTATTTCTCTCTCCTCTCCTTCTCTCTCCTCTCCTTCTCTCCCTTCTCTCTCTTCCTCTCTCTCCTTCTCCTCCTCCCCCCTTCTCTCTCTCTACATCCTTAGCCTCTCTATCTCCCTCCCTCTCATCCTCTTTTACTTTGTCTCTCCCTCTCCATTATTATTATTATAATTTTATTTATAAGGCGCCACAAGTGTTTCGCAGCGCCGTACAAAGGAACAATACAGGGAGACAAAGCTTGGCATAACATTGAATAAATAACAAAAATACAGTACAAATAAAGAGCGCCACAGATCAATACACATTACAGCTTGGATATAAGTAGTGAGGACTCAATCAACATACAACTAGAGGCTTGATGCCAATGATGGAGAGGAGTATGCGGACAAAGATGGTCACTGAGTGTTGGAGTATAGGAGAGCTGTGAGTGAAATGTGAAGAGAAGTGGGCTTTGACAACAGGAGGGAAGAGGGCCCTGCTCAGAGGAGCTTACAATCTAGTAGGAAGGGGAGACAGACAGATTGCAAGAGGTGCAAGCGAGTGGGTGGTGGTTAGATAGCAGGATGTAAACAGGCAGGGGGTCGGAGAACCAGCTGGTTTATGCAGTGGAAGGGTACGCTTTGATGAATAGGTGAGTTTTCAGTGCCTGTTTGAAGCTTTGCAAGGTCGGGGAGAGTCTAATGGAGCGAGGGAGTGCGTTCCACTGAGGGGGTGCAGCACGGGCAAAGTCCTGTACTCTAGCATGGGAAGCAGTGATCAGGGTGGAGGAGAGACGACAGTCGTCATTTCCCTCTACCCCTCTCTTTCTATCTCCCTCCTTTCTCTCCCCCTCTTACCCTTCTCTCCGCCTCTCTCCCTATCCATTCCCCTCTATCCCACTCCACCCTTCCCCTCTTACCCCCTTCCCTTCTTTCCCTCTGTCCCCTCTCCCCCCCTCCCTCCTCTTTCCCCACTCTCTATTTCTGTCACCTCTCTCTTCTGTCATCCAATGCCTCTACCTGCCATCCTCTGTCACACATTGCCTTCCCCTGGCATCATCCACTTACTACCTCTTTTACTCTCTCCCTGAGGTCACCCACTGCTTATCTCTATCACCCTTTGTCTCTCTTTGTAAACCACTGCCACTCTATCTCCCACTATCCATCCCCATCGTCCACTACATCACCCTCTACCTTTCCCCGGTGTGACTGTCACTATCTCCCCATTTCCCTCTCTCTCCTGTTGGTCTCTGACTTTTTTAGACATCACTCTTTGCCTCTTCCTGTTACCTTTTCACTGTCACCCACTGCCTCTCTACATCATTTCCTTTGAGACCACACCATTGTAAGGCCATGGCCATTGTTCCAGTTTTTTTACTTTTTGCACTGGGAGCCGAATTGCCAAGAAACAGTCCAATTGTTTTTGGCTGAGGGGATCAAAATTTCTAGTTACGCCACTGAAACCCCCCCCCCCCCCCCCCCACACACACACACAGCCTAACCCTAACCATACTCGCACCCCTGCGGCCTAACCTTAACCCTACTCATATCCCTCACAGGCCTTACCCTAACTAAAAAAAACACACACACAACCTAACCATACACCCCCTGCCCCCCTGCAGCCTAAACCTACTTCTACACACAACTCAGCCTAACCCTAATAATAATTCTTTGCAGCCTAGCTATAACCATACAAATACTGCTCCCGCCTGTCCCCTTATCCACACTACCACTACTCCAGCCGGCCCCTGCTTCCCACTACTGCTCCCGCCTGTTCCTAGACCTGGGCACTACTCCTACTCCAGCCTGCTGCTGTTTCCCACTACTGCTCCCAGCCTGTCCCCTTATCCACACTACCACTACTCCAGCCGGCCCCTGCTTCCCACTACTGCTCCCAGCCTGTCCCCTTATCCACACTCCCACTACTCCAGCCGGCCCCTGCTTCCCACTACTGCTCCTAGCCTGTCCCCTTATCTTCTCTATTACTACTCCAGCCTGCCCCTGCTTCCGACTACTGCTCCCAGCCTGTCCCCTTATCCACACTACTACTACTCCAGCCTGCCCCTGCTTCCCACTACTGCTCCTAGCCTGTCCCGTTATCTTCACTATTACTACTCCAGCCTGCCCCTGCTTCCCACTACTGCTCCTAGCCTGTCCCCTTATCTTCTCTTTTACTACTCCAGCCTGCCCCTGCTTCCCACTACGGCTCCTAGCCTGTCCCCTTATCTTCTCTATTACTACTCCAGCCTGCCCCTGCTTCCCACTACTGTTTCTAGCCTGTCCCCTTATCCACACTACTATTACTCCAGCCGGCCCCTGCTTCCCACTACTGCTCCTAGCCTGTCCCCTTATCTTCTCTATTACTACTCCAGCCTGCCCCTGCTTCCCACTACTGTTTCTAGCCTGTCCCTTTATCTTCTCTATTACTACTCCAGCCTGCCCCTGCTTCCCACTACGGCTCCTAGCCTGTCCCCTTATCTTCTCTATTACTACTCCAGCCTGCCCCTGCTTCCCACTACTGCTCCTAGCCTGTCCCTTTATCTGCACTACTACTCCAGCCTGCCCCTGCTTCCCACTACTGCTCCTAGCCTGTCCCCTTATCCACACTACTATTACTCCAGCCTGCCTCTGCTTCCGACTACTGCTCCCAGCCTGCCCCCTGCTCCCCTCCAGGCCTCACTGTACAGTACCCACCCATAGCCACTATCCGCTCAAACCCCTGGCTTCCAGTATATACCTCTCTGACTTGTACACTACCGACAATATCCCTGCCCCCCCAGGAACATACACTGTCCATGCTACCCCAAGTCCTCCTAGCCACAGTACCCCCACCCCAGGGACATATACTTTCCACACTTTTTTGTGTGTGTGGAGCTCAATGTGTTTTTATTTTATTTCTGTGGGGGCTAATGGTTAATGTTTGCCCTGTCAGGGGTCAATGTATTTATTTTACCTGTTTGGGCTATCAGTAAATATCATTGTTTTCTATTTGAGCCAGTGTTTTATCTGGGGGGGAGAGGGGTGACAATGTGTTTATTCCTGTGGGGGGCAAATTGATTTTGATGTTTTTTTTTTCCTGCTGGTGCAAATGTGTTTGTATTTTCCTGCGGGGCCAGTCCATATATTTGGTGCACGGCCATGCACCAGGGCAGTGTAATGGCATTAGCATATAGCTGCAGATGCAACTGCAGCAAAAGTTGCAAGAAAGGCCGCAACTGCATGCAACCTGGAATTCTACCCTATAAGTAGGGATCCCGCCCCCTTTCACAGACCCCACCCCCTCAGCAGACTCCACCCCCATTAGGGCTGCTTTCATAAATTTCCCGGGCTGGTTTTTCATCCCAATCCGCCCCTGTATGCAGTGGTGTAACTACAATGGGTGCAGGGGATGCAGCTGCTATGGGTCCCGGGCAGTCCAGCAGGGGATGCAGTTGCTATGGGTCCCGAAAGCCCAGCAGGCTATCCCCTGCACACTTTTGTTTTTTCCCCACATACTTCAGTGCGGGCAAATGCTGCTCCGCTGTCCCATCAGTATTGGGAACCGGCACACACGAAATCGGCGGACCGCATGCAGGAGCCCGTGTCCAGCCAATCGGCGGACCGCATGCAGAAGCCCGGTAGGGGAGGGGGGCCCCATAGCAATAGTTTGCTATGGGGCCCACACAGTTCTAGTTACGCCTCTGCTGCTCCCCCTGTATAATATAAAAGTAATGCCATGGCACCACAGGTTGCTCCCTCTGTATAATAATAATGCAATGACACCACAGGCTGCTCCCCCTGTATAATAATTTGTGTCATGGTATTACTATTATTATATTATACAGCGGGAGCAGCCTGTGGTGTCATTGCATTATTATTATACAGTGGGAGCAGCATGTGGTGTCATTGCATTATTATTATACAGAGGGAGCAGCCAGTGGTGTCATGGCATTACTTTTATATTATACAGCGGGAGGAACCTCTGGTGTCATAATTATTATTGTACAGGGGGAGCAGCCTGTGGTGTCATGGCATTATGCCATGACACCACAGGCTGCTCCCTCTGTATAATAATAATGGCATGACACCACAGGCTGCTCCCTCTGTATAATATAATAATAGTTATGCCATGACACAAATTATTATACAGGGGGAGCAGCCTGTGGCATCATGGCATTATTATTATACAGGGGGAGCAGCCTGTGGTGTCCTGTCTTTTACGCAGGGGTGCAGCCTGTGGTGTCCTGTCTTTTACGCAGGGGTGCAGCCTGTGGTGTCCTGTTCTTTATTTATGCAGGAGAGCAGCCTGTGGTGTCCTGTTCTTTATATATGCAGGAGAGCAGCCTGTGGTGTCCTATTATTTATTTATGCAGGAGAGCAGACTGTGGTGTCCTGTTCTTTCCATATGCAGGAGAGCAGCCTGTGGTGTCCTGTTATTTATTTATGCAGGAGAGCTGCCTGTGGTGTCATTGCATTATTATTATACAGCGGGAGCAGCATGTGGTGTCATTGCATTATTATTATACAGAGGGAGCAGCCTGTGGTGTCATTGTATTATTATTATACAGCGGGAGGAACCTGTGGTGTCATAATTATTATTGTACAGGGGGAGCAGCCTGTGGTGTCATGGCATTATGCCATGACACCACAGGCTGCTCCTTCTGTATAATAATAATGGCATGACACCACAGGCTGTAATATAATCAACTTCAGACCTAATCTCTTTTTAATTAATACATATTTTTTTTTAATTAAAAACCTGCATTGGTTCTCTTTACCTAGCACGGCGCCCACGATGTCCATCGCGGTCATCGGGTGTAAACAATCGCGGGCATCGCGGGCATCGCATGCACTACAGTAACGGGTGCGACGCGACCGACGCGATGCCCGCGATTTCCCATGGGGATCAATGTTAAATTTTTCAATGGACGCGATTTGTCAGTTCAATGCCTCAATGCCCGCGATTTTGCCATAGGAAACAATGTTAAATGGGCCACAGAGCCCAAATAGGCACCCTTAGCAGTGAAATGTCCCCCACAATTGTTAACAACACCCCACGATCCACGCCAACCCGAAGCGTGGCGAGCGCAGCGAGCCCGCGAGGGGCGGCAGTACGCATCCTCCGACCTTTTCATACCCCCACTATCCACATCGGCGTGGAGTTGAGAACAGAATAGTGTGGCGAGCGCAGCGAGCCACCGAGCCCGAAGCGTGGCGAGCGCAGCGAGCCCCGTGAGGGGACGCGGATACCTTCACAGGTAAACGCGGCCCTACGCGGGCTTCACAGGTATCCGCGTCCGCTCGCCACGTTCGGGCTCTGTGGCTCGCTGCGCTCGCCACACTATTCTATTCTCAACTCCACGTGGATAGTGGGGGTATGACGTGGATAGTGGGGGTATGAAAAGGGGTATGAAAAGGTCGGAGGACGTGTACCGCCGCCGCTCGCCACGCTTCGGGTTGCCGTGGATCGTGGGGTGTCGTTAACAATTGTGGGGGACATTTCACTGCTAAGGGTGCCTGTTTGGGCTCTGTGGCCCATTTAACATTGTTTCCTATGGCAAAATCGCGGGCATTGAGGCATTGAACTGAAAAATCGCGTCCATTGAAAAATTTAACATTGATCCCTATGGGAAATCGTGGGCATCGCGTCGGTCGCGTCGCACCCGTTACTTTAGTGCATGCGATGGACGCGATGCCCGCGACGGGCGCGGTCCTAGGTAAAGAGTACCCCTGCATTTAACAATGCGCTACTTATGGGCCACTTATGCGCTACTTATGGGCCAGTGCTCTTGACTTGCCCCCCAGGCTAAAAGTTGCCAGCCAGCCCCTGAATATAGTTCTCACTTTGAAGTAAAACCCCACCCAAATCTAATTCTCTCTGCACAAGTAACATCTGCCCCACCTGCAGTGCACATGGGGCCTTATTTTGGTTCATTCTTTCTGACAAAATCCTTCTTAGATGGACAAAACCATGTGCACTGCAGGGGGGGCAGATGTAACATGTGCAGAGAGAATTAGATTTGGGTGAGTAATTTTGTTTCTGTGCAGGGAAAATACTGACTGCTTTATTTTTACACTGCAATATAGATCTCACTTTGAAGTAAAACCCCACCCAAATCTAATTCTCTCTGCACATGTTACATCTGCCCCACCTGCAGTGCACATGGTTTTGCCCATCTAAGAAGGATTTTGTCAGAAAGAATGAACCAAAATAAGGCCCATGGTTTTGTCCATCGAAGAAGGATTTGTCAGAAAGAGTGAACTAGAATAAAGCACATAGTGCAGGGGTTCCCAATCTTTTTTGATTCACGGCACCCTAGAGAATCAGAATTTTTTTCACGGCACCCCTAGGTCCAAAAAAAATTAATTTGATTGGGTTTATATGCGATTCTTAGTGGCAGTTATGTGGTAAAGGGCAGGATTTGCTTCTGTTTGTACACATTCTATGATTGGCAGCCACCAGCACTGGTTTTGCTCATAAATAAGTTGGACCTGGACCACCAAGCCGCGGCACCCCTGCATGTGTCCCGAGGCACCCCAGGGAGCCACGGCACACAGTTTGGGAACCACTGACATAGTGCATAGCTGCCTATCCATTCTGCAGGAGACTCCCTGAAATAGCAGCAATCTCCCTCTCTTCCTGATTAGTCTAGCAATCTCCCTCATTTCACCTAGCCCACATTACACTGTTACATTTTTGGGGGAAAAAGGAATGAGAGACAGATACATTTACATTGAATCATCAGCACCATTTCCTAGCACTTTAGCTCGTAAAGTATCTCTTACTGACTGCTTTGGGGCTCATCTACATTTAGATAAAGTCATTTTAAAAGATTCCACTCAGATGTAGCAATACACACCCATATTTCTAGGTGCCATGTTTATAATCTCTTTTCACAATCTCTCCATACTGTATTTTGAACTAGACATGCTCTTTGGATGGAGCATGACACGCCCCCCAATGGGGCGCTTTGCAAGATTCTATTACCAAATATAATCTCCCTGAAACTAGTTTTAAAAAGTAGGCAAGTATGACTTAGTGTATGTTTGCTCCACATGGCATGACACAGTACTAATTTGTTTAATGTTTGCCAAATTAAAGTCTTTTAATTTTTACTTTACAAAGACAGTTATAGGGTACAAGTAACTGCAATATGGCAGCGTGAAGGGGGGCACCATCATGCTGAATATCCCTGAGCTGTACAGGTGGAAGCACATCAGGGGGAGTCGCAGTGTACTGATGTCTTCTCTCCGGCATTTTACATTGCTTCCCCGTATCTGTTCAAAAAATGTGCCTGGCATGCGGAACCCGCAATTGCCTTTCTATCGCTGTAATCCTTGTGAGTCCAGCCCCCTAACCCTATACTGTGTGTGATCATTGCGCCGGGGCAAGTGACCACTCCCCCATTATCAAACACTGCCCAGTTCTCCAGAATGCTGCCCCACCCCTGCTTCCTCCAGTCTGGGCTTCTATATCACCAACAGGTGGTTGGCTCTGTATCTGCAATCATGGGTGACAGTTTCATACCTTAGCCCTTATTCTGATCGGTGCGGATATTCCCGAATTCTTACGGTGCGGTCCGCACGCCACGCTGTGCTGCCGCGTGCGGCCATCGTCCGTAGAAACGCCCACGTGTCCTCCGCATTCGGACGGACTCACTCTTTAAGAACAGGGCGTGTTTACGGACGACATACAAACCATGCGTGTGCGGGGGAAACACTCAGATTCTGCACGGTATTACAGAGTATGCACGGGAATACCGCATCCGAACGGATGGCAAGCGGTCCGTCCGCACGGAAGCGGTGTATTTACGCAAAACTACCCACTATTATGTCTATTCTGCAATACATCACATGACCCACTTATTCAATTACCTATCCTCATAAAAAAATGTTTATTTGGAATTGGAATCAATTATATGCCAATATATCCTTACAACCATGCCTAACACATGCATTGCACACATTAACCCTTACAGCAATTGAAGTGCAATGGTTTCAATTAAAGCAATGACAAGCGTCCTATTAGTGAGTAATGAGTAAAGGAGTCGATTGTATTGGGTTCAGGTGTTAATGCTTGTAGTCATTAGGCGTTCCGTTCGCCTACCGCAAGACCGAGTGGTTTCCGCAAAGCAATACTTGACTTATGGACACCGCACATTTCTATCGGTTTTGTTCGCGTGCATTCGGAGTGCTATCCGAATGCACGCCCCCCAACATAAGTGTACTCCCCCGTGTCCGCCCATGTTTCCTCCCAGTTTTGCCCACTTTTAAACTACGCCCATGTGTCATTCCGCATGACGCCCATAATACGCCCATATTTCCAGACTGATTGCGGTGCACAGTTTTGTACGGGATTTGGCCGAACAGGTACGGAGTCAATGCGTGGCACATGCGCGTTGCGTTCTCCACGCATGCGCAGACGCCGTAAAGACGCTATCCGAAAGTATGCGGAAAAGTACGCATCAATCAGAATAAGGGCCTTAGTGACACTGTCACTGAGGCAATTGCTGGCAGCAGACTGGAGACAATGTAGGAGAGGTGCCCCCTCCATACTAGGAGCCCGGTAGCAGCTGACTCTATTGTCTCTGGTAGTTCTGCCTCTGATAACAGATGTATACATTATAATTTAATACATATGATCCATTCTTAATATTGTCTCCATCATATGAAAGACAGAATGTCCAAATTGTTTTAAATATAGATCAAGTACATAACCAATCAGCTCCTTTTATGTGTTTAAGAACTGACAGCTGATTCACTGGAGCACCATTCATCATTTGTAATGACTGATAACAAGTATGTCACTTGTTGTTAACGCTTTCAGTGCTTACATCTCTGTGACAGGTGTGCAAAATATTCACATAAAATGCTCACATTGTTATATATATTCAAATAAAAAATGTTGTTAAAAAAAAGATTAGATTAGCTATAAAGGTAATCTTAACAGGTCATTATGATGAATAAATAGGTTTACTTTCTAATTTTCATACCTATTTTGACAACTTCACTTGGCACTCAAAGGGTTAAATATGCTCCAAATCCTCTAAAGCCCCGTACACACAGGGAAGATATATTGCTCAGCCATATATGGCTGAGCAATATACGGCTGAGCATATATTGCTCAGTTTCTCCTTTTCATCAGCGACCAGAGATGGTCGCTGATGAAAGGGAACCTCTGCCGGCGGTGCCGCAGAGGTAATCAGCTGGTCGCAGGAGCATGTTGCTGCGACCAGTGATTACAATGGGGCTGAAAACGGGAGCGCGCACCCGGCGATTTATCGCCGGGGCACACTCCCATCACTGGCAATATGGTCCCCTGTGACCATATTTCCAGCGATTTCAGCCCCAATCGCCCCCGTGTGTACACAGCTTATGAAACATTGGGTGACATTCTATGGGATGTGATAAATGCGCATGTTATTTAAGCGCACCACATAGCCGCTATTCGCCCTTTTTCAAATCGCACTTTTTAGTAATAATTCGCATATTTAATGTGATGCGCTTTGGAGGCTGAAAAGTGCGAAGTGGTGCGAGTTGCGGCGAAGTGGTGCGATTTTAAGTAACAAAAAAGTCTGAATTCTTCCGCCGGTCATGTGCGAGTTTTGGACCAACCGGAGTGCGATTTACAAAACTGTCTCCGCATGACTAAGAACCCCCCAACCTATTGGCCCACCTCTGTCCCCTCCATTATGCATCACACCCCCTATATAAAGGGGCACTGGCGCCATTTCACTCTTTGATAGGAAGTAAGGAGCATGGAGAGGATCAGTGGCAGTGTGAGTAGAGGAAGAGGTGTTGGTGGCAGAGTGAGGAGTGGCAGAGGGAGCAGTGGCAGAGTGAGGAGTGGCAGAGGAAGCAGTGGCAGAGGGAGCAGTGGCAGAGGGAGCAGTGGCAGCAGCCAGCCAAGTGGGAGAGCCAGCAGTGTGGCAGGCAGCATGGCCACAGCAAGGCCAGCCCCAGACCAGGCCCTGGCCGTCCAGCCCCAGCAGGAGGAGGTGGAGGATCCGCTGGCATCCCCATCCTATAGCCAAGACCTTGACCATACCCCACAGCAGCTGCAGGAGGGCCACATGTCAGAGGTGGAGGAAGATGGAGGTGAGGAGGAGGAAGACACTGGCATGGAGGAGGAGGGGTACATGGCGGGAGTAGAAAATGAGGAGGAGGAGGTGGAAGCTGGCCGCACAAAAAGTGGCCGAAAGGTCAGATTCTCCTACAGTATGAGGAAAATGCTGCACTTGTCCGGGCTATCATGCCTGTGTTTGACCGTTTACTTGGCAAATCTCACCACAAGACCACTGCACAGCGCAAAAGGGCTATGTGGAAGGACATCACCCAGGCGGTGAACGCTGTCAGTCAGCACAAGCGCCTGGTCAGAAATGTCAAGTAGAGGTTCAATGACATCAAAAGGCAGTTGAAAAGTAAAATGGCCATGGAGTTGGAGGAGGCCACCAAGACTGGAGGAGGAAGCCCCACCACTGTGTGCTACACATCGTATGAGGTGAAGTTGAAGCGCATCATACCCCCTGAGGTCCTGCCTGGCATGCACGTGGCGGATACCGATAGGCCGCAAACGCCATCCAGAGCTGGTAAGTGTGACCACATGCAATCTTAAATAAACATGCCAATGCTTTCTAACTGTATTCTTCACTTGAATTGTTATGCTAAGTAAAGTGCTGCTGTGGAACTACATAGCCCAGCAAGGTCATGCACAAGAAATTGCCTGCTCCTACTTTCAAATTGCTCATAATGCTGGGCCTTGTAGTTCCACAACTGCTCATATTGATCAACACTGTAACATTCTTTCTAGCAGCCTAACATGTATGTGGCCAAAAACACAGAGGTGTACTGGTGGTTTAAAAAGAGGGGTAGTGTCTTGATCGCACAGGAAATTACTTTGTGTAGAAGAAAAATACCTTTTAATCACCATATAGTTTTAATGACTTTTTAGGTGTAAGGTGTGCTACCGCTCAGCACTAATATGGATACAAAGAGAAAAACAACAGAGTGCTTTTTTTGCGGTGCACCACAGGAAGAATTGTTTTATAAAAAGTAACTTTTATTGATATATTTTAAAAGATGTTGCGAATATAAAAATAAACATATAACACAAGACAAATATGAATAAAAAGGAATCAGACTTCCTAACGTGGCGGGGGTTTTTGGAGGGATGTGAGGTTATCTAATTTCTTATGTCAGTATAACCTAGTCGTTCAACCTCCAATGAATATGGAGACAGTGAATATTCCTATGTAAGTTCACTGAATTGGGAACCATGTCCCTATTTCCTCCGTTTAGTGGTGAGTATGTCCTTAATTGGATACGGTCGGCGTCCCGTCCGTATATGCCAATTCTTCAGAGATACTAAATGGCAGCATACGTTGTATGTCACACTGGTACTTCTGCCAGTTGAACCCTGTATTTATAAATCTCGACAGATATCTTGATAGTGTATGGTACACTATCAAGATATCTGTCGAGATTTATAAATACAGGGTTCAACTGGCAGAAGTACCAGTGTGACATACAACGTATGCTGCCATTTAGTATCTCTGAAGAATTGGCATATACGGACGGGACGCCGACCGTATCCAATTAAGGACATACTCACCACTAGACGGAGGAAATAGGGACATGGTTCCCAATTCAGTGAACTTACATAGGAATATTCACTGTCTCCATATTCATTGGAGGTTGAACGACTAGGTTATACTGACATAAGAAATTAGATAACCTCACATCCCTCCAAAAACCCCCGCCACGTTAGGAAGTCTGATTCCTTTTTATTCATATTTGTCTTGTGTTATATGTTTATTTTTATATTCGCAACATCTTTTAAAATATATCAATAAAAGTTACTTTTTATAAAACAATTCTTCCTGTGGTGCACCGCAAAAAAAGCACTCTGTTGTTTTTCTCTTTGTACTGGTGGTTTACCTGCCATGACTACATACCACAGATTATCCAATAGTTGTCATGTGTCCACTAATTTAATAATAAATTAACAAAATAATATTGTGAAAAAAAAAATTGTGGTGAATAAATACTGTAGTCCTTATCCAAAGGAAGTATTGTCCATTATTGTCATTTGAATGCATGGTTTTTGAAAATGCTTATCCATTGTAAGGTCCATAATGGCTGCCCATCTTTCCTTGCACAGATTGTCCATCCTGAAGTGCTGCGGCATCCAAGAAAAGAAGGCCCGTTGCTGCAGAATCTGTGGAAGCAGGTAAATTAACAAAAAACACGCCATTACACATACAGTACACACACCCATGTCACATCAACAATATCTCACACTATATTCATCTCCTGCGGCTACATTGCAACGGAAATGAATGTAATCTGAGCTAGACATGTGACTTATTAGTAATGTCAATGTTACATGCTGTATCGGGGTACATGTGTAAGTACATAACACCCCTAGGTATGTGCGTCCAGCATCTCAAGCCCTTTCTAAAACAGTATAGACGACAGTCTGGCCTATATATGCATCAGTACTTACCTCTTCATCTGTATCCACAGGTACTATACAACTAGGGACCGACCAAACCGAATCTTCAATAATGGTGTTAGACAAAATGGACATCATTCTTGAACCGGTCGAGACCTTTGCGGCAGAGGAAGAAATACAGACCTCATCACAGAGTGATCTTCCCCCAAGTGGGGTGTCTCCCAACCCACCCCCACCCACAAACACACCCCATACAGCAGCTTCTGCTTCCCAAGTAGCTAACTCCTTGGTCAATTTCAAGGACAAACAGATAGAATTCATGGCCTCCCAAAGCCTGCAAAAAGGTAACATCCAGGGGTACATGCGTGACACGTTTCTTCAATTACGCAAAATTGCACGTAGTGTACGGGTAGGTGTAGGCACTCATGTGCGCATTGCTAACAGCATTGACACCCGTTTTGCATTAACTTCTGCTGTAAGGGAACAGAATAGCCATATTGGCAGCCTTGCGCAAAGTATAGCTGCACTAAGCCAATCATGCACAGCGCAGACCAATGCCTTAATCAAGTAAGGAGCCATTATCATGTGGCTCCTTGCTGGTTAATCGTAGACCCAATTTAGGGTAACGGTGGTGTGGGGTGCGGTGCCCCTGGACTGGATGGGCTGGGTGGCTTTAGTGCGGCATGCCCTTACATTCTATTAACACTTTTCCCTCACTAACACTATCTCTATCCTATTTTAATTACATTCATTTATCTCTCTCTTTTTATATAGCTTCGGCTTCCTATCACTAATTATTAACACTTAGTATATCACTGGCATGCTGCACTGGGCTTCCCAGCTTATGATGGTTTTTTGGGGTGCCGCACCCTGCACCTAGATATAGCGCTAGGGACCCCCAATATACAGAGAAGCCTTGACGCGGCTTGGGGGCATAGCATACACCTGCGCAGGTATATGTAACAAATATCTCTGAATTCTATTATCATGTAGTGTTCTAGATTGGTTACTAGCATTGCTCAGTGTGCTGAGGGAAAAAATGTCTTGTTTTACTTAACCAGTATTTAACCCCTCCCTCATGCACCTGGGAAATGCTACTGAACTAATTGAGCATCTACCACTATCTGTATGTATGTTGTTAGAGGCAGAAGGGAGCCCATATTAGGAGGAGATGTGGGTCCTGATATGCCACATGGAGTAGTCAGGGGTTGCTCCAAGGTAGGTAGCTCTTAGTTTGGATATATCAAGTAAGGAGCCATTATCATGTGGCTCCTTGCTGGTTAATCGTAGACCCAATTTAGGGTAACGGTGGTGTGGGGTGCGGTGCCCCTGGACTGGATGGGCTGGGTGGCATTAGTGCGGCATGCCCTTACATTCTATTAACACTTTTCCCTTACTAACACTATCTCTATCCTATTTTAATTACATTCATTTATCTCTCTCTTTTTATATAGCTTCGGCTTCCTATCACTAATTATTAACACTTAGTATATCACTGGCATGCTACACTGGGCTTCCCAGCTTATGATGGTTTTTTGGGGTGCCGCACCCTGCACCTAGATATAGCGCTAGGGACCCCCAATATACAGAGAAGCCTTGACGCGGCTTGGGGGCATAGCATACACCTGCGCAGGTATATGTAACCAATATCTCTGAATTCTATTATCATGTAGTGTTCTAGATTGGTTACTAGCATTGCTCAGTGTGCTGAGGGAAAAAATGTCTTGTTTTACTTAACCAGTATTTAACCCCTCCCTCATGCACCTGGGAAATGCTACTGAACTAATTGAGCATCTACCACTATCTGTATGTATGTTGTTAGAGGCAGAAGGGAGCCCATATTAGGAGGAGATGTGGGTCCTGATATGCCACATGGAGTAGTCAGGGGTTGCTCCAAGGTAGGTAGCTCTTAGTTTGGATATATCAAGTAAGGAGCCATTATCATGTGGCTCCTTGCTGGTTAATCGTAGACCCAATTTAGGGTAACGGTGGTGTGGGGTGCGGTGCCCCTGGACTGGATGGGCTGGGTGGCTTTAGTGCGGCATGCCCTTACATTCTATTAACACTTTTCCCTCACTAACACTATCTCTATCCTATTTTAATTACATTCATTTATCTCTCTCTTTTTATATAGCTTCGGCTTACTATCACTAATTATTAACACTTAGTATATCACTGGCATGCTGCACTGGGCTTCCCAGCTTATGATGGTTTTTTGGGGTGCCGCACCCTGCACCTAGATATAGCGCTAGGGACCCCCAATATACAGAGAAGCCTTGACGCGGCTTGGGGGCATAGCATACACCTGCGCAGGTATATGTAACCAATATCTCTGAATTCTATTATCATGTAGTGTTCTAGATTGGTTACTAGCATTGCTCAGTGTGCTGAGGGAAAAAATGTCTTGTTTTACTTAACCAGTATTTAACCCCTCCCTCATGCACCTGGGAAATGCTACTGAACTAATTGAGCATCTACCACTATCTGTATGTATGTTGTTAGAGGCAGAAGGGAGCCCATATTAGGAGGAGATGTGGGTCCTGATATGCCACATGGAGTAGTCAGGGGTTGCTCCAAGGTAGGTAGCTCTTAGTTTGGATATATCAAGTAAGGAGCCATTATCATGTGGCTCCTTGCTGGTTAATCGTAGACCCAATTTAGGGTAACGGTGGTGTGGGGTGCGGTGCCCCTGGACTGGATGGGCTGGGTGGCTTTAGTGCGGCATGCCCTTACATTCTATTAACACTTTTCCCTCACTAACACTATCTCTATCCTATTTTAATTACATTCATTTATCTCTCTCTTTTTATATAGCTTCGGCTTCCTATCACTAATTATTAACACTTAGTATATCACTGGCATGCTGCACTTGGCTTCCCAGCTTATGATGGTTTTTTGGGGTGCCGCACCCTGCACCTAGATATAGCGCTAGGGACCCCCAATATACAGAGAAGCCTTGACGCGGCTTGGGGGCATAGCATACACCTGCGCAGGTATATGTAACCAATATCTCTGAATTCTATTATCATGTAGTGTTCTAGATTGGTTACTAGCATTGCTCAGTGTGCTGAGGGAAAAAATGTCTTGTTTTACTTAACCAGTATTTAACCCCTCCCTCATGCACCTGGGAAATGCTACTGAACTAATTGAGCATCTACCACTATCTGTATGTATGTTGTTAGAGGCAGAAGGGAGCCCATATTAGGAGGAGATGTGGGTCCTGATATGCCACATGGAGTAGTCAGGGGTTGCTCCAAGGTAGGTAGCTCTTAGTTTGGATATATCAAGTAAGGAGCCATTATCATGTGGCTCCTTGCTGGTTAATCGTAGACCCAATTTAGGGTAACGGTGGTGTGGGGTGCGGTGCCCCTGGACTGGATGGGCTGGGTGGCTTTAGTGCGGCATGCCCTTACATTCTATTAACACTTTTCCCTCACTAACACTATCTCTATCCTATTTTAATTACATTCATTTATCTCTCTCTTTTTATATAGCTTCGGCTTCCTATCACTAATTATTAACACTTAGTATATCACTGGCATGCTGCACTGGGCTTCCCAGCTTATGATGGTTTTTTGGGGTGCCGCACCCTGCACCTAGATATAGCGCAAGGGACCCCCAATATACAGAGAAGCCTTGACGCGGCTTGGGGGCATAGCATACACCTGCGCAGGTATATGTAACCAATATCTCTGAATTCTATTATCATGTAGTGTTCTAGATTGGTTACTAGCATTGCTCAGTGTGCTGAGGGAAAAAATGTCTTGTTTTACTTAACCAGTATTTAACCCCTCCCTCATGCACCTGGGAAATGCTACTGAACTAATTGAGCATCTACCACTATCTGTATGTACCTTTGCGGCAGAGGAAGAAATACAGACCTCATCACAGAGTGATCTTCCCCCAAGTGGGGTGTCTCCCAACCCACCCCCACCCACAAACACACCCCATACAGCAGCTTCTGCTTCCCAAGTAGCTAACTCCTTGGTCAATTTCAAGGACAAACAGATAGAATTCATGGCCTCCCAAAGCCTGCAAAAAGGTAACATCCAGGGGTACATGCGTGACACGTTTCTTCAATTACGCAAAATTGCACGTAGTGTACGGGTAGGTGTAGGCACTCATGTGCGCATTGCTAACAGCATTGACACCCGTTTTGCATTAACTTCTGCTGTAAGGGAACAGAATAGCCATATTGGCAGCCTTGCGCAAAGTATAGCTGCACTAAGCCAATCATGCACAGCGCAGACCAATGCCTTAATAGGTATGCAGGCCCAACTACAGCATCTGGAAGCCAATGTCGGAGGTTGCGCAGCATCAACCCTCAGCAGTGTATCCAGCACCCCAATAAGTGGCTCCCCCACTTCCCCACCCTGTCGCAGTATTAGGACCCGTGGTGGGCTTGGTGCAGGTTCTAGAAGTGGTGTAGGGTTGCCTGATGCTGGGAGAAGGTAGCTCATATGTTTGATATTTTTGTCATATCCAATACATCTTGTAACATGCCCCCACAGTTATTATGTTTCACCTGCAAAAATGCAGATTACGTCAGACAAAGTAGCCTGAAGTAAAAATGTCTAACCGCATACCATTGTGTTTGTGTATTATTTTTAAACCAATTATTGTGTGAATTAGAACATATTGTACAATGGGATTGCACTAAAGTAGTGTGGGATAACTCCTGGCCCGTCAAAGGTTGTGGATCTACATATTCCAGCAGGCTCTGACACTCATGGTTTGGACTGTAATGGTTATAGTGTGTCAGGGCATGCTGGCACGTGTAGTTCCACAACACCAGTGAGCCATGTTTTACTGCAAACTTCATTCATACATGTATCAAATGTACTTACAAGCTTGATACCAGCAAGGGATAGGTCAGCACCACCAGCTGCATCCGTTGGGCTCTGTGTATTAGGCTAAATGTGGGTGGAAGCAGATGGTATTGGTCTCAAATTTGTTTAGAACTACACTTACAGCACAGGTACATTTTGGAGTACAGGGCACATGTGCTTACCAGAAAAGTAACGGCTGATGATGTGTGTGCGCACCAGATTCCCCCTCTGCGTACCCCTCACTACCCGAGGTGTGGTAGGTTGGGCTTCCTGCACGACTGCTGCATGTTCCTCCTCCACATAGGCAGGTTGGGACAGGGCTATGTTGTGCAGCATGCAGCAAGCCTGGATGATCATAACTACTTTGGCAGGGTGGTAAAGCAGCGTACCCGACGTCCTGTCCAAACACCGGAATCGACTCTTCAAAACGCCAAATGTGCGCTCCACCACATTGCGGGTTGCAATGTGGGCTTCATTATACCGGTGCTGTGCAGGGCCCTCTGGGGTGCGCAAAGGTGTCATGAGCCAGGAAACACACCCATATCCTGAGTCACCTAAAACACAGATAGGAAGTGATTGCCTTATATGGTAAGGTATGTGTTTCTTTCAAACAGGACACACTGTTAGAAGAGCAATATGCTTGTGAAACTGGACAGACAGGGTAATATGAAAAAGGTACTTACCTAGTAGCCAGCCCTCTGGCATTTGGTGGTCGGTAAATCGGTTCCAGAGGGCTGAGTGTCTCAGAATATAGGCGTCATGGCAGTTCCCAGGAAAGCCTGCGACAACACTCAGGATTTTCAAGTGAGCTTTGGATACAACCTGCACGTTCAGGGAGTGCCGCCCACGCCTATTGACGTAGACGTGGCCCCGCACGTGCGGTGCCCTAATCCCAATGTGTGTGCAGTCTATAGCTCCCAGCACGTGAGGGAATGCTGAGGGTCTATAGAAAGCCAACTTGTGGTCCTGCCACTCCAGCTCAGAACTGGGGAATCTGATGTATGTCCGCCACAACTTCTTTAAAGCAAGTAACACTTGAGTAAAATGCTTAGAGAAAGTGGCCTGTGATACCCCCAAGGACCATGAGGTCACAGACTGAGTGGAGCCTGTGGCCAAATAGTAGAGGGCACACATTAATTTGTGCAGGCCAGACACTGCATAGTTGCCTCCCCCAAAAGGGTCCAAATCATCTCTCACCTGCTCATATAAGTCCAACAGGTTAATGCGGTTCAGCCTAAACATCCCCACAACCTGTTGATCCGAGAGGGAGTCCAGGTACAGCCGAGCACGATACATACGTGGGGTACGCAGTAGTCGGGGGGCTACCTGGATCTGGCGCGCAGCTTCCTCCCTCCTGCGCAGCTCCTCCAAATGGGCCACATCACAGATAAGCAACTCCAAACCATTCTGCATAATCTCCATGTCTCAAACCCTCACAGGTGTCCTTAATGATGTTGGGGTTTATGTAGGGGTGTTTGTGAGTGAAAATGAGGGCACCTGTGGTGAAATTAACCATGTGTGCACTTGACCAAAATGAGTTCTGGGCCAAATCGCCAAACAGAACCTGGTCTGAAATAAGTGCGATTATTAGACACCTAAAAAGTGCGATTTGCGAAAACGCATTGCATTAAATAAGCGATTTGTATACTTTTCTGTACGAAAACATCTGTATGCGATATAAATGCGAATTTATCTTGCACTTTTGGTCCGCATGCCTTAACGCACATAATATGCGATTTCAGCCCCTTAGCGCATCCTATTAAATAGGCGAATTGATGGAAAAATGCGAGTTCGCCATTTTGTTTCCTATTTAACGCCAAAAAACGCAAATCTCATCCCATAAAATGTCACCCAGAAAGTGAGAGACTTGGGAAGAAATATCTGTTTTTTTCAAGCGGCAATCATTTACACTGTGTAAATGATTGCCGCTTTACAAAAACTGGAGATTTCTTACCAAATCGCTCACTTTCTGAATCTCTCATCCTATTAGTCACCCTACAAGTCAGACTATTTTCAAATATATTATAGGGACCAAATCAATTTATTCATTTGAGGAAGGACAAAAGATACTAAAAAGGCAAAAGGCATCACCAATTGTAATGCTAGTTTGAACGTATTAAATACAATTTTTAAACCAAAAATCACAATTGTATTTGGAAAAGGTCAGGGCCATTGAATTAATGGAATTTGATAACATTTCGAAACATTTTGAATAATTAAAACATCTCTAATTGCAAGACCACAATACACTTTAAAGGTGTATCACCTAGGAAATGGTAACCTTTTCTCTTAACTGGGGACCTGGGACTGCTCAAAGAAACAGTTTTCCTGGGTCTCCCCTGTGTCACTCATAGGTCCTGATTCAAAAGAGAAAACTCTGTGGACTGTGAACACTCAGAAAGAAAAAAAAGCACTTGCAAAATAGAGCAATACAGTATTTGCAGATCCTTTCACAAATAATGATCCATCAAACTGTTTTTTTTCCACTTGCATCCTGAAAACGACAGCATTTACACTGCAATTTCGACCGATTGTATGTAAATTGGGCGCATGTTTTAGATCCGATTCCGATCCGATGTGTGTCCTCACTGGTCATTTGGTCGTTTTGGAGATCCTACCTGCTGCAGTCAGGATTTGTAAAAGATCCCTTTAACTTCGTACACATCGTGATCGGATCATAGGCAGAATGTGTGCAGATCGTGTTCTCCAACAGATCATGTGACCACCATATGATCGTCTCATGGTCTGCTCACGATCATGGTGTGTACCCTACATTAGGTTCAACTTAAATCAGGTCCACAAAGAAAAGTCTGTATTAGTAGCGTACCTACTGTATCTATTTGTTCACTAACCTGTAAAGTTAACATACCATAAACTATTTTTATGTAGCTTAGTAAACATGTGTAAAACTTCCCCATCAGTTGTTTCACATTGTTTATTTATAAAGCCTTCCTACTGTAGTTCAGCCACACCTAGTCATGAAGGTAATCTAGTGACTGCAGGACAGATAAACCAGTCCTCATTATACTGTTCTCACTCATGCATGAAACAAGCAGCTTTTATTCCGAGCAGATGAAAGACAGCATTAATTCAACACTGATGGATAGTGAGAGTACCAGCCCTAGAAAGGAAAGAGATAAGTATGTTTTACTGTTACATTGACAGAATGTATTTTATTAAGTGATTTTTTATAGCTATGGATAAGTAATATAATTAAATATTTGCATAGTAATATCATAGTGAGTTCATTATTTATTCAGTAATTGTAAGTAATTTTTGAAATATAGTAAACAAAATAAATTAAAATATTTTTACAACCTTTTTTTTTTTTTTAGCTGAAGTGATGTATAGTGGGGCAGAGGTATGGAGTGGTGTAGTAGAGGGTGCTACTTTGTAGAATTCATATTATCTAAATTTATATCTCTATATATTTACTCTCAAGAGTACTAAAAAGATTAAGGTGGGGGGTAATCAATTACCCACGATCATTGATTGTGGAAAATTGCTTCGCTGAGGGCTATCATATTAGCCTTGATAAGTTGGCACCACCGGCTTTTCTGAGTTGAGGCGGTGAAAATACACAGATTTCATTGAACCTGTGATTTTTTCATAAAAAAGTTTTGCTTTTTTAACGGAATATATAACTAAATACGGTACTTATGTAATATCTGGGCTCCCGTTTTTCTTATGAGACCGCGTCCCCTCGTATGATTTTATCATAAAAATCAGACATTTGCCAAAATTGGATCAAAATCTTGTCTCATTACATTCCGAGCATTGTCTTCAGTACTGAACTTATTCTTTCAGATTAGGCTGTACCAATGACCTATACAGTGGCATTATTACTTATTTTTTCCTACTAATGATTCCTCTCCCTATGCAACTAAACATCTGATGTAACGTATGAGAGAAGTTTCAGCACCAGGATATCACAAGCTGTTTAGTAAAGGATTATAATGTAAAATCTGTTTTAAGGTGTGTACACACGGCAGATACTGCCGTGAGATGCCAGTCCCAATGCGATCAGATCGCATCGGGACTCGCATCTCATGGCATGACAGAAGGGCACAATTTACACTATATAGAGTAGATCTGCACTATATAGTGCAATACAAAAAAAAAAAGAAAAAGAAGTGGATCCCCACAGCGCTATTCACAGGATCTTTCTTATTGTTTTTCTTATTCGACCATTAATATCCAGGGTATTCAGGCCACAGGAAAAAGAAGAGAGAGTCTCTTGGTTACCATCAACATGAGATAAATATGTTCTTAAATGGTCTTAAATGATGCCTTATAAAAGAAACCTTGATGTGTACTTCTCCTAGCCAGTCTAGGTGAGTTGCAGTGGTGTTTGACCATTTAAGAACATATTTATCTCATGTTGATGGTAACCAAGAGACTCTCTCTTCTTTTTCCTGTGGCCTGAATACCCTGGATATTAATGGTCGAATAAGAAAAACAATAAGAAAAATCCTGTGAATAGCGCTGTGGGGATAAACTTCTTTTTTTGTATTGCATGTGTTTTTTGGGTTTGGTAGCCCTGTTTTGTGTGATTCCCTAGCGGCCATTCCGTGTGAGCGCAGGTTGTTGCCAATCCTCTTTTGTGTGATTCCTGCACTATATAGTGTTGCCTGCCCTCTCTATCTGGCTGCCGATATGCACTCACACAGCAGTGCGCATCGGCAGCGCATCGGGCTCGGAAGCCCTAAAAAAGCATGCGATTTGCATGCGATTTGGCTTCCGATGTTCCCTATATCGGGAACATCGGAAGCCAAATCTAACTGTGTGTACACACTATAAGTCAAATGTATAGCAGACTTTAATCAATAAGAAGGAGCAGAGAATCAGTTTACTCATGCTGTCTTCCCACAAAATGAAAAATATTGAAATATGTTTCTCTCTAAAATGTTTTACATTAAAATACGTTTTTAAATATAAATTCAAATGTATAATTTAAAAATGTATTCCCAGTATGTGGGTGTAATTGGACACATGATAGGCAGTGTGCACCTCCTATTGGTCCACCACTCCTATTTCTATATCGCTAGAGCAGGCATCGGAGACTAAGTGGCCCATTTATCATTTAATATTTGTGTCTAATTCCCCGAAAATACCCGTTTTCAGGGCTTAGCCGCAAATATTAAGTATCCCCCAAATATTGATGCCTACTATGATCCCTCCTGCCCCACCGGCAGCTGCATCCGCCACAGATTTATCAGTTTTAGGCAGCATCTCATCAGGTCCCGGAGCTACTGCAATTCTGAAATGGCGCTAGTCCATTGTAGACTACAGACTGCACTGCTGGCCAGGCAATGTGGTTGGCGGGGGTTCATGCACAGACCCCCGGCACCCAACTGAATGCATCGCAGAGACAGGCTCCTTTAGGAGCTCTGTCCCTCCATATACAGGAAGGCAAATACAGGCATTTAGATCACATATTACAATGTGATCCTGGATGGTTATATTCTGCTCAGATTGCATTGTATATGTGATCCTTTATAAATGGGCAACTAAGGGCCTTGAGAAAGCTGTTTCAGCAAAATGACATTGACTTCTGTCAGACAGGGTTTAGAATGTTTGAAGATTGTAGTGCTATGCTAAGAAACAGAGTCCGCACATGAGCTGATGTATTGAGAAAGTCGGCATAACTTTCGGTCGACAGGGTTTTTTTCACAGTTTTTTGACCCGACATGCGCCGACAGGTGATATTTCATGCCCTACCATCCACTAGGGCATGGTGGGAGAATAAAATAGTGTGCCGAGTGCAGCGAGACACCGTGCCTGAAGCATTGCGAGCGAAGCCAGCAATGCGAGGGGCTGCGGTTGACTTCCAACTGTGTCCATGTCGACTGTTTCGACATTCAGGTAAAAAAACAGTGAAAAACCTCCTGTCGCCTAAAAGTCATGTTGACTTTTTCACCTGTCTGCATTCTATATGTCGGTATTTTGACCTTATCGGGATTTTAAATGTTGGTATTTTGACCATGTCGGGATTTTGACATTTTCGGGATTTTAAATGTCGGTTTTTTGACCATGTCGGGATTTTGACCGTCGGTCAATAGCTGTCGATATTTTGACCGTCGGGATTTTGACAGTCGATATTTCATACTGAATTCATTAACAGCTCCTAATTAATGCAGTTGATCAAAGTGTCTTATTAATAGGGAATAAATCAACTACAGGACAGCTGCAAATATTGCAATAAGCTTCCATTTAGTTGGAACCCAGGCACGGACATATTGATACAATTTTATATACAGTATAACTGGAATATGGAACTTAGAATTAATGTGGCAAGTGTCTTATGGAGAAGGAATATACAGAGCTGTGAACATTGTATCAGTTCTGTATAGCTGCGGTACCCAGCCATCTTACCCAGCGCTGAGGGCTAGGGATTTTCAACGAGCATGGCCCCGCATCGATAGCCCCCCGGGAACCGGAGATATACCACCAGGCAAACCTGGAACGTCTTCCCCATAGGATAACATGGGACCTGCTAATTCCGACCCCCACCTGGTTCCAATGGCTGCCAGTTCCCCCTCCAACATCACAGAAGCTCGAGGTTGATCTCATTCGAACCCAAATCGCCTTCAATCTGATACCAGGCTGGTCCATATGGGTTCATTGGTACTAGAGATATTGCGGGTAAACCAATTTTTTATTTCTGAAATTTAATTTCATGGCTGTTCATGTTTGAGGACAGATTTCTCTGGAACCAAACGGACCAGTTTCATGTAAATGGGTCAGGTGGTTTCAAAGATATAGCTGGTTGTTTAAAGGGGGTGATGGTTTTCTCTCCCCCTCACACCAGAGAATGCAGGGACTAGGCTGCTGTAAAAGGGGTCAGCCCGGGACTGTCCCTGCATGATCCTGGGACCATATTCCTGGGTAAATCCCTGCATTTTCTGGTGTGAAAGGGGTATTATTTCAAATAGCTGGGACCTGCAGTGCTCTGAATATGGCCAGGCAGCCCACTGCTCTCTGCCCGGCTTTCAATGGCTGTCATTTCTGCCCGGCGGCGGCTGTCCCCCAGTTACCGCGAGCATGTATTCCAATGAGTATGTAATCCCACATGGCAATGAACATGAAACCCCTGGCAATGACCATTGAACCCGTGGCAATGTGCATGTAGGTAAGCAGCACTTACTATATGTAGCATTATTTGTAATAGGCATTATGGTGTTTGCCATAATTATGGTGTGTGGGTGAACATGTAATGGGCATTATGGTGTACATTTTTAATGCGCGCCTTGGCATGCAATGCCCCTGTTTATGAAGCATATTGTACATTATTGCTCAATCTGTTTGGTATAGTGTGTATTTTGTCTCATTCCATGTGGTAAAATGTGAATTTTGACTGAATCCGTGTGCCATAGTGTGAACTTTGACTCATTCCATGGGGCATAATGTGTAAGAGGCAAGTACAGTGTAAGGGGGTTACTATTGTGTTGCATGATTTGTATAAGGGGTATATGGTGTGGTAAACTTAGGTGACCCCATAAAAGGTGATGAAGTGTTAAAATGTCTACCAAGTTTCAGATTTGAGTATTTTTTTCATGACTGGAGTGCCGCCTCACCCCACAAGTATCTTAGGACATTGGCATCCTCCCTCTAAAGGTGCACCCGCCAATATATCTCCCTGCATTTTTCCTATGCCAGCCCCCTGCCTTTTCCAGGCATATATAATTAGTTGAAAGCATTTACACACCCATGAGCAGACCACCCAAACATAACACTGGTCACGCCTCCCACATTATTAGGTGCTGGCCACAACCCCTATTATTGTGCATAAAATTTTCAGCTACAAACCCATTTAGACCTTAATCTGGCACTGGTTATATTATGCATCTCCTTCAGTGGTGTAACTACAATATGTGTGCCTCCCCCACCACTAAAATCCACTAAAGTTGTGCATCACATTCACCTCCACCCCCCACCCCCCGCCCTCACCCCCTCACCACTGCATCTGCCGCCAGACCAGCAGATCCTCCTGTTTGCGGTCCCGGCGCTTATCCTGGTACATTTAAAATATCACTTACAAAATGGGTGCTGCCTTACAGCAGACAGTTATTTAGGATTCAAGAGGAGGCCGTCACCACCTCTAGCATCCTTAATAACCGTCTTAGGGGGGTTGCCATTTTCTAAGGGGTATTTATAATGGAAATAGGAGGATCTCAGATAGGAAGCTCTGCTGGTCGTGGCGGGCCGGCAGCAACAGACTCAGCGGTGGTCACCCCATTAGCTGCAATAGCTTCCGCAAACCCATGGCACCTCCAAGCCACCAAGTTATAGTTATGCCACTGATCTCCTGATATAATCTGTGCTGCTGGGGGACCCTGCAACTGCCACTATAGTGTGTGGATCTGTGCTATCTCCATTAATAGTATCTCAGTGTGTGGGTTTGTGCTATCTCCATTCCCCTCCTCACATCATGTCAGTGTCCCTGTCATGTGCAGCCCTGTCATCACTGACATATCATATATGTCCTGATATAGGCTGCTGCCTCACCCCTAGAATGTAATTGGTATGTGTACCAAGTTTGGTGTAAATTGCTCCAGTCATTCCAGAGTTATGCTGTCTGCTGAAATACTTTGTGTTGTTGCCTCACCCAGGGGTGCCTCACAGAGTTTGTTCCCAGATTGTAAATCATATATGTACCAAGTTTGGTGTAAATTGCTCCAGCCAGGGCCGGCGCCACCACTAGGCAGCCTAAGGGGGGGTACACACCAGAACGATTAGGGCTCAATTCCATCAATCTGGATCCAATTCCGACCGATTGGATGCAGATTGTATGTAGATTGGGCATGTTTAGGTTCAATTCCGATCCGATTCCAATCCGATCGTTTGGTCGTTTTACAGATCCTACCTGCTGCAGGTAGGATCTGTAAAAGATCCATTCAACTGGATACAGACTCAGATCAGATTGGGATCAGATTGGATGCAGATCGTTAGCAGATTGTTAGCAGATTGTGTGCTCCAACAGATCTGCTAAAGATCTACTAACAATCAGGATCGTTCTGGTGTGTACCTGGCCTTAGGCATTTGCCTAGGGCGCCGGCCACTGGAGGGCAGCATCCGCAACTTCCCCTATGTGGACCCGTTCCCCTTCCCACCCCTGGCATTCTGCATCCCCCGTCACCCCCCACCCCTGACAACCCCCCCCCCCGTTGAAGGACGCAGCGGCATCCCGGCACCCCCCCTGTGTGGAGCGGCTGGCCTGCTGCCACATTACTTAGACCCCCCCTCCCCCCCCTGTGTGGAGCAACCAACTGGGACCCGGTGCCGGCAACCCCGCCCCGCCTCCCCCCGTGTGAAGCGGCTGGTCTGCCGCTGCGATGCCCGGAACCTCACCACAACCCCCAGGGGAGCGGGGGAGCAGGTGAGGGAGCCGTCACCCCCCCTGTGTGGAGCAACCAACCGGGACCCGGTGCCGGCAACCCGCCCCCCGTGTGAAGCGGCTGGTCTGCCGCTGCGATGCCCGGAACCCCACCACAACCCCCAGGGGAGCGGGGGAGCAGGTGAGGGAGCCGGCACCCCCCCCCCCCCCGTGTGGAGCGGCTGGTCTGCCGCAATAACAGGACCCCCAGGGAGCAGGTGAGCGCCGGAGCACCCCCACCCGCCTTGGGCGCTCCGGTGTATGGCACTGGCCCTGGCTCCAGCCATTCCGGTGTAATGATGTCTCCTGATTTACGCTGTGCTGATGTCCGACCCATAGGGGTGCTAGGGGTGTGTTACCCCCACAGTGCTTGTTCCCAGATTGTAAGTCATGCTGTATGTATACCAAGTTTGTGCTGGGACATAAATATGAGCTACAGCAAAAATTTAGATTTTTTATTAAAAATTAACAGTAATTAATTTTTTTTGTTGCCTCGCCCGTGTTTTAATGCGCTCTAATGTAAGATTTCACGATCTTGTCTTGTAAACTATGGATTTGTATAGAGACACAGACAGAAGGACAAATTTTCACTTTTATATAGTAGATCTACAAACACATCACCAGCAGCAATTCTGTGTATGTAAAGTCCCAGTACCCTTAACAGGAAAAAAATAGAAAATATTGTCATTAATACCATATATGGGACAATCACTCATATAATATGGCTAAATATGAAGGGGTAAATTTACTAGTTCAATTGAAGACGAGGTGATGCCCATAGCAACCAATCAGATTCTACTTCTTATTTATTTAGCAGCTTTTAGAAGATACTAGATAGAATCTAATTAGTTGCTATGGAAAACATCCCATATTTAATAGAACTCCCATTTTTCCCTCTTTCTTTTTTTTTGCATCTTAATATGTATTTAATGCTGCTTTCCTTATATATTCTGGGTACATTCAGAGCTGCTAGTGTTTGTTAATACAGCAGCGTGCTTTGCTGATAATAATATAGCATTTCTTAATATCTGCTGTAGATTGCAATATACCTTAACTCCTTTTGCTAAGATGTTACAATTCTGATACAATAATCCCAGCCTGAGTGAAAACAATATTCTGTTTCAATGTCAGTCTCTATCGCTCTGTTCTGAGTGTAATGCTGCCCATACATATGTGCCTTCAGATGTGATGGGACATCGCAATGCGATGTCCCATTGCATCTGATCGTGGTGCCCAGTGCAGCACCAGATGTCGCATGCCATCCTGCGATGGACATCGGGTGCTGGAGGGGTGGTGTATTGGCTGTGTAGGCGGGACCGGAGCTGGGAACCTGCAGTTGACTTTGAAACACGGACGGCCCTCTGATTGGCTGAGGCCGCTGAGAGAGCCTCACATTCAGGCGGCCGCTGATTGAGAGAACGCTCTCTCATCTGCTGCTGCATCCCGCCGCCTGAAAGCTCTACGCTACACAACCGCCTTGCCTCCCCTGCTGCTGCTGAGTCCCTCTGATCCCCAGCATTAAGGTACCGGCTCCCCGCCAGCGCTCCGGTACCCCGCTCCCCAAACCCACCGCTGATTGCATTCGAGCAATCGCATGTGGTTAAAAACCACATGCGATTGCTCATGCAATTCGATACATATTATGTGCAGCTCATCATATCTATCGATGCGACATTCGACGGCGTGCCTGCGCATCACGTCGAATGTCAGCTTAAAAATGCATGCAATCATTCGATTTATGGGCCAGATGCGTCCGAAATCGAATGATTGCATTCGATCTAACATATGTATGGGCAGCATTACACTGCCACAATGTGCTATAGTCCATTATATTTCTGTATAGATTCTATCTGACTGCCACATATACATTATAATCAGATTGTCAGGATCACATAACAGCCCATAATAGCCTACGGATGTTTCACCCATAAGGCATCACATAGTGGGTGGCACCTCATGAGAGCCTCGTATGAATTTAATTCTACATAATGTTATGAGAGGCATCTGGGAGAGTTGACAGTAAGAGAGACCACAGTGAGAAATGTATACTGGTGCAGGATACCCTTTGTTATAACCATGTACCATTTTAGTTTCCTTTCTTTGTACCATCTCTAATCTCTTATATATTTGGCTACATGTGTCAATCATGTGTCAGAGAGACACATAGGTTGTGCTGATAGGCTATTAGCCCTGATCGGAGTTTGAAGGGGCGTGGCCTAGCTGTTCATGGAGTAGGAGTCCTGCCTACAGACTCCTGCCTATTATACTACACAGGTGGCATCAAATTAAAATCCCCCTGGGTGGCTGAAGACTTCTTGAGTGCCCCGATCACTGTGTGGGCTCCATTTGACCTGCCTCCTGGTCTCATACCTCCTGCTCCTGCCCTGGGTCTCCTTCATGTGTCTAACGGCCATATTGGAGGGGACTGCCCAGCGCTGCTGCTTCCACACTCCCAAACGCACAGACTTCCACTCAGCCGCATGGATAGCGGCTGACTGCCCGCCTGCCCCCTGACTCCCACCCGGTGCTAATGTACCTCTGTTTGGTCCCTGCTCCCAGCCTGGCCCTGCTGCCTCTACCCTGCTGTCTTGCAGGAATGCGGCCGCAGTTCGCACCAGGTAGGAGGTGAAGCGGCTGACTGCCGCCTGCCCCCTGACTCCCACCCGGTGCTAATGTACTTCTGTTCCCAGCCTGGGTCCCCGATGTGCGTCCGGTGGCCATATTGGAGCAGCCAACCTGGCCCTGCTGTCTTGCGGCATGCGGCCGCAGGTCACACCAGACAGGAGGCGAAGCTACCAGGGCCAGGGAGCGGTCAATCAGGCTCGGTTCTCTCCCCCACCGCAGGTCTAAATCTGGACATGCCGCCAGACAGCAGGGTAAAGGCAGCAGTGCCAGGATGCCTGCTCCATTATGGCCGCCAGACGCACGTCGGAGACCCAGGAGCAGGGGCCAGAACAGAGGTACCTTAGCACCAGGTGGGATGAGGTATCGTCGGGGTTAGCTGGCGGGCAGCCAACCGCTATCTACTCAGCAGATGCGAAGTGGAAGTCTGTGTGTGTGGGGGAGCGCAGGCAGCAGTGCTGGGCAATCCCCTCCAATATGGCCGCCAGACACACGATGGAAACAGACAGGGACCAGGAGACAGGTCAAAGGGAGCCCACACAGTGATCGTGGCACACAGGAAGTCTTCAGCCAACCAGGGGTACACCCTTACCCACCAGACACCCTCCCTCACCTGTGCCAACCCCGCACCTGCAACACCCTAATGCACTCCCTGCAACCGGACCTCCTCAACCTGTACACCTACACACAGCCGCGCCAACACCACACTTGCCCATCCCCCACTCACAGTACCCATGCATCCATCCCTCCTCAACCCATAACCACATCTGCTCCAACAGCCACCTGACTGCCCGTCACTGAAATGGTGCACCACCACACCAATCCACACGAGCCACCCCCGCAACTGCAAATCCACCTACAGTAACCCCACACCCGCCACTTCCCCACCCACACCACCCCAAGCACCTTCCCCCACCCATGGCACTCTTGCACCCCCATCCTCACCCACCGCACCTTCAACACCACGCACCCACCCCTCCAGCACTCCCACATCCACCTGCATAAACACCGCACCTGCCCCTCTCCATCCCGCAGTATACCCCCCACCCCTACAAAAATCAGTTCACAGGTTAAGGGACGGAGTCCCTTACGATGGTGTGAAGAGCGCCCGTAGGGCGCGATGAATCACCTAGTTATTATTATTATCCTATAACTTTGAAAAAATAACATTGAAAAATGTGAAAAGGTTACTGGAATTAAAATGTAAGAACATCAGATAAGCCCCTGTGTGAAATCTATCATGGGTAAGTATCCACTTCGGTGAATCGGTTTCTCTGTTCTTAGGACAGGTGTTCAGTACTTCACATGAAGACAATTCTTTATCAATAGCAAACAATTTATTATTTACAGATACGAGTATAATGTGTTTCAATATCGTCCGTTCAATAGTTACAATATAAATAACAACAAGAAATAACAATTTTTATTACACTGGAACAGCGGATGTTGATCCTTCACTGTAATCCTCCACTCCTGCGCTTCTTTACTCTACACATAAATATATGACTAACCCTACCTTCTTGCTACAATGCAAACAAGTTTAATGCAATTTCACTTACCATTTACATATACTAAATGCAATATCCAATATTCATATAGCCATTACAGTAAATATTAGAGATCTCTTTTCTATCGGGTACCAGCATGTATTATTGCGCAATAATTATTAAACATTACCCTAGTTTTGTTGTGTCTTTTGTGTAACTGCAGTTACTGTACTTTTCCTTTAAGCGCTTATTAAGAGGAGTATGTCTTTTTATCCTGCAGATGTTAGAGTCTCACGATGAGAATATTTTACCACAGCGTATTTGTAATCCAATAGTGTAAACTCGGAGATTATCAGGCAATGTCTGCAAATAGCAATAATGTATCCATTCAAGTAACTCCTTCTATGTGAATGCTGTCACTGCTGAATATTTCCTTATATCAGTAATGTAGGTGACTGAACTGCATTACTCTATGTTCGCTGCACGGACAGCTCAGTTCCTTAGTAGAATGCCCACGAAACATACAATAATGTTTCCAATATTTAGAGCTCTCCTGGCTGTGCTATATGTCGCTCTGTCTTTAATAAATCTTTCTTTCAACACTTGCCTGCGTATCAGTCTCACCATATACTGCAGTGAAAGTAGACAATTTTCTGAAGCGACTCTGCTCCCTTAGTACTGGACGTTGCTGGAGCAGGTTGCTACGGTGACAGTTACTGTTGTCGGGCACTAGCTGACCGGTATGTGTAGCTACTAGCTAGCGGTGAAACTTTTTAGGTATATGATCTGTTTACTCAAATGCAGGATCCTCAATGTAAATTAGTCTGGACGTTTTATGAGGTAATCCTCACTTTAGCTGGATCATAGTTTAACTCTCTGCCTGAAGTCTTTGCTGTGCTGTATAAATACTGTCCTGTATACTAATGTCCTGTTCCTCAGCTAAGGCTGTGTGATGTTTCAGCAGTATAGCACTAGGTATATCACGCATAGGAAACTGTGCTGGCTCCCTGAATATCAATTCCTGCAGCTTGATACTATTAGATAGTTAGCCATTCCCCTCCTTTGCTATATATATGGGTGTCAGGGCGGGACTCACCACACCTCTCTTATGACTGCGGATTAGTATTCTCCTTTAACTCTGTCCGGGACTGCCCTCCGGATGCTGCGTCACTGCTGATTCTCCACCTCAGAGACCGCCTGTCAGCACCGCTATCCGCCCTGCCTGCTGCTGCTGTTGCCTTTTACAAATCTCCTCAGGGATTCTCCATCTTCCCCTCACAGACTGCACAGCACAACTCTTCCTCACTCTCAACTGTCTCCCCTGACCCTGGTCATGTGACCAACTCCTGACCTCTTCAACAGTTGCAGAGACTGCTGGGAATTGTTCATTTCTCAAACAATGTCTCCTGTGGGGATAGCATATGTTTATAGCACAATATATCTTATATTAATAATAACTAGTATGGCATCGTATGCCTATAAATCACTACATGCACATATATATGAATTTATCACATTTTTCCCTGGTAAAACATTGCATGTCCTCAGGCAATGGACTTTATACATTTTTGAACATCAATATACTACATATATATATTTCAAACATTGCAAATCATTACATGCTTTTTAAGTCAAGAAAGTTTACATTTTTATCATAAATCATTCTTTACTTTAAACATATATGTTCAATCTCTGAATCGGAGGGGTTTTACCCCTCTGGTACTTCTAATGAGTCTGCTGGACATCTCCTCTACACCATCTTTGTGGAGGAATGGGCCAGGTTCCTCGGCCTCTCTTCTTTTCTCTGCGAGGAGTATTTCCCTAAGGCGCTGAAGATATACTGGGTCTTGCATAGGATGGTAGGGAACTTGTGGTATTGCGTCTTCTTCTGTACAGTCCTGGCATGGCTCAAGTTGGTTTCTGTGTACCATCTTAAGAACTTGGTGGTCATCTCCATCTCTTCTTATTCCATACACCCCAGTGTCTGTAGCCGAAAGGTGAACAATTACGTAGGGTTCAGATTCCCAGAAGGGATCTAAGTCGTTACTCCGTTGGTCATCCAGCTTCCAAACAAGGTCTCCCACTCGGAATGATGTGGCATTCACGTTCTGGCCATAACTTGTCCCTTGTGGGTGGTGGGCTGTCTCCATCCTTTCTTCCACTACTTTCTCGGCCAGTTCATGCCAATGCTCGTGTTCGTTCAACCCATCGGTCTGAATCACTTCTGTCCCCTCGGGGAGGGTGTCAAGCTCCTGATCCGCTGCGCTGTTTCCCCTACCAAAAGGTTGCCTGTGGAAGAATGGCGGTGGACTTCTGCACTGGATGGGTCTCTGCGGAGGGAACACTTCTTCCACTCTCTCCCCTTCACTTGCTTGGTCTGTACTTATGCCTTCTCCACCAGATTCGGCAGCATCCTCTACTTTTGGCTGGTAAGACCATCTGCGGAACTGACGTCTGTTGGGAGCAAACCGGCTTCCTTTAACTGGTACACCACCAGGGCCCGTCACATTGGCTGCCTCAGCACCCTTCTCTCCTTCTACCACATCAAATTCAACCGTCTCGCATTCTCCAACACTGCGCAGAAATTTCTGGGGGTTGTTTCTCTTTATGGCCGTCTCATGGACAAAGACATCATCTTTTGTGTCATTCCTGTTGATGAAGCCATACCTCTTCCGGACATTAAACCACTTGACCGTTCCTTGTACTTGCGTAGCCAGCACCCTCTTCCCTGCCTGGCTTCTCCGGTCATAGACTGTGTATTGCATGACTCGTCTCACAGTCTGAGCTCGGTTGAACAGTTCTGGTGTCAGTGTCGAGATTAGTTCTTCCGGGCAATTTCTTAGGACATTCATTCCAACAATTATGGGCGGTAACCATTGGTCCTTAACGGCCGTAATTAAACATCCTTGATTGATGAGATGAGCTTGCCCTATCTTGATCTCAGCTTCAAAGTATCCGCCACATTCGATACGTTGTCCATTGCTGGCTAACAAATTCAACCCGGCCGGTGGTGTGGCTATGACACTTTCTTTCCTCCAATGCTTAATGAACTCATCCCATCGAATCGTAGTCACTTGTGACCCGGTATCCAACAATGCTGGTATGCTGACTCCATTCACCTTGATTTCAATGGTAGGGCAACACCCAATGAGTTTTGGTATCCATTCTTGCGATGTGGGACCTTCTACTAAAGATACTCCCAACGGTTGGTCCCGGACCTCGGGAGTTCTGTTTAAATGTTCCGTACTGCGGCAATTTTTCTCAATATGCCCGCTCCTTTGGCAATGCCTGCAGATGGGTCTTCCTTGTTCATCGAATTTATCTGTAGGAAGTCGGCGGGAGCTCCATGAAGCGTTTCTCCCATCATTTCCGTAATGGGTTTCTCTCTCCATCTGCCAGGGTCTCTGTAAGGTCTGCGTCTCTTTTAAGGTTCTCAATTCTCGACAAAGATCAGTCATTCCTTGTGTCAATTCAGCAATTTGCCCTTTCATTTCTTCGATGGGGTCTTTAAAGGCAGCAGATTGAACTTGCTGAAAAACGGTTTCAACAGGGGTGATTACGGTTCCTTTTATGGGTTTATCGCCTAAAACCTTTACTATCAACTCCTTGAAGTCTGAAAAGCTGATAGGTGATTCTTGTCGATGTAGCATCTTTAGCTGCCCTTTGGTATTTGCATCGTAGATTCCGTCGAGAAATTGATTTGTTAAAGTTTCATCTTCATTCAGTTCCCTTGGGGCACACAACTTAATATCTTGCAATGCCTCCTGCAATTCTACAGCATATTCTCGTAGCGATTCATGCGGTTGCTGCTTCCGGGAATAGAACTGCGTTTTGAGTTCTGATAAAGTCTTAGCATCGAACACTTTTGCTAACTTGTCCAATATATCCGCTGCCGATTTCTTTTGGCTTTCCGGCCACGACTTCACTTCCCTTTTCGCAAATCCTCTCAGTTGAGCCAACAGTATCTCTATTTGTTGATTTTCATCTAATCTATATACCTGGAACATGGTTTCAATTTGTTCCCTAAAGTCGCGGAACGCATTGGTTTCAGTCATTCCACTATCTCCGGTATAAGTGGGAAGCCATGGCGCCCCCAAGTAATAGGGCATAGTTATCACTGCCGGTTTAAGTGCCATTGAACTTATTCTATCCGTTGCATTTCCTTGGTCCTCGTTGCCAAGCATCTCTTCTTGACTATTGTCTTGAGACATTTTGAGTGACGCAGGGTTGGGTTTTCTCCGCTTTTGATGTACGTATCCTGTTCGTCAGACGCCAAGTGTGAAATCTATCATGGGTAAGTATCCACTTCGGTGAATCGGTTTCTCTGTTCTTAGGACAGGTGTTCAGTACTTCACATGAAGACAATTCTTTATCAATAGCAAACAATTTATTATTTACAGATACGAGTATAATGTGTTTCAATATCGTCCGTTCAATAGTTACAATATAAATAACAACAAGAAATAACAATTTTTATTACACTGGAACAGCGGATGTTGATCCTTCACTGTAATCCTCCACTCCTGCGCTTCTTTACTCTACACATAAATATATGACTAACCCTACCTTCTTGCTACAATGCAAACAAGTTTAATGCAATTTCACTTACCATTTACATATACTAAATGCAATATCCAATATTCATATAGCCATTACAGTAAATATTAGAGATCTCTTTTCTATCGGGTACCAGCATGTATTATTGCGCAATAATTATTAAACATTACCCTAGTTTTGTTGTGTCTTTTGTGTAACTGCAGTTACTGTACTTTTCCTTTAAGCGCTTATTAAGAGGAGTATGTCTTTTTATCCTGCAGATGTTAGAGTCTCACGATGAGAATATTTTACCACAGCGTATTTGTAATCCAATAGTGTAAACTCGGAGATTATCAGGCAATGTCTGCAAATAGCAATAATGTATCCATTCAAGTAACTCCTTCTATGTGAATGCTGTCACTGCTGAATATTTCCTTATATCAGTAATGTAGGTGACTGAACTGCATTACTCTATGTTCGCTGCACGGACAGCTCAGTTCCTTAGTAGAATGCCCACGAAACATACAATAATGTTTCCAATATTTAGAGCTCTCCTGGCTGTGCTATATGTCGCTCTGTCTTTAATAAATCTTTCTTTCAACACTTGCCTGCGTATCAGTCTCACCATATACTGCAGTGAAAGTAGACAATTTTCTGAAGCGACTCTGCTCCCTTAGTACTGGACGTTGCTGGAGCAGGTTGCTACGGTGACAGTTACTGTTGTCGGGCACTAGCTGACCGGTATGTGTAGCTACTAGCTAGCGGTGAAACTTTTTAGGTATATGATCTGTTTACTCAAATGCAGGATCCTCAATGTAAATTAGTCTGGACGTTTTATGAGGTAATCCTCACTTTAGCTGGATCATAGTTTAACTCTCTGCCTGAAGTCTTTGCTGTGCTGTATAAATACTGTCCTGTATACTAATGTCCTGTTCCTCAGCTAAGGCTGTGTGATGTTTCAGCAGTATAGCACTAGGTATATCACGCATAGGAAACTGTGCTGGCTCCCTGAATATCAATTCCTGCAGCTTGATACTATTAGATAGTTAGCCATTCCCCTCCTTTGCTATATATATGGGTGTCAGGGCGGGACTCACCACACCTCTCTTATGACTGCGGATTAGTATTCTCCTTTAACTCTGTCCGGGACTGCCCTCCGGATGCTGCGTCACTGCTGATTCTCCACCTCAGAGACCGCCTGTCAGCACCGCTATCCGCCCTGCCTGCTGCTGCTGTTGCCTTTTACAAATCTCCTCAGGGATTCTCCATCTTCCCCTCACAGACTGCACAGCACAACTCTTCCTCACTCTCAACTGTCTCCCCTGACCCTGGTCATGTGACCAACTCCTGACCTCTTCAACAGTTGCAGAGACTGCTGGGAATTGTTCATTTCTCAAACAATGTCTCCTGTGGGGATAGCATATGTTTATAGCACAATATATCTTATATTAATAATAACTAGTATGGCATCGTATGCCTATAAATCACTACATGCACATATATATGAATTTATCACACCTGCTTACATAGTTAATGTAAACCTATTACTAATATAGGTGTTGGGGACCTCTAGGTCTCCCTCCTGCACACTCCCTACAGCACAACAGGACTGTAGCCTGAGGCATTACAGAAACACAGGAGTGGCATAAGGTGGTAGACACTGGCAAGACTTGAGGATGGGGAAACAAAGAGGACCATGAGGCAGAAGAGACATTGGGAAGCATGAGGATAGAGATACATAAGGTAGGCCTGTGGTTGTTAAGAACATTTAAAGATGTACAGAGGTTATAGAGGACTATATGGTCTAGTATAGATAGCTAGCATAACACCATATAGGGAATGTACAACAATTCTCCTCAGTTAGGGGCCTATTCAGACCCGCTCGTATAGGGCTGAATTCATCCTCATCCCTGATGGTCGGGGTTTGTGCATACGCATGCGCGAATATGCGTACGTGCAAATCCCGTGAGCGAATGGCTTTGGCGAGTTTCACAGTCGCTGGGCCATTCTCTTCAGGAGGGGCAGGAAAGGGGTGAGCATGGGGCGGAAGCAGGGTAACACCCAGTGTTTTATGGGCATGCATTTACCTGTTCACTAGGCTGCAAATATACACAGCCTAGCGAACAGGTCTGAATCAGGACCATTAGGCCTGTGGCCTCAAGGATGAGAAATCCTTTGATGGCTGCTCACCATTGCATGATTTCTCCTGCCTTCACTAAGAAAAGTCAGTCTAAACTGCCAGCGCCCGCCATCCGCCAAATTCGGGTCTGAATCAGCCTCTTAGTGTCTAAATTGAACACACAGTATAAACTCAATAGTTTGCTTACATTCACAAAGAGCCACATAACATATTCAATTCTTTTGTTATGATAGTATCTTTATTGACTTGTAAAGGTGTTTTTCTATTGCCTTTAGTGAAAATGACTTCTCTGTTATCTGATATGATGGCAATTTGGAGCATATATAAACATAAAATATAAACTAGTTTACTGTATGTTAACAGTATTTACCTTTCCTAAATGTGAATTCATGCAGAACATGCATTCTTTGTGATATAGTAACTACTGTATTCCAAAGACAGTGACATTTATTTTCTAAATTACTTCATCACTGTCTGCAGTTCCCAGCTGTGACCTTAATGGGCCAGTTAAGTGCGCTGGAAACAATAAACTTTGGAATTTGATATATCTAGAGTGCATGCAATGAGGTGAGAGGTACTGTACACAAGGGTGCAACTGGGACTGGGAGATGACTAAGACCAGGTACAAGAGCGTGGGGTTAAACTTGCTGGTGGTCTTCACCAGGGAGCTCCCTGTCCTGGTCTCCTGAAGCCAACTGTATGTGCCTGATGACCTTGACATGCTGGAGTACAGATACTGCAAGTCTTAATCAGGCTGGGAACCGATGGTGGAACCAATGGCGAGGTTCCCCAGCCTGGTAGCCATTGGTGATAACTATCGGTCTGGGAACCAATGGTAAGGTTCTTTGGCCTGGGAGCCCATTGGTGGAAATTTTCGGTCTGGGAGCCAATGGGGAGATCCTTCAGCCTGGGAGCCAATGGTACTGGCTGGCAATTCCCGGATAGAGTGAAGATATATTTCAACAGGACTACTGGAAATTTTAAATAGTAGGAGAGATACTTGCAGCAGGAGAAAAACAGGGTTCATTGCATCACCAAGATACCAGAAGCATAGGAAGCAAGGAGCTAATCCTGGAGCATAGGAAGCAGTTTCTGGAGATGCTCTTCACACATTTGTTCAAGGCACTGTATAGACTTGAGTCACATGACAATTTCTGGAGACTGTGGATAGAAGTTTACAATTCAGCTGGCCCCGGGTGTTATGGCGGTGCTCATGCAGCATGGAATTAAATAATGCTGGGTTAACCAGAGTGACAATGGGGGTGACTCAGAGACATCATGCCAATGTTTGTGGCCACTGATGGTGACGTTAGTGGACCTCCAACGCAGAATATACCAGTGAGCCGGCAAGTGGTGCGTCCATGCACCTTAATTCATGACACACTGGATGTCACGGCCTTCGACTGGAATGCTGTTATCCGAATGGCACAACCTTTTGTCTTCAGTCAACACTAGAACATCTAACCTTGGCCATGCTGGCAGTGGCAGATTATTCCCTGCCGTGTCCTCTCTGTATTATGAACCTCAGATTGTTGCTTAATCTGAGAAGACATCAGCAAACATGATCTTAAACCATAGCCCCCAAAAGCCACACCCCCTTTGCTCGGCTTCAGATCAGGAATTGTGTTTGAGGCAGTGGGGTAGCATGGGTGTATTAAACTATGGTGGCAGTATGTTAGTGTGAGGGTATAGGGTAGCATGTGTGTGTAAGGCTATTGTGGAACTGTGTGTGTTTGAGGCTATGGTGACAATGTGTTTGTGTGTGAGTCTCTGAAAGCAGAATGTGTAAGTGTAACCCACTCTGGATCCCCGCAAATACAAGCTACCTAAAATAGAAGTGCCCACACCCAAATATATATCTGACTACGTAGTCAGTATAAGGGCCTACTTGGGAAAACCCTGTAACTAGTGATAAGGACTAGAATGTATGCCTAGTAAATGTGACAGGAATCATGTTGTGCCATAAACCACTTACAGGAATTCAGATAGATCATGAAGGTTTTTATTTCAGCAATAGCTCATTCTCGTTCACCACAATATGCTACCTCAATCTTAACATAAAATGTAGCTAACACGAATGCTGTATATACTCTATAGGTTATAGCAACAAAGGAAACCCGTCGTCCCTCAGTTGGCCTTTGCATTTACAAGGAGTCAACAGATATTGGACAATATCATAATTGTTTAGCCTTAAAAGGATTTTCATTACAACTGTTAACCTTATTGAGTTATTGTGTACCGCAAGGTTGGCCTTACAGTTTAACATACCCGCCTCTTAACACAGTTACCACTAACTTTATGCACAGATCTATAAACCATCTATAAATCATAACTTAATTCAGGTGTTAATACACTTAAGTAGATCACACACACACAGACACACATATTTATATATATTTTTGTGACAAGGATAACATAGACTGGCTAAAATTCATGCAGCACCTTTATTTCTTCTCCAGCAGTTAGTCAGTTAGGTATAACTGCCCTTAACAGGCCTCTTCCACCGCCGTCCCTGAGCTCCATTCCTGGCATTTGTGCTGGAGGCTCAGTGAAAAGCGTTGATGGCGGCCATCTTCTTCCGGCGACTGCAGGCAACGCCCCGAACTTCCGCTGCAGACACTGCAACAGGGGGAAGCTTTTGCCGGACGCACCCGATGTCACTTCCACTGGAGGTAGGTGGCAGATTTGAATAAAATCTAGTCAGCCTTTCTGACAGGTACCGTTTATAGTGTTCCTGTCCACAGCCTGTGCTTTGTCCAGTCCAGCGTGTTCCTGCTTCCTGCCAGAATCCTTGCCAGCATCTTTGCCAGCATCCTTGCCAGTGTTCCAGCATGTCTGCTGCAGCGTCGTCCCTGACAGTGTCTGCTCTTTACAATCATTCAGATAGGTGAGGGGGCACCCCTCTGTAGGTTTTTCTATCTTTATTGTTGTCATCTTCTGCATTGTTGCGGTTAGCAGCTCAGGAGGGTTTGCCAGACCCTAGGATTAGTGGCAGTCTGTCCCTGTGCAGGTTACAGGGTTTTGTTGTGTATTTCTATTTTTTTCTATGCATTGTTGCATTTCTAGTATTGGGTTTAATATCTTCTCCCAGGAATCATCTTGCATTGTTGCACCCGTGGGTTCTCTCCCCACATATCGGAAGACTGAGTGTGCCCGCATATCCCCAGACCTTGCAGTATTTCTAACTCCTACGAGCAGCCTTGTCCCTCCGAAGATCTGGTGGCACCGGTATGGAGCCGGACCTAATTCCGCCCCACAAACATGGCTGCTATAGGTGAAGCCTTAGCTTACAGGAGGCAAGCAGGACCTTGTAACAACTACAACCGTGTCTACACACTCAGTGCTTCCTAACAACCACAGAGTTGTGAGGAAGTTCAGGACCCACAATTTTGAAGGAAAGGGCATCTGCACTTAAGTAGTGCTTCCCAGGACGATGCTCCACTTCATACCTAAATGTCTGCATGACCAAAAATACAAGCATTTCTTCCTTCCATTTTTAGGGTGCATGGTCTGTAATTACCCCTAATTCTCAGCCCAGCAAACAATATTTAAGCGATTTTACTGCCCATTAATTCGTCAAGCAGAATATTTGTGCTCACTATGAAGAAATTTCCGGCTAAGGTAGAGAATGAGTTTCTAATCCCCATTTACCTCTTGGAAAAGTACTTCCCTTATCCTGTTCCAGGAGCATCTGTTTGCTATATGAACTGCTTCTTGAAATCAGGAGCCTGTAAAACTGGCCATGCCCTAAAGGCATGCCTTAAATCTTCCATGCATCCTCCAATGGCCTAGACCAAAATATTTTGTCTGGGGACTGTTTCTTCAGACACATTGTTAGTGGTGCCGCTGTAGTGACAAAATCACAAATGAATCTGCCACAATAGCCTACTACACCCAAAAAATATCCTATGTTGTTTGTGACCTATATTTTAGTTTAGGCCATATGAGCACTTCTTCTACTTTATAAGGTTGAGACATAACCTGCCCTCTGCCTACTATATAACCCAAATACTTTATCATCACCATTACTATGACACACTTCTCCGGGAAGGCTGTAAAACCCTGTAGAGACTGTAACACTGCCTACTACTTGTCCCTGTGTGTGACCCATTCAGAACTAAAAATAACAATGTCATCTTAATATGCTACGGCATATTCTCTGTGAGGCTGGAGCAACTTATTAATAGCCCTTTGGAAAGTTGCAGGGGCTCCATGAAAACCAAAGGGCAGTACTTTATACTGGAAAAGACCCTGTGGTGTGGAAAAGGCTTTCTTGGACTTGGCAGCCTCGGTGACAGGAATTTGCCAGTATCCTTTTGTTAAGTCAATGAGATAGTGACTTTTTTCTTAATTTCCCACTAACTTGTCAACTCAGGACATAGGGTAGGAGTCAAACTAAGAAACTTAATTTAACCTTCAGAAATTACTACAGAATCTTAAAGCTTCCAAAGGCTTGGGCACTAAGACAATGGGATTATTCCATTCGCTGGTTGACTCCTCTATGACTTCTAGAAATGTTTTACTGCCGCCTATTTTTCCTCAGGTATGTTGTTTGGCTTCTTGTTTATCCCCCGTATGGATGGAGTAATATTTTTTTCTCTCACCAAACCTTATAATAAACTGGTCCCACTGCCTCTGTGACCACATAAGGGCCAAACTTACAGCTTACCTCATGATTTGAAGGGCTGGTTAAACTTCAGTTATGTCATAACTACCTGTACATTTTTGCTGCTGCTGAGCCTTGTTTGTATGCTCTTTCAGAAGTAGCACAATTTACCTTAAAGGGTCATATAATTGTGCAACAAACTAAACATTTTAAATGTTAGGCTCTTAGGGTGTCTGCTGCTCCAACCCTTCTTTTATCAGATCTATAATTCCCCTTGGTTGTCTACAATACAGAAGTTTGAAGGTGTCAAACACCATAGAGGCTTGGGGTACCTCTCAAACTGAAAACATAAGATAATGTACTGTATAAGTAAGTCCAATCACACTTTTCCTGATACACCACCCATTTTTATCATTTGTTTAAGGATACGGTTAAAATGTCCCTCCAGGCTATACACCTATTGATGTTAACACAGAAGTAGTAATACGATTCAAACATAACAGACAACCAAGAACTTTCTTTAATTGTGAGGCAAAAGTGACACCCTGGTCTCTCAGGACCTATTTTGGTATTCCCAACTGGGTCCACAGAACTAGGCAATACTAATAGACTTCATATTACATAGTGGTATGGCCTCTGGGTACCTTGTGGCATAGCCAACCAAAACAGATTTCTTCACTGGTCCTATTAAATCCATCCTAATTCGCTCAAAAGACATGGAGATTACAGGCAGGGGAATCAATCAAAATCAAAACCTGGACTGGATCCATGTATAACTTCTGTTATGTGCTTTAAGCAGGGAATTTATATGGCACTTGTGTATTATCACGGTGGCAGTTACGTAGTTAGCGTAGCATCCCTGTCAGAATCAGTGTAGTCTTCCTGCGGCCAGCGTAGGCAGCGTAGTGTTCCCGCCCATTCGCAGCTAGCTGGAGCTTACATAGTTAGCATAGTCAGTCAGGCGTCCCTCTCAGTTTCAGCGTTGTGTTCCCGCCCATTCGTAGCTAGCTGGAGCTTACATAGTTAGCATAGTCAGTCAGGCGTCCCTCTCAGTTTCAGCGTTGTGTTCCCGCCCATTCGTGGCTAGCCGGAGCTTACGTAGTTAGCGTAGTCAGTCAGCGTTACGCAGTTAGCGTAGTCAGTCAGCGCTTCTTACATTGTGTGGAGACCATTAACCATTTTAACCTGCCTGACATGACAGGTGTGAATGTGTTCCTGAAACACCCCCACTATCCACACCAGCCCAAAGCATGGAGAGTGTAATGAGCCCCGCAAGGGGACGCAGTACGAGTCCTCCCGACCTTTTCATACCCCCACTATCCACGTTGGCGTGGAGCTGATTTTATAAAGTGTGGCGAGCCCGAAGCATGGCGAGCAGACGCGGAATACACCTCAAGTAGTCCGCGTCCCCTCTCGGGGGTTGCTGTGCTCGCCACGCTTCAGGCTCGGTGGTGAGCTGCGCTCGCCACACTTTATAAAATCAGCTCCACGCCAATGAGGATAGTGGGGGTATGAAAAGGTTTGGAGGAAGCAGACCACGTCCTCTCACGGAGCTTGCTACACTCGCCATGGTTCGGGCTGGCGTGGATATTGGGGGTTTGAAATGGAGGCATTTGCCAGTATGTAACATGGAGCACTGGCAAATGTGTCCTTTATTGTGCATAAGACGCACTTGCGCACTGCACACACCCCCCCCCCTTTGTGCAGGAGATGCACACACTACCGAACCCCTAACCCTGTCCATCTCCCTGAAGCAGACACAGGCAGGGTTGCCGTACCCTGCTGCAATAATTACTGAGACGCAGGAGCGTCTGACAGATGGAGAGCCTCTCCACTGGCGCCCGCATGATCCCCTCTCCGCCGGCATCCACCAGCGCAGGGGATCTGGCGGTTACCGGCGCTGTGTGAGAGGCGCTCACTAGGCTTGCCAGGGACAGAGCTGCAGCTCCCGGGGACAGTATGGTGACTAGCTCCTGACAGGGACACTACGCTCACTACGCAGGGCTGCAGTGGAGTCACTACGCTGACTACGCTAGGCAGCCATTTGGCTACGCTTTACCAAAGATCCCATGCGTTCCTATAGATCTTTTGTTAAATGTTCTGATCTTTCCTGCAGCATGTAAGAAGATTTAGCAAAAGATCCATGGCCAGTTTTTGACCGATTATCGGTTGATTTATCGGAAATCGACCAATCAGCAAAACAATCTTCTAGTGTGTGGGCACCTATAGGGTTACATTTTCTGTGGTGTGATGTAATAATAATAATAATAATAATAATTGTATTTATATAGCGCTTTTTCTCCAATAGGACTCAAGGCGCTTAACAGATAGAATGAATGTAATACAGTACAGAAACAAGAAAAGCTTTTCATAAACAATACTTAAGGGACTGAAGGAAACGCTTGAGTAAATAGGAAAGTCTTGAGTCTGTTTTTGAAGTATTCTAGAGTGGGGGTCTCTCGAACTGTGCGGGGAAGTGAGTTCCATAAAGTTGGAGCTGAATGGCTAAAAGCTCGACCCCCAGATGAATTACGGAAGATCCTAGGTACTGCTAAAAGTCCTTCATCTACAGACCGCAGTAATCGGCTGGGACAGTATGGAATCAGAAGCTGCTTCAGGTATCTTGGGCCTTAGTCATGTAGGGCTTTGAAACTCAGTAGATTTATCTTGAAAATGATTCGCCATTTTCTTGGCAGCCAGTGAAGGGAGTAGAGAATGGGAGTAATGTGGCTAGAGCGGGGCTGGTTAGTTAACAGCCTGGCATCTGTGTTTTGTACCAGCTGTAATCGGTGCAGTTCTTTTGCTGGTAGACCAAGGTAAAGGGCATTGCAATAATCCAAACGAGATGATACAAATGCATGTATGACTTTTGGCAGATCTTCAGATGGGATTAAGTGTTTGATTCTGGCTATGTTCCTCAGATGAAAGAATGAGGATTTGATTGTGGCTGATATCTGATGTTTAAATGTCAATCCACCATCGCAACCAACCAGATTCTATATTTTTTTAGGATACAACAGAGATATGATAGATACTGACATGGACAGATGTATCAAGCTTTAAAAAGTGATACAATGGAGAGTGATAAACATAAACATAAAACATAAAAAAATGGACAAATAATACAACCACCACAAACATAGGGCCTGATTCAGATCTGTTCGCTAGGCTGTGTATGTTCACAGCCTAGCAAAAGTAAACGTCTTGCAAATCCCTGATTTTGAAAGCAAGGGGGTGTATACACTTACACATCCCCTCCCATGTGGCCGCATCACTGAAAAATCAATGACCATCTAATGATTTTTTTTCGCATTCGCAAATAAAAGTCAGTCTAGACTGACTTTTATTCCAGACGGAGATTGACGAAAAATGGGGTGGGCGCTGACATTATGCGATGTCAGTTGCCCACCCTGAGCAGGCATCGACATTACTTACATTAAATGCTGGCCATTCCCCTGCCCCAGCCCCCTGCACCCCTGCCCATGTGAACGCCTCAGCAAGTGTGATACCCGCCAAAGGCATTCGCACAGGGGGTTGGCAAATGGGCATATTCACCTGTGCACATGCACAGACCCAGACCATCTGAAACGGGGCCGAATTTGGCCCTGACCTGAATCAGGCCCTAGTGCCCTGTTGGATTTGAGCCCATGTGCCCAGCATTGTGAGGCAGTCATGCTAATCAATGTGCCACCCTGACAACAAACTGACGATCTCTAAGGCCAGTATTCAATGCCTCAGATTCGCCGGTTTTTTTCAGTGAATCTGGCAATTCGCTGGGTTTACGGCGAATTTTCTGTTAGAAAAAACAATTCTCCCTATTCAATGGAGGCAATTCGCCACAAATGAACAGCGAATGTCTGCCGATTCGCCGTAAATTATTCTCCACAATTCACCTGTGATTTTCAATGGGGTTTTTAGTGGAATTCGCCGACAGTGTATTCAATGCTCAAATGGAGAACTGCTTTCTCCATTGATTTTCGCCATGATTCTCCGTTTAGCATTCGTCATCTTTTTTAGGTGAACTGTAATGTGATCTTTTAAATTAAAGCGTTTAAAATTTTTTTTTTGGTGTTAAAAAATCAGAATATTTTTTCTATGAAGGGGCATGCTATTTTTATTCATATACTTGCAGCACATGAATATATTTTTAATATATACCATATATACTCGAGTATAAGCCTACTTTTTCAGAACATTTTTTATGCTGAAAAAGCCCCCCTCGGCTTATACTCAAGTGAGGGTCCCAAGTGAGTCAATACGTTTTCCCAGTTTTTTTGTTGTAAAATTAGGTGCCTCGGCTTATATTCGGGTCGACTTATACTCAAGTATATACGGTATATATATTTTTTTTTTAAACAATATTTTTTTTTTATTTTTTTTTTACACATTCGCCAGCAGGGGGCCGGGAGCCGGAGCCGCTCATTAATATTCATATATTCACTGCACACTGATCCCGATGATCGGGACCAGTGAGTGCAGCGGCTCCGACCCCAGCAGCACCCTGCAGCCCTGGGGGTGAGGTGAGGGGAGGGAGGTGAGGGGACGGGACGGGAGGGGGGAGAGATATGCGGGGGACAAGGACCAGCAGCAGCAGCAGCCCGAATCTTTTGCAGATAGCAGCCACTGCTGCTTTCAGTGAGCAGAGGCGGGGGAGCCGTGCGTACTGTAGTGCTCTCCCGCCCTCCGCCATGCCACATTCGCCCGCCCCCTCCGCCATGGCAATTTCCCCCCCTGCTGCTGAGATTCTCCAGCGGGGGGCTCACTGATGTCGCAGGGAGCCCCCGCACAGCCTCAGAACAGGGACGCAGCAGCAGGCCTTTAGCTCCGGCAGCCACAGCACGGTGATGTCAGCGCTGGGGCTGCCGGAGACGGAGGACTGCTGCTGCGGGCTGTGCGGGGGGGGGACACGGGGATTCGCCACTAGACATATTCGCTTACATTCGACGTCAGGGGCAGCGAGCCCCTGACGCATTGAATAGTGTGGGCTGGGGGAGGCTCACGAATTAAAGAGTAGCGATATTTCCTGGCGAGCGCACAGCGAATCCAAAACAGGATTCGCTACCTTGCGCTCGCCAGAGCATTGAATACCCCTATAAATGTTTTTTTAAAAGTGTGCTGGGTGAAATGGAGTTTTCACACTGATAGCTATTTATGCCCCGTTCAGACCCCTTTCAGACCGCACTTAAAAACCGGTATTTTGCCGATTTTTAACCGTTTTAAAATGGTAATCTGTGCAGGTGCAGTCTGAAAGGTGCAGAGTGATTTTACCGTTTCCAAAAAAAACGGTTTTTGGAAACGTTAAAAAAGCAGGGTCCTACCCGTTTCAGATCGTTTTTTTTTTTGGTCTGAATGGGTCTGAAACGGTATTTTGGACCCCACACTGGTCCCTCCTCCCCTGGTACCTAGGCAGCTCGGTCCAGCATGCCTCGCTGTGGACAGGGGAGCCAGGATCAGATGCTGTAGCAAGGGAGACAAGACCCCGCTCTGGGGGTGATGATACGGGCTGCAGGGGCAGACACTCCTCCAGTCTCCCCAGTGCCACACAGCGCATGGTCCCTTCGGGGAATGTGAAATGAGCGGCTGGGAACTAACGCTGCAGGGACCCCTGGGCAGCGGCGGTGGAGGCTGCTGCGGGTCGTGGCCGCCGCCGCCGGGTCTGTGCGGCCGGAAGATGGGGGGCAGGATGCTGGATCCCCGGGTCGCCTCGTCGGAGCTGTCGTTGGGAGTCATTCTTATTGGGAAGCTTTGTGCAGTCCAGCGAGTCCAGCAGCAGCATCCCCAGCACCGGCAGCGGGGAGAGGGGGAGCGGAGCTGCGGTGGCCATGCCGGGAGCTGCCAGCAGGGACAGTGTCACTGCTGCAGCAGGGGAGACGAGACCCCGGTCCGGGGGGGTCTCCCCAGCAGCACTGGGGAGACTGGAGGAGTGCCTGCCTTCTGCAGCCCGTATCATCACCCCTGGACCGGGGTCTCGTCTCCCCTGCTGCAGCATCTGATCCCGGCTCCCCTGTCCACAGTCACGCCGGCTGGCTGTCCAGGTACGGGGGGGGGGGGGGGGGGACACCGCACACCTCACACCGCACACAGCAGTGGTCTCTGCCCTAAGTCTCTGTGTACAGGGCTGCAGACGGGAAATCCTGCTCTCAGAGCAGCTGGGGACACAGTAATATAAGGATAAGCCACAAAGATAGAGCACTAACAGCATCTGCTGTGTGTCACCGGGGCACATGTATTACCAGGGGGGACCGCACTGGCAAGACCCTGTATTTGAATAGTGTCCAAAAACGGGTCTGCCAGGTAAAAAAAACGGCACTTAAACGGTTTAAGAGATGCGGTGTGAAAGGGGTTTTACCTGGCAGACCCGTTTTTGGAAACGTTTTCAAATACAGGGTCAAAGCCAGTTATGCGGTCTGAAAGCAGCATAAATATCTTTATTTTAGACTTTTAAAAAAAATGGGATTTTAGTTTTCATTCTTTGGGAAAATATAATGTTATTGTATTCTAAAAAAGGTTAATGGTATTGTAAAGTTATTTAAACCGCACCCCTACTTTACTCAGTAGCTTGAAGTAAAAATACTTTTATTATTCTAGGTTTATTTTACACTTTTTCTATAAATGTACTTTACATATAAGATTGCTCAAAAGATACAGCATCAGTCACGGCATCGGACCTCTGCACAACCGAGCGTGGTATAGCTCAGACAATGTTTAGTCAGACATTCAATAGATAGACACCAAAAGTTAGACATGCATTATTTAGACATTGACAAAAGTTAGACATGCATTAAACAGACATTGACAAAAGTTAGACATGCATTAGTCAGGCTTTAACAAAACTAACAAAATCAATATGGATTGTGAATAGGTCTCCTGGGCGCTATAGCAAACATCCAATTGAGTCCAGAAGATAAAACCAAAAAGAAAAGAGAAATGCTACAATAGTGTAATATTGTTTTAACATCAATTCGATTCCGGCATTTATCAGATAATGGACTCGTACCCTAAAATGTGGTCTACATGTGGTGTAGACAACTGCGCATAAACATGGGGGACGATACACGTCACACGGGATAAGGTCCTCTCCTTTCCTCCTCTGTAGTATGCGATAATTATCTCAAATATATAAAAGAGACTTCATGGTGTAGTATGTACACACTTTAATGAAACAATTAAAATTACATGAACAATGAATAGGGAAAACAGATGGACTCTCACCAAATAGTTATGTCTACAGGCAAAGTGCAGACAAACAAAGCATATGATGTAATGGATTCCAATTCAGGCGTCCCTGGATACGGAAACTGGTTTGATAGTCCTTCTGGATCCCCTTCTTTTGTTCTTCCAAATGGCCCCAGCCGACCGGTTTCGATATCTTGCGATATCTTTTTCAAGGCATACAAGGTAAGGCCACTGGGAGGGGTATTTATACGTCCTTACTGAATTCACACAAAAAGTCCTAATGCCAGACATAGATTACCTGACCTCTACTTTCACATTAAACATAGACATATGTACAGCGTAATCCAGTCCATTTTTTTGAGGTAGTTGGAAATTAGGTGCTTCTCCGGCACCTGAATCACATTCCCGATGCCGCACGATGTAGCCGCGACTTCCGGGTGGTGACGTCATAGCCGGGAGTGACGCGTGCGTTACACTGTTCATACTTCCGGTATCGCAACACGGAAGTGAAGTCCTGCGTCGAGTGAAACAGCGGAGGTGATTTAATGTTCCTCTTGTGGCTGTTGTTCCTTCTTTAAAGTGCAAATGCATGTAGATTGCACGAAATCCTCGGGATAGATAAATATGATCAATATTATGCAAAAATACATATTTCTAATAACGCATTGTAGATAAAAAATACTAAGTACCAAATATTTCATAAAAAACAATACAATTATGAAAGCAGGTAAAAAATTTATTAAAAATATTATAAAAACCATTTTGTCTCAAAGTCCTTATTTAACCCATTTAGGACTAAGGTGTTATAATTAAAAAAAAAAATATTTTTTAGGTTAGGTGCCCGTCTAAAAATGATTTTTAGACGGGCACCTAACCTAAAAAATAAATTGGTGAATAGCTTGTGTCCAACCTCACCAAATAAACCCTCAATCACTTCCAAGGGTTTTTATAGGTGCGGCGGATGTTTGGGGTGTAAAAACATCCCCAATAATTTTGGGATGAAGGTGGACAAAGTTGATATCAATGGAAAAATGTTTGTTATACGTGACTTCCTTACATGTCACTCTACCAGTGTAATCTACACCATACAATGTGAGTGCAATAAGTTTTACATTGGTAGAACCAGTCGAGCCTTTAAGGTTAGACTGGGAGAACATTTAAGAAATATAAAAAAAGGTTTAGAGGTTCATGCCCTGTCGGATCATTTTAGAGTACACCACCAATGCAATGTATCTGGTATAAAAAACTTTTATATTTTACAAAAAATTGTGCCCAGTATCAGAGGAGGTGATCTGGCCAAAAAACTAGCTAAGTGCGAAATGTCTACCATTTTTAATTATAACACCTTAGTCCCAAATGGGTTAAATAAGGACTTTGAGACAAAATGGTTTTTATAATATTTTTAATACATTTTTTACCTGCTTTCATAATTGTATTGTTTTTTATGAAATATTTGGTACTTAGTATTTTTTATCTACAATGCGTTATTATAAATATGTATTTTTGCATAATATTGATCATATTTATCTATCCCGAGGATTTCGTGCAATCTACATGCATTTGCACTTTAAAGAAGGAACAACAGCCACAAGAGGAACATTAAATCACCTCCGCTGTTTCACTCGACGCAGGACTTCACTTCCGTGTTGCGATACCGGAAGTATGAACAGTGGAACGCACGCGTCACTTCCGGCTATGACGTCACCACCCGGAAGTCGCGGCTATATCGTGCGGCATCGGGAATGTGATTCAGGTGCCGGAGAAGCACCTAATTTCCAACTACCTCAAAAAAATGGACTGGATTACGCTGTACATATGTCTATGTTTAATGTGAAAGTAGAGGTCAGGTAATCTATGTCTGGCATTAGGACTTTTTGTGTGAATTCAGTAAGGACGTATAAATACCCCTCCCAGTGGCCTTACCTTGTATGCCTTGAAAAAGATATCGCAAGATATCGAAACCGGTCGGCTGGGGCCATTTGGAAGAACAAAAGAAGGGGATCCAGAAGGACTATCAAACCAGTTTCCGTATCCAGGGACGCCTGAATTGGAATCCATTACATCATATGCTTTGTTTGTCTGCACTTTGCCTGTAGACATAACTATTTGGTGAGAGTCCATCTGTTTTCCCTATTCATTGTTCATGTAATTTTAATTGTTTCATTAAAGTGTGTACATACTACACCATGAAGTCTCTTTTATATATTTGAGATAATTATCGCATACTACAGAGGAGGAAAGGAGAGGACCTTATCCCGTGTGACGTGTATCGTCCCCCATGTTTATGCGCAGTTGTCTACACCACATGTAGACCACATTTTAGGGTACGAGTCCATTATCTGATAAATGCCGGAATCGAATTGATGTTAAAACAATATTACACTATTGTAGCATTTCTCTTTTCTTTTTGGGTTTATCTTCTGGACTCAATTGGATGTTTGCTATAGCGCCCAGGAGACCTATTCACAATCCATATTGGTATTGTATGTCAACCCCCTTGTTTGAAGTGGTTCTTCAAAATTCTGTGAAAGTGGTTACCAGGGCTGCTTAATTTAGCGCACGACATTTTGGATTTAAATCTTTTTGTGTAAAACTAACAAAATGTTGACATGAAAATTCAGTATGTGTACATGGACAACGTATAAGTGTGGTTGTGGTATCTACAATGTCTAGATCTACAGTCATATGGTCGACCACTAATAATCGACAGTCAAATGGTCGACAGGGTCAAAAGGTCAACAATGAAAAGGTCGACAGGGTCCAAAGTTCGACCGTGAAATGTTGACAGGTTCTAAAGGTCGACATTGTTAACAGGTCGGCAGCCAAAATGTCAACATGGTCAAATGGTCGACATGGAAATGACAGGCAGTACCAGCCGTGTGGCTTCTATCTGTGTGTGTGTCTGAACTATGATCTAATAACACTTGAAATGTATTTAGCTCTTCAAATAGCTGTAATGTATCTAGTCTAAACGAACGTTGCAGGTTTGGGATCAGGGTGCCGTGTACCTAAGCTGAAGATCGCAGCTTGTATGGGCATCTGACCCGCTACGGCGCTCAAGTCTGTCTCTGATCATATACTAATACTGTACGCATATGAGAGGTGGTTGCGGCCGCAAGATTGCCTATGTATATTGATTGAGTTAGACTACAACAATAGCCAGGATTGGAGGCAGATCTTTCAGAAGACTGTCTGTTTGGTGCAATAAATGTAATTATACAAATCCCTCTAATGAACCAAGGGTATTTTTATGTGAAATAAAACTAAAGGACACATCTCATGACTAAATATATATGCAACAATAGCCCATTTTTATGTAAAAACACAGAGGAGCAATAATAGTCATAGTGTGTTCTTAGTGGTGCAACATTGTATCTGTGTCTTATTATACAAATAAGGCAAACTACAATATAACAGAAAGTGTTATCCCTCTGGTTACAGAGATTCTATAAACCTGCAACAGTTGCTTGATTAATAAAACGACTGAATATAAAATAATAAATAAAACTACGTGAGACGTAAAAACACACACAATATCCCCACACGTGCTGTTTTAACACGCACATTGTTTCACTTGTCTGTTTATGTTTGTATGTGTTATTTTAATATTTTTTCACCAAGTTTTTAATAAAACAACATTAAAAGTTATATCTTACTGTGCAATTATTCTTCTTGAGGTGCATCGCACTATAGACACACCTTTTTCTTTCCTAAAAATGATCGACATGGAAATGGTCGACATGGAAAAGGTCGACATGAGTTTCTCTGTTTTTTGTGTCTTTATCAACATAGGTCTGAGTGTACTGCATCCCCTCGCATGGCTCGCTGCACTCGCCATGCTTCAGGCCCGGTGCCTCGGTGTGCTCGGCACACTATTCTATTCTCCCTTCATGCCGTAGTGGATGGTAGGACATGAGATATCGGCACATTTTTCATGCCAACCTTTTCCATGTTGACTTTTGCCCATGTTGACATTTTGGCTGTTGACCTATTGACCCTGTCGACCTATTGTCTGTCGACTTTTAGACCCTGTTGACCTTTTCACTGTCGACCTTTTGACCCTCTCGAACTTTTCACTGTCGACCATTTGACCCCGTCGACCTTTTGACCCTGTCAACCATATGACTGTAGACCTAGACGTAGATCTAATATACCATAACCATACTTATACGGTGTCCATGTACACATATTTATTTTTCATGTCAACATTTTACTTGTGTTGTTAGTTTTGTCAATGTCTGACTAATGCATGTCTGACTTTTGTCAATGTCTGACTAATGCATGTCTGACTTTTGTCAATGTCTGACTAATGCATGTCTGACTTTTGTCAATGTCTGACTAATGCATGTCTAACTTTTGTCAATGTTTGAATAATGCATGTCTAACTTTTGTCAATGTCTAAATAATGCATGTCTGACTAGACATTGTCGGTCAGCTGTCTGAAACCCGCACAATCCTATGGTTGCTCAGAATGACCATCATAAATGAGTCCAAAGGCACAAGCGCTGACTGCAACACAAATATTTGTGTCACACCTGCATTTTGACATACCTCCCAACATATATAAGATGGGAAGTGGGATTACTATGTGGCAAAGCCACATCTTGAGCACATACTTGTGCAGTAGCCATAACATTGAGAAAAATGTGCACAGCTCTGCAGTGCTGCAGCTCTGCAGTGCTGCAGCTCTTAACCGGTATATTGCCAATTTTTTTGCCTTTTAAAATGGTTGGAGCTGCAGTGTGAAAGCGTCAGTCTGCATTTACCAGTTACAAATAACCGGTATTTGCAAATGGGTAAGAAAAGCAGAGTCCTATGGTTCAGAGTCGTTTTTTATGCAGTGTGAACGGCTCTACCGGTATTTAGGACTCAGGCAGCAGTGAGCACTGAGCTGGTCCCGCTCTGTGCATATATATAAAGAAGCGGGACCCAGTGCAGTGAATATTTAATGAGCAGGACCCGCTCATTACATATGCGCATATGTAATGAGCGGGTCCCGCTCATTACATATGCACTGTGCTGTCTCATAGCTACTGTGTGTCCTGTTCTCCTCCAGCTGCTTTCACACCACAAACCTGCTTGAGACCCGGTATTTACGTGTGGTGTGAAAGGGGTTTTACTTGCTCTGACCCATTTTGAAAAACGTTTTAAATACTGGGTCTAAGCAGGTTTTGCGGTGTGAAAGAAGCATATGTGTGTTTGTGGGAACTGAATATAAAGTACCAATAGACATTTAGGGGGAAATTTCCTAAAATGAAAAACCTAGTTTTTCTTATTAGTATTTTCTCTACGACTGCATACAACTGTTTCAGTCGTATGCAAAGTCGTGATCCGGAGGGGGATTTACAAAGCAGTCATATACGACTGCTTTGTAACCCTCCGATGTTGTACTAATTCGTATTAGCTGGCCATATATACGGCCGCTAATACGAATTAGTGGAGGCAGTCTGCACGGATCAGTCAGATCCGTGCAGGCTGCAAGGTGTAAAAAAAAAATGGAAAAATAAATAAATAAAAAAAAAACGGCGTGGGGTCCCCCCCCCACCGGTAATTAAAAATCAGGGAACCCGACAAATAGGGTTACCCGATTTTTAACAACCAGCCCCAGGCTCCAGGTCCTGGGCTGGTTCCCAAAATACGGGGGACAAAATGACTAGGGGTCCCCCGTATTTTAAGAACCAGCTCCAGGCCAAACCAGCCAGCAGGGTAATGCCACAGCCGGGGGGAGACTTTTTATACAATTCCCCCCAGCAAAAGCATTCATCCCTACTGACCAGTCAGCCTGGCCAGGGGCCCTGGTGGAGTGGGGACCCCCCCAATAAAGAGATCCCCCCCCTCCAGGACTTACCTGACCAGGCTGAAGCCTGGTGCTGTCCTCGATGCCCCTGGGCATCGAGCTGATAGTGATGTAAAACAATAGATGAATAAACTATTGTTTTAAATTGTGGAACTATGAGTCCCAGTAAGCCTCCCCGCAAGGGGCATTAAAGGGCCCACTGGGTCTTGTAGTTCCACAGTAAAAAAAATAGTTAAATAAATACACACTGACACAATGAAAAATAAAAGTTTAATACATACATTACACACATACTGATACTTACCTATCTTGATCCCGTAGGTAGGTCCCAGGGTCTTGATCCGGTGCCTTGTCCTGGTTCCGGATCCATGTCGTCATTCTTCAGCATGACGATCTTCATGTCGGCGTCCGGTCCGGGTCCGAAGAAATCCATGGGGGACCTGTGGAAGGAAATCCAACTCACCCAGGTCCTCCATGGAAGCTCTGGTCTTGACTCGCAGTAGTCCAGGGCTTTTTCCATCGTCTTCCATCTTCTTCAAGCTGCCGGCGACTCCGGCAAGCTCCGCGCTGCGGACTGAGAGGCGCAGAGATGTTTCCTCCTCTGCGCCTCTACTCACAATGATTTCTGGCCAATCAGGAATTTATTGGCTCCTGATTGGCCACTAGGCGGCCAATAGAAATCATACTGAGAAGACATGTTTCATGTTCGGCGCCTCTTTTCAGTATGATTTCAATTGGCCACCTAGCGGCCAATCAGGAGCCAAGAAATTCCGCTCCTGATTGGCCAGAAATAATTCTGAGTAGAGGCGCAGAGGAGGAAACAAGGAAGAAGCCCTGGACTACTGCGGATCAAGACCAGAGCTTCCATGGAGGACCTGGGTGAGTTGGATTTCCTTCCACAGGTCCCCCATGGATTTCTTCGGACCCGGACCGGACGCCGACATGAAGATCGACATGCTGAAGAATGACGACATGGATCCAGAACCAGGACAAGGCACCGGATCAAGACCCTGGGACCTACCTACGGGATCAAGATAGGTAAGTATCAGTATGTGTGTAATGTATATATCAAACTTTTATCTTTCATTGTGTCAGTGTGTATTAAACTATTTTTTTTACTGTGGAACTACAAGACCCAGCGGGCCCTTTAATGCCCCACAGGCTGGGAGCTTGCGGGGGAGGCTTGCTGGGACTCATAGTTCCACAGTTTAAAACAATAGTTTATTCATCTATTTTTTTACACCACTATCAGCTCGATGCGAACCGCCCAGGGGCATCGAGGACAGCACCAGGCTTCAGCCTGGTCAGGTAAGTCCTGGAGGGGGGGGACCCCTTTATTGGGGGTCCCCACTCCCCCAGGGCCCCTGGCCATGCTGACTGGTCAGCAGGGATGAATGCTTTGGCCGGGGGGACTTGTACAAAAAGTTTCCCCCCGGCTGTGGCATTACCCTGCTGGCTGGTTTGGCCTGGGGCTGGTTCTTAAAATACGGGGGACCCCTAGTCATTTTGTCCCCAGTATTTTGGGAACCAGCCCCGGACCTGGAGCCGGGGGCTGGTTGTTAAAAATCGGGGAACCCCTATTTGTCAGGTTCCCTGATTTTTAATTACCGGGCCCGGGTCTTTCAGCCTCGTGCTGGTTACAGCTGTGGGCGGGACCCCACGCCGTTTTTAATTTTTTTTTATTTAATTATCTATTTTTTTTACACTAAAGCCTGCATGGATCTGACTGATCCGTGCAGGCTTAAAGCAAATATGACAGGACAATCAAGGTGTATTTTCCTGTCGTATTTTCGTGCCTGTTTTACACCAATTAGCAGCCGTATTATCAATACGGCTGCTTAGTAAATCAGGAACCACCATTCTTTTGAATGGTGATTCCTGTCGTATTCTATCGATGGTGTAGACATTCGTATTTGTAAATACAAATACGAATGTGCCATCTTTAAGAATACGAATTGCTGTATTTTTGGGATAGTAAATCCCGAAAATACAAATGTGTAAAAAATAGGTGTATTTCTGCCTACGAATATACCTATTTTTTACGAATTCATATTAGTAAATTTCCCCCTCATTGTTTTCTCAGTTATGCGGTACTAACTAATATTAGTTTGTTTAACAATTAGTGATATAATATTTTACAATGAAAAGAAAAGAGTAAGAATTGCATACAATAAGCTGCTGCAAGCATCTTAGCATATACAATCCCAGCTGAATTAAGCCCGTAGAGTCATAAATATATAACGTCTTCATTGTTTCAAATAGGTTTAGAAGAAGCTGGGATCCATTTCTGGTGCAACCAGTGGATGATGGAGAAGAAAAGACAGGGCGATGCACTGGTGTCCTAATATGGCTGACATGCATCGCTGTTGGTCTCTTAGTTTTAGCAACTGGATTTCTCAGCAAGGTACGTCAATTCTTGGTATCTTTTAGTCCACCAAACATACGCTATTTAATTACTGCAGCTTTATGTATTACTGTATGTAAAGGCTTACTTATTTTAAAAACGTCATGGGAACATTTACAGTTGTTCCTTTAGTTCTAGGCATTTACTGTATAAAGCAACTGACACAACAAATAAACAAATGAGACTCAAAAAAGTAATCACAATTTACAAGTATGTAATTGAAGGAAAAACCATGAAGATTTATTTGGAATGTCTTTTTGGGACAATGTACTAATTCTTAGATCCTGGGATACAGCACTTTTGAGTTCAGACCAAACTGAGCATAACATGCATATGTGATACCCGCACTTTTTTTAGGGACTTTCCATCCAGGGGATTAGACAGCAATAGTGGACACAGAGTCGAGGGAGCATGATACACTTGAACAGGTTGAGATTTTATTATTCGCCCTCTTACAAGAGAACATGTCAAAGCTGCGGGTAAACAAGTTATTGTGATAACAAAATCAAGGGTTTAATCTACGGTAATCAAACGTACACATTCCATATCTCAGAATTCGTGCAACCAGGAGATAGGCCCAGTGCAATTCAACCTAGATAGACTTGCTCCTGATGTACAAAACAAACAACCTCACTTAATCTAACGATCACGGTCTCTGCTGTTCCTAACAAAGTATGTCCTAGCGGTACCGGTACCCAATTACGGTCCTGGACCCAAATCCATGACTCGGCCGGTGCACCGGGATTAACATATAACTCCCCGGGGAAGCAGTCTCTAATGGAGAACCCCGGCCTTCCTACGGATCAGTAGCCTGGGGAGTACTTGGCCCGGCCTTCCTACGGATAAATAGCCTGGGTCTTGCTTGCTGCAGGCCTTCCTACGGATAAATAGCCTAGGGAGTATCTATACTCGGATATGGGGTAAATCTGTAAAAATGCAGGGTATTAACCAGTCTGGCCACTAGGTGGTCTTGTTTCCTCACAAGTCCATTTACATAGCTGACTTGGGCCTTAACCAGGAGACAGAGTGATAGCACCGAGGATTCACTAATTGGTCATTGCTGGGGTGGTTTTGCCTGGGGTAACTACCCAATATATACAGAGTCCCACCACTGGGCATGGTGCCCTCCAGGATAATGAGGTGTAGCACTCTGCCTCTGGGCAACCAGGGTGCCCCGACTGGCTGAAGTGTACAAGTACCGGTGTGGTGGTGCAGCGGAGCCCTTTACCTGTGGGGGGCTCTGCCCTTGCTTGCTGCGACTGGTAGGGGAGGCTATTGCTGGCTGCTCTCCCTCTCCCTTTCTCCCTGGGTTGGGCGGTGGGGGTCCCTGGCGATTTGCCCAGTCTGTCCCCGGCTGCGCTTGTCAGCCTTACCTCCCAGTTGCTCTCTCCTTCCCTGTGCAGCCGAGGCTGACGTCACCTGCGCCCGCAGGCTGCTGTGAGTGGCTCCGACTACTGTCAGTGCTGCAGCTGCGATCAGCCCCCTCACGCTGCCGGGTCTCCTGTCTCCTTTCCGGCGCACGCTGCCACTCACACCATCAGCCGTGTTCCTTCCGCGCTCTCCAGACAATTCCTCCGCTTCCGGGCTCTTCCTCACTCCTTCGCTCTGTGGCCCCCTCCAATCCTCGCCGGGCTCCTGCCATCCATCATTCTGGGTAGGTCCCGCCCCCTGTCCTTCAGCATTGGCACTAGTGGGGAGGGTAGTTAATGCCTTCTCTGGGGTGGGATCAACTTCAACTGCCCTGCTTAGTGGGACCCGCTGTGAAGTGCCACACATAACTACCAACAATCATAAAACATGATGTGTGCTCCCGAAAGGCGGTGTGGCCTCTGCAAAAAAGGGATATGACCTTCAGGCCCTATGTGTTGCACGCATTAAGCGTGATCTTGTGTGGCAGGGCTGACTGGCCGCTCGCATCCACGTCTCCGCCAGTGTCAGGTACGGTTGCTCAGCAACCAGGGATGCCAGGGAATGACGTGGCTGGACATAGCCTCCGGCAGAAGTAATCTTCCCCGCTCCGGCGTTGCTGGGCAGCGTGCAGGACGCTGTCTAGTGCGCGCTTCCCCAGCTGGGGGCAATTAGGCTAGGCTGGGGCTTCATTGTGATTGGTCACACTTCCTTTTAAAGTCAGCCCAGCTGAGCCCCGCGGTGATAGCTTCTGTGCTAGCACTATTCACCTGCCTGATCCTTCTGTCCCAGTGCCTGTCAGCTTCTGGAAGACCATCTCTGCGGTCGCTGCCTGCATAGCAGTCTGTCCTGGTTCCGTAAGTTCCCCTGTTAGGGGACCTGGTTCTTTATTATTTCTGGTTGGCCTCCTGGACATTCGCCTTATTTGCCTTCCCTCCTTTTACATTAGGGTTTTTTCCAGCGTTATTTGTCTCTGCCTGGGTGCTACCCAGCAGTGCTATTCTTAGTGTTTATTGTCTAGTGTGTCCATTTTGTTGTGTACCTTTGGTGTGGTGTATTTTCTCTTGTGTATGCAACGCGGTCGCTGGCAGTTGGCGACTAGGTCAATGGCGCTATTAGCAGGGTTAGTTAGTTTTGGCAAGTTGCCTTCCTTCTTATTTTCTAGTCAGGTCCTCTTAGCCAGATTTCCTTTTGACCGTACCCTTAGGGAGTCGCTGATTCTTTGTACCTACATAACAACTGGTTGCACCGGAGCTGTAGCGGGCCTAACTCGCTACTTCAAACGTGGCAACTACAGGTAAGGCCTAGCATCTGCAGGAATCAGCCACCTTACTTTGGGGGTCAACAGAGTCAGCGTAGGGATCTGCCGTGGCTGTCCTAAACAGCAGTCCCAGCTGTGGGTTCATGCCCCAAATCCATAACATTATGTGAAGACTAGATGGTCAAGTGGTTCTTATGTCCTGTCAAATTCTATGTTTCTATATTTACAAAACACACACTAATAGACTGGAAATGCCTGTCCCCAGCAATGCAATATTGGAAGGTTATTACAGTATTACCACATAATATAACAGGAAGAAACAATTAATAGGGATCTGGAAAATGGTAACCTACTAGCAAGTGAATTTGCTGTAGTGTAATAAGAGAATACACACATTATTTAGGGGTCTAAAAATACTGAACTTCTAAAGTTAGTTAAATTAATTAGGACATTTTGCTGTGAAAATTTTTGAGGTTTTGGCAGGAATTAGCATTGAGGTTGCCTATGGTTTAATGGTTCTGTATCCAAGGAAACACCCCCCTGGTGGCTAGTAGGACTTTTGCCCCCAGTGGCCAGTGAGTGCAACCACTAATGAGGAGGCAATAGATTTATTATGATACACAACAGTGACCTACATTTATATATCCAGGGGTAACCCCAGTAACTCAGTGCTATCTAATGGGGTTATATTTTTCAGATATCTATCTAGATCGTTTTTATAACATATTACTGCTATTTCTACTTACTGTAATAACATATAATGGGGCAGATGTATTAAGCCTTAACAAGAGATAAATTCAAGGATGATAAAGAGGGATAAACGTCCAGCCATTCCGCTCCTTACTTACTTTTTTCAGACACAGCCTGTAACATGGCAGTTAGCAGGTGATTGGCTGGATGTTTATCTCTCCTTATCAACCTTGCATTTATCTCTTATTAAGGCTTAATACATCTGCCTCAGTGTTTTCATTTATAACTTTGCAATATTAACACAACAACACATACCCTGTCCTGGAGACATTTCACTTCTTACCATGTGTCAGGTTTGTTTTTACGCTGTAAGTTACTTATGTTTGGATCAGTGGTTATAATACAGAATTTATTTGCTACTCAGATATGAAGTTAGCAGATCATATATATTGTAAATGCGTGCTGTGCATCATAGGAGATGATGTCATGCTGAGGGGACTTACTTCCTGCTGGTCTCCTATTACTTTCACCTTGTGTCTGGCTCATGTTGAGTAAAGACCTGCATTACATTTATGCTGCATGTGTTGTCCTGATTTTGTTACTATACATCTACATGGTGTCAGAAGAGGGTTGCCATGGCACATGGTTTGAGAAGAATAGATCCGCTGATATTTGATAAAAATGTGGCTGATAACTGGCTCAGGTTTAAAAGGGAATGGTACGTGTACTCCATAGCAGGCCTTTCAGACAAATCAAAAAAGTCCAGACATACTGTACACCCTGCTGAACCTCGCAGGCACCAATGCTGTTGTATGTGCTGATGGAAAAAACAGAGAGGATCCTGACATCCTACTTGCAAAGTTTGAAGAGATCTGCTTGCTAGTAAAGAATGTCATTATGAACATACATACATAGGCGGATCTAGAATTATGGTAATGGGTCCCAGATCTAGACACAACAGCAGGGGGACCTTTGCGCGGCGTAGCTGCGCAGCAAAAGGGGGCGTGGCCTCATGAGGAGGCGTGGCATCACAAAAAGGGGTGTGGTATTACACTTTAGACCATACACAGTAATGCCCATTACACATTTTAGCAAACTCCGTAATACCCATTACACATAAAGCCACACGCCGTAATGCCAATTACACATAAGGCCACACACCATAATGCCCATTACACATTGTGCCACACATCATGATGCCCATTTCATACTATATAACAAACAGTAATGCCCATTACATATTTGCCACATAAGTGCTGCTTTCCTACGTGCTCATTGCTAGGGGGTTCTTGCTTGATGGCACCATAGTACCCATTACACATGATGCCGCACACCATAGTACCCATTACACATGATGCTGCACACCATAGTACCCATTACACATAATGCCGCACACCATAGTACCCATTACACATGATGCCGCGCAACATAGTACCCATTACACATGATGCTGCACACATAATGTCCCTTACACATGATGCTGCACACATAATGCCCCTTACACATGATGCTGCACACATAATGCCCCTTACACATGATGCTGCACACATAATGCCCCTTACATATGATGCTGCATACCGTAATGCCCCTTAAAACATTAAGCCATACATTATGATGCCCATTTCATACTATATAACAAACAGTAATGCCCATTACATATTTGCCACATAAGTGCTGCTTTCCTACGTGCTCATTGCTAGGGGGTTCTTGCTTGATGGCACCATAGTACCCATTGCACATGATGCCTCACACCATAGTACCCATTACACATGATGCTGCACACCATAGTACCCATTACACATAATGCCGCACACCATAGTACCCATTACACATGATGCCGCGCAACATAGTACCCATTACACATGATGCTGCACACATAATGTCCCTTACACATGATGCTGCACACATAATGCCCCTTACACATGATGCTGCACACATAATGCCCCTTACACATGATGCTGCACACATAATGCCCCTTACACATGCTGCACACCGTAATGCCCCTTAAAACATTAAGCCATACATTATGCGTAATGCCCCCACATACCACCACTTGTAGCGTCCCTTAAGCAATGCTCCCAAAAGTGCCAGTTACTGTAAATATTTATATGAGCCTTCGCTGCTGCTGCAGGGAGAGATGGAGAGGGGTGCAGCTGCTTCTATGGGGAGAGGAGCAGAGCACAGCGCAGAGCACGCTCCCACTCCCCTCCTGGTGTCCCCTCTAGCCGAGTGGACATTTGAAATATTGTGTGCGCTGTTGTTGTGCGTGACGTCAGGGGAGCACGACGGGCACCAGCACCACATGATTAAAGGGGGGGTGGGCTGAGGTGAAAGCGGGGAGAAGAATTGGAGCGGAAGCTGCAGGGGTGACAGTCATTGACAGCTGGGCAGAGAGCAGGGGGCTGCCCGGCTGTATTCAGAGCACTGCAGGTCATGGCTGTTTGAAATAATACCCCTTTCACAACAGAAAATGCAGGGATTTACCCGGGAATATGGTCCCAGGATCATGCAGGGACATTCCCAGGCTGACCCCTTATACACCAGCCTCGTCCCTGCATTTTCTGGTGTGAGGGGGAGAGACAACCACTCACCTCTCCCTACCCCCCTTTAACCAACCAGCTATACTGTATCTTCGGAACCAACTGACCCATTTACATGAGACCAGTATCATATTGAAGAACTTTTGAGTTGGCTTGAATGATTTTGGTCCCGTGAAACTGGGCTGTTTGGTTCCAGAGAAATCTGCCCTCAAAGAACATAAATTACATTTAAGAAATGAAAAAAAAAAAACGGTTTAACCTCAATATCCCTGGAACCAATTAACCCATATGGATCCAGCCTGGTATCAGATTGAAGGCCCAGCGATTTGGGTTCGAATGAGATCAACCTCGAGCTTCAGTGATGCCGAAGGGGGAACTGGCAGCCGTTGAACTGGGTAGGGGTCGGAATTAGCGGGTCCCATGTTATCCTATAGGGAAAACGTTCCAGCTTTGCCTGGCAGTATCTCCGGTTCCCAGGGGGCTAGAGACACGGGGCTGGGCTCGTTGGAAAAGCCCCATCCCTCAGCTACACAATGGGCTACTGGGTGGTCCTGTGCACCCCCGGACCACCCCCTAGATTCGCCTATGCATACATATCTTCAACAGCACAAACCAAAAGGGTGATGACACTACAGTCCTACATCTCCAAACTAAAGCTGCTGGCAAAGAAGTGCAATTTTGGTATCCTCACAGACAAGCTCATCTGTGACAGAATCGTATGTGGCATATACGCAGCGACAAGGTACGTGCACAGCTGCTGCGGGAGAAAGTGCTCACATAAAAAAATGCCATAAGTATCTGTAAAATAAACAGTCAGAAAAGGGCACAAGGGAACTTAGAAAGGATGCTGAGGTGTGTGTCATGGCAGCCATTCCACACCGATACTCCACATTTGGGAACTGCATGGCACAGCACCCTCCTGGCAAGCAAAGTTGCCCTGCATATGATAAATGATGTAACGCATGTGGCAAATGGAATCATTTGGAAGGTGCTGCCGCTCCAAAGATCAAACTGCGATAAAGCGACAGTCTGAGTCACGCTACAGCCGCTCACCCCACTAGATTAACCAGGTTGAAACAGAGCAAGGGTGGGACACAATTCTCATGACAGTTTGTGATAGTGTAGACCACGGATTAGAAGGGTGAAACATTCGTCAAATTGAGAACAAAGTATACGAACAAGGTGGCCACAGTCAAAATAGACTCAGGAGCCAAGTGCAATTTCATGTCCTACAAACAACTACGTGAAATAGATCCAACTGCACAGATAAACCACGAGACTAGATCAACTTGATCTTGGTGATTATGGTGGCCAGATCATCACCACACTGGGTACCACACCGCTAAAGTTTACCAGTGCTGATTTGCTATTCCACATTGTGGATCAACAGGTTAAACCACTGTTAGGTCCCTGACAGTATCAAGCTAGGCCTTATCAAATTGGGGCCTGAGGTACATGCATTACCGATGACCGTTCCGGAGATAAAAGAATTTCAGGATTTATTTGATTGCATTTTTGCTTGGCAAGCTTACTGTTGTGAACCATATGAGGCTGGATGACTCTGTTGTACCTACTGTCTGTGCCTCCTTTAGGGTCCCTACTGCAATGAAAGACAAAATATTTACAGAGATCCACAGAATGACTCAATTGGGTGTCATGGGTGTCATTGCCCCCATAGAGGAAACAACATCGTATGTATCCACCATGGTGACCGCATACAAAAAGATGGGACTGTACACCTTTGTATTAATCCAGTACACTTAAACAAAGCACTCCTGCATCCATATCACCCTCTCTGCACCATCGTAAGTGATTTTTTGACATGACTGGTTCCATAGTTTTCAGTACCCTGGATGCAAAGTATCTTCACTCTTATGCCCTGGAATCACTATGGGCAGTGAGGTCTTCCAGCATTGAATGGAGCAACTGTTTGCAGGCTATCTCTGTGAAATAATCGTCGATGACATCCTGGTATGGGGCCGCGCCAAGGAAGAACACAACCAGCAACTGCACCAAGGACTTGAACAGGCCAGTGATTTGAACCTCAAGCTTAATCCAGACAAATGTAAGTTTAGAGTTACAGAAGTGGTGTATGTGGGTCATGTGCTCACCAGTCAAGGTGTCAAACCAGACCGAATAAAATCACTGCCATCCTGCAAATGCCACTTCCAGCTGACAAACAGGCACTGCTGCTCTTCCTGGAATGACCAACTACCTTTCTAAGTTTGTTCCACAATACAGTGAAACCATGGCACATTTGCAGCATACGAGTCACCAGGACTCAGAATGGTGCTGGCTGGACAAACACACAGCTGCTGTTGATCGCTTCAAGTCCATGCTGACAAATCCACCGGTACTGCAATACTTCAATGTGCAATGTGAATGTCGACACTTCACAAAGTGGTCTAGGGGCCATGTGCCTCCAACACCACAGACCGCTGGCTTTTGCTTCAAGGGCCCTCACTGATACTGAAACCAGTATGCACAAATTGAGAAAAAACTGTTGGCACTGGTGTTCGCCTGCAACTGTTTCCATGACTTTATCTATGGCCATCTTGTCACTGTGGAAACTGACCATCAGCCCCTCATCACCATACTGAGGAAGCCCATCCACTCTGCTTCTTCCCATATTCAGGGCATGATGCTCAAGCTGCAGCAGTACAACCTGGATGTCCTGTATATTGGAGGCAAGGAAATGTATGTTGCTGATGCTGTGTCTCGAATCTTCTTTTCGACTGCTGGCTTGAACAATGAGGCTGGAAGTGCTGCGTGCTGCTACAGTTGTGGTTGATCTTTCCCAGTGTCTCTCTGCTGAGATTCTCAATGGCTGGCCATCCTCTTCCAAGGAACTGCTGCACTGCCTTTCTACTGTATGAGAGAGTTGCTCACCATGTCTGACGGTGTCATCCTGCGAGGTCATCGCTTTGTGATCCTGGCTGCCCTTCAGATTTTCTACACCCAGCAAATGCATCGGCCGCAATTTGCATGCAAAAATCGCATGTGATATTGCATGCGATTTGTGGACGATTTGCCGCAATTTCCTGCCGATTTGCATGCAATTCAATCCTTGCACATCCTCACTATCCAAGTCAGCCGGAAGCGGGGCGAGCCCAGCGAGCCCCACGAGGGGACATGGTACGCGTCCTCCCGACCTGTTCATACCCCCACTATCCACATCGGTGTGGAGTTGATTTTACAAAGTGTGGCGAGCCCGAAGCATTGCGAGCGTCCGCAGAAAACGATCCCGAAGCGTGGCGAGCGCAGCGCGGAATACACGTGAAGTAATCTGTGTCCACTCACCATGCTTCAGGATCGTTTTCCGCGTCCGCTCGCCATGCTTCGGGCTCGCTGCGCTCGCCACACGTTACAAAATCAACTCCACGCCGACGTGAATAGTGGGGGTAGGAACAGGTCGGGAGGACGTGCACCGCGTCCCTTCAAGGGGCTCGCAAATCGCATGCAAATCAGCCGCTAAATCGCATCGCGGATCGAATTGGCCGCAAATCGCATGGAAATCGGCCGCTAAATCGCATGCGATATCTCATGTGATATCGCATGCGATTTAGATGAAATCGGGCGCCGTGATAATGCACAAGTACCAAGTATTTTTATTTGATATTTAGAAATAAAATTATTCTTTTTAATACAAATGTGCCAGTGATTTGTATCCACCCACATTAAGTGTTGAAGGTTTGCGCAGAACTACCCTCCACTGCTTTTTCCTCATAAGTCCAAATAGCTACATGGTACATTCTGATAATGCCCTCTAAGAACGCAACTGCCACCATCTGTTAAGTGTTCCTGAAGAAAGCTCTACACAGCCTGACTCATCAGTTTCTACCACAGCTGCAACCAATGTCAGTGCATTGCATGGACAGTCCTTCTTCACTGGCACAGTTTTTTGCCGTTTATCGCTCGTACGGGACAGCGTACACACATATACAATTGAACGGCTGTCCGATCCAGAATGGAAGAACGGCCCAACAATTGTATATATGTGTACCCAGCTTTACTTCCTGTTGGTCTATTACTTTCATCTTGTGTCTAGCTCATGCTGAGTAAAGACCTGCATTACATTTATGCTGCACATGTCATCCTGATTTTGTTGCTACACATCTACATATATGATATATTATTATTATTATTATTATTATTGAACACACTACACCATTTACTGAATGATATGCTGTAGGTTCCATGTTAGATAAACTGTAGTCGCATGGCTCCTGCTTGTCTCTTGCTGCTCCCAAAACTCATTTCCCATCCTCCTCTAGAAGAAAAAAGGCAGGCACTTGAATGCTGACTGCCGCAGATACGTCTCCACAGAATCGGTACATCTGTCAGACCAGACTTAGGTCTACAGTCATTAGGTCGACCCCAGAAGGTCGACTGGCCCCAAGGTCGACAGGGTTAAAGGTCGACATGGGTCAAGGTCGACATGACTTAAGGTCGACATGGGCCAATGTCGACATGGGTTTAGGTCGGCAGTCATTAGGTCGACATGTTTTTTTACCCGAATGTCGACATGGACACAGTTGGAGTTGAACCGCAGCCCCTCGCATCGCTGGCTTCGCTCGCAATGCTTCAAGCACGGTGCCTCGCTACGCTACACAAGTGCAGAAAATTGCACATATATTCGCAGAGAATCGTCTATCCGCAAGCAGTGCTAAGCAATTCCCAGGCTTGCAGGGGGCAGGATTTTACTCTGACTGGGTGGTGATTACCTTATCGCAGGGGCTCGCGGATCGAATCGGCCGCAAATCGCATGCAAATCAGCCGCTAAATCGCATCGCATGCCGCAAATCGCATGGAAATCGGCCGCTAAATCGCATGCGATATCTCATGTGATATCGCATGCGATTTAGATGAAATCGGACGCCGTGATAATGCACAAGTACCAAGTATTTTTATTTGATATTTAGAAATAAAATTATTCTTTTTAATACAAATGTGGCAGTGATTTGTATCCACCCACATTAAGTGTTGAAGGTTTGTGCAGAACTACCCTCCACTGCTTTTTTCCGATAAGTCCAAATAGCTACATGGTACATTCTAATAATGCCCTCTAAGAACGCAACTGCCACCGGGCGGGATTCTCTAAACTAAAAATGCGGTAAAAACCCCGTTATCGGGGTAACCCAGCGGGGGGCATCGCCAGAAAAATCTGGCGATGCCCCATAGAAGCCAATGGGCTTCTACCGCATCCCTCCGCCGCCCCGCGCCGACCCCCCGCCGCCCCGCATCGCCCCCTTCCCCCCTCACCTGTGTCCGGGCAGCACAGCGCAGTGCTGCCCGGACCTGTGACCTCCTCCCTGCACTGATCCTCTTCCGGGTGCAGGGAGGAGGAGAGCCCGGCGCAGCAGCAGCAGCGCCGGGTGTGGGAGGGAGGGGAGAGCCGCCGGGACCTGCTGGGACCCGGCGACTCTCACCGCAAAGGACAGCTCTTAACGCAAGAGCTGTCCTTTGCCTTAATTATCGCATATGTTACAACATATGCGATAATTAAGTATGCGATGGGCGGCGAAGGGGGGCGGAGATTCTTAGAGAATCTCCCCCACCATCTGTTAAGTGTTCCTGAAGAAAGCTCTACACAGCCTGACTCATCAGTTTCTACCACAGCTGCAACCAATGTCAGTGCATTGCATGGACAGTCCTTCTTCAGAGAACACTCCTAAATCTATCGTGTGGGGGGTGCACCAATTTTCATATTGCATCCGGGCAACTGGGACGAACTTACGCCACTGCAGTGTACCATTACCAGACTTACCCAAAGTTTCAAAACATTATTGTATAATATCTTTTTTTTTGTTCATGCCTAACATTGTTGCATTTGTTTCACACATGCTGTGCATCATGGGAGATTATATCATGAGGGGACTTAAGCTGGGTACACATCTATACAATCCCTATTTCTTGCAACCGTTCGGCCGACCGTACAAACAACAGCCGACACGCGCGTACACACCTGTACAATTTTACTTGCGACGTCCGATGTACTCCTGTCCAAACAGTCGCAATAAAAAGATTGTACCATCGTACACACTGTCTCGATTTGGGCTATTGACACGTCACATGTGACCAAAATTATCATAATGGGCTGGGTTAGGGCATAATTATAGCAGTCACCCTTTTACCTACTAAAAAAACAAAACGGTGTGGGGTCCCCCCCCACAGCCGTAACCAGCACCAGGGTGAAAGAGCCGGGGCTGGTATTAAAAAATCAGGAAACCCGACAAATAGGGCTTCGCTGATTTTTTAAAACCAGCCCCAGGCTCCAGGTCCGGGGCTGGTTCCCAAAATATGGGGGACAAAATGACCAGGGGCCCCCCGTATTTTAAGAACCAGCCCCAGGCCAAACTAGCCAGCAGGGTAATGCCACAGCCGGGGGACACTTATTATATAAGGTCCCACGGCCAAAGCATTGAGCCCTCTGACCGGTCAGCCTGGCCAGGGGTCCTGGGGGAGTGGGGACCCCCCCAATTAAGGGGTCCCCCTCCAGGACTTACCTGAACAGGCTGAAGCCTGGTGCTGTCATGGATGCCCCTGGGCGGTGGGCATCGAGCTGATTTCAGTGTAAAAAATAGATGAATAAACTATTGTTTTAAACTGTGGAACTATGAGTCCCAGCAAGCCTCCCACGCAAGCTGGGACTTGGAGAACCCACACTTGAAGTCCCAGCCTGCGGGGCATTAAAGGGCCCGCTGGGTCTTGTGGTTCCACAGTAAAAAAAATAGTTAAATAAATACACACTGGCACATTAGAAAAATAAAAGTTTAATACATACATTACACAAACACACTGATACTTACCTATCTTGATCCCGTAGGTAGGTCCCAGGGTCCGGTCCGGTGGCTTGGTTCCGGGGCTGGTCAGGGTCCGGGGCTCCAGGGCTGAAGAGTCCGGGGTCCTAGATCCGTAGTAATCCAAAGGGGTACCTGGGGAAGGAAATCCTACTCACCTGCTCCTGTGGCGACCACCAAGGGCGTAACTACCATAGGTGCAAGGGGTGCAGCTGCTATGGGGCCCAGAGCTGAAGGGGGCCTATCTTTGCAGTCTAAGTGATATGTTTTACATACATTTATCACCATCAGCTACTAAATAGGGGGCCCATACAAACATTTGCTATGGGGCCCATGAATATGTAGGTACGCCTCTGGCGACCACCCCGGCATCTTCTCTTCAAGTAGCGCTGCTCCCGGCTGCAGTGGTACCTGCTCCGCTCCTCTGTACACTAGAGACGCACGAGCCAAGAAAGTCGGGGTGGTTTTAAAAAATCAGCGAAGCCCTATTTGTCGGGTTTCCTGATTTTTTAATACCAGCCCGGCTCTTTCAGCCTGGTGCTGGTTACGGCTGTGGAGGGGGGACCCCACGCCCTTTTTTTTTTTTCTAGTCACCCTGCCAGAGATGATGCAGCTATGGAATGCCCACATGGGCTTTCCAGCTTTGGCAGTATAGTCGCAAGGTCGGCCAGCATATCGGTCGAACGTGCGTACACACTGCACTTTTGTACCGATATGGGGCTGTCCTGTCGGATGAAAATTAAACAGCAAAGAACCGTCGACCGACCAAGTATGGACGGTCAAGACAGTTTTTTGCCGTTTATCGCTCGTACGGGACAGCGTACACACATATACAATTGAACGGCTGTCCGACCCAGAATGGAAGAACGGCCCAACAATTGTATATATGTGTACCCAGCTTTACTTCCTGTTGGTCTATTACTTTCACCTTGTGTCTAGCTCATGCTGAGTAAAGACCTGCATTACATTTATGCTGCACATGTCATCCTGATTTTGTTGCTACACATCTACATATATGATATATTATTATTATTATTATTGAACACACTACACCATTTACTGAATGGTATGCTGTAGGTTCCATGTTAGATAAACTGTAGTCGCATGGCTCCTGCTTGTCTCTTGCTGCTCCCAAAACTCATTTCCCATCCTCCTCTAGAAGAAAAAAGGCAGGCACTTGAATGCTGACAGCCGCTGATACCTCTTCACAGAATCGGTACGTCTGTCAGACCAGACTTAGGTCTACAGTCATTAGGTCGACCCCAGAAGGTCGACTGGCCCCAAGGTCGACAGGGTTAAAGGTCGACATGGGTCAAGGTCGACATGACTTAAGGTCGACATGGGCCAATGTCGACATGGGTTTAGGTCGGCAGTCATTAGGTCGACATGAGTTTTTCACTGTTTTTTTACCCGAATGTCGACATGGACACAGTTGGAGTTGAACCGCAGCCCCTCGCATCGCTGGCTTCGCTCGCAATGCTTCAAGCACGGTGCCTCGCTACGCTACACAAGTGCAGAAAATTGCACATATATTCGCAGAGAATCGTCTATCCGCAAGCAGTGCTAAGCAATTCCCAGGCTTGCAGGGGGCAGGATTTCACTCTGACTGGGTGGTAATTACCTTATCGCAGGGGCTCTACAATTTAGCAGAGCAGTGATCAGGTCTGAGTAACCCCCTGAATCAGGCCTTCTATGGCACATACAGTATGCACTCTTTGACTCATGCGGAGTTGAAAAAACATTGACCTTTTCTGTGAGTATCGGCATTGCGTGAGAATCAAGTCATAGGTCTACAGATTCCAGTACTGTAGTTTCCATTTCAAAGCATTTAGCCTTTAGCTTTATATGTTGTGAAAGCTTTATGGCAATTAGGGCCCTGTCCAACCCTTCATCTGGTGAAGATACATTTCTGTGTAGTCATTTACAAAACTATAAGAGCTGCAAGCATTTTATTGAATTCTTTTCTTACTTTTAAATACACACTTTGTCTAAGTGAAGCCCTTTATATATAATAATAACAGTGATAATTATATATATATATATATATATATATATATATATATATATATATAGTTTGTTATTTTTATTGAAGTGCAATTAAAATGTAATTCAAGTTTACTTATTTACTTATAGTGCCCATAACTCATTGTGCTTTTTTTTAATAACCTCTCCTTGAAGAGGAGTTTGCTATTCCAATCTGCATATACAGTATCCTCCCTTCACCTCCCATTTTGTGGGCACATGTGAAAGCTGGGATGATTGGCTCCAGGAGGGCATTGCAGAGGGACAAAGTAATTCGGGATATAGTTAAAATAAAATTAGGTGTAACTGGTACTGGGGAAAGAAAAACTATAAAATTGCTCAATGCATATAGATAACAAATGAAATAGATGAATATACTATACGGGTTGAAGATAACATTATACCAAAATACTAGTTTGTTTGTGAGAGCCAAGGATCCAACCCCTTGACCTAAACTTCAGTAACTCAACATATCGATTAAGAATGGAGGTACACAAGCCTTCACATATCTTAAGGTCCTCATACACGCTGCAATAAGCAGTGTGCAATGCGAAGCGATGCGCGTTCCTGCGGGCAGCACACCGTACACCGAATCAGCCTGGTGGCCACCGCACAGGGCCACCGGGGACAGCACCAGGCTTCAGCCTGGTCAGGTAAGTCCTGGAGGGGGGGACCTCTTTATTGGGGGGATCCCCACTCCCTCAGGACCCCTGGCCAGGCTGACCGGTCAGAGGGCTGAATGCTTTGGCCGCGGGACCTTATACAATAAGTGTCCCCCGGCTGTGGCATTACCCTGCTGGCTGGTTTGGCCTGGGGCTGGTTCTTAAAATACAGTGGACCCCTGGTCATTTTGTCCCCCGTATTTTGGGAACCAGCCCCGGACCTGGAGCCTGGGGCTGGTTTTAAAAAATCAGCGAAGCCCTATTTGTCGGGTTTCCTGATTTTTTAATACCAGCCCCGGCTCTTTCAGCCTGGTGCTGGTTACGGCTGTGGGGGGGGGGACCCCACGTCGTTTTTTTTTTTTTAGTCACCCTGCCAGAGATGATGCAGCTATGGAACGCCCACATGGGCGTTCCAGCTTTGGCAGTATAGTCGCAAGGACGGCCAGCATATCGGTCGAAAGTGCATACACACTGCACTTTTGTACCGATATGGGGCCGTCCTGTCGGATGAAAATAAAACAGCAAAGAACCGTCGACCGACCAAGTATGGACGGTCAAGACAGTTTTTTGCCGTTTATCGCTCGTACGGGACAGCGTACACACATATACAATTGAACGGCTGTCCGACCCAGAATGGAAGAACGGCCCAACAATTGTATATATGTGTACCCAGCTTTACTTCCTGTTGGTCTATTACTTTCACCTTGTGTCTAGCTCATGCTGAGTAAAGACCTGCATTACATTTATGCTGCACATGTCATCCTGATTTTGTTGCTACACATCTACATATATGATATATTATTATTATTATTGAACACACTACACCATTTACTGAATGATATGCTGTAGGTTCCATGTTAGATAAACTGTAGTCGCATGGCTCCTGCTTGTCTCTTGCTGCTCCCAAAACTCATTGCCCATCCTCCTCTAGAAGAAAAAAGGCAGGCACTTGAATGCTGACTGCCGCTGATACCTCTCCACAGAATCGGTACATCTGTCAGACCAGACTTAGGTCTACAGTCATTAGGTCGACCCCAGAAGGTCGACTGGCCCCAAGGTCGACAGGGTTAAAGTTCGACATGGGTCAAGGTCGACATGACTTAAGGTCGACATGGGCCAATGTCGACATGGGTTTAGGTCGGCAGTCATTAGGTCGACATGAGTTTTTCACTGTTTTTTTACCCGAATGTCGACATGGACACAGTTGGAGTTGAACCGCAGCCCCTCGCATCGCTGGCTTCGCTCGCAATGCTTCAAGCACGGTGCCTCGCTACGCTACACAAGTGCAGAAAATTGCACATATATTCGCAGAGAATCGTCTATCCGCAAGCAGTGCTAAGCAATTCACAGGCTTGCAGGGGGCAGGATTTCACTCTGACTGGGTGGTGATTACCTTATCGCAGGGGCTCTACAATTTAGCAGAGCAGTGATCAGGTCTGAGTAACCCCCTGAATCAGGCCTTCTATGGCACATACAGTATGCACTCTTTGACTCATGCGGAGTTGAAAAAACATTGACCTTTTCTGTGAGTATCGGCATTGCGTGCGAATCAAGTCATAGGTCTACAGATTCCAGTTCTGTAGTTTCCTTTTCAAAGCATTTAGCCTTTAGCTATATATGTTGTGAAAACTTTATGGCAATTAGGGCCCTGTCCAACCCACCATCTGGTGAAGATACATTTCTGTGTAGTCATTTACAAAACTATGGGGGTTATTCTAGTCCATTCTTTCTGACAAAATCCTTCTTAGATGAACAAAACCATGTGCACTGCGGGTGGGGCAGATGTAACTTGTGCAGAGAGAATTAGATTTGGGTGGGGTTTTTCTTTAAAGTGAGATCTATATTGAAGTGTAAAATCATGCAGTCAGTATTTTCCCTGCACAGAAACAAAATAACTCAACCAAATCTAATTCTCTCTGCACATGTTACATCTGCCCCCCTGCAGTGCACATGGTTTTGTCCATCTAAGAAAGATTTTGTCAGAAAGAATGAACTAGAATAAACCCCCATAAGAGCTGCAAGCATTTTATTGAATTATTTTCTTACTTTAAATACACACTTTGTCTAAGTGAAGCCCTTTATATATAATAATAACAGTGATAATTTTATATATATATATATATATATATATATATATATAGTTTGTTATTTTTATTGAAGTGCAATTAAAATGTAATTCAAGTTTACCTATTTACTTATAGTGCCCATAACTCATTGTGCTTTTTTTTAATAACCTCTCCTTGAAGAGGAGTTTGCTATTCCAATCTGCATATACAGTATCCTCCCTTCACCTTCCATTTTGTGGGCACATTTGAAAGCTGGGATGATTGGCTCCAGGAGGGCATTACAGAGGGACAAAGTAATGCTGGGTTATAGTTAAAGAAAAACTATAAAATTGCTCAATGCATATAGATAACAAATTAAATAATTGAATATACTATACAGGTTGAAGATAACATTATACCAAAATACTAGTTTGTTTGTGAGAGCCAAGGATCCAACCCCTCGACCTAAACTTCAGTAACTCAACATATCGATTAAGAATGGAGGTACACAAGCCTTCACATATCTTAAGGTCCCCATACACGCTGCGATAAGCAGTGTGCAATGCGAAGCGATGCGCGTTCCCGCGGGCAGCACACCGTACAAACAGTATGTGCTGCACATACTTTTTGTACTGCCCGCGGATCGATTCACACGCAAATCGCATGCAAAACGTACGCGTGCAATCCGATGCGATCCACCCGATAATGCGTCGTATTGCACACTGCTTATCGCAGTGTGTATGGGGACCATTACCGAGGCAAGGGTTAGCCTGGAATGCAAAGGGATGAGTAGTGATTATGTCTAACATGTAAAGTCACATCCACTTCCCCTTGAGCCACTCGGTACCCTCTTGACATTTAATAGGGGAATACGATATTATCTCTCCAAACTGCATCCATCTCTTGCTGACAGAAAACTCAGTAACATGACTGGACACATTAGGGGCCAGATTCTCTAAGCTTCAAAAGAGATAAAATGGAGAGTGATAAACAGCCAGCCAATCAGCTCCTGTCTGACATTTTTCAAACACAGTCTGTGACATGGCTGGTTGTTTATCACTCTACATTTTATCACTTTTAAAGCTTAGTGAATCTGGCCCATAGCATGACAGGGCATTGTTTCCCAAAGATCCTAGATTTCACAGTGTAACCGCACACTTGAGCTTCTTAAAACAGTCACACTACTATCTATAAGCAAAAACTGTATACAACAATATAATTTAGAGACTCGACTCACAGAATAGTATCACATCACTGGTTCACTGACAACAGCAAATACTGTACCCAGACTACCCACCTCACTGACAGCAGCATACCCCTCACAGACAGCAGCAAATCTCCTCTTATGGACAGCAGCACACCAATGCCTCACTGACAGCAGAACACCGGCTCCTTACTAATAGAAGCACATCCTCACCTCACTGCCAACAGTGAATACTGTACCCACCTCACTGCCATCAGCACATCTACCTCCCCCATTCATGAACAGCAGCATATTCCCCCTCATGAACAGCAGCACACCAATGCCTCACTCACTGATAGAAGCAGATCCCCACTTCACTGACAGCAGCACACTACTTCCTTACTGACTGCAGCTTACCACTGCCTCATTAACAGAACACCACTGCCTCACTGACTGCAGCACACCACTGCCTCACTGAAAGCAATGCACTACTTCCTTACTGACTGCAGCACACCACTGCCTCACTGACAGCAGCGCATTTCTTCCTCACTGACAGTAGCACATTTATGTCTCACTGATTGCAGCACATCCCTGCCTCTCTGAGAGCAGTGTGTCCCTGTCTCCCTGACAGCAGCACCCCACTTCCTCACTGACAGCAGGGTGTCCCTGTCTCACTGATAGCAACACCCCACTTCCTCACTGACAGCAGCATAACCCTGCCTCTCTCATACACATAAACATTTCTGACAGAAAATTTTAAATTACACTTATTCACTTGTCATGTCTTTTTCCACTGAAAATTATTAAAATTCAAAAGCCTATTCTGAACTATTTGATGCTGCCTGCTTTTACACCCTTAAGGTCCCCATACACTATACGATGCCCCTTAACTGCCCGGGAACTTCCCGTGCACCAAGATCACATACGATATATCATATGTTGTCCTTTTGCATATCATATATTGTATGCGTTCCCATTTCCCTGGTGTTTGGAGGCTGTCTGAGTCAGAGGTCGGACACGCAGCATGACTCCGATACACATGAGACCATGCATCAGATCAGATGTTAAACACATCAATTTGACCCCCTGATTTCTCAGCTCGATTCGTCAGAATCGGGTAAAAAGTGCACAAATCACACTATTGTATGGCCATAAAATTTTACTTGTACATTGTTCTGAAAAAGTATGATGAATTTATGTTCTTTTATTTCCATCTAGATTTGTCTAATACTTCTAATTATGGTGACTGGTGAAGATTCCAAAATTGTTTCCAACAAACCATTGTGTTCCCTGATACTGGGAGCAGTGCTGATTGTACCATACACACTAACATTTATCAAAAGTCTGTGGAAGGTGGCATTTACTCATTCTCCCAATCCAAGCAAACTTTGTCTGCTGAAGGTAAGATTGTTGCTCAGAATTGTAAAATAAAGTTTGTTATTACTGAGACACCGACCTTTCACATTTAGCGAAAATATTTAATGTTCTAGGGCAGCGGACCAAATTGGGTCCAGACCATGTAGCTGACCATCAGGCTGATGACTTTTCTAATCTCAGTCAGTGATTCAAGGAGTCTGAAAAATCAGTTGAATTGTCTGTTATTTTAGACTCCTCCCATCATTTTGGGCCTCAAGAATGCTGCCATGCATATGCTGTCTGCTGACTACACATGTGATGTGATGACCTTCTGCAGTAACTTGCTGGGGTCCTGTCATTATTTTTATTGTTTGATGGGGTCCCATAGCAAAATACTATGAGGACCCCTGTTCTTGGGGAACAGCATTGTCTAATGTTTATTTCCTTCCAATGTGTACAAGAACAAGTGGAAGTTTTATACGACAAGGAAATAAATATTTCAAATAACAGCTTACAATGTATAGGATTGTTATTTGATATACTGTATATGGCACACGAAGCTCGCTGCTCCACCTTAGAGGGTGAATTTGAAAGAAAAGTATGGCCAGGAAATGGAGAGGTTTCCCAATCCTAATCCAGCTATTATCTTTTAGAAGGTGCTAGATAAACGATATGTACTGTAAAATCTGTTGGTTGCTATTGGCAATATCTCTACTTCTATAAACCCACACTTAAGTATACATGTCCCTAGGTAGGTGACTGCTCTGTAGATTATTCCATGGGAGCCTCTTTCGTACTCTCCTCTATCTCCTGCCCCTCTGTTACCTGTAGTTTGTCTATACCATTGTGGATTAGCATCCCACCCACTTGTCCTGATGTTTTTAAAGTAGGGACCTAGCATTGAAGACTGCACAATAGTATAGCCAAACTACAGGTAAGATCCTATTATATAGCAAGCCAGATGTGGGGTGAGCTTTTGGGGTGTGGGGTACCTTGGATTTCTCTCGCTTTGGGGCACCCCCATTTAACATTACATCATTCTTTGTTTGTTTTTATATATGTACCACTTTCACTTTTAACAATTCACACCAAGCAGCCATTTATTTTTTTTCATTTTCCTACACTGATACTGCACTTCACTTTTATATTTAACACTCTGATATCTCACTCCTTTTTTAATTTTAACACACTCAGTTACTTCACTTTATCTTTTTATTTGTGGGGTGCCATGGGTTGGTCTGGATGGGGTGGTTTGGAGGTACCCTGCACCCCATGGGTGAACCCCCATAATGTTAGGGACCTGTCTGACAAGGTCACCTTGAGGAGTGGTGAGCAGGCTCATACTATTGGCCGATACTAGGCCAAGAACCTTATATATTATATATAAAATGTAAATGGTGTATAGTGAACCTTCTACTCTGTTACTATGTTGTAATATGTCTTAGCAAGCTGCCAAAAACATTTAAACCTTTGCAGTCCATTTTTTTGCAATTTAAACAGTCTGGTTTAAATGTTTAAGTTAATTGTCATTTTTTTATTTTTTATTCAAAAATGGTCTACATTGAATGTTGAACGATGTTAATGTTCAGATTTTAAAGTGCCTCACCTTTGGATCTGCTACTAGCCCTAGGGCTGTTGAGCCTGACTAGACAGTGTAAATAATTGCCGCTTTAACAAAATAGGAAAACTCTCCCAAAATTTCTTACTTTCTGATTCTCACACCCTATACATTCGGCCCACAGTTTGAACATGAAAGTACACATATTAGCTAAATGATCCACGCCATTTGTTCTAGTTATTCCACTATACTAATGCTTGCCATACATACATCATCAACTTTCCTCCAACCATCTGACTAGTTGCTTGGATGGAATAAAAATATGGTAAGGTATGGGAGCAAAGGACAATCAGAAATGTGCTCACGAACCCAGGAAAATGGACAAAAACCTACAGTCAAATAGTTTAAATAAAACAGGTTCATCTACAGTACCGTGTCTGAGTGACAGATTTTGTCCTTTTCCAGACTTTGGGAACAAATTTCTGAAGTAAATATTACATTTGCTCCCACCCAGTACCATATTTTTATTCCATCCAAGCAACTACTTGGATGGTTGGAGGAAAGTTGGTCTGATGTATGGCCAGCATTAGTATTTTTGACTAAGGGGTCAACACGTGCACATCTAATAGAGGGCGACTCTTTTCTATCTTCATCATTTTGCTTGTTTAGACCGTGGTTCAATATTCAACATAGATAGAAAATAATATAGGGGTTTCGTATATCTGGCAATTATAATGATCATATGCAAAAGAGGCGAAGTTTTATTGTGGATGTGCGCTGGATTTTCTGCCTTGTGGGGGTTATATCAAAATAGTGGTAACCCTATAACCACTTGAAACAAACAATGCAAAAGAGACAAATTGATATGTCCTCCACTGGCGCCAACTAATACGTTCCTGTATAGAGGGGAACGTTCCTCTTCTCCAAAAAAGGGAAAGCCTGTTTATAAATACCGTACGTCCCTCTGTAAATATGAGGGCTCCTCTTCTCCGAGTGTGTATAGCTTAAATGAATCCTAGGGGCGACCACCAAGCTTATAAGGATAAGCTTCCTGAGACTTCGTCCCTTATAGAGTCCGTACTCATCCGATGGTGACCCAAAACAAAAGATGATTGGGGAGGTATATAGTGTAAAATCGTTTATTGGATACAATAAATATAAAATAGGAAGACAACTGAACAAAATGGCATATTACCGTCAAAGGTGGAGAACCAGATAAAAATCAGAGTTCTCAAATAAGCAAGAGATGAGCGGGGCTGATCCCGGGATAACAGCCACCTCTCCTTCAGGATGCTTTGCGGTAAGTCCAATCAGTCCAGAGATCCTCCAAAGAATGGTCCCAAATACTCCCCTAGGATTCATTTAAGCTATACACACTCGGAGAAGAGGAGCCCTCATATTTACAGAGGGACGTACGGCAATTATAATAGTTTCCTGTGTAATAATGTACATTAGAAATTTGCATTTAGGGTAAATTAACCAAGTTATGCTTAATTCGGATTTAATATCTTAATCTTGGGTTTTTATTTACTTATAAATTCCTCCCTCGTAATTTCAGGTGCAATTTCATACATCAAAGCATAGTCAACTTTGACATGAAATTAATGTTATTGATCTTAATACTCTAGGAACAAATATAAGTCAAAATTACATCATTTTAAAAGAATCAAACAAAAAACTGAGGGTGGTTTTACCAAAAGCAAAAAACAAAAAAACAAAACATGAGGGTTTGCACAAATTAATTTTTGGATTGAGCTTTATCATATGTTCTATAGAGAACAACAGGTTGCACATAGCGATTTAACAGATTCTAGCATAACCTCAATATGTCCTCTTTAGAAGTATCTCACCCGGTCAGATTAAGCTGTGAAATAAATTTAATGGTCATTAGAATTAAGTACAAATAAAGAGCAGATCCTAAAGCTTTTTGAACATTTTGGGTCTGATTCTGAGGTACTCACAAACTGTGCGCAGTACTTTTGTCCATGTAGTTGAACGATTGCTATAACACAAAATAATCTAAATACCCTACAACCAGTGGCAGCTTCATAGGTGGGGCTGCAGCACAGTCCAAAGTTCAAATAGGGGAGCTACACCAACTGCCATCAGCTGTCATCCCATAATGACTCACTGGCTCTCCTATGGTGTGGCACTCCTCTAGAGTGTTATTCCCCCCCTCAGCAGCAGAATGCCAACAGCATGTGCTGTGCTGACAGCAGGCTCAGCCTCAGCTCTCATGCTGTCAGTGAGACACTCATGCTGAGCCTGCTGTCTGAACAGCACATGCTGTAGGTGTGTGCTGCTGCTGCCCTGGGGAGGGGGGAGGTGGTTGGAATCAGGGTCCCCACCAGGCCCCTCCAGCAAGTCCAGGCCTGGATAATTAGTTCCCACTCCCCCCCCCCTCTCAGCGGCCCTGGTAACCACTGCCAACATGTGTTACTCATGGGACCCCTGGTATCAGTAATGGAGAGGCAAAACCATGGGTGTTCCTGGGCACTGACTTTGAGGTGGCCTAAAGGGAGAGAGAAAAAATCTGTCCAATGGGCCTGTTATGGGAGTGCTGTGAATGTGGGCTGCATTCTTAGATCTACCATGTAGCTGCCTACACAGTTGCCATATGCAGGTGAAAGTAGCGATGGTGGATGCAATGATCTGCCATGATGGATTGTGTAGAACCACTGGTTTTGGTAGAAAATTAAGGGGTAGAGAAAGCAGACAGTTCAAGCTTTTTTCTCTCGTGCACAAAGGTAAGGTTGAAAGTAGTATTTGTATATATCACACCCCTGACTCCTCTGAGTCAGACCACATACATTTCAATGTTTATTTAAGCATATGTTTGCTAGACTATTACTTGACTTTATAATTCTGTTTTTGGGAATATTGGAATTCAGTAATGTGGATAATCATATTTTAAAACTGACCAAATTCTTTTTTTTACAAACAGGTGTTTGCTGTGGAATTTCTTGTTGCCCTTGGATCCTCACTGCTCATCATAGTGGCCATGCCTCACTTAAACCTATTTACTAACATCACAGTCCTTAGCAGTGTTTGCTTTCTTCCTGCAGCATTACAAATATATAATCAATTCAAGAAGAGAAATTTCAGATGGTATATGGCTATTTGTTCTTTTATTCTTCTTCTAACTGGCCATATTTTGTTCTTTTTTATTTATTATTGGGGTGAAGACTCCAATAGTTTTGCATTTTATGCAGTTGCAATGATTGGAACAATTATAGTATCAATAAATTGGTATGAAAATTTTATACCACAAGTAAATGCAGGATGTGATATAAAACCAGAAAACGATGAAAGGAACGTTCTCTATATGTTTGGCAGCATTGTAAGAATCGTGGTCACAGTGGCTGTGGTGGGGATGTATGTACCGCTACAAGGACAGCAGTGGGATGCCATAATGACTACAACCTTGAATGAACAATATTTGGTACTCAGCCTCTTTGGCATCCAGGCTCTGAGCTCTGCTCTCTGCCATTGGTTTGGAGTTGTTGCATGTAAAATGCGCAATGTTAAAAAAGGTTTTTATTTTCCTTTAATTTTTTCAACAATAACAGTTATCTTAGCCTTGATCTTGGTCTTCATTGCTGAGTACAAGGAAGCACAAAGCAACACTGAAACTGAAACATTTAACGTGTCCTATTTTTGCCAAAATTCGGTATTGTTTGACAGAGGCACATTGATTAAAAATTTGTTTTGGGAAATAACCCACCATATGTGCCATAAAGTAATGTATATTAACAATTCAAATCATGCCATAGTCCTGTTTATAAGTGGCACATGTTGGTATATAGGATCCCTCTTTGCAACTTATAAAGTTTGTAGATTAAAGGTTCAAAGGATTGAAAGGACAACTAAATTGTTTGGCCGTCGCTTGTATGAAGCAGCCTTCATTGATCAGTCCTCGCTTCTCAACATAAGAATTAAATTAAGTAAGAACATGTTGGATTCAAAAAAAGTAAGGTAAGAATTATAGTGTTCGTATAATGCAATTTCCGTAAATGCATAGAACATTAACACCTATAAATCTGTTAATTGGTTATATCATTAAATTAATGAAATGTAGAACTACTGTATCACAAGATAATAATTTTCAGTATATTAATATTGCACTATAGGACATTTACAACTGGACACAGAGCACATTGAACACATACACAACCTCATACACACACACACACACATATATATATATATATATATATATATATATATATGTATGCGGGTGTGGAGTCCCCAATCTGCACTCAGATTTACTCAAAGCAGCGCCTCTGAGGGATCCCCTGTTAGACGGGATCCAATGTTTAGAAATTAAGAACAAAGAAAAGTTTCAGAGGGCGCTAAAATGTAAATGGACTTCTGTATTTAAGAGTATACAAAACATGAAAGTAACATAAAAAAATGCCCTTCGGGCATATCAATGCATTTACTCTCAGCTTCAAAATAAGTCATATAATAGTGTAGAAATCTTTTAAAATACATTTGCAGTAGTGATCATCAAAACGGTGTAGAAATCCCAATGCATTTCGTCATTATCAAGACTTCATCAGGGGCAGAGATACAACAGTCTGATTGATGGATAACACTAATCGCTGACTGAGAAGTGGATCACAAAAATACAGAATGGTCCAAAAGTCACTAAGTCTTGGAATCCACCAATATAGGTTCCTCTAGAGATATTTATAATTACTAAGATGGGCTGATGCTCTATGATCTTAATCACTGTCAGCTGCCGTATAATAGCTCAATGAAGTAGTGTGTGTACTGCTGGGTTCCCAAAGATGGAATATATATATACCGCTATATATATATATCGCTCCTTCTCCGTCTCCACTCCGAGCTCCTCCTCTCCTACTACCCCGCAGCCAGTCGGTGTTCCCCAAGGGTCAGTCCTTGGCCCTCTCCTCTTCTCCCTCTACACCACCTCTCTGGGCACCCTCATCAGCTCCTATGGTTTTCATTACCACCTTTATGCTGATGATACCCTAATCTATCTCTCCTCCCCCGACCTATCCCCATCACTCCTGTCCAAGGTCTCCGAATGCCTCACGGCCATCTCAGCCTGGATGACCCAACGCTTCCTGAAACTAAACATGGCTAAAACTGAACTTCTAATCTTCCATCCCCCGAACATCCTCTCTTCTCCCACTATCTCCATCAGCATTGGTGAAACCGAGATCACCTCCACCGACCAAACGCGCTGCCTTGTTGTCATCATTGACTCCTCCCTCTCTTTCACCCCCCACATTCGTGCTCTCTCATAGTCTTGCCACTTTCACCTACGCAACATCTCACGCATCAGACCATTCCTCTCCACTGACGCAACCAAAATTCTCATTCACTCTCTTGTCATCTCACGCCTTGACTACTGCAACATCCTTCTCTCTGTGCTACCTCTCACCCGCCTCGCACCTCTCCAAACCATTCTTATTGCTGCTGCTAGGCTCATCTTCCTCTCCCGCCGCTCTACCTCCGCCTCCCCCCTCTGTCTATCTCTTCACTGGCTCCCCATTCCTTTCTGAGTTCTCTTTAAACTCCTCTCCTCCTCCACCGCTCCTTACCTCTCTTCACTGATCTCTATCCACACTCCCTCCCGTCCTCTTCGATCCATCGCTGACTGCCGACTGACCTCTCACCTAATCACCTCCTCCCACTCCCGTGTCCAAAACTTCTCTCGCGCTGCCCCCCTGCACTGGAACAACCTCCCGCCACCCATCAGGCTTTCTGATTCCCTTACCTCCTACAAGCGCTCCCTCAAAACCCACTTTTTTCGACTAGCATATCCCGCCTCCTAACCTCTTTTGATCCTCCTATCCTGCCTCCGTTCCCCTCCGTTCCTACTTATCCTGTTGTTTTTCGTTCGTCCACCCACCTATTTTTAGTATGTTAACTCTTATGAGTAGGGTCCTCCTGCCTCACGTACTCACCCTACCTCTTTACCTCACCTGTCCTCCTGTCCTGTTCTTCCCTTCCTCTACTTCATCTTCAGTCTCCTCGACAATTTTGACACCTACTTCTGAACTGATGCTGATTTTATTTCTACCAGCTATACCCCTATTTATACTGTATTTTTCAACACACCCTGTACAGTATGTTACCTTGTCATTTGTTTTTTGTTTGCTATGTACGGCGCTGTGGACACTTTGCGGCGCCTTATAAATAAATGTACTACTACTACTACCGTATTTGCCGGCGTATAAGACGACCCCTCAACATTTCCACTCAAAATATAGAGTTTGTTATATAAGTGCACCCGGTGTATAAGACGGCCCTCCCACTTGGAGGCATGTTTTTCAGGGGAAAAAAGTAGTCTTATACGCCAGCAAATACAGTATATATATATATATATATATATATATATATATATATATATATATATATATATATATATAAAGGTCCAATAAAGGAGGCACACGGAAAAGTAGTTTCAATCAACAACTGTATTCGGGCATAACAGTAATCGAGCGCTTTCGGGGAAACCTCCCCGTCGTCAGGATATCAGCCCTTACACCAGGATATATATATATATATATATATATATATATATATATATATATATAATCTTCCATGTATGCCGGCACTCCAATTATATTCGACAGCTTGGTCGGTGCACTCCCAATAAATTTGTAGACTTCCAAGAATGAAGGCACACGACACAGGATAAACTATTTCACCGCAGGTGTATTATGGCTAGTAACATCTAGCGCTTTCAGGGGATACAACCCCCGTCATCAGGATGGTAGCCACACAGGTACAATGGTGTAGTCTGACTACACCATTGTACCTGTGTGGCTACCATCCTGATGACGGGGGTTGTATCCCCTGAAAGCGCTAGATGTTACTAGCCATAATACACCTGCGGTGAAATAGTTTATCCTGTGTCGTGTGCCTTCATTCTTGGAAGTCTATATATATATATATATATATCTCGAACAAAGAATTACCCCAAGTGCGCCCTATAAGGTACAGCGACTGCTCTATAAATCCCCCCTGTTAGTGGGAGACAAAATGAGGGTAGAAATGGACTGTATAGAGAGCGCTAAAGTTATCCACCACCTTATAGGTTTTCACCATTAGTATAGACTGAATCACAATGTACAATTGGTAATAATTAAAACAGAATGTTTTAAAAAAGTTCCATGATACGCATCAGATTTTTTCTTTTCAGAACAAAAGTTCGTAACCCAACCCATTTTGTCTTGAAAAAGACTTCATCAGGAGTTTAGACAAATGAGAAACAAATCATAAAGATGATGAAAAATGGGTCCTTAAAACTGACTTTTTCAACAAGATCCCATGATCTACACCAGTGATTTTCAACCTTTTTACCTTGCGGCACACTAAATAAGATTTTAAAATTGCCAAGGCACACCATGAGATCTCCACAGGGAAAAACACATTGGCCCCCACAGAAAAAAACAAAACCTATTTCCTCCCATATAAAAAAACAATCACACTGGTCCCCACAGGTAACAAAAATAAAACACATAGGCCCTTTAAATGAAAAGAAGAGACCAGTAAATAACACTTGAACTGGTGGTGGCTGTAAACTAGTTTGGACATCCCTAGATCTGGAGGTACACTTGAGAACAGCTCAAGGCACACTAGTGTGCAACGGCACAGTGGTTGAAAAACACTGATCTACACTGAGGTGTGATGTCTCATAAATCAATTACTGGGGTACTTGTGAGTTATCCGGGCTGCCGATTTTTTCATCGCGCCCGAAATCGTGGGCATCGCGTCGGTCGTGGCCGTTATAAGGAGCCGCGACGCGATGCCCACGATTTCCCATAGACAGTAATGTTAAAAGACACGATGGACCCGATTTCCGACATGATTTCCCATAGACAGTAATGTTAAAAGACGCGATGGACCCGATTTCCCATAGACAGCAATGTTAAAATAAAATTACAATGTGAAATTGGCCAATATGTTTTTAAAAAAAATGTTTCATGGCCCCCCACCACCGTTAACGCCACCCCGCTATTGACGCCAACCCGAAGCGTGGCGAGCGGCGGCGGTACGCGTCCTCCGACCTTTTCATGCCCTACTATCCACTAGGGCGTGGAGTGAGAATAGAATAGTGTGGCGAGCGCAGCGAGCCACCGAGCCCGAAGCGTGGCGAGCGCAGCGAGCCCCGCGAGGGGACGCGGACACCTGTGAAGCCCGCAAGGGCACGCGGATACCTGTGAAGGTGTCCGCGTCCCCCCGCGGGGCTCGCTGCGCTCGCCACGCTTCGGGCTCGGTGGCTCGCTGCGCTCGCCACACTATTCTATTCTCACTCCACGCCCTAGTGGATAGTAGGGCATGAAAAGGTCGGAGGACGCGTACCGCCGCCCCTCGCGGGCTCGCTGCGCTCGCCACGCTTCGGGTTGGCGTCAATAGCGGGGTGGCGTTAACGGTGGTGGGGGGCCATGAAACATTTTTTTTAAAAACATATTGCCCAATTTCACATTGTAATTTTATTTTAACATTGCTGTCTATGGGAAATCGGGTCCATCGCGTCTTTTAACATTACTGTCTATGGGAAATCGGGTCCATCGTGTCTTTTAACATTACTGTCTATGGGAAATCGTGGGCATCGCGTCGCGGCCCCTTATAACGGCCACGACCGACGCGATGCCCCCGATTTGGAGCTAAATCGTGGGCATCGCGTCGGTCAGGTGTCCTTAAGTTAACCAAACTTAAGGACAAAATCGGCAGCCCGGATAACTCACAAGTACCATTACTGGTAAAGTGCAACACTGAATTCGGGGTAATATCTCAACATCGATTTCTCTGGGGCTGGTTCCCAAAATACGGGGGACAAAATGACTAGGGGTCCCCCGTATTTCAAGAACCAGCCCCAGGCAAAACCAGCCAGCAGGGTAATGCCACAGCCGGGGGGAGACTTTTTATACAAGTCCCCCCGGCCAAAGCATTCATACCTACCAACCAGTCAGCCTGGCCAGGGGCCCTGGGGGAGTGGGGACCCCCCCAATGAAGGGGTCCCCCCCCTCCAGGACTTACCTGACCAGGCTGAAGCCTGGTACTGTCCCCGATGCCCCTGGATGGTGGGCATCAGGCTGATTCAAGTGTAAAAAAAAGATTAAACTATTGTTTTTTACTGTGGCACTACAAGTGCCAGCAAGCCTCCCCAGCAAGCTGGGACTTGGAGAACCACAAGTCCCAGCCTGCTGGGCATTAAAGGGCCCGCTGGCACTTGTAGTTCCACAGTTAAAAAAATAGTACACAAAACACACTGACACAAATTTTAAATAAAAGTTTAACACACACATCACACACACACTGATACTTACCTATCTTGATCCCAGCGGTAGGTCGCTGGCTCTGGTGTCGGCGGCTCCGGTGTCGGTGGCTCCGAGGTCGGCGTCCTGTCTGAAGAAAATCCATGGTGGACCTGTGGAAGGAAATCCTACTCACCAGGTCCTCCATGGATGGTCTTGTGTCTTCTGTCTTCTTTTCCAGGGCTTATTTTTTTATCTTCTTTCTTCTACAATAGGGCCGATTTATTAGTCTAAATAAGAAATAAGCACTACTGAACGCCCACGTCCGCAATCTTTTTAATCACATCCCCATTGTGTTTGTTCCACTTTTTTGTTGTGTGTTCTTTTATACTTTGCTTTTTTTTAACATTAAGACAATAATAATAAATAATAAAAGGTTACATTTTATGTGCATATCTTTCTTTAGGTGCATCACAATTTGACAATTCTTTTTCTCTCCATACTGACTGTCACAGAAGTTTATTAGTCTAGCCAAATTTCTCTAGCCCCAATATACAAAAAAAAAATATACAAACAAAGGGTAAATCACACAAATAGAAGTAAGACACAAAAAGAGTAGAGAGCTCAAAACTGTCTGAGAAACTAAAATTTGGAAAGGAGGGGTGTTCCATTGTTGTGGATTTGGTCCACATTTTCATGGGGCAGATAAACTAAGCCTTGGACAGATGACGTAGATAAAGTGGCAGACAATCACTTTGCAACTGCCATGTTATAGGCTGTGTTTGAAAAATGATTGGAGCTGTACTTCTGCCCCTATGTGTCATATAGACATGCATGTATGTGTTCTGCACACTGGGTGCTTGGGAAATAAATAATAACATAACTAACAATTTAACTGGTGATTTTAAGCAATATATTATATTAACAAGTTGTACATGTATTCTTTGCTAACACCTAAGGTGCCCCATAATATATTTACAATCGTACATCATCCTCATTCCATATTTATACTCAGTATTTACAGTATATGTGTTTACAGTTAAGATATTAGAGTGGTGATATAAAGGTTATGTTATTTATTTTAATGACAGATAGAAAGTGCATATTTTTACTGCTAATTAGGTTATTTATATCCCTTTTACACCAAATCAATTTCCCGGATTATTGCCGAGTCGACCCAGGTCAGGCCTCAGTGTAAATGGCCCACTTAAAAACAACCCGGGTCCAAAGACCCAGCAATCCAACTCTGTTAAGGCTATGGTTTAAACATGGGTAAGATTCATGTTCAGGGGTAGTGTAAATAGGTATCCTGAGTCTGCTGACCCAGGGCCATTTTCCTCAATGGGAGAGCCCATAGCTTCGGACCACAGCATGCTGCGGACAGTCAGGGTGGTTGAGCACATGCAGCCTCCTCTGCTGTCTGCTGTACTATGCAGACAGCAGCGGTGCTAGCACAAAGGTGTCGCCTTCTTTGTCACCTCTAGGTGGCCACGGGGCAGAAGGAGGCTGGGTGCAGCTCGGAAGCTTTTCAAACATTTAGTAGGGGAACCTTAACCAGACTTCCCGGCGCTCCGAGATGTCATCTCTAAATGCAGGCCTTCAAGACTCTGCACACATGTGCAGTATGAATGGTGTCAACCTGGGAATATCCCGGTTCCATACTGCAGTGTAACTTCCGGATCTGACATGGATTGAAACCATGTTCCAAATACCGTTTTGGATCTGGGATTTTGGTGAAAAAGCAGTATAACTTTGCTAATATGCATTTTCCATTAAATGGAAAGCAGTGAAGTAAAGCTGGTGGATGGTAAAAGAATGCAGCATGATGAACGCTGCATAATAAAATAAATATCTGCTGAAATTATTTAACGAATACAGTACTTTACCCACTGTCGCACACTAAAATAATGTTACTGATTTTTTTTGATTAAACCTACAATATATTTCTGGGTAATTGTGTATTATCACGGCTCCCACAATTTCCATCTTATGGCATCTTATACAATTTAAAATTGTATACCATTGTATATGGCATACAATGGCATACGATGAGATGAGATGAGATAAGATTTTAAATTGTATAAGCACACTAATGGGTGCTTTCAATGTTAATTGGCCCCCCTATAAGATTTTTTATTGTATAAGCACCCTAATGGGTGCTTACAATGTTAAATGCACCCCCACGCCACCACCACTATCAACGCCAACCCGAAGCGTGGCGAGCGCAGCGTGCCCCGCGAGGGGCCGCGTTTTACTTTACATGTATTACGCGTCCCCTCGCCATGCTTCGGGCTCGGTGGCTCACTGCGCTCGCCACACTATATGAAATCAACTCCACGCCGACATGGATAGTGGGGGTATGAAAAGGTCGGAGGAAGTGTACCGCCGCCCCGACCGGGCTCACTGCGCTCGCCACACTTAGGGTTGGCATTGATAGTGGGGGTGGCGTGGGGGTGCATTTAACATTGTAAGCACCCATTAGGGTGCTTATACAATAAAAAATCTTATAGGGGGGGCAATTAACATTGAAAGCACCCATTAGTGTGCTTATACAATTTAAAATCTCTGCTCATCTCATCTCATCGTATGCCATATACAATGGTATACAATTTTAAATTGTATAAGATCGGGTCCCATCGCAGCACATCTCATCTCATTGCATACCATATTAAGCCTTATGGTATGCAATGAGATGGGGTGAGATGGAAGCCGTGATAATACACAAGTACCTATTTCTGTTTGCTATAGAGTAACTATGTTACTAGACTAACACAGTGCAATGTAATTTAAGATATTTGTTTATATTTTATTCTAGATCCACAGACAATGTGATGATCTATTTATGCGCCACAATGTGGCATGAGACATTTAACGAGATGCAGAAAATTCTCACATCAATATTCAGGTAATTCAGAAGGGCCTTTGTTTTTTCTACATTCCAAATATTATACCACAAGTCAATAGTATTGTTAACTGTATATTTCTTCTGGGTGTGGATGGAAAGGTCTACAGTGTCTAGGTAGACAAGTAAAAGGTCGACATACAAAAGTTTTACAATGACAAAATGTTTACATGCAAAAGATTGCCAAAAGATCGACACAAGCAAAAGGTTGACATAAAACATTTACACCTACAAAGATATGCTTTTTTTGTTTAAAATGGTGTAAATGTCAACAGCTGTCAACATGGACCCCAATTAGTGTTGGGCCTACCCTTACATGGCTTGCTTTGCTCGCCATGCTTCATGCGTGATGCCTTGCTCTGCTACCACTGCGCTCTGCATACTTTCTCATTTCCAATCAGAATCCATAAAATTTCAACAAAACAAAGAATAAAAATCCGACTTTTTCATGTGTCAACCTTTTCCATGTAGACCTTTTCACTGTGTTGATGTCTTTTGAATGTCAACCTTTTGGTGTTGACCTATTGACTGTTGACCCAGACACTGTAGACCTATCAAGCAGATAGCATTGCTGCAATGATGTTAGTGGTCTATGGACCATGGCCCTTATTCTGATTGACGCGGACTTTACCGCGTACTTACGGATCGCGTCTTTATGGCGTCTGCGCATGCGTGGAGAACGCTACGCGCATGTGCCACGCCTTGACTCGGTACCAGTTCGGGCAAATCCCGTCCAAAACTGTTCACCGCTATCAGTCGGGAAATAGGGGCGTATTATGGGCGTCATGCGGAATGACACATGGGCGTAGTTTCAAAGTGGGCAAAACGGGGCGGAAACATGGGCGGACACGGGGGAGTACACTTATGTTGGGGGGCGTACATTCGGAAACCACTCCGAATGCACGCGATCAAAAAGGGCAGAAATGTGCGGTGTCCACAAGTGTACTATTGCTTTGCGGACACCACTCGTTCATGCGGTAGGCGAACGTACGCCTAATGACTACAACCATTAACACCTGAACCCAATAGAATCTACTCCTTTACTCATTACTCACTAATAGGACGCTTGTCAGTGCTTTAATTGAAACCATTGCACTTCAATTGCTGTAAGGGTTAATGTGTGCAATGCATGTGTTAGGCATGCTTGTAAGGATATATTGGCATCTAATTGATTCCAATTCCAAATAAGCAGTTTTTTATGAGGATAGGTAATTGAATAAGTGGGTCATGTGATGTATTGCAGAAGATACTTCATAGTGGGTTGTTTGGCGTAAATACTCCGCTTACGTGCGGTAGCACCGCTTGGCTCCCGTTCGGATGCGGTATTCCCGAGCATACTCTGTAATACTCTGTAATACCGTGCCGAATCGGAGTGTTTCTCCCGCACACGCATGCTTTGTATGTCGTCCGTAAACACGCCCTGTTCTTAAAGAGTGAGTCCGTCCGAATGCGGAGGACACGTGGGCGTTTCGACGGACGATGGCCGCATGCGGCAAAACGCCGTGGCGTGCGGACCGCTCCGTAAGAATGCGGGAATTTCCGCACAGATCAGAATAAGGGCCTCTATGTTAAGAGACATGCAATGTGTGTCTTTATATTATGAAACTAGGTGTGGAACTGCATTGATAAAACATATATTAAACCTTGACAGCAAGTAAGTGTTAAGACACATTCTTAATAATAATAATAATAATAATATAAAAATTATACTGTAATATCAATTTAATATCAATGAAAAACTCATATATATATATATATTTTAGTCTTAACGTTAGTGCCAAGACTTTGGACTTGCTTGCAGGAGGACACATGCACTGATTGCTGAAATTAGGAATTATTTCTTATTTAACCTTCCATATGCTCTAAAGAGGGTGGATTATCGATCACCTGGACATTCCTGGAAGTTGGTCCCATTTTTTGGGGTCAAATTATTTTATCCTTTGAGGTTTATCTATCCAAAGCCCTCAATCAAATCTTACAAAGGTATCTGCCTTATGGAATAAGACCAATAAAGTAAAACCTTTAGGATTATTCCTTTGTTGGAGAATTTCAATATACTATATATATATATATATATTAGGTTTTTCTTAGATCATAATTTTTCGATTTTTTCTTTTCGAAATCGTTCTGACGATACACGTTGGGTTTCAATAAAGAACTTTACATCCTGAACGAAGTGTACGTTTCATTTTGGAAGATGACAAAGAATTGTTATATGAAATGTGATTGGCGTATCACGGGTATAGTTATAATTGTACAACTGATTAGGTGGTACTAAGTCCAGCGCTCTCCGATTAACCCCCTTTCTTTTATATATATATATATATATATATAAAAGAAAGGGGGTTAATCGGAGAGCGCTGGACTTAGTACCACCTAATCAGTTGTACAATTATAACTATAACCGTGATACACCAATCACATTTCATATAACAATTCTTTGTCATCTTCCAAAATGAAACGTAAACTTCGTAAATATATATATGATTCTCAGGTCCTGATAACTTCATCATAAGCCCCCCCCCCATAATCGGAGCTCAATATGCAACACATACGTGGAGCGGCACTCGAAAATAACAAGGTGGACACACAAACATAATTGCAATGGTTTGAAACATTGCAGTTACGTTTGTGTGTCCACCTTGTTTCCGAGTGCTGCTCCGTGGACATTAAGTAAAAAAAAATTGTCAGAAAGTAATATGTAGGTCTAGCCTATAAATTAGTAATTAAGTTATAACTTGTAAGCAAGTTAGTTATTGTCTTCTGCATTTGTCTGCTAATTAGTCAGTAAGCAAAATATAATTAGAATGAAAATGATTTTGTGTATGTTCTTATTAACAAATACACATGATCTGACTTGAGTGAAAAGCTATGCAGAGAAAAGGGGGCATGGCTTCACGGGAGGGCTTGGCTTCACATCTCAACACCCCCTTTTCTCACTCAATGGATCCCAGAACTGTGGGTGTGACTGTGTTTTCTGCAGTGCGGCACCTACAATGTGACAGATGCTGGCATTTTGTGTCATTCGTTGGTAGCAAACACCCAGGGATGCCATAGGGATGTCCATTTCTCTTCACCTTGAGCTGAGGCCAAGTCAAAGTTACTGAGCCTCACTCAAAGTCACGGGATATGCCTAAATTCATGCAAACATTTTTTTTAGCTTTGAACATGCATTTAGGTGTAGAAATGTAAGGTATGTTCATGGATGATAACTGTCTGGGTGGTAACAGTGTGGTGACTCTATGCTGCTGAAATTAACTGGGTCTGGATACTGGGGTGGGGGAATGTGACTAAATAAAGGAGGCGTGGCCACATCCTCCTCATCAGCTGACCTGGCCACTCTACCAAGCCTGAGCCTAGCTAATCAATAAGTCTCTGTGTCCTTGGGGTTGCAAAAAAGTTGCCAAGAAATGTTACTTCTTATGAGGCATCCAAAGTCCTTGAATATTTATGAATGCACAGATATACACCAGGGAAGGGATTTGTATTGGTATCAGTATAATATAATGCAGACGTGACTTTATTCCTACATATTGTTAAGTAGTATTTCAGATACCTGAAAGTGAGAGATTCCAACATTAACCTTCAACTAATTTGTAGTCTAAGATAATGGTGGACAATATTCCAAACTAAGTAATGGTAATATTATTGAATTATTTGGAGGAGTGTCAGTTTAATAATTGCATTAATTGTATGTGCGTTTGTAAGACTTGTCAGAAGCATCATTTCCATTTGTTCTTCCTCTCCCAGGCTGGACAAATACAAGTCTTCAATGGAAGATGACACTGTCAACTTTGAGGCACACATTTATTTTGATGATGCTTTTGTTAATGACTCTGAATACGAAGATGGTAAAAAGAAAAGATGTGTCAACAGATATGTGGAAGACCTGGTTACTGCAATTGAGGACGTCTACAGGTGCAAATAAACCTTAATGTTACTACTTAAATTGGTTCAATCCAATTTTATATGCGAGTGTATGAAAGCGATGTTATATTATGAAACTTGTACACATCTTGTGAATGTGCACACCTGAGAAACGGTACTTGCTGGGAGGTTTGCGCAACTCTTCTACAAAAAGCAATCTGGGAAAGTGCATGAATAAATGGGGAATAAATGGGGATACCATCTTGGACAAAGGCCTTATTAAACATTGTAGGCCTTGGACAAAGCAGTGTAATGGAGTCACTATCCAAACTCCATTCTTCCACACAGTGAATGACTGTCAGCTATCTGATTGGTGGATAGTCCATTTGTGTGTACCAAAAATCCATGCGTCTGCATGTACAAATGTATCCTGCCCACATTAGCAAAAAGGCTGTATTTGTGGGTATTAACAGAGGTGATTTACTAGTTTATGCTAATCTGAGGTGTGGCTTTAATGTTTACTCACCCACAGTCACAATCATTATCAATAGTATAGCTGCAATAGACCAGCAAATGACACATACACCTTACATGATAATAGATATACTGTACAGAGATCTCAGTTACATACATGTGTAAACCTCTGGATGGTAATTGCACCTACTTGTGATACATTTATATATTTTGACATTTACTGCTACCTATCTAGGAGATACCATAAGATCCCCTGATATGACACTACAAGGATCAGCTTACTCTGCAACTAATGATCCCACCCATGCCGCTCAGGTTTATTAATCCATCATAGTTGTATGTAAGGGATGAAGTTAATTTAGACTAGAAAATACAAATTACTCAGCACGCTGCAATGGACCAGAAAAATATGCATGCAACTAACATACTACTACTACTACTACTACAGGTTGAGTATCCCCTATCCGAAAATGCTCGGGACCACGAGCATTTCGGATAGGGGAATTTTTCGGTTTTTAGAATATTTTTTTTAGGCTTACTTACCTGTCCCCCGATGGTGTCCGGTGGTCCATCGGCGTCCACACAGTCCCCGGGCATCCACAGCAGGCCTCCGGCATCTTCTCTGGGTCTCCAGCGGTCCCAGGAATGCATTGTGCGGGTGTGCGCCCGCACCGGTGACGCCACCGGCGCGCGCGCACACTCGTGCAATGCATTCCTGGGACCGCTGGAGGCCCTGGAGAAGATGCCGGAGGCCTGCTGTGGACGCCCTGGGACTTGGTAAGTATGAAAAGAGGGTAAGGGGGGTAAAAAAAATAAAAAAAAATTTGAATGATTCCAAAAACCACGGTTTTTGGAATAGTTCGGATAATGGATGTACGGATACAGGATACTCAACCTGTACTACTACTACTAATAATAATAATAATAATAATAATAATAATGCAGAGATGTCAGTTACATACATTTGCTAAGCTACCATTCACGGAAAGGTATCTCTGCTCCGTTGATCCCATGCAGGGCTGCCACTAGGAATTTTGGGGCCCGGGACTGATTTCCAGTAGCTAAGAGCAGACGAGCTGTGAGTGCGCCCACATCTCCAACCCCCCCCCCCCCTCCCTCCCTTCACTTACAGCCAGACTCAGCAGGTCCCGAACCACATGCTATTGCTTTTTCAATGCAGGATGCCAGCAGCCAATAAAATGCAGCACCGGCTGGTGAGCCAATCAGAGCTTGTGTAGCGGTCAGCCGCTCTGATTGGCTAATGGTACATGAGCTCTGATTGGATTAAAAGCCGGTGCAGCATTTTAATTGCTGCTGGCGTCCTGCATTGTAGAAGCCTGCAGTTCGGGACCTGCTGAGTGACAGGACAGCGGAGGGTTGCGGTGGGCAAATTGAGCTGCCCAGTCCCTTCTAGGGGCCTGGGACATCTGTACCCACCGCACCACCCTGCCAGCGGCCCTGATCCTACACTACATAATGGAACCACTGTGGAGTGTACATAGGTTTAAAAGATTCTTCAGAAACAGACTTTCCATATGCATTATTCATATAGCATGAAACTAAAGCTAAATGTGCAGGATACTTCCAGGCCATTTCCACAAGACAAAACATTTCAGTGTGTGATCATGGCCAAAGTAACAATGTGGCAGATGGAGCTGCAGCTCCAGGCCCGCCAATAAAATAGGCCACAGCATCAGCAGAGTATAGAAACATTTTTCGGTACTTATGTAGTATCTGGGCTGCCGATTTTTTGATTGTATGCCTTAAGTTAAGGCATACAATCAGATGCGATGCGATGCGATATCGCATCGCATCGCATCGCATCGCATGCGACCATCGGATGCGATGACCCGATTTTTCCATAGGAATCAATGTTAAAATGGACTGAGTCCATTTTAACATGGAATTCAATGGGAAAAAGGGGTCCTTTTCATACCCCTACTATCCAAGTGGGCATGGAGTTGGATATAAACCTGTGGCGAGCGCAGCGAGCCACCGAGCCCGAAGCGTGGCGAGCGAAGCGAGCCCCGCGAGGGGACGGTATTCTGTGTCCCCTCGCGGGGCTCGCTACGCTCGCCATGCTTCGGGCTCGGTGGCTCGCTACGCTCGCCACAGGTTTATATCCAACTCCATGCCCACTTGGATAGTAGGGGTATGAAAAGGACCCCTTTTTCCCATTGAATTCCATGTTAAAATGGACTCAGTCCATTTTAACATTGATTCCTATGGAAAAATCGGGTCATCGCATCGCATCGCATCGCATCCGATGGTCGCATGCGATGCGATGCGATGTACCCGATTTAGAAATCGGCAGCCCAGATACTACATAAGTACCCATTTTTCTTGCTACATCTATTTATCCTAACCTCTACCGTGCGGCATTGGCAAATCAAATGTCATCAACTGCATATTCTCGGTGGAAGACTCCACTATCTCTGGCCTCTCTTTTGCGCTGCATACACAATGATACACAGTGATATCAGAGGAGCTGCCCTGCCACCACTGTACACTAAAGCAAGCACCATGGAGGTACTGTGACAGCTAACAGGCAGCTCCCTGAAGGAGGACTGAGTCTAAAAGGATAACTGCTCCTCCTTCTGAGTTGAGGTGAGATATTAATGGGACACTCAGGGAAAAGTTCAGTTTATAAACAAGTACAAATTCTGATATTATAAGTATTATAATATAATAAAAGTATTATAAGTTCTTAAAATCTCTATATTTACCCATTTTTCTTACCATAGACTGGGAAATAAGTTTCATGAACGCATGTTACACAACTAATTCACAACACAAATCATGATATAATTCAAATAGAAATGAATTACAAAGTTGCTCGTTGGTATTTTATTAAGCTGAAATGCTGCTAAGTAATCTTTTTTTAACTGTAACATTTTTTAAAGGGTTAGCACATAATACAATAGCCTGTTGTGCATTTAGTACATATCACAGCAGAAACCTTTCATCATTTACTAAAAACAGTTAACAATCCTATTAAATAATAAAGGCAATTTACAAATAATCACAGTAAGATTGCATTATCTATGGGGCCCCATTTATTTTGTAGTTATTACTATCTAGATCAGGGCTGGGCAACACCGGCCCTCCAGATGTTAATGATTTACACATCCCAGGATGCTTTGCATTAGTTTTGCTATGTGGCCATGCTGAAACTGATGCAAGGCATGCTGGGATGTGTAGTTCATCAACATCTGGAGGGCCAGTGTTGCCCAGTCCTGATCTAGATTATTACTATCTATTATGTAGTTCATGTTGGAGTACTCAAGTTTCCCGATAGCTCCTTATCCAGGTGAGCAAACTCATGCTAAGTATGGACATTGTGCAGGACTACAATAGGGGGAGAGAAACCTGTGCTCTGTATAGGGGTATCGTGCAACAGCAATAACTCGGGATTTAGTTGCGATTTGAAAGGGGTATATGTTTGCTTTTATGCTGAACACTGAAGGGATAAATATCATTGTCTCTAAAACAATGCCAGAAAAGTAATAATTACTGTTTAACACAGTCCGCAACTTTTAATAGTAGATCACTGTGAATAAACAGATCACCTCCATCTAAGTCAAACTAGCTATACAAGTCCCAGCAGCTGCATTGTGCCTTCCACCCACTCTCTGCCACACTGCAGGAACGTGAAAAGAAAAGGAGGTGTGTGCGACACCCTTTTGAGGGGGTTAGGCCCGGGGGCACTTGATATGAGTGGTAACTCTAGCAGCTGCTAAAGAAAAACAGGGTAGTTATTTCTGTGGAGTAAGTATATGCAAAAAAGGAAAATGCAAGCAGTGCTATAAATTGGGTGAAAAAATATAAAAATTATAGATGAAAGTTGGATGGTCTATAACAAAATTGAATAAGACAATAACATATAAATTACTATATAAGATAAAATCCATGATATTGTCATACACTCCATGCAAGGGGTAATGGCTTGGGGAGCTGTGTTTTGGCAAGAACCGTTTGACCTCAGATGGAAAGAGGGTGCAAGGAGGCTTCCTGTGGGGTTGGTTTACATTACAATCCAGGTGATTAAAAAAGAAGCTGGGTGAATCAGCAATACCTGATGCCTTTCTCTACGCTTGGTAGCTTTAATCAAAGGTACATATCTGCCATAACTATGTCAGGATATATATACCCTACATCTGTGGTTCCCAACCCTGGTCCTCAAGTACCCCCAACAGTGCATGTTTTCCAGGTCACCCCGCAGGTGCACAGATTATTCAGGCACATTTTAAAAGATCCACAGGTGGAGCTAATTATGTCACTTGTGATTCTGTGTGGAGACCTGCAAAACATGCACTGTTGGGGGTACTTGAGGACCAGGGTTGGGAACCACTGCCCTACATAATAAGGTCACATGACCACATACTCACAATTAGACCATCCAATTGGTTTACCAACATATAATAATGTGCTTGTCGCAGAATAGGATGCAGAGATGTTTATTCTAAAACAGATGTCAATAATGTAACAATATAGATTAGTAATAGATAAAATTAAAATGTAAGCATTCCAGAATATTAAGTACTTCTGGTATCTTGGACTTAGACTTTTTGTAGTCGATCAGGTGGACAGCACGATGCATCCCCGTTGCTAGGGGACCGATCATGTGATCGGAAGGGATATGATTAACATTATCTATTAGCAGGTCGTATAATTGGATGTGTTCCAGAAAGCTTAGAGCACACATCTTAGCCTCTATTGTGGCTTTATATATAACATCCATTAATTGAAGATAGAGCACATACAGTATTTAAAATATAAACTTTGGTATTAAAATATCAGTTATATGAAGGGACCTGATACCGGAAGCAGAACCTGTCACTTTGTCCAAAGCGACCACGTGACCCACCTACCTTTGTTACTGGGAGGCGGTCACGTGGGTGGACTAGGTGTTGGGGTGGGAGGTGTGTACCCCGGGATCTTCCCCATCTTTCCGTCCAAGGCAGACATGTGACTTGTGATGCTAGGATATCGGTCAGGTGATCGGGCTCGAACTACAATCCTGGTTATTCTTCCCCATCCTCCCATCTGAGTCAATCATTTGATTGACTAAATGTACCATGTCCTAGTATGAAGTTTCTTAACATTTCTAACATCAATTTTTTTTTTTTTTTATTATGTATACAGTATGTGTAATCTTCAGGGATATTAATATATGAAGATTTTTGTATTTCCAAAATCACATGAAGTTTCACATACTTCCTGTATCGTCTGTTGCTAAGAGACGGCTCATAAAGTCAAATTCAAACATGGGAGGGAAAGGGACATCAGTTCAAACTCAATCAGTAAAGAAATAGAAATATCAACCATTGCTAGTGAACGAATCCACGTGATCAAGCCAAATTTGAAGAAAAAGATGTAAAATATCTCATTGCCTGAGTAGATCACATTAGTTCATTACTATTCAAGAGTGATTCAACTGTATATTACAGTTTTCAATATAAATTGTATTATACATTATGCTTTTCTCAGTTGTATGTATATATTTTAGTTATAATAGAACAGTATTTGGAACTCTGTGTACTGTATATTGTATAAATATGTTTCGGTTGTCTGCGCTAGGTAGGTTGTGTGGATATCTGTAGGGTAGGGTGACCAACTCATCCCTTTAATCCGGGACACATATTAATTACACAGGTTCTGTGGCTGGCTTTCACCTGGTTTTAAACTGCCACACCCAAGACTCCATTTCACCTGGTTTTAAACTGCCACAGAACCTGTGTAATTAATATGTGTCCCGGATTAAAGGGATGAGTTGGTCACCCTACTGTAGGGACACAGGATATTCTCCCTAAATAGTTGAAGGTGTATACATATTTATAATAAAAAATGACTTTGTGTTTTTATGTTAAACTTGAAATTGTACTATTCAACTCCAATATGTTGGTTTGGCGAAAAATGTATAAAAAAAAAAAAGTGCATTCAAAATACCTCCTGCTTGCAGAGCTTCCTGAACCTATCCCCTCCTTTTCTTTTCTTTTTTTGAGAAAATTAATTTATTTCTTTTTCTTAAAGTACAATAATAATACCTGTTTAACAAAGTAGACAAATGAACCCAGAAATATGTATCTGGAAGCATTGATAAAGTGATGAGTGAAACAGAATCAATGTTAAACAAGGAGTGCATAAGTGTAAGGGCTATATGAGCATTATATTAAAATAATTTGGCTAAAACAGTTACAGAAAAGCATGTAAAGAGAGTCTATATGAGTGGGAGAGAGTAGAAAAGATTCGGAAGATAGGGATTAAAAGAAAAAGGACTAAGAAAGGAAAAACAGGGAAAAAGAAAAACAAGAAAGCTATAGAACTAGTATAGTTGTTGATGTTCATCAGAATAGTGGTAAGCATAAAAGAGCCTTATATGAAAGTCAATGGTGCCTCAATGTATAAGTAGGTTGTTCATGGGGACCAAACTTTAATAAAATTAGAGGGAGTATTATGAATTATTGAGGTGATTTTGTAAGTAAGCCAGATAGAGTTGATCATAGCAGTTATGGAAGGGTGTGAGGGAGACTTCCAGTATGCTGCAATGAGGCATTTAGCAGTGCAAAGGATATGATTGATGAATTTTTGGGTTGGAGGTGAGACGTGAGGCAGTGTAGAGTAGAAAGTGAGAGTAGAAAGGAGATGAGGGCATTTGAGTGTCCATAACCCAGTTGATCAGTTTATGAACCTCTGTTCAGAAGGGTTGTATGGATGGACAAGACCACCAAACATGCAGAAAAGCTCCCCTTTGGCCACATTGTCTCCAACAGAGATCAGATAAGGTGGAGTATATGGCATGAAATCTGAAGGGGACCATGTACCATCAGAAATATATTTTATATGCGTTGTCCTTGATTCGGACAGATATGGAGATTTTGGCAATTGCCACTTTGATCTTGGACCAGGTAGCAGGCCTTAGAATTTATCCCGTGTCTCTCTCCCATGCCAATTCGTGAGTCTCTTTTTGGGGCTGATTATAGAATAAAAGTTATTAAAATATGGAAGATACAAGCTTCTTTGTCATGTGAACATGCCTGTAAAGGGATTCAAGAGGTGAGCGAGAAAGGGATGGGGCCGATCAAGGGAGAGAATTATAGAAATGATGGAGTTGCAGATATTGATAAAAAAACACTATTTGGGAGGGAGTATCTAAATTGAATATCCCCTCCTCTTATAGTAGCAGTATCCTGTTTAACCCAGATTATTTTGAGGCTTGAGGCATCACTTTGGTGGCATGCCACAAAGTGGCACAGTACACTGTGTGTTCACACGATTTAATATGTTGCGGCAATGTTCTAGAAATCGTACTTGTAATTTCCTTGTGGTACGCCCCACATAATGGAGTCCGCATCCACAGGCTAATATATAAACTACATCTGTGGTGTTGCAGTTTATAAAGTTATTAATCTGGTGGGTCATCTCTCAAATAGAAATCTTATGGATTTTTTTTATTTCATATTTTATAGTAATTTATGTTATTGTCTTATTAAATTTTGGGTACTCTTTACCTAGAAGGGCGCCCATCGCGGCCATCGCGGCCATCGCGGGCAATGAATGCACTAAAAAATCGGGTGCGATGCGACCGACGCGATGCCCGCGATTTCCCATAGGGAACAATGTTAAATGGGCCACAGAGGCCAAATAGGCACCCTGAAGTGTGAAATGGCCCCCACAATTGTTAACGCCACCCCACGATCAACGTCAACGCGTCCTACACCTTTTCATACCCCCACTATCCACGTCAGCGTGGAGTTGAGAATAGAAAGTGTGGTGAGCGCAGCGAGCCACCGTGCCCGAAGCGTGGCGAGCGCAGCGAGCCCCGCGCGGGGACGCGGATACCTTCACAGGTATCCGCGTCCCCTTGCGGGCTTCACAGCTGTCCGCGTCCCCTCGCGGGGCTCGCTGCGCTCGTCACGCTTCGGGCTCGCTGTGCTCGCCACACTTTCTATTCTCAACTCCACGCCGATGTGGATAGTGGGGGTATGAAAAGGTCGTAGGACGCGTACCGCCGCCCCTCGCGGGCTCGCTGCGCTCACCACGCTTCGGGTTCACGTTGATCGTGGGGTGGCGTTAACAATTGTGGGGGCCATTTCACACTTCAGGGTGCCTATTTGGCCTCTGTGGGCCATTTAACATGGTTTCCTATGGAAAAATCGGGTCAATTGAGACATTGAACAGGAAAATCGGGTCAATTGGGACATTTAACATTGTTCCCTATGGGAAATCGCGGGCATCGCGTCGGTCGCATCGCACCCGATTTTTTAGTGCATTCAATGCCCGCGATGGCCCCGATTTTTTACTAACGATGCCCACGATCAAAATCGTGGGCGCCCTTCTAGGTAAAGAGTACCAAATTTTGTTATAGACCATCCAATTTTCATCTAGAATTTTTATATTTTTACACTGCCGGAACGTGTCTTGGGGGCAGATTTATTAAGCTTGGAGATAAAGCAGAGAAAAGGTAAAAAGAGATAAAGCGCCAGCCAATCAGCTGTGTTTGAAAAAGACAGTTGGGAGCTGATTGGCTGGTGCTTTATCTCCTTTTAGCTTTTCTCCGCTTTATCTCCAGTTTATCTCTTCTCCAAGCTTAATAAATCTGCCCCTGAATCTGGTCTGCTGTTTACTAGCTCTGCCCCCTTTCACATCAATTATGCTCTATTCTCTTCCAGATGGAGCTAATGGTCATCTAAAAACCCAGCAGCTGCTAACTTGGTATAGTCCATGCAGCAGTTCTACATCTTAGATAGGTCCCAGGGGTGTTTAGCTTCTGGATCTCTTGAACTTTAATGAGCCAAGGAACTACACTTAAGTAATACCAAAGCCTCCACTGGAGTTTCAATTATATTTGTCTTCTTCAACATCTATATATGGATGAGAGAAGACAAACACACATTAAACCTGGTGAAGTCTACTCTATGTGAATCATGTTTTTTTTTATTTGATCATCTAAAATATTAAAATCTCTATTTTAGTTATTTCACACTCAACAAGAAGGAAGTGTTTTATCAAAGTAGAACAGCAAAATACAAAATACAAACTATTATATCTACACCGTATGGTGGAAGGCTGCGGTACACTCTTCCTTGTGGAAATCTGCTATATGTTCACATGAAAGACAAACAGAGGATTCGAAATAAGAAGAGATGGTCACAGGTAAAAATAATAATGATCATTCTAACAAGTTATTATCATTGTTTATTGAAAAATGTTATCATCACTCTTATTGCATTCCATGTTTTACAAGGATGCAGTGCTTCATTTTTACCAAATATTTAGCAGCTATAATAACATGATGATGGTGATGATGATGAGTTCTGTGAGATTTTTCTTGATGTTTCATCGGTACTTGTGTAGTTTCATGGCGCCAGCATGGCGCCGTGCTACCTCCGGGTTCTACGCTCGCCACAAACTATGTTAAAAAAAGTAACTTAACTCCATGCCAAGATGGATAGTTCATACCTCCACTATCCATGTTGGCATGGAGTTGATTTTAAATAGCGTGGCGAGCGTAGCGAGCCACCGAGCCCGGAGCGTGGGCGAGCGAAGCGAGCCCCGCAAGGGGACTCAGACGCACAAGTACCGTTTCATCTATATAATTTTACAGGGTATCCATACAGATCTTTAAAAAATATATATACTTACTTATACCTCTTTCACACCGCACAAATAACCCAGATTCCACCCAGGTTGTTGCTGGGTTGATCCGAGTCACTGGGTCCAGCAACCCTGTATTCCGACCATGGATAAAAGAAGGGTTTTACCCGGATCAAACATGGGTTGCTGGGCAGTGTAAGAAGGGCCGAGCGACCTGATTCCGGTTTACACTATAGGGAGCAGGCAGCATCAGCTCCAAGTGCTGCCTCCTCCCCCGATGACACACCACTGCTCTGCCCCACCCCCATGTGAGGTCAGCAACCCAGCTTTTTGCCAGGTTACTTAAGGGAGCTTCACCTCACAAATGCTGGGACACACTCGGGATGGACCAATGTCCAAATCCCGGGTGCGACCCTGCATTTGCGATGTGAAACAAAATCCAAGATGAGCCACAGCTAGTGCAGGCAATTTGGAGCTTATAGTATAGATCTTGGCGAAGCAATTATCAAGGGTAATTGGTTACCCCTTAAGCTGTACTGTATGTAGAATTTATTGTTTCTCTATATGATTTACAAATAAATATTTGCTTTTATTGATCCTTAAATTGTATGCTTATTTATCAGCCATCATTGATGGGAGGTTAAAACCACTGAGCGGGGTCGACACGCATTACTTGACTGTAAAATGTTCTACAAAATGATTACTTTTAAAATATTTATTATTTCAGCATTAAGTTGCAGATTCAGATTGTATTAATATGTTAATATAATGCACACATTTTGTTTTATTTATAGATAATGTATTTATATTATTTGCTGGGATGGAAATTAAATCACAAATATGAAATTTTAGCTGGAAAAAAATATAAAGATGAAATTGATGATATAGAAGCTGAACTGAATGTAAGTAAAACACCTTTATTTGCATGTACTTTTTGAGAATTTGAAAGATGTTTGGGATGCTAATTTGATTCGCAAGCAGGGTAATCCTGGTTTCAGTCTTTTGAAGAACTGAAATATTTACAAGAAAATGATTTAGATGTGGGGGTATTCAATCCATTTTTCCCAAATTCAGAAATATCAACACTTTTTGCCGATAATAGGGTCGAATTCAAACTCGACCGATTAAATCTACCTGACTGATGGAAATATTCCGACCGCCGGATAGCCAGTGGATTGTCGATGCAAATTCAACAATTTCACTAATGCAGATTCAGCTTTTAAAAAAGTTAAATCGGCATTGAAGAAAATTCTATTTGACCCATTTATGTACACTAGGATAAGTATTGAGCCTGCTGAGTGGTACAGTATTTCTTCTGTATGAATGGGATTAAGGGAAAGTACAGTAGGTTAGTCTTAGCAGGTAAATGTAATAGCCTGCAAAATAGGGGCATCATTAAGATTCTGGCAATTCTATTTGAAATTTATAGTGGTAAAAAAAATGTTTTAAAAAGTTTGTAATTCATTTTTAAATTCATTTTTAAATTATTGCTGTTTTAAAAAATCAAGCACAAGGGAAGATGCCTTGTATTACATTTCCAGAAGCAGGTGTCATGGTATGTGGTCATTAGGTTGACAGTGTCTAGGCTGACAGTCAAAAGGTCGACCACTATTGGCCAACAGTCAAAAATGAAAGACACATGAAAATGGTCTGCGTGCATTAGGTCTACATGGACTAAAGGACAACACAAGCAAGGGGTGGACATGGGAAAAGGTTGACATTTTTGCTAGGTCTTACTCTCAACCTAGACACTGTCGACCAAATGACCCATACCCTGTGTCACATCCTGTCTATGCTCGGAGAGACTTCAGAAACATTCCGTATGATTTAACTTGATGTATAATAAATATATTATTTTCAGTTATCAATTTGACGAATAAACATATTTCTGCACAGAAAGCAAAATCAAATACCTATATTTTGGCCCTGGATGGAGACACAGACTTTCAGCCATCAGCATTGATGCTTCTGGTGGATCGTCTGAAAATGTATCCTGGTGTTGGAGCAGCCTGTGGAAGAATCCACCCAACTGGAACAGGTATAAGAAAACCACAGTGCAGGTTTATACTAAAGAATCTAAAGACATGAAGTCTTTGGGCTGATGCTGAGTTTGTTTCTGTCATGTACAATATGCAAAACAAAGGGATCACCTACATTCATCAGCATAGTATTTAAGGCTGAATAAAGATGTGCGTCCATTGAGTGCAACCTTTGGTTAGAGTGCATGATCTATTTGCTACATCCCTTTATATAAGATGTGTAATCTGATTTAATTATAGACAGGTTATGATTGATGTTTGTACCCCTGATTGATGTTTGTACCCAATAGAAGTTTGTCCAACCTTATTTTAAATGTATTTATTCTGTCTTCCGACACCAATTCTTCCGGAAGAGAGTTCCACAATTTAACTGACCAGACCGTAAAAAGTTTTTGTGGGGTTATATTTTATAATCAGAACCTGGTATACAAAAATAATGTATATGTGTGAAGATTTCACACTGTATTTGTCCGGTGGTGCACATAGAGTAATGGTTTAGAGCTGGGGTAGCCAACTCCAGTCTTTGAGAGCTACCAACAGTTAATTTTTTCCAGATCTCCTCACAGAATCACAAGTGAAGTAATTAGCTCTACCTGTGGATCTTTGAAAATGTTTCAGCTAGTAATGAGCACACCTTTGCAACAGCTAGGTTGTCTGAAAAATGTGAACTGTTTGTAGCTCTCGAGGACTGGAGTTGGCTACCACTGGTTTAGAGCAAAAAATACAGAGATGAAAGTGTACTCTTTTTGTTGGGGAACTCTTCTATTGTTAAAACTTAACTTTTAATTCAATAATTGGACTCAGACACACAAACATGTAACATATAATTTAAGTACTGACAATGTACATGAATAAACCACTGTGATAGAACATCAAAGGTTTTCCCCTCAGTCCAATTTCATATGGTGCAGAGGAAAATAGATAAACAAAAAAAGCTCTGTATGCATATCAAACAGACTACTGTACATTGTAATAGTGAAATAGCTCTGGCTGAAAACAAATACATAGATTATAATCAGTGCTGCTGACTGTAATTTGTATATAAATCCACAATCCCTCAGGTACATAGAGTATAGATTAGAAGGATAATAGAGAGAATGAAGGGTCCTGCCAAAAACTGTAGTGATTTCTGCTGTTAACCCTTTATATGACACCAATGAGAAAACACTAAGGGAGATAGATTTACATTATACAGTGGGTGAGGTATGTATTAATAAAGATACATCTACAATCCTTCAGAGAACAGAATATACATTTCCATTTTGTTACAAATAAGAGGGTTCATGGGAGTGTCAGCAGAAAGTATGGAAATGACAACCTAGTGTTTCTACTGTTTCTGTTTCTACTGTTGAAATTAACGAGAGAACACAAAAGCTGGGCATACATTAGAATGACCTGTATACAATACAGATCGTATATAGAGTGTATGGTCAATCAGTATTTGCTAAAAACACACATGATCTATTTACGACCACAACCTTTACCGACTGATCATATGTGCAGCACATAAGATCATCGGCGCAACCTCTCGACCTGCTGGATCGTAATCGTACCGAAATACCTCACGATGTTCACACAATGGATCACACAATCTATCAATATCGTGTTTTTGGTCCTAGAATCATTCTGATGTATGGCCAGCTTAAGAGAGATAAGTTTTGAGGGTACCTGTACACCATAGTGTACCTCCAGGCAGGTTTGCAGGGTGCATTCCAGCGCTAGAAGGTGCACTTTTGCTCCAACACGTGTTTCACCATAAGGCTTTCTCAAGGAAATAAGGCAGTCAATTTACATTTGATATGGTGGGGAGGGGGGTTCAGGCAAACTTATACCAAGATGCAATATAACAGGGAATTTTCTGCGCTTCACCCCTAATGGATTAAAAAAACTGAGGATATGTGTTGGTTTAATAAACCTTTTTAATGCTTCACATACAAAGTTCAAAGATGCATAAAAGTAATTGTGCGGGTAGTTCTGGAGGATAATTCTCCTAAAGTCTGGGTCACGCTAGTGGGTCCCCTTGTGGTCTGCTGCCAATGGGTAGGGGGGCCGTCTTCAGTCACTTACTGTACTTCTTACACTGTGAAAAGCTCTCTGACTCCGTCAGATGCTGGTGGTAGGTTGTTTGGACGGTAGTCAGTCTGCCTTTCTAAGTGCGAGTATGTCAGTCAGTGGGTGGTCTTAACCAATTGGTGGCAGTGGGTTGAAAGTATCTATAGTCCAGCGTCTGGGTGTTTGGAATGCTGGACGGGGGATAAGAGGATGGCAAGCCTGGCGGGGGCAGATGTTGAATACGTTGGTGGGTGGTGAGATATCAGTGCTGGGTAGCACCGGAGGATGGCGTCCCTTACCTCAGGTGGTGCACCCGCACTTCCTGCGTCTCCGCCCCTCGTCGCCGGGGTCTTGCTTCTTCTTGCTTCGTCTTGCTGGGGAGCTCTGGACGGCTCCGCCAGCTCCGGTTCCACAGGCTACAACGCCGGCTGACGCTGCTTCCGGGTCGGGCGATCTCGCGAGATTTCGTCCGCCGGGAGCACGCAGCACAGACGGAGACATCAAGCACCTTACATCCACTGACTTTTGAAAAGCCTCCTCCAGCAGAACGGAGTCGAGCGCACGGAGCTCCGTCTGTGCTGCGTGCTCCCGGTGGACGAAATCTCGCGAGATCGCCCGACCCAGAAGCAGCGTCAGCCGGCGTTGTAGCCTGTGGAACCGGAGCTGGCGGAGCCGTCCAGAGCTCCCCAGCAAGACGAAGCAAGAAGAAGCAAGACCCCGGCGACGAGGGACGGAGACGCAGGAAGTGCGGGTGCACCACCTGAGGTAAGAAACGCCGTCCTCCGGTGCCACCCAGCACTGATATCTCACCACCCACCAACGTATTCAACATCTGCACCCGCCAGGCTTGTCATCCTCTTATCCGCCGTCCAGCATTCCAAACACCCAGATGCTGGACTATAGATACTTTCAACCCACTGCCACCAATTGGTTAAGACCACCCACTGACTGACATACTCGCACTTAGAAAGGCAGACTGACTACCGTCCAGACCACCTAACACCAGCATCTGACGGAGCCAGAGAGCTTTTCACCGTGTAAGAAGTACAGTAAGTGACTGGAGACGGCCCCCCTACCCATTGGCAGCAGACCACAAGGGGACCCACTAGCGTGACCCAGACTTTAGGAGAATTATCCTCCAGAACTACCCGCACAATTACTTTTATGCATCTTTGAACTTTGTATGTGAAGCAATAAAAAGGTTTATTAAACCAACACATATCCTCAGTTTTTGGAATCCATTAGGGGTGAAGCGCAGAAAATTCCCTGTTATATTGGCAAAAATTCACAGGCCGATCACCTGTTCATTTCTAGCAGCTAACCCCGCACCAACGCACTTAGTGCGCAGTCTCACAAAACCCCACCTGCAAATTTATACCAAGATGCAGCTATGCCTGTCAGCCACACGTTTATTTACACAACTCTTTTTAGCATTTATGGGTCTGATTATTAAGTCACAAGCAGAATTGCACAAAGCAGTGTCCATTTGTGGTAACAGGTCCAAGATTTTATACAAGTACCACTACAAATGTGCAAGGTATGAGATGCCCACTTTTTTGTGATGTTTGGGCATGCTTCTACACTGATGGGTGTGTCCTTCTATGCCACCATTCGTCACACCATCAAAATTTTTCACCATTCCACATTGACACAGTTTGTGTATTTGTATTAATATTAAAAAGGAGGCATCTGACCTCATGTTACTGCTGCAGGACCTGTTTGAGTATTGGAATAAGTTTCTCTCTAGTTTCACTTGTTTATTTTGTGTGTGCTTTTTTGGTATAATTTTTTTCTGCTTTATTTAGATTTTCTCATTAATTAATGTACTTTTAGTCATTAAAAAAATATATATTTTCTGTGCCTAGGACCTATGATCTGGTACCAGAAGTTTGAATATGCTGTGGGCCACTGGTTGCAAAAATCTTCAGAACACGTGATGGGTTGTGTCCTATGCAGTCCAGGATGTTTCAGTTTATACAGAGCATCAGCATTGATGGATGACAATGTACTGAAAAAGTACAGCACAAAGGCGAGAGAAGCTTTGGAATATGTTCAGTACGATCAAGGTACCAGTTACTAAGTGTAATTATTGCCATCATTAACTATTTATATATGATGCATAGAGGTGTATAAGCCAGAGCAAAATTAAACCACAAGTTTGTTAGTAAGGCCCTATTCAGATGTTAGTGGTTTCCTTTTAACTGTCCATGTTAATTGATTGATAAGGTGGTAATCTGCTGGCCTGTCATATGTAGGGACATGTTTAGGGGATTATATTAGTGATCAGTTGTCATCCATTGCATATATTGCCTGATATTGTCTGTTGCTCTTTTTCTTGCTTCTTTCTGACTGTAATTCATACTCCCTTTTTGTTTCCTCTTTTTTGTTTGTCACATATTTTTCTTACTCTCTTTTTGCATTTTGGCTGCCATCTTTCCTGTTCCATCTGTATGTCCCAGTGTTACGTGTATCACACTGGTGGGAATTCAATTCAATATACCCTATTGATGCTCACAGGTAATTAGTGCCCAGAGCTATGCATGTAGCTATGTTACACTAAAACAAAATCTGACAAATATGATAAATAAAGCGCCTTGATGTAAATTGCGGGTTTACTGCTCACACTATTAGAATTGCACCTGGCACTTAAGTCAGAGAACACAATTTACCAAGACTAAGCAGCATTCTTTAGGAGCAGTAACCTGTCTATCTATGTATACTGTGTAATTATACCTAAAGTCACAATGACAAGTACAATTGTGAATTAGAGTTGTCTATTAAACCTTTTACACATTTTAAATGCCTGCATTAAATTAATTCCAGCCATACTTATTTAGATTACTAATAAAATCCTTAGCAAATAAAGAATTTATTTGCTAATCTTATGCCATATTTTCTAGTCTAATTTAATTTAATATCCATTTACTAGCAATTCATTTCCTATCATTTAGTGACAAAACTGAAAGTCCTTTACATATTAATGAGTATGATTACATTGTGCAAGTATAAAACACCAGTCACAGAGCACAAACATGTCATTATCTTAAGTTAGAATTTATTTAACAGTATTTATTATAGAAAGCAGTCAGCATGGGGTGCATCATCTGCTTCTCAAACGTGAGAGATTCCCAAACTGAATCTACTAAAATCGGTCCAGGCTTGTGATTTTCAATGCAAGTACAGTAGTTTTAGAAACATTTACGTGTTAAGTTATGAAAGTCTCCTCTTTAGGAGAAGCTCTGAGTGGAGACACTGCAAGCGACTTCTAGGGGTGAGGCTGAACTGACACATCATTATGCCCCACCCGCAACACAGGGAAACACCCATGATTTGTGGACACAAGTGAGGGAGATTTGTTAGATTATGTGATTCCAGGCATTTATCCCAGAAATTATAACACCATGTGGGGGAGATGCCTACTTTTATGGGACTAGCCCTATAATTGCATTTCTCCCCCAGCTTCCTGAAGGGTAGGCAAGTATGATTCCAAGTAGAGTCAGAAAGCCATTATGGATCTTCGCAGCATTCCTCACCACTGACAAGAAATATTATAATGGTTTCAGCAGTTGTGTTGGAAAGACTTTAACAAGGTTCTTGTATCAGACAAGTTGATTAGAAGTCAGAGTAGAAGGGATCAAGAGAATGCCATCAGTACAGGAAGGCAGAACTGGAGCATAGTTAAGCCAAATTCAGCACATGGGTATACAAGTTGAAACATAGTCAGGGCCAAACCAGTTTTGGTATACAGATAACAATAGTAGAATTATCTACATAGCACAAGGGAAACAGGTCGGATATGGACCTGAAGTATCAGATCATATCAAACATAACAACAATGCTGTCTGTTCAGGAAATAAATAGATAGGCTACACTATTATATTATTTGTAATAACTTACTAAAGCATATGCTATTGATGTAAGGGACATTGGGGGTCATTTAGGTGACATCAGAGTTACTTTCACTGCTGTTTCCTGTGTTAACCAGGGCCAGATTAACAATGGGACAGATGGAGCTGCTGTTCCAGACCTCCACATAAAAATAGGCCCACTACCATGACAGCATGGTGATCACCAGAAAGACACCAGTTGGCCACATGGTTGGCCATAAATCCTAAGTATTAAAATTGCATTACTATTTTACAAATGTAAGCAATTTCTTTACTTTTATATATTTAGCGGCTTATACAGGGATTCTACATGCATACGTGGCATTGGCATTACTTCCTCCACTTTTCATAACAGGCCCTTGTACATTTTCAGCTCATGAGGTCCTTAATCTGGCCCTGGTGATAACTCTGAATGTTAATGCAGATGCTTCCTGTTGCAGTATTAAGCCATACTGTAGTAGTGTTGCAGTACTGTAGCAGTAGTGATCCAACATGCATCTTAGGGCACAGCATCGGATCATAGCATCCAACACTGGATGGCTGGTGCCACTCAAGCTGCCTATCGCAGATGCCAGGAAATCTCCATCCAATGATGGAGGTTCCTGACCTCTTCCCACACCCTAATCAGCAGTGACACACCTCATTTTTTCCAAAGGAGCTCATCACCATCGTTTCCCCATGCCCGCTACAGCATCAGAATGGGTCCTGCACATGCGTTAAGTACCAACTGCACCTGAATAACCCCCAGTATGTGTGCTTTTTAGAGTCATTGTTTTCACCAGTGTCATTCATGCTCACCAATCCTTGTTGCTCTTAGGTGAGGATCGTTGGCTTTGTACATTACTTCTCCAGCAAGGCTGGCGCGTGGAATACAATGCAGCATCCGATGCCTATACTAATGCCCCTCAGGAATTTCAGGAGTTTTATAATCAGCGCAGAAGGTGGGGACCTTCAACCATGGCAAACACCATTGATTTATTGCACAGTGGAAGAGAAACATCAAAAAAAAATCCTTCCATTTCTACTGTCTACATCCTATACCAGACAATAATAATGGCATCTTCTATTTTAAGTCCTGCTACAATGTGTTTAATGATTGCAGGTACAGTACTACAGTACTTCATTATTTGTTGTATTTCTGCTAAATTAAATTTACAGCCATAAAAAACTATCCTATATTTACATTATGTTTATCTCACATGAATCAAGTTATACAAAAAGAACTATGATATGAAAATTAGTGGTAATACACATAAGTGGTACTGTAACAGGGTAGGTGTGATAGCTTTTGGTCAAAAATGTTTGGTTGCTGGTTGCTCTACATATTTAAGTGACATATTTTTAGTAATAAAATAGCATTTTAGAATTTAGCTTGATTTACAACACTTCCTAAAATATGATCCAATGTATGAGTGTAGATTGGTGCCTCTATGGGCAGTATTCAATGAGAAAATTCTCCGTGCATGGAGAGCGTTTTATTTCGCTCGCCATGCACTCTCCGTGTTTTTGCGGAGATTCTCCATGTTTGGAGATTCTCCGTCACGGCACTTTATCCACTATTCAATGTGGCTGATACTCACCGCCACTCGCGGCGAGTCTTAACCCCTGCAGCGGACGAGCGTTCGCGGCAGGGAGCTTTCAGGGAGCCGGGGGACGGAAGCAGCCAGAGAGATTAAAGTCTCCCTGGCTGCTCCAGAGGAATGTGGAGGGGAGGTGGGCTCCCCGGGACCCAGGCAGCACAGGCTGCCCCCCCCTATAGCCAGCGGGGGACCCAATATTCACTGCACCGATCGTGCATATTAACGATCGGGTGCAGTGAATATATGAATATCTAATGAGCGGCTCGCGCGCTCCGGCCCCCTGCTGGCTGCACTGTGTAAAAAAAAAAAAAAATCTATTTTTTTTTTAAATTAAATATATATTCATGTGCTATAAGCACATGAATAAAAATAACATGCCCCTTCACAGAAAAAAAAAAACAGATTTTTTGACACCAAAATTAAAAAAAAAACCCTTTTAGTTTAAAAGTTCACATTCCAGATCTCCATCAAAAGATGGAGAATTTCTACACGGAGAGAGACGGCGAAAATCACTTAGAAAGACGGAGAATATTTCACATTGAATAGGGTTGCTCGCTTTTGGAGAGCAAAATGCTCCGTCCAAGGCGAACAAAGCACAAATTCTCCATAAAACACGGAGAATTTTTCTCATTGAATACTGCCCTATGTATAAAACTGTGTATAGACAATTGCTCAAGGAAGCTCTAAAACAAAATCCCCATGGCTGGTACTTAGTAAGGAAGTAAGTTTTATTTACAGTATATAGCGCACTTTCGCCAACAGGACTCAAGGCTCTTTACAGACATTAAAAATAACAATGCACATACTGTAATACAAAGGGGTATCAGTACAAGGAACAGGCAACAATGGCAGTACAGATATACATCACACATATACATCACATGTACAGATATGCACTAGATGCATTCTGGGGTACATATTTACCTAGATGTATTCTGGGGAACATATTTACCGAGCTGTGCAGTACGCAGTACACAGGCAGCCATTCAGCGTCGCCACATGGTGATTGCACAGCCAGCTAGGTAGCCAGTAAGAGTACTGCTATATATATATATATATATATATATATATATATATATATATATATATATATATATATATATATATATATATATATATATATATATATATATATATATATATATATATACATACAGTCTTACCCGGCACAGCCTCCTGTAATGTTGCTTTGTGGGTGCCCGCACTAGTAGTTCATACAGAATGCGGTGTGGGGTGCGGCACTCTAAAAATACACAAATCAATTCGGTATCTGCATTTAATAGCAGTCAGCAACGTTTCAACGCCCCAACGGCGTTGTCATCAGGCTATACACAAATCACATAATCATAACCACATACCTTTATAGAGACACCCGGTGGAAGACCCGCTGTCCGGAGACCGCCCCGACGCCATCTCTATGGCGCGCATCTGTGACGTCAGCGGCAGCCTGCGTCCTAGCGTGAAAGGAGATAGGAGTGTTCCCGTCACCAAGGGAACGGAAATACACAAACACAAACATAACATGCAGCACGTAAAGACGGACAGGAGATACATGAGAAATAGTACACAGGACATGGAGAATAAATATAAGAAGTATATATAAAGAGTATTAAGAGGAGCATAAGCGCAGAGACAGATGTCAGCAAGAGAAAGAAATCATAACGAAACAATATGCAGAAAGAAGAAAAAAAGCAGATATTATAACAGCACAGATATCCCAGAATGTTCATTTAGTCCATAAGGGGACACTGTGCCCAATTTTATGATCCATTTGGCCTCACAACGAAGTAGGGCTGCTCCTCTGTCGCCTCCTCGCTTGGATAGGGGGATATGGTCGATCATGCGATATTTGATAGATGTTATACTATGTTTGTGATTGGCGAAGTGGCGTGCCACTGGTTGTTCACTCCCTCCAGTGACAAGTGCTTTTTTGATGGATGACCTATGAGCGGCCATCCTCTCCTTAAAGCTGCGTTCCGTCTTGCCTATGTAAGACAATCCACATGGGCATATGATTTGATATACCGTGTACTGTGAGTTACACGATAACGTATGCCGGATAAACAATGATTTTCCTGTACGTACAGGAAAATCATTGTTTATCCGGCAATTCGTTATCGTGCCGCACCCCACACCGCATTCTGTATGAACTACTAGTGCGGGCACCCACAAAGCAACATTACAGGAGGCTGTGCCGGGTAAGACTGTATATATATATAAGGGACACGGACCTGGTACTCCACATCCCTTTAACCCGGGCACCCCCATCTTCTTAAAGGCATCCGGTATTTATTCCACCATTCAACAGAAGGGCTGGCATCTCCGGGATTGAATTGGTGGCTCTTTTAACAATTCATACGCTGTATGCATAGGATCCATCTAGGTTGATGTGCAACCTTGCAACAGCGCTTTGCGCACACATCTTCTGACGGTGACAACATGGAACCTTCTATACAGGATGAACCAAGCACAAGTGCAAGTGGTTTCTCACGGCCTCAATACAATCTGGGAGCAATATATACTTACACTGAGGATGAAGCTGAACGTATCCTGGGAGAGGGAGAGCTAGATGATCTAGCGGAAGCTACCCCCCTGGATGAATTATATCGAGACCTCCTAAAGCTCAAAAAGCGTGAAATTGACTATTATTATCATGCACTCTCATTAAGCGAATACCATCGCGCTAAGAAAATACCCAGAGGCCTGAGGATCAAAAACTGCCCTACCATAGGCAAAAATGATGCAGCATTCTGTCAGCGCTGGGTAGCGATTGCCAACAAGTGTGCATTTGATTTAATGCTCCTTATTATTGAATTTTCCAACAAAGAAGTGAATAGCTGTAAAGCTAAAATTGCCACTTTTGAGGCAACACATAAAGTAAACCTTGATAATGATAAAGACACGGACTGGCATGATAAACTTAACAACTTCAAACCTACAAGCGTGAACTAATTAAGTTCAAGAAAGATAAAAGAGCTAAAGTAGATGTTGATTATGAGACCTACAGTGTCTATCAATGGACAGTCCCTGGTGGTGAAAGAAGCACGAGAAGACCATTCTTCCGCCAAAACCGAGGCCGTTACCAAAAGCCTAATGATTCCTCGACTGATTTCAATTCCACCAGTAGTGAATCCAATCGTAGCAGATCAAGAAACCCAAACCAGCTGGCCCCTTTAGGGGTGACGACACGCACCCGCACAGGCGGCAGCGCCGATACACCCGAAGAGGTGGCCAAGCCAAAAGGAAGAGCAGGAAGGAAGCCTCCAAAACCGAGGAAACCGTAGTGATTAATCTTTCTACCCATGACCTCACTGCTACTGAATCCAAACTGCTATCGAAAGGTTTATCATTTGTGCCTTCTGTATCATTTAATGAGTTAAATTGGACTATTGAACAACATCAACTAGCTCGACAGCTGCGACTAAAGGAGCACTTTAACAAACCAGCACCACCCAGACAATTGACACCTATTAACATCCAGGAGGAAACCTTACCCAAACAATTATGCCGAATACTACCTAGGTCAACATATGACCCACAGTCTTTTAATGCTTCCATCAAAACTTTTTCCCGTGTCCTCAACAACGACGTACAAAGTACTGCAAATTCGTTTAAGGCCCCACATAACAATCTGAGCAAAAACGAACGTTTGGCCTTAAAAAATCTGGCATCTAACAACACTATCGTGTTTCGCCCGGCCGACAAAGGCGGGGCGTTAGTTATGATGGATATAGATAAGTACCACACACAGGTCATGACTCATCTCAATGACACGTCGACATACCAAAATTGCGCCGTGATCCATCCATAATCTATAAAAAAGAATTTCACCAAGTATTACTAACTGCTGTCAACAGTGGAGTGATCACAGAGAAACTCATGTCGGCACTTTTGCCATCTCACCCACTGGTGCCACTTTTCTATTGCACACCTAAAGTGCACAAGACGTTAGTGGACCCCCCTGGAAGGCCCATAGTGGCTGCGAGAAATTCCTTGATGCAGCCGCTATCCATTTACCCTGACAGCATACTGCAGCCGTGCATCAGAAAGCACAGTCGATACTTGATGGACACCACAGCGCTACTCTGTGCATTACAAACACTACCCAAGCTCGAGAGTGACACACACATGTTCACCATCGATGTGTGTGCATTGTACACAGCCATCCCGCACGACCTTGGACTGATAGCGTTGAGACACTTCTTAACCAATAATGCATCCTACGATGGACCTGATGTCGACTTTGTCATTGATCTCATGAATATCATACTGACCAAGAACTTTTTTCTGTACAATGAAGAGTTCTACTTGCAGTTGATGGGCGTGGCTATGGGGGCGGCGGTGGCTCCCTCATATGCCAACGTCTTCATGTTCGAATTCGAACAATCTTTCTTCTTCGAAAATCCGGCCATATCGGCACACATAATTCAATACCATCGATATATCGATGACTTATTGATTTTCTGGAGAGGTGACCCTGTGGTACTTTGTGACTATATCAATCTACATAACTGCAGTAATAATCCAATTAAATTCACATATACACATGATGTGCAACAAGTACACTTTTTGGATGTCCAGATTAACATCAAAGATGGAAAAGTTGCCACTTGTGTATATTCAAAACCAACGGACCGAAACAATGCCCTTCTATATTCTAGCTGCCACCCTAGGGCGTCTATTAAGAGTTTGCCCCACTCTCAAATGCTGAGGGTATGACGCATTGTGTCCGATCCTCTGATAGCCTCCTCTCAAATGGACGATATGATCGATCGATTTGCAGCCAGAGGCTATCCGATCTCTGAGCTGAAAGAGACCAAAAGAAAAGTGATGTCGACAGAAAGAACAACGCTACTACAAACGAAAGACCGTTCGCCTACAACCACCGAAATATTACCTTGGGTAACCACTTATACTCACATGAGCCCCAATGTGAATAAAATCACCCGTACACATTGGCCCATTGTCCAAACAGATGCAGACATTGGCATCAAAAATTCCCATCTACTAATGAGCTATAAACGCTCCAGAAATCTGCGAGATACACTCGTGAAGTCTGATGCTGCACCATCTAAAAATACTAGTAATAGTAGACAATTGGGTTGTGTACGATGCACATGTGTGACGTGTCAGTACCTCATTCCTGGCCCTGAATTTAAACACCCTCGTACAGGAAAATAATTGTTTATCCGGCATACGTTATCGTGTAACTCACAGTACACGGTATATCAAATCATATGCCCATGTGGATTGTCTTACATAGGCAAGACGGAACGCAGCTTTAAGGAGAGGATGGCCGCTCATAGGTCATCCATCAAAAAAGCACTTGTCACTGGAGGGAGTGAACAACCAGTGGCACGCCACTTCGCCAATCACAAACATAGTATAACATCTATCAAATATCGCATGATCGACCATATCCCCCTATCCAAGCGAGGAGGCGACAGAGGAGCAGCCCTACTTCGTTGTGAGGCCAAATGGATCATAAAATTGGGCACAGTGTCCCCTTATGGACTAAATGAACATTCTGGGATATCTGTGCTGTTATAATATCTGCTTTTTTTCTTCTTTCTGCATATTGTTTCGTTATGATTTCTTTCTCTTGCTGACATCTGTCTCTGCGCTTATGCTCCTCTTAATACTCTTTATATATACTTCTTATATTTATTCTCCATGTCCTGTGTACTATTTCTCATGTATCTCCTGTCCGTCTTTACGTGCTGCATGTTATGTTTGTGTTTGTGTATTTCCGTTCCCTTGGTGACGGGAACACTCCTATCTCCTTTCACGCTAGGACGCAGGCTGCCGCTGACGTCACAGATGCGCGCCATAGAGATGGCGTCGGGGCGGTCTCCGGACAGCGGGTCTTCCACCGGGTGTCTCTATAAAGGTATGTGGTTATGATTATGTGATTTGTGTATAGCCTGATGACAACGCCGTTGGGGCGTTGAAACGTTGCTGACTGCTATTAAATGCAGATACCGAATTGATTTGTGTATTTTTGGAGTGCCGCACCCCACACCGCATTCTATATATATATATATATATATATATATATATATATATATATATATATATATATATATATATATATATATATATATATATATATATATATATATATATATACACACACACACACACAATACAATGAGGCCGGCACTCAGGTCTTAGAAGTGGATGCCAATGATTACTTGCTCCCGTGCCCTCTCACGAGAGGGGATGGATCCTCAGGATATATGCAGCGGTAATAAGCGGCACTCGGAGGGTGATGTAAGTGGTGAAACAACAGGAACTTTATTCCTTGTGCAGAAGTGAAAATGTTTTGGAGCTCGGGGGCCCCGTCGTCAGTTTAGGGAATCCACGATTAACAAACATATACAGTGTAATTTATAGGAGACTTCCCCGCCCCCTGTGTGTCCCGTTCGTGTCCTCCTCCAGCGACTTCCGGGTTGGCGCTGTCTCTGTGACGGAACTGGCGCAGGTCCGATGGTCGCGATGGTCGCGATGGTTGCCTGCAGGACGTCACTGATTTGCGCTCCCGGCTGCCGGCTACAGGGTCACGTGGGGCGACTGTGCGCTGTAGTGATAAAGATGAATAACATAAACATCTCATTCAATAAAAAAGTGACATAACACTTAGCAACCAATGTTGTGACAAAAAATGCTTCCATATACAAAAAAACTTAAGGGAAACAGTTAACTTTACAGTGAAAAAACTTTTGCTAGGTTATGACTGGTTTGTACAAAGCGAACCATGGTGTAAGACTGCCATCTACTGGGCAGAATGTGTAAATGACACAAATACATATAACGTTACTAGACATACTATCTAAAAAATGCGGACAGCATTAAGGGACTGTCCCTGCGATCTGTGTACACAGATCTACATGTGCCAAAGCAGAGGGCTATTTTAATGCCTGTACTGGTCTACTAACAAATGGGGAATATACTATCAGGTATGGCATGCTCCCATATGGTTAAAGGGCAACATGTGTCTGTACAGGGGCAGACAACTGGGTGCCAATATTAGGTACCCCTATTCTGTAAAGGAGAGAAAAACGGTTTCCACAATAATAATAGAACCCCCTGTGGAAAGTGCTGAAGAGAAAAGTGTAGGTGGGCTGACCACCAGCTATGTTGTGTAAGCCGATGGTAAGAGACTACATCGAAACAGCTGTGCTCTGCCCAACGCTGGGCCGTATTCAGTATACTAGGCACCAGGTCTGACCCAAGAAGGGCCAGTGAAGGATGGGCGGGGTGTACAGGACCTGCAGTTTTATAAGAAATTGTGTAGGCCAAGATTTTCATTGAGCCCTCTAGGTTGTAAGGAGTCTAATTTAAAAATCCATTGGGATTCAAGCTGTAACAGCTTTCTGGATCTATTGCCGCCTCTGATAGAGAACGGTACATGGTCCACTATTTTATACCGCAGGGTCGCCATGCTATGTTTAAATGTGGCGAAATGGTGAGCCACTGGCTGCTCACTTTTTCCGGAAATCAGGGCTGCTCGTATGGCGCATCGGTGTTGGGCCATTCTGACTTTGAATGTACAGTCAGTTTTCCCCACGTAATACAATCCGCAGGGGCAGATGATCACATATACAATGTATTTCGACGTACATGTCAGGGGCCAGCGTATTTGACATTTTTGCCCGGTGTGCGGATGTTGTATGATAGTGCTGGGTGTGAGCGAACTGCACGTAGTGCATCCCAGGCAGCGATAGCACCCATTTGCACGTTGTCTAGTGCCTGGTGGATGGTAATGAAATGCAGTAATGTCTAGTTTTACCAAGCGATCTTTGAGATTACAGCTACGCTTATAGCTTGGCAATAGTCTAGTTAGTTTAAGACTTCTAAGATCCGGGTCTGACGTGATTATGGGCCACCAACTTTTAGCTAGTTTGGTTGTGGCCGTGCTGGACGTACTGTATTCATTGACTTATGGGAGGGCTGGGGGTTGAGTTTTTTTAGGTTGGCTGCTGGTAATCATGGCCAATCTGTCCTGCGAACCTCAATAAGGCCAAAGACAGGGCGCTAGCACAGGACAGATTGGCCATGATTACCAGCAGCCAACCTAAAAAAACTCAACCCCCAGCCCTCCCATGGGTCAATGAATACAGTACGTCCAGCACGGCCACAACCAAACTAGCTAAAAGTTGGTGGCCCATAATCACGTCAGACCCGAATCTTAAAAGTCTTAAACTAACTAGACTATTGCCAAGCTACAGTATAAGCGTAGCTGTAATCTCAAAGATCGCTTGGTAAAACTAGACATTACTGCATTTCATACCCATCCACCAGGCACTAGACAACGTGCAAATGGGTGCTATCGCTGCCTGGGATGCACTACGTGCAGTTCGCTCACACCCAGCACTATCATACAACATCCGCACACCGGGCAAAAATGTAAAATACACTGGTCCCTGACATGTACATCGAAATACATTGTATATGTGATCATCTGCCCCTGTGGATTGTATTACGTGGGGAAAACTGACTGTACATTCAAAGTCAGAATGGCCCAACACCGATGCGCCATACGAGCTGCCCTGATTTCCGGCAAAAGTGAGCAGCCAGTGGCTCGCCATTTCGCCACATTTAAACATAGCATGGCGACCCTGCGGTATAAAATAGTGGACCATGTACCGTTCTCTATCAGAGGTGGCAATAGATCCAGAAAGCTGTTACAGCTTGAATCCAATGGATTTTTAAATTAGACTCCTTACAACCTAGAGGGCTCAATGAAAATCTTGGCCTACACAATTTCTTATAAAACTGCAGGTCCTGTACTGGCCCGTCTTGGGTCAGACCTGGTGCCTAGTATACTGTATACGGCCCAGCATTGGGCAGAGCACAGCTGTTTCGATGTAGTCTCTTACCATCAGCTTACACAACATAGCTGGTGGTCAGCCCACCTACACTTTTCTCTTCAGCACTTTCCACAGGGGGTTCTATTATTATTGTGGAAACCGTTTTTCTCTTCTTTACAGAATAGGGGTACCTAATATTGGCACCCAGTTGTCTGCCCCCGTACAGACACATGTTGCCCTTTAACCATATGGGAGCATGCCATACCTGATAGTATATTCCCCATTTGTTAGCAGACCAGTACAGGCATTAGAATAGCCCTCTGCTTTGGCACATGTAGATCTGTGTACACAGATCGCAGGGACAGTCCCTTAATGCTGTCCGCATTTTTTAGATAGTATGTCTAGTAACGTTATATGTATTTGTGTCATTTACACATTCTGCCCAGTAGATGGCAGTCTTACACCATGGTTCGCTTTGTACAAACCTGTCATAACCTAGCAAAAGTTTTTTCACTGTAAAGTTAACTGTTTCCCTTAAGTTTTTTTGTATATGGAAGCATTTTTTGTCACAACATTGATTGCTAAGTGTTATGTCACTTTTTTATTGAATGAGATGTTTATGTTATTCATCTTTATCACTACAGCGCACAGTCGCCCCACGTGACCCTGTACCCGGGAGCGCAAATCAGTGACGTCCTGCAGGCGACCATCGGACCTGCGCCAGTTACGTCACGGAGACGGCACCAACCCGGAAGTCGCTGGAGGAGGACACGAACAGGACACACAGGGGGCGGGTAAGTCTCCTATAAATTACACTGTATATGTTTGTTAATCGTGGATTCCCTAAACTGACGACGGGGCCCCCGAGCTCCGAAACGTTTTCACTTCTGCACAAGGAATAAAGTTCCTGTTGTTTCACCACTTACATCAGCCTCCGAGTGCCGCTTATTACCGCTGTATATATATATATATATATATATATATATATATATATATATATATATATATATATATATATATATATATATATATATACATATATATATATATATATATACATATATATATATATATATATATATATATATATATATATATATACTCTAATGGGGGACACGGGGAAAATATAATTACAGAACTGTGCAGCACCCAGGCAGCCATTCTGCGGCGCCACATGGTGATTGCACCAGCCAGCACTGTACATATAGAACACATTAGAACAGTACAGGGTACACAGAACTAGACATAACACAATTAAAGCACAATTCTTAGTACACGATACAGCTGAGATATAAGTAAGTGAATGAGAATAGATGCAGGTATAGATTGTAGGTGAGTAAGAGAGCTGTAGTTTTAATGCAAGAAGAGTGCTGTGAGAACAGGAGGGAAGAGGACCCTGCTCTAAGGAGCTTACAATCTAGAAGGAGGGGGAGACAGACAGGTGACATTAGGTATAGAAAGTGCTCCCTGAGGTGCACAGACAGGCACTACCAAGGGAGTGTCGCTAGGAGCTGCCACTTAGAAATGGGGTTGTCAGACCCAATATGCCAAAAACAAGAAAAAAAGAAGTGGCGCTGGTTTGATGAAAAGATGTACAAATATTTAATAACGGTTAAAAATCATACATTGCACAATATGAAAAATAAAATTAAAGAACGGGTGATTAAAAATGAACTGATAAATCTGGACCGGAGGCTGGATTGGTGAGATATATACTGGAAGTAATCCCAATGGATCGTGGAATGTAACAGTAGATGGAGTAAGTCAAGGTGCCCAATGGGCTAATAGTTACCACACAATGTCTCGAGTAGTCCAATCCCAGGTGCACAATTGCGAGGGTGTCCTCAATGGAATGCGGCAGTGGGGCATAACACCTGTGCTGTAATTTACAAACAACATAATACACATCAAAATGTATCGGGAGCAAGCTGTTTATTTGGACAGAGTGCCGGCTGCATTGGATTGTATATATATATATATATATATTTTTTTTTTTTCTTTTTTTTTTCTTTTGTTGTTTAATATGTACTGTGACTTTAATGATTGTCATGACAACCCATAAACAAATCCTGGCTGTTCCTTGAGTAGGACCAATCAGATAGATTTCCCATTCCTGGGACTTTATATGCAGTATGCCAAACTCACAAAAAATATTCATCTGAACACATATATATGAGTAAATATCTGTATCCCACTGGTAACTCTGTTTTCACGCAATCTTTTTTATGCTGGTTATGTTTACAAATTTAAGTGACCTTCTCATCTCTATGTCAGCTACAGACGCTCGCTTGTTATGCAATCAAAACAAGGTCCTACACGCTATTACTATGACCAATCCTCGGATTGCACTAGAATGAGGCCTGGCACGCAAGTCACGTGACCAAACCTCCTACTGATAAAGCCTGAAATGAGGCTTGATACACACGCCGGAATCCCGCACTTCCGGGTTCCAGCTACATGGCACCTAACGTCACGTGACCGGACTTTTAAGACAACTGATTGGACCAGCTGCCGGTTACCATAACAACCATACACAATGTTATGTTAAATCTAGCGTCCTTCAAACCGATTGGCTAATCACTGTCCCCACTTGATTCTCCTGTCAGTATAATTAATATATAAACTATACTTTATAAGACTCGTTTTTAATAAATTTGGTGTGGATTAACCATTTGATATATACTACCATTGTTTGCCTTCTGTTGATACTCATTTTTATATGTATTATGTTGTTTGTAAATTAGAGCACAGGTGTTATGCCTCAATCACCTGTGCAGGGGTATAAAAACCCCAGGGTGAATAGTACCCACTCCACCTTTGAAAAAGCTGCATACATTAAGCAGTGAAACACGTTAGGAGTACCTTCTGGACTGGACCAGTTGACTTATACTGGACCCCACTTCCCTTTCCCCGTGTCATCTGGATCACCATTGTCACTGTTGCCCCGCTCTCCCAGCCTGTCCCCCACCACAGTGGAACTTTTCCATCTCCATCCACCCCACTACTGCTGGTACCATCCCAGCCGGATAGCCATTGTGCAGCAAGTGCAGGAATTGAGGTTGGCCACTTTCATTCAAAAACCATCAAGTCTACCAACCTTAAGGACACCTGCCCCCCACCTTCTTCAATTGGGACTTCTAGCGAAGTGGGAAATCGTGGCTATTTACCATCTTAGCCCCCATTATCATCGGGTCATTGCCTATTGTGGCCCCACTGCCGCATTCCATTGAGGACACCCTCGCAATTGTGCACCTGGGATTGGACTACTCGAGACATTGGGGGAAATTTACTAAAGGAAATTTGTAAAAAAATAGGTGTATTTGTATCCAGAAAAAAAAATTATTTTTGACATTTACTATCCCGAAAATACGGCAAGTCGTATTCGTATTGATGTGCTATCAATACGAATACGACTTGCCGTATTTTCGGTATAGTAAATGTAAAAAATAAGTGTATTTCTGGATACAAATACACCTATTTTTTTACAAATTTCCTTTAGTAAATTTCCCCCATTGTGTGGTAACTATTAGCCCATTGGGCACCTTAACTTACTCCATCTACTGTTACATTCCACGATCCATTGGGATTACTTCCAGTATATATCTCAATAATCCAGCCTCCGGTCCAGATTTATCAGTTCATTTTTAATCACCAGTTCTTTAATTTTATTTTTCATATTGTGCAATGTATGATTTTTAACTGTTATTAAATATTTGTACATCTTTTCATCAAACCAGTGCCACTTCTTTTTTTTTTCTTGTAGGTTACATGAGGTACAGGTAAGGAGACCTGAAGGCAAGAAGTGAGCATGGCAGTGATAGTCAGGATATGAGGCAGCAGGTAGAGAGAAGGGACAAAGCAGTCCTCTCCCTCCTCCTATCCTCTTCTCCACCCTCCACATGCACCCTTGAACCCTAACAGCCCTGCGCTGTGGCCCATGCCACAACACCCCCTGCTAGGGTGGCAGAGAGCATGCAGAGTGAATAGGTATAGCACAGGATTGAGGAACCATGGCTGTGGTACCACAGTATAGTTCAGAAAGACAGTCTCAAAAAAGAGAAAATAAATGCAGAGTTAGGGTAAGTAGTGTTAGAAGCAGGTGTAGAGTGACATATACAATGCACAGAGAACTGATGTGGAATCTAGCACACTGAAATGGTTACAGAGAAAATGTGAGTAGTGATATTAGGGTGTGCAGACTGTTGGTGTTGCTGGATCATGTGACTCGTTGAAGAATGGTCTGTCCTTCTGTTCCTCTCCTGTTTATCTCCAGTGTATCTCCAAAGTTATATTAACATGAAATACTTAACACTAAAAATACTTTACAGCTACAAATGCTATACAGCCAGAAGGCTATGCAGCCTGAAATACACTGATTAAACAGCAATCCACATGCTTGTAATCCCCCTAAACTCCACCCACAACAAATGGTTGATCAAAGGTGTGAACAATATCAGACCACTGCCCCCTCTACTACAAAGAGATTTCTTGCTTGGTTACAGACTGCAGCAGAAATTACTAAACAAAAAATATTCTAAGTTCCGTTTACCTAATAAACTTCAATAAGTGTGTGGAATATCCAGTATATATATATATATATATATATATATATATATATATATATATATATATATATATATATATAGTGCCCATTCTCATACTTAGGGGGAATGGGCACAATAGCTTGGGATCGTGGCTGTGCCTCCTTGGCAGACCAAGGCCTTGGACAAGCCAGGTACTCAGCATTTTGTATTTGTTCACCCTTCTTATTGTCCCTGGATCCATCATGGCAAATCCTACCCAAGTTGCTCTGAGCCTTACTTCACTCTGTCTTATACTCTGAGCCATGCAGCTCATTGGAGAAGAGCGCTGTATTGTGAGTAGAAGGATTTATGATAGGATTCTAGGGCTCCAATACTAACACTAATAAGAGTAGAGGAACTGTTTTGTTCCTTACCTGAGAGGGAAGAGGAGACATCCATCCTGTTAGGAAAGTGATGGTGTTCCTTCCCAGAAACTTTTGAGTGCCTTTCAAATGGTTGCTTTAGAGACAACACATTCCTGTGTTGCTCCTCACCCCCCCCCCCCCTATTTTCTATGTCCATAAATATTTTATTGGTTTCTGATTCCAGGTTCCTACTCATTTATTTTTCAATGGAATGCCAACGTCAGCATTGTGGTAGCAACCATTCCTCCTACTCTTTATATAGGAGTGTGCTATTTCACAAAACCCAGCACCCAAATCAATATTGCTGCATTCCTCAGTGTGTGCTATGCATTTTTGATGACAGCTACATTCCTGTGTATTATTGGTAAGTGAACTTTTCTACTATAGCATAGAACTTGATTTCCTTATTATCAAAATAGTGATGGAAAGTATATATATATATATATATATATATATATATATATATTTATATATATTTATATATTATACCTATACACAAAGGCAGCGCAAACCCTTTGTAGTTTCATGTATGAATAAATACCATTTTATCTAGTATTGGAATATGAGTAACAACGTAAAGGCACACCGGTTTGGACCATCCTATGATGGATCTCAGTCCGTCCACATCCTGCCTCCATCATCCGTCCTTGTCTCTTGCAGTTGGGTTCTCCTCTTGGCTGTTATGTGTCTGACACCGCAGTAAGAATCATTGGAAAGGAAGCACCTGTAGTCACAATTCAGATAAATAACAGCAATGCTCAGCTATTTTATAAGACATTTTTTAAGTAAATAAATAGATCTAGCATAAAGTATGTGTTCTTACTGACAAGAGTACTTATGGGAAAATACATGAATGCAGATAATTTATACAGTTCTATGATAGATAATGATACAGCAGTGACAAAAAGTCTGTACATCCCATTGTAGAACAGCCACTAAAAGCCAGGACGTCTGAAATATTTAACTCATGCAGCGGAACTTACATGTCCAGATGCTCCTTGGCTTTTGCTTATACTGCCTATAATCTTAGACTTTCCTGTAATACCAATGGAGCCACGCTCATCTGAAGCACTGGAGCGCCGAAATGACCCACGGGGACAGGGACGAGCTAGCGTCTAACGTCCATTGCACAAAGTAATGGGCATTAAATCGCGTCTCAGGAGCCACTCTAATGAGCGTGGCTTCATACTGTATGCATGTCAGTTCTTCGTAACAATAAAAACTTCACAAAAACTTGTAAATATTGAGAAAATACTAAGTACAAGGAAGTTAAGTAACCTGTTTTTGTTTTTTTCTCCAGCTGACATGGTGAAACAACAAACTTTTGTGACACCAACTGGTTTGTTTTTAATCTCGATTATACTAATCTATTTAATAACAGCTTTGCTACACCCCAATGAATTCTACTTGCTATTATATGGACTTGTATACAGTATATGCATCCCAAGTGGCTACCTACTGTTAACGATATACTCCTTAGTTAACACGAACATAGTGTCCTGGGGAACCCGTGAGACTGTAGCCCCAATAAATAAAACAAATCAAAGTAACAAAAGAGTCAAATACCAGAAGACATGTAATTGCTTTTGCTGGGAAGTTGAAGTACAGTTCCATGACAAGAACTGTGAGAATAATATGGATAAATCAGATATAAACGAAGTTGATCCTACAGTTCAGCCTCAAAGGTAATGTGTGACAGATGTTATCTAACAGCAGTTTGCTGAATTTGATGAAAGTGTGTGTTTGTCTGACAAAGTCCATGATATGATGTTATGCAAGAACAAATAATCTTACTTCATGACACTAATTCAGCTGGAGACTTCATAAGCTATTTGACTTTGCTTGAAGTATGGCTCTTAAACATCTATCAATTAGTTGTTGTGTTGTTAAGCATCATTTGGTTACATAGACCCTCATACTGAATCTAATGGTTAGTGGAATCTGAAAATGTTCCTTTTTTTGAAGGAGATGCAGAGATTCCCACCCTTATATCAAATCTTCTGATGATTTTCAGAGGTTACATTTTGCACTTACTGAATCAAGTTAATATTAGTCTATGGTTTATACAGTATGTTTGCATTATGTTTCCATTTTTTTTAACGTTTGCCAGATGGCGCCCCAACAATCGGGATATTGACTGTCAATACACAGACATCAGAGTCCCAACTGTACAATTCCCAACTTACAGGGGCTATTCTCCCTTATGGGGGTCAACGAACCCCATAGAGGGAGAAGAGAACCTGTGATGAGCCACCAAGCCCGTAAAGGGCTTCTCTACGCTCGCCCCCCTGTCGGAGAACCAGTAGTCAGGATTCCGATATCAGTTCATGACCGTTGGAATCCTGACTGTCAGAGCCACATACCACACCCATTGTTTAACTACTCTATTCCGGCTTTGTTGGGTCATATTCATAGATAAGTCTTTTTGGTCTTGTACTACTAAAATTATGTTTCTACAGTATGCCACTGGAAACCATGAAGTATTATTGTGACTGTGCACAGCTCTATTAAACATTATTTGTGTTATTCCTACTTTTTTTAGTGACCTAGCCAAAAATGATTTAGAAGACAAAGAAGATATTTCTTATGAAGAAAGTAAGTTGGATGAAGTGACAGCTATTTTTTGTGAATAGTTTATTATAATTTAATGCTGCAATATTATACTGTAGGAATAAAAAAAAAATGTAACTTCTATTTCTGGAGATTTAGAGCCTGATTCAGTTGTGCAATGGGTGAACCGCGCAACTGCACAATAAATCCTGTGTAAGCACTAGCAGTCTCCTCATAGCCTTCTGCTTATATATAAAGGCAGTTGTGGATTATTAAATAGACAGTGTCTAGAAAGACAGTCAATAGATTGAAAGCAAAAGGTCGACAGGATCAAAAGGTAGACATGAAAATGTCAACATAAGTTTGTTTTTAATTGTATCAAAGTTGGCACCTGTCAACATGGACCCTCAATTAGTTTAATGTGTACCATTGCCCCGCTTTACCATTCTTAATTGTAGTCCACATGGATGATGAAGAATTTAATTATTTATTAACAGTTTCTCATATAGCACGCACATATTCCGCAGCATTTTTTTTACAGAGAATACTAGAACATTCACATCAGTCCCTGCCCCAGTGGAGTTTACAATCTATATTCCCTACCACATGTACACACACACACACACACACACACACATTCTTTCTAGGGTTAACTTTGTTAGGAGCTAAATAACCTACCAGTATATTTTTGGATTGTGAGAGGAAACCGGAGTACCCGGAGGAAACAGGAAACCCACGGAAGTACAGGGAGAATATACAAACTCTGCACAGTTAGGGCCATGGTGGGAATTGAACCTATGACCTCAGTGCTGTGAGGCAGTAATGCTAACCATTACACCATAATTTGAGTGCCTAAGTCTTTGTGAGAGATGTTCAAAATATCCGCTAAAAATACCAGCAACACTCACATTTGTCAAAGAAAAAATGTTGTGTACAAAAAGATTATACTGTATTTCCTATATAATGTAAACAATACAGGTCATTATGATCAATAAAAATGTTTATTTGGCATTTTTCACACCTATTTTGACAAATTCACTTGGTACTCAAAGGGTTAAAATAAAAATATTCAGGTTGCTTGGCCTCTGCGCACTGACCGCCGTTGTGCGGGGTTAGCTGCTTCACTCTCCGAGTGACCAGTCCGGTTGGGGTTTGAGCAAGTATTTAATGTGTCAAGTGCAGTGCTCTACCCCTTCTAATTGAAAAGGTGTTGGTGCGGTTTGTGGATTGATGGATGAATAAATGAATAAATGGGCAGGTACTGCTGTGCAAATATCTTTACTTGGTTAAAGGGGGGTTTCTTACATACAAAAATGGGTGCAGGAAAATATACATAAACAAGGCTGGTATGATACAGTAATGCAGGTATATTTTCTTACAATACACTAGTATCACAGTAGTTCTGACTTCATTGAGTCTGGATTAAGGTGGGTAAAATGGGGGTGGTGGTGGGGGGTCTGGGGTTGGGTGCCTGTCCGATAGGGATGGTCCAGGGGGGTAGCTGGTACAAGTGTCTCGAAATTCCCTTGGCTGCGGCGTCCCGCTGTGCCACGTCCCGGATGCTGTGCTGTTGCTGGCCGGTTTGCAGTGGTTGTTGGCTCCTGCAGCGGGTTAGGGGCCGTCTCGGCGGGTGGTACTGGCGGACGTCGCTGGGGTGGGGGTTGGTGGTGGCAGACCTGGGCGCTCCTTATGCCCTCCCTCCCGTACAACCGACATCGCAGGTGTCCAGTTGTTCACGTATCCCTTTGCCGTCTGACGCTGTGGGTGGGGGGACGTGGGGCGTCTGACAGGGGCCGTGGGCAGGTGGAGCTTTTGATCGCTCCTCCCTGCCTTGGTGCCTTGTCTACGGACCTAGCCAACTCACCTCCTCCTGGTTCCGGCGCTGGTCCCTTGTTCCCGTCTAGGCGCGCTGGCTGCACGGTAACTGTGCCGCGGTCTCTCAGATGCCGTCACTGCTCAGCATCCCGTTCGTACTTCAGTGCTCCGGTGGCTTCCCTGGTGTTCACCTTCGGTTTTGGGGATTGGTTGGGGACGATGTGGCTTGGTGCTTCTTACTCCAACGCGTTTCGGCCTGGTGTTGGCCTTCTTCTAGGGAGATTTACAGTCTGTGAGTCCCATCCCATTTATGTTTATGTATATTTTCTTGCACCCATTTTTGTATGTAAGAAACCCCCCTTTAACCAAGTAAAGATATTTGCACAGCAGTACCTGCCCATTTATTCATTTATTCATCCGTCAATCCACAAAGCGCACCAACACCATTTCGATTAGAAGGGGTAGAGCGCTGCACTTAAAATAAAAATAGAAAAACTCATGTCAACCTTTTCATGTGTCCTTTTGACCATGTACACCTTTTTCCTTGTCAAACATTTTCATGTTGACCTTTTGTCCCTGTCGACCTTCTGCCCTCTTGACCTATTGCAATTTCGACCTTTTGGTGTCAACCTATTGACTTCCTATCTACACACTGTATCTATCAACCATATAATCTGTAATCTATCAACCATAACCAGGCAATGCCAGGCTTTAGGGGCCCATTTATCATGCAATATTTGCGGCTAAATCCCAGAAAACACACGTTTTCGGGGTTTAGCCGCAAATACTAAGTATCACCTAAATATATTAAAGGGGACCGCAGCAGGGATCTCTGATCCCTGCTGCGATCCCCCCCTGCAGCGCCGCCGGCCGCATCCCCCATAGGTTTCTATGGGGGATGCGAAGCTGCCCGATGTATTAACATCGGGCAGCCCGACATCGCAGCCCTGGGCTATCGCCATTCTAATGTGGCGATAGCCCGTTGTAGCCTATGGCTACATATCGCACTGCACGTGTGGCAGTGCGGTCAGCGGGGTCGCGGGGGGGTCAGCGCATAATGCGCATGCGCAGACCCCCTGGCTTCCGGGCCAGGGCTTCGCAGGGACGGGCTCCTTTCGGTGCCCTGTCCCTGGGCCCTCAAACTTGATACATTCAGGTGATGTGATCGCATTTTACAATGCGATCCTGGGCGGTAATATTCTGCCCAGATCGCATTGTAAATGCGATCTTGATAAATGCGCCCCATATACAGTAAAAGGAAATTTGTAAAAAATAGGTGTATTTGTATCCAGAAATATACTTATTTTTGACATTATGGGGGAAATTTACCAATATGAAAAACCTAGTTTTTCGTATTGGTATTTTCCCTACGACTGCATACGACTGTTTAAGTCGTATGCAAAGTCGTGTTCCGGAGGATCAGTTACAAAGCAGTCATATACGACTGCTTTGTAACCCTCCGATGGTGTAATGATTCGTATTAGCGGCCGTATATACGGCTGCTAATACGAATTATTTCTAGCAGTCTGCACGGATCAGTCAGATCCGTGCAGGCTGCATGGTGTAAAAAAAATAGAAAAAAAAATAAATTAAAAAAAAAAACGGCGTGGGGTCCCCCCCACAGCCGAAACCAGCACCAGGCTGACAGAGCCTGGAGCCGGTAATTAAAAATCAGGGAACCCGACAAATAGGGGTTCCCCGATTTTTAACAACCAGCCCCAGGCTCCTGCTCTGGGGCTGGTTCCCAAAATACGGGGGACAAAATGACTAGGGGTCCCCCGTATTTCAAGAACCAGCCCCAGGCAAAACCAGCCAGCGGGTAATGCCACAGCCGGGGGGAGACTTTTTATGCAAGTCCCCCCGGCCAAAGCATTAACCCTACCGACCAGTCAGCCTGGCCAGGGGCCCTGGGGGAGTGGGGACCCCCCCAATAAAGGGGTCCCCCCCCTCCAGGACTTACCTGACCAGGCTGAAGCCTGGTGCTGTCCTCGATGCCCCTGGGCGGTGGGCATCGAGCTGATGGTTTTGTGTAAAAAATAGAATAAAAACCATTGTTTTTTACTGTGGCACTACAAGTGCCAGCAAGCCTCCCCAGCAAGCTGGGACTTGGATAACCACAAGTCCCAGCCTGCTGGGCATTAAAGGGCCCGCTGGGTCTTGTAGTGCCACCGTAAAAAAAATAGTTAAATAAAACACACTGACACCCGTTTTAAATAAAAGTTTAATACACACATTACATACATACTGATACTTACCTTTCTTGATCCCGTAGGTAGCCCTGGTCCTGATGTCCTGTGTCGTCCTCCAGGTCCATGTCGGCTGTCTGCGTCGTCCTCCAGGTCCATGTCGACGGTCCGTGTCGTCCTCCAGGTCCATGGCGGTGTCCGGGTCCGAAGAAATCCATGTTGGAGCTGTGGAAGGAAATCCTACTCACCTGTTCCTGCGCTGAAGAAGTCTTGTCTTGATCCGACGTAGTCCAGGTAATCTTCCTGCTGTCGCCGGTCCCCGCTGTCTCCGCTGTCCGTGCATCGCGCTGAGGAGAGATGCTGAAGTTTCATATTCGGCGCCTCTCCTCAGACTGAATTCTATTGGCCGCCTAGCAGGCCAATCAGGAGCCGAGAAAGTCGGCTCCTGATTGGCCTGCTAGGCGGCCAATAGAATTCAGTCTGAGGAGAGGCGCCGAATATGAAACTTCAGCATCTCTCCTCAGCGCGATGCACGGACAGCGGAGACAGCGGGGACCGGCGACAGCAGGAAGATTACCTGGACTACGTCGGATCAAGACAAGACTTCTTCAGCGCAGGAACAGGTGAGTAGGATTTCCTTCCACAGCTCCAACATGGATTTCTTCGGACCCGGACACCGCCATGGACCTGGAGGACGACACGGACCGTCGACATGGACCTGGAGGACGACGCAGACAGCCGACATGGACCTGGAGGACGACACAGGACATCAGGACCAGGGCTACCTACGGGATCAAGAAAGGTAAGTATCAGTATGTATGTAATGTGTGTATTAAACTTTTATTTAAAACGGGTGTCAGTGTGTTTTATTTAACTATTTTTTTTACGGTGGCACTACAAGACCCAGCGGGCCCTTTAATGCCCAGCAGGCTGGGACTTGTGGTTATCCAAGTCCCAGCTTGCTGGGGAGGCTTGCTGGCACTTGTAGTGCCACAGTAAAAAACAATGGTTTTTATTCTATTTTTTACACAAAACCATCAGCTCGATGCCCACCGCCCAGGGGCATCGAGGACAGCACCAGGCTTCAGCCTGGTCAGGTAAGTCCTGGAGGGGGGGGACCCCTTCATTGGGGGGGTCCCCACTCCCCCAGGGCCCCTGGCCAGGCTGACTGGTCGGTAGGGTTAATGCTTTGGCCGGGGGGACTTGCATAAAAAGTCTCCCCCCGGCTGTGGCATTACCCGCTGGCTGGTTTTGCCTGGGGCTGGTTCTTGAAATACGGGGGACCCCTAGTCATTTTGTCCCCCGTATTTTGGGAACCAGCCCCAGAGCAGGAGCCTGGGGCTGGTTGTTAAAAATCGGGGAACCCCTATTTGTCGGGTTCCCTGATTTTTAATTACCGGCTCCAGGCTCTGTCAGCCTGGTGCTGGTTTCGGCTGTGGGGGGGACCCCACGCCGTTTTTTTTTTTTATTTATTTTTTTTTCTATTTTTTTACACCGAAGCCTGCACGGATCTGACTGATCCGTGCAGGCAAAAACGCAAATACGACATGAAAATGGTGTTCTATTTTCCTGTCGTATTTGCGTGGGTGTTTTACACCACTAAGCAGCCGTATTATCCATACGGCTGCTTAGTAAATCAGAAACCACCATTCTTTTGAATGGTGATTTCTGTCGTATTCTATCGATGGTGTAGACATTCGTATTTGTAACTACAAATACGAATGTTCCATCTTTAGGACTACGAATTGTTGTATTTTTGGGATTGTAAATCCCGAAAATACAAATTCGTAAAAAAAAGGTGTATTTCTCCCTACGAATACACCTTTTTTCTACGAATCCATTTTGGTAAATGTCCCCCAATGGGGGAAATTTACCAAAATGGATTCGTAGAAAAAAGGTGTATTCGTAGGCAGAAATACACCTTTTTTTTACGAATTTGTATTTTCGGGATTTACAATCCCAAAAATACAACAATTCGTAGTCCTAAAGATGGAACATTCGTATTTGTAGTTACAAATACGAATGTCTACACCATCGATAGGATACGACAGAAATCACCATTCAAAAGAATGGTGGTTTCTGATTTACTAAGCAGCCGTACTGATAATACGGCTGCTTAGTGGTGTAAAACACCCACGCAAATACGACAGGAAAATAGAACACCATTTTCCTGTTCTATTTGCGTTTTAGCCTGCACGGATCAGTCAGATCCGTGCAGGCTGCGGTGTAAAAAAATAGAAAAAAAATTAAATATTAAAAAAAAAACGGCGTGGGGTCCCCCCCACAGCCGAAACCAGCACCAGGCTGAAGGAGCCGGGGCCGGTAATTAAAAATCAGGGAACCCGACAAATAGGGGTTCCCCGATTTTTAACAACCAGCCCCAGGCTCCAGGTCCGGGGCTGGTTCCCAAAATACGGGGGACAAAATGACTAGGGGTCCCCCGTATTTCAAGAACCAGCCCCAGACCAAACAAGCCAGCAGGGTAATGTCACAGCCGGGGGACACTTATAATATAAGGTCCCGCGGCCAAAACATTAACCCTACCGACCAGTCAGCCTGGCCAGGGGCCCTGGGGGAGTGGGGACCCCCCCAATAAAGGGGTCCCCCCCCTCCAGGACTTACCTGACCAGGCTGAAGCCTGGTGCTGTCCCCGGTGACCCTGGGCTGTGGTCACCGGGCTGATCTTGGTGTAAAAAATAGAATAAAAACCATTGTCTTTTACTGGTGAACTATGAGTCCCAGCAAGCCTCCCCCGCAAGCTGGGACTTGGAGAACCACAAGTCCCAGCCTGCGGGGCATTAAAGGGCCCGCTGGGTCTTGTAGTGCCACAGTAAAAGAAAGAGTTAAATAAACACACTGACACACGTGAAAAATAAAAGTTTAATACATACATAACACATACATACTGATACTTACCTTTCTTGATCCCGTAGGTAGCCCTGGTCCTGATGTCCTGTGTCGTCCATGTCGGCTGTCTGCGTCGTCCTCCAGGTCCATGTCGACGGTCCGTGTCGTCCTCCAGGTCCATGGCGGTGTCCGGGTCCGAAGAAATCCATGTTGGAGCTGTGGAAGGAAATCCTACTCACCTGTTCCTGCGCTGAAGAAGTCTTGTCTTGATCCGACGTAGTCCAGGTAATCTTCATGCTGTCGCCGGTCCCCGCTGTCTGCGCTGTCTCTGCATCGCGCTGAGGAGAGATGCTGAAGTTTCATATTCGGCGCCTCTCCTCAGACTGAATTCTATTGGCCGCCTAGCGGGCCAATCAGGAGCCGAGAAAGTCGGCTCCTGATTGGCCCGCTAGGCGGCCAATAGAATTCAGTCTGAGGAGAGGCGCCGAATATGAAACTTCAGCATCTCTCCTCAGCGCGATGCAGAGACAGCGCAGACAGCGGGGACCGGCGACAGCATGAAGATTACCTGGACTACGTCGGATCAAGACAAGACTTCTTCAGCGCAGGACCAGGTGAGTAGGATTTCCTTCCACAGCTCCAACATGGATTTCTTCGGACCCGGACACCGCCATGGACCTGGAGGACGACACGGACCGTCGACATGGACCTGGAGGACGACGCAGACAGCCGACATGGACGACACAGGACATCAGGACCAGGGCTACCTACGGGATCAAGAAAGGTAAGTATCAGTATGTATGTGTTATGTATGTATTAAACTTTTATTTTTCACGTGTGTCAGTGTGTTTATTTAACTCTTTCTTTTACTGTGGCACTACAAGACCCAGCGGGCCCTTTAATGCCCCGCAGGCTGGGACTTGTGGTTCTCCAAGTCCCAGCTTGCGGGGGAGGCTTGCTGGGACTCATAGTTCACCAGTAAAAGACAATGGTTTTTATTCTATTTTTTACACCAAGATCAGCCCGGTGACCACAGCCCAGGGTCACCGGGGACAGCACCAGGCTTCAGCCTGGTCAGGTAAGTCCTGGAGGGGGGGGACCCCTTTATTGGGGGGGTCCCCACTCCCCCAGGGCCCCTGGCCAGGCTGACTGGTCGGTAGGGTTAATGTTTTGGCCGCGGGACCTTATATTATAAGTGTCCCCCGGCTGTGACATTACCCTGCTGGCTTGTTTGGTCTGGGGCTGGTTCTTGAAATACGGGGGACCCCTAGTCATTTTGTCCCCCGTATTTTGGGAACCAGCCCCGGACCTGGAGCCTGGGGCTGGTTGTTAAAAATCGGGGAACCTCTATTTGTCGGGTTCCCTGATTTTTAATTACCGGCTCCAGGCTCTGTCAGCCTGGTGCTGGTTTCGGCTGTGGGGGGGACCCCACGCCGGTTTTTTTTTTAATTTATTTATTTTTCTATTTTTTTTTACACATTGCAGCCTGCACGGATCTGACTGATCCGTGCAGACTGCTAGAAATAATTTGTATTAGCGGCCGTATATACGGCCGCTAATACGAATTCCTACGACATCGGTGGGTTACAAAGCAGTCGTATATGACTGCTTTGTAAATCCCCCTCCGGAACACGACTTTGCATACGACTTAAACAGTCGTATGCAGTCGTAGGGAAAATACCAATACGAAAAACTAGGTTTTTCATATTGGTAAATTTCCCCCTTACTATCCCAAAAATACAGCAATTCATATTGGTATTGATAGCACATCAATACGAATACGAATTGCCGTATTTTCGGGATAGTAAATGTCAAAAATAAGTGTATTTCTGGATACAAATACACCTATTTTTTACAAATTTCCTTTAGTAAATTTCCCCCAGAGTTGGGAGGAAAATGGAAGTAAATTACTCAAAGAAAACACCAAAAGTGTATATCCATAAATAACAGAGGGGTAGATTTATTAAGCTCGGTGAAGTCATAAAGGGGGAAATTTACTAAAGGAAATTTGTAAAAAAATAGGTGTATTTGTATCCAGAAATACACTTATTTTTGACATTTACTATCCCAAAAATACGGCAATTCGTAGTCGTATTGATGTGCTATCAATACGAATACGAATTACCGTATTTTCGGGATAGTAAATGTCAAAAATAAGTGTATTTCTGGATACAAATACACCTATTTTTTACACATTTCCTTTAGTAAATTTCCCCCAAAATGTCTGTTTTTTTTCTCTGGCCAATCAGCTCCTATCTGTGAAGTTACAGGCTTGGTTTGAAAAATCACAGGTAGGAGCTGATTGGCAGGTGATAAAAACCAGACACTTTGGGGGAAATTTACTAATATGAAAAACCTAGTTTTTCGTATTAGTATTTTCCCTACGACTGCATACGACTGTTTCAGTCATATGCAAAGTCGTGTTCCGGAGGGTCATTTACAAAGCAGTCATATACGACTGCTTTGTAACCCTCCGATGTCGTATTCATTCGTATTAGCTGGCCATATATACGGCCGCTAATACAAATTTTTCTAGCAGTCTGCACAGATCAGTCAGATCCGTGCAGGCTGCAGAGTGTAAAAAAAAATAGAAAAATAAATAAATATTTAAAAAAAAACGGCGTGGGGTCCCCCCCACAGCCGTAACCAGCACCAAGCTGAAGGAGCCGGGGCCAGTAATTAAAAATCAGGGAACCCGACAAATAGGGGTTCCCGATTTTTAACAACCAGCCCCAGGCTCCTGCTCTGGGGCTGGTTCCCAAAATACGGGGACAAAATGACTAGGGGTCCCCCGTATTTTAAGAACCAGCCCCAGGTAAAACCAGCCAGCAGGGTAATGCCACAGCCGGGGGGAGACTTTTTATACAAGTCCCCCCGGCCAAAGCATTCATCCCTACCGACCAGTCAGCCTGGCCAGGGGCCCTGGGGGAGTGGGGACCCCCCCAATGAAGGGGTCCCCCCCCTCCAGGACTTACCTGACCAGGCTGAAGCCTGGTACTGTCCCAGATGCCCCTGGGCGGTGGGCATCGGGCTGATTCAAGTGTAAAAAAAAAGATTAAACTATTGTTTTTTACTGTGGCACTACAAGTGCCAGCAAGCTGGGACTTGGAGAACCACAAGTCCCAGCCTGCTGGGCATTAAAGGGCCCGCTGGCACTTGTAGTTCCACAGTTAAAAAAATAGTACAATAAAAACAAACTGACACAATGAAAATAAAAGTTTAATACATACATTGCACACATACTGATACTTACCTTTCTTGATCCCGTAGGTAGCCCTCTGTCCTGGTGTCCGGTGTCCTGTGTCGTCCTCCAGGTCCATGTCGGCGGTCCGTGTCGTCCTCCAGGTCCATGTCGGCGGTCCGTGTCGTCCTCCAGGTCCATGGCGGGGTCCGGGTCCGAAGAAATCCATGTTGGAGCTGAGGAAGGAAATTCTACTCACCTGGTCCTGTGCTGAAGATGTCTTCTCTTGGTCCGCCGTAATCCAGGTAATCTTCACAGCTGTCGCCGGTCCCCACACTGTCCGCATCGCACTGAGGAGAGATGCAGAGATGTTTCATACTCTGCGCCTCTCCTCAGAATGATTTCTATTGGCCGCCTAGCGGCCAATCAGGAGCCGACTTTCTTGGCTCCTGATTGGCCGCTAGGGGGCCAATAGAAATCATTCTGAGGAGAGGCGCCGAGTATGAAATATCTCAGCATCTCTCCTCAGTGCGATGCGGACAGTGCGGGGACCGGCGACAGCTGTGAAGATTACCTGGATTACCGCGGACCAAGAGAAGACATCTTCAGCACAGGACCAGGTGAGTAGGATTTCCTTCCACAGCTCCAACATGGATTTCTTCGGACCCTGCCATGGACCTGGAGGACGACACGGACCACCGACATGGACCTGGAGGACGTCACGGACCGCCGACATCGACCTGGAGGACGACACAGGACAGCGGACACCAGGACAGAGGGCTACCTACGGGAACAAGAAAGGTAAGTATCAGTATGTGTGCAATGTATGTATTAAACTTTTATTTTCATTGTGTCAGTGTGTTTTTATTGTACTATTTTTTTAACTGTGGAACTACAAGTGCCAGCAGGCCCTTTAATGCCCAGCAGGCTGGGACTTGTGGTTCTCCAAGTCCCAGCTTGCTGGCACTTGTAGTGCCACAGTAAAAAACAATAGTTTCATCTTTTTTTTACACTTGAATCAGCCCGATGCCCACCGCCCAGGGGCATCGGGGACAGTACCAGGCTTCAGCCTGGTCAGGTAAGTCCTGGAGGGGGGGGACCCCTTCATTGGGGGGGTCCCCACTCCCCCAGGGCCCCTGGCCAGGCTGACTGGTAGGTAGGGATGAATGCTTTGGCCGGGGGGACTTGTATCAAAAGTCTCCCCCCGGCTGTGGCATTACCCTGCTGGCTGGTTTTGCCTGGGGCTGGTTCTTAAAATACGGGGGACCCCTAGTCATTTTGTCCCCCGTATTTTGGGAACCAGCCCCAGAGCAGGAGCCTGGGGCTGGTTGTTAAAAATCGGGGAACCCCTATTTGTCGGGTTCCCTGATTTTTAATTTCCGGCCCCGGCTCCTTCAGCCTGGTGCTGGTTACGGCTGTGGGGGGGACCCCACGCCGTTTTTTTTATTTTCTATTTTTTTACACTAAAGCCTGCACGGATCTGACTGATCCGTGCAGGCTTAAAGCAAATACGACAGGGAAAGCAAGGTGTATTTTCCTGTCGTATTTGCGTGGGTGTTTTACACCACTTAGCAGCCGTATTATCAGTACGGCTGCTTAGTACATCAGGAACCACCATTCTTTTGAATGGTGATTTCTGTCGTATTCTATCGATGGTGTAGACATTCGTATTTGTAAATACAAATACGAATGTTCCATCTTTAGGAATACGAATTGTTGTATTTTCGGGATTGTAAATCCCGAAAATACAAATGTGTAAAAAATAGGTGTATTTCTGCCTACGAATACACCTATTTTTTACGAATCCATTTTGGTAAATTTCCCCCTTTATCACTTCACCGAGCTTAATAAATCTGCCCCAGAATATGCATACTGTATTACTATGATCAGTTCACAAATGCTGCTAATTTAAGTTACGCTTCTTTAGACTTATAGTCTATGCATGTGCATGGTAAATTCACACAAAATCGGCATCAGGACCTTAGAATTTAAATTTTGAAAAATGTACTGTTCAAATTAAGTTTGCTTCAACCAGGGCCGGTGCTAGGGGGCTCGGCACCCTCCTGCAAACTATAAATTTGCGCCCACCCAAGCTTTACAGAGGGACAGCGCACACCGAAAGAAAAATGTGTGATCTCACAAGGAAGGGGAATGGGCACACAATAGTACTCCCACTCCAAATTACACCACATAGTAGCACAATTTTGGTGCCATGAGTTAAAAAAGAGTGAGAGTTCACGCCGTAGGCGCACGCAAAAATGTAGGGGCGTGGCTTCATGAGGAAGGGGCTTGGTCACATAAAAGTACCAATTACACCGTAATCCCCATAACACATTATGCTTCACACCTCAATGCCCATTACACATTATACCACACACAGTAATGCAAATTCTACATTATGCCACACATAATGATGCCCCTTACATAATATGCAGCACAACATAATGCCCATTACACATTATACCACACACAGTAATGCAAATTATACAATATGCCACACATAATGATGCCCCTTACATAATATGCAGAACACCATAATGCCCATTACATATTATGCCACACACCCTAATTCCCCTTACAAAATATGCCATGCACCATAATGCCCATATGATATTGACACACATTATGCCCCGAGAACTCCTGCATATGCCCATATTTGAAGGGCTGCTTATTCATAACGCCCACACCAGTTGCCAAAAGTAGTTGCTCTGCTTTTACATAGTGCTCACACCAGCTGCCGACATTAGAAGCACTGTGTAACCATATGACCACACCAGTTGCCGACAGCAGTAGCGCTGCCTATACACATGCCCACACCATTTGCCGACAGCAGTGGCACTGCCTATACACATGCCCAGACCTGTTGCCAACATTAGTAGTGCTGCGTAACCATATGCCAACAATAGTTGCCGACATTAGTAGCACTGCCTATACAAATATGCCCACACCAGTTGCCGACATTAGTAGTGCTGCCTACACACGTGCCCACACCAGTTGCCAACAGCAGTAGCGCTGCCTATACACGTGCCCACACCAGTTGCCGACATTAGTAGTGCTGCTTCACCATATGCCAACACCATTTGCCGACATTAGTAGCACTGCCTATTCAAATATACCCACACCAGTTGCCGACATTAGTTTAATTTTCTTTTTTAACTACATTGCATTACATTCAAATCATATATCATATATTTAATACATTTCCCCCCATACCCCCTTCCCCTAGCTGGTTGACCGGTCCACCTCGCCTTTTCTCTCTTTTACCTACATCTGTCCTATAGTATCCCTTTTGGGTATCCTCTTCAACTATGTACTGCTTTGCCTATTTCTTACCCAGTTTATCTTACATGTTTTTCATTTCCAGTGTTTAAGTGAAGTGTCCTGTTTTTCTTTTCAATCATATTTTAAGTGCATAGTGCCTTTTTACTAGGCATTCGTGATATTTTTTAACTCATTCGTAAATGCTAACGATTACTTTTTTAACAATTATTTAAAGTGCAATATGCAAATATATTGCCTCAGTAAATAGGCCTATAAGCCTAAGTGCAAAAAATACATTGTACAGGTGTATTATACCCTTTCATTAGTTTACATGAGGAAAGTGTTTTTTTTTTTTTTATAATAATTAAATAGTTGAATTTAACTTAAGTTAATTTATCAATAAGTGTTGTTTCCCTATCTAAATTACCTATCTACCATTTAACTTCATGTTATGTGTTTACTATCCACTGGGATAGAGCTCGGACCATCGATGCCATATTTTATGGTATTTATGCATCGTATTCCTACTAGTATAAAGATATTTTTCATGCTTGAGTGTATAGGTCACCAGTGCTTTCCAGCATTCTGGACTCGGGCCATTACTTGCCATCCAATTTCTGGCAATGATTACTTTGGCAAGAGCACATAGTTTTGTTATATACTGCCTGTCACCGGGCTCTAGCTGCCGCAAATCGACTATATTAAGTAGACAGCCTCTTGAAGACAGTACTGCTCTTGGTATTCCTGAATCCACAAGTCTGAATTACTTCCGCCCAGAATGCAGCCACCAATTGGCACTGCCATAAAAGATAAAAAAAAGGTGCCTTCATACTGTTTACACTTCGGGCACAGTGTGGATGTGCGTCCGTTGAATTTGGCCATACGAGTTGCTGACATATAGACTCTATGCATTATATTGCACTTGTTGTACCCTCAGGGCATTCGTGGCCTGAGCAATATTAGAGACCGCAAATCGCCAGTCTGTCTCCTCAATTAGCCCCACCTCCTGTGCCCATTTATGCCTCAAGGCTTCCATTCCATCCTGACCCTTATCCTGGTTAAGTCTCTTGTATAATCTACTAACTAATTCCCCCCCCCCCCCCCCCCGTCTAACCCAATTATTGTTTTTATTGGGGATTCAACTAGGGTTGGCAGGCCTTCACGAAATTGTGCCCCCATTGCCGCCTTCAACTGCAAATACCTGTATAGATATGATTTAGGGAGACCAAATTCCGTTTTTAATTCCGCAAAGGTTTTTAACCGACCCGAACAAACTATTTGGCCCAAGGTTGTAATAGAGTAACGATGCCAGACTTCTTTAACTTGTATTTTTGTTAATTCTTTAAACATAACCGGATCGTCTATAGGATGCAGGGGATCTATATTTTGTATATCCAAGATTCTATTTACTTCCTTCCAAGTTTTTATAGCTTGTTTCACTATTGGTGGGTCCCTTAGTTGAATGCTAGTTTGTCGAATCCTGTTTTTAGGATTATTGCTCAGTGATGCCACCGTAACCACGGCGAGCGCCATGTCGCTATCCTCCCCCTCCACTAACCAGGGGCGGAGCTGAGCCACTTGGGCAGAGAGATAGTATAATCGAAAATCAGGGAGACCCAGTCCCCCTGCTCCTTTATCCATTGTTAGTATATTAAGCTGAACCTTTGGGCGGGTATTATGCCATATAAAGGACGAGAGTTTACTATTGAATTGCCTAAATATTGCTTTAGGGAGAAAATTTGGGGCCTGCTCAATTATATATAGCAATTGTGGGAGGACCACCATTTTTATTAAATTGATGCGGCCCGTTACTGTGAGTGGTAATTTGCTCCACGATTTAAATTTGGAGTCTAGTTTGTTCAAAATTGGAAGCATATTATACTGGGCAAATTCCTCAGAATTTCGGGTTATCTGTATCCAGGGGCTGGCTGGCAACTTTTAGCCTAGGGGGCAAGTCCAGAGCACTGGCCCATACCACCATCGCCGCCCCCCCCCCCCAACTCTCTGGAAGACAGAATGCGGTACTTGTGAGTTATCCGGACGCCCGATTTCAAAATCGGGTCGGATCGGGCACATCGCATCGCATCGCATGCGACCATCGGATGCGATGCGATGCGATGCGATGACCCGATTTTTCCATAGGAATCAATGTTAAAATGGACTGAGTCCATTTTAACATGGAATTCAATGGGAAAAAGGGGTCCTTTTCATACCCCTACTATCCAAGTGGGCATGGAGTTGGATATAAACCTGTGGCGAGCGTAGCGAGCCACCGAGCCCGAAGCGTGGCGAGCGTAGCGAGCCCCGCGAGGGGACACGGAATACCGTCCCCTCGCGGGGCTCGCTTCGCTCGCCACGCTTCGGGCTCGGTGGCTCGCTACGCTCGCCACAGGTTTATATCCAACTCCATGCCCACTTGGATAGTAGGGGTATGAAAAGGACCCCTTTTTCCATAGGAATCATTTTAACATTGATTCCTATGGAAAAATCGGGTCATCGCATCCGATGGTCGCATGCGATGCGATGCGATGCGATGCGATATCGCATCGCATCGCATCTGATTGTATGCCTTAACTTAAGGCATACAATCAAAAAATCGGGCGTCCAGATAACTCACAAGTACCCAGAATGCTTGTTGCGCGCCGGCGGTACACTGAAAAATTAGGCTTGTGACCTGTACCATGATTATATTGTGTACCTGCAGATTGCACATTGTGATGCTAATTACACATTATGCCGCACACCTTGATGCCCATTACACCCCATACTGTGATGGCAATTACCCAATGCTCCCCACACCGTAATGCCCATTACGCCCCATACCATGATGCCCATTACACCACACAATGTGATGTCCACAGTGCCAGATTTGCCCCCACAGTGCCAAATATTCCGCCACAGTGCCAAATACACATATGCCCCCACAGTGCCAGAAACACATATGCCCCCACAGTGCCAGATATGCCCCCACAGTGCCAGAAACACATATGCCCCACAGTGCCCGAATTTCCCACCAGCAACTCACCATTGTGCTGCTGGGGGGAGGGGGAGCAGGGGAGAGCGCAGTACATGCCCCTCCTGCCCACCGGGGAGGCTACTACCGACCATACTTGCCTACTTTTGAAAACTAGTTTCAGGGAGATTCCAGGCGCTAATAAAATGCAGCACCATTGAGGTGGGGGTCGCGCATGCGCGAATATGCGCATGTGCAACTTCCCTGGTAAATTGCCTTCGCTGACTTTCACACTCACTGGGGCGTTCGCTCCAGTATTGGAGGACACAGGGCACTAGCAGGGAAAAGCCCAGCGTTTTATGGGTGCGCCAATAAACACGCTGGACGTACCCCTGTGAACGCAAGCATGTCTATGGCAGGCGGATGACATCAGCTCCCGGCCTGAATTTGGCCAGGATAAAAGACAGTCAGTCAGTAGTCAGTCAGTCAGTAGACTGTTTAATCAGCGAAGGGGAAAATAAATCATTCGATGGGGAGCGACCATCGAATGATTTCTCTCCCGTGTGGCCACATGCGAGGGGATGTGTAAAAGTACACATCCACTTTCATGCTAATGCGGGGATTCGCACGCGGGGGGGGGGTATTGGCGTGATGTTGGATCGCGTCTACCTGCTCACTAGGCTGCAAATATATGCAACCTACTGAACAGGTCTGAATCAGGCCCATAGTCTATTATACACAGCCACACCATATAACACACAGCACATTATTACATTATACACACCCAAATATTACATTATACACACCCCAATTTTAATTTATACACAGCAGCTCATAAACAGTCCACTCATTATTGCATTATATACAGTACACAGCCCCCTCCCCCCACACAAACACATTACACAATGCATTATATACACAGCACCCCTCCCCCCACACAAACACATTACATTATATACACAGCCCCCCCTCCCCCCACACAAACACATTACACAATGCATTATATACACAGCCCCCCTCCCCCCACACAAACACATTACACAATGCATTATATACACAGCCCCCATCCCCCACACAAACACATTACACAATGCATTAGCTACACAGCCCCCCTCCCCCCACACAAACACATTACACAATGCATTATATACACAGCCCCCCTCCCCCCACACAAACACATTAAACAATGCATTATATACACAGCCCCCCCCCTCCCCCCACACAAACACATTAAACAATGTGCTTGTGTGATGCCCTCATATTACACCCCCACTCCCCAGCACACTCACCTGCCTGTGTTACTCCTTCCAGGGGAGTGCAGGGACCCTGCAGGGTGATGGGAGCAGTCTGTGTGGTGGTGGGGGAAGCAGCATAGGGCAGCCGGTGACAGGAGGACATAGCAGGGAGAGCAGCAGGCTGATGCACGGAGTGTGGTGGGCGGGGCCAACCTCAGAAGCCCTGGCTGCTGCTGACTCCCCTGCTCCTCCCATCCACACACGTCCTGACTGTGCCAGCAGCTCGGCCACTAGTACTTTCCACAACCCTGCGGTGGCAGGCTTTGATGTTACCGGCAAGGCCCCGCCCCCTGCGCGCGGCTTCCAGAACACGGCCGCGGCTACAGGAAGATGGCCGCCGGCCTCCCGCACTGAGGACATGTACTCAGTGCAGGGGGCCGGCGGCCATTTTCCTGTAGCCGCGGCCGTGTTCTTGCAGCCACGGCCAGCACAGGAGGGCTGGAGGAGGTGGATCCAGCGCGGCCCGATGCCAGTGACTGGGTGAGCGGCCCGGGGGGCACATGGCACCCTGCCCCCCGGCCCAGCCCGCCCCTGTCTGTATCCCCAAATATTTAAATTTTTTCACCCATGTCAGTGGGGACGGAGGAGGCAGACCCTGGGATGATGCGTTCCCCAAATACAAAATATTTGATTTTTCCCAGTTGATTTTAAAACTAGAGAGCCTTCCAAAGTCGGCTATCTGATTTATCACAGCAGGGAGTGACACCCTGTAATCAAATAGGTATACCAACACATCGTCGGCGTATAGGGAGACCACATCCATCCCATGTGCCATCAGAAGCCCACGAATGTCCGTGTGTGCCCTTAACATACAGGCAAGAGGTGCAATTGCAAGGGAAAATAAAATGGGGGAAAGGGGACACCCCTGCCTGGTGCCTCTAAAAAGCCTGAATGCGGGTGATGTCCACCCATTCAGGGATACCCGTGCCGTGGGGCATTTATACAATAGTTGCACCCATTTAATGAAATTGTCCCCTATACCAAATGCTTTTAGGGTAGCCCACAGGAATGGCCACTCCACCACATCAAAAGCTTTGGTCGCATCTAAAGATAACACTGCTGGGTGGCTGTCAGGTTCCACCGGTAACTGTAGATGAGTATATAACCGGTGTAAGTTGGCCGATGTTGATTTTCCCGGCATGAATCCTGACTGATTAGGATATGTTTTTTTAATCTATTAGCTAGAACTTTTGCGAGGATTTTAGCCTCATTTGAGAGTAACGATATAGGTCGGTATGAATCTAAATTACTGGAATCCTTTCCTTGTTTTGGAAAAACAATGATTTTGGCTTCGACCATTGACGCAGGGATCTCACCTTTATCGAAGCAGCGGGTCAGGATGGCATGGAATTGAGGGGCAATTACCTCTATATGTCTCTTAAACACCTCAATTGGAATCCCATCCAGGCCAGGTGCCTTACATCCCGGAAGCTCATTTATAGCCTGACAAACTTCGGTAATCTCTAGTGGTTTGTCAAGATCGACCCTATCGATTGGAGATAAACTGGGGTGTTCAATCTTATCTATCTTGGACTGGATTTCGTCCTGTGTAATCTTGAGCTCAGAGGAGTAAAGCGCTTCAAAATACTCACAGAACATGTTACCCATCTGTGGTGTATCGAATACCAGTTGCCCTTGCTTATCCCTTATTGGGCCTATACAGGTGGGGGGAGACTCTGCTTTTGCCAGGTATGGAAGATACCGCCCTGTTCTATCAGATGTTTGATAAGCCCTGCCGGACTGACTAATCATTAATTTATTATTATCATCCTCCTGTACTGCCTCTAACCAATTTTTTTGGGCTTCTTGCCAGCGCTGCCTTGCGGTTTCTGTTTTGTTTGTTAAATATTGTGCTTCCAGCTCCAGGGATTTCTCCTCCAACTCCTGTATTCTCTGTTTTTTAGCCTTCTTAACTTCAGTTATTCGTTTTCTAAATATACCCCGCATAAAGGCTTTGAAGGTGTCCCATTCCATGGCGGCCTTAGATGAACCCTGGTTGGCCTCCCAGAATTCACACCAAAGTTTATGCATAATGTCTTCCTGTCCCAGATAGTATAACCATGCTGGATTAAGTTTCCAGAAACTTTGACCCCTTTGTAGTTTATCCGAAAACTCCATGATCATTGGGGAGTGATCGGATATACCCCGGGGTTTATATTCTACCATGCTAACAGCGGGGGTAAAAGCCTGAGATGTCAATATTAAGTCAATTCTAGAGAAAGTTTGATATGATGAGGAGAAGCAGGAGAATTGCGATTCCCCGGGATGGTAATCTCTCCAAATGTCTACCCAGCCGACATCTTGTATAAAATTCAGGAAAGGGGTACCTCCACCCGCCACTGTGGTGGGACGCACCCTCCATCTATCCAATTGTGGGTCTAGAATGTTATTAAAGTCCCCTGCACATATTACCGAAGCCGTGGGATTACCTGCGACAAAGGCAATGGCTTTCACTAGAATCTCAAAAGAAAATGGGGGAGGGATATATACCGCTAATAACATCAGTGGGAGGGAGTTAATAATACAATCCAGAAAGATGTATCTACCACCCTGGTCTATCTCCACCCGATTACTCATGAATGCTAGTGATTTCTTTACAAGTATAGAAAGACCTCTAAAGGAGGTTGTAAACGGGGCATGAAATACCCAGCCAACCCAGCGCTGCTTCAGGGCCATGAGTTTGCCACCTCTTAAATGGGTTTCTGATAAGCAGGCAATATCCGCCCCATAGGAGCGTATCTGGTTCATCACCAAAGAGCGTTTAATCTTATTATTTAGCCCCCTAATATTCCAGGATAGTAATTTAATCATTAATTTTCCTAATTATTATCTCAACCATGATTCTTACACTTTATAATGACCATCAAAGAACCAATGAGGATATCTATAGACAAAATGTATAAAACTTGACATTCTCCATCCCAGCTTCATTGCTTTATACTCAGACCTCATATGAAACATTATACCCTCATCCCCCCAGGCTTTGACCAAAGGGTTAATAATTTCCCTCTCGGCAAAGTCTGCGTATGGATCAGTAAGAACAGTTGCAATTATAGACACGGAACAGTACTTTACAGGTTTAGCGGTCTCCAAGCTGGTCCCCGCCTCCCTCCACCCTGTATACCCAAACCCTCTAGGTATACCTGATCCCCCCCCCCCCCCCAAAAAAATGTGAAGAATAAACAGAAAAAAAGAGCAAAAAATCAGCAATGTATAAAAAAAAAAAAAGCACTCTATAGGGGCTAAAAAAAAAGCACAAAGGGCCACCCCTGAGCGGGAAGCGCCCCAGCAGTTTACTTTTTCTAAGTAGCATTTTTATACTATATAGCAGCCATTTGCTTAGAGCCAAAGGATTTAGTGTCCAGCCACTGGGCAGCTTCATTTGGGGTAGAGAAAAATTGTGTTGCATTATTATCCACCACACGTAATTTGGATGGAAATATCATAGAGTAGCTCAGATTTTGTTCACGCAGTTTTTTCTTTATCTCTCTAAATTTAGCACGTTCCCTCTGCACTTCAAGCGCAAAGTCCGGAAAGACGGAGATCTTGTTTCCGTTATAGAGCAAGGGCCTATTAGTGCGTATTGAGTGCAACACAATGTCTCTGTCCAAGAAACTTAAGAATTTTACAATAAAGGTTTGCGGTAGAGCCCCAGGTGGGGGTGGTCGAGGAGGAACTCTATGGGCTCGTTTGGCCGCAAATTGGAGTGTAAATGCCGTTTTACCGATTGTGTCCGTCAGCCAGGTTTCCACAAATTTTTGTGGGTCTTGTCCCTCGGCATGTTCCGGCAGGCCCACAAACCTGAGGTTATTGCGCCTCAGCCTTCCTTCCATCTCGACCATTTTGGTTTTTAATTCGGAGGTTTGCTGGGTGCAATGAGTCCACTTCTTAAGCCATTGGGTGTTAAAGTCTTCCAGAAGCGATATGCGTTTTTCAGCTTCATCAATGCGTTCGCTGGTGACTTTAAGATCAGACTTTAGGGATAAAATTTCAGTTTGAAGATCCTTAATCTGCCCTGAGAGGCGTTGTTCTGAGTTGGAAATAGCCTCAAGGACCTGCTGTAACATGGGCTCTATAGGTTTCTCTGGGCTTTTATGTTTTGTCGGGGTTGCATGCGAGGTTGTAGTCGGGGTCTGTGGGGGGTTGCCAGGCTGTGATCTAATGAATTTCTCAAGCCGGGCGGCGGCCGCAGCATTACCAGTTTTACCCATATTTCCCTCTTTTTTTAACCGTGCTAATTGTCACAACACAGTGTGCCCTGGCTGTATACTGCGTACCTCAGACCACCCAGAGGACAGCTCACACCTGGCCCCAGGCGGGTGGAAAGGGATTTAGAGGTTTTATCTGGCTTTTAAAACAGTGTCCGATTACCTTTAGGACCAAATAACAGTGATGACCAAACGTATGCCAAGCCTAAAGATGCTGCTATTTGTTATCCAGTATATACTCCACCTTATATATTAACTTCCTCACACAGAGGGCCGCTCTCACCTGACCCCCTGTATGTGAAGAAAGCTAGAGTTCTTCAATAATAAAGATAGAGTTCACCGCTAATGTCCAGTTTTGATTTAGCACCAGATAACAGTCATTGCAACAGGCACATAAGATATAGGGTATGTAAAAGGAATATACTGCACCGGCAGGGGCTGATCCAGGATAAAATGACAGGGGGGGCACCATGATAAAAGAGGGTTTAGGTGGGGGAGGGGCGGTGTTAGTGGTGCCAGTGTACATGCTAAGAGAGCGGCAGAGAGAGGGTGGGAATGGGATTAAAAATAGGCCCTGGCATTTAAAGTACGCAGGCCCACCATGGTGACAAAAGTGAAGGATGCAGTTGTGCGCGCACCGAAGGCGCGCTCCGGAAAATGGGGTGTGGCCACTCAACAGGGGGCGTGTCCTTGAGTGTAGTGTACAACACCATATACAACTTCTACACATTATGCAATAAAATACTAGACCCCATTATACTTGCCCCTTACACATGATGCCAAATGGAATGAACCAAAATTCACATAATGCCACACGGATTGAGCCAAAATTCAAATAATGCCATATGGATTGTGTCAAAATTCACATCAAGCCACACGGATTGAGCCAAAATTCACTTAATGCCACATGGATTGAGCCAAAATTCAAATAGTGCCACATGGATTGTGTCAAAATTCACATAATGCCACACGGATTGAGCCAAAATTTACATAATAACACACGGATTGAGCCAAAATTCACATAATGCCACACGGATTGAGCCAAAATTCACATAATGCCACACGGATTGAGCCAAAATTCACATAATGCCACACGGATTGAGCCAAAAATCACATAATGCCACACGGATTGAGCCAAAATTCACATAATGCCACACGGATTGAGCCAAAATTCACATAATGCCACACGGATTGAGCCAAAATTCACATAATGCCACACGGATTGAGCCAAAATTCAGATAATGCCACACGGATTGAGACAAAATTCACATAATGCCACATGTATTGAGACAAAATTCACATAATGCCACACGGATTGAGCCAGAATTCACATAATGCCACACGGATTGAGACAAAATTCACATAATGCCACATGGATTGAGACAAAATTCACATAATGCCACACGGATTGAGCCAGAATTCACATAATGCCACACAGATTAAGACAAAATTCCCAATACGTTTCATAAACAGGAACATTGTCCACCAAAGGCGCGCATTAAACATTTACACTCATTGTCCATTACACGTTAAGTTACACGCCATTATGTCCATTATGTATTATGTCAAACACCATAATGCCTATTAAAAATTATGCTACATAAGTGCTGCTTATCTACATGCTCATTGCCAAGGGTTACATGCTAATTGCCAGAGGTTCCATGCTCATTGCCATGTGGGATTACATGCTCATTGCCAAGGGGAATACATGCTCGTGGTAAATGGGGGACAGCCGCCAGGCAGAAGTGATAGCCACTGACAGTGGCAGAGCCTGGCTGTATTCAGAGCACTGCAGGTCCCGGCTATTTGAAATAATACCCCTTTCACACCAGAAAATGCATTCCCAGGTTGGCCCCTTTTACACCAGCCTAGTCCCTGCATTTTCTGGTGTGAGGGGGAGAGAAAACCACCTCTCCCCCTCTTTAACCAGTTATCTTATTTAACCGGCTATATCTTCGGAACCAACTGATCCATTTACATGAGACAAGTATCATATTGAAGAACTTTTGAGTGGGCTTTGAATGATTTTGGTCCAGTGAAATTGGAACGTTTGGTTCCAGAGTGATCTGCCCTCAAAGAACATGAACAACCATGAAATTATATTTCAAAAATAAAAAAATTAGTTTACACGTAATATCTCTGGAACCGATTGACCGATATGGACCAGCCTGATATCATATTAAAGGCCCAGCGATTAAAGGCCCAAGCTTCTGTGATGCCAGGGGGGGAACTGACAGCCGTCGGAACCGGGTGGGGGTCAGAATTGACGGGTCCCATATTATCCTATGGGGAAAAAACGTTACAACTTTGCCATGCGATATCTCTGGTTCCCGGGGGGCTAGAGACACGGGGCTGGGCTCGTTGGAAAGCCCTGGTCCTCAGCTACAAAATGAAATGACAGGGGGGCACGTGCCCGGGTGCCCCCCCCCTGAATCCGCCACTGTGCACCGGCTTCACTTGATTTTTAGCTTGCTGTATGGTGTCACCTCAGCCACTCTCCGCTTTCATCCAGGGACCAGGATTTCCACCTCTAGTCTGCCAAGGTTATGGCTGTCTGTCGCGGCAGAGTTTCCACAGTATGAGGCACAACTCAGCCTCCAGCCTGCTGTCCCCGTCTTTTCCTTCGGCCGCCCAGCCACAGATCCCCCTCAGTTCTCCGGGCACACACTTTCGGCCGCACGCCAGGCACCAGCAGGTACCCCAAGGGCTCAATTTACGCCCTCTCTCCAGGCGCCAACAGGTCCCCCTCAGTGCTCAGTTTCGCCCGCACTCCGGGCGCCAATACTCCAGACGCCGGTGGTGTCACGTGACCGGCAGGGGATCCTGTCTCAGGCACACACCAGACTTCCAGGTTATGGCGCCGCGTCACTCACACCGTCTCACCTCTCCACACTGCCCGGCTCAGGGACTCACTTGCTGGGAGAATAAAGCAACTCGGCGCTACACAGGTAGGATATTCCCTTCCCTGCTGGGGAGCTCTCACACCTTACACCCGCTCCGTCGTGGCCCCGCCCCCCGTGGAGCTAGTTTAGAGCTCAGTTGCCGACATTAGTAGTGCTGCGTAACCAGAAGCCAACACCAGTTGCCGACATTAGTAGCACTGCCTATTCAAATAAGCCCACACCAGTTGCCGACATTAGTATCGCTGCCTATACACGTGCCCACACCAGTTGTCGACAGCAGTAGCACTGTCTAACCATATGCCCACACCAGTTGCCGTCAGTAGTAGCACTGTTTATACACATGCTCACACCAGTTGCCGACAGTAGTAGCACTGCTTATACACATGCTCACACCAGTTGCCGACAGTAGTATCGCTGCCTATACATGTGCCCACACCAGTTGCCGACATTAGTAGCGCTGTCTACACACATGCTCACAGCAGTTGCCATCATTAGTAGTGCTGCCTATACACGTGCCCACACCAGTTGCCGACATTAGTAGTGCTGCCTATAGACGTGCCCACACCAGTTGCTGACATTAGTAGTCCTACCTATACACATGCCCACACTAGTTGCCGACATAGTACAATCACACTTTACTCTCCTGGCAGCTGCTCATCCTCTCCTGTGTCTTCACTCTTGCTCCCTCATAGCTCTGCCCCTTCTGTTCCATGTAGCCCGCCCCCTCCGCCATGTAGCCCCGCCCCTTTTCACACGTACTACTGCTGCGTGCTGCTGACCTGGCCTTATGTGATGTTTAGGTAGGACAAGTAGGGTTTTAGTGGGTTACAATAGCATTAGACTTATGGAGTTAAAGTACAAATATATTAATCTCTGGCCCCCTATGAATGCATATATCTAAGAAGGCTTTCTATTGTAAACATCTAGGGATGTGCTACCACGGACAAAGAGTCAATAGGAAATAGGGAAAAGAATATGGTTTGTCACGTGTGTGGTGCACCTATCAAGAAAAAAGGATACACAGTAAAATTTACCTTTTATTGGGTTTAAACTAAAACTGCGAAATATGACGAACCTGCATAAAACATAAGACAAGGTGAATACAGTGTTTGTTAAAAGAAGCACGTGCGGTGCCTGCATGTATTGGTCTCCTGTCTGCAAGATCTCTTGAATAAATAGTTATGAAGCTATTATTGAAGTCGCCCTCTTATTGATGGCTGTATCTGCCTATATTCAATCTGATAGGGCTATATAATGCTGATTTAACAATTATCAGGATCAGGTCTGTGTTTCGTGGCTCAGCTTGAGTAGTGCAATCTAAGAGATATGTCAAATCCTTATTGCAGGGGTAGAATTGTTAGTGTTGGCTACTGCCACTTCTCATGTATAGTGGGAGAGAAAAGAGAGAGTTTTCATTAATGTCAGTAGGATCTCTCCGATATATCCCAATCTTTAGATCTCCTGGTGTGTGCACTATTTGTGCAATTTTCCAATTGTACTAGTTACCTCCGAACAGTTTGTTATTAGGGTAATACAATAAATGGAGGTTAACCCCACATCAGATTATATCACCTGGTGTCTAGGGCGGCTGTTAATATTGTTGCGTTTTACCGCATCCAATATTTCAGCTAATAGAGTATACAATCCAGGGCTATTCGCCCTTTGATCCTCTAGTAATCCCCTGTTAAGTCTGATACCACCTGAATCTAGAGGTGAATGGTTCACTTATTCAATATCTGTTAGCGGGGTCCCTAGGTGTACACTTGTTTAAATATATCACATATGGTTGGGCAAAAATAACTTGTATTGATTTATCATATGGTGGTCCTTTTGTAGGACCAAGAATTAGAATTTGACACACATTCTCTGCATTGTTCAATGTGTATGGGCAGTGTAGCTGTTTAAACAGTGTTGCAATTTTGTTTGGTACTTTATTGGTTTTGTAACAATTTCACGTAGCAATACTGCGTATCAATAAAATTAGAGCTATATTGTCACTCTGCAGCACATACTTTGTACCATGCCCCAGCTAGTACATACTAAGTAATTTTTAGCTATTGAATTTTATAGCACATACTGGGGCAGATTTATTAAATCTGGTGAATGGAGAAAGTGGAGGAAAAGTGGAGATAAATTAAAAGAAGATAACGTACCAGTCAATCAACTGCATTTGAAAAATGACAGTTGGGTGTTGATTGGCTGGTGCGTTATCTCCTTTCATTTTATCTCCACTTTTTCTCGACTTTATCTTTTCAGCAGATGTAATATCTGCCCACTGTACTTTGTAGCCAAGCATATGTATCTAAAAGCAAACCAAGGAATTATACATCTTAGTCACAGCTCTACATTATGCTGAATGGACATAACCGGATGGCAACAGGGCAGTTATACATAGGGGGTATTAAATCTGGGATTTTGACTGTTGTAATGTCCGACAGTTGGGCACCCGGGCCGTTTTTAGTACTTCCGAATGTAAGGACAGCTGGAGTCAATGTTCAGGCTGTTGAGTGACGGAAATTTCCGGCTGTTGGATCTGCAAAAAATGTCCATGGATTGTCGAAGAACAGTCGTGAATTTGACAATCCACAGGTATTTTCTACAAAACAGATCCGACTTTTTAAAAACTTGGATCTGGCACCCTTCAGTGCTGTCGTTAATGGCAGCACTGAATAGTGCCGATATTTCCCCTATTGGGACAGATCGAATACCCCATAGTCTGTTTAGTGAAGGCATTTTGAGGGTGTGTTGAGGAATTGGTGGCTGTACCGATTTTATTTACCATAAAAAGAGCTGGTGTAAGTGCATTTTCATTATTGTGACAGCTCTTTGTAAAAGTGGATAAATAATAGCTTAATTCTAAAATAAGTGTACAGCACTTTAATAAATCTTTTCTCCTTCTCTTTCTATATTTAGGTTGGATCTCGCAAATACATATGAAAACAAGCCGTACTATACTAAAAGTGGAGAATCTAGAGGAGGTGGGCAATGGTGGATTTGGGTTCAAATATATAAAAATTAGTTTTTGTCTTTTGTAGCTGTCCAATAGTCTCTTAAGTAACAATTCTTTAGGTACTGTAGCAGAGACACTAATATAAAATCAATACATAGAATAAGCGGTACAGAACCCTAAACATACAGAGATAAAATTATATTTACTTTATTTAAAATGGAAATTTAAAGTTTGGTGTAAATATTTGCCCTATCACATACTGTAATTAACACAAAAATACAGTAATGCAACAATAAATGAAAGAGTAGTTCTTTTTGATAATAGTCATATATATATATGTATGAGTAAATGGATCAACAAAAATACATTCTGATGCAATTAGGCATAATGTACTGTATGTTTCTACAACCATAAATATATTGAACAAAAATAACAGCGTATAGTGTCATTAGGGAACCATTGCAGTGGGGGACCCGAAAAAGTTATTGCTGCATATTGCGGCAATGAGGAATGAGATTTCAGGTATATTTGTCACATATTTTGCAAAACACTGAGGGCGAAATGTAATAGGGTAAGATTTTTGGGCAGGTTCAAAAATCTCCCCAAATCGCACCTTTAAAAATCGCATTTTTTGCCGCGAATTTGCATATGTAATGAGATGCAAATTCGCGGCCAAAAAGTGCGATATGGTGCGATTTTTAGTCATGAAAATGTGCGCATTTTCAGTCATGAAAATGCGCATTTTTAGCCATGAAAATGTGCGCATTTTCAGTCATGAAAATGTGCGCATTTTAAAACATGCGATTTTGTACAAGAAAAAAACCGGCGTGGGGTCCCCCCTCCTGAGCATAACCAGCCCCGGGCTCAAAGAACCGGTCCTGGTTTCATAAAATCACAGGGACATACATGTAGGATTTCCCTTGATTTTACAAAACCAGCACCAAGCTCAAGGGCCGGTCCTGGTTCCCAAAATACAGGGGACAAAATGACTAGGGGTCCACCGTATTTCAAGAACCAGCACCGGGCCCAACCAGCCGGGTAATGCCACAGCCGGGGGAGTCTTTTTATACAAAGCATTCACCCCCTGACTGGTCAGCATGGGCAGGGGTCCTGGAGGAGTAGGGACCCCACCAAAGAAGGACCCCACCAGAACTTACCTGCCTATGCTGAAGCCCCAGGCTGTCCTCGATCCCCCTAGGCATCCAGCTGATAAATGGTGTAAAAAGAAAGAAAAACTATTGTATACTGCTGTGGAACTATGAGTCCCAGCAAGCCTGCACCACATGTAGGGACTTGGAGAACCACAAGTCCCAGCATGTCGGGCAATAAAGGGCCCACTGGGACTTACAGGTATGCTCAGGAGGGGGGACCCCACGCCATTTTTTTCTGTTGTTTTTTTAACCCTTTTTTTGGACAGAACCATGCACAGATCACAATGATCTGTGCATGGTTCTGTCAAATTCGCCAGCCAGAACCTGGTCTAATTTTTTGGTGATTTTTGGTAACCTTTACCAAAAATCACACCCTATTACATGTGCGAGTTAGATGCTTTCCAATGGGAAAACATCTGGATGCGAATTGAAGTGTGACTAAAATTCACCACTTCAAAATGTGCGATTTCATGGCAAAAAGTGTGATTTTTTTCCCGCGAATCACACCCTATTACAGGCCTCTTCTTGGCTGGCGAATCGCCAGAACGTCCCCACTGGCGATCCGCCAGCAGCCTCGCCAGCCATCAGACTGAGACGTGCGTGCGTCGCACGCGCGTCTTAATCTCCGTCGGCGGGGCGACGGGAACCCTGTCCGTCTCCGCCTCAGGGAGACGGACAGGGTTAGGGGGGGGTGCGGGCAGGCGGCGGGAACCCGGGGGAGCAGCTGGAAGCGCCGTCCCCTTCTCACAATCGATATGGCGCTGGCAGGGGATGGCGGCTGCCGTCGCCATCGCCATCCCCTGCCAAGATGGGACCTGCCCCATCTGTACATGTGCGATTTTTCAAAAACGTGCAAAATCGTCCATTTTTACCCAAAAATCGCACATGTCTAAAAAATCCCACCCTATTACATTTCGCCCTGAATTCAATTAGAAAAAATTAGAAAGATTGTGAAAAACTCGCCAACCTTTTGCACGTGTCGACCTAGTGCATGTCGACCTGTTGCTGTTGATCTATCTAGACACTGTCTGGAGTTTCTTTCACCAGAGACTGTTAGCCCTGTGAAAGATGAGCACTAGGGCGGAGTAAAAAAAATGAAATTGAGATATTCAAAATCGGTTAGTGGGAAAAGCTGTGACTTGACCTGAATAAGAAACGTGCAAAAGCATTTTGATCTGAGTCAACATCTTCTGTTCTGGGAAGAGACTTAAAGTTTCACTTTTTAGATGAAAATAACAAAACGTATGAAGAGGCTCCGATCTAGTTAAAATTATGTCAGGATGTATTAGAGTGGTTCATTAATATACTTTAGCATAGTAAAAAGGAGTACAAGCTTGTCCTAGTGCAAAGTGACTGACTTTGGCAGGACAAAAAATCCCTGATAATTGACCCATTTTAATGGTCACAATTGTGAATATTGTGTGTTTTCTCCTCAACATGTTTATTTTATTTTTTTTGAGAGGATGCTCTGTAATTGAAGTGACCAAGAAAAAAAACTTGGGGAAAAAAATCTGGGTAAATCCCCTTTGTTTGCCCTTAATAGAATAATGCACCTATGTGTGTCTTCTAATGCCCAACAAACTCTTTACTGAATGCTACAGTAAGTTCAGTAAACATTGCATTACACTCCGTTCTTTAGGTGCAGTATTTTAAACACTTCTGTTTATTGTCTTTACTTGTGGCAGTTTATTTTATACAGTTTTGGGTACTTGTGTATTATCATGGCACCCATCGCGTCGCATCGCATATCACTAATTAAGGTATGCGATGGCATGCGATGGGACCCGATTTGAGCCTTTCCCCGGGATGACTGTCCAATTTTAATGACGCATCGCATGGCATTATAATGGCATGCGATGCAACGCGATTTCCATGTTAAATGCCCCCCCATTGTTAACGCCACCCCACTATCAGCGTCAACCCGAAGCGTGGCGAGCGCAGGGAGCCTGCGAGGGGCGGCGGTACGCGTCCTCCGACCTTTTCATACCCCCACTATCCACGTCGGCGTGGAGTTGATTTTATATAGTGTGGCGAGGGCAGCGAGCCACCTAGCCCGAAGCGTGGCGAGCGGACGCATAATACTTGTGAAGTAATGCGCAACCCCTCGCCACACTTCGGGCTCGCAACACTATATACAATCAACTCCACGCCGACGTGGATAGTGGGGGTATGAAAAGGTCGGAGGACGCGTTCATAGTGGGGTGGCGTTAACAATGGGGGGCATTTAACATAGTCATTACCCATCAGGGTGGGTGTACAATCTAAAATCGGGCATGGGGGGGGGGGGCTTTTAACATAGGAATCAGGCATCTGGGTGCCTGTACAATTAAAAATCGGGTACAATCGCATCGCATCGCATGGCATGAGCTCATATCGCATGCGATGCGACACGATTTTGTGGTTGTACAATGCACTGCGATGGAAATCGGGGGTGCCGTGATAATACACAAGTACCCAGTTTTGCATTCCCTATGCTGGGAACATGATTGGGCTACATTACAGCATATAATTGTGCAAAAGATAAGCCAATATATTAACAGTCAAATACGTTAAAGTGCATTATGCTGTAATAAACACATAAATCTAATGTTTAGAAAAATAAAATCAAGAACTTTGATTAAAAAATAACAGGTTTTAAAGATGTTGCACATATAGTATTGTCTTGTTGTTTTTTTATGTTGTGTTTTTAGTTCAGTTTTATACAAACCATTTTGTTTGATGTCCACTATTATTAGACTGTTAAATTGGGTCAGTAAGCACATAAAAAGGAAATAAAGTATTGCTGATCAATCCTGCCTAGTAATTAACACAGTGATTGACATACACTGTATGTACTGCTAGACATCACTGATAGAATGAATAACTGTCAATAGCATATCCAGTAGAATATGGGGTCAATCCTATTATTGTCGAATAAGTTGTAAGTTGCCGTTCGGGTGCCGTTTAAACTCTGAAAACAGCACCCAAATTAAGCCAATCTCGCACCGTTCGCAAATTCACTTAAAAGAGCTCGCACCCCGCATGTTTTAAAATGCGCACTACTCGATTTTGAATATCTCAATTTCAACTTTTTCACTACGCCTAATGAGCAGGAAGTTGTAAGCCGACTTGTTTCCTGCTCCCTGTTTTATGTGCTGGGGGTCGAGCCAAGTACTGTGAGATGGAACAAAGCACTGGAGGGGATGATAAGACAGAGAAAAGGGAGAATACAAAGAGGTAGTGTAAAAAAGAAAGACAGCCAGGCAGGGTCTCCTTGTGACTATTGATTGTTGGGTCTTTGTTGCTTGTCTGTTTTGCAAATCGCTGAGAATTTTAATAGATATTGCACTACAGTTAACATCCTGAATTCATTGATTTTTCTAGGAGGAAATGACATTTTGGGAAGACCTCATTAAAGACTACTTAGAGCCCATTATTGAAGATAAACAAACTCAAGCTGAAATTGAAAGAGAATTAAAGTCTTTGAGAAATAAAGTAAGTGTTAATGAGGGCTTACAAATTTACTAAACCAGCTGAGGATGATGAGTAACCCGAAAATAAATATCCATGTGGGGTAAGGGATATGTGATAGTCACGTAATATGTTAAACAACATCGTCATTTGTTGAAAAGTTTATTGCTGTTACCTTCGGTTATCTGCAACAAAAAAAGTGTTGTAACACTTGAACCATAACTGCTATTTCATTTTTTGCAGCTGAAAACTTTTCAGGAAATTCTGATGTTGTTTAACATGTTACGTGACCCCGTTTCCTTTTGAAAAAATGGACTTATATTTAAGGTGGGCAATTTCAAGATGGTGCCCATGTTCAGTTCATACCCTAAAAGATAGCCCACCTCACCCATACCTTACTGGAGTTCAGTGTTCCATTTGCCCTTATTCTACCCTGGCTGTGAATGTTTTCTCTCTGCAGGATGTAGCCCCAGATACAGTACAATACAGTACAGTAAGGAGAGAAAAGCAGGGGTGACAGATGGAAGGAGGAAGTGATGTTCAGGAGTGAGAGATGGCAGGAGGAAGTGATGTTCAGGGGTGACAGATGGAAGGAGGAAGTGATGTTCAGGGGTGACAGATGGAAGGAGGAAGTGATGTTCAGGAGTGAGAGATGGCAGGAGGAAGTGATGTTCAGGAGTGAGAGATGGAAGGAGGAAGTGATGTTCAGGGTGACAGATGGTAGGAGGAAGTGATGTTCAGGGGTGAGAGATGGAAGGAGAAAGCGATGTTCACGGGTGAGAGATGGAAGGAGGAAGTGATGTTCAGGAGTGAGAGATGGCAGGAGGAAGTGATGTTCAGGGTGACAGATGGAAGGAGGAAGTGATGTTCAGGGTGACAGATGGTAGGAGGAAGTGATGTTCAGGGGTGAGAGATGGAAGGAGAAAGCGATGTTCACGGGTGAGAGATGGAAGGAGGAAGTGATGTTTAGGGGGGGAGATTCTCTAAGAATCTCCGCCCCCCTTCGCCGCCCATCGCATTTATAATTATCGCATATGTTGTAACATATGCGATAATTATAGCAAAGGACAGCTCTTGCGTTAAGAGCTGTCCTTTGCGGTGAGAGTCGCCGGGTCCCAGCAGGTCCCGGCGGCTCCCCCCTCCCTCACACACCCGGCGCTGCTGCTGCTGCGCCGGGCTCTCCTCCTCCCTGCACCCGGAAGAGGATCAGTGCAGGGAGGAGGTCACAGGTCCGGGCAGCACTGCGCTGTGCTGCCCGGACACAGGTGAGGGGGGAGGGGGCGATGCGGGGCGGCGGGGGTCCGTGCGGGGCGGCGTGGGGTCGGCGCGGGGCGGCGGAGGGTTGCGGTAGAAGCCCATTGGCTTCTATGGGGCATCGCCAGATTTTTCTGGCGATGCCCCCCGCCGCAGTAACCCGGTAAAGGAAGCTTACAGCATCCCAAAATGCGGTAAAAACCCAGATAACTGGGTTTTTACCGCATTTTTAGCTTAGAGAATCTTCCCTAGGGTGAGAGATGGAAGGAGGAAGTGATGTTCAGGGGTGAGAGATGGAAGGAGGAAGTGATGTTCAAGGGTGAGAGATGGAAGGAGGAAGTGATGTTCAGGGGTGAGAAATGGAAGGAGGAAGTGATGTTCAGGGGTGAGAGATGGAAGGAGGAAGTGATGTTCAGGGGTGACAGATGGAAGGAGCTGAAATAAAACAGATTCTGTATAGCAAAGAGGATGATAGGTAGGGGACACGGGATGGATAACATAGTGTAAAATGGTTTCTTTTATAATATATAATTTTAAAAAGTATTAAAAAGGTCTTTTCATCAGGATATACTTGCTGCCTGATTCTTACAATGACAGGAGCCTGTTTGTATGTATGAGCATTCTCTGGAAAGAGATGTCTCCAGCTAAATGTTGTTTTCATAGGGGAAAAAAACATAATATAATAATAATAATAATAATAATAATAATAATAATAATAATAATATATCTGTGTTATACAATATGCAACTATTTATATTTGATTAATTATGTCTGCTCTGAAAACTGTATCTTGAATACTTGACCACAACTTTGCAAAGCATTTATCTTTTAATGATGTGTTTTATATATTAAATGAAATACTATTGCTGTATTACTAGATTTACATTACCCTGATCCTATGCTCTTTTCATTGACAGGTAACATTTCTCTTCTTTCTGATTAATTTGCTGTGGATAGTTGCAACATTTATCCTACAGATCATTGGCTCATATGTGAACATTGCTATACCCAAGGTGTATCCAAACGGGACTGTTTCACTGACCGATGAACTACACATCGAGCCAATCTCATTCATGTTCTTGCTGTCATTTGCCATTCTGCTTCTTGTACAGTTTGGAGCCCTTCTGTACCATAGGTAAGTAATAAGTCACTTTATGCTGTAATAAGAGCCTATTATTTTGCTAGAGTAAGTATTATCAGAATGTGATTACTATATCTTATTGCTATTGAATTGTGAGGATCCACGTTGCTCTGCAGGAACAGAAAGTGGGAAAATAGAGCATAAATAGAACATAGATCTAATAATAGTAGATTTAATAATATGCTATCATGAAAACGAATAGTAGCTATGGTAAACCGCAGCACTAACATAAGAGGAATGAATTTCACAGTGAGTAGTAGTGTACAGAAGTGAGATTTCAACTACAATCATACCAGAGAGTGTACAAACACATGCATTTACTTCTTGTTGATCCCCACGGTGTACATTTGGTCATACTTTATATTAATATAACATTTCAGTACTGTAATTGTATAATTATGTACCTTAGTAAAGTTACATGTTCACCTTAGCATTGCATTTACATAACTAAATTACCACATTGCAATGCTATTTACGGTACTACAGAACCTTTGTGGCACAATATAAATAAAAGATAATAAAAATAATGGTACTTGTGTAATAGCATGGCGCCCGTTACGTAGTTAGCATAGCGTCCCTGTCATAATCAGTGTAGTGTTCGTGCGGCCAGCGTAGTTAGCATAGTCAGTCAGAAGTAGCGTAGTGTTCCCGCTAGTGTAGTAAGCGTAGTCAGCATCCCTGTCAGAAGTAGCGTAGTGTTCCTGCGGCCAGCGTAGTCAGCGTCCCTGTCAGATATGTGTTCCTGAAACACCCCCACTATCCACGGCAGCCCAAAGCGTGGCGAGCGTTGTGAGCCCCGCGAGGGGATGCGTTATGCGTCCCACCGGCCTATTCATACCCTACTATCCATGCCAAGTGTGGCGAGCGCAGCAAGCCACCGAGCCTGAAGCGCGGCGAGTGCAACGAGCCCCGCGAGGGGACGCTGAATACATGTAAAGTAAACCGCGTCCCCTAGCGGGGCTCACTGCACTTGCCACACTTTATAAAATCATCTCCACACCGACGTGGAAAGTGGGGGTATGAACAGGTCAGGGGAATGCGTAACGCGTCCCCTCGCCACACTTCCGGCTGAGGTGGATTGTGGGGGTTTGAAAAGGAGGCTCTCCCTGAAGCGGACACGGGCAGGGTTGCCATACCCTTCCGCAATAATACTGAGACGCAGGAGCGTCTGAGATGCCCCTGCGTCTCAGACAGATGGAGTGCCTCTCTCCCGGCGCTCGCATGCTCCCCTCTCCGCCAGCATCCGCCAGTGCAGGGGATCTGGTGGTTACCGCTCTGTGTGAGAGGCGCTCACTAGGCTTGCCATGGACACCGGACAGAGCCGGAATGCCGTGGAGACACTATGCTAACTACGCTAGCCAGCCGTTGGGCTGCTGCAGAGTCACTACGCTAAGTACGCTAGGCAGCCATTCGGCTACATTGACAGCGTAGCTTAGCCTACGCTGAAAACGTAGCGGCGCCATGATATTACACAAGTACCACAATAATATATGCTGACACATATGAAAGAAAGCAGCTACTGTATTACCCTGTCATACGATAGTTTTAAATGTTGTAGATGACTCCCCATGTCATCTTAGCACATACAAGATACACAAAAATTAGGTAGTTTTATTGGTCATATTCAATATTGCAAACCTTGCTTTATAGGTTGCATATTTTAATAGAATTATTTTAAAGTGTTTATAAAGAACATACTAATAATATTTTTCATTTCTGTAGAATCTACACTGGAATTCATTTTATTGCCTACAACCAGAACAAAAAGAAACAATCAGGTTGGTCATATATATATAAGATTTGTCTTTCATTATAAAGGTAATTTAGTTTCATTCATAAATATGTCATTATTTACATAAATACCCAAAATATAACTTTCAGTTACTCATCATAAATACCCAAAATGTAACTTGTATACATTTTGAATTAGTTCTCAAAATAGGTTTGATTCTATGCTTCCTTCTGAGAGACACAGTAAATGTCATATTTTAGTATATTATATACAGTATATGCCACTGGCAGACTTTACCTATGAGCTACATGACTGCACATCCCCACCCCAAGGCAAAGTCTGCCACCTAGGCTACAGTAAGTGTCAATGAGCCAGCAGTGATCCATGATTGCACTGGCTACATGGTGACTGGCAGTGACTTCCTATTGGAGGTGCTACATGCCAGACACACGCAGGACAGGCAGTCCCGCAGGGAGGGGCTTGCTCATTGGAAATTACCCTTTGCCATTTTGTATGACAATCCAATTTATATAAGCTGCAGCCAATGTAATCCATAGAAGCCATGGTTTTGCACATGCACATTCCCCCGGCCTCTTGTACACATGTGCAGGTCCCAAAGTCTGCCAGATCCATTGCACAGGCACCAGGACCTGGCTGGCCAGAGTCGGCTCTCTCCTTAACCTGCATATCATGGGCACCATCAGCCCCTTCATACTAGAAAATGGAAGCTGGCTCTGGAATACTGTGAAGAATATAACCATATTAATGTATGGAAATAATCTAAAATTGAACAATCGAATATTTAATATGCGGCTTTTGTATCATCACTTGTATGTATCACATGCATTTACCACCAACAATATTTTTATTATACCCATTACGTTTATTGACTTTGACATAGCCAAAAGTCACAATCCCAGTGCATCACATACATCCTTGGTGAGGCACATCCTTTCCTGTCATACTAACATATACGCAGAAGAATTGGGTTTATAAAGTATGTCAGAAATACAAATAATATATAAAAAATATCTTATTTTTATTATTCTAATCATTTTTATAGTCAAACCTGGCTACCTTTTCTGCACATCTCTTATCAAAACTCAGCAAATCTCCAGAAGTATATACTGCTGCACATGTGTATAATGCTGGCATGTATATTGTGTGCAAATCTGTCTCTGGTACTTGCCAGGGACTCCTCAGCCATTTACCTCACCACACGTCCCTGACCGACATTGAGGAACAGCAGCTGGCAGCCTCAAAGTAAAGTAGCTGCTGTATGCTTCTCCTCCATGTCATATTTTATAAGTCACTCATTCCAGCATCCTAGGCAACTGCCTAATGGCATTGACAGTAGCTAAATTAATTAATTAATTTGTGTAATGTAAGCATGCCAAATATCATTGTATGCGACTGTATCAGCAAACCAAATAATGTTACACTATGGGGGTTATTCTGTTTGGTATGGTGGAACCGTATACGGGCGGATCTGGCTTTTTTTTCATCTGCACATGTGTATCTTTCGCAATGCGCATGTGCGGCGACCTCACACCGCTCACGGACGGGTCTCTCCGTGCGAAAAAACCTGTCCGCAAGAGTACGGTCATTGTGGGCAGCATGTGGGCATTTTTATGGGAGCGGCCGGAATAATGAGGAAAACTGGGCGTAAACATGGGCGTACACGGGGGTGTGCACAGAAAATGCACGGTGCCACAACCGCCTCGATCGGCGAACGCACCGTGAATTTTGGCCCAAAAACAGGCGGACGCCAAAGATTGCTCATGACCACCCCTAGAGCTACCGCATGAGAGCGGACGCCTGGGTCTGCTAATTAACGCTGATTACTAGTCAAACACATACACCTGAATGTAATAAGCAATGCTGCAGGCTACTAAGTGAAAACCATTATTTCACTACCTGCAAGCCACACACAGCCCTCAAACACATTGGAAGCTTATCTTTCTACACTTCTCAACATGTAAAGTTTGGTTTAATTTTAGATAATATTCATTCTAATACCTGGTTATATATGTCCAGGTAGTTATTTTATAACTATCTACACCCATTCAGAAAGTGTTTTTTTTCTACTTTAAAAAGCAGGACACTCAATTCACAGAAGTCGACATGTGTCAACTTTTTTACTGTAACACAAACAGGCCAGTTTTTTATTATGAAAAAGACACATAAACCACGTCTAATACCATTTTCACATTGCACTTTTAAAACGGTATATTGCCGTTTTTTTCCCATTTTAAAACGTTTAAGGCTGCAATGTGAAAGTGCCAAAGTTGATTTACCGGTTAAAGATAACCGGTATTTCAACACGGTTAAAAAGCAGAGTCCTACACGTTTTAAAGCCGTTTTTTAGGCAGTGTGAATGGCTCTATTTCAGTGGCTTGAAACGTGTCCCTTGGGGGTTAAACGGGTTGAATTTTGAATGGTATTAAATGATTTTTAAAACGGTTTTCACCTGCAATGTGAAAGGTCTCAAGGCTCAGACCCGTTTTAAAGTCCCATTTAAGAATACCGTGTCATTACCCATTTCTGCAATGTGAAAGCAGTATAAGAGCAACAATGATGTTTTTGGACTCAATTTCTACTTGCAATGGTGGAGCAATGTCCTAAGGCCATGGCCACTATTTTGTACACAATCTGTATTTTTTTCCCCAAGAACATACATTATACACTTTCATATCTGCTATGAACTTTATGTAGCACACTCTGGGTGAGATTCTATGGTTTGCGCTAAATGCGCATGTTTTATTCGCGCAACACATCGCCGCAAATCGCCTTTTTCTAATTCGCACTTTTCAGCCAAAATTCGATTATTTAATGTGATGCGCATTGGAGGCTGAAAAGTGCGAAGAGGGGCGATTTGCGGCAAAGTGGTGCGCTGTATTTAGTCCTGAAAATGTGCGATTTTCATGTCTGAAAATTGCACATTTGCAGGACAGCGCAAAGTGTAAAAAAAAAAATTAGCGCGGGGTCCCCCGCCCGAGTATGACCAGCCCCGGGCTCACTGAGCCGGTGCTGGTGACATAAAATCAGGGTCCCCGACAAATAGGGGTCCCCTTGATTTCATGAAACCAGCACCAGACTCAAGGTCCGGCGCTGGTTCCCAAAATACGGGGGACAAAGTGACTAGGGGTCCCCCGTATTTTAAGAACCAGCACCGGACACAACCAGCCAGCAGGGTAATGCCACAGCCGGGGGAAACTTATGATATAAGCTCCCGCGGCCAAAGCATTAACCCCCTGGCTGGTCAGCATGGGCAGGGGTCCTGGGGAAGTGGGGACCCCCCAATGAAGGGGTCCCCCCCCTCCAGGACTTACCAGCCCATGCTGATAGTCCGGGGCTGTCCCCGATGCCCCTGGGCGGTGGGCATCGGGCTGATGGCTTGTGTAAAAAAAAGAAGTAAAACTATTGTTTTATACTGGCGAACTATGAGTCCCAGCAAGCCTACCCCGCATGCTGGGACTTGGAGAACCACAAGTCCCAGCATGCAGGGCATTAAAGGGTCCGCTGGCACTTGTAGTTCAGCAGTACAAAAAATAGTTAACAAAATCACACCGACACACTGTAAAATAAAAGTTTAATACATACAAAACACACACACACTGATACTTACCTACCTTGAGCCCGTAGGTCGGTCCCTGGATCCTGGGTCCGTCCTCCGGGGCTCCAGGGCAGAAGAGTCCGGTTCCGGGGCCTTGGTCCTGGTTCTGGGGCTGGTCCTGGGGTTCCGGGGCTCCTGGGCTGCAGAATCCGGGGTCCGGGATCTGAGGTAGTCCCCAGGGGTACCTAAGGAAGCAAATCCAACTCACCTGGTCCCCGGCGACGACCTCGGAATCCTCTCCGGTGACAGCGCTGGTCCCATCTGCTATCCGGCTCGCAGGACTTTGACAGGCGCTGAGATGTTTCCTCCTCGGCGTCTCTGAACAGAATGATTTCTTGGCCAATCAGGAGCCGAGAAAGTCGGCTCCTGATTGGCCAGAAATCATTCTGAATACAGACGCCGAGGAAGTAACATCTCAGCGCATCTAGAGCAGAGATGATTCCTCCTCGGCGTCTCTAATTAGAATGATTTCTAGCCAATCAGGAGCCGACTTTCTCGGCTCCTGATTGGCCAAGAAATCATTCTGTTCAGAGACGCCGAGGAGGAAACATCTCAGCGCCTGTCAAAGTCCTGCGAGCCGGGTAGCAGATGGGACCAGCGCTGTCACCGGAGAGGATTCCGAGGTCGTCGCCGGGGACCAGGTGAGTTGGATTTGCTTCCTTAGGTACCCCTGGGGACTACCTCGGATCCCGGACCCCGGATTCTGCAGCCCAGGAGCCCCGGAACCCCAGGACCAGCCCCGGAACCAGGACCAAGGCCCCGGAACCGGACTCTTCTGCCCTGGAGCCCCAGAGGATGGACCCAGGATCCAGGGACCGACCTACGGGCTCAAGGTAGGTAAGTATCAGTGTGTGTGTGTTTTGTATGTATTAAACTTTTATTTTACAGTGTGTCAGTGTGATTTTGTTAACTATTTTTTGTACTGCTGAACTACAAGTGCCAGCGGGCCCTTTAATGCCCCGCATGCTGGGACTTGTGGTTCTCCAAGTCCCAGCATGCGGGGTAGGCTTGCTGGGACTCATAGTTCGCCAGTATAAAACAATAGTTTTACTTCTTTTTTTACACAAGCCATCAGCCCGATGCCCACCGCCCAGGGGCATCGGGGACAGCCCCGGACTATCAGCATGGGCTGGTAAGTCCTGGAGGGGGGGGACCCCTTCATTGGGGGGGTCCCCACTTCCCCAGGACCCCTGCCCATGCTGACCAGCCAGGGGGTTAATGCTTTTGCCGCGGGAGCTTATATCATAAGTTTCCCCCGGCTGTGGCATTACCCTGCTGGCTGGTTGTGTCCGGTGCTGGTTCTTAAAATACGGGGGACCCCTAGTCACTTTGTCCCCCGTATTTTGGGAACCAGCGCCGGACCTTGAGCCTGGTGCTGGTTTCATGAAATCAAGGGGACCCCTATTTGTCGGGGACCCTGATTTTATGTCACCAGCACCGGCTCAGTGAGCCCGGGGCTGGTTATACTCTGGCGGGGGACCCCGCGCTCGTTTTTTTTTTTTTTTTTAACCCTTTATTTTATTTTTTACAGCAGAACCCTGCACAGAACATTGCGATCTGTGCAGGGTTCTGGCTCATTCGCCAAACAGACCCTGGTCTGAAATAAGTGCGAAAATTAGCCACCTAATTAATGCGATGTGCAAATGCGCATTGCATTAAATAAGCGACTTGTATACTTTTCTATACGAAAACATCTGGATGCGATAAAAATGCGAATTAATCTCGCAATTTTTATCAGCATACCTTAACGCACATAATATGTGATTTCAGTCCCTTAGCGCATCACATTAAATTTGCGATTTCTATGAAAAATGCGATATCGCCATTTTGTGGTCTAATTACCGCAAAATAAGCAAAATCGCATCCCATAGAATGTCACCCAATGTATGTAAGATGCCACCAAGCACATTATTGCAATCACATATCTCTAACAAAGGATCCCAACATCTGACTATCACACTCTAAAGTCTTATTTTGAACAATATTAGAACATGTTTGCATGTGGCGTACGCTCAGATATACGGAAGGTGTCTGTGGGAAAACGGACGAGATCCGTCCGTGCACTGTGGCGTACGCTCTGATGTACGCCAGGTATCTGTGGCTAAGAGGGAGCTCTGTCCGTACACGGTGGCGTACGCTCAAGTGAACGCCACTCCCCATTGTCGGTGTTTATGACGTCCGTGTGCGGCTGTTCTGTGGGCGGACTTACGCTCACCGTGAGCGTACGGAAAGCGCACGGTGTGACGGACCTTACGTACGTTTCACCGTACCAAACAGAATAACCCCCTATGAGGATGGAAAACACAGTAGCATAACACAGAAGCATATGATTTTAATCAACAAAAACTGCTTGTGCATCAGATTCACATAGCAAACAAATAATTTTTTAAATGTTTATTTGTTAGAAATTAGCTCTAATTTTGTACTTGTAAGTGAATTTAAATTTGCTGAATGTAACTTACCCCAAACAAAACCAACTCTAATTATGTCAGACTTTATAGAGCTGTTTTGTGTGCAACTAACTCCTAATACAGTGGTTCCCAAACTTTCTCAACCAGGGCATTCTAGAATATCAGCATTTGTTCAAGGCACCCCTAGTCAAAAAGATTATTTGGATAAATAAAAAAAATTAAATAAATTGTGCTTAACTGTAATGTAAGCTTGCGAGCAGGGCCCTCCTACATTTTGACTGTCTGTAAATACCCTGTTTGTTCTATCACTGTCTCCTTTGTAAAGCATGGAATATGCTGCACTATTTAAGAAACTTTTAATAAATAAATAACTGTCACCCTCCAGTTTAGTTATGTGGTGGGGAACATAGCAGTGGTTCTAATTGTCCATATATTTTATGATTGGTAGCCACCAGCACTGGTTTTGCCTATCACTTTGAGCATAAATAATTTGTTTTGGTTGTGGACCCCAAAGCAGAGGCACTCTTGCAAACATGCTGAGGCACCCCAGGTTGCCTAGGCACACACCGTTTGGGAACTGTCCTAATACATAGACCGAGTTGTATATTTAGGGGGAAATTTACTAAAATGGATTCGTAGAAAAAAGGTGTATTCGTAGGGAGAAATACACCTTTTTTTTATGAATTTGTATTTTCGGGATTTACAATCCCAAAAATACAACAATTCGTAGTCCTAAAGATGGAACATTCGTATTTGTATTTACAAATACGAATGTCTACACCATCGATAGGATACGACAGAAATCACCATTCAAAAGAATGGTGGTTCCTGATTTACTAAGCAGCCGTATTGATAATACGGCTGCTAAGTGGTGTAAAACACCCACGCAAATACGACAGAAAAATAGAACACCATTTTCATGTCGTATTTGCGTTTTTGCCTGCACGGATCAGTCAGATCCGTGCAGGCTGCATGGTGTAAAAAAAAATTAAATAAATAAATAAATTAAAAAAAAAACGGCGTGGGGTCCCCCCCACAGCTGAAACCAGCACCAGGCTGACAGAGCCTGGAGCCGGTAATTAAAAATCAGGGAACCCGACAAATAGGGGTTCCCTGATTTTTAACAACCAGCCCCAGGCTCCTGCTCTGGGGCTGGTTCCCAAAATACGGGGGACAAAATGAGTAGGGGTCCCCCGTATTTTAAGAACCAGCCCCAGGCAAAACCATGAATTCTGGCCAATCAGGAGGCGCCTAGCTGCCTAGCAGCCAATCAGGAGAGGTCTCTCCTGATTGGCCGCTAGGCGGCTAGGCGCCTCCTGATTGGCCAGAATTCATTCTGAGCCCAGACGGCGAAGAGAGAGGATCTCTCCGGCTCTGAAAGCCGGGGAGCGTCGCGGAAGATGCCGGCAGCTGCTGACGACTTCCAGGATGTCGACAGATGAAGAAAGAAGACCATCCATGGTGGACCTGGTGAGTAGGATTTCCTTCCACAGGTCCAACATGGATTATCCTCGGACAGGACGCCGACCCCGGAGCCGCCGACACAGGAGCCGCCGACACGGAGCCGCCGACCCCGGAGCCGCCGACACCAGAGCCAGCGACCTACCTACGGGATCAAGATAGGTAAGTATCAGTATGTTTGTGATGTGTGTATTAAACTTTTATTTTAAATGGGTGTCAGTGTGTTTTATTTCACTATTTTTTTTACTGTGGCACTACAAGTGCCAGCGGGCCCTTTAATGCCCAGCAGGCTGGGACTTGTGGTTCTCCAAGTCCCAGCTTGCTGGGGAGGCTTGCTGGCACTTGTAGTGCCACAGTCAAAAACAATAGTTTGTTCTTTTTTTTACACCTCTATCAGCTCGATGCCCACCGCCCAGGGGCATCGAGGACAGCACCAGGCTTCAGCCTGGTCAGGTAAGTCCTGGAGGGGGGCGACCCCTTTATTGGGGGGGTCCCCACTCCCCCAGGGCCCCTGGCCAGGCTGACTGGTCGGTAGGGTTAATGCTTTGGCCGGGGGGACTTGCATAAAAAGTCTCCCCCCGGCTGTGGCATTACACTGCTGGCTGGTTTTGCCTGGGGCTGGTTCTTAAAATACGGGGGACCCCTACTCATTTTGTCCCCCGTATTTTGGGAACCAGCCCCAGAGCAGGAGCCTGGGGCTGGTTGTTAAAAATCAGGGAACCCCTATTTGTCGGGTTCCCTGATTTTTAATTACCGGCTCCAGGCTCTGTCAGCCTGGTGCTGGTTTCGGCTGTGGGGGGGACCCCACGCCGTTTTTTTTTTATTTATTTATTTATTTAATTTTTTTTTACACCATGCAGCCTGCACGGATCTGACTGATCCGTGCAGACTGCTAGAAATAATTCGTATTAGCGGCCGTATATACGGCTGCTAATACGAATTCCTACGACATCGGAGGGTTACAAAGCAGTCGTATATGACTGCTTTGTAAATGACCCTCCGGAACACGACTTTGCATACGACTGAAACAGTCATATGCAGTCGTAGGGGAAATACTAATACGAAAAACTCGGTTTTTCATATTAGTAAATTCCCCCCTTAACATCAGCAAAACGTTTGGATCCGTATTTTTACCAGCAACTCTTATTTGGAGCCGTAAACATCCGACTTTTGTTGAACTCGGATATACAGTATTAGCCTGCTTTGTAAAATGTCCGGCTTTTGTGGAAAAATTGGATATTTCAACAAATTCGTACCAAAATTGTCTCCCATTAGCATAGGGGAATCTAGAATTATGGTAATGGATGGTCCCAGATCCAGACACAATAGTAGGGGGACCTTTGCGCGGCGAAAAGGGGGCATGGTCTCATGGGAAGGAGGCGTGGCATCACATAAAGGGGTGTGGTATTACACTTTCAACCATACATAGTAACAGGGCCGGTGCAAGGCACCGGAGCGCCCCAGGCAAGTCGGGGTGGGGGCGCCCCGGTGCCAGGGGGGGGGGTGGGGTGTACCTGTCCTGCGGCTGTGTATATAAAGCTTGCGGCGGCGGCAGCGGGGGGGTCCCTGCAGTCAAGAAATAAAGAGCGCTATCCGCCTGGCTACGCGGAAGCGCTTCTGTTGTGAACACACTGGCCGCACGGCGCACGCTGATTGGCTGAATCTCAGCCAATCAGCGTGCGGCTAGTGTTTGCGCGTAGCCAGGTGGATAGCGCTCATTATTTCTTGACTGCAGGGACCCCCCACTGCCGCCGCAAGCTTTATATACACAGCTGCAGGACAGGTACCCCCGCGGCACGGGGGGGGGGGGGCGAAATGCCGCCCTCCAGTGGCCGGCGCCCTAGGCAAATGCCTAGATTTGCCTAGTGGTGGCGCCGGCCCTGCATAGTAATGCCCATTACACATTTTAGCAAACTCCGTAATACCCATTACACAAAGCCACACGCCGTAATGCCAATTACACATAAGGCCACACACCATAATGCCCATTACACATTGTGCCACACATCATGATGCCCATTACATACTATATAACAAACCGTAATGCCCATTACATATTTGCCACATAAGTGCTGCTTACCTACGTGCTCATTGCTAGGGGGTTCTTGCTTGATGGCACCATAGTACCCATTACACATGATGCCGCAAAACATAGTACCCATTACACATGATGCCACACACCATAGTACCCATTACACATGATGCCGCGCACCATAGTACCCATTACACATGATGCTGCACACATAATGTCTCTTACACATGATGCTGCACATATAAAGCCGCTTACACATGATGCTGCACACCATAATGACCCTTACACATTAAGCCACACATTATGCGTAATGCCCCCACATACCGCCACTTGTAGCGTCCCTTAAGCAATGCCCCCAAAAGTGCCACTTACTGTAAATTTTTATATGAGCCTTCACTGCTGCCGCAGGGAGAGATGGAGAGCGGGGCAGCTGCTTCTATGGGGAAAGGAGCAGAGCGCAGCGCAGAGCATGCTCCTACTCCCCGAGGCTAATGGATGGTCCTGTGCACCCCCGGATCACCCCCTAGATTCTCCTATGCCCATTACATCACAACCATTGTCTCAGAACTGCTAATATTTTACACATTACCTCAGCCGGGCAATATAGTATTTCCTGAATGAGCGAGCAGGTATTTCATCTGAAGATGAACACGAAAGATGTCCCAGGAGATTAAAACGACAAATAACCTACAAAGGGGAGAACTCATAGATAGGATGTATAACACAGGGGTCTTTTCCAATAAAAGGATAAAATAGAGGGCGAAATGTAATAGGGTGCAGGGGGGTTTTTGGGGGGTTTTTTTCTCACAAAAACTGCCGTTTTCGGGCATTTCCCGAAAATCGCATATTTTATAGGGTGCGATTCGCGGCAAAAAAAATCGCACTTTTTGCCGCGAAATCGCACATTTTGAAGTGGCGATTTTTAGTCACACTTCAATTCGCATCCAGAAGTTTTCCCATTGGAAAGCATCTAACTTGCACATGTAATAGGGTGCGATTTTTGGTAAAGGTTACCAACAATCGCAAAAAAATTAGACCAGGTTCTGGCTGGCGAATTTGACAGAATCATGCACAGATCATTGTGATCTGTGCATTGTCCTGTCCAAAAAAAGGGTTAAAAAAAACTGGAAAAAAAACTGCGTGGGGTCCCCCCTCCTGAGCATAACCAGCCCGGGCTGAAAGAGCCTGGTTTCATAAAATCACAGGAACAAACAAGTCGGGGTTCCGTGGATTTTATAAAACCAGCAACCGGTCCTGGTTCCCAAGATACGGGGGACAAAATGACTAGGGGTCCCCCGTATTTCAAGAACCAGCACAGGGCCCAACCAGCCAGCACGGTAATGCCACAGCCGGGGGAGACTTTTTATACAAGTCCCCCCGGCCAAAGCATTTATCCCCCCCTCCAGAACTTACCTGCCCATGCTGAAGCCTGTCTCCGCCATCTGAAACATCTCTGGGCCTCTCATTCCAATCGTGTACCGGTGGCGGAGACAGAGAAGATGGAGAAGATGTCGGTATGTTCGTCAGAGGACCTGGGTGAGTAGGATTTCCTTCCACAGGTCCCCCATGGATTTCTTCGGATCCAGGACCCCGGACTCTTCAGCCCTGGAGCCCCGGACCCGGACCAGCCCCGGAACCAAGCCACCGGACCGGACCCAGGGACCTACCGATGGGCTCAAGATAGGTAAGTATAAGTATGTGTGGGCTTTGTATGTATTAAAGTTTTATTTTAAATGGGTGTCAGTGTGTTTATTTAATTATTTCTTTTACTGTGGAACTGCAAGTGTCAGCAGGGCCCTTTAATGCCCCGCATGCTGGGACTTGTGGTTCTCCAAGCCCCAGCATGCGGGGAAGGCTTGCTCGGACTCATAGTTCCATGGTATAAGATAATAGTTTTTCATCTATTTTTTTACACCATTTATCAGCTGGATGCCCACCGCCCAGGGGCATCGAGGACAGCCCCGGGCTTCAGCATGGGCAGGTAAGTTCTGGAGGGGGGGACCCCTTCTTTAGGGGGGGGTCCCCACTCTCCCAGGACCCCTGCCCATGCTGACCGGTCAGGGGGATGAATGCTTTGGCCGGGGGGACTTGTATAAAAAGTTTCCCCCCGGCTGTGGCATTACCCTGCTGGCTGGTTGGGCCTGGTGCTGGTTCTTGAAATACGGGGGACCCCTAGCCATTTTGTCCCCTGTATTTTGGGAACCAGGACCGGCCCTTGAGCCTGGTGTTGGTTTTATAAAATCCACGGAACCCCGACTTATGAAACCAGGCTCTTTCAGCCCGGGGCTGGTTATGCTCAGGAGGGGGGACCCCACGCAGTTTTTTTCCCGTTTTTTTTTTTTTTCACAAAATTGCATGTTTTAAAATGACTGAAAATGCCCACATTTTCATGAGTAAAAATCGCCCTAAATCGCACCCTATTGCACTTTTTTGCCGCAAATTCGCATCTCATTACATATGCGAATTTGCGGCAAAAAATGCGATTTTTTTTTTTTAATGTGCGATTTGGTGCGATGTTTTGTCCACTGTAAACAAAATGCATACAGACCACAGGTTGTGGTTGACCAAAATTTCCCAAAAATGGGTGGGATGGAGATGGGTGGATCATACAGATCAACATCTGACAAAGCAATCCATAAGTCATAAAACGGTTTGTCAGTCTTTTTACCCAGCTATTAGAGCAAGCCATTTTCAATGCTTTTATTTTATATAATAAATAAAAGTGACAACAACTATCAACAATTTGGATGGCAGAGTTGATGACCATTTTACAGAGCCCTCCACATTAAGACACTGTCATTTGGCTAACAGAGAGGTAATGACCAGATTTTTCCGAGACGCAATCCAGCAACAAAATGTGCTGTGTACTGCCACCCACCCAGTAATGCCACTGGTGTGCTGTGCATGTGAGCCCCACTCACTAAACTTACCTACCATGGGGGATGTCGCCAACTCAGAACACATTTCTGTGACAATGGAGCTTTGCCATTCTTCTGGAGATAAATGCAATAGAGATATCAGTGGGAAAATGATCCAAGTGGGGGCTTGCATGGACACTGCACAAGGGCTCCTCACCTCTTAAGTTGCTCCTGCGTAATGTGTATACTTTGTGTACAGTCCAGTCCCACCTCCTGTCATCTATAGATTGTAAGCTTGCAGCAGGGCCCTCTAACCCCCAAGTCTGTCTGTTATTACCCAGTTTGTTTTATCACTGTCTACTATTGTAAAGCGCAACGGAATCTGCTGCGCTATATAAGAAACTGTAAATAAATAAATAAATAAATAAATAAAAATTTACTGGTGCATCTGCTCCCTTTACTTCCATGACAAGAGATACACATTTGAAACGTATGCAGAGTTTGTCACATTACACATATGTGTTGATATATGCAACTTTATTCTGAGGATGCAATTTATTTTTGTTTCTGCTTCCAACTCTGAATGACGCCCTGCACAAATGTCACTGCAACAGTTATTAGTATATATTAAATGTCAAAATGTTCATTCAATCACTAGTAAGTACAGTATATATCTATGTATTATGCTTTGAGTCACAGTTTTGTGGTATTATATTGGTATTATTGTTGTAGTAAGTCTTCTATTATTAACTGCATTAAGTGAGTTTATTAATATGTTTATTAATATGCATTATTGTTTTCTTTATGCTTTTTCAGAGTCAAATAATGACACTAGAGAGAACATCTATGAAAATACTTTTGCAGAAGAATCAACTGTATGACAATTTTTAATATAATTAGAAATAAAATAAAATATTCTTATTTTTATATAATAAGCCAGCCTGTACGAGATGGTTTTAATAAATGATTAATTCTTCAGTATTCTGTCACTTCTATATATTACCCAAGAGCCAGCTTAATTCACTTTACAATATTTAAAATGACTTTTGTTTGTATTGTAATCCATCTCCTGTCCATGACCAGTAATTCTCTTATACGATTTTTGAACTAGAAATGGTTTTGTGTCTGTAATCTTAACACTTTAAATTCTAATTGTATCTACTCCTATGTCTACATATTGTGTTCAGTGTGTGCATGTAAGAATTTACTATTAGGTTTCAATATAATGTTAAAGTTCTGTAATAATCTAATAATCAGATCCAACTCACCATTTTATGGTCTATTTTATTTTGTAAAGCAGACACATAAAAACTCTATATGCACATAAAATGGAGAAATCTTCTATCAGTATTAAGCTCTCAATGAACCAATCACAAATGGCTCACTAGTGCTGGCACTTGCTCTTGACCACCTACAAAAAAAATGTCTTTCACACTCTTATCTGTGGCAAATGCAGGATTTTTAGAGGGGGGTTTCCAAATGTAATCCAAAGTATCCCACTCTGTAGCACATTGGAGTAAGTAAGAGTCTGGGGGGTGTGGTAGCAGTCATGAAAATTAGTATTTTGATACATTGGTTACAGTATGGGATACAGTATTAATATTTAACAGTACAGATGGTCTATAGTATAGGCTGTTTCAAAGATGTAAATAAAATAAGTGGCCAGGAAAAGGTTAAACATGCCATAATAAATACACAGACATAATAGAACCAGTACTGCACTTGCTAAGCTCACATTCTCCCACCTCTCGTTAAGGCTCCTGTCTCTTCCTCCTGGCAGCTACTCTCTGGTCTATTACAATTTTTGAGGGCTCAGATCCACACACACACACAGACAGGAAACTGTAGAAGAAGCTGCTCCCACGGGACATGTGCAGCAGTTCTGCTTTTTCCCTTATACTGATATGGTGGCAGCTCGATTTATCATATTATATATCAGTGCTATTGTTGTCATCATTTAAGGCACTTGCCAAGAGATGGCAACCAGAAACCCCCCTGCATTTGCCTATGCTTATATGGTGGTGTGCTGATCTGCATTCAGGCAATGTTAGCATGCATAGATGCCACAATCACAAAAATCTGTGCATCTGCAAATGTGCCCATATAATTTTCAGTGCACAAATGAATGTATACTTTGCAAACAGTTGTAAGTATCTCTGAAACCCAGATAGCTTTATATTTAAATTGAATCAAATGTATGATACCTATATTTTACATTTATTTAATATTCTGTATGTGATTATAATGCAAACATAAGTTTGCAAAATGTAATAGTAATGCTTGTTATATATTTATTTTTATGTATTCAAATGTGTCTGTCTGTCTGTTTCAAGTTGGCACAAGAACTACTAAAACTATTTTTATAATGCATCATTTTGTATTAGAAATTCCTAGAAATAATCTGCACTTTGTTTTATCTTGATACATCAAGTTACAGCTGAGCAATAACAAAAGCAAAATTTGAAATCTTGCGCCAGCTTGCAGAGCAGCAGCCAATCAAGAGCCATTACTCCCGGTTGGCTGCTGGACCGCGAACAAGAGTGATATTTGAAATAAACGTGGACCTGCTCATTAAGCTGGCTCTCTTCCAGTGCGCATCTCCCTCCTAACTCCTGTTCCTGGCCCTGTACATTAGATGGCAGAGTGGCTGGGGAGGCACATGGCACCCTCCCCCCCCAGCCCAGCCCGCCAATGGATGGGGGAGGTGGTTTAGGCTTGTGTTCACTTGCAGAGCAGATAATGAGAACATCTGTAGTTCTGACAGTTGCACGGTCATTCACATGTGAGCGTGCAATGATGACGCATGCCAGTTTAGGCATAACTATGTTAACATCTTCACAGTAAAAAGGTGAATGTCTTCTTCAGAATATTACTTGAAACGTCACTAATACCCCTTTTCCATCAAATTTCGACCTGAGATTTTAACAGGTCTCCATAGAAACATAGAAACATAGAATTTGACGGCAGATAAGAACCACTTGGCCCATCTAGTCTGCCCCTTTTTTAAACATGTTACCTCAAACCATATTTGATCCTTATTTTTTTGTAAGGATATCAATATGCCTATCCCAAGCATGTTTAAATTGTACTACTGTATTTGCCTCTACCACCTCTGATGGGAGTCTATTCCACTTATCTACTACTCTTTCTGTGAAGTAATTCTTCCTCAAATTTCCCCTGAATTTTCCTCCCTCTAGTTTCAGTGCATGTCCTCGTGTTCTGCTGCTCCTCTTCCTGTGAAGAATGTCTCCCACCTGTACCTTGTTAAAACCCTTGATATATTTAAAAGTTTCTATCATGTCCCCCCTTTCCCTTCTCTGCTCTAAAGTATACATATTAAGATCTTTTAGTCTTTCCTGGTACGTTTTGTGATGTAGGCCATGCACCATTTTAGTTGCCCTTTTTTGTACAGTCTCTAATGTATTTATATCCTTCTGGAGATATGGCCTCCAGAACTGAACACAATACTCTAGATGAGGTCGTACCAATGACCTATACAGTGGCATTATTACTTCTTTCTTTCTACTGCTGATACCTCTCCCTATGCAACCAAGCATCTGACTTGCCTTCTTCATTGCTTTGTTACATTGCCTACCTGCCTTTAAGTCCCCTGAAATAGTGACACCTAGATCCCTCTCTTCCTCAGTAGTTTCCATTATAGTGCCATTTATACTATATTTAGTCTTTGGATTTTTGCAACCCAAGTGCATGATTTTGCATTTTTTGGCATTAAACTGTAGTTGCCATGCTCTTGACCATTCCTCTAATCTACCTAGATCATCAATCATTTGTTTTACCCCTCCTGGTGTGTCTCCACTGTTCTGTCCACATTTCCACTCCACTGTGTTCAGAGTTTTTCCCAGGTAGACACCATTTTCACTAAAAAGGGTGGGTGGGCACCGGCTGGTGGGTGGACAGGCAGTGGTGGGCAGCAGCGGGTGGGTAGGCAGCAGCGGGTGGACAGCAGTGGGCAGATAACCAGAGGGTAGGTATCTGATGGAGTGGAAAGCAGCGAGATGGGCAGTGTGAGGTGGCTGCATAATGGACTAGCCACCCTGCTTGGGTCAAACATCCCAGCCAAGAGCTGTTTTCACTGCTCATTACTCTGGAAAGACTCGCTAAAAACCCTGCTTGTGACCAGGGTAAAAATCACTGGTCATTTTACCCAGTTTCCACTGACAAAATTCCCGGGTCGGTGCGCGTTTATGTGCAAAAACCCAGGATTTTCATGTCAGTGGAAAAGGGGTATAAGATGTCTGGATAAAACCTCCCTTTTCTGTTTCATTCTAAGAATGTTTGGTCATGTTTGGTCACTGTGAAACAAAATGTAAATGTTCATTTATTAAAAATCTTAAATCTACAAAAGTTCTACACAGATTGCTTTGAAATTTGGACACAACGTTGCATTTGTATACATGCATGTTTGTATATACATACTATTATATAAATGATGAAATTGCACAGTATCAGGCTGGAAGATACATAAGCAGCAATGAAGCGGTATGGCGAATTCTTTCATTTCCCATACATGAACGAAGTCCAGCTGTTGTTTACTTAGCAGTACATCTAAAAAATGTACACTGCATTTATTTCACAGCTGCAAGTGTGCAACAAGCACATCGCCGGCTATCGCACACATAATTATCGCATATGCACACACATAATTATCGCAAAGGACAGCTCTTGCATTAAGAGTTGTCATTTGCTTTGTGGCCAGTGATGTGCGGTAGGTCCCCAGCGGCTCTCCCTCCCTCCCTAACCCGGTGGCTGTTACCCTCATGCTGGCTGGCTGCTCCTCCTCCCTGCACCCAGAAGGGGATGTAGGGGCTAGGGAGGAGGAGGCCACTGGTCTGGCCAGCACAGCATAGTGCTGCCCGGACAAAAGTGAGGGGAGGTCGGCAGGGGGTGTCATAGGGCGATGGGGGTCACGGTTAGAAGCCAATAGGCTTCTATGGGGTAGCTCCAGCTTTTGTTAGTTCACAGCTGTAAATGTGCAACAAGCACATCGCCAGATACCGCACAAATAATTATCGCACTGGCGGTCGGGCATGACTCCGCCTCCTCCTCCCTGCACCCGGAAGGGGATGTAGGGCTAGGGAGGAGGAGGACTCTGGTCCGGCCAGCACAGCATTGTGCTGCCCAGACAAAAAGGAGGGGAGGGGGGTCAGCGTGGGGTGCCAGGGGTCAGTACCGGGCAGATGGGGTTGTGGTAAGAAACCCATAGGCTTCTATGTTGCATGTTCAAGAGTCTGCAAACCAGACAATCTCTATATCTGCACAGACAATGGAACAACAAAAAATATTGTATACCAACAAGCATTGTAAAATGAAACATATTACAAATGTGCGCTTTCTCTTTTCTTTCTTTTCCATTTAACCAGACTGAGCCACAGCAACGCGTGGCCAGGTACAGCTAAGATTTTAATAAAAATTTATTGAAATACTATAAAACGTATATCTCTTCATTGATAGTTTTAAAGAAAATGTAATTTATGAATTTATGACTGCTTGACTGCTTGTATTGTTGGTTGTCCATCTGTAACCTTATGCAAATGCCACTCCAAAGCCTTACCCTCTGGAATTCATGCATATGAATGTGCAAGGACTGAGACGCCCACTGTCGACATCAAAAGGGTGCGTGTGTCTTTAGACCATCATCAAGACTTGCACCAGCTCTATGGCAGGTGGGGTTTCTCAGTCTGAGTATGGCCTTATAAGAGAGTGGTTGAGTGCCTGTGTATGCAACCACTTTCATTGCCACCCCTGCAACACTCCCATATCATACCCATAAGGTTAACCATCTCCATTCTCGCACTAAGCCATTTCCCAGTCACCACCCAGGAATGTCCAGTCCTTTACCAGGACTTTCTTACTTTTTTTCTTGGTTGAAACAGCCTTTTTGTGAGTACAAGCATGCACCACAGGAGCAAAAGTTTGTAAGGGCCCCTATTTAGCAACTGATGGTGTTAAATGTATGTAAAACATATTACTTTACAGTAAAGATGGGCCCCCTTCAGCTCTGGGACCCATAGCAGCTGCACCCCTTGCACCAATGGTAATTACGCCCTTGGTGCTCTGATTTCTGGAAAGACACAAGGTCTCAAGCAAAAGGTCCTTTCCTTGTACAGTATTTTAATCCCTCATTCTGAATGAACGTGACCATGAAATATATCTGTTTATAGAAATTCTGATTTTTTAGTAGGTAACATTAGAAGAATAGATAACTGAATTTACTGTTAAAAAAAATGATATACAAGACAGAGAGCATTCTTGTGACCACTAGTATTCATTATATCACCCCAGTTCTGGGGGTATTTAATGAAGATAAACCAAATCTACAGTATGGTCATTCTACAATGCATGCCTCAGAAATGTCTAGTGCTGTTACAATGCAGACCCATAAAATCTCTGATGGCTTTATAATGAGAACCTCCCCTAATTCCTGGTGACCTTCCAATAGACCACAGACCTCTTGTGTCTTTATAGTTATTCAATGTATTTAAAGTCACTCTGTTCCAGCATCCACCAATTTTTAAGACCTATCATTGCATAGATTAGTGAATTAGGAGCTGAATCATTAGCATTATTTTCACTGAAATAATGTAAAAAAAAGGGTATTTTCACCTGAATGCATTAATGGGCTTTTGAAGCAGTTTTCTAATTAACCATTTTCAACACAGGCTGGGCGATAATCGAACAACCACGCATGCATATCAATCTTAGTACACAGGCGCAAACCATGATGGGATAAAATCCTGCCACTGTTTTTTATCACTGGCCGTACACAAGTTGATTGACAGGAAGCCTGAATTTGGGGGGGTGGTAACCAGACGTTTTCTGGGAGAAGGCATGCATAGGCGTTTCAAGGGAAGTCATGTGACCTCAGCTCTGTTTTTTAGCGCACCCGCCAAGTAAATCCTGGGCTATGCACGGATTGCACACACTGCAAAAATCATTTGACAGTGAGTGAGTTGTGAATGGATTTTTGCAGCTATACACCAATCCACATCATTTTCGCATTCCATTCGCAAGCATTATACAGCAATTTGCAAGCTTGCACAGTGCAGGATTCACTCTTGCAGGGTGGCAATAACCTGATTGCAGGGCTCTGCAAATTAGCAGCCAAGGCTGTGAATTTTGCAGCCTTGCGAGTCCACCATAGGCCACCTGCATGACCGCTCCCCACCCCCCTTACCTTTGCACGCCATTATCCCCCCACATGGCTGCGAATGGATGATTTGCATAATCATCCATTTGCAGCCGGGGAGAAATCATTAAAAGGGTGGTGACCATTGAACGATTTCTCCAGTTTTCGCAGATCAGAAACACATCTTTGTCATCTCTGATCTGCGAGCACCATGTGTGGAAAGCAGGAGGGTAGCTGACATCCACTGATGTCAGCTGCCCGTCCCCAACACCCACATCCCTGGGCAATTACAATGGGAACTCTCAGTGTTTTCATGGGAATGCCCATGAAACGCTGGGCGTTCCCATGTGCTGCGCCCCCCACTGCCCAGTGGTGTAGCTAGGTGCCACGGCGCCCGGAGCAAGGGCATGTTTCGCGCCCCCCCCCCCCAATTGTAGTAGGTGAGGCTCCTGCGCAGTGAAAAGTGGGCGCGGCCCAACATTATACCACACACACCGTAATGCCCATTGCACATTTTAGCGAACTTTGTAATACCAATTACACATAAAGCCACATGCCGTAATGCCAATTACACATAAGGCCACACACGTTGTCCATTGCATACTATATAACACACCGCAATGCCCATCACATACTATATAACAAACCGCAATGCCCATCACATACTATACAACACACCGTAATGCCCATTACATACTATATAACACACCGTAATGCCCATTACATACTATATAACACACCGTAATGCCCATTACATACTATATAACACACCACATTGCCCATTACATACTATATAACACACCGCAATGCCCATCACATACTATATAACAAACCGCAATGCCCATCACATACTATACAACACACCGTAATGCCCATTACATACTATATAACACACTGTAATGCCCATCACATACTATATAACACACTGTAATGCCCATTACATACTATATAACACACCACATTGCCCATTACATACTATATAACACACCGTAATGCCCATCACATACTATATAAAACACCGTAATGCCCATTACATACTATATAACACACCGTAATGCCCATCACATACTATATAACACACCGTAATGCCCATTACATACTATATAACACTCCGCAATGCCCATGACATACTATATAACACACCGTAATGCCCATGACATACTATATAACACACCGCAATGCCCATAACATACTATATAACACACCGTAATGCCCATCACATACTATATAACACACCGTAATGCCCATTACATACTATATAACAAACCGTAATGACTATTACACATTTGACACATAAGTGTCACTTACCTACATGCTCGATGCCAGGGGCTTCATGCTCGATGCCAAGGGGGACTGAAATTGCTCGTTGCCAAGGGGGAAAGAACTGTGCAGCAGCCCGCTCCCGGCTCCCCGCCTCTATTTTCAATTCAATGCACCACCAGCTACCCTGCCTGCAGCTCCCCCGCCCGCTCCCAGTTCCGGCAACAGAAATCATGGGGCCCCTACACTGATATGTGTGGGGAAATATGGATTATTATTCCCTAGTGTAAAGTCTGTGTGTATTGATTCCAAAAAAACAGTCCTGCAGACTAGATGTCTGTTGAATGGTTAAATTAGTGTTGTATCAAGAGAGTGTTGGTCAAAGAGCTAAACTGTTACTTAGTTCACGAAGAATAAGTTTGTAGTTGCTTACAGCTTAGATTAAGTAGTGTTTGCAGTAATCGTGGTCCCTTATAATGTGGGGACCTCCATACAAATACTAATATTGGGTGGCACAATATAGGTGAGGAGAGTGCTAATACAGTACAAGCAAACACGTACAATTTTATTACTGCAAAAAGTTGCTTTCTGGAGTGATTGATGCTTCACTCTCCCAACTAGTAAAGCATTTACAACTTCATAAACGCTTGTGCATATTAACTACAGTAATTGCTGAAAAGACTGCTAATATCTGGCTGACGTGGGATTACTGTAATGCCATACTGGTAGGGTACTGGTAAAAATGAATTTTAAACATTGTTGAATTGCTCAAGAATATTATTAGGGTGATACACTGCCGCTCCCAGCAGTGTTTCCCTGAGCAAGATAGAGACGGCAGGGCAATCGTCCCCATCCCCGTCCACCTCCCCATCCCCGTCCACCTCCCCCTCCCTGTCGCCGTGCCTGCCCGCTCACGGTTCCCCGCTGTGTCCGGGAGATGTTTGCTATTTAATATTCACATCTCCCGCTGCACCGCGCTAGCCAATAGACACTCGCGGTCCAGCAGCCACCAGTTGATTGGCTGCTGGACCGCAAGCGCCTATTGGCTAGCGCGGTCCAGCGGGAGATGTGAATTTTAAATAGCAGAACATCTCCCGGACACAGCGGGGAACCGTGAGCGGGCAGGCACGGCGGCAGGGAGGGGGAGGGGGAGGTGGACGGGGATGGGGACAATTGCCCTGCCCTGCAGTCTCTATCCCCGCACAGGGAAACACTGCTGGGAGCCTGGAGCGGGCAGGGGGAGCGGGCAGATGAGCGGGCATGGGAGCGGGCGAGCTGGCGGTGCCGGCACGGCTCCGGCGCCCCTGATATCTTCCTGCGCCTGAAGCTTGTGCTCCACCGGCTCCGCCCTCGCTACGCCCCTGCCACTGCCACCCCATGCCCCCTGCCTGCACTGCTAGGTGTGAGTGGGTCAACGAACATGTAGTTTGCCATACCCGTATGCACCCTGTGTCTGCACATGCACAGGGAGACCGAACCAACTTTAATAACCCCTGGGTCTAAATATCCCCTTGTATTATTTGTGTGCAGCATGTAACAGTTTACCTAAGAAGCTGAAAATGTGTGGTACTATTATCCTGGTATTTAACAGTGGCAGACAAAGGCTCGGGCCATGGACACTTTTTGCTTGACGTGACACTAGTAGACACAATCCCATGGTCAACACGGTCATACATCTCCTGCAACGTCCTAAGCACTAGCTCCTCACTCTAAATGGGGATTGGATTATAGGATCAACAGTAATTAGGTCGACGGTGTCTAGGTTGACCCCAAAAGGTCAAAATTCACAAAGTTGACATAAGCTAAAGGTTGACATGTAAATGGTTAACGCATTAAAAGGTCAACCTGAGAGTTTCGGCAGTTTCTAAATTTAAAACGTGAACCACCAATTAATGTACTTCCTACGCTCGCATTGCTCGCCATGAATCTGGCCAGGTGCCTGACTGCTAGAACTGCACTACAACTGCGAAAAAAATAATCATGGGTGGACCATTACTATGTTGATCTTTTGCTTGTGCCAATCTATTGTATTTCAATGCAGCAGGATGTGCAGTAGTGATCTATTGGACAGGTTCTCAAAGTCGGTCCTCTGGACCCCACACAGTGCATGTTTTGCAGGTCTCATCACAGAACCAAGGAGGTTATTCTGGTTGGTGCGTAAATTTCCGAATTCTTTCGTAGCGGTCCGCACGCCACGCTGTGCAGTGGTGTGCGGATATCGTCCGTAGAAACGCCCACCGGTCCTCCGCATTCGGACGGACTCACTCTTTAAGAACAGGGCGTGTTCACGGATGACATACAAACCATGCGTGTGCGGGGGAAACACTCAGATTCTGCACGGTCTGACCGCGTATGCACGGCCTTCCCGCGTCAGAACGGACGTGAACCGGCCAGTACGCACAGATGCAGTGTACTTACGCACAAAACCACACTACTCTTATCTGAGTTCCCAAATAGATCACATGACACACTTAGGCAATTATCAAACCACTTTGAAAAGGGATTGTTGCTCCTGGTCATCTATTATTTATCTAATTGATCCTTAAACACTTAAGCACTATACATTAACCCTAACATTCCCTATGGGGATAAAAATGTGATCTACCCTTTTGCTGCGTACATAACTAAACATCACCATGATTGTATTTGCTATGCTATTTATACTTTTAATGTAAAATACTAAAATAACACACAGACAACTTCTTAATTAAACGGTAACTTTTATTTACAAAATCATAAATAGAAAATAAACTTATTCCAGGAGCAGGTCGCAGAGGTCCTGGACATGGCCAGCCATCCGCATGAGGTCCTCCCGCAACCTCATGAGGGCCCCTCGCACACCCTGGGCTGCCTCCTGGTAATCTGTGGGCATGAGAAAGGGGGTACAACATTAATTATGCTACTCAGGTACACCTTGTACAGTCAATCCTAAGTACCTACACCATGAGAAATCATACATACAAACAAATACTTAGGCAATCCTGTATCTAATGGCAGCAAATATATGTTCATGATGCTGCCACCACACACACACACACACACACACACACACACATATACACACACACACATACACACATACACACATACACACATACACACACTTGTGTGACATATACATTTCACAATGTATATATCAAAATCACAACCACACTTGAGGACCACTCACAGTTGTCCTGGCCAAACACTCCCCAATCTACTCGAAACCTACACCCACTACAACATGCCACATTTAGCCATACATATATACCTGCATGTTACTGCTTAATAGCTAAACTGCATGATAGATAGATAGATAGATAGATAGATAGATAGATAGATAGATAGATAGATAGATAGATAGATAGATAGATAGATAAGAGATAACACATTAAAAGCCTACGCTACTCACTCTAACCTATTACTTCATGATTCCTTGTCACATTGCCAGACAGGTGAAAGTGCATCACTAATCTGCTTTTATACACCAAACAATTTCTAAGTTCAATACATCCTACATAAGTACATTCAAAAATACATGGCAACAACACAGGACCACTGGCTACAGGGTGGCCCAGGAGAACTGGACACTTGAGACTCCGTTAGAAATCTGGCCTGCCGATATTCCATTGATGTTTTGTTTGTCTTCGATACAAAGACCCTGCTTAAAGAAACACTCATCACCTACATGAGCCTGCACATTGCACGGTTGCAGCATGGCCCTATAAGGCCAAAGTGTGTCAGTTGTTGTACATTTCTTTGGACTACTCTTTACTCTATTATACCAAAATGTCATCATCTTTGCCACATAAATAACTGTCCCTAAGTTAGTCATGAGTAATTACGTCTACTTACCCCTGCCAGACACCTCCACCGTCTCTTCTTCCTCCCCACTTGGAGGCGGTGGCAGCTCTTCAAGGGGTACGGCCTCTTGATACACGGGGGGGAGGTACAAAGTGGAGGTTGTTGATTGGCTAGGGGGAGGGGTGTGTGTAGGGGTGTTGGAGGCGAGGTATTCCACCTCATGGTGGCCCTCAACCTCCTCCTCCATCTCCACCTGTCCCGCCTCCTCCTCCTCCACCTCAACCTGGCCCTCCACTTCCACATTCAGGGCGACCTCCTGGACCTCTAGGGCGTCGGATGTTTCCTCCTGGGCGACCTCCTGCCCCTCATCTGAGGCCTCCTGCCCCTCATCTGAGGCCTCCTGGGCCTCCTGGGCCTCCTCCTGGGCCTCCTCCGCCGCCTCCTGGGCCTCCTCGGCCTCCTCCTGGGCCTCCTCCGCCGCCTCCTGGGCCTCCTCCTCTCTGGCCTGTCTGGCTCTCTCCCGTGCTGTGGGTTAACCAAACAAAATGGGTCAGTGTCATTTGGCATTGTAATTGACCAAGTACATATCCTAACCACATTATATATGTGTTATATATCACACATATAGTATATGGCATTTCTATGTCATAAACACCCAACTGACCTCATGTTATGTTATTATTCAATAATGTGAAAATGCAAACACTCACTGGCCTAGATGCACTAAGCTTCAAAAGTGACACAATGGAGAGTGATACACAGGCAGCCAATCCGCTCCTTCCTGTCATGTCACAGACTGTAGTTGTTTTGAAGCTGAGCAAATCTGGCCCACTGTCAATTATATGTATTTTGCGAAAATACTTACAGCGTTGAAGATGCCGCCTCAGAGCCTGCAGCCGCTCCGGCTCCAGCCTCCGCAGGTCGGACCATCGCCTCTCCAGTTGGGCGATGGTCCTTCGCACATTAGTGCCGGCGAATATGCGGCGCCGGGCCGCAACATATGCCCGGCGCTTGTCCCTGTTGCTGATGAAGGGGCCTGCCTGCCCCAGTCTCCTCTCCATGACTGCCACCAGCGACAGCAGCTCCGCAGTGGAGAAGGATGGTGCTCGCTGGTAGGCAGCCATTTTAGCAATGGCACATGAAAATACTTCCTGTCCTGTGATTGGTTGTTAACTTTACTATTTGGTATTAACTTTATTATCCATATTGACATGGACGTTGTGTATGCGCCCAAACATCGGCGATAACATCGCACCGCCAAGCAACGCGTGCTATAGCTAGGCATCGCTTAGCTGTACTTCGCATTACTTACTGTATGCATTTATGTGTATGCGTACATTTATGAGAAAAAAACACATACACATACTAGCACTTCGCCATTACATTGGACACCTGCCTGGTTGCCTGGTTGGCTGCCTGCCTGCCTGCCTGCCTACCTCCTACTGCTTATATATTTTTAACTAACCCCCCAAAATCAACATATATATACAGTATGTGATCATCAAAAATACATCAGAACCAAAAATATTCACATCCACATCCCACACATACATGGTGAAAAAAGTAAGAAATTCAATGTACTCACCAGACTCGGATGATAAGCTCAACTAAAAAAATGAATACATAAAATATTATTTCAAATCTATGGACAATACGTGCAATATTGGCCTTAAACCAATACACCTCAAACACAATACGTAGTGCTATTGCTATTGCCATTAAGAGGCCATGCTGCCTAATGTTTAAATCGGAGGACACAAAATTTAAGTCATTGTCAACCTTGATGGGGATAATAGATCCAAAACATGTTTGGTCTGGACAACAATCAGAAATGTACCTGAAGTATCTCAGGGCCACAGAGTCCCGCAGCTGGTATCCGCGTCTGCTTTCCGGGGAGCGGGATGGGCGCATGGGCGGGTCTTGCGGCTCAGATGGAACCTCCCACTCATCAAAGGGTATCTCACGCCGCACAGCTATGTTGTGAAAACAAACACACAGGCCCACAATCCTCGACACCATTTCAGGCGCATACTGTAGGTCACCACCAGTGCGATGGAGCACTCTAAATCGACCCTTCAACAGGCCAATTGAGCGCTCCACCACTTGCCTGGTGGCAACATGCGCCCTATTGAATGCCTCCTGTGGGCCTGGTTCTGGGGAGCTGTACGGCGTAAGTAGCCAGGGCGTACATGGGTAACCGGAGTCACCCAGAACCCACGCATCACGGCCTTCAAGCTCTTGGAGTCTTTGCCAAATGCCGGTTTGTCGGATAACATGAGAGTCATGGGCACTTCCGGGAAACTTCGAGTTGAAGGCGAGAATTTCCATGGATGGGCCACATACCACATCACGTTCAGTGAGTGGAACAATTTTCGGTTCCTATAGATCTTCTCACTTCTTGATGGAGGCACAAATGGTACATGGGTGCCATCCACAGCCCCTATCACATTAGGGAAGCCAGCAATTTGATGGAATGCCTGCTGGCTTCCGTGAAGGGTCTCTTGGGCAAAAGTCATGGCCATGAAGTGCCCCTTGCGCCTAAACATGGCTGACGTCACACGCCTCAGGATTCGGCTGAAAGCCGGCTGAGATATTCCAGCAAGTACTGCCACTACTTGTTGGAAGGATCCCGAGGCGCAGAAATGCAACACCGCCAGCAGCTGAGTGTGAGGCGGAATTGCTGTCGTGAGCCCATGAAGAGGTTCTAGATCACTCTCAATTAAAGAGAGTATATCTAGAATAACATGTGGGGGTAACCTGTACCTAGTAAGTACCTCATCATCGGGCATCCCAAAGAGTGTCACCCGTGTGCGGAAGATTCTAGCATGTCCTGGCCTCCTTGGGCGACGAGTGGGGTGAGCCGCAAGTGACCTTAGCCTCTCACCCATGTACTGCATTACAGCTTCAGCAAGCTACAACAAAAGGTTAAAAAATAAGGATACACCTATGCCAAGATTGGTGATACTTCAAAATTTGACACATTTGATGCAACTATACGTACAATACAGGGGCGCCCAGTGTAGTCCCACAGATCCATAGTAATCTAGAAAGAAGTTTCAATAATATTACCTCCCCACACACCTTGTTAAAGACACATTTATTTTAAACATGTAACAACTAAACACAAAGTAACTATTACAGGTGTGCTCATCTGCTCAATAACTAAATAAAAACAAATCAAATAATGCTGGGACATGTAGTTCACCATTATATGGTGCCACACACGTTTAACATCTGTCAGTTAAATGGTGGCCAGCTAACATGTTTCTGTAATGCTAACAAGACTTTGCTGTACCAACAATCTGGAGCAGCAGAATGCTTACCTTAGAACCTGGCCCAATACAGTTCTGGAGACAAATGGGTACTCTTTACCTAGCACGGCGCCCACGATCTCCATCGCGGGCATCGTGGGTAAAGAAATCGTGGGGATCGCGATCCCCACGATTTCCCATAGGGTTCAATGTAAAATTATGTGCTGCTCGCGATTTTAGATTCAATGCTTCAATGGCCGCGATTTGGCCATAGGAATCAATGTTAAATGGGCCACAGAGCCCAAATAGGCACAATTAACACTTAAATGTCCCCCCAAATTTGTAACGCCACCCCACGATCCACGCCAACCCGAAGCGTGGCGAGCGCAGCGAGCCCGCGAGGGGCGGCGGTATGCGTCCTCCGACCTTTTCATACCCCCACTATCGACGTCGGCGTGGAGTTGAGAATAGAATAGTGTGGCGAGCGCAGCGAGCCACCGAGCCCGAAGCGTGGCGAGCGCAGCGAGCCCCGCGAGGGGACGCGGATACCTTCACAGGTAAACGTGGCCCTACGCGGGCTTCACAGGTATCCGCTTCCCCTCGCGGGGCTCGCTGCACTCGCCACGCTTCGGGCTCGGTGGCTCGCTGTGCTCGCCACACTATTCTATTCTCAACTCCACGCCGACGTGGATAGTGGGGGTATGAAAAGGTCGGAGAACGCGTACCGCTGCGCTCGCCACGCTTCGGGTTGGCGTGGATCGTGGGGTGGCATTACAAATTTGGGGGGACATTTAAGTGTTAATTGTGCCTATTTGGGCTCTGTGAACCATTTAACATTAATTCCTATGGCCAAATCGCGGCCATTGAAGCATTGAATGTAAAATCGCGGCCAGCACTAAATTTAACATTGAACCCTATGGGAAATCGTGGGGATCGCGGGCATCGCGTCGCGGCCGTTAATGTACTGCCCGCGATGCCCGCGATACCCACGATGGGCGCCGTGCTAGGTAAAGAGTACCGACAAATGCACCTAGCTGCGATGCACTATTTATAGGCCTAGCACATGTGTTGGGCATGACATCAGTGATCAGTATTGCATGACTTCTGGTCCGGATTTGAAAATGGATTGTGGAAATTCCTTTTTATGGTCAATCTACACACTAACACGGTACTACTGAACATTGACAGATAGCATTTAGGATTGCATAATGTTACAGGTGTCCATGACAACAAATCTTTAAACAGGTCACCTACATTATAGTTTGATGTTTCTCCAGGTTTTGTACAAGCGATTTACAGCTACTATGGGCGTGGCCTATGCGCCGCACACACACCACGGCGTACGCTGCCGTGCGTGGCGCTGCCGCACGGAACGCAGCTTGTAGCTGATTTACGCCAATTACACCAAAAGTATTTAAAGTTGTGCTACAAAGGCACACAGTTGTTTCTAACATGGCTGGCTCTGATTCAGAGGAAGACCAGGTGTTGCAGAACCTCTTAGCCCGCATGGAGTCCAACACCACCTATGTCCCCCTCAACCCAGACCAGCCATTGGGGGAAGACCAGCCAGATGGGCCATCGTCATCAGCCGAATCGGTAGCTGGCCCATCTTCAGCCTCAGCAGAATCATTGGGAACACAGAAGGTGGCTTCCCAACAGAGTAGCCTGGCCAGCACTTCAAGTACAGCGCAAGGTGGCCGTGGGCGTGGCCGTGGCGGTGCCAGTGGCAGTGGTGGTGCCAGTGGTAGTGGCCGTGGCCGAAATAGGGCAACAGAGGAACCAACAACCAGAAACATGGCATTCGAAGCACAGGAGCTTGCCATCCTGGTGCCCCGGGCACGGGATTGGATCGAGTGTCCACAGGACAAGTTGACACACACAAGGAGATGGAAGATCTGGGAGGACATAACGGCGGAGATTAATGCGGTGGCTCCACAAGTTCGTGAGACGGAGCACGTTAAGAAGAGGCAAGTTCATGTGTGTTACATTTGAGCAGTACAAGAGCAGTAATGTTTACATTACATATTAGATGAAGTTGGTCAATGGGCGGTCAAGTTGCTTGGAGGCACAGACATGTTTGCCATGTCATTGATTTGATAGTTATTGTAGGGTGAGTGTGAGTGTATCTTCTAAGGGTTGTTGATAACATTTAATATAATGTAATCTTGGTGGCATGAGGCACATGTTGTATTATGTTGCAGATTGCAATTGGTGCTATTGCAAACAGGAGGAGTGACATTTATTAATATGTAAACTTTGATTGCAGGTGGCACGACTTCAAAACGAACCTCAAGAAGAAATTGACCCAGCGGTGGGAACACAGCCACACCTCTGGGGCTGGCCCCATGCCATCAAGGCTGCAGCTCACCCCCCTGGAAGAGATGGCAGAGTGCTGCATTGCAGTTGAGGAGGTCCGGGGGGTGAGCACCATGGACAGCGAGGCCCCAGCGGAAGTCATGGCTTCTTTGCTTGAAGGTAATTATTTGGCATGTCATAAGTAGATGTATTGAATTTTGCAGGGAATGTGTTGTAATTGGAATTTTCTCTTTCTCCAGCATCCCCACCGCTTGGTCAACAATCTCTTGAGGAGGTTGAGGAGTCTGGGCCACCTGGCCCCAGTAGCAGGCCCGTGCAGCAGCAGCCGCCAATGTCCGCGGCTGAATTGGCCACGTGGGGGCATGTGCTTGTCAACATTCAGCAGCAGGGAGAGTCGGCATCAGAGCGGGTGCGTAGGGCCGAGGAGGTGTTGCAGGGTTTGACCAGCAGCCAGCAGAGTATCGCTGAGAGCCTGCAGGCTATGAGTGCCAGCCAGCAAGCTATTGCTGCTAGCCTGCAGGTGCTGGCTGATCAAGCCCTGCGGCAAAATGACCTCCTCCTCCGCCATAATGAGCTTATGGTGGAGCTAGTTGCCAGCAATAGGGTCCTAATGTTATCTGTTTCTGGTGCATTACCACCATCAGCACTCCCTGCTGCCAGAGGGGGAAGACGAGCCACCCCCTCCCCAGCATGTGCTCCACCTGGGTCACCATCTGACCGTGGCCGTGGCAGAAGAGCTGCTGCACGTGGCAAAGAGCCTGCCAGGGGCAAACGTGCCCGGAAATGAACTTGTGTCCGCATTAATCTCCACCGTTATGTCTTCCCAAATCTTTCATTGAGCTGTGTGTGTCAGCTTCCTGTGTCCAATTCCGTGCCGAGGGTACCCACATTTGCCCTTGCTTCGAATGTCATGTTTGGTTCCCCTGTTGCCCTGTTTGGGCTAGCATTACTGTGTGCTGTACTTGAAGTGTTGGTGCTATACTTTTGTTGTGAAGCCACCTGATGTGTTCCTAATGATTCTGCTGTGGCTATGTATGTCTATAATACATGTTTTAAGTTGATTTAATAAATGTTTTTTTTTTTCCCCCAAATGTGTGGTTTAATTGATACATGTAGAAGTGAGATGTGTATTTGTATTATTACTATTAAGTTGTGTTCATTATTTGCAGTGTAAAAGTGTGTGAAAAGTGCAGCATATATGTGTGTGTTTAGTAATGTTCCATTTAAGCTGCAATGGTTCCAATTGAAGCAGTGACAAGCGTGTAATTAACAAGGAATGAGTAAAGTAGGTGATTGTATTGTGTTCACCTGACATTGGTTTCAGTGATTAGGCGTTCCGTTTGCCTAGCGCATGACCGAGTGGTGTCCGCAAAGCAATACTTGCTTATGGACACCGCATATTTCTTGCCTTTTTGTTCGCGTGCATTAGGTGTGCCGTCCGAATGCACGCGTACCAAATTAAGTGCACTCCCCCGTGTCCGCCCATGTTTCCGCCCAGTTTAGCCCACTTTGAAAGTACGCCCCTGTGTCATTCCGAATGACGCCCATAATACGCCCATATTTCCCGAGTGATTGCGGTGCACATTGCTGTGCGGTATTAGTGAGTACAAGTACGTAGACCATGCGTGGCACATGCGCATTGCGTTCCCCACGCATGCGCAGACGGCTAAAAAACGCCATCCGAAAGTATACGGGAAAGTACGCACCAACCAGAATAAGGCCCCAAGTGAGATAATTAGCTCCACCTGTGGATCTTTTAAAATGTCAGTCAGCAATGAGTGCATCTGTCAGGTGACCTGGGCAATGTGATCGACCATATTAATTGTCCACCCCTGAGGACCGAGTTTGAGAACCACTGATCTATGGCATAGCATTGGATCATTGCGACATCACAAAGCAGCTTACGGCAACCATGGGGTCATGCAAGCCACATGCCATAGATCCTCAAAAGAGGCTAGTAAGTCTATGACTAAAAATGGAGATCTTGGTCTCTTCTTCCCGTAAATAACAATGACATACAAGGCTATCGCTGCCACCTCCTCCCCCAAACGACATCAGACTGTCAGTAACTGACAGTTCTATGCTGTACTGCATCCTATGTCACAGGACCCATTCGCACCACTGGTGTAACTATAATGGGTGTAAGGTGTGATGTGCACACTGGCCCTTGGATCAGAGGGTGGCCCACACACTGCACACTCTGCACCCATTAATTGTCCCTCAGCCCGGCATTGACTGTAGAGCTGCAAATATCACTGGAAAAATGGCTAATGCAGGCATTTTCTGGTGATTTACGCATATGCAAAATGGATGTCCCCAGGCATGGGTGAAGTAGACTTTGGCACAATGCATGCACCACTGAAGAAGAGGGGCCTGTTAATAGGCCTCCTCCTATAATAAAGCACTTCTGGTTTGCATTTGTAAAGTACTGAATATTGGTAGTTTGCATATTTATTTTATTTATTTACAGTTTATTGTATAGTGCAGCAGATTCCGTTGCACTTTACAATTGTAAACAACAGTGATAAAACAAACAGGGTAGTAACAAACCAACATAGAAGTAGGAGGGCCCTGCTTGCAAGCTTATAAATACAAATTCCCCTCTCAAGTGTGGCATTATATTAACCCAACACAGGAAATGTTTGTCTGTTTTGGGGTTGATTGTTTCCAAACTCAGCAATTTCTTGCTAATACATCATAAACTCCCCATCAGGTATCCCCCAGGTCTACACCTTTTAACTCACCATAAACTTAACCTAAACCTTAATAACTAACTTATCTAATAAAAAAGACACAGACACAAGTGCTGGCGTTTCAAAATTAATGTCAATTTATTTTGACAATTAAACTAAACTATATATATATATAATGGTGGCGGCACCAAAGAACGGTCACTATAGGAAAGTGGGGTTAAAGATGTTTACCATACACACCATCGCTGGTGATCGCTCTCCCCGGTCATCCACTCGTGCTAGTGGTGACCACCCCCCGGGCGGAAGCATGGCCGATGACCCTAGATGTCAGGGGAGAGCGACACCCCACTATCTACACACACACACATCAAGATCTTACAAGGATGACCGTTCTTTACCGCCGCCTAAGAGAGAAGAAATAGGAAAGGGTGGGTGGGGCTTTTTCAGACAGAGGAAGGACTTCCTGTAAGCATATTCCTTTTCTTCCCTGTCTGTACCCTCCCACTGCTCTGATAGGCCTTGTGCCCATCCTATCTGCATGTCAGCTGACCTTCCAGTGTAACCTGGGGAACCCATCAGGGGTTTATGCTCTCTCATTGCTTATTCAGCATTCGTGGTTCTTAAACTCCCCATCAGGTATCCCCCAGGTCTACACCTTTCAACTCACCATAAACTTAACCTAAACCTTAATAACTAACTTATCTAATAAAAAAGACACAGACACAAGTGCTGGCGTTTCAAAATGAAAGTCAATTTATTTTGACAATTAAACTAAACTATATATATATATATATATATATATATATATATATATATATATATAATGGTGGCGGCACCAAAGAACGGTCACTATAGGAAAGTGGGGTTAAAGATGTAGCCCATACACACCATCGCTGGTGATCGCTCTCCCCGGTCATCCACTCGTGCTAGTGGTGACCACCCCCCGGGCGGAAGCATGGCCGATGACCCGAGATGTCAGGGGAGAGCGACACCCCACTATCTACACACACACATCAAGATCTTACAAGGATGACCGTTCTTTACCGCCACAGCTAGGCCCTAAGCCGCAGCACCGCCACCAAGTAGGAAACGCTCAGCACTGTGTATCTAACCAACTAAAAACATCGCCCAAAAACAGAGCCACGCCCTCCGGGCTCAGATGAACACCATCGCTTCTATACAGCGCACTCCGCTGAAAGCTGATGGCGTCATGGCGAATAACACCCCCGCCATTGGTCAGCAGGTATTTCTCAGCTGCAGCGTTCACTGTCTTCCGTGAACGCTCCAGGCGGGGGCAGGACACCGCATTTCTCCACACAATCCTCGATATAATGGAGGACCACACCAACTTACATGTTGGCAAATACAGCGAAATAAAATAGAGGTCCCGCACAATCACAGAGCGTAGCTCAAGAGCGGTCACCCGCCCTAAGTCATTGCCACCCTGGTGGAATATAATGACTCTCGGGACCCCAAAATTTCACAGGGCTCGAATCAGCCCAGCCTGCAGTCCTTTCCACAACATACCTCTCTCACCCAGCCACCTAACCTCCCCAGCCCGACGGAACACACGTACATCAGAGGCGATGTTCACCCTAGAAGCCCAAAAGACAAAGGAATGTCCCATCATCCATATGGTCCTGTCGACCTGAAATATTTATAGAGAGGTTAGAAGGCTGTCGACAAGCTTGCATACCACACACTCACCACACTTGTTAGGAGAGAGGAATGAGAAAAACCGTGGCCGACCAGCTCTTGAGGCACAAAACACACCGTCTGGAGTAAACTGACAAGTACGCCATGCCAGATTGTAATTATAGCCGAATTGTGCCCCCAGACGGATGTGAAAACACACCTCAAGGCCCCCACTGTAAGTTGACGAGCGCTTATGCGTCCAGTCGACCATGGTGAAAAGTGACAGATAAGGCTGGCCGAATGTACCTTCGAAAAGCTGCCGAGCGCCATCGACCCAAAGATTGAATCTCTGCGTCGGAGCGGCCCTCCGCAGCCGCCGAGGTAGCAGCCCCAATCCTAAAGGAATGAGACCCAAATTCCCTAGGATCGAGGCCCGTGGCCTCCAGCGCCCGCCCCAAGACGTGACAAAATTGGTATTTGGTGAGCGGTGACCCATCCTCATGCATCAGCCATGCGCCGGGAAGGTCCGGGCGCACCTGGGCGAAGGCCGAGACCAACGTCACAGGACACGCCCTTTCCACCGCGCACGGGAGCAAGGACAGCCACCGCCCCCTCCCAGCCTGGTCCGTCTTAGAACGTTGCAGGTGACATAGCACCAAGTCAGCTTGGACCACCAGATCATCCACAGCCAGAGGTGAGGGCGTCCGTTTTGACGGGGCCACCAGCTCCCCAATCCTGAAGGCCCCGTGATATGCCATCACGTACGCCGTGCAGAACAAAAGGACCTCATAATAAGGCCAGCAAATGTCCCCCAGGGCGTCCAGCAGTGCTGGAAGTAACGACATATCGATAGGGCGCCTGCAGTCCGGGAGAGCGGGCGTAGCCCGCCGCCAACCCCGCAACGCCCTCGACACCAGAAATGACCGGGACGGGTCCACCCTACCCTGCAGCGAGGAGAAAAATGACACCCCTGCCAAAGTCCTGCGCACGGAGGCGACAGAGCGACCAGCGGAGTATGAACTCCAAACAAAGGCCGACATGGCCGCTTCAGGTGTCTTACCTGCTTGTGGAGCGGACAGTCTGAACTGCTCCCACTCCTGCCATCCAGCCTGATAGCAGTGGAGCGTCCGTGGCGCGATAGCCCGCATGGCTAGCCCCTCCATTCCGGCCTGATCATCTGCCAAATATAAGAGGGACAGCATTCACCAACAATAGATGCATCAGGAGCCAGGGCCCGGAACTTATCCCAGTCGGCCCTGGACAATGCGTCTGCCACAGAGTTCTCTACTCCGGGAACATGTTGTGCCACAAACTGTATGTTGAACAGCAGGCATCTCAGCACCAAGCGCGCAAGCAAGCGGACTACCGGCATGGAAGCTGAACCCTGCCTGTTGATTGAGTGCACGACTCCCAAGTTGTCGCACCAGAATATGATGCTGGAGTCGCGAAGCCTGTCTGCCCATAATTCCAGCGCCACTACAATGGGGAACAGCTCCAGCAGCAATAAGTTTTTTGTAAGCCCTTCCGACACCCATTCCACGGGCCATGGAGCGGCGCACCATGAACCGTAAAGGAAGGCTCCGAATCCCACTCCGCCCGCTGCATCAGTATACAATTGTAACTGTGCATTGGTGCGTGGGCTCGCAGGCCAAATAAGGACTCCGTTGAACTGTTCCAGGAAGGAAAGCCAAGTGCGCAAGTCCCTCTTTATCTCTGCGGAGAGACGTACATAATGGAGGGGGTGTCTGACGCCTGACATGGATCTCTCTAACTTCCTACAAAAAACTCTACCCATGGGTATGACCCTGCATGCGAAATGCAGAAGCCCAAGGAGCGACTGTAGCTGCCGCAACTGTAGTTTACCCGTTGCCAATGCTAGGCTAATGGCTCCGCGTAGCCGAGACATCTTGTCATGGGGGAGGCGGCAACAGGCCGCCACTGTGTCGATTTCTATCCCCAAGAAGGACAGGCACGGTACTGGGCCTTCCGTCTTGTCCGCCGCAATGGAGACCCCAAAATCCCGGAAAAGCTCCTGCAGGTATGTCAGCAGGAGCTTGCATCGATGAGAACCGGCAGGGCCCACACACAAGAAGTCATCTAAGTAGTGGGCAACACCAGTTTCGCCTGAACCCGACACTACGCACCAATGCAAGAAACTGCTAAAGCGCTCGAAATAGGCGCAAGAAATCGAGCAGCCCATTGGCAAGCACCTGTCCACGTAAAAACCCGTGGGAAGGCGAAAGCCCATGAACCGGAACGATTCTGGATGAAGTGGGAGAAGGCGAAAGGCGGACTCAATGTCCACCTTGGCCAACAAGGCCCCGTGTCCATGGCTGCGCACTATATCAAGAGCTTGTTCGAATGACTGATACCGCACGCGGCACAAGTCTTCGGGGATGGAGTCATTAACAGAGCTGCCCGGGGGATGAGACAAGTGTTGGATAAGCCTAAACTTGCCGCTAGCCTTCTTGGGGACCACACCCACAGGGGAGAGAACCAGGTTCTCAATAGGGGGTGACGGGAAGGGGCCCACCATCCTACCCAGGATCACCTCCTTGGCCACCTTCTCTAAGACTACCCCGGGCATCTGCACTGCGGATTTTAAATTGCGGGGGGCATGCGCTATTACTTCCCCCCGAATTGGTAGGCGGAAGCCCAAGCGGAAGCCTTCCTCTAAAAATTCAGCCTCTTCCCTACACGGGTACCGTCCCAGCCAGCCGGCCAAGCGGTCAACCCGTACCAAAGAAGGGGCCTTACTGAGGTGCGCTCCCGGCTGCTGCAGCCTGGGAGGTGCCTCCTTGCTTTCCTTTCCTGCAATCCTTAAATGGGTGATTGCCCCAGCATTTTGAGCATGCGTGCTTGAACTTGCATGAAGCGCCAAGGGTGCAACCCGCACCATTGAAGGCAAAGCAACGCCCAGCGGGGGCTCCCCCCGCCCTCCCGCGAAAAGGTTGCTGGTGTTTGCGAGGGGCGGGGCTGGAGGCTGGCGAGGCCGCAGGAGCAGCTGCAGGAGCAGCCGCCGGCTTTGGCCCCATCCAGATCTCCACGTCTTTACACCCAAAAGCCATAATGGCCAACCCGGACTGCTTGCGGCGGAAGTTCTCATCATAGGAGCGCCATGAGGAATCTAGAGGCCAGGATGGGGATGGATGAGGGGCGAGGAACGGACAGTAGCCCAGCTGCGTCCTGGGGCTGTGAAGGGGTGAGCTGCCTGGCCTGCACACCTCCGCCTCTGGCGCTGGACCGGGCGGAAGGCCGCGATCCAGGCCTGGCGTTAGCGTTTGCGGGCGTGCGGGGGCCTAGCCCTCTCGCGCGAGTGTTTGTGGCGCGGGCTCTACCCCTGCCCGACCCCCCCTGGCCACCGCGACTACCGCTGCGCGTGCCGCGGCCTATCCCCGCAGTACGCGAGGTCCGGCGCCGGGCCGCGTCATCAGCCGGCGCCGCGACCATCGCGTCATGCCGCGCGGGCGGCTCGGGAGCCTCCGGACCCCGCCGCGATCCCCTCCGGTCCCCACTGGAACCACCAGGGACCGCGCCGCTAGGCCCCGCAGCCTCCCAATCCGCCGCAGCAGCATCAGCAAGGCGGGCAGGCGGGCGGGTAGCCCTACGCGGCCTATAGGCCATGGCGATACTTAATGATGTAGAGAGGGACAGGTGAGATAGAGATGGACAGATCTAGAAGGGCAGAGGAGACAGATAAAAGAGATTAAAGATGAAAGATTCTTGCAAAGAAAACAGATATTGTTTGCTGCAGAGCAGCGCTTGCCTGTTCTTGCAGCAGCTTTTTCAGACAGAGGAAGGACTTCCTGTAAGCATATTCCTTTTCTTCCCTGTCTGTACCCTCCCACTGCTCTGATAGGCCTTGTGCCCATCCTATCTGCATGTCAGCTGACCTTCCAGTGTAACCTGGGGAACCCATCAGGGGTTTATGCTCTCTCATTGCTTATTCAGCATTCGTGGTTCTTTTTTAGAGCAATAACGCAAGTGGTTTATAACAATAAGGTAAATCAAGTGCAACAAGCAGTCCAGTAGATCTCCCAAGAGCATGGTTTCAATTCCTTATGCTATCTTCACCATCAACTACTGCAGTGCCAGATTAAAGTCCTGGAGCTAAATTATATGAAGGAATTATTGTGTATTGCCAGGCAGTGTGTGACCACAGTACTGTATGTGTGTTTTCCACCTCATGGCACTCTCGGACACTACAGTAGCAGTAATAATAAAAAAGAACCCATAGGTATAAGCTTCACCTACAGGACAAAAACAAGGAACAGGAGTGTTGAAACACATTTGGAGCACATGGAGGACCTGAAATAGATCTTCACGGAGCTGATTGCTTTCAACAATTCGGTACTTGTGGATTATCACGGCTCCCATCGCATGCCACTACATTTGGCATGCGATGGCATGCGATTTGATGCCACTACATCAAATTACCACACACACCTTGACAAAGTTACCACACACACCTTGACAAAGGGGCGCAGCCCCGAAACGTTGGATGTTTTATCACCCGCTGTGAATACACTGTTTTGTACAAAGACCCTGGAGTGCCAGTCTCTTCTTTTCAAGTATATATATATATATATATATATATATATACTGTATATAGATATATAGATATATATATAGATATATATATCCGTACAAGACTGCCGGCACTCACTCCAAGCAAATATTCCAACTGGCCCCAGTGCCCGACGGAGATTCTAGTATACCATGTACAATAAACGGCACTCAGGAGGCAGGATACATCTGATTTCAAAGATTTGGTGTATTAAAGCATGACACTCAGAGGACAAGCTTTCGGGGGATTAACCCCTTCTTCAGGTCACAACACCTACAGCAATGAATGTTAAACAAGACATACCTTTTATACCCTGTTGCTGTATCCTCACACCGCTGCAAGACACGCCAGACGCCGCCGGCCGGAAGTCAGGAAGTGACGCACTTCCGGATAGACACTCGATCCAGTCGCTAAGCAACCATCACAAGCGTCTCACTCCGGAAGGCGCACAGTCCTGTCCCCAGCCGCAGTGTCATCGGCATATGCACATGCAGAAAGATGTTATGGAAAACAGCAAACAAAGTACATCACTTACCCCACTGAAGCGGGATCCCACCTGTCAGGAGAGATATCCATTCTTCACTGCACGCCAGTACAGGACGCAGCAGGTGGTTGCTAAGCAACCCACCCCACCACGTTCACATAGGCTGCTGTATAAATCTCACTCGACCTCCAGCAGTCGGCAGCCAGACCTGGGGAAGAGATGTACCACAATGTTACATACATATATTTTACATTAAACAATTATAGAACCATAACATAATATTATATACAATATAAAGAAAATAAAGAAAAAGAAGAAACACAGAGAATACATTAATCCAAGGGGATATGAATCAGACAAAGCTATTCCAATTCAATTTTTCGTTTAACCCATTAGGGTAAATGGTATTTAACCGCAGGATCCATCTTGCCTCCAGCCGGAGCAAAGATTTAACCCTATCTCCCCCACGCATAGATTCCTCAACCTGGTCAATCATAAAATATTTCAATGCAGATAAAGGGTGTCTCATAGCCTTAAAGTGGCGGCCAACCGGTTGGTCATTATCCCTACCACCCAAGGCGAGACTAATTGCAGATCTATGCAGGCCCATCCGTTCCCGAAAGCTCCGAGACGTCTGGCCTACATAGTACAGGCCACACGGGCACACAATCACATAGACGACATAAGTCGACCTGCATGTCAACACTTTGCGAATTTCAAACGTTTTAGGAGAATGTGGATGTTTGAATGACTTGCATTTAACCAGGAAGTTACATGTAATGCAACCAAAGCAGCTATAACAGCCTGGTGGCTTAAAATAAGTGTTGGGGGCCCTAGGTAGGACTCTCCCAGTAATGTCAGTATGTACTAAGCAGTCTCTAAGATTGCGGCCTCTTTTGAAGGCCGCAATCGGACGGACATTAGTTAAGCCAGGCAAGTCAGCATCTGATCTCACAATAGGCCAAAGTGCCCGGGTGGCTTGGCCAATCACCGGGCTGGCCACAGAATAAAGGCTAGACCATGGCAACAACTCCTGTTTGTTTTTAGGTTTTGTAGATAACAGCTGAGCTCTGGGCATTTGTAATACTTTTAATTTTTGTGCTTTTAAACTCACTAAATCATACCCACGAGCCACAAATTTAGCAATAAGCGTATCTAATCTATCGGACAAACCAGATGTGTCACTCATGAGTCTAGCAATTCTCATCATTTGGGAAAGGGGTAAACTTTTTTTGAGAGCAGGCGGGTGATGGCTATTTGCCATCAGGAACGTATTACGCTCCACATCTTTAAAATAAGCATCAGTGATGATTTTGCCATTCCTGATGTGTATAGCAACATCCAGGAAATGGGCTGTCGTCGCGCTCCACTCAAATGTAAATTTAATCGTTGACTCTCTTGCATTGACCATAGAGATCAATGCCGTGAGTCTCTCGATCCCCCCTGTCCATAAAATGAATACATCGTCTATGTATCGTGTGTAAACATGTAAGTACTGGTTGACTGATGGATCATTCAAAAACAATAGTTCCTCTTGTTGGAACATATAAATATTTGCGTATGCAGGGGCCACTGCTGACCCCATGGCACACCCGCGGAGCTGGAGGTAATAGCTCTCATCGAATAGGAAATAATTTCTATTCAGAATTAAATCTAACAAGCAAATAAATAAATCATGGTCAAACATATCTGTACTTAGATGTTCTCCAATGAACAATCTCATCGCCTCAAGCCCACCAGAGTGAGGTATGGATGTATATAAACTACATACATCCAAACACACCATAATGGTGTTTTCAGGTACATCCCCCACACTCTGTAACAACTTTAAAAAACTGGTTGTATCCTTTAAAAAGGCATTCTTTTTGGGGAGAAGGGGCTGAAGGAGAAAGTCCACAAGTTGTGAAATTGGCTGGTAAAGGGAATTGCGTGCAGAAATTATAGGGCGTCCTGGCTGTTTATTGGCATTTTTGTGAAGTTTGGGGAGGGTATAAAGGACTGGAATCACGGGGTGCTCACATAAGATATTTTTAACTGCTTTATTAGACAAATGGCTTGCAGATACTGCTGCTTTAAGCACTGCTTGAAGTTCTTTCAGATATAACTGAGTAGGATCCTCTCTTAGTTTTTTGTACACCGCTTCATCACCCAGTTGGTCATAGATCTCTTGGCGATAGTCACTGATGTTCTGCACGACTATGGCCCCGCCCTTGTCTGCGGGCCTAATAGTAATGTCCTCATAGCGTCCAAGTTCACTGAGCGCTTGGGCTTCAAGTTTAGTGAGATTTTTAGACACAATGCCTGGTGCTGCCACAAAGCGGTTCACGGAGTCATCCAATAAACGGCCAAATGTCCTAATAGATGGATTGGATGATACGGGATCAAATTTGGATACAGATCTGGTTTTTAAGAAAGCATCAACAGGATTGGTGTTAGGTATTTGCACCTGATTCTGGAAGTGCTCTTTAAGCCACAATTTTCTCAAAAATTTGTGATGGTCACATTTCCATGTGAAAGAATCGTGAAAATTAGTTGGCACGAAAGAAAGGCCTTTACTTAGTACACCCAACTCAATAGGGGACAGGACTCTGTTAGACAGATTAAATACTAATAGTGTTTCTTGTCCTTCCGCTCCCGTGGAGGGTTTCTGCGGACCTCTCCTGTTCTGTTGGCCCCTGCGGGTGGCCAGCCTTTTTTGCGTGCTGGCAAAGCCACCTGCTCTAAAGGGAGACTTTGTGTGCCAGTTGCATCATCTGATTCTGAGATGGCAAACTCACTATCGCTGGTCATTTGGCCTGGGGTTGTACGAGGACGGGACCGACCTGGCCCAGATCTTGGCTGCCATGGTCTTGTTCTCCTACTGTTGTCACCTCGTTGTTGGGAATTAGACATATTCCCCCCTGCTAGCCAATGATAGACACGATTTTCATCATAGTCCAAGTCCACCGTGGACTTTTTATTGCGCTTAAATTTCAGCAAATCTCGTTTATAGTTGTCACATTGCTGTTCAAGCTTTGTAATCCAGCTTTGATTAGCAGCATCATCCAATTGATTTTTAAAGGTGCTTTTAAATACATCAATCTTGGTTCTAGCAGCCTGGAGTTCCCGGCCTGACTCCTCGACTACCAGGACCATCAGATCCAGTGAACATTGATTGAGAATACCAATCCATTTACGCACAAATTCTGGCTTGCGTCTCCCGATGGTAGGGGTATTTCTCACTCAAAATCCCCTTGGGATTCTCCTCGATCTGTAGTATTCAGATAATGAGGAGCCGTGGAGCAAATAATCTGTCTCCTTACTTCGCAATCTGAATAATTGATGGTAAATCTCCTCCATACTTAAGTTAGAGATGTCTGAAGCCACATCCTCCTTGAATAAAATATTCTCAATTTCGGCAGTTGTATATGTGAACAGTTCACCCGGCGATAGATAGATAGATAGATAGATAGATAGATAGGTAGATAGGTATAAATGAGTGCCCCACAAGCACACCCCACAGATCAAGTCTGAGTATGGCCTTATAAGAGAGTGGTTGAGTGCCTGTGCATGCAACCACTTTCACTGCCACCCCTGCAACACTCCCATATCATACCCATAAGGTTAACCATCTCCATTCTCACACTAAGCCATTTCCCAGTCACCACCCAGGAATGTCCAGTCCTTTACCAGGACTTTCTTACTTTTTTTCTTGGTTGAAACAGTCTTTTTGTGAGTACAAGCATGCACCACAGGAGCATTTCGGAATTTTCATGCACAAGTGGTAGGAAACAATCCCCCAACTACATGAATATTGGTATTGTGCTTGGCTCTGAATCAGGCTCAGTATGTTCTTGTATACCGTATTTTCGATATGGTGCTCTGCAGGGGTGTAACTAGATATTCATAGGCCCCATAGCAAAAGTTTGTAAGGGCCCCTATTTAGCAACTGATGGTGTTAAATGTATGTAAAACATATTACTTTACAGTAAAGATGGGCCCCCTTCAGCTCTGGGACCCATAGCAGCTGCACCCCTTGCACCTATGGTAATTATGCCCTTGGTGCTCTGATTTCTGGAAAGACACAAGGTCTCAAGCAAAAGGTCCTTTCCTTGTACAGTATTTTAATCCCTCATTCTGAATGAACGTGACCATGAAATATATCTGTTTATAGAAATTCTGATTTTTTAGTAGGTAACATTAGAAGAATAGATAACTGAATTTACTGTTAAAAAAAATGATATACAAGACAGAGAGCATTCTTGTGACCACTAGTATTCATTATATCACCCCAGTTCTGGGGGTATTTAATGAAGATAAACCAAATCTACAGTATGGTCATTCTACAATGCATGCCTCAGAAATGTCTAGTGCTGTTACAATGCAGACCCATAAAATCTCTGATGGCTTTATAATGCACACCTCCCCTAATTCCTGGTGACCTTCCAATAGACCACAGACCTCTTGTGTCTTTATAGTTATTCAATGTATTTAAAGTCACTCTGTTCCAGCATCCACCAATTTTTAAGACCTATCATTGCATAGATTAGTGAATTAGGAGCTGAATCATTAGCATTATTTTCACTGAAATAATGTAAAAAAAAGGGTATTTTCAACTGAATGCATTAAAGGGCTTTTGAAGCAGTTTTCTAATTAACCATTTTCAACACAGGCCGGGCGATAATCGAACAACCACGCAAGCATATCAATCTTAGTACACAGGCGCAAACCATGATGGGATAAAATCCTGCCACTGTTTTTTATCACTGGCCGTACACAAGTTGATTGACAGGAAGCCTGAATTTGGGGGGGTGGTAACCAGACGTTTTCTGGGAGAAGGCATGCATAGGCGTTTCAAGGGAAGTCATGTGACTTCAGCTCTGTTTTTTAGCGCACCCGCCAAGTAAGTCCTGGGCTATGCACGGATTGCACACACTGCAAAAATCATTTGACAGTGAGTGAGTTGTGAATGGATTTTTGCAGCTATACACCAATCCACATCATTTTCGCATTCCATTCGCAAGCATTATACAGCAATTTGCAAGCTTGCACAGTGCAGGATTCACTCTTGCAGGGTGGCAATAACCTGATTGCAGGGCTCTGCAAATTAGCAGCCAAGGCTGTGAATTTTGCAGCCTTGCGAGTCCACCATAGGCCACCTGCATGACCGCTCCCCACCCCCCTTACCTTTGCACGCCATTATCCCCCCACATGGCTGCGAATGGATGATTTGCATAATCATCCATTTGCAGCCGGGGAGAAATCATTGAAAGGGTGGTGACCATTGAACGATTTCTCCAGTTTTCGCAGATCAGAAACACATCTTTGTCATCTCTGATCTGCGATCACCATTTGTGGAAAGCAGGAGGGTAGCTGACATCCACTGATGTCAGCTGCCCATCCCCAAAACCCACATCCCCGGGCAATTACAATGGGAACTCTCAGTGTTTTCATGGGAATGCCCATGAAACGCTGGGCGTTCCCATGTGCTGCGCCCCCCACTGCCCAGTGGTGTAGCTAGGTGCCACGGCGCCCGGAGCAAGGGCATGTTTCGCGCCCCCCCCCCAATTGTAGTAGGTGAGGCTCCTGCGCAGTGAAAAGTGGGCGCGGCCCAACATTATACCACACACCGTAATGCCCATTGCACATTTTAGCGAACTTTGTAATACCAATTACACATAAAGCCACATGCCGTAATGCCAATTACACATAAGGCCACACACGTTGTCCATTGCATACTATATAACACACCGCAATGCCCATCACATACTATATAACAAACCGCAATGCCCATCACATACTATACAACACACCGTAATGCCCATTACATACTATATAACACACCGTAATGCCCATCACATACTATATAACACACTGTAATGCCCATTACATACTATATAACACACCACATTGCCCATTACATACTATATAACACACCGTAATGCCCATCACATACTATATAAAACACCGTAATGCCCATTACATACTATATAACACACCGTAATGCCCATCACATACTATATAACACACTGTAATGCCCATTACATACTATATAACACACCACATTGCCCATTACATACTATATAACACACCGTAATGCCCATCACATACTATATAAAACACCGTAATGCCCATTACATACTATATAACACACCGTAATGCCCATCACATACTATATAACACACCGTAATGCCCATTACATACTATATAACACTCCGCAATGCCCATGACATACTATATAACACACCGTAATGCCCATGACATACTATATAACACACCGCAATGCCCATAACATACTATATAACACACCGTAATGCCCATCACATACTATATAACACACCGTAATGCCCATTACATACTATATAACAAACCGTAATGACTATTACACATTTGACACATAAGTGTCACTTACCTACATGCTCGATGCCAGGGGCTTCATGCTCGATGCCAAGGGGGACTGAAATTGCTCGTTGCCAAGGGGGAAAGAACTGTGCAGCAGCCCGCTCCCGGCTCCCCGCCTCTATTTTCAATTCAATGCACCACCAGCTACCCTGCCTGCAGCTCCCCCGCCCGCTCCCAGTGCCGGCAACAGAAATCATGGGGCCCCTACACTGATATGTGTGGGGAAATATGGATTATTATTCCCTAGTGTAAAGTCTGTGTGTATTGATTCCAAAAAAACAGTCCTGCAGACTAGATGTCTGTTGAATGGTTAAATTAGTGTTGTATCAAGAGAGTGTTGGTCAAAGAGCTAAACTGTTACTTAGTTCACGAAGAATAAGTTTGTAGTTGCTTACAGCTTAGATTAAGTAGTGTTTGCAGTAATCGTGGTCCCTTATAATGTGGGGACCTCCATACAAATACTAATATTGGGTGGCACAATATAGGTGAGGAGAGTGCTAATACAGTACAAGCAAACACGTACAATTTTATTACTGCAAAAAGTTGCTTTCTGGAGTGATTGATGCTTCACTCTCCCAACTAGTAAAGCATTTACAACTTCATAAACGCTTGTGCATATTAACTACAGTAATTGCTGAAAAGACTGCTAATATCTGGCTGACGTGGGATTACTGTAATGCCATACTGGTAGGGTACTGGTAAAAATGAATTTTAAACATTGTTGAATTGCTCAAGAATATTATTAGGGTGATACACTGCCGCTCCTAGCAAGAGCAAGATAGAGACGGCAGGGCAATCGTCCCCATCCCCGTCCACCTCCCCATCCCCGTCCACCTCCCCCTCCCTGTCGCCGTGCCTGCCCGCTCACGGTTCCCCGCTGTGTCCGGGAGATGTTTGCTATTTAATATTCACATCTCCCGCTGCACCGCGCTAGCCAATAGACACTCGCGGTCCAGCAGCCACCAGTTGATTGGCTGCTGGACCGCAAGCGCCTATTGGCTAGCGCGGTCCAGCGGGAGATGTGAATTTTAAATAGCAGAACATCTCCCGGACACAGCGGGGAACCGTGAGCGGGCAGGCACGGCGGCAGGGAGGGGGATGGGGAGGTGGACCGGGATGGGGACAATTGCCCTGCCCTGCAGTCTCTATCCCCGCACAGGGAAACACTGCTGGGAGCCTGGAGCGGGCAGGGGGAGCGGGCAGATGAGCGGGCATGGGAGCGGGCGAGCTGGCGGTGCCGGCACGGCTCCGGCGCCCCTGATATCTTCCTGCGCCTGGAGCTTGTGCTCCACCGGCTCCGCCCTCGCTACGCCCCTGCCACTGCCACCCCATGCCCCCTGCCTGCACTGCTAGGTGTGAGTGGGTCAACGAACATGTAGTTTGCCATACCCGTATGCACCCTGTGTCTGCACATGCACAGGGAGACCGAACCAACTTTAATAACCCCTGGGTCTAAATAACCCCTTGTATTATTTGTGTGCAGCATGTAACAGTTTACCTAATGTGTGGTACTATTATCCTGGTATTTAACAGTGGCAGACAAAGGCTCGGGCCATGGACACTTTTTGCTTGACGTGACACTAGTAGACACAATCCCATGGTCAACACGGTCATACATCTCCTGCAACGTCCTAAGCACTAGCTCCTCACTCTGAGTGGGGATTGGATTATAGGATCAACAGTAATTAGGTCGACGGTGTCTAGGTTGACCCCAAAAGGTCAAAATTCACAAAGTTGACATAAGCTAAAGGTTGACATGTAAATGGTAAACGCATTAAAAGGTCAACCTGAGAGTTTCGGCAGTTTCTAAATTTAAAACGTGAACCACCAATTAATGTACCTCCTACGCTCGCATTGCTCGCCATGAATCTGGCCAGGTGCCTGACTGCTAGAACTGCACTACAACTGCGAAAAAAATAATCATGGGTGGACCATTACTATGTTGATCTTTTGCTTGTGCCAATCTATTGTATTTCAATGCAGCAGGATGTGCAGTAGTGATCTATTGGACAGGTTCTCAAAGTCGGTCCTCTGGACCCCACACAGTGCATGTTTTGCAGGTCTCATCACAGAACCAAGGAGGTTATTCTGGTTGGTGCGTAAATTTCCGAATTCTTTCGTAGCGGTCCGCACGCCACGCTGTGCGGTGGTGTGCGGATATCGTCCGTAGAAACGCCCACCGGTCCTCCGCATTCGGACGGACTCACTCTTTAAGAACAGGGCGTGTTCACGGATGACATACAAACCATGCGTGTGCGGGGGAAACACTCAGATTCTGCACGGTCTGACCGCGTATGCACGGCCTTCCCGCGTCAGAACGGACGTGAACCGGCCAGTACGCACAGATGCAGTGTACTTACGCACAAAACCACACTACTCTTATCTGAGTTCCCAAATAGATCACATGACACACTTAGGCAATTATCAAACCACTTTGAAAAGGGATTGTTGCTCCTGGTCATCTATTATTTATCTAATTGATCCTTAAACACTTAAGCACTATACATTAACCCTAACATTCCCTATGGGGATAAAAATGTGATCTACCCTTTTGCTGCGTACATAACTAAACATCACCATGATTGTATTTGCTATGCTATTTATACTTTTAATGTAAAATACTAAAATAACACACAGACAACTTCTTAATTAAACGGTAACTTTTATTTACAAAATCATAAATAGAAAATAAACTTATTCCAGGAGCAGGTCGCAGAGGTCCTGGACATGGCCAGCCATCCGCATGAGGTCCTCCCGCAACCTCATGAGGGCCCCTCGCACACCCTGGGCTGCCTCCTGGTAATCTGTGGGCATGAGAAAGGGGGTACAACATTAATTATGCTACTCAGGTACACCTTGTACAGTCAATCCTAAGTACCTACACCATGAGAAATCATACATACAAACAAATACTTAGGCAATCCTGTATCTAATGGCAGCAAATATATGTTCATGATGCTGCCACCACACACACACACACACACACACACACACATATACACACACACATACACACATACACACATACACACACACTTGTGTGACATATACATTTCACAATGTATATATCAAAATCACAACCACACTTGAGGACCACTCACAGTTGTCCTGGCCAAACACTCCCCAATCTACTCGAAACCTACACCCACTACAACATGCCACATTTAGCCATACATATATACCTGCATGTTACTGCTTAATAGCTAAACTGCATGATAGATAGATACATAGATAGATAGATAGATAGATAGATAGATAGATAGATAGATAGATAAGAGATAACACATTAAAAGCCTACGCTACTCACTCTAACCTATTACTTCATGATTCCTTGTCACATTGCCAGACAGGTGAAAGTGCATCACTAATCTGCTTTTATACACCAAACAATTTCTAAGTTCAATACATCCTACATAAGTACATTCAAAAATACATGGCAACAACACAGGACCACTGGCTACAGGGTGGCCCAGGAGAACTGGACACTTGAGACTCCGTTAGATATCTGGCCTGCCGATATTCCATTGATGTTTTGTTTGCAGGGCCGGCGCTACCCACTCAGCAGCTCCTGCAAAGCAGGGAGGCGCCATGCTGAAAAGGCGCCATCTCCCTCCCTGCTCTGCTAAAGCTGCCTCAGCCCTCACTGTCACTGCCTCCTGCTCGCCCCCCCCCCCGCAACGCCTGTCTGACAGCGGGCGGCAGTACGGAGAGGCTGAGCAGCTCCCTGCACCGCTCACACACTGTCCTCCTGCAACCTGCCCCCTCTTCCTCACGGACACTTGCGCTGAGGCATGTAGCGCTGCCTGTGAATGCCTGGATGACATTTCATGTCCGGATCCGCCCCCCACCCATTTCTCCCTGTGCCTGTCAGCTGTCAATCAAATGACGAACAGGCGGTGGTAGTGATGTGTGAGGGGGACAGCTCACCAGGGGCAGCTTCATCCCGGCGTCTGTACTTTGGTGGGGGCTGTCTCCGCCTCCTGGGCCCGGCTAGGCGGTGATAGAGGCATCACTGAGGCGGCTGGCGGGGATCTTGAATCAGGCAGCGGGGGGGGGGGTGCTGGGAGCCTGGGAGGTTTGATTTGGGCAAGGTGCTGCGGCTGCTTCCCGCAGCCCAGCCAGCCCAGGGGCGAGCGTTGCCTGCCCCTTTTTTAAGAGTTTTGGGCCGGCCCACCGGGAAATGGCCCTGGTTTCCCGGTGGGCCAATCCGCCCCTGCAATCGGGCATCACATCGCACAGTACAAAAACTATGTGCTGCACATACTTTTGGTACTGCTTTCGGATCGCATCGCGCACACATTGCATGCATGCCGTTCGATGCAATGCGATCTAGCCCATAACGTATGCAATTCTCGCAGCGTGTATGGGCACCTTTAGTGCCTGCAACATTTTGAGGACACAGCACTGAGATGGTGTATGTATACATGTACATGCACCCGAGATCCTCCATAGGATCGCATGTTGCATACACTCCCACAATCGGGCTGCAGCTTGTTGCAATGTAAAAGGGCGCAAAATGTATGGTTTGCAGGAGGGCGCTAGACACTATAGCACCGGCCCTGTTTGTTTGTCTTCGATACAAAGACCCTGCTTAAAGAAACACTCATCACCTACATGAGCCTGCACATTGCACGGTTGCAGCATGGCCCTATAAGGCCAAAGTGTGTCAGTTGTTGTACATTTCTTTGGACTACTCTTTACTCTATTATACCAAAATGTCATCATCTTTGCCACATAAATAACTGTCCCTAAGTTAGTCATGAGTAATTACGTCTACTTACCCCTGCCAGACACCTCCACCGTCTCTTCTTCCTCCCCACTTGGAGGCGGTGGCACCTCTTCAAGGGGTACGGCCTCTTGATACACGGGGGGGAGGTACAAAGTGGAGGTTGTTGATTGGCTAGGGGGAGGGGTGTGTGTAGGGGTGTTGGAGGCGAGGTATTCCACCTCATGGTGGCCCTCAACCTCCTCCTCCATCTCCACCTGTCCCGCCTCCTCCTCCTCCACCTCAACCTGGCCCTCCACTTCCACATTCAGGGCGACCTCCTGGACCTGTAGGGCGTCGGATGTTTCCTCCTGGGCGACCTCCTGCCCCTCATCTGAGGCCTCCTGCCCCTCATCTGAGGCCTCCTGGGCCTCCTGGGCCTCCTCCTGGGCCTCCTCCGCCGCCTCCTGGGCCTCCTCGGCCTCCTCCTGGGCCTCCTCGGCCGCCTCCTGGGCCTCCTCCTCTCTGGCCTGTCTGGCTCTCTCCCGTGCTGTGGGTTAACCAAACAAAATGGGTCAGTGTCATTTGGCATTGTAATTGACCAAGTACATATCCTAACCACATTATATATGTGTTATATATCACACATATAGTATATGGCATTTCTATGTCATAAACACCCAACTGACCTCATGTTATGTTATTATTCAATAATGTGAAAATGCAAACACTCACTGGCCTAGATGCACTAAGCTTCAAAAGTGATACAATGGAGAGTGATACACAGGCAGCCAATCCGCTCCTTCCTGTCATGTCACAGACTGTAGTTGTTTTGAAGCTGAGCGAATCTGGCCCACTGTCAATTATATGTATTTTGCGAAAATACTTACAGCGTTGAAGATGCCGCCTCAGAGCCTGCAGCCGCTCCGGCTCCAGCCTCCGCAGGTCGGACCATCGCCTCTCCAGTTGGGCGATGGTCCTTCGCACATTAGTGCCGGCGAATATGCGGCGCCGGGCCGCAACATATGCCCGGCGCTTGTCCCTGTTGCTGATGAAGGGGCCTGCCTGCCCCAGTCTCCTCTCCATGACTGCCACCAGCGACAGCAGCTCCGCAGTGGAGAAGGATGGTGCTCGCTGGTAGGCAGCCATTTTAGCAATGGCACATGAAAATACTTCCTGTCCTGTGATTGGTTGTTAACTTTACTATTTGGTATTAACTTTATTATCCATATTGACATGGACGTTGTGTATGCGCCCAAACATCGGCGATAACATCGCACCGCCAAGCAACGCGTGCTATAGCTAGGCATCGCTTAGCTGTACTTCGCATTACTTACTGTATGCATTTATGTGTATGCGTACATTTATGAGAAAAAAACACATACACATACTAGCACTTCGCCATTACATTGGACACCTGCCTGGTTGCCTGGTTGGCTGCCTGCCTGCCTGCCTGCCTACCTCCTACTGCTTATATATTTTTAACTAACCCCCCAAAATCAACATATATATATGTGATCATCAAAAATACATCAGAACCAAAAATATTCACATCCACATCCCACACATACATGGTGAAAAAAGTAAGAAATTCAATGTACTCACCAGACTCGGATGATAAGCTCAACTAAAAAAATGAATACATAAAATATTATTTCAAATCTATGGACAATACGTGCAATATTGGCCTTAAACCAATACACCTCAAACACAATACGTAGTGCTATTGCTATTGCCATTAAGAGGCCATGCTGCCTAATGTTTAAATCGGAGGACACAAAATTTAAGTCATTGTCAACCTTGATGGGGATAATAGATCCAAAACATGTTTGGTCTGGACAACAATCAGAAATGTACCTGAAGTATCTCAGGGCCACAGAGTCCCGCAGCTGGTATCCGCGTCTGCTTTCCGGGGAGCGGGATGGGCGCATGGGCGGGTCTTGCGGCTCAGATGGAACCTCCCACTCATCAAAGGGTATCTCACGCCGCACAGCTATGTTGTGAAAACAAACACACAGGCCCACAATCCTCGACACCATTTCAGGCGCATACTGTAGGTCACCACCAGTGCGATGGAGCACTCTAAATCGACCCTTCAACAGGCCAATTGAGCGCTCCACCACTTGCCTGGTGGCAACATGCGCCCTATTGAATGCCTCCTGTGGGCCTGGTTCTGGGGAGCTGTACGGCGTAAGTAGCCAGGGCGTACATGGGTAACCGGAGTCACCCAGAACCCACGCATCACGGCCTTTAAGCTCTTGGAGTCTTTGCCAAATGCCGGTTTGTCGGATAACATTAGAGTCATGGGCACTTCCGGGAAACTTCGAGTTGAAGGCGAGAATTTCCATGGATGGGCCACATACCACATCACGTTCAGTGAGTGGAACAATTTTCGGTTCCTATAGATCTTCTCACTTCTTGATGGAGGCACAAATGGTACATGGGTGCCATCCACAGCCCCTATCACATTAGGGAAGCCAGCAATTTGATGGAATGCCTGCTGGCTTCCGTGAAGGGTCTCTTGGGCAAAAGTCATGGCCATGAAGTGCCCCTTGCGCCTAAACATGGCTGACGTCACACGCCTCAGGATTCGGCTGAAAGCCGGCTGAGATATTCCAGCAAGTACTGCCACTACTTGTTGGAAGGATCCCGAGGCGCAGAAATGCAACACCGCCAGCAGCTGAGTGTGAGGCGGAATTGCTGTCGTGAGCCCATGAAGAGGTTCTAGATCACTCTCAATTAAAGAGAGTATATCTAGAATAACATGTGGGGGTAACCTGTACCTAGTAAGTACCTCATCATCGGGCATCCCAAAGAGTGTCACCCGTGTGCGGAAGATTCTAGCATGTCCTGGCCTCCTTGGGCGATGAGTGGGGTGAGCCGCAAGTGACCTTAGCCTCTCACCCATGTACTGCATTACAGCTTCAGCAAGCTACAACAAAAGGTTAAAAAATAAGGATACACCTATGCCAAGATTGGTGATACTTCAAAATTTGACACATTTGATGCAACTATACGTACAATACAGGGGCGCCCAGTGTAGTCCCACAGATCCATAGTAATCTAGAAAGAAGTTTCAATAATATTACCTCCCCACACACCTTGTTAAAGACACATTTATTTTAAACATGTAACAACTAAACACAAAGTAACTATTACAGGTGTGCTCATCTGCTCAATAACTAAATAAAAACAAATCAAATAATGCTGGGACATGTAGTTCACCATTATATGGTGCCACACACGTTTAACATCTGTCAGTTAAATGGTGGCCAGCTAACATGTTTCTGTAATGCTAACAAGACTTTGCTGTACCAACAATCTGGAGCAGCAGAATGCTTACCTTAGAACCTGGCCCAATACAGTTCTGGAGACAAATGGGTACTCTTTACCTAGCACGGCGCCCACGATCTCCATCGCGGGCATCGTGGGTAAAGAAATCGTGGGGATCGCGGGCATCGCGGTCAGTACATTAACGGCCGCGACGCGATGCCCGCGATCCCCACGATTTCCCATAGGGTTCAATGTAAAATTATGTGCTGCTCGCGATTTTAGATTCAATGCTTCAATGGCCGCGATTTGGCCATAGGAATCAATGTTAAATGGGCCACAGAGCCCAAATAGGCACAATTAACACTTAAATGTCCCCCCAAATTTGTAACGCCACCCCACGATCCACGCCAACCCGAAGCGTGGCGAGCGCAGCGAGCCCGCGAGGGGCGGCGGTACGCGTCCTCCGACCTTTTCATACCCCCACTATCGACGTCGGCGTGGAGTTGAGAATAGAATAGTGTGGCGAGCGCAGCGAGCCACCGAGCCCGAAGCGTGGCGAGCGCAGCGAGCCCCGCGAGGGGACGCGGATACCTTCACAGGTAAACGTGGCCCTACGCGGGCTTCACAGGTATCCGCGTCCCCTCGCGGGGCTCGCTGCACTCGCCACGCTTCGGGCTCGGTGGCTCGCTGCGCTCGCCACACTATTCTATTCTCAACTCCACGCCGACGTGGATAGTGGGGGTATGAAAAGGTCGGAGAACGCGTACCGCCGCCCCTCGCGGGCTCGCTGCGCTCGCCACGCTTCGGGTTGGCGTGGATCGTGGGGTGGCGTTACAAATTTGGGGGGACATTTAAGTGTTAATTGTGCCTATTTGGGCTCTGTGAACCATTTAACATTAATTCCTATGGCCAAATCGCGGCCATTGAAGCATTGAATGTAAAATCGCGGCCAGCACTAAATTTAACATTGAACCCTATGGGAAATCGTGGGGATCGCGGGCATCGCGTCGCGGCCGTTAATGTACTGCCCGCGATGCCCGCGATACCCACGATGGGCGCCGTGCTAGGTAAAGAGTACCGACAAATGCACCTAGCTGCGATGCACTATTTATAGGCCTAGCACATGTGTTGTGCATGACATCAGTGATCAGTATTGCATGACTTCTGGTCCGGATTTGAAAATGGATTGTGGAAATTCCTTTTTATGGTCAATCTACACACTAACACAGTACTACTGAACATTGACAGATAGCATTTAGGATTGCATAATGTTACAGGTGTCCATGACAACAAATCTTTAAACAGGTCACCTACATTATAGTTTGATGTTTCTCCAGGTTTTGTACAAGCGATTTACAGCTACTATGGGCGTGGCCTATGCGCCGCACACACACCACGGCGTACGCTGCCGTGCGTGGCGCTGCCGCACGGAACGCAGCTTGTAGCTGATTTACGCCAATTACACCAAAAGTATTTAAAGTTGTGCTACAAAGGCACACAGTTGTTTCTAACATGGCTGGCTCTGATTCAGAGGAAGACCAGGTGTTGCAGAACCTCTTAGCCCGCATGGAGTCCAACACCACCTATGTCCCCCTCAACCCAGACCAGCCATTGGGGGAAGACCAGCCAGATGGGCCATCGTCATCAGCCCAATCGGTAGCTGGCCCATCTTCAGCCTCAGCAGAATCATTGGGAACACAGAAGGTGGCTTCCCAACAGAGTAGCCTGGCCAGCACTTCAAGTACAGCGCAAGGTGGCCGTGGGCGTAGCCGTGGCGGTGCCAGTGGCAGTGGTGGTGCCAGTGGTAGTGGCCGTGGCCGAAATAGGGCAACAGAGGAACCAACAACCAGAAACATGGCATTCGAAGCACAGGAGCTTGCCATCCTGGTGCCCCGGGCACGGGATTGGATCGAGTGTCCACAGGACAAGTTGACACACACAAGGAGATGGAAGATCTGGGAGGACATAACGGCGGAGATTAATGCGGTGGCTCCACAAGTTCGTGAGACGGAGCACGTTAAGAAGAGGCAAGTTCATGTGTGTTACATTTGAGCAGTACAAGAGCAGTAATGTTTACATTACATATTAGATGAAGTTGGTCAATGGGCGGTCAAGTTGCTTGGAGGCACAGACATGTTTGCCATGTCATTGATTTGATAGTTATTGTAGGGTGTGTGAGAGTGTATCTTCTAAGGGTTGTTGATAACATTTAATATAATGTAATCTTGGTGGCATGAGGCACATGTTGTATTATGTTGCAGATTGCAATTGGTGCTATTGCAAACAGGAGGAGTGACATTTATTAATATGTAAACTTTGATTGCAGGTGGCACGACTTCAAAACGAACCTCAAGAAGAAATTGACCCAGCGGTGGGAACACAGCCACACCTCTGGGGCTGGCCCCATGCCATCAAGGCTGCAGTTCACCCCCCTGGAAGAGATGGCAGAGTGCTGCATTGCAGTTGAGGAGGTCCGGGGGGTGAGCACCATGGACAGCGAGGCCCCAGCGGAAGTCATGGCTTCTTTGCTTGAAGGTAATTATTTGGCATGTCATAAGTAGATGTATTGAATTTTGCAGGGAATGTGTTGTAATTGGAATTTTCTCTTTCTCCAGCATCCCCACCGCTTGGTCAACAATCTCTTGAGGAGGTTGAGGAGTCTGGGCCACCTGGCCCCAGTAGCAGGCCCGTGCAGCAGCAGCCGCCAATGTCCGCGGCTGAATTGGCCACGTGGGGGCATGTGCTTGTCAACATTCAGCAGCAGGAAGAGTCGGCATCAGAGCGGGTGCGTAGGGCCGAGGAGGTGTTGCAGGGTTTGACCAGCAGCCAGCAGAGTATCGCTGAGAGCCTGCAGGCTATGAGTGCCAGCCAGCAAGCTATTGCTGCTAGCCTGCAGGTGCTGGCTGATCAAGCCCTGCGGCAAAATGACCTCCTCCTCCGCCATAATGAGCTTTTGGTGGAGCTAGTTGCCAGCAATAGGGTCCTAATGTTATCTGTTTCTGGTGCATTACCACCATCAGCACTCCCTGCTGCCAGAGGGGGAAGACGAGCCACCCCCTCCCCAGCATGTGCTCCACCTGGGTCACCATCTGACCGTGGCCGTGGCAGAAGAGCTGCTGCACGTGGCAAAGAGCCTGCCAGGGGCAAACGTGCCCGGAAATGAACTTGTGTCCGCATTAATCTCCACCGTTATGTCTTCCCAAATCTTTCATTGAGCTGTGTGTGTCAGCTTCCTGTGTCCAATTCCGTGCCGAGGGTACCCACATTTGCCCTTGCTTCGAATGTCATGTTTGGTTCCCCTGTTGCCCTGTTTGGGCTAGCATTACTGTGTGCTGTACTTGAAGTGTTGGTGCTATACTTTTGTTGTGAAGCCACCTGATGTGTTCCTAATGATTCTGCTGTGGCTATGTATGTCTATAATACATGTATTAAGTTGATTTAATAAATGTTTTTTTTTTCCCCCCAAATGTGTGGTTTAATTGATACATGTAGAAGTGAGATGTGTATTTGTATTATTACTATTAAGTTGTGTTCATTATTTGCAGTGTAAAAGTGTGTGAAAAGTGCAGCATATATGTGTGTGTTTAGTAATGTTCCATTTAAGCTGCAATGGTTCCAATTGAAGCAGTGACAAGCGTGTAATTAACAAGGAATGAGTAAAGTAGGTGATTGTATTGTCTTCACCTGACATTGGTTTCAGTGATTAGGCGTTCCGTTTGCCTAGCGCATGACCGAGTGGTGTCCGCAAAGCAATACTTGCTTATGGACACCGCATATTTCTTGCCTTTTTGTTCGCGTGCATTAGGTGTGCCGTCCGAATGCACGCGTACCAAATTAAGTGCACTCCCCCGTGTCCGCCCATGTTTCCGCCCAGTTTAGCCCACTTTGAAAGTACGCCCCTGTGTCATTCCGAATGACGCCCATAATACGCCCATATTTCCCGAGTGATTGCGGTGCACATTGCTGTGCGGTATTAGTGAGTACAAGTACGTAGACCATGCGTGGCACATGCGCATTGCGTTCCCCACGCATGCGCAGACGGCTAAAAAACTGCATCCTATGTCACAGGACCCATTCGCACCACTGGTGTAACTATAATGGGTGTAAGGTGTGATGTGCACACTGGCCCTTGAATCACAGGGTGGCCCACACACTGCACACTCTGCACCCATTAATTGTCCCTCAGCCCGGCATTGACTGTAGAGCTGCAAATATCACTGGAAAAATGGCTAATGCAGGCATTTTCTGGTGATTTACGCATATGCAAAATGGATGTCCCCAGGCATGGGTGAAGTAGACTTTGGCACAATGCATGCACCACTGAAGAAGAGGGGCCTGTTAATAGGCCTCCTCCTATAATAAAGCACTTCTGGTTTGCATTTGTAAAGTACTGAATATTGGTAGTTTGCATATTTATTTTATTTATTTACAGTTTATTGTATAGTGCAGCAGATTCCGTTGCACTTTACAATTGTAAACAACAGTGATAAAACAAACAGGGTAGTAACAAACCAACATAGAAGTAGGAGGGCCCTGCTTGCAAGCTTATAAATACAAATTCCCCTCTCAAGTGTGGCATTATATTAACCCAACACAGGAAATGTTTGTCTGTTTTGGGGTTGATTGTTTCCAAACTCAGCAATTTCTTGCTAATACATCATAAACTCCCCATCAGGTATCCCCCAGGTCTACACCTTTTAACTCACCATAAACTTAACCTAAACCTTAATAACTAACTTATCTAATAAAAAAGACACAGACACAAGTGCTGGCGTTTCAAAATTAATGTCAATTTATTTTGACAATTAAACTAAACTATATATATATATAATGGTGGCGGCACCAAAGAACGGTCACTATAGGAAAGTGGGGTTAAAGATGTTTACCATACACACCATCGCTGGTGATCGCTCTCCCCGGTCATCCACTCGTGCTAGTGGTGACCACCCCCCGGGCGGAAGCATGGCCGATGACCCTAGATGTCAGGGGAGAGCGACACCCCACTATCTACACACACACACATCAAGATCTTACAAGGATGACCGTTCTTTACCGCCGCCTAAGAGAGAAGAAATAGGGAAGGGTGGGTGGGGCTTTTTCAGACAGAGGAAGGACTTCCTGTAAGCATATTCCTTTTCTTCCCTGTCTGTACCCTCCCACTGCTCTGATAGGCCTTGTGCCCATCCTATCTGCATGTCAGCTGACCTTCCAGTGTAACCTGGGGAACCCATCAGGGGTTTATGCTCTCTCATTGCTTATTCAGCATTCGTGGTTCTTAAACTCCCCATCAGGTATCCCCCAGGTCTACACCTTTCAACTCACCATAAACTTAACCTAAACCTTAATAACTAACTTATCTAATAAAAAAGACACAGACACAAGTGCTGGCGTTTCAAAATGAATGTCAATTTATTTTGACAATTAAACTAAACTATATATATATATATATATATATAATGGTGGCGGCACCAAAGAACGGTCACTATAGGAAAGTGGGGTTAAAGATGTAGCCCATACACACCATCGCTGGTGATCGCTCTCCCCGGTCATCCACTCGTGCTAGTGGTGACCACCCCCCGGGCGGAAGCATGGCCGATGACCCTAGATGTCAGGGGAGAGCGACACCCCACTATCTACACACACACACATCAAGATCTTACAAGGATGACCGTTCTTTACCGCCGCCTAAGAGAGAAGAAATAGGGAAGGGTGGGTGGGGCTTTTTCAGACAGAGGAAGGACTTCCTGTAAGCATATTCCTTTTCTTCCCTGTCTGTACCCTCCCACTGCTCTGATAGGCCTTGTGCCCATCCTATCTGCATGTCAGCTGACCTTCCAGTGTAACCTGGGGAACCCATCAGGGGTTTATGCTCTCTCATTGCTTATTCAGCATTCGTGGTTCTTAAACTCCCCATCAGGTATCCCCCAGGTCTACACCTTTCAACTCACCATAAACTTAACCTAAACCTTAATAACTAACTTATCTAATAAAAAAGACACAGACACAAGTGCTGGCGTTTCAAAATGAATGTCAATTTATTTTGACAATTAAACTAAACTATATATATATATATATATATATATATATATATATATAATGGTGGCGGCACCAAAGAACGGTCACTATAGGAAAGTGGGGTTAAAGATGTAGCCCATACACACCATCGCTGGTGATCGCTCTCCCCGGTCATCCACTCGTGCTAGTGGTGACCACCCCCCGGGCGGAAGCATGGCCGATGACCCGAGATGTCAGGGGAGAGCGACACCCCACTATCTACACACACACATCAAGATCTTACAAGGATGACCGTTCTTTACCGCCACAGCTAGGCCCTAAGCCGCAGCACCGCCACCAAGTAGGAATCGCTCAGCACTGTGTATCTAACCAACTAAAAACATCGCCCAAAAACAGAGCCACGCCCTCCGGGCTCAGATGAACACCATCGCTTCTATACAGCGCACTCCGCTGAAAGCTGATGGCGTCATGGCGAATAACACCCCCGCCATTGGTCAGCAGGTATTTCTCAGCTGCAGCGTTCACTGTCTTCCGTGAACGCTCCAGGCGGGGGCAGGACACCGCATTTCTCCACACAATCCTCGATATAATGGAGGACCACACCAACTTACATGTTGGCAAATACAGCGAAATAAAATAGAGGTCCCGCACAATCACAGAGCGTAGCTCAAGAGCGGTCACCCGCCCTAAGTCATTGCCACCCTGGTGGAATATAATGACTCTCGGGACCCCAAAATTTCACAGGGCTCGAATCAGCCCAGCCTGCAGTCCTTTCCACAACATACCTCTCTCACCCAGCCACCTAACCTCCCCAGCCCGACGGAACACACGTACTTTAGAGGCGATGTTCACCCTAGAAGCCCAAAAGACAAAGGAATGTCCCATCATCCATATGGTCCTGTCGACCTGAAATATTTATAGAGAGGTTAGAAGGCTGTCGACAAGCTTGCATACCACACACTCACCACACTTGTTAGGAGAGAGGAATGAGAAAAACCGTGGCCGACCAGCTCTTGAGGCACAAAACACACCGTCTGGAGTAAACTAACAAGTACGCCATGCCAGATTGTAATTATAGCCGAATTGTGCCCCCAGACGGATGTGAAAACACACCTCAAGGCCCCCACTGTAAGTTGACGAGCGCTTATGCGTCCAGTCGACCATGGTGAAAAGTGACAGATAAGGCTGGCCGAATGTACCTTCGAAAAGCTGCCGAGCGCCATCGACCCAAAGATTGAATCTCTGCGTCGGAGCAGCCCTCCGCAGCCGCCGAGGTAGCAGCCCCAATCCTAAAGGAATGAGACCCAAATTCCCTAGGATCGAGGCCCGTGGCCTCCAGCGCCCGCCCCAAGACGTGACAAAATTGGTATTTGGTGAGCGGTGACCCATCCTCATGCATCAGCCATGCGCCGGGAAGGTCCGGGCGCACCTGGGCGAAGGCCGAGACCAACGTCACAGGACACGCCCTTTCCACCGCGCACGGGAGCAAGGACAGCCACCGCCCCCTCCCAGCCTGGTCCGTCTTAGAACGTCGCAGGTGACATAGCACCAAGTCAGCTTGGACGACCAGATCATCCACAGCCAGAGGTGAGGGCGTCCGTTTTGACGGGGCCACCAGCTCCCCAATCCTGAAGGCCCCGTGATATGCCATCACGTACGCCGTGCAGAACAAAAGGACCTCATAATAAGGCCAGCAAATGTCCCCCAGGGCGTCCAGCAGTGCTGGAAGTAACGACATATCGATAGGGCGCCTGCAGTCCGGGAGAGCGGGCGTAGCCCGCCGCCAACCCCGCAACGCCCTCGACACCAGAAATGACCGGGACGGGTCTACCCTACCCTGCAGCGAGGAGAAAAATGACACCCCTGCCAAAGTCCTGCGCACGGAGGCGACAGAGCGACCAGCGGAGTATGAACTCCAAACAAAGGCCGACATGGCCGCTTCAGGTGTCTTACCTGCTTGTGGAGCGGACAGTCTGAACTGCTCCCACTCCTGCCATCCAGCCTGATAGCAGTGGAGCGTCCGTGGCGCGATAGCCCGCATGGCTAGCCCCTCCATTCCGGCCTGATCATCTGCCAAATATAAGAGGGACAGCATTCACCAACAATAGATGCATCAGGAGCCAGGGCCCGGAACTTATCCCAGTCGGCCCTGGACAATGCGTCTGCCACAGAGTTCTCTACTCCGGGAACATGTTGTGCCACAAACTGTATGTTGAACAGCAGGCATCTCAGCACCAAGCGCGCAAGCAAGCGGACTACCGGCATGGAAGCTGAACCCTGCCTGTTGATTGAGTGCACGACTCCCAAGTTGTCGCACCAGAATATGATGCTGGAGTCGCGAAGCCTGTCTGCCCATAATTCCAGCGCCACTACAATGGGGAACAGCTCCAGCAGCAATAAGTTTTTTGTAAGCCCTTCCGACACCCATTCCACGGGCCATGGAGCGGCGCACCATGAACCGTGAAGGAAGGCTCCGAATCCCACTCCGCCCGCTGCATCAGTATACAATTGTAACTGTGCATTGGTGCGTGGGCTCGCAGGCCAAATAAGGACTCCGTTGAACTGTTCCAGGAAGGAAAGCCAAGTGCGCAAGTCCCTCTTTATCTCTGCGGAGAGACGTACATAATGGAGGGGGTGTCTGACGCCTGACATGGATCTCTCTAACTTCCTACAAAAAACTCTTCCCATGGGTATGACCCTGCATGCGAAATGCAGAAGCCCAAGGAGCGACTGTAGCTGCCGCAACTGTAGTTTACCCGTTGCCAATGCTAGGCTAATGGCTCCGCGTAGCCGAGACAGCTTGTCATGGGGGAGGCGGCAACAGGCCGCCACTGTGTCGATTTCTATCCCCAAGAAGGACAGGCACGGTACTGGGCCTTCCGTCTTGTCCGCCGCAATGGAGACCCCAAAATCCAGGAAAAGCTCCTGCAGGTATGTCAGCAGGAGCTTGCATCGATGAGAACCGGCAGGGCCCACACACAAGAAGTCATCTAAGTAGTGGGCAACACCAGTTTCGCCTGAACCCAACACTACGCACCAATGCAAGAAACTGCTAAAGCGCTCAAATAGGCGCAAGAAATCGAGCAGCCCATTGGCAAGCACCTGTCCACGTAAAAACCCGTGGGAAGGCGAAAGCCCATGAACCGAAACGATTCTGGATGAAGTGGGAGAAGGCGAAAGGCGGACTCAATGTCCACCTTGGCCAACAAGGCCCCGTGTCCATGGCTGCGCACTATATCAAGAGCTTGTTCGAACGACTGATACCGCACGCGGCACAAGTCTTCGGGGATGGAGTCATTAACAGAGCTGCCCGGGGGATGAGACAAGTGTTGGATAAGCCTAAACTTGCCGCTAGCCTTCTTGGGGACCACCCCCACAGGGGAGAGAACCAGGTTCTCAATAGGGGGTGACGGGAAGGGGCCCACCATCCTACCCAGGCTCACCTCCTTGGCCACCTTCTCTAAGACTACCCCGGGCATCTGCACTGCGGATTTTAAATTGCGGGGGGCATGCGCTATTACTTCCCCCCGAATTGGTAGGCGGAAGCCCAAGCGGAAGCCTTCCTCTAAAAATTCAGCCTCTTCCCTACACGGGTACCGTCCCAGCCAGCCGGCCAAGCGGTCAACCCGTACCGGAGAAGGGGCCTTACTGAGGTGCGCTCCCGGCTGCTGCAGCCTGGGAGGTGCCTCCTTGCTTTCCTTTCCTGCAATCCTTAAATGGGTGATTGCCCCAGCATTTTGAGCATGCGTGCTTGAACTTGCATGAAGCGCCAAGGGCGCAACCCGCACCATTGAAGGCAAAGCAACGCCCAACGGGGGCTCCCCCCGCCCTCCCGCGAAAGGGTTGCTGGTGTTTGCGAGGGGCGGGGCTGGAGGCTGGCGAGGCCGCAGGAGCAGCCGCCGGCTTTGGCCCCATCCAGATCTCCACGTCTTTACACCCAAAAGCCATAATGGCCAACCCGGACTGCTTGCGGCGGAAGTTCTCATCATAGGAGCGCCATGAGGAATCTAGAGGCCAGGATGGGGATGGATGAGGGGCGAGGAACGGACAGTAGCCCAGCTGCGTCCTGGGGCTGTGAAGGGGTGAGCTGCCTGGCCTGCACACCTCCGCCTCTGGCGCTGGACCGGGCGGAAGGCCGCGATCCAGGCCTGGCGTTAGCGTTTGCGGGCGTGCGGGGGCCTAGCCCTCTCGCGCGAGTGTTTGTGGCGCGGGCTCTACCCCTGCCCGACCCCCCCTGGCCACCGCGACTACCGCTGCGCGTGCCGCAGCCTATCCCCGCAGTACGCGAGGTCCGGCGCCGGGCCGCGTCATCAGCCGGCGCCGCGACCATCGCGTCATGCCGCGCGGGCGGCTCGGGAGCCTCCGGACCCCGCCGCGATCCCCTCCGGTCCCCACTGGAACCACCAGGGACCGCGCCGCTAGGCCCCGCAGCCTCCCAATCCGCCGCAGCAGCATCAGCAAGGCGGGCAGGCGGGCGGGTAGCCCTACGCGGCCTATAGGCCATGGCGATACTTAATGATGTAGAGAGGGACAGGTGAGATAGAGATGGACAGATCTAGAAGGGCAGAGGAGACAGATAAAAGAGATTAAAGATGAAAGATTCTTGCAAAGAAAACAGATATTGTTTGCTGCAGAGCAGCGCTTGCCTGTTCTTGCAGCAGCTTTTTCAGACAGAGGAAGGACTTCCTGTAAGCATATTCCTTTTCTTCCCTGTCTGTACCCTCCCACTGCTCTGATAGGCCTTGTGCCCATCCTATCTGCATGTCAGCTGACCTTCCAGTGTAACCTGGGGAACCCATCAGGGGTTTATGCTCTCTCATTGCTTATTCAGCATTCGTGGTTCTTTTTTAGAGCAATAACGCAAGTGGTTTATAACAATAAGGTAAATCAAGTGCAACAAGCAGTCCAGTAGATCTCCCAAGAGCATGGTTTCAATTCCTTATGCTATCTTCACCATCAACTACTGCAGTGCCAGATTAAAGTCCTGGAGCTAAATTATATGAAGGGCCTATTGTGTATTGCCAGGCAGTGTGTGACCACAGTACTGTATGTGTGTTTTCCACCTCATGGCACTCTCGGACACTACAGTAGCAGTAATAATAAAAAAGAACCCATAGGTATAAGCTTCACCTACAGGACAAAAACAAGGAACAGGAGTGTTGAAACACATTTGGAGCACATGGAGGACCTGAAATAGATCTTCATGGAGCTGATTGCTTTCAACAATTCGGTACTTGTGGATTATCACGGCTCCCATCGCATGCCACTACATTTGGCATGCGATGGCATGCGATTTGATGCCACTACATCAAATTACCACACACACCTTGACAAAGTTACCACACACACCTTGACAAAGGGGCGCAGCCCCGAAACGTTGGATGTTTTATCACCCGCTGTGAATACACTGTTTTGTACAAAGACCCTGGAGTGCCAGTCTCTTCTTTTCAAGTATATATATATATATATATATATATATATACATATATATATATATATATATATACTGTATATAGATATATAGATATATATATAGATATATATATCCGTACAAGACTGCCGGCACTCACTCCAAGCAAATATTCCAACTGGCCCCGGTGCCCGACGGAGATTCTAGTATACCATGTACAATAAACGGCACTCAGGAGGCAGGATACATCTGATTTCAAAGATTTGGTGTATTAAAGCATGACACTCAGAGGACAAGCTTTCGGGGGATTAACCCCTTCTTCAGGTCACAACACCTACAGCAATGAATGTTAAACAAGACATACCTTTTATACCCTGTTGCTGTATCCTCACACCGCTGCAAGACACGCCAGACGCCGCCGGCCGGAAGTCAGGAAGTGACGCACTTCCGGATAGACACTCGATCCAGTCGCTAAGCAACCATCACAAGCGTCTCACTCCGGAAGGCGCACAGTCCTGTCCCCAGCCGCAGTGTCATCGGCATATGCACATGCAGAAAGATGTTATGGAAAACAGCAAACAAAGTACATCACTTACCCCACTGAAGCGGGATCCCACCTGTCAGGAGAGATATCCATTCTTCACTGCACGCCAGTACAGGACGCAGCAGGTGGTTGCTAAGCAACCCACCCCACCACGTTCACATAGGCTGCTGTATAAATGTCACTCGACCTCCAGCAGTCGGCAGCCAGACCTGGGGAAGAGATGTACCACAATGTTACATACATATATTTTACATTAAACAATTATAGAACCATAACATAATATTATATACAATATAAAGAAAATAAAGAAAAAGAAGAAACACAGAGAATACATTAATCCAAGGGGATATGAATCAGACAAAGCTATTCCAATTCAATTTTTCGTTTAACCCATTAGGGTAAATGGTATTTAACCGCAGGATCCATCTTGCCTCCAGCCGGAGCAAAGATTTAACCCTATCTCCCCCACGCATAGATTCCTCAACCTGGTCAATCATAAAATATTTCAATGCAGATAAAGGGTGTCTCATAGCCTTAAAGTGGCGGCCAACCGGTTGGTCATTATCCCTACCACCCAAGGCGAGACTTATTGCAGATCTATGCAGGCCCATCCGTTCCCGAAAGCTCCGAGACGTCTGGCCTACATAGTACAGGCCACACGGGCACACAATCACATAGACGACATAAGTCGACCTGCATGTCAACACTTTGCGAATTTCAAACGTTTTAGGAGAATGTGGATGTTTGAATGACTTGCATTTAACCAGGAAGTTACATGTAATGCAACCAAAGCAGCTATAACAGCCTGGTGGCTTAAAATAAGTGTTGGGGGCCCTAGGTAGGACTCTCCCAGTAATGTCAGTATGTACTAAGCAGTCTCTAAGATTGCGGCCTCTTTTGAAGGCCGCAATCGGACGGACATTAGTTAAGCCAGGCAAGTCAGCATCTGATCTCACAATAGGCCAAAGTGCCCGGGTCGCTTGGCCAATCACCGGGCTGGCCACAGAATAAAGGCTAGACCATGGCAACAACTCCTGTTTGTTTTTAGGTTTTGTAGATAACAGCTGAGCTCTGGGCATTTGTAATACTTTTAATTTTTGTGCTTTTAAACTCACTAAATCATACCCACGAGCCACAAATTTAGCAATAAGCGTATCTAATCTATCGGACAAACCAGATGTGTCACTCATGAGTCTAGCAATTCTCATCATTTGGGAAAGGGGTAAACTTTTTTTGAGAGCAGGCGGGTGATGGCTATTTGCCATCAGGAACGTATTACGCTCCACATCTTTAAAATAAGCATCAGTGATGATTTTGCCATTCCTGATGTGTATAGCAACATCCAGGAAATGGGCTGTCGTCGCGCTCCACTCAAATGTAAATTTAATCGTTGACTTTCTTGCATTGACCATAGAGATCAATGCCGTGAGTCTCTCGATCCCCCCTGTCCATAAAATGAATACATCGTCTATGTATCGTGTGTAAACATGTAAGTACTGGTTGACTGATGGATCATTCAAAAACAATAGTTCCTCTTGTTGGAACATATAAATATTTGCGTATGCAGGGGCCACTGCTGACCCCATGGCACACCCGCGGAGCTGGAGGTAATAGCTCCCATCGAATAGGAAATAATTTCTATTCAGAATTAAATCTAACAAGCAAATAAATAAATCATGGTCAAACATATCTGTACTTAGATGTTCTCCAATGAACAATCTCATCGCCTCAAGCCCACCAGAGTGAGGTATGGATGTATATAAACTACATACATCCAAACACACCATAATGGTGTTTTCAGGTACATCCCCCACACTCTGTAACAACTTTAAAAAACTGGTTGTATCCTTTAAAAAGGCATTCTTTTTGGGGAGAAGGGGCTGAAGGAGAAAGTCCACAAGTTGTGAAATTGGCTGGTAAAGGGAATTGCGTGCAGAAATTATAGGGCGTCCTGGCTGTTTATTGGCATTTTTGTGAAGTTTGGGGAGGGTATAAAGGACTGGAATCACGGGGTGCTCACATAAGATATTTTTAACTGCTTTATTAGACAAATGGCTTGCAGATACTGCTGCTTTAAGCACTGCTTGAAGTTCTTTCAGATATAACTGAGTAGGATCCTCTCTTAGTTTTTTGTACACCGCTTCATCACCCAGTTGGTCATAGATCTCTTGGCGATAGTCACTGATGTTCTGCACGACTATGGCCCCGCCCTTGTCTGCGGGCCTAATAGTAATGTCCTCATAGCGTCCATGTTCACTGAGCGCTTGGGCTTCAAGTTTAGTGAGATTTTTAGACACAATGCCTGGTGCTGCCACAAAGCGGTTCACGGAGTCATCCAATAAACGGCCAAATGTCCTAATAGATGGATTGGATGATACGGGATCAAATTTGGATACAGATCTGGTTTTTAAGAAAGCATCAACAGGATTGGTGTTAGGTATTTGCACCTGATTCTGGAAGTGCTCTTTAGGCCACAATTTTCTCAAAAATTTGTGATGGTCACATTTCCATGTGAAAGAATCGTGAAAATTAGTTGGCACGAAAGAAAGGCCTTTACTTAGTACACCCAACTCAATAGGGGACAGGACTCTGTTAGACAGATTAAATACTAATAGTGTTTCTTGTCCTTCCGCTCCCGTGGAGGGTTTCTGCGGACCTCTCCTGTTCTGTTGGCCCCTGCGGGTGGCCGGCCTTTTTTGCGTGCTGGCAAAGCCACCTGCTCTAAAGGGAGACTTTGTGTGCCAGTTGCATCATCTGATTCTGAGATGGCAAACTCACTATCGCTGGTCATTTGGCCTGGGGTTGTACGAGGACGGGACCGACCTGGCCCAGATCTTGGCTGCCATGGTCTTGTTCTCCTACTGTTGTCACCTCGTTGTTGGGAATTAGACATATTCCCCCCTGCTAGCCAATGATAGACACGATTTTCATCATAGTCCAAGTCCACCGTGGACTTTTTATTGCGCTTAAATTTCAGCAAATCTCGTTTATAGTTGTCACATTGCTGTTCAAGCTTTGTAATCCAGCTTTGATTAGCAGCATCATCCAATTGATTTTTAAAGGTGCTTTTAAATACATCAATCTTGGTTCTAGCAGCCTGGAGTTCCCGGCCTGACTCCTCGACTACCAGGACCATCAGATCCAGTGAACATTGATTGAGAATACCAATCCATTTACGCACAAATTCTGGCTTGCGTCTCCTGATGGTAGGGGTATTTCTCACTCAAAATCCCCTTGGGATTCTCCTCGATCTGTAGTATTCAGATAATGAGGAGCCGTGGAGCAAATAATCTGTCTCCTTACGTCGCAATCTGAATAATTGATGGTAAATCTCCTCCATACTTAAGTTAGAGATGTCTGAAGCCACATCCTCCTTGAATAAAATATTCTCAATTTCGGCAGTTGTATATGTGAACAGTTCACCCGGCGATAGATAGATAGATAGATAGATAGATAGATAGATAGATAGATAGATAGATAGATAGATAGATAGATAGATAGGTAGATAGGTATAAATGAGTGCCCCACAAGCACACCCCACAGATCAAGTCTGAGTATGGCCTTATAAGAGAGTGGTTGAGTGCCTGTGCATGCAACCACTTTCACTGCCACCCCTGCAACACTCCCATATCATACCCATAAGGTTAACCATCTCCATTCTCACACTAAGCCATTTCCCAGTCACCACCCAGGAATGTCCAGTCCTTTACCAGGACTTTCTTACTTTTTTTCTTGGTTGAAACAGTCTTTTTGTGAGTACAAGCATGCACCACAGGAGCATTTCGGAATTTTCATGCACAAGTGGTAGGAAACAATCCCCCAACTACATGAATATTGGTATTGTGCTTGGCTCTGAATCAGGCTCAGTATGTTCTTGTATACCGTATTTTCGATATGGTGCTCTGCAGGGGTGTAACTAGATATTCATAGGCCCCATAGCAAAAGTTTGTAAGGGCCCCTATTTAGCAACTGATGGTGTTAAATGTATGTAAAACATATTACTTTACAGTAAAGATGGGCCCCCTTCAGCTCTGGGACCCATAGCAGCTGCACCCCTTGCACCTATGGTAATTATGCCCTTGGTGCTCTGATTTCTGGAAAGACACAAGGTCTCAAGCAAAAGGTCCTTTCCTTGTACAGTATTTTAATCCCTAAATTCTGAATGAACGTGACCATGAAATATATCTGTTTATAGAAATTCTGATTTTTTAGTAGGTAACATTAGAAGAATAGATAACTGAATTTACTGTTAAAAAAAATGATATACAAGACAGAGAGCATTCTTGTGACCACTAGTATTCATTATATCACCCCAGTTCTGGGGGTATTTAATGAAGATAAACCAAATCTACAGTATGGTCATTCTACAATGCATGCCTCAGAAATGTCTAGTGCTGTTACAATGCAGACCCATAAAATCTCTGATGGCTTTATAATGCACACCTCCCCTAATTCCTGGTGACCTTCCAATAGACCACAGACCTCTTGTGTCTTTATAGTTATTCAATGTATTTAAAGTCACTCTGTTCCAGCATCCACCAATTTTTAAGACCTATCATTGCATAGATTAGTGAATTAGGAGCTGAATCATTAGCATTATTTTCACTGAAATAATGTAAAAAAAAGGGTATTTTCAACTGAATGCATTAAAGGGCTTTTGAAGCAGTTTTCTAATTAACATTTTCAACACAGGCCGGGCGATAATCAAACAACCACGCATGCATATCAATCTTAGTACACAGGCACAAGACCATGATGGGATAAAATCCTGCCACTGTTTTTTATCACTGGCCGTACACAAGTTGATTGACAGGAAGCCTGAATTTGGGGGGTGGTAACCAGACGTTTTCTGGGAGAAGGCATGCATAGGCGTTTCAAGGGAAGTCATGTGACCTCAGCTCTGTTTTTTAGCGCACCCGCCAAGTAAATCCTGGGCTATGCACGGATTGCACACACTGCAAAAATCATTTGACAGTGAGTGAGTTGTGAATGGATTTTTGCAGCTATACACCAATCCACATCATTTTCGCATTCCATTCGCAAGCATTATACAGCAATTTGCAAGCTTGCACAGTGCAGGATTCACTCTTGCAGGGTGGCAATAACCTGATTGCAGGGCTCTGCAAATTAGCAGCCAAGGCTGTGAATTTTGCAGCCTTGCGAGTCCACCATAGGCCACCTGCATGACCGCTCCCTTACCTTTGCACGCCATTATCCCCCCACATGGCTGCGAATGGATGATTTGCATAATCATCCATTTGCAGCCGGGGAGAAATCATTAAAAGGGTGGTGACCATTGAACGATTTCTCCAGTTTTCGCAGATCAGAAACACATCTTTGTCATCTCTGATCTGCGAGCACCATGTGTGGAAAGCAGGAGGGTAGCTGACATCCACTGATGTCAGCTGCCCGTCCCCAACACCCACATCCCCGGGCAATTACAATGGGAACTCTCAGTGTTTTCATGGGAATGCCCATGAAACGCTGGGCGTTCCCATGTGCTGCGCCCCCCACTGCCCAGTGGTGTAGCTAGGTGCCACGGCGCCCGGAGCAAGGGCATGTTTCGCGCCCCCCCCCCCCAATTGTAGTAGGTGAGGCTCCTGCGCAGTGAAAAGTGGGCGCGGCCCAACATTATACCACACACCGTAATGCCCATTGCACATTTTAGCGAGCTTTGTAATACCAATTACACATAAAGCCACATGCCGTAATGCCAATTACACATAAGGCCACACACGATGTCCATTGCATACTATATAACAAACCGCAATGCCCATCACATACTATATAACACACCGTAATGCCCATTACATACTATATAACACACCGTAATGCCCATCACATACTATATAACACACTGTAATGCCCATTACATACTATATAACACACCACAATGCCCATTACATACTATATAACACACCGTAATGCCCATCACATACTATATAACACACCGTAATGTCCATTACATACTATATAACACACCGTAATGCCCATCACATACTATATAACACACCGTAATGCCCATTACATACTATATAACACTCCGCAATGCCCATGACATACTATATAACACACCGTAATGCCCATGACATACTATATAACATACCGCAATGCCCATTACATACTATATAACACACCGTAATGCCCATCACATACTATATAACACACCGTAATGCCCATTACATACTATATAACAAACCGTAATGACTATTACACATTTGACACATAAGTGTCACTTACCTACATGCTCGATGCCAGGGGCTTCATGTTCGATGCCAAGGGGGACTGAAATTGCTCGTTGCCAAGGGGGAAAGAACTGTGCAGCAGCCCGCTCCCGGCTCCCCGCCGCTATTTTCAATTCAATGCACCACCAGCTACCCTGCCTGCAGCTCCCCCGCCCGCTCCCAGTGCCGGCAACAGAAATCATGGGGCCCCTACACTGATATGTGTGGGGAAATATGGATTATTATTCCCTAGTGTAAAGTCTGTGTGTATTGATTCCAAAAAAACAGTCCTGCAGACTAGATGTCTGTTGAATGGTTAAATTAGTGTTGTATCAAGAGAGTGTTGGTCAAAGAGCTAAACTGTTACTTAGTTCACGAAGAATAAATGTGTAGTTGCTTACAGCTTAGTTTAAGTAGTGTTTGCAGTAATCGTGGTCCCTTATAATGTGGGGACCTCCATACAAATACTAATATTGGGTGGCACAATATAGGTGAGGAGAGTGCTAATACAGTACAAGCAAACACGTACAATTTTATTACTGCAAAAAAGTTGCTTTCTGGAGTGATTGATGCTTCACTCTCCCAACTAGTAAAGCATTTACAACTTCATAAACGCTTGTGCATATTAACTACAGTAATTGCTGAAAAGACTGCTAATATCTGGCTGACGTGGGATTACTGTAATGCCATAGTGGTAGGGTACTGGTAAAAATGAATTTTAAACATTGTTGAATTGCTCAAGAATATTATTAGGGTGATACACTGCCGCTCCCAGCAGTGTTTCCCTGAGCAAGATAGAGACGGCAGGGCAGTCGTCCCCCTCCCCTCTCCCCCCGCCGGGCCTGCCCGCTCCCGGCTCCCAGCAGTGTTTCCCTGTGCGGGGATAGAGACTGCAGGGCAGGGCAATCGTCCCCATCCCCGTCCACCTCCCCCTCCCTGTCGCCGTGCCTGCCCGCTCACGGTTCCCCGCTGTGTCCGGCAGATGTTTGCTATTTAATATTCACATCTCCCGCTGCACCGCGCTAGCCAATAGGCACTCGTGGTCCAGCAGCCACCAGTTGATTGGCTGCTGGACCGCAAGCGCCTATTGGCTAGCGCGGTCCAGCAGAAGATGTGAATTTTAAATAGCAGAACATCTCCCGGACACAGCGGGGAACCATGAGCGGGCAGGCACGGTGGCAAGGAGGGGGAGGCAGTAGCGCACGCAGGGGGGGTTTCCGAGTACCCAGAACCCCCCCCCCCAGGAGTCTAATGGTCATTGTCTGAAAGCTGAGGGTCCCCTCTTTCCAAGAGTACAAGAATTTTTAAAATCGGACCTTGGGAACCGGAGATATCTGACTTCAAAGCAGTGGTCCCCATCCAAGTCTGTTAATTGATGTTCCCAGTCAGATATTTCAGGTTCTGTCTGACATAGAGTTTTTCTGAGGATATATTCCAAAATCTGCGACTCTCCCCCTTTGAAGGACACTAGAAGCTTGTCTCTACTGTTCCCAGAACCAGAGATATCAGCCTTAAAGCAGCTGGTTACTGCTCCAGCTCCACACACCTGGTATGTAGTTTTATATACTCCTTGGCAGATTGCTCTGCCTCCTGAACTCTGATCTCCTAGTCCCCAGTACCATTTGGTAGGTGGGATTCTCTAGTTTTTAATTCCATTACAATCTAAGAAATCTATTTCCGGGAACTGGAGATATCTGCAGTCAAGCAAGCTGTCCTCCCACCAGAAAATTATGAATAATAAGCCCACTCCACTATGCACCCCTCCTCTGCATATTAAACATCCTCTACCACCCTGGAAGTTATGTATCAGGGCCCCTTCATTCAGCCCAATGCCCCCTTCTCCCACCTCATCTCCCACCATCTGTGCAGTAAAGGGGTAATTAGTGGAAATTACTGATCCAGGCCCTATATGTTGATATAATACCCCCTACCACCCGCGGGACATCAAAACATATACTGGGTCACCTAAGTGTCCATCTCCGTACTTTGCTCCGCCCCTCTGGAAACCCCCTTCTGAAAATCCTGCGTTTGCCACTGGAAGGGGGAGGTGGACGGGGATGGGGACGATTGCCCTGCCCTGCAGTCTCTATCCCCGCACAGGGAAACACTGCTGGGAGCCTGGAGCGGGCAGGGGGAGCGGGCAGATGAGCGGGCATGGGAGCGGGTGAGCTGGCGGTGCCAGCACGGCTCCGGCGCCCCTGAAATCTTCCTGCGCCTGGAGCTTGTGCTCCACCAGCTCCGCCCTCGCTACGCCCCTGCCACTGCCACCCCACGCCCCCTGCCTGCACTGCTAGGTGTGAGTGGGTCAACAAACATGTAGTTTGCCATACCCGTATGCACCCTGTGTCTGCACATGCACAGGGAGACCGAACCAACTTTAATAACCCCTGGGTCTAAATATCCCCTTGTATTATTTGTGTGCAGCATGTAACAGTTTACCTAAGAAGCTGAAAATGTGTTGTACTATTATCTTGGTATTTAACAGTGGCAGAAAAAGGGTCGGGCCATGGACACTTTTTGCTTGACGTGACACTAGTAGACACAATCCCATGGTCAACACGGTCATACATCTCCTGCAACGTCCTAAGCACTAGCTCCTCACTCTGAGTGGGGATTGGATTATAGGATCAACAGTAATTAGGTCGACGGTGTCTAGGTTGACCCCAAAAGGTCAAAATTCACAAAGTTGACATAAACTAAAGGTTGACATGTAAATGGTTAACGCATTAAAAGGTCAACCTGAGAGTTTCGGCAGTTTCTAAATTTGAGACGTGAACCACCAATTAATGTACCTCCTACGCTCGCATTGCTCGCCATGAATCTGGCCAGGTGCCTGACTGCTAGAACTGCACTACAACTGCGAAAAAAATAATCATGGGTGGACCATTACTATGTTGATCTTTTGCTTGTGCCAATCTATTGTATTTCAATGCAGCAGGATGTGCAGTAGTGATCTATTGGACAGGTTCTCAAAGTCGGTCCTCTGGACCCCACACAGTGCATGTTTTGCAGGTCTCATCACAGAACCAAGTGAGATAATTAGCTCCACCTGTGGATCTTTTAAAATGTCAGTCAGCAATGAGTGCATCTGTCGGGTGACCTGGAAAATGTGATCGACCATATTAATTGTCCACCCCTGAGGACCGAGTTTGAGAACCACTGATCTATGGCATAGTACTGGATCATTGCGACATCACAAAGCAGCTTACGGCAACCATGGGGTCATGCAAGCCACATGCCATAGATCCTCAAAAGAGGCCAGTAAGTCTATGACTAAAAATGGAGATCTTGGTCTCTTCTTCCCGTAAATAACAATGACATACAAGGCTATCGCTGCCACCTCCTCCCCCAAACGACATCAGACTGTCAGTAACTGACAGTTCTATGCTGTACTGCATCCTATGTCACAGGACCCATTCGCACCACTGGTGTAACTATAATGGGTGTAAGGTGTGATGTGCACACTGGCCCTTGGATCACAGGGTGGCCCACACACTGCACACTCTGCACCCATTAATTGTCCCTCAGCCCGGCATTGACTGTAGAGCTGCAAATATCACTGGAAAAATGGTTAATGCAGGTATTTTCTGGTGATTTACGCATATGCAAAATGGATGTCCCCAGGCATGGGTGAAGTAGACTTTGGCACAATGCATGCACCACTGAAGAAGAGGGGCCTGTTAATAGGCCTCCTCCTATAATAAAGCACTTCTGGTTTGCATTTGTAAAGTACTGAATATTGGTAGTTTGCATATTTATTTTATTTATTTACAGTTTATTGTATAGTGCAGCAGATTCCGTTGCACTTTACAATTGTAAACAACAGTGATAAAACAAACAGGGTAGTAACAAACCAACATAGAAGTAGGAGGGCCCTGCTTGCAAGCTTATAAATACAATTTCCCCTCTCAAGTGTGACATTATATTAACCCAACACAGGAAATGTTTGTCTGTTTTGGGGTTGATTGTTTCCAAACTCAGCAATTTCTTGCTAATACATCATTTTTAGAGCAATAACGCAAGTGGTTTATAACAATAAGGTAAATCAAGTGCAACAAGCAGTCCAGTAGATCTCCCAAGAGCATGGTTTCAATTCCTTATGCTATCTCCACCATCAACTACTGCAGTGCCAGATTAAAGAGAGCGAGCGTCGACTAGACGCGAGAGACAATAAACTACTAGGATGGGCTCCATTACCATTGTAATCCCATATGCAGTGGGGAACAGCAGGGAAAGTGGGAAGGTAGCAAGGGGGGAGGGCAGAGAAGAAATAGGTAAAGTGACCCCTCCCCTGGGCGTATCACCATACTTAAGGAAGGCCAGGTATAGGGGGAGGGTCATTAGGAGCAGAATACCTGAGAAGTGTTTGTCCGAGGAGCAGAATACCTGAGAAGTGTTTGTCCGAGGAGCAGAATACCTGAGAAGCAAGAGGGCACACCGTAAGGATTGTGGAGACTCACCAGCAGCTTTAAAGTTAAAAAGAAGCAATGGACTGTCCTAAGAGATCCAGAGATCTAAGGGACCGGAGCAGCAGCAGAAGAAAGCAAGGAGGGCTCCAGCAGCAGGAGATCTGAGATCGGCACCAGGAGGGCAGCATCCGGCTGTGGAACGGGCCGGCCGAGAGGAAGAAAGAGGCAGAAGACAGGACTCCAGCAGCGGGCAGCAGCGCCGAAGAGAAGCAGCAGCAGCCGGGACATACACACAGAGTCGGGTAGGAGCATCCCCAGGGCCGCACTCGCAGCCAGAGCGCAGCCCATCCCCTCCTTACCCGACTCCCAGCAGCAGCGGGCACCAGCAAGAACATCCAGAAAGCAGCAGAAATATTATAAGTATCTATATTTATTGGCATTTGTATCCCTTCTTATTCTTTTACTTAATTCCATATTCGGCACCCTGCTACCATCTGATGTCACAAACTCCCAATGTCTCTGTAATCCTATGAATTCAATCTTTAATGCAGATAGAATTTTACCACATGTTTTATATTATGCTGGGTAACTTTCCCCTAAGGAATAACAGCACCTAATAGAGTTTTACACCTATTACCTAACAGTACAGTTGGGATTCAGTGCTGAAGTTTTTTCAATGCAGACTTCTAGCAGTTTAAGGCCAAAAAATGAGTACTTAGGGATTTATTATTATACTCGCTGCAGCCTTTAGCAAAACAGCAAAGAATTAGGCCCAATGTTCAGGCAAGTGAAAAAAAAAAAAAAAAATGTCCAATCCCCCCCTCCCCCTAATTAAATTACCGAGGGCTTGTTTACATGGCATAGCATGTAGAGATCATGATAGAGGTATCCTTTCAATACAATCCATTCATCTACTCCTCCCACTAAGCAGAGCATACAATGGAGTCAGCAGGCTGCCTAGCAATGATAAACAAATGTATAATTTGTGCAATAACACATTAATATGGTTATTATTATTATAGTTTTATTTATAAGGCGCCACAAGTGTGTTGCAGCGCCGTACAAACATGAAATGTATGATTACAGATGAGCGCCGAGTTGTGTCATTTCATATGTACTAGGGGAATGACATAGTTTTCAGAACATAATATAATATTGCTTAAGAGTGTTATTAGGATACGGCAAAGCATATGCTTAGATAGGCAGAATCCAAATATGGGAACGCATTGTTTTGTTTTTAATGTTAAAAAATTATGTTGTTTAATGTTAAATATAATGCAAAATAAGGCAGGAAAATTAATTATGCGGTGCAATTTTCAGCAGGCAAGGCATCATAGGGGTATAATAGACAGTATTAAAAATATGTTGCTGAATGGGGGAATGATATATGGCAACAGGTTAGATTAAGCTGCAGTCAGTAATATAATATGGTGTCACATACAAATGAGTAAGTTCATTGTTACGTGCATGTATGTACAATAAGAATAATTGTACAGGATATCAATAAGTGAATTCATTACATTTGTGCATGATAAGCATTTTACTTCATATTAGACTGTTATATCTTTGGCAATTACAAACTTACTGTTGCTTCCTGAAAAGCGCGGGGTTAATCTGCTGCTTTATAAAAAATCCTTTGCTGTTATAATTCTGTTAAGTCAATTCATGCAATTGTATAAGAAGTAATGTATATAATTAGGGCACAGGGGTGGAACCATAGTTCTCACAGCAACTAAGTTTGTAAGTTAATTTTTTAGTTTTTTGTTTAAAGGGGTACATGCTTGGCCTTAGCAGGGAAGACCTATGCGCAGTGCACCTGCCAGCAATGTGGTGGCTACATCTTATAACCTTTATGCTAATACAAGGGATAACAGACCCTTCTTTTGAAGCTTAGTACAAGTTATCTTTCATGGTCATTTAGAACAAAGGTAATGCACTATTTACTGAACAAGCTTAGTCCAACAATGTCCAATGCCAACTGGGCTTAATGGGACATTACAAATTTCCATGGGGGTAGCTATTCAGTCACTTGTATACGGATAGAGGCAAGGTGGGAAATGGAAAAAGGAGAATGCAGGGAAGGAGGCATTATAGGATTATTGCTCAGGTTTGGGAGGCTGCATGGTGCAACGTATTTACACACAGTACAAACTAACATGTTTTATGTCACCTCGCAGTGCAACACTTCCTCTTCCACCTGCAGATGCCTAAGGATCGGAGGGGTCGGGCAGGCTGATGACCTGGACGGACGCTGATGGTTCTTGTGGTTTTGGGGCATACCTCGAGGGAGAATGGGGTGCATCGCAGTGGCCGCAGAGCTGGGACGAAGCAGGACTGACCAGGAACATGCTGCTGCTAGAGCTGTTCCCGATCTTAGTAGCGGTGGAGTTGTGGGGCGGAAGTACTGCGGGCCAGCCAAAATGGCCCAGGAAGCGGAGGCACCCCCCAGCTAAGGGGGTGAAGAGCTCCAAGGCCTGGCGTCGGGGGGGCAACGTGAAGGGTGACCCCGGGCGGTTACAGGTTTTAAGTTGCGAGAAGGGGTCCCTGGCCCCCCGGGCGGCTTGATTCAGTTACGATACAGGGCTGGAGGACCGCAGTGCTTAGCTTCACTCCCTTCCTCCCACCGCTTCCCTTCGAAAGGGAAGGGGTGGGAGGGAGGATGTTTAAAGGGGTGGGGTTTCTTAGTCTCTTTAGCGCTCAAAGGTTTGATAGGAGCGAGAGGCGACTAGCCGGGAGAGACCGTAAACTATTAGTCTGGGCTCCCAAGGCCAGGAGGTGTGCCCTATCATATTGCTGGGGTTAGGTAAGAGGCAAGTAGATAGTAAGGAAGAGATAGGAGGAGGAAAGAAGGGGGAAGGTAGGAGAGGGCTATAGGGTGAAAAAAAAAAAAAAAAAGGGGAAGTTTTAACCAGACAACCTTAAACTAGGTAACCGGGAACATACCCTTAAAATAGAACAAGCGGAGTACAAATGGCGGAGTAGAGCCAGGAGGTTGGCGTAGGATCACGGGAATGTGGCGGGCTGCGGTTCTAGGAACCTAGCATTGGCGGAAGTACTGCGGGCCAGCCAAAATGGCCCAGGAAGCGGAGGCACCCCCCAGCTAAGGGGGTGAAGAGCTCCAAGGCCTGGCGTCGGGGGGCAACGTGAAGGGTGACCCCGGGCGGTTACAGGTTTTAAGTTGCGAGAAGGGGTCCCTGGCCCCCCGGGCGGCTTGATTCAGTTACGATACAGGGCTGGAGGACCGCAGTGCTTAGCTTCACTCCCTTCCTCCCACCTCTTCCCTTCGAAAGGGAAGGGGTGGGAGGGAGGATGTTTAAAGGGGTGGGGTTTCTTAGTCTCTTTAGCGCTCAAAGGTTTGATAGGAGCGAGAGGCGACTAGCCGGGAGAGACCGTAAACTATTAGTCTGGGCTCCCAAGGCCAGGAGGTGTGCCCTATCATATTGCTGGGGTTAGGTAAGAGGCAAGTAGATAGTAAGGAAGAGATAGGAGGAGGAAAGAAGGGGGAAGGTAGGAGAGGGCTATAGGGTGAGAAAAAAAAAAAAAAAAAGGGGAAGTTTTAACCAGACAACCTTAAACTAGGTAACCGGGAACATACCCTTAAAATAGAACAAGCGGAGTACAAATGGCGGAGTAGAGCCAGGAGGTTGGCGTAGGATCACGGGAATGTGGCGGGCTGCGGTTCTAGGAACCTAGCATTGGCGGAAGTACTGCGGGCCAGCCAAAATGGCGCCAGGAAGCGGAGGCACCTCCCAGCTAAGGGGGTGAAGAGCACCAAGGCCTGGCGTCGGGGGGCAACGTGAAGGGTGACCCCGGGCGGTTACAGGTTTTAAGTTGCGAGAAGGGGTCCCTGGCCCCCCGGGCGGCTTGATTCAGTTACGATACAGGGCTGGTGGACCGCAGTGCTTAGCTTCGCCACAGAAGCAAGTAACAGTATATATTTGTAAGCAAATTAATAAATGTGACCACTAATTCGCCAAAAGTACATGACTCCATTTGTTTATTTCAGGTACCAAGGGGAGGGGGAGAAGGGGGGATTTCATTTGTTAGGGGTAAAATGGTGGGAGCATCAGACGATCAGAGGTTTAAAGAGAGCGAGCGTCGACTAGACGCGAGAGACAATAAACTACTAGGATGGGCTCCATTACCATTGTATTCCCATATGCAGTGGGGAACAGCAGGGAAAGTGGGAAGGTAGCAAGGGGGGAGGGCAGAGAAGAAATAGGTAAAGTGACCCCTCCCCAGGGCGTATCACCATACTTAAGGAAGGCCAGGTATAGGGGGAGGGTCATTAGGAGCAGAATACCTGAGAAGTGTTTGTCCCACCCGCCCACCCCAAGAGGAAGGAAGAACGAACAACAAGCAGAATTATGATGCAATGGAACATAGATTAACAGAGGCGGAAGTACTGCGGGCCAGCCAAAATGGCGCCAGGAAGCGGAGGCACCTCCCAGCTAAGGGGGTGAAGAGCTCCAAGGCCTGGCGTCGGGGGGCAACGTGAAGGGTGACCCCGGGCGGTTACAGGTTTTAAGTTGCGAGAAGGGGTCCCTGGCCCCCCGGGCGGCTTGATTCAGTTACGATACAGGGCTGGTGGACCGCAGTGCTTAGCTTCGCCACAGAAGCAAGTAACAGTATATATTTGTAAGCAAATTAATAAATGTGACCACTAATTCGCCAAAAGTACATGACTCCATTTGTTTATTTCAGGTACCAAGGGGAGGGGGAGAAGGGGGGATTTCATTTGTTAGGGGTAAAATGGTGGGAGCATCAGACGATCAGAGGTTTAAAGTCCTGGAGCTAAATTATATGAAGGGCCTATTCAGAGCCGAATTTCCCATTAGGCACGTGAGGCACCGGCCTAGGGGCGGCACATGTTTGGGGGCGGCACTTGGATGCCTGTGATAGTACTGTCAGCCCAAAATGTACCAATAACTGCAAAATATCCACTGTACTGTACTATATTCCATCTTAAATAGAGTGTAAATGGATAGGACATGCAGATACTGCCCCTATAAACTGTCCTACTTAGTAAACATTATTGTTGTGCCTAGGGGCGCCCTCCTCCCTAAATCCGCCCCTGGGCCTATTGTGTATTGCCAGGCAGTGTGTGGCCACAGTACTGTATGTGTGTTTTCCACCTCATGGCACTCTCGGACACTACAGTAGCAGTAATAATAAAAAAGAACCCATAGGTATAAGCTTCACCTACAGGACAAAAACAAGGAACAGGAGTGTTGAAACACATTTGGAGCACATGGAGGACCTGAAATAGATCTTGACGGTGCTGATTGCTATCAACAATTCGGTACTTGTGGATTATCACGGCTCCCATCGCATGCCACTACATTTGGCATGCGATGGCATGCGATTTGATGCCACTACATCAAATTACCACACACACCTTGACAAAGTTACCACACACACACACAAAGGGGCGCAGCCCCGAAACGTTGGATGTTTTATCACCCGCTGTGAATACACTGTTTTGTACAAAGACCCTGGAGTGCCAGTCTCTTCTTTTCAAGTATATATATATATATATATATCTATATAGATATATATATATATATATAGATATCCCAATGGCAGTTAGCACACTTCATTCACATCATCCGGGGAAATGCTGAAGCCACATAAATGTGATGTAGTGAATAATTAAAGGCCAGCATAACAAAATGAATAGCAAAAGATAGCAAAAAAAGCTGTATTTAATAATAAAGGTGGACACACCAGCATATCAAAAAAAATAGTCCATATACATATTACCAGGTCCAAACAACAGCGTGGTAAAAGCAGCATGGTGGTCCACCTAGAGGGTCACTGATGCCCGACGGCCGTTTCGGTGTGCTATCACCGTCCTCAGGAGCATAAGTGACCCTTCTAGGAGACCGGATATAAATAGCGTGTATCATTAACAAAATACCTGACACCTGTGTGCTCGTCTGTCACTGATTCCCTGTAGCTACTCGTGTCCAAGCAACGTACCAAAGCTTGGAGGTGCGGCCAGGATCTGACGTAACGCTGTTTCCGGCTTTCGCCGTACATAGCGTCGTCTCCATGGCAACCTCATAACAAACAGCGGGGGACACCGACGTCATAAACACGTCGCCGGGCTGGGTGGGAACCAGCTTCGGCGTCCGTTATCATGGAAACGGGTCTCACTTGGCTGTAACCGCAGCACGTCAGTGAAGTGCAGGCATCCCCAACTATAAAGCCGAGTGACACCGCAATCACCAACGGTGCAGGAAAAATAAGTGCTGTCGACATAGAAAGTTTGACAGGCTGGAAGCCTGTTTCACCTCTCGTCGATGGGCACAATTTAAGTGGGAAAAATGGACAGAGCTGCGGGTTAGATCAAGATTTGCACTTAAGGTCATTAGTGAAAATAATAATAAAGAAATAAACAAATACACACAAAATATATTCCAAATCAAGCACCAAAGGCATCGAGGAACATCATCATGTTGATAATCATAAGAGTATTAGTCCTGATTAAAGGAAACAATGTAGGGATTGTTCTTCATTAAGTCCATTGGGTGAGGTACAATTCAGTAAGTTGATCCAATAACACTCTCTCCGAAGTAACAAATTACCACGGTCCCCCCCTCTCCTCAACGGGGGTATGTGGTCCAGGGGTTGGAAACGGAAGTCCTTTAAGGTATGTCCAAAATTATGAAAATGCTTAGCGACTGGTGGAGTACTGTTATCGATGGAACTTCTAGCCTTCTTTATGGATGACCGATGCATAGCAATTCTTTCTTTGGCAGTCCTGATAGTCTTGCCGATATATATCATTTTACATGGACAAATTATGGCATAAACCACAAATCGACTGTCACAATCAAGATGAAAACGTATAGGATAAGTCCTGGATGTCTTAGGTTCTGTAAAGACAGGTGAGGTTATCATATGTTGACAATTGACGCATTTGGTACACCTGAAACTACCATTGATCGGACTAAGCCAACCGAATTTCTTTTTGGGTAACAGATCAGATTTTGCAACAAGATTTTTGACATTATTACTCTTCTTATAACAGAACATTGGAAACTTGTCACAGAATTTACTCATGGTGTCATCAGCTTGTAAAATATGCCAATGATTCTGTATAACTTCTCTAATCTTTTTAGAGGCTATGGAGTAAGTACTTACAAAGGTTAATCTATCATTAAGATTGTCTTTAGTGGCAGACACCAGAGATTGTTCCTGTGACAAGTTTTTACAATGAGTGATAGCATCCTGTATTTCATGTTCAGGGTAACCCCTGTCAATAAATCTGTCACCCATCTCAATAAGAGCCGCGGTCAATATACTGTCGTCTGATGTAATTCGTCTAACCCTGAGAAGTTGTGACAGTGGCAAGCCCCTCTTTAACGGCATAGGATGAAAACTATCTGCCATTAATAAGGTATTTTTGTCTGTCGGTTTTCTGTAAATCTGAGTCGCCAATATACCATCTGTCAAAGTCACACCAACGTCAAGAAAGCTAATGTAGCGGTCACTATAAGCCATTGTAAAGCGTATGGTGGTGTCCAACGCATTCAGATAATCCACAAAAGACGTAAGGCGATCAGCACCGCCAGTCCACACCATGAAGAGGTCGTCAATATATCTCACGTAAAAAAACACAAAAGGTGAAAATTGATCATGTGACATAATGTGTTGATTCTCATACATGTGCATATACAGGTTGGCATTGGCTGGGGCCATGTTTGACCCCATAGCCGTGCCCTGCAGCTGTAAAAAAAATTTATTTTCAAACAAAAAATAATTTTTGGTCAACACAATTTCCATGAGTAAAAGTAAAAAATTAACATTGGGACCCCCATAGTGTGGACTGGCGGTGATCAAGGCCCTCACAGCATCTAAGCCATCTTTGTGTATAATATTAGTGTAAAGGCTGGATACGTCCAGTGTCACTAGTAAAGCATTTGATGGTATATTAGTCAAATTTTTTAATTTTAGTATGAAATCCGTGGTATCGCGTAAATAATACGCGGTGTTCTGGACCACTGGCTGGAGCCAAAAGTCGATATATTGGGACAACGGTTGACAAATTGAACCACATGAAGAGACTATGGGTCGGCCAGGGGGTTTGATTAAGGTTTTGTGAATTTTAGGTAATATATACAGGATGGGGATGCGGGGATGGGTCTGAGTCAAAAAATAAGCAGTGGTCTCATCTAACCAGTTGTTGCCTAAGCCCAAGGAGATTATAGAATCTATCTCTTTTTTGTAACTATACGTGGGGTCATAGGTCAAACATTTATAACAACTGGAATCTGATAACTGTCTTTGTATTTCTGATACATAGTCGCATCTATTTAAGATAACCACCCCGCCCCCCTTATCAGCGGGGCGGATGGTTATCTCCTGATTGGAACCTAGACTTCGGAGCGCTAGATTTTGTTGTTTAGATAAATTGGAATATGAGATTTTTTGGTGACCAATATAATCAAGGGTATCCCTTTTAACTAAATTAATAAAGATCTCAATAGAGGGATTGGAATAGGGTGGCTCAAAGGTGCTTTTAGACTTAAACTGATTGATGGGTTTATCAGATGGGGGGGTTTTTGCAAAAAAGTTTTTTAATTTCAACAGTCTGTGAAATCAATATAATTCGACTTCGAAGTCAAATGGTCTTTGTTTAAAGGTCCTAACAAAGGATAAGCCCTTACTAAGCACTGCCAAAGAAAGAATTGCTATGCATCGGTCATCCATAAAGAAGGCTAGAAGTTCCATCGATAACAGTACTCCACCAGTCGCTAAGCATTTTCATAATTTTGGACATACCTTAAAGGACTTCCGTTTCCAACCCCTGGACCACATACCCCCGTTGAGGAGAGGGGGGGACCGTGGTAATTTGTTACTTCGGAGAGAGTGTTATTGGATCAACTTACTGAATTGTACCTCACCCAATGGACTTAATGAAGAACAATCCCTACATTGTTTCCTTTAATCAGGACTAATACTCTTATGATTATCAACATGATGATGTTCCTCGATGCCTTTGGTGCTTGATTTGGAATATATTTTGTGTGTATTTGTTTATTTCTTTATTATTATTTTCACTAATGACCTTAAGTGCAAATCTTGATCTAACCCGCAGCTCTGTCCATTTTTCCCACTTAAATTGTGCCCATCGACGAGAGGTGAAACAGGCTTCCAGCCTGTCAAACTTTCTATGTCGACAGCACTTATTTTTCCTGCACCGTTGGTGATTGCGGTGTCACTCGGCTTTATAGTTGGGGATGCCTGCACTTCACTGACGTGCTGCGGTTACAGCCAAGTGAGACCCGTTTCCATGATAACGGACGCCGAAGCTGGTTCCCACCCAGCCCGGCGACGTGTTTATGACGTCGGTGTCCCCCGCTGTTTGTTATGAGGTTGCCATGGAGACGACGCTATGTACGGCGAAAGCCGGAAACAGCGTTACGTCAGATCCTGGCCGCACCTCCAAGCTTTGGTACGTTGCTTGGACACGAGTAGCTACAGGGAATCAGTGACAGACGAGCACACAGGTGTCAGGTATTTTGTTAATGATACACGCTATTTATATCCGGTCTCCTAGAAGGGTCACTTATGCTCCTGAGGACGGTGATAGCACACCGAAACGGCCGTCGGGCATCAGTGACCCTCTAGGTGGACCACAATGCTGCTTTTACCACGCTGTTGTTTGGACCTGGTAATATGTATATGGACTATTTTTTTTGATATGCTGGTGTGTCCACCTTTATTATTAAATACAGCTTTTTTTGCTATCTTTTGCTATTCATTTTGTTATGCTGGCCTTTATTTATTCACTACATCACATTTATGTGGCTTCAGCATTTCCCCGGATGATGTGAATGAAGTGTGCTAACTGCCATTGGGATATTCAACATTATTATGCAGATTGCACCTCGCTTTTTAAACTTTTTTAAAGAGACAGTTTCTCTTTTTTTGATATTTTTCACATTTTTTTGTGTTACTTGCTTCTTTGGTGGCACCTATTGGCCTTGAGGATTACAATTATGGATGATACCAATGCTTTGCCTGATGCTTTGACTGGAATCAAAAGATTCGATAGTAAGGATGAAGCCAGGATTCTTTTCACCAATACAGAGTCGCTAGCTTTTGATGTGGACACTGCTACTGAGGTTTATGCTGATTTGCTAAAGCTGAAGAAGAGGAAGGTGGAATTGACCCTACATGGTCTCACGCTTTCACAATATTATAAGGATAAAATGATACCTCGAGGCTTTAGAATACGAAATCAGCCCACAATAGGGAGAACCAATAGCAACTTCTGTAAACAATGGTGCCAAATCCTAAATGATTGTTCATTCCAATTGATTCTATTAGTCATTGAGCAGGTTAATGCTGATTTGGAAATATTAGATCAGGAAATTATTACTTGTGAAAATTTGGGTTTAGAACTTTTGAAAAATGAACCAACGGGTGACATGACAGTTAGGTTGGAAGATTCCATCACTGCCTTCCGTACCGACTTACTAGCCTTTAAAAAAAGCAAGTACAAGGTTGTCAAGGATGACTATAGGGATATGCGGGTTTATGGTTGGGTATTGGGTAATGACAATTCTAAACCCAATTGGAGGGAGAACTTTAGGACGAGACGCAGACGAACAGGACGCCAGGATAGAGATTTCACTGACATAGATACGCACACCTCTGCTAGTGATTCAGACCAATCAGGGAAACGGGTTTTTCCAAAGGGCAGCGTTACCCGGTCCAAGTACAAGGGCCAAGGAGGAGAACTACTAGGAGGGGAGGAGTTAAGTTTAGGAAAAAGACAGCAAGGACGGAACAAAGGGAAACAGTAGTTTTTAATTTGTCCAACTACATTCCTAACACTGACGAGCTGGAAGTGCTTAGTAAGGGCTTATCCTTTGTTAGGACCTTTAAACAAAGACCATTTGACTTCGAAGTCGAATTATATCGATTTCACAGACTGTTGAAATTAAAAAACTTTTTTGCAAAAACCCCCCCATCTGATAAACCCATCAATCAGTTTAAGTCTAAAAGCACCTTTGAGCCACCCTATTCCAATCCCTTTATTGAGATCTTTATTAATTTAGTTAAAAGGGATACCCTTGATTATATTGGTCACCAAAAAATCTCATATTCCAATTTATCTAAACAACAAAATCTAGCGCTCCGAAGTCTAGGTTCCAATCAGGAGATAACCATCCGCCCCGCTGATAAGGGGGGCGGGGTGGTTATCTTAAATAGATGCGACTATGTATCAGAAATACAAAGACAGTTATCAGATTCCAGTTGTTATAAATGTTTGACCTATGACCCCACGTATAGTTACAAAAAAGAGATAGATTCTATAATCTCCTTGGGCTTAGGCAACAACTGGTTAGATGAGACCACTGCTTATTTTTTGACTCAGACCCATCCCCGCATCCCCATCCTGTATATATTACCTAAAATTCACAAAACCTTAATCAAACCCCCTGGCCGACCCATAGTCTCTTCATGTGGTTCAATTTGTCAACCGTTGTCCCAATATATCGACTTTTGGCTCCAGCCAGTGGTCCAGAACACCGCGTATTATTTACGCGATACCACGGATTTCATACTAAAATTAAAAAATTTGACTAATATACCATCAAATGCTTTACTAGTGACACTGGACGTATCCAGCCTTTACACTAATATTATACACAAAGATGGCTTAGATGCTGTGAGGGCCTTGATCACCGCCAGTCCACACTATGGGGGTCCCAATGTTAATTTTTTACTTTTACTCATGGAAATTGTGTTGACCAAAAATTATTTTTTGTTTGAAAATAAATTTTTTTTACAGCTGCAGGGCACGGCTATGGGGTCAAACATGGCCCCAGCCTATGCCAACCTGTATATGCACATGTATGAGAATCAACACATTATGTCACATGATCAATTTTCACCTTTTGTGTTTTTTTACGTGAGATATATTGACGACCTCTTCATGGTGTGGACTGGCGGTGCTGATCGCCTTACGTCTTTTGTGGATTATCTGAATGCGTTGGACACCACCATACGCTTTACAATGGCTTATAGTGACCGCTACATTAGCTTTCTTGACGTTGGTGTGACTTTGACAGATGGTATATTGGCGACTCAGATTTACAGAAAACCGACAGACAAAAATACCTTATTAATGGCAGATAGTTTTCATCCTATGCCGTTAAAGAGGGGCTTGCCACTGTCACAACTTCTCAGGGTTAGACGAATTACATCAGACGACAGTATATTGACCGCGGCTCTTATTGAGATGGGTGACAGATTTATTGACAGGGGTTACCCTGAACATGAAATACAGGATGCTATCACTCATTGTAAAAACTTGTCACAGGAACAATCTCTGGTGTCTGCCACTAAAGACAATCTTAATGATAGATTAACCTTTGTAAGTACTTACTCCATAGCCTCTAAAAAGATTAGAGAAGTTATACAGAATCATTGGCATATTTTACAAGCTGATGACACCATGAGTAAATTCTGTGACAAGTTTCCAATGTTCTGTTATAAGAAGAGTAATAATGTCAAAAATCTTGTTGCAAAATCTGATCTGTTACCCAAAAAGAAATTCGGTTGGCTTAGTCCGATCAATGGTAGTTTCAGGTGTACCAAATGCGTCAATTGTCAACATATGATAACCTCACCTGTCTTTACAGAACCTAAGACATCCAGGACTTATCCTATACGTTTTCATCTTGATTGTGACAGTCGATTTGTGGTTTATGCCATAATTTGTCCATGTAAAATGATATATATCGGCAAGACTATCAGGACTGCCAAAGAAAGAATTGCTATGCATCGGTCATCCATAAAGAAGGCTAGAAGTTCCATCGATAACAGTACTCCACCAGTCGCTAAGCATTTTCATAATTTTGGACATACCTTAAAGGACTTCCGTTTCCAACCCCTGGACCACATACCCCCGTTGAGGAGAGGGGGGGACCGTGGTAATTTGTTACTTCGGAGAGAGTGTTATTGGATCAACTTACTGAATTGTACCTCACCCAATGGACTTAATGAAGAACAATCCCTACATTGTTTCCTTTAATCAGGACTAATACTCTTATGATTATCAACATGATGATGTTCCTCGATGCCTTTGGTGCTTGATTTGGAATATATTTTGTGTGTATTTGTTTATTTCTTTATTATTATTTTCACTAATGACCTTAAGTGCAAATCTTGATCTAACCCGCAGCTCTGTCCATTTTTCCCACTTAAATTGTGCCCATCGACGAGAGGTGAAACAGGCTTCCAGCCTGTCAAACTTTCTATGTCGACAGCACTTATTTTTCCTGCACCGTTGGTGATTGCGGTGTCACTCGGCTTTATAGTTGGGGATGCCTGCACTTCACTGACGTGCTGCGGTTACAGCCAAGTGAGACCCGTTTCCATGATAACGGACGCCGAAGCTGGTTCCCACCCAGCCCGGCGACGTGTTTATGACGTCGGTGTCCCCCGCTGTTTGTTATGAGGTTGCCATGGAGACGACGCTATGTATGGCGAAAGCCGGAAACAGCGTTACGTCAGATCCTGGCCGCACCTCCAAGCTTTGGTACGTTGCTTGGACACGAGTAGCTACAGGGAATCAGTGACAGACGAGCACACAGGTGTCAGGTATTTTGTTAATGATACACGCTATTTATATCCGGTCTCCTAGAAGGGTCACTTATGCTCCTGAGGACGGTGATAGCACACCGAAACGGCCGTCGGGCATCAGTGACCCTCTAGGTGGACCACCATGCTGCTTTTACCACGCTGTTGTTTGGACCTGGTAATATGTATATGGACTATTTTTTTTGATATGCTGGTGTGTCCACCTTTATTATTAAATACAGCTTTTTTTGCTATCTTTTGCTATTCATTTTGTTATGCTGGCCTTTAATTATTCACTATATATATATAGATATATATATATATATATCTATATATATATACATCTATATATATAGATAGATAGATAGATAGATAGATAGATAGATAGATAGATAGGTAGATAGGTATAAATGAGTGCCCCACAAGCACACCCCACAGATCAAGTTTGGATCTAGCCGCATTCTTGCAAAATTGAACAGTGACAAAACTTAATAATGTAAATACTGTGTATTATATAGAAATGACAAAAGGGGCCCTAACCTTATGGATGTTACTTTTCTGTGGAGAGGGGTGGGAGGGAAGGGGTTGTTGCATCGCACATTTTGACTTGCAAATAACACAAAACTTCCGCCAGCCATCAAAAGCCGAAAATAAAACTGTCAGTAACACAAAAAAATCCTCAAGGCCCCACTATAGGGCAAAGGTGGGGACACCCTGGCCCATGCTGTCCCGCTGCGGGGGGGGGGGTGTCAGTTGGGAGTCCCCCCCAATCTGACAGAATAGATGCTGTGCGCACAGCGTCTATTCAGAGGCGGTGCTACTGCCCGGACTACTGCAACAGGGGTGCTACTGCCCAGACTACTGCAGAACAAATAGAAGAGATGGCGGGAACATCCAGAGCCCCTTGGGAAGAGGAAATAGCAACACCTCTGATGGTGTTGGCATAGGGCCGACTTTTGATTACGCTCTTCCTATAGTAAAATAAGTATGTGTGTCAATGTATGTATGTATGTATGTATATGTGGTAGGGATTATCGATCCCATATTTTTCACTTGCAGAAGAGGGACTGAAAGGGGGCGTGGCTTATGCAAATTGGGTCACAGCTTATGCTAATGAGGGCAGCGGCCCATTTTTATTCGCTGTGCCTCTGAATAGACGCTTCGCAACTATTTTAATGAAACCATTAAAAGTCATGTTTTATTAGTATAATTCTTTCTTGGTGCACCAACAAAAGACACCATTTTCTGTCCTCTCAAAGTACACTTATCCCGTGTCTGTGGTAGCACACCCTCGCATAATCAAATACTTAATAAAAACAATGCATAAGGAGGGTCCACCCGTATAACCTCAATGTGATTTATGTGCGACTGGCACAACTCTCCCCAATCTTCTTACCAGATTGGGGGGGGGGGGGACACTCCCAACTGACACCCCCTAACCCCCCCGCAGCGGGACACTGCCAGCCGCGGGAACATCCCCAAAAACCGGGACGTTCCCGCAGTAACTGTTGGGAGGTATGAGAATGTAAGATCCACTGGGGCAGGGACAGATGTTAATGGCAAAATATTCTCTGTAAAATGCTGTGAAATCTGTGTGCACTAAATAAATAACTGGTAATAATGATCACCTCTTTCTGTCGGTACAGTAGGACATAAAGTAACAAGAGAAACTGACATGTCCATATCGGTTGCAATACTTTAAATATGAGAAGTGAAATCCTGAAATACTGAAAACCGGGGTCTGTGGCAATGGTATTACCACAGAGAAGTAAACTGATAAGCCTCAAAAATAAAAATGAACCACCCTTTTACAGTTATAAGAAAGCTGTACTTATGAGACACAATACCTTCCAATAAACCTACAGCAGGTACAGAATTGTTGTATATCTGGAAGTATGGTATTATGCAAAATGACCACTAGGTGGGAACATAACACAATAGCTGCATGAAAAGAGCACAATAATGCTTACTAGGCAAAAAATGTTTGTTCACCTAATGTTTCCTATTTCCCAAAATGTAACTATATTCTGACATTTTTACAGTATTCCTAAATTGTTAAAAAGAATTCAATATATCATCTGAATATAGGGCAGAAATAAAATGACAAAAGCTTCACTGCAATTTACAACCCAAAGATAAAACGTGCACTCTCCTCAATGCTTTATTTACCAGTATGTGGAAAATATCACAACTTTGACATGTTATTCCTCAACAACCCACAACTGTATTGCACATCTACATCACACACACACACTATTTAATTATATCTGAACTGTCATAATCAATGTTGTTATTGCGCCATAGTTGGTCTCACAAAAAAATACCTGTTTCAGTAAAATACAGTATACTGCTATGGCAACAGAGGAGATCTGTAATATAAACTTGGGGAGATCAGTAATATAAAACAGGAATCTCAGCAAAAATATAAAACAAAATTAACCCGTTGAGTGCCAAATGAATTTGTAATGGTGCGTACACACGGGGGCGATTATAGCAAATATCGCTGGAAATATGGTCGCTGAGCGACCATATTGTCAGTGATTGGAGTGTGCACCAGAGATAAATCGCTGGGTGCGCGCTCCCGTTTTCAGCCCCTGAATGGTCACTGGTCAGAGGAGCATGCTCCTCCGACCAGCGACTTTCACTACCTCTTCTCCCGGCAGTGTGACATTTTCATCTGCGACTATCCTTACAAAGAAATAAGGATTAAAAAGGGTTGAGATTACCTGAAGGGTAAAAAAAGGGGCAGACTAGATTTGCCAAATGGTTCTTATCTGCCTTCAAATTCTATGTTTCATCTCTGGTCACAGATGAAAACGGGACACTGAGCAATATGATTGCTGAGCAATATATTGCTAGCAATATATTGCCAGCGATCATATTGCCCCATGTGTGCGCACCTTCAAAATAGGTGTAAAAATTGGCAAGCAAACATTTTATCCATCATAATGACATGTAATATTTATAGGAATATATAATTTTTTTTACACAACATTTTTTTATTTGCATTTATATAACAATTGTAAGCAACGCTGGTATTTTTAGAGTATATTTTGCACATCTCTCACAGAGATTTTGGCAGTAAAGGGGTTAAACTACTGAGAGTTAAACTACTTAAGGGGTTAAACTACTTAAGTACTGAGACAATGTGATACTCAAGGCTGCAAAACATCATTTATTCAATTATTTATTTATTTACAGTTTCGGTACTTGTGTAGTTTCACGGCGCCGCCGCGCGCAAAGTCTGTCTCAGAAACTTGGCAGCTTGCCAGACGCTCTGTTTAACTGTGCATGTGCCGCTCTAGCTGTTCTCGTAGCGCCGGGCAGCAGCGCGCTGCCCAGGCGCTGACAGGTCACTGTGGTACTTGTAGTTCCACAGTGAAATAGGCAGTCCTGCACACCGCTGACAACGGGGGCATGTAAAGTGGGCACACCGCTGACGTGCCGGGGCTTCTATACTAGACACCCAGGCACACCGCTATCAAAGGGGGTGTCCCACTTGTAGACGCTAAAATTTAGGGGCTAAAGCATCTGAATCCAGCCTCCCTGCAAGCCGCTAAGAAGGGGGAGTCTGGATTTAGATGCCAAAGCGTCTGAATCCAGCCTCCCTGCAAGCCGCTAAGAAGGGGGTTATCTGGATTTAGACGCTAAAGCGTCTGAATCTAGACTCCCTGCAAGCCGCTAAGAAGGAGGGCATCTGAATTTAGTTGGGTCTAGGGGAACATCTAAATTTAGATGCTAAAGCATCTAAACTTAGTTGGGTCTAGGGGTACACTATTAAACTTGTCCACAATGACACTATTCGACGCAACAGCTGTCGACCTTGTAAAATCCACTATCCACGCCAACCCGAAGCGGTGCGCTTGCCACGCTTCGGGTTGGCGTGGATAGTGGTGCTGTTTCAGGAACACATTCACACCTGCAAACTCCTACACCTGAGACAGTAATGACGACATTTTTTAAACTATTAACTAGTTCTTAGTTAAATGTAACCGAGAATACTGAGGTAAAAATCATTCCAGAACAATAGATAATCAAAGTAAAGAACAGCAAAATTTAGGGAAAGTCATGATTTAGAACAGGAACAGGAAGCTGCTGCTGCTGCGTCATCACCACCACTTGCAGAGGAATCAGCTGCTGATGTGGATGCTGTCGGCTCTGCCTCGTCACCAGTGGCGTAGCTTGGTTTGGGGTGCCCCCCCCCGCCGTTAATGGGGTGGGCGCCCCAAACCAAGCTATGCCACTGGGAGTTTCTCTGCCTGTGTTTGGGCTCCAATGCGATCAGTGGTAAGCGTGTGGATGCAGCCGCATACAGCGACAGTCAGCATTCCATCCCCCCCCCCCCATCGCCACAGGCTTACCTGTCTGCGCATCCCGGCTCCCCTCCTGGCTTCAATTAATTCTATGCAGACGGACCACGATAAAATGGCCGCCCCCATACCGCAGACAGTTTCAGAGAACTGTGTGCTTATGGGGCGGCCATTTTATCGTGGTCCGTCTCCATAGAATTGATTGAAGCCAGGAGGGGAGCCGGGATGCGCAGACAGGTAAGCCTGCGGGGGATGGGGGTCGGGGGCATTACTATAGCACTGCAGCCCCCCGGCGCCCCCACATGCACAGTGCCCCCCGCGACCGCGGGGGCAGCGGTGCTATAGTTACGCCACTGATCGTCGCCATCCTTCTCAAGTAGGGGAAGCAGGGTCAGTGCATACAGGATGCGCTTGAAGGGGTCCTGTGCGCCTAAACTCTGCCTCCACATAACCTCCTGGAGGTACGAGTCCAGGTGATGGTGCGCGGTCCCCCTTTGGCGCTTATTGCGCCACTTGCAACTGCCCCACAAGCGCTCAATGTTCTGGGTGTGGAGCCCAGTGTCAGGATCCACAAAGTTGTACTTATGGTTGACCTTTGCGTGCTGGTACCCGGCCTGCTCCAACTGCTGCGTGTTAAAATCCATAAATGAGGTACCATTTCAAAGATTAAGTTCTCTGTTCTGAAGTATTGTTAATTCAGGGTTGCCGACCCTCCCAGAATTACCGGGAGTCTCCCGAAAATCGGGTCCCCCTCCCGGCCCCCCGGAAGGGTGGGCAACCCTCCCGGATCAGGGGGACTCCCACTGAGCCCCTCGATTGCTGCATTCGTGTCATTTTAGCCCCGCGTCTATTCAGAGGCGGTGCTACTGCCTGGACTACTGCAGAACAAATAGAAGAGATGGCGGGAACATCCAGAGCCCCTTGGGAAGAGGAAATAGCAACACCTCTGATGGTGTTGGCATAGGACCGACTTTTGATTACGCTATTCCTATAGTAAAATAAGTATTTATGTCAATGTATGTATGTATGTATGTACAGTATGTATGTATGTATGTATGCATGCATGTATCTATGTATGTATGTATATGAGGTAGGGATTATCGATCCCATCTTTTTCATTTGCAGAAGAGGGACCAAAAGGGGGCGTGGCTTATGCAAATTGGGTCACGGTTTTTGCTAATTAGGGCAGCGGCCCGTTTTCATTCGCTGCGCCTCTGAATAGACGCTTCTTGGTGCACCAACAAAAGACACCCTTTTCTGTCCTCTCAAAGTACACTTATCCCGTGTCTGTGGTAGCACACCCTCGCATAATCAAATACTTAATAAAAACAATGCATAAGGAGGGTCCACCCGTATAACCTCAATGTGATTTATGTGCGACTGGCACAACTCTCCCCAATCTTCTTACCAGATTGGGGGGGGGGGGGACACTCCCAACTGACACCCCCTAACCCCCCCGCAGCGGGACACTGCCAGCCGCGGGAACATCCCCAAAAACCGGGACGTTCCCGCAGTAACTGTTGGGAGGTATGAGAATGTAAGATCCACTGGGGCAGGGACAGATGTTAATGGCAAAATATTCTCTGTAAAATGCTGTGAAATCTGTGTGCACTAAATAAATAACTGGTAATAATGATCACCTCTTTCTGTCGGTACAGTAGGACATAAAGTAACAAGAGAAACTGACATGTCCATATCGGTTGCAATACTTTAAATATGAGAAGTGAAATCCTGAAATACTGAAAACCGGGGTCTGTGGCAATGGTATTACCACAGAGAAGTAAACTGATAAGCCTCAAAAATAAAAATGAACCACCCTTTTACAGTTATTAGAAAGCTGTACTTATGAGACACAATACCTTCCAATAAACCTACAGCAGGTACAGAATTGTTGTATATCTGGAAGTATGTTATTATGCAAAATGACCACTAGGTGGGAACATAACACAATAGCTGCATGAAAAGAGCACAATAATGCTTACTAGGCAAAAAATGTTTGTTCACCTAATGTTTCCTATTTCCCAAAATGTAACTATATTCTGACATTTTTACAGTATTCCTAAATTGTTAAAAAGAATTCAATATATCATCTGAATATAGGGCAGAAATAAAATGACAAAAGCTTCACTGCAATTTACAACCCAAAGATAAAACGTGCACTCTCCTCAATGCTTTATTTACCAGTATGTGGAAAATATCACAACTTTGACATGTTATTCCTCAACAACCCACAACTGTATTGCACATCTACATCACACACACACACTATTTAATTATATCTGAACTGTCATAATCAATGTTGTTATTGCGCCATAGTTGGTCTCACAAAAAAATACCTGTTTCAGTAAAATACAGTATACTGCTATGGCAACAGAGGAGATCTGTAATATAAACTTGGGGAGATCAGTAATATAAAACAGGAATCTCAGCAAAAATATAAAACAAAATTAACCCGTTGAGTGCCAAATGAATTTGTAATGGTGCGTACACACGGGGGCGATTATAGCAAATATCGCTGGAAATATGGTCGCTGAGCGACCATATTGTCAGTGATTGGAGTGTGCACCAGAGATAAATCGCTGGGTGCGCGCTCCCGTTTTCAGCCCCTGAATGGTCACTGGTCAGAGGAGCATGCTCCTCCGACCAGCGACTTTCACTACCTCTTCTCCCGGCAGTGTGACATTTTCATCTGCGACTATCCTTACAAAGAAATAAGGATTAAAAAGGGTTGAGATTACCTGAAGGGTAAAAAAAGGGGCAGACTAGATGGGCCAAATGGTTCTTATCTGCCGTCAAATTCTATGTTTCATCTCTGGTCACAGATGAAAATGGGACACTGAGCAATATGATTGCTGAGCAATATATTGCTAGCAATATATTGCCAGCGATCATATTGCCCCGTGTGTGCACACCTTCAAAATAGGTGTAAAAATTGGCAAGCAAACATTTTATCCATCATAATGACATGTAATATTTATAGGAATATATAATTTTTTTTTACACAACATTTTTTTTTTTTTAATAAACAATTTTATTTTGTTTTTCATCATAGAACATAATAGTATACAATGGAACGAGATTGAAAGTACAATGTCAGGAACGAATTGACATATTTTCAAGTAGCAAAATGAACTTCTAAGAAGAGAGAGATTATTGATGTATTTGAGCAGAGAAATGTTCTCAAGAGACTTTTCTAGCTACGCAATACACAACATTTTTTTTTTATTTGCATTTATATAACAATTGTAAGCAACGCTGGTATTTTTAGAGTATATTTTGCACATCTCTCAAAGAGATTTTGGCAGTAAACGGGTTAAACTACTGAGAGTTAAACTACTTAAGGGGTTAAACTACTTAAGTACTGAGACAATGTGATACTCAAGGCTGCAAAACATCATTTATTCAATTATTTATTTATTTACAGTTTCGGTACTTGTGTAGTTTCACTGCACCGCCGCGCGCAAAGTCTGTCTCAGAAACTTGGCAGCTTGCCAGACGCTCTGTTTAACTGTGCATGTGCCGCTCTAGCTGTTCTCGTAGCGCCGGGCAGCAGCGCGCTGCCCAGGCGCTGACAGGTCACTGTGGTACTTGTAGTTCCACAGTGAAATAGGCAGTCCTGCGCACCGCTGACAACGGGGGCATGTAAAGTAGGCACACCGCTGACGTGCCGGGGCTTCTATACTAGACACCCAGGCACACCGCTATCAAGGGGGGTGTCCCACTTGCAGACGCTAAAATTTAGGGGCTAAAGCGTCTGAATCCAGCCTCCCTGCAAGCCGCTAAGAAGGGGGAGTCTGGATTTAGACGCCAAAGCGTCTGAATCCAGACTCCCTGCAAGCCGCTAAGAAGGGGGTTATCTGGATTTAGACGCTAAAGCGTCTGAATCTAGACTCCCTGCAAGCCGCTAAGAAGGAGGGCATCTGAATTTAGTTGGGTCTAGGGGAACATCTAAATTTAGATGCTAAAGCATCTAAACTTAGTTGGGTCTAGGGGTACACTATTAAACCTGTCCACAATGACACTATTCGACACAACAGCTGTCGACCTTGTAAAATCCACTATCCACGCCAACCCGAAGTGTGGCGAGCACAGCAAGCCCCGCGAGGGGCGGCGGTATGCGTCCTATGACCTTTTCATACCCCCACTATCCACGTCGGTGTGGAGTTGATTTTATAAAGTGTGGCAAGCGCAGCGAGCCACCGAGCCCGAAGCGCGTCCCCTCACGAGGCTCGCTGCGCTCGCCACACTTTGGGCTCGGTGGCTCGCTGCGCTCGCCACACTTTATAGAATCAACTCCGCGCTGACGTGGATAGTGGGGGTATTAAAAGGTCATAGGACGCGTGCCGCCGCCCCTCGCGGGGCTCGGTGCGCTCGCCACGCTTCGGGTTGGTGTGGATAGTGGTGCTGTTTCAGGAACACATTCACACCTGCAAACTCCTACACCTGAGACAGTAATGACGACATTTTTTTTAACTATTAACTGTTTTTTAGTTAAATGTAACCGAGAATACTGAGGTAAAAATCATTCCAGAACAATAGATAATCAAAGTAAAGAACAGCAAAATTTAGGGAAAGTCATGATTTAGAACAGGAACAGGAAGCTGCTGCTGCTGCGTCATCACCACCACTTGCAGAGGAATCAGCTGCTGATGTGGATGCTGTCGGCTCTGCCTCGTCACCAGTGGCGTAGCTTGGTTTGGGGTGCCCCCCCGCCGTTAATGGGGTGGGCGCCCCAAACCAAGCTATGCCACTGGGAGTTTCTCTGCCTGTGTTTGGGCTCCAATGCGATCAGTGGTAAGCGTGTGGATGCAGCCGCATACAGCGACAGTCAGCATCCCACCCCCCCCCCCCCATCGCCACAGGCTTACCTGTCTGCGCGTCCCGGCTCCCCTCCTGGCTTCAATTAATTCTATGCAGACGGACCACAATAAAATGGCCGCCCCCATACCGCAGACAGTTTCAGAGAACTGTGTGCTTATGGGGCGGCCATTTTATCGTAGTCCGTCTCCATAGAATTGATTGAAGCCAGGAGGGGAGCCGGGATGCGCAGACAGGTAAGCCTGCGGGGGATGGGGGGCGGGGGCATTACTATAGCACTGCAGCCCCCCGGCGCCCCCACATGCACAGCGCCCCCCCCGCTACCGCGGGGGCTGCGGTGCTATAGTTACGCCACTGATTATCACCATCCTTCTCAAGTAGGGGAAGCAGGGTCAGTGCATACAGGATGCGCTTGAAGGGGTCCTGTGCGCCTAAACTCTGCCTCCACATAACCTCCTGGAGGTACGAGTCCAGATGATGGTGCGCGGTCCCCCTTTGGCGCTTATTGCGCCACTTGCAACTGCCCCACAAGCGCTCAATGTTCTGGGTGTGGAGCCCAGTGTCAGGATCCACAAAAGTGTACTTATGGTTGACCTTTGCGTGCTGGTACCCGGCCTGCTCCAACTGCTGCGTGTTAAAATCCATAAATGAGGTACCATTTCAAAGATTAAGTTCTCTGTTCTGAAGTATTGTTAATTCAGGGTTGCCGACCCTCCCAGAATTACCGGGAGTCTCCCGAAAATCGGGTCCCCCACTGAGCCCCCCGATTGCTGCATTCGTGTCATTTTAGCCCCGCCCCCCTCCATGGAGATCAGTGCTTTTGACTATTTCCCGTAATGGGGGGCAGAGCTTAATGACGTCAGAGTCAAGCCCAGCCCCCCGAACGGGTAATGAAAGTCTCCTCTCCAGGCTTTTTCCGGAGAGGAGCATTTCAAAGTCGGCAACCCTGTGTTAATTTAAAAATGCACATTGTATTGTTTGTTTTAAAATCAAAGTAAAAAATGTCCTTTCCCACAGTAAGCTCCACCCCTTCACTTTCCAGCTTCCCTGGATAAACTCAGACCTCAGTACAACTCGGAGAATCGGCCACCATCACCACATCCATGCTTACAAAGCTGTGCCTGTAGACTAAGAGTTGGGGAATACAAATGCAGCAGTAAAAAAGACTCGTTGTGCTCGCCTACCTGTTGGGATTGTGGCTGTAGGGATCTCAGTGCCGGTATATTCCCCAGAGTATGACAGTAAGCACTGGCCTAATGGATTCGGCAGGGAATCAAGCCGCCTGGAGGAGATCCAATGGTCAACATAGTAAGTCGCCTTGGAAAATAGGAAGCAGCTCAAAATTCAGTCATGGTTTTCTAAACCAGTGTGAGATCCAGTTTGAGCTACAGCCAGCCAATTTTCCAACGGACCGTATCAAAATTGCTTATGTTATTTCTTTGCTCACCGGTAAAGCACTAGATTGGGCATCTCCATTATGGGAGAGAGCAGATCCTCTTCTTTCAGACTATGTTAACTTCGTGTCTACCTTTAGAAAAAATTTTGACGAACCAGGTAGACTTTCCTCTGCTTCTTTGGAGATTCTACGCCTTCGCCAGGGTACCCATCCGGTCAGTTACATTACACATACATACTCACCAAGGTCCTCCAATCCTACTCACCAAGGTCCTCCGGCGAAGATCACGTCCTCTTCTTTTTGACTTAGTCCAGGTCTTCGTATGACCCAGCCGGTATCCTCTCATTAACTAACCGGAGAGATGATGAAGTTTCATCTTCAGCGCCTCTCCTCCAAATGAATCTATTGGCCGCCTAGCGGCCAATCAGGAGCCGAATTTCTCGGCTCCTGATTGGCCGACAAATTGCATTCAAGTACCGCAGTTATTCTAAAGTTGCATCTAAGTGCCACAGTTATTCTAAGTTTTATCCAAGTCCTGCAGTTGGTCTCAAGCTGTATCCAAGTGCCACAGTTATTCTGTTGTATCCAAGTGCCGCAGTTATTCTCAAGTTGCATTCAAGTACTGCAGTTATTCTAAAGTTGCATCTAAGTGCCACAGTTATTCTAAGCTGTATCCAAGTGCCGCAATTATTCTCAAGGTGTGTTCCAGTGCCGCAGCTATCCTTGGCCGTATCCAGGTGCTATAGATCTGCACGGCTGTTTCCCAGTGCTACAGCTAACCACAGTCATAACCAAGCCCTCCAGCTATTCACACTTACATCACGGTTGCTTCCAGTGCTATAGCAATTGTACCAAGTGCTGCAGTTACCCACAGTTATACCAAGTCTTCACAGCTCCAAGTCTTCACAGCTCCAAGTCTTTACAGACAGTCACAGTCATTTTCAAAGCTCTTCTCTCATTTCCAACTTGTTACAGTATCCTCCAAGGTCCTCGCCATCCTCTCCGACTTTGTACAGTGGTCTCCAAATTCTCCAATCTCCTTCAACTTCTGCACCATTCTTTACCCAAGTCCTATGCAACACACTGTCCATTATTATACAAACTGTTACTGTATTACTGTTGCTTAATGTCTCATGTTACCAGTTATCTCTGATTGATGCTATTTCAGTTTATTCATTGACTGTACCACAAGACCTTATCATCATTAAACCTTGTAAACACTGCTTAGCTTCTCTTCCATTCATCCAGCACCTTAGTACATGAGAAAGCACAATATACATCCACCAAGCTTCCGCCATCCAATCCCCATCTCCTCTAAGGTTACTCCCCATTTACCGGTCCATACAAATCCCCAGAGTGTGACAGTGGTCAGATTTAAGTCTTTTGCATAAGAAGAGAGGGTTCTTAATACTAATATACAGAGGGCTGAGCACAGGAACACCTGTGCAGGACAATGAGGTTGGTGCAGCAGGAGCAGTCTGGGATAAACTTGAATAAAGAAGACAAGAAGAGGAATGATGCCGCAAGGATTCACCAGGAGGCTGGATCGGACTTGAAGAAGACAAGAAGACGAGTTGATGCTGGGAGGATTCACCAAGAGCCTGGACTGGACTTGAAAAAGACAAGAAGATGAGTTGATGCCGGAAGGATTAACCAGGAGACCGGACCAGACTTTTAGAAAACAAGAAGATGAGTTGATGCTGGAAGGATTTACCAGGAGACTAGACCAGACTTCACAAAGACAAGAAGACGAGTTGATGCCGGACACTCTCGGCTGGGGTAACAAGCTGGAAGGTAGTAAGTACTGGTGTTCGTGTCTTCAAAAGGAGTAGTAACTGCAGATGACGGGTACGGGTTCTGGTACCGTATAGTTTAACAGGATATGCAACTGCAGGACTGCTGGTCTTGGAACCGATTCTGTCAACAGGAACAGCAGCTATCGAGTCACTGGCACTAATATTGGTGCTGGTACTTACACTGTCAGCAGAGATGGAAATTACAGAGTCACTGGTGCCGGTATAGGTATTGGTATTGGTACTGTCAACGAAGTTGGTAACTGCAGAGTCACTGGTACCATAATTGGGATTAGAACTGGTTCTTTCAGCAGAGATGGTAACTGCAGAGTCACTGGTACCGGTATTGGGATTAGTACTGTCAGCTGAGAGGGTAATTGCACAGTCACTGGTACTGGTACTGATAGTGGTCACTGCAGCTGCTGTCTAATGGGATTTACTCAATCCCTCAAAGGCAAAGAAAAGGGGCTTGTATAAAGATTTAGACAGAGCTAAAAGTACTGCATGAAGTTCACTAATTAACGTCCAAGTATCACCTACAAGTATTGGGGCCCGCCATGGGAACCAGATTCGCCCCGAGCTTCGCTAACCTCTACATGGGCCTCTTTGAAGAGCAACACCTCCCTATTATTATAAGACGACTTACTAAAAAATGAGGTTGACGAAAGACGAAGGGTCATATTCAGGAAGTCAGAAAATATAAGGTCCAAATTGGTGCATAGCCATTTAAAAAGGAGATAAAACTCAAACTTAAGATCTTAACTTGCTTCCAGAGAAACCTAATGGTTTCCATCGATGTATGCAGGATAACTGCATCACATGTAAACATACACGGAGAAAAACTATTGAATTTGCCTACCCCTTCTGGCTGCACACAGGTATGTTGGCAGCGGGGGTCCAGGGACTGGTGTAGCGGCAGCTTTCACATACACAGCCGCTCGCTATTTGCCTGGCGGCGGGAAGCGCTGATGATTTTGAAAAGACTTGCCGGACGCTGAATGGCTGAATTCAGCCAATCAGCGTCTGGCAAGTCTTTTCAAAATCTGCTTCCCGCCCAGCAGCGCTAGGAGCCGGAGTTAACCTTCTCCAGTCCCCGGACCCCCGCTGCCTGTCCCCAAGGCAGTGATTTGGTGGTTGTTGTTTTTTTGGGGGGGCGACCAAATGACTGCCGCCCGGGCACCGAAACACCTAGTTTCGGCCCTGATTTTGTTAATACAATCCCCAAAGAAATCTCTCCAGTGTGACGTGGGGTGTTGACAGTACGCAGGACCAGAGGTCAATCTGGACTGTGCCCTGGCACCACTTTAGGCATTTCACCATCTGAAAAAGCAGCAAGAATATGCACTATACCTACTCTGGTCTTCTAAGTCATGGTATGATACAGGAGGTCGCTGGTGCGCAGGACCAGAGGTTCATCTGGACTGATCCCTGGCGCCCCGTAGGTATTACACCAGTTGAAAAACTATTAGGAATCTGCATTATAACCATCCTTGTCATCTAAGTCATGCATTCAAAGTACCTGTTCCACTATGTGGATGTCTGTCATGTATCTAGACTATATTAACAATAATTAATTCCTTCAACTTAGAGTAGCACCCCACCCACCTGATTTGAATATTATTTTACCAGCTTGGTCCCTGGTAGCCACAGACTGCAAACTGGAGGCACAATGAAGGTAAGACCTAAAATTGACATTAATTGCTAGTCTTGGGATGGATTTGGGGCGCGGCTCCCCTTGGGTTGGTGTGGCTGAGTTGCTTTGTGGGTGGCACACCCTAACATTTATTTAGCACTATTTATTTTCAACTAATATATTATACTTTCTAGCTCTTCACTTTTTAACCTCTAGCTATTGCTTCTTTATTATTGATACACCTTTAGCTTAGTTTTTCACTTGTGTGCTGCTCTGGGGTGACTGGCCTATGCCAACCTTTTTGGGGTTCCGCGCCCCAGATTCAAACTTAGTATTAGGGACCCACCAGAAATGAGGTCATCGTGAAGCTGGTTGGTGGGAAAATATTTCTTGGCCAATTGATATACCAAGAACCACTATTATTGTTTAATAATATGGAGTGTGCATCTGCACCATGTATTTTTCTTTGCAGAACTACAAGTCCCAAGGATGATGGCACCTCAAGTATATAGGGTGTGCATTCTAAGATCCCCCCTCCCCCCCATAAGCTAATATTGTGTACACCTGTACACCTGAAGGTTGGGACTACTTCAACTTAGAGTAGCACCCCACCCACCTGATTTGAATATTATAATACCAGCTTGGTCCCTGATAGCCACAGACTGCAAACTGGAGGCACAATGTAGGGAAGACCTAAAATTGACATTAATTGCTAGTCTTGGGGATGGATTTGGGGCGCGGCTCCCCTTGGGTTGGTGTGGCTGAGTTGCTTTCCAGGTGGCACACCCTAACCTTTATTTAGCACTATTTATTTTCCACTAATATATTATACTTTCTAGCACTTCACTTTTTAACCTCTAGCTTCTGCTTCTTTCTTCTTAATACACCTTTAGCTTAGTTTTTCACTTGTGTGCTGCCCTGGGGTGACTGGCCTATGCCAACCTTTTTGGGGTTCCGCACCCCAGATTCAAACTTAGTATTAGGGACCCACCAGAAATGAGGTCACCGTGAAGCTGGTTGGTGGGCAAATATTTCTTGGCCAATTGATATACCAATAACCTCTATTATTGTTTAATAATATGGAATGTGCAGTGGCGTAACTATCGTAAGGCAGCCCCCGCTGCCGCTTGGGGGAGCGGGCGGCAGCGGGGGCGCCGGACTGGGCTGGGGGGCAGGGTGCCTCGTGCTCCCGGGGACACTACATATTCGCAAACAGTAATTGTAGAACGCCGGCCGCTCTGTCTGTGGCTGTGCTACAATACAGTCGGAGGCTGCAGCTCCGCCTCCCTGAGATTCTTCCTCACAGATGAATCTATGTAACAGCAGCACATGCGGCTGAATGGCCGCACCGCTGCGGAAGAGAAGGCTGCTGTGTGAGGAAGGAAGAAGCTTAGGGAGGCGGAGCTACAAGCTGTAGCTTCCGATTGTATTGCAGCACAGCCACAGACAGAGAGGCCTGCTGTGGTGTGCTGAGGCTGCTCCCTCTTTGCTCCTTGGGCTGCCAGTGCCGCGGAGAGAACAGCTGCTGCTTTATGACCAGTGCCCCTCTCCTGCCCGGTGCCTGTGAACGCTGCAGAATCTGCCTGCTACTCGTCAGGAGACACAAGTCTTGCAGCCCAGCACAGAGGTACTCATCGTGGAGGGGAGGTATTGCATATAACTGAACTTTATATGCAAAGTATATGTGTACAGTTTGTGTTAGTGTGCCCCTGCATTGGTCCCTATACAATACATATGTTTGTGTGTGTCACCCCTGGTCCCTATACAATGTGTACTGGTGTCAGTGTGCCTCTGACCCCTATATAATGTGTGTGTGTTTGTGTCAATGTGCCCCTGGTCCCTATAGAATGTATATGTGTGTGTGTCAGTGTATCCATGGTCCATGTACAATGTATGTGCTTGTGTGTCAGTGTGCCCCTGGTACCTGGGTACCAGAGCCGGCCCTAGGCATAGGCAAACTAGGCAAATGCCTAGGGCATTTGGAATGCCAAGGGGCGTCCACCCCAAGCCTAGGGCCGGCTCATTTATGTCAGCAAGTTACTGGGGCATCGGAACACCTGGCCGGCTCACACTGCCCCTTGCTTGGCCGAACAGAAGCAACAGGAAGCTTCGATTCAGGCAGGCAGCAACATGAAGTGTAATGACAGATTGAGGGCTGCTGCGGTGCTGCGCATTCCCCCAGCCCTGCTCATATGCAAGGTATTTCTTGCCTGGCTGTAATTTATTAGTATGCCGCTCTATGGGTAGCCGTCCGCAGGGCAGCTCAGAAAGCTGGCCTTTGCCCACAGCAAGAGCTGGTGCAGAAAGGGGCCATACAGTCCAACTTTCCTCCTCTCCTCACCTAATCTCTGCCAGGTCCACCTCCCTTTCGTAAATTTTTCTTTCAGCCGCTGCCTCTGGGCTGCCATAGCAGACCCTGATTCTCGATCCTGGCGCCCCAACACCCCCCCCCCCCCACTCTCTGCTCCATCCCCCCCTGCTGCTATTTTATGATCTAGGGGGTGTCACCACTTTATTTCATTAGCACCATAAGGATCTTAGTGATCCCCTGGGTGAGCCCTGCAGCTGCTGCTTGCTGCCTAGCATCCCGCACCTCTAAATGTCGGCGACGCTGCAGCGCTGTCTGGAAAATAGAGTTAGGACACTGGGAGGACATGCAGGAAGCAGAGAAGACCAGAAGACTGAGGAGCCGATGAGGGTACAGCTGCTTAAGGTGAGTTACAGGTCTTCAGGTGTCTTCACACAGAAATGGTGAAGAGGGGGAGGGGATTGTCTGTAGGGAACTGGGAGGATAATGATATACTGTATAGGTAGATTTATTAGTCTGAGGGTTCACTGTGGGATAAAGAGGGGTCAGGAGTGTAATGGTGGATATATAGAGGGGTCAGTAATGTAGTGCTTGGTATAGAAGGGTCAGCAGTGTAGTGGCAGGTATAGAGGGGTCAGTAGTGTAGCGGTGGGTATAAAGGGATCCGTAGTGTAGTGGTGGGTATAGAGGGATCAGTAGTGTAGTGGCGGGTATAGAGGGGTCAGTAGTGTAGTGGCGGGTATAGAGGGGTCAGTAGTGTAGCGGTGGGTATAAAGGGATCCGTAGTGTAGTGGTGGGTATAGAGGGATCAATAGCGTAATGGTGGGTATAGAGGGATCCGTAATGTAGTGGTGGGTATAGAGGGGTCAGTAGTATAGTGGTGGGTATAGAGGGGTCAGTAATGTAGTGGTGGGTATAGAGGGGTCAGTAATGTAGTGTAGAGTATAGAGGGGTCAGTGGTGTAGTGGCGGGTATAGAGGGGTCAGTAGTGTAGTGGTGGGTATAGAGGGGTCAGTGATGAAGTGGTGGGTATAGAGGGGTCAGTAATGTAGTGGTGGGTATAGAGGGGTCAGTAATGTAGTGTAGAGTATAGAGGGGTCAGTGGTGTAGTGGCGGGTATAGAGGGGTCAGTAGTGTAGTGGTGGGTATAGAGGGGTCAGTGATGTAGTGGTGGGTATAGAGGGGTCAGTGATGTAGTGGTGGGTAGAGAGGGGTCAGTAGTGTAGTGGTGGGTATAGAGGGGTCAGTGATGTAGTGGTGGGTATAGAGGGGTCAGTGATGTAGTGGTGGGTATAGAGGGGTCAGTAGTGTAGTGGTGGGTATAGAGGGGTCAGTGATGTAGTGGTGGGTATAGAGGGGTCAGTAGTGTAGTGGTGAGTATAGAGGGGTCAGTGATGTAGTGGTGGGTATAGAGGGGTCAGTAGTGTAGTGGTGAGTATAGAGCATGATTTTATAATGTTCTTAAACAAGTGTGTTTATAAGATATAGATAGATGGATGAGCGCGGCTACATCTATCTATCTATCGACTCCCCTGACAATAGAGTGGTGATATCACCTGTGTGGAAATTTCGACCAGGTGGGCAAATTAGGAGCAACAAACGGAGGGAAATGGTGGCGATCGGAGATAGCTACATCTGTGTATTCGCATATTATACACACACACATGATAGGGGCAGCAGTCAAGGTTTTGCCTAGGGCATCAAATTGGTTAGGGCCGACTCTGCTGGGTACCCCTAGTCCCTGTGCAATATATCTGTGTGTGTGTTGTGGTGTGGGAGATGGTAGCAGCCACCCTATTTTTCTTACACTGTCTCTACCTCTTGTTCTCTCCCTGACACTGTCTCTCTCTGATTGACTCTCTCCCTGACACCCTCTTTGTATCTACCTGACGCTCTCGTTTCCCTCCCTTTTTCTCTCTTGCCCCCCCCCCCCCATTCTCATCCCTTTCTCTCTCTTTCTCCCTGTACCCCTTTTTCTCTCATTTCCTATTTTTCCATGAAATCTTCTCTTTCCTTCCTCCCTGACCACTTCTCCATATTTTTCTCACCCTTCTCTCTCACCCTCTGTGTCTCTCACTCTCCTCACTTTCTTTTTCTGTCTTGCTCCCTTAACAGACATTGTAAAGACAAAGGGGTAGGGTTCCCCATCACAATTTTGCTATGGGGCCCACAGAGTTTTAATAACACCCCTGTACGTATATGTGTTGGCGTGGGAGGACAGACGGGTTGTTGTGAGAAAGGCTGCCCAGGTCTCTTAGCAAAGAGGTGGTACCGAAATGCTGCTGCATTTTGTCCTTGCACTGGTAGAAAAGCTGGGCCACTTGATTTAATTTGCCCCCACAGGCTAAACGTTGCCACTGGGGCATGAAAGAAAATTTAATAGGCAGGGTGTGTGTGTGTGTGTGTGTGTGTGTGTGTGCAGGAGAAGTTGATGAACATGCAAGATTTTCCCTATATACTGTAAGGTCTTTGGTACTTTCTATATCCATGCCTCTTTCTTTTATTTACCTCTGCCACAATCTCCATTTGTCCCTCTAGGCACCCCTCTCCCCACTCTTCCTTCCTCATCTATACATCTGCTACTTCCTCGTCCTCATGTGTGCCTGTGCCTCCCCCATCCATGGCTGGTGGCTGCCATTAAAAGTGACCAACAGAAACAAGAATTATGGCAGGTAAGCACAATTTACACACACACTGTGATATATATATGTGTGTGTGTGTGTGTGTGTGTGTGAGATGTGTCGTTACATTGTGTCATATTGTGAAAGGGGTCCTACGGTGAGTGGCAAATAGTGTAAGGTGCATTATTGGGGGGGGGGCGCCAGAAAGTTTTTTGGCAGGGGGGAGCAGAATTTATAGTTACGCCACTGAGAATGTGCATCTGCACAATGTATTTTTCTTTGCAGAACTACAAGTCCCAGCATGATGGCACCTCATGTATATAGGGTGTGTATTCTAAGATCCCCCCTTCCCCCATATCTACTTCCTGCCTACTGACATGATAGCCAGCCGGCATCATCATACCCGACTGTTCCACATACAGCAAATTGGATGTAAAGGGGTTATTAACACAAGTGCCCAGGTAAATATCGGAGGAGGAACCCAGCTTATCATAAGCATAAAAGGCACCCAAGCTTGTGCTTCACAGGAAGAGGACTATGCACTCCCGGGAGTGGTAACTACAGTGCTTGAAGTGGTCCTGGAGAGGTGGTGGAACTCCTTTCCCCTAACAACGCCCCCCACCTCATTGAGCAGAGCCTAGACCAGTGCCAGGGAATTTTCGCCCTACCTCCGATAAATGATAATGGTCCCACAAAGAAGGGGTGTGGTCACACAATAATAACTCCAATTAAAATTACAACACACAGTAGCATAATCATATACACATTCCACCGCATGTAGTGCCCTTGTGTCATATTCACACAGCAGTGCCTCTTATACACATAATGTCAACAGTTGTGCTGCTTAAACACATCTGTCTTTATCACTCCAGCAGCTCACTGTCCATGTCCCTCAGCAGCTCCATGCCCTGTGTCTCTCCAGCAGCTTCCCCACTTCTAAATCCCTTAAGCCCCCACTCACCCTGTCTTCAGCAAGTACAGAACCTGCTCCTCTAAGTGGCTCTTCTTCACTTCAGCGGCGTTGATAGCATGACATCACATACGCCATGCCAGCATCTGGGAGAGGCTTTTCTGTTGGAATTTCTGTTCTGGGCTGTGGAAGAGGTGGAACTCAGTTCCCCCTACCATTAGAGGTGGTGGAACTCAGTTCCACCCAGTTCCCCCTCACTTTAACCCATGGGTAACTATATACACCTGAGTTACATTAACAGCAATAAACTAACATTATCCTTCTATGCTAGATCTTGCCATCTTAATACTACTAACTCACTAACATCACTACTGTGGGAAACTCCCAGTCAGATTAGCACTATGCTTTATTGAACTAATCCACTCATCTGCATAACTTCTTTTAACAACATTTTTTTATTTAGATAGATGCAATAGTAGGAGTATTTTTTTTTTAATGCATAGTCATATTTAAATATGTGTATGTCCAAACTTTTTAAAATATGTATTGTCTTTTACGTGTCTAATATACTGGCCGGTTATTATATGTTGTTTAATTGTTGAATTTTTCTTTTTATATGGATTAAAATAAAATTATTGGTTCTTACTATCTGTTTGGCTATTATTAATGAACTTCATGCAGCACTTTTAGCGCTCTCACTCCTTCGTCCCTGAAGCACCCCCTTCCCCTGTCAACCTGTACCTCTAGCTCCCTCCTTCCCAGCAGATCTCCCTCCCCCTGTAACCCTCATACCTCTCGCTCCCTCCTTCCCTGCAGCACCCCTCCCCGTCATCCCCGAACCTCTTGCTCCCTTTTTCCCTGCAGCTCCTCCTCCCACTGTCACCCCCGCACCTCTTGCTCACACCTTCCCTGCATCTCCCCCTGACACCCCCACAACTCTTGCTCCATTCTTCCCTGCAGCTCTCCCTCCCACTATCTCCCCTGCACCTATTGCTTCCTCCTTCCCTGCAGCTCCCCCTCCCTGTCACCCTTGCACCTCTTGCTATCTCTTTTCTCTGTAGCTCTCTGTCATCTTGTCACCTTTCACTCCCTCCTTTCGTGCAGCTCCCCATCCCTCTATCACTCCTACCCCTCTTGCTGCAACCATACCTACAGCTTCCCACTCCCTGTTTCTCCCGCACCTCTCGATCCCTCCTTCCCTGCAGCTCCCCGTCTCCCTGCTGTCACCTCCACACCTCTTGCTCACTCCTTCCCTGCAGCTCCCCATTCCCCTGTCATCCCCGCCTCTCTTGCTCCCTACTTCTCTGCAGCTCCCCTACCCTGTCATCCCTGCACCTTTTGCGCCCTATTTCCCTGCAGCTCCCAACTCCCTGTCATCCCCACACCTCTCCCTCTCCCTTTGCTGCAGCTCCCCCTGTCACCCCTGCACCTCTCGCTCATTCCATCCATGCAGCTCCCCCTGTCAATCTGTACCTCTCACTCCCTCATATCCTGCAGCTCCACCTGTCAAACCCGTACCTCTCACTCCCTCCTTCCCTTGCAGCTCCCTCTGTCACCCCTGCAGATCTTGCTTCCTCTTTCCTTGCAGATCTCCGTTCCCCTGTCACCCCTGAACCTCTTGCTCCCTTGTTCCCTGCAGCTCCTCCTCCCACTGTCACCCCTGCACCTCTTGCTCACACCTTCCCTGCAGCTCCCCCTGACAACCCCACACCTCTTGATCCATTCTTCCCTGCAGCTCTCCCTCCCACTGTCTCCCCTGCACCTATTGCTCCCTCCTTCCCTGCAGCTCCCCCTCCCTGTCACCCTTGCACCTCTTGCTCCCTCTTTTCTCTGTAGCTCTCCCTGTCATCTTGGCACCTCTCGCTCTCCTTCTTTCGTGCAGCTCCCCATCCCTCTGTCACTCCTACACCTCTTGCTACAAGCATCCCTACAGCTTCCCACTCCCTGATTGTCCTGCATCTCTTGATCCCTCCTTCCCTGCAGCTCCCTGTCATCTCTGCACCTCTTGCTCCCTCCTTCCCTGCAGCTCCCCATTCCCCTTTCATGCCCGCCTCTCTTGCTCCCTACTTCTCTGCAGCTCCCTTACCCCGTCATCCCTGCACCTTTCGCTCCCTCCTTGCCTGCAGCTCCCAACTCCCTGTCATCCCCACACCTCTCGCTCTCCCTTTGCTGTAGCTCCCCCTGTCATCCCTGCACCTCTCGCTCATTCCATCCATGCAGCTTCCCCTGTCAATCTGTACCTCTAGCTCCCTCCTTCCCAGCAGATCTCCCTCCCCCTGTAACCCTCATACCTCTCGCTCCCTCCTTCCCTGCAGCACCCCTCCCCGTCATCCCCGAACCTCTTGCTCCCTTTTTCCCTGCAGCTCCTCCTCCCACTGTCACCCCCGCACCTCTTGCTCACACCTTCCCTGCATCTCCCCCTGACACCCCCACAACTCTTGCTCCATTCTTCCCTGCAGCTCTCCCTCCCACTATCTCCCCTGCACCTATTGCTTCCTCCTTCCCTGCAGCTCCCCCTCCCTGTCACCCTTGCACCTCTTGCTATCTCTTTTCTCTGTAGCTCTCTGTCATCTTGTCACCTTTCACTCCCTCCTTTCGTGCAGCTCCCCATCCCTCTATCACTCCTACCCCTCTTGCTGCAACCATCCCTACAGCTTCCCACTCCCTGTTTCTCCCGCACCTCTCGATCCCTCCTTCCCTGCAGCTCCCCGTCTCCCTGCTGTCACCTCCACACCTCTTGCTCACTCCTTCCCTGCAGCTCCCCATTCCCCTGTCATCCCCGCCTCTCTTGCTCCCTACTTCTCTGCAGCTCCCCTACCCTGTCATCCCTGCACCTTTTGCGTCCTCCTTCCCTGCAGCTCCCAACTCTCTGTCATCCCCACACCTCTCCCTCTCCCTTTGCTGCAGCTCCCCCTGTCACCCCTGCACCTCTCGCTCATTCCATCCATGCAGCTCCCCCTGTCAATCTGTACCTCTCACTCCCTCATATCCTGCAGCTCCACCTGTCAAACCCGTACCTCTCACTCCCTCCTTCCCTTGCAGCTCCCTCTGTCACCCCTGCAGATCTTGCTTCCTCTTTCCTTGCAGATCTCCGTTCCCCTGTCACCCCTGAACCTCTTGCTCCCTTGTTCCCTGCAGCTCCTCCTCCCACTGTCACCCCTGCACCTCTTGCTCACACCTTCCCTGCAGCTCCCCCTGACAACCCCACACCTCTTGATCCATTCTTCCCTGCAGCTCTCCCTCCCACTGTCTCCCCTGCACCTATTGCTCCCTCCTTCCCTGCAGCTCCCCCTCCCTGTCACCCTTGCACCTCTTGCTCCCTCTTTTCTCTGTAGCTCTCCCTGTCATCTTGGCACCTCTCGCTCTCCTTCTTTCGTGCAGCTCCCCATCCCTCTGTCACTCCTACACCTCTTGCTACAAGCATCCCTACAGCTTCCCACTCCCTGATTGTCCTGCATCTTTTGATCCCTCCTTCCCTGCAGCTCCCTGTCATCTCCGCACCTCTTGCTCCCTCCTTCCCTGCAGCTCCCCATTCCTCTTTCATGCCCGCCTCTCTTGCTCCCTACTTCTCTGCAGCTCCCTTACCCCGTCATCCCTGCACCTTTCGCTTCCTCCTTCCCTGCAGCTCCCAACTCCCTGTCATCCCCACACCTCTCGCTCTCCCTTTGCTGTAGCTCCCCCTGTCATCCCTGCACCTCTCGCTCATTCCATCCATGCAGCTTCCCCTGTCAATCTGTACCTCTCACTCCCTCATATCCTGCAGCTCCACCTGTCACACCTGTTCCTCTCACTCCTTCCTTCCCTTGCAGCTCCCTCTGTCACCCCTGCACATCTTGTTCTTCTTTCACTGCAGATCCCCATTCCCCGTCACCCCTGAACCTCTTGCTCCCTTTTTCCCTGCAGCTTCCCATCCCCATGTCACCTCCACACCTCTTGCTCCCTTCCACACAGCTTTCCATGCCCGTCACCCCAAGACCTGTAGCTCTCACCTTTCCTGCAGCTCCGTCTCTGTCACCCTTGCACCTCTCACTCTCTCCAAACCTGCAACTTTCACTTTCCTGCACTTCCACCTCTCAACCACGCACCTCTTGCCCCCTTCTTCCCTGCAGCTCCCCCTGCCATCTCTGCATCTCTCGCTCCCTCCTTCCCTGCAGCTCCCCATCACCCCTGCACCTCTTACTCCCGCCTTCCCTGTAGCTCCCCGTCAAATCTGAACCTCTTAATCCCTCCATTCCTGCAGCTCCACCTGTCACCCAGCACCTCTTACTCCCTCCTTCCCTTGCAGCTCCCACTGTCACCCCTGCACATCTCTCTTCCTCTTTCCCTGCACATCCCCGTTCCCCTGTCACCCCTCCTTGCACCCTCATTCCCTGCAGCTTCCCATCCCCCGTCACCCCACCTCTTGCTCCCTCCTTCCCTGCACCTTTCTGTCATTGTCACCTCAACATCTCTTGTTCTCTCCTTCAATGTCACCCCTGCACCTCTCACTCCAATGCAGCTCCCCCTCCCCTTGTCACCCACTCTTTCTCTGCAGCTCCTTGTTCTCCTGTCACCTCTGAAACTCTTGCATCCTCCTTCCCTGCAGCTCCCCTTCCCCATGTCACCCTGCACCTCTTGCTCGATCCTTCCCTGCATCTGTCCCCGTCACCCCCACACCTCTCGCTCTCTCCATTTCTGCAGCTCCCCCTTCTCCTGTCACCCCAGCACCTCTTGCTCTCTTCTTCCATGCCACTCCCACTGTCACCCCTGCACCTATTGCTCCCGCAGCGAGCAGTGGCGAATGTGCAGCGAATCCTAAACAGGATTCGCTGCACGTCGCCAGTATTCACATTGAATACTGCCCATAGTGTCACAAGTGCGACTTGATCTGAGCAACAAATGGAGCTACATGTTAAGCTCTCAATGCCCTTGCCAACTGGTTTTTACTTTTATTTGTACTGTTTATGATGCTCTAAAAAAAAAAAAAAGATGAACAGTGATTATATTATTTTTCTTTGTACCACATTTAAACTTTGTATATGATGATTTTTCTCTTATGCTGCTTTCCCACTGCAGACCAGTTTAAAGTACTGGTAATCTTAAATGGTATTTTAAACGGTATTAGCATTCCCACTGCAGCAGATTATCATTTAAGTACCATTCCCATTGCAGTGAACCGTGTAAAATGTAGAGTGCCTAACCCCCCCCCCCCTCAGTGTAAAGAGTGCCTAATCCCCCCCCCCCCCAGTGTAAAGAGTGCCTAACCCCCCCCCCCCCCCGTACCTGCCCTGTGCCCCCACCTCCCCTCCCCTTGTACTTAGCTGCACGGGGATCCAGGCGGGGATGCAGGGCAGTGGGGAGGCAGCGGGGGTCCATGCAGGGTCCATGCGGGGTCCAGGCAGTCCCAGTGCCTGATGAGAACTAGTAGTTCTCACTTTGCGCATATGTAATGAGTGCATGTGCATAATAATGAGCCGCTCATTACATATGCGCATATGTAATGAGCGGCTCTTTATTATGCACGTGCACTCATTACACATGCACAAAGTGAGAACTACTAGGTCTCATCAGGCACAGGGACTGCCTGGAGGCTAAATAACGTTTAAGAGGCATTCCCACTGCCTCTTAAACGTTATTTTAACGTGTAGGACTCTGCTTTAAAAACGGGTTGAAATACCATTTAACTTTAAACGGTATTTCAACGGTAAATTGCACTGAAAAATCGGCAATTTACCGTTTTTGAGCTGCAGTGGGAAAGGGGCATTATATGTCTTGTTTTCTTTACTGTTCAATAAACAGTTTAAAAAAAAAAAATACATCCTTCCTACAGTAGTTCAGCCACACCTTTTCATGAAAGTAATCTAGTGACTGCAGGGCAGATAAACCAGTCCTCTTTCTAACTCATACACGTACATGAAATAAACAGCTTGTATTCCCAGCAAATGAAAGACACCACAACACAGCACTGATGGATAGTGAGAGTAACAGCTCTAGAAAGGAAAAGGATAAGTATGTTTTACTATCATATTTACAGAATGTGTATTATTAGGCTCACTATAAAATCCATTTTAACCAGGACACTAATGATTTACACAGGTTCTATGGCTGGCTGATTTGTGTGTGTGTGTGTGTGTGTGTGTGTGTGTGTGTGTATACAGTATATATAAATACCATATATATATAGATATATATATATATATATCTATATATATATATATATATATATAGATATATATAAATAATTTACATAGTATGAATGAATTAATCATTTACTTATTAATGTGTTCAGAAATTGTCAGTAATTCTCCTTGAATCGAAGCAAAGAAATTAAGGGCCATTTCAGGATCACTTGTAACATACTTGCCTACTTTTGAAAACTAATTTCAGGGAGATTATTGTTGGTAGTAGAATTTTGCATGGTGCCCCATTGAGGGGATGTGTCATGCACCACCCAAAGAGCGTGTCTAGTTCCATATATCAAGAGATTGTGAAAAGAGATGGTGAATGTGGCACCCAGAAGGATGGGTGTGTACTGCTACATCTGAGAGGAATCTTTTTAAATGACTTATATACAAATGTAGATGAGCCCCAAAGCAGTTAGTAAGAGATACTATACTTGCTAAAGTGCTGGGAAATGGTGCTGATGATTCAATGTTAATGTATCTGTCTCTCATTCCTTTTTTCCCCAAAAAAATGGAACAGTGTAATGTGGGCTAGGTGACATGCAAGAGATTGCTAGACTAATAAGGGAGAGAGGGAGATTGCTGCTATGTCAGGGAGTCTCCTGAACAGGGGTTAAAGTGAGCCGGAACGGGGCGGAACTGCGTTCCGTCAGTTCCATTTTGGAGGCGGAACGGTTCCGCCACCGTCCGCTCACCTTGCCCCACTCACAGCCAGTCCTACCATAATGCGCCGCTGCCACATTGCCAGGATGCGCCGATTGCAGCAATGGACACGGACAGTGCCATTACATATAATATTTGGCACTGTCCGTAAGCCAATAGGAGCTCAGAGTTCCCAAGCCAATCAGGCAGCAGCCTGAACCACGAGAGCTCCAATTGGCTCGTGAGCCCCTGTTTCATACATTTTAAATGTCCGCTGTGTGAATGCGGGAACCGAGGAGCAGGAGCAGCGCAGCCCTCGACCAAGCAGGTTCAGAACACCGTGAGAGGATTGGAGCGCAGCGGCCGCGATCTACCATAGAGCAGCAGAGCAGCATTCACAGGAGAGCAGCGGCAGTCAGCAGCTGTTGTGGAGCATAAATGCAAACCAGTGTCGGCCAGGGAGCAGGACATCCGGGAGGCCAGGGAACAGGAGACCCGCTGATTATAGTAAGAATGTGACCTGATTTCTCCCACTAACACCTGTTACCTAACCCACCGCAACCTCACCCCCTCTCGCCACCATCACCAAATCACCCCCTCTTGCCCTCTGTCAGCTTGCTTCACATCAGCTCACCCCCTCTCACCTCACCCCCTTTCGGTCCCCTCAGCTCTTCCCATCACCTCAGCCCCTCTTGCTCCCATTACCTCCAGCCCTCTGCAACCCCCCCCCCCCCATCATCTCACCCCCTGTCAGCTCAACACCCCCCCTCCGTTCATCTCACCCCCTCCTTTCCCCCTGTCTCCTTGCTCCCTCTGATACTGAGCATGTAACCCCTGGCCCTTGGTATGTAACCCTTGGCCCTGAGCATGTAACCCCTGGGCCTGAGCATGTAACCCCTGGGCCTGAGCATGTAACCCCTGGCCCTGCGCATGTAACCCCTGGCCCTGATCATGTAACCCCTGGCCCTGATCATGTAAACCCTGGCCCTGATCATGTAAATCCTGGCCCTGATCATGTAAACCCTGGCCCTGATCATGTAACCCCTGGCCCTGAGCATATAACCCCTGGCATCAAGCAAGAAAACCCTAGCAATGTAGGTATGCGGCACTTATGTGGCATAATATGTAATGAGCATTACTATGTGTGTCATATTGTGTAATGGACATTAAGGTGTGTGGCATAATGTGTAATGGGCATTACAGTTTGCACAATCTCGTCCCACAAAGCCATGCCCTAAATTTTTGCAGCGCGCCTTCGGCGCGCACGCCTACTTTATTTAAGGGTGGGGTTGGGTTGTTTTGCACTATGGGGCTTAATTTGAATTAGGGGTGGTATTATGTGTGTGTCCCGCACTATTCTTTTCATGGGTGTGTGGGATAGGCCTGAAATGTAAAACTTGCAAGGGGGCGCCGAACAACAGAGCACCCACCCTGGCTGTGACATGTGGGGGGGGGGGGCGGAGGGGCGGAGGCGGATGAAGTGAGTTCCACCACCTCTCCAGGACCACTTTAAGCACTGCTCCTGAAGAATGCAGGAGGGGAGGTAACTATGATGTAACAGTGTAATGTGGGCTAGGTGACATGCAAGAGATTGCTAGACTAATGAGGGAGAGAGGGAGATTGCTGCTATGTCAGGGAGTCTCCTGAAGAATGCAGGAGGGGAGGTAACTATGAGGTAACGATCCAAATTTTGCCGTGGCTGCGATGGTTGGTTTTGCGCATGGGAATGCAGGTGGGCCGATGCCAGCCGGGGGTGGGCGGCTGACATCACATGACATCAGCACCTGCTCATTTTTGGGTGATTTGCTGAGGAAGTAAAAGTCAGTTCAAACTAACTTTTATTTCCAAAGGTAGAAGTCATTAGATGGTCGGCGACCTGCTAGCGGCCGCATGGTACCGAGGGTATTCGGTGGCAGGGGTGGACATTCCGTCGGGTGATGGGCGGCATTTCAGCGCTCGCTAAACAGCAAATGATTGCTGCTTAATGAGCATTACTGAATCGGGTCCTTAATTCCAAACATTTTTTTGATAAAGTGATCTATAGAAGGGCAGCAGAATGGGGTGGTGTTGTAGGTGCTACTTTTTAGTATATTATCTAACTATAAATCTCTTTACATTTACACTCAAGAGCACTTGGTGCATGCACGTGGTGCGATTTGGCTTTTGTTTTTGACTATATAATTCTTAAAATAGTTACCCTAAATTAGGTGTTTGTCTATTGATTTCCCTTCTCTATTACCTGGTGTGATGCCAGTTTGGAGCATGTTCAGTATTGTTACAATATTTCAACAAACTAGTTTATGTTAACAATATTTAGCATAACTAAAGGTGCATACACACTGTACAATTTTTCGACCAATATCGTGCATTTTGGCAATTCTGAATTATATTGGTCAAAATATCTTTCAGTGTGTATGCTATGAATGATGAACGATGATTTGCGTACCCGCCGGTTGTTCATCAAGGTTGTTCGTCAACTGAGCAGGCAGCTCAATTTGGATATCTTTAAAAAAAAAAGCCTATAGACTGTAGCTATTGTAGATTGTCTTTCGTCAACATCTTTTGTCAAAATCTTCCATCCAGGACACAGAAGTTCAACGGAAATTGGTCATTAATGTCTTTCAGTGTATACATCATCCAGTGTGTAGGCACACTAGAGCCATTGTGGAACATGTGCAGTACAATAGGAGGCAAAAATCACTCCACTGCAGGGCTGGCTGCGGTGGCAGTGTGACATCACAAGCAACAACTGCGACCCAGTCCATGGCAGCCCGGCAACTGGCTACCCTTGGCATGCGTAATAGTTAGGGATGCCAATCCCGGGGTAGGAATGTAGGTTTGGCTTCCCTAATGAAAAACCTGCAACGGCCGTACCGCATATTTACTTACATGTGCAGCCGGGAGGGTGGGCGGTGAAGGGCATGGCAGGAGCCGGGTGGTGAAGGCAGGAAACCCAGACGGGTTGGTGGGTAGGCGGATTAATGCGAGTGCCGAATGGGTGGTGAAGCCGGGAGGTGGGCGGACGATGCAGCTGGTGGGAGGGCTGTGCGGCACAGGACGAGGCGATCTGTGCGGCTATGTGGCCTGCGCAGCGTGCTGCGCAGAGCTGCACTGCTGCTGGGAACGGGAGAAGGAAGCTGGGCAACATCTGAGCACTCGTTTAGATGCTGCCCGGCATTAGACTGCGCATGCACACAGTCTAATCCCGAAATCCCGGCATTGGATACTCCATTCCCGGGATTGAAATCCCGGCATTTTAGGGGCCAAATCCTGGGATCCCGCCAATCCGATCCCAATATCTTCCACCCTAGTTATGAGATTGCAAGTTTTTGCAATCACATCACAGGGGAGGTACCCAGCATGTGGGGCATCCTTGCTAGCACGTGTAGTTTTGTGAATATTCACAAAACTACAACTCAACTTGAATTAAATCTAACATTAACATTGCCTCCATCTTTGAATCTCTTGCATTGTAGATAATAATAGAATCTGATTGGTTGCTATGGGCAATCCCTTCACTTTTAATTTTAAAAATGCTTTAGTCCATGGGAAAAAAAAGTGATTGAGATATGATTTAATTGTGGTGTTCTGCTAAAATAAAAAATAAAAAAAATAAAATAAAAAAGTTTGGGCTACAGGATTTATTATTCTTCTCTTTTCCTCATTCAGGATGAGCGGGTTTGCAAAAGCCATTAAATTGCGGTCACATTCAGTAAAATGCGACCACAGACCATATCTTTGTTAGTGACATTGCAAATGGTATTGAAGGGAAAGTATGCCTTTTTGCAGATGACACAAAGATATGCAACAGAGTAGACACACCAGGAGGGGTAAATCAAATGACTGATGATCTAAGTAAACTTGAGAATTGGTCAAGAGCATGGCAACTCCAGTTTAATGCTAAAAAATGCAAAATTATGCACTTGGGACTCAAAAACCCAAAGGCTCAATATAGTATCAAGGGTACTATAATGGAAACTACTGAGGAGGAAAGAGATCTAGGAGTCACTATTTCAAGTGACTTAAAGGCAGGAAAGCAATGTAGCAAAGCAATGAGGAAGGCTAGTCAGATGCTTGGTTGCATAGGGAGAGGAATCAGTAGCAGAAAAAAAGACGTAATAATGCCACTTTATAGGTCATTGGTACGGCCTCATCTGGAATACTGTGTCCAGAGACCATATCTTCAGAAGGATATAAATACATTGGAGAGTTTACAAAGAAGGGCAACTAAAATGGTGCATGGCCTACATCACAAAACTTATCTGGATAGACTAAAAGATCTTAACATGTATAGTTTGGAGCAGAGAAGGAAAAGGGGGGACATGGTAGAAATCTTCAAATATATCAAGGGTTTTAACATAGTACAGGAGGGAAATTTTCTTCAAAGGACAATAAGTAATAGAACACGAGGACATGCACTGAAACTGAAGGGAGGGAGGTTCAGGGGAATTGTTAGAAAGAATTACTTCACAGAAAGGGTAGTGGATAAGTGGAATAGCCTCCCATCAGAGGTGGTAGAGGCTAAGACAGTAGAACAATTCAAACATACTTGGGATAGGCATATTAATATCCTTTACAAAGAAATAAGGATTAAAAAGGGTTGAGATTACCTGAAGGGTAAAAAAAAGGGGCAGACTAGATGGGCCAAATGGTTCTTATCTGCCATCAAATTCTATGTTTCTATGTGTGCCTTTATGGGCAGCGACGGGATGGCAATGTGCAACGGAGCGGCATTAGGTGGACAAAGGCCTGGCAGCACAGGCATTTCTGGCTGGGACAGCTGCATGACGTCACACGCAGCCGTTGTGACAACAGTTATAGTTTCACAATTTTTTGCTGAATTACAACTGAACCATAGTGCTTTAGGCAGCATTCTGGAGAGAAGATTCAATCATGCACATCAATCCCCGCCCCATGGAATTTACAAACTAATGACTCATTATACCAGGATGCACAAATTGCCAGAAGGCAAGTAACCTAAAAGCATGTGTTTTTGGAATGTGGGCGGAAACAGGAACAGTACAAACATGGTCATAAAATACATCCTCCAACACTATGAGGCTGCCATGCTAACCACTGTTCCACCATGACACTAAACTGATCAATTTTAAAATGTTCTTAAACAATCATTTGGCTAAAATTGAGTTTTTTTCTCTGTATTCAAAAAATTATTATGGTGACGTTATTTAAACCACATCCATATTTACTCATTAGCTGTAGTAGGAATACCTGTCTATTGTAGTTTATCTTTAATCTGTTTTTAGAAATGTGCAGAATTGGCTACTGGTGAAACCTGACAGACTAGAAGGACAGGAAGTGTGTGGCTGATACTATAACCACTATATAAAACACAGATCCAGATTCCACAAACAGTGAAGAAGGAGGGCACATGAAAGCAGGAAGCAGATCACTTTACAGTAAAAGCAGATAGATATCTTTACATGCAAGATTGCTCAATTTCAGTAACTACTGTAACATAAATTACACATTTTCTATGTATCCATAGAACGGTTATTGTTGATTTTGAACACTGTCAAACTGGGGACATCATCATGTACAGATGTTTCCTCATACATCTAACCAGGGGCGGATCCAGGAGAAAATGACAGGGGGGGCACCATGATAGGAGAGGGTTTGGGAGGGGGGGGGGGGGGGGTTAATGGTGCCAGTGTACATGATAAGAGTGGCGAGAGAGAGGAGAGAAGAGAGAGGGGGTGTAGTGTATCACACCATATACTGTACAACTTCTATACATTATGCAACAAAATACTAGACCCACTTACACATGATGCCAAATGGAATGAGTCAAAATTCACATAATGCCACATGGATTTAGCCAAATTTCACATAATGCTACACGGATTGTGCCAAAATTCACATAATGCTACACGGATTGTGCCAAAATTCACATAATGCTACACGGATTGTGCCAAAATTCACATAATGCCACGCGGATTGATCCAAAATTAACATAATGCTACACGTCTAGAGCCAAAATTCACACAATGCCACACAGATTAAGCCAAAATTCACAATATGTTTCATAATCAGGGACATTGCGCACCAAAGGCGCACATTAAAAATTAACACCATAATGCCCATTACATGTTAAGCCACACATCATAATGTCCATTACGTATTATGCCAAACACCATAATGCCTATTAAAAATGATGGTACATAAGTGCTGTTTACCTACATGCTCGTTGCCATGTGGGATTACATGCTCATTGACAAGGGGGAATACATGCATGGTAACTGGGGGACAGCTGCCGCCAGGCAGAAGCGACAGCCACAGACAACCAGGCAGAGAGTGGAAAGCTGCCCGGCTGTATTCAGACCACTGCAGGTCCCGGCTATTTGAAATAAAACCCCTTCACACCAGAAAATGCAGGGACTGGCCCCTTTTCACCAGCCTAGTCCCTGCATTTTCTGGTGTGAGGGGGGAGAGAAAACCAGCCCCCCAACTGACATGAGACCAGTATCACATTTAAGAACTTTCACTTCTCGTTAAACTGGGCCGTTTTGTTCCAGAGTAATCTGCCCTCAAAGAACATGAACAGCCATAAAAGAAATTACATATCAGAAATAAAAAAATTAGTTTACCCGCAATGTCTCTGGAACCAATTGACCCAAATGGTCAAAATTGAAGGCCCGGCAACTTGTGTTCGAATAAGATTAACCATGAGCTTCTGTGATGCCGGGGGGGGGGGGGGGGGAGCGTTGGGACTGCCAGCTGTCGGAACCGGGTAGGGGGCGGAATTAGCGGGTCCCATGTTATCCTATAGGGAAAACGTTCCAGGTTTACCAGGCGGTATCTCTGGTTCCCGGGGGGGCTAGCATCGCGGGGCTGGGCTTGGTTTGTTGGAAAGCCTATGTCTGAAATGTAAGAGGGGCACATGCCCGGGTGCCCTCCCCCCCTGAATCCGCCCATGCATCTAACCTCAGTATGACACGCAACTTCATTAGCATTGGGCATGTTGCCTAAAATGCCTGTTTATTGCAATACATTGGGGATGCACCAGGAGACTATGCTCATTCATTTGCTATGTGGTACTTGTATATATGTGTGCATCTCAGTCTGTATATGAAACACAACCGAACTTGGTATGAAAAAAATGCCACGGCTGCATCATTGCTGTTTGTGTAGAGATTCAGAGACTTATGGGTCTATGTACTAGGACTTGGAGAGAGATAAAGTGGAAGGAGATAAAGTTCCACACAATCAGCTCCTAACTGCCATGTTCTAAGCTGTATATGAAAAATGAAAGTAAAAAGCTGGTTGGCTGGTACTTTCTCTCTGCCCACTTATTTCTCTCCAAGGCTTAGTGCATAGACTCCTTAGTTACACACATATATACAAGTATACTGCATGTTGAATTAACCTGTCTGGCCTCCTATTGCATCTTAGCTGCTTAGCATCTTAAAGGCATTTAAAAAAGAAAAAAATAAATGACTGACACTAGCAGTTTCACAGGACATGGCGTGCTAAGAAGGGCTGTTTGCAGTGACTGCAGTAAAGATGTTTGAGTGAGGACACATCTGTATATGGAACCTGATTCTGAAGTACATAAACACAAACACATAGCTGTATTAGACAACCACAAAAGATCTTTTTTTTATTTTTTTATTAAATTATTAAATTCTAAAATAAAAAAATTCCATTCTAAAAAAAAATACTTTGGTCGACAGGATTTCTGTAAATGTGTCTGAAAGATTTATTTTTCTTCACTTATATATCGCTTGCAGAATACTGGGAATATGAAAAGATTCAATACAGTAATTCACATCAGTCCCTCTCCCATGGAACTAAGGGCCCCTTTTAACATTGATCGCATTTACAATGCGATCTGGGCGGAATATTACCGCCCTGGATCGCATTGTAAAATGCGATCATTTCACCCCAATGTATTACCGGCCAGGGGGCAGGGACAGTGCTCCGAAAAGAGCCCATCCTTGCGATGCCCGGAGCCAGAAGCCGGGGGGTCTGCGCATGCAAGGTTACGCACAGACCCCCCCCCCCCCCGCAACCCCGCTGACCGCACTGCCCAAGTGGCAATGGCTACAATGGGCTATCGTCATATCAGAATGGCGATAGCCCAGGGGTGCGAAGCAGGGCTGCCCAATGTTGATACATCGGGAAGCTTCGCATCCCCCATAGAAACCTAAGGGGGATGTGGCCAGCGGCGCTGCAAGGGGGATCACAGCAGGGATCGGAGATTCCTGCTGAGGTCCCCTGTGATACATTAGGGGGATACTTAATATTTGCAGTTAACCCCCGAAAACTGGTGTTTTCGGGATTTAGCCGCAAATATTATTTGATAAATGGGGCCCTAAATGATCTACTGTACCATAGCAGGACATAGTGATGCTAATTTTCTAGAAGCCAATTAACTTCCAAGCAAGTTTTTTCATTTTTTTAGGAATGTGTCCAGATACATTTTGGGAATAAAAAGTGTAGCACATTAGGTCAACAGTGTCTAGATGGACACCAAAGAAGTCGAAATGCACAAGGGAGTAAGGAAGGAGTAAGGAATATCTATAGTTTGCAATTGTTTTAGCAAGCTGGGAAAAGACAAAGGCTTATGATTAGTCTCCTAATATTTCAGTGTTGGTTCCAGCCCAGAACTCCTTTGATAAACAAGTCACTCACCTTTTTCAGGCCCCTCCAGTTCATTTGACCTTATGTTCATTGCACTCTGAAATCTTGGTATTTTTCCTTGTAAATGGCTACACTTATTTTAGGCCATCCTTGACTTAGCATCATAAACCCATAATTGTTTGGCAGAGTTTGGGTATACTGTAGTTCAGTAAAGATCTACCAGATGTATGTCCTTGGATTCTGCAACAGGTTCCTGAAGGCCTTCCTTCTCAATGAGAAGAATTCTTTGATGCGTTTTATAATATCATGTATATACGCTTTCTCTCCATTGGGAATAGGATAGTGATACTAAGTTAATTCCTGGTCCCAATGGGGTACATTTACTAAGAATGGAGTTCTATTGAAGAGAGGATGTTGCCCATAGCTACCAATCAGATTCTACTTAGATTATATAGACCCTGGTTGCTATGGGCAACATCCCATCTTCAAAAGACCCCCTAAGTCACCTGTGGGTACAGGGTTTGTCTATTACCTCAAAAAAGATGGGTGCTTTTGGCCCTCCATTGATTAGAGGTACTGAATAAAACCATGATTAACAAACCTCTATTGCCTTTCATCTCTGTACTGTTGATTATCTCAGAGGGGCCACCATCTTCTCCAAGATTGATTTCTTGGGGCCTATAATTTAATTTGCATCAAGGAGGAATATATAATAGAAGACAGAATTAACTCCCATGGCGAGATTTACTAAAGGGAAAATGCCGTAAAACCCCCGTTTTACGGCATTTTCCTATGTATCAATAAACGTCCGCAGCGTTTTCGCTTTGCAGGGTATCGCCACCCTCTGGGTGGCGATACCCTATAGAAGCCTATGGGCTTCTTTCGCCGCCCGCCGTAAGTCGTCCGCGCGCCCACCCCCTCCCGTCCTCCTGTGATCATCTCCTCCCCCTGGTGTCACAGCCGGCAGGACATCCGGCTTCAGGGGGGAGGAGGAGACACAGGGGGACGCTGGCAGCCGCCGGTAGGTGACGGAGACCCCCGCAGCCAACATCACAGGTATCGCGGGGGTCTCCGTTACCGCAGCCCGATGCTGGCCGCATATGTTAGTACATATGCGGTAGCATCGCGGCGGCTGCCGTGCGAAGGGCGGAGATGTATGTTGATACATCCCGCCGCCAGTCTTGACATTATAAGTACCTGGTTATGTTTTTTGGCCTTTCCAATGCACTTGTTGTCTTCCAGTATCTTCCATAAAGAGATAACTAGTAAGGCAGCAAAGCCCTTTCTACCTCATATCACACACCAAGGCCAAATGGATTGTCTACTGAGATATGTACCTTAATTACAATAATAATCTGCAGCATTAACCTTACACATATCAGGAAAAGCATCCCAGCAGCTTAATAAAAGCTGTGACCAAGAGCCATCACGGCCACCAAGATATCCAGTTGCCTCAAAAACATTGGCACCATCGGCCTGTATGGCCGGCATTATGCAGCATACCAGTTGCTTGGCAACAACCAGGACCCACTGTTGCTTCTTACTCATGTAAAGCTCACCATACATCTACAGATTTATTGTCTGATCTGGCTGGTTCGATGGTCAGCTCATTCGATGGTCAGCTAATAAAACTCAGTCAAGGCTCTTATTTTGGCCAGAGATGGACAAATTCAGTGCCGGCGCTGACATCATGTGATGTCAGCTGCCCGCACCGAGCAGACATCGACCCCCATTTTTGTAGGCACACACATAAAATGCTGGGCGTACCCCAGCGCCAACCCCCTGCCCATCCCTGGCCCTCCCTTCCCGGAGCAAACGGGCCAGCGCATGTGAAATTCCACAAAGCCGTTCGCTCTTAGGGTTTGCGCATGCGCAAACCCCAAACATCATGATGGATGAATTCATCCCATAGCGACTGGGTCTGAATCGGCCCCTAAGTGTGATGAATTACAGTATAGCAGTCTTAGTAAATACATCACAACATTGTGAATCAATGAAGGTACTGTACTTGGAGTACGCACCTGTATGTTCTTCTTTGTCTGTGTGATTACTGTACTGGTGAAACATGACAGACTAGAACAACAGGATTTTTTTTTTTTGGCTGATAACATTATTTGCTATACATCACAGATCCAAGAACAAAGGAGATGTGAAACCAGACAGATACATCACATGTAGTATTTCTCAGAGTTATTTACTGAATTAAATGAAAATATTAAAAAATGTATCTTAAAATAACTAGAAAATTTAAATTTTTTATGTATCCATGGAACCAGTAATTAATTAATTCATTAATGTATTGAACACTGTCAAACTGTGTAACACCTTTGAGCAAGTGTGTGGGATCTGGTTTAAGAATACATACAGACACATGGCTGAATTATAGACAATCATAATTGTTTTGTATGTTTATTTATGCAATGCTAAATAATAATTTGTTTAACATAATTGATAGGATATTTTACACTAAGATAAATATATATATATATATATATATATATATATATATTTGTGCTCATTAACAGCAGGATATTTAGATAAATATGTGATGTCTTTATTGTCCCAAATAGATTGAAAAGAAGCTGGGATCCATTTCTGGTGCTACCAGTGGATGATGGAGAAGAAAAGACAGGGCGATGCACTGGTGTCCTAATATGGCTGACATGCATCGCTGTTGGTCTCTTAGTTTTAGCAACTGGATTTCTCAGCAAGGTACTATATGTCAATACTTGGTACAGTATCTTCTAGTCCACTACACATATACTATTAAAGTATACTTCATAGACCATTAGCTGAAATTAATTGATAACAACAGATATATCAGTTATGTAAAGGCTTACTTTTTACATTTTATCAGGAACACTTATACGGCTTTCACATCGCAAACCCAGGTCAGACCTCCGCCCGCTGTCCTGCTGAACATTCCTAGCATGGATTCACATCAGCTTGCATGCAGCCAAACGGGAGAGAAATCATTCGATGATTTCACCACTGTTCGCAAAGAAAAATTAAGGTGCCCATACACGTTACAGTTATTGTATACAATATTGTATACAATATCGCATCTCATCGCATCTCGGTTATGCGATGAGATGAGATCTAGTACAAAAAGTATGTGCAGCACATACTTTTTGTACAAGATCTTATCTCATCTCATCGCAAAATGGAGATGTGATAAGATGCAATATTGTATACAACAATTGTAACGTATATGGGCACATTTAGCCTGGACTGGCTTTTCAAGCGTTTGCTTCCTGATGACTTCAGATGTCAGCCGCCCACCTCAGGCAGGCATGGGCACTCCTGCATTGACAGAGATATGTCCAGCGTTTCTATGGGTGCGCCCATAAAATGATGAGCATTCCCTGCTTCCGCCCCATGCCCGCCTCCTGCCCACCGATCCTGGAGCCAACACCTTGGCAAGTGTGAAACTCGCTGAATGCGCAAACCCTTAGGATCAGGTCTGAATCACCCCGTTTGTGCACTGTGAAAAGGGGTATATGTAGGGAATTCAATTAGGTGCAGTATTTATAACCTGAGGAAAGCTCCAATTTTAGCATCCAGAGCTACAGTATTTGGTCATTTGTAATTTTCACCATGAGGTAAACTCTAGGTGACATTTAATAGGATGCAATTTTATCGCATTTTCCGAAATCGCACATTATCGCACTTTTTAAAATCACAATTTTTCCCGGGAATGCGCATATTTAATGAGATGCGAATTCCGGGCAAAAAAGTGTGATAAAGTGCAAATTTGAGGATATTTGCGATTTTGTGTTTAAAAAAATGGCGTGAGGTCCCCCCTCCTGAGCATAACTAGGCCTGGGCTCACTGAGCTGGACCTGGTTCCAGTTGCGTTGCTTTTTTCCCTCTGAATTCTTTAGATACTATAGATCAGGGTTCCTCAAACTATTTTCCTCTGGGACCACATCAGACAATAATAATGGTACTTGTTTCCTAGCACGGCCACACCGATTCTAATCTGGGGCATCGCAGGTAAAAAAATCTCATCGGTCGCATCGCATGCGTGCTAAAAAAATCGCATGCGATGGTCCCGACGCGATGCCCCCGATTTCCCATAGGGAACAATGTTAAATGCCTCAATTTACCCAAATGAACAGGGAACAATGTTAAATGGTCCAGAAACCCCCCAAAACACCCCAGAACAGTGAAATGGCCCCCCAAAATTAGTTAACGCCACCCCACGATCAACGTGAACCCAAAGCGTGGCGAGCGCAGCGGTACGCGTCCTCCGACCTTTTCATACCCCCACTATCCACGTCGGCGTGGAGTTGAGAATAGAATAGTGTGGCGAGCGCAGCGAGCCACCGCGCCCGAAGCGTGGCGAGCGCAGCGAGCCCCGCGAGGGGACGCGGATACCTTCACAGTTATCCGCGTCCCCTCGCGGACTTCACAGGTGTCCGTGGCGACGCGGACACCTGTGAAGCCCGCGAGGGGACGCGTTTACCTGTGAAGGTATACGCGTCCGCTCGCCACGCTTCGGGCTCGGTGGCTCGCTGCGCTCGCCACACTATTCTATTCTCAACTCCACGCCGACGTGGATAGTGGGGGTATGAAAAGGTCGGAGGACGCGTACCGCCCCCCCTCGCGGGCTCGCTGCGCTTGCCACGCTTCGGGTTCACGTTGATCGTGGGGTGGCGTTAACTAATTTTGGGGGGCCATTTCACTGTTCAGGGGTGTTTTGGGGGGTTTCTGGACCATTTAACATTGTTCCCTGTTGATTTGGGTAAATTGAGCCATTTAACATTGTTCCCTATGGGAAATCGGGGGCATCGTGTCGGGACCATTTAATGCTTATTTAGCCGCATGCGACGCGACCGACGCGATTTTTTAACTTTTCAATGCATTTCAATGGGAAATCGGGTCCATCGCGTCGGGGGCCATCGCATACCACTATTAAGGGCACAAGATCAATGCGATTGTGGCCGTGCTAGGAAACAAGTACCATAATAATTATTAAAGGACCCCAGTAAGTTACCAGAAGCTTACCACACACCTGTGGTCAGCAGATGGAAAATGCATGGCAGCATTGTGGTGGCACAAAATGATGCGAGGAGCCTCAAGTAACAGCCAATTCAATGTGATTTTTCAGACTGTTTGTATCACTGTCTAAGAAATTCATCAGTATGATGGTCAGCGAAATGGAGGCGTGACCCCATGCGGAGATGGTCGCGACCCACTTTGGGGTCAGGACCCACAATTTGAGAAATGCTGCTACACAGTAGATTGATGACAATAAACGCATCTTTGTTTAAGCACCCTTATAAATTAAAAAATTTAATTCTTAATTTGTCTGATTATTTTTTTTTTATTTCAATCTAGATTTGTCTTCTTCTTCTAATTATGTTGAATGGTGAAGATTCCAATATTGTTTCCAACAAACCATTGTGTTCCCTGTTACTGGGAGCAGTGCTGATTGTACCATACACACTAACATTTATCCAAAGTCTGTGGAAGGTGGCATTTACTCATTCTTCCAATCCAAGCAAAGTTTGTCTGCTGAAGGTAAGATTGTTGCTCAGAATTGTCTAATAAAGCTTGTTACTGAGAAACCAACCTTTCACATTCACTGTAAATATTAATGTGATGGGGCAGGGGTCAGGGAACTTTTTTACCTTTTACCTCAAAATATATTTAGATATGCTGATGTTACCCCCTTGATTTGAAAGGAAATAATATAATTGTAATACACACTATACCCCCAGATGGCCTGATGGGTCTATCATCGGCCTGTCATGGGTGTGTCACTGCAGACAGACTGTCTTCTCTGGAACATAGACTCTTCTGTGCAGGCCATGTTCAGATAGAGCCTCTGCCACTTTCCTAGGGGGGGGGGGGGGGGTGCAATTGTTAATGGTGGATGCAATTGCGCACCAATGGTGTACAGTTTTTAACCACCAATGGTGGTTACAGTGTGCAGGGCTTGCACAATCATGCGCAACTTACATTTTCATATATCACACCTATAGCTCCAGAAGCAGAGTCCTTTAAGTCAGACCATGTACCACATCTCAATGTGTATTTATTTTAAACATATGTTTACTAGACTATTATTTGATTTTGTAATAATGTTTTTGGGGATAATGAAATTCAGTCATGTGTATAATAATATTTAAAAAATGGACAACTTTTTGTTTTCCAAACAGGTGTTTGCTGTGGAATTTCTTGTTGCCCTTGGATCCTCACTGCTCATCATAGTGGCCATGCCTCGTTTCAACCTATTTACTAACATCACAGTCCTTAGCAGTGTTTGCTTTCTTCCTGCAGCATTACACATATATAATCAAATCAAGAAGAGAAATGGCAGATGGTATATGGCTATTTGTTCTTTTATTTTTCTTCTAACTGGCCATATACTATTCTTTCTTATGTACTATCTAGGTGAATATTGCCATAACATTATATTTTATGCAGTTACAATAATTCTAACAAATTTAGTATCAATAAATTGGTATGAAAATTTTATACCACAAGTAAATGCAGGATGTGATATAAAACCAGAAAACAATGAAAGGAACGTTCTCTATATGTTTGGCAGCATTGTAAGAATCGTGGTCACAGTGGCTGTGGTGGGGATTTATATTCCACTACAAGGACAGCAGTGGGATGCCATAACGACTACAACCTTGAATGAACGATATTTGGTACTCAGCCTCTTTGGCATCCAGGCTCTGAGCTCTGCTTTCTGCCATTGGTTTGGAGTTGTTGCATGTAAAATGCGCAATGTTAAAAAAGTATTTAATTTTCCCTTGATTTCATCAACGGTAACAATTATCTTAGGCTTGATCTTGGCCCTCATTGCTGATTTAAAGGAAGCAGAAACGTTGTCCTATTTTTGCCAAAATCCTATATTGTTTGAAAGAGGCACGTTGGTTGAAGATTTGTTCTTGGAAATAACCCACCATATGTGCCAAATAGTAAATATTATTAACACTTCAAACCATGTCATAGTCATGTTTATAAGTGCCACATGTGGGTATATAGGACTCCTCTTTGCTACCTATAAAGTGTATCAATTAAAGGGTCATAGCATTGAAAGAACAACTAAATTGTTTGGCCGTCGCTTGTATGAAGCTGTCTTTATTGATCAGTCCTCGCTTCTCAACATAAGAAGTAAATTAAACAAGAACATGTTGGATTCAAGATACGTAAGGTAAGAGATATCGTGTTTTTAGAATATATTATATTATAAAAGATTTAAAATATAATTTCTATACAATACATAATCTCCTATAAATCGTTCATTAGTAATTTTTACAGAAATGTTATGTAGAAGTTAGTATATTTATATTGCACTATATTACATTTCAAACTGGAATAGTTAGACTTTATACAGTAGATATTATATCGGTCCAATCAGTCCAATAGAAGGCAATCAGAGACTTTGTAAAGGGATAAAACCTGTATTTTTAAGTAAACGTTTTTGGGACGTAGGGGGGTTATTCTAGTTCACTATTTCTGACAAATTCCTTCTTAGATGGACAAAACCATGTGCACTGCAGAGGGCAGATGTTACTTGTGCAGAGAGAATTAGATTTGGGTGGGGTTTTACTTCAAAGTGAGATCTATATTGCAGTGTAAAAATAAAGCAGTCCGTATGTTCCCTGCACAGAAACAAAATTACTCACCCAACTCTAATGCACCTTTTACATCTGCCCCCCTGCAGTGCACATGGTTTTGTCCATCTAAGAAGGAATTTGACAGAAAGAGTGAACCAAAATAACCCCCATAGTCCCGTCCATAAATACAGCACAAAAACATTTACTTAAATATGGGTTTTATAACTACACAAAGTCTCTGAGTGCCTTCTATTGGACTGATATACTCATTTGTGAGTGGCACCAGGACAGCTGATTTTTGGGTTTGAGTGCCGGCTGTCTTGTATTATAAATAAATATATATGTGTGTGTGTGTGTGTGTGTGTGTGTGTGTGTGTATGTAAAACACAAAGAGAAAAGAGCACATAAATGGCTGTGTTTACTGTTAGAGCATTAGGGGGAAGCCATATATCTTCTGGTTTTTATTTTAATGACGGATAAAAATGTAATTTTTTTACTGATAATTAGGTTATTTACAAGGCGTAAATAACCTAATTATCAGTAAAAGGAAAGCAGAGAAGGAGAGCTGGTTGATGATAGAAGAAGGTGACATGCACTCTGAAATAATTTTACTATAATAGTACATTACTTTCCCCACTGTTGCACACTAAAATAATGTTTAGTTTCTTTTAAGTGACCTAAGATATATTTACATTTTTTTATGTGTTTTTACAGCTCCACGGATAATGTGATGATCTATTTATGTGCCACAATGTGGCATGAGACATTTAATGAAATGCAGAAAATTCTTGCATCAATATTCAGGTATTTCAGAAGGGCCTTCATTTTTCCCAACATTAAACCAAAAGAAGGCCAAAAAACCTTGGTCCAAGTACCCTCATTGTTAGTTCACTAAAAAGGTGTCAGAAAGTAATATTGGTACTTATATGTTAGTTGGGCGCCCACTAAGCTATTTGCTTAGTTTTCCGCATCCCCTCGTGGGGCTCGCTATGCTCGCCACGCTTCGGGCTTGGTGGCTCGCTGCGCTCGCCACACTATATAAAGTCAACTCCATGCCGACATGGATAGTGGGGGTATGAGCGTACTAACTATACTGGGCGCCCAACTAACATATAAGTACCGTAATATCTACAGTACATAGGTTTGTCATTATAGTCAATACCTATACCATATAAGCGTTGGTGATATAGTTCCCCCCCCCCCCCAAAAAAAAACATGTAACCAAACAAAGTATTGGTGATATAGTGGGGGTTCCTCCCAAACATTTAAGCGTTGATGATATAGTGAGGGTCCCTCCAAAAAAACGCAAGTAAATGTTGGTGACACAGTGGGAAAAAAAATACTTACCAAGTCCAGAGTCTTCAGCGGCATATCCTCAAACTCCCACAGCTTGCACAGAGTGAAGATGGTGGGCGAGGGAGATCGGCTCCACACACATCAATGTTTAACCATTTTCTGTGCAATTTAGTAATATTATGAGAAATCGATCAGAAAGTGGCTGAATATCGCTCCGTGGCTCATTAGGCCTATATCTATACAAACAGACAATAGATTTTCTTCACATATGCATGCATCCCCATATTGTTGAAGATCAGATTTAGATGCATGGTAGAGGAAATGTCACTGTGTTTAATGGTGTTCCAGGACGGTGATGTGGAGGTAATAGTAGGGTGGCTCAGGGCCACCGAAAGCTGAACAGAGCCAGGATGCTGGGAGTCTGTAACCAAATACGGGAGCTGAAGAACCAAACCGCACTCTACTTTATATAATGGTGGACAAAATTCTGAATTAAATAGGAGTGATAATATAAGTGTACTGGCAATTTATTATTTGTATGCAGGGTATGACTTGTCAGAAGCATCATTTCCATTTTTTTTATTCCTCTCTCAGGCTGGACAAATACAAGTCTTCGATGGAGGATGACACTTTCAACTTTGAGGCACACATTTATTTTGATGATGCTTTTGTTGATGATTCTGAGTATGAAAATGGCAAAAAGAAAAGATGTGTCAACAGATATGTGGAAGACCTGGTTACTGTAATTGAGGACGTTTACAGGTGAGAATACACTTTCATGCTATTACTATCAAGTTTGCGAAGGAGAGTGTGCATTTTGAAAATTGCATACATCACATAAATGAGCACACCTTGTAAGTTTAAAGTAGAAATGGCAATCATGCTGACATTACTACTTTTCCACAAAACCATCTTGAACCCCCACAAAAGTCACAATTGAGATACAAGAACCATATAGAAAGTTGGTAGTGAACACGAAGAAAGTACTGGAGGTTCTTAAAAGGGGATTGGTTCTAAATCCCAGGGGTCGGAATCCAGGCGTTCAAAATCCCGGTGCCGAAATCCCGACCAAGGGGGGACGTGGATCGCCCCGCCTTGCGGGCGCGGTGCCTCGCTACGCTCGGCACACTAATTTATTCTCCCTCTATGGGTGTCGTGGATACCCACAGAGGGAGAAAGTGTCAGGATTTCGGCAGTCGGGATTCCGGCTTCGGGATTTTGACCGCCGCAATTGTAACTGCATCCCCTTAAAAGGTGTCAAATTGCTGATTTTCAAAATTTTACACGTCTTTTTTTTACTTAAACCTTTGAGTGCCAACATCTCTGTGAGAGAGGCGCAAAATATCCACTAAAAATGCAAGTGTCACTCACATTTGTATAAATTAAAATAAAAAATGTTATGTAATAAAAGATTATATTTCATATATAATGTAAACTACATGTCATTATGTTGAATAAAAATTTATGAAAGGGTGACAGTTTCTCGGTTACATAGAAACATAGAATATGTTGCAGATAAGAACCATTTGGCCCATCTAGATGGCTCCTTATTTCTATATAAGGATATCATTATGTTTACCACCTCTGATGGGAGGCTATTCCACTTGTCCACTACAATTTCTGTGAAGTAAAGTTTTCCTCAAATTTCCCCTGAACCTCCCTCCCTTCAGTGTCAGTACATGTCCTGTTATAATACTTCCCGACCTTTGAAAAATGTTTCCCTACTGGACCTTGTTATAACCCTTGATATACTGTATTTGAAAGTTTCTATTATGTCCCCCTTTCCCTTCTCTGCTCCAAACTATACATATTGAGATTGTTTAGTTTTCCTGGTAAGTTTTGTGATGTAGGCCAAAAGCAGCAAATATCGTAAGAATATCGACTCCGAAAGTATGTATACATAACACATGTATGTATACCATTCAGTAATAGAAAAAATGTACAGGCACTATAACAAAGCACATCTAGAGAGGTTATTCTGGTTAATTCGCATCCTTGCGAGTCAACCTAACCCCGAATTGCAAATGGTGGTACGCCGGCCCACCATTCGCAAGGTGCGTACGTTCGGCGACCATCGAATGATGTGGAACATGCACGCATATGTAAGGTTGTTCTGAGCAACCTTACATATGCGTGCACAATCAGAAAGAAGTGGGCGGGCAGCTGACATCCGGTGATAATGTATATAACTATATGCACCAGTGGCGTAACTATAGGGCCGCAGCCCCCGCGGTGGCGGGGAGGCCCCAGGGGTCTGCGGGCGCTATTGTTTCTTCGCCAGCTCCCCACTGCTTTTGGGTGCAGCGTGGAGCTGGCAGGGGGGTCTGTGCAGCGCGGGGGTACCTGTGGTCAGGGAGAGGCTGGAGGTCCCTGCGGCACGGCTGAGTATGATGTTGCCCGGGTCCCTGCAGTGAAGTGGAAATACTGCGCTACCGTCGTGCGGCGGCAAGGGAAGCACTTCTGACTTTGAAAACACTGGGCGCATGCTGATTGGCTGAATCTCAGCCAATCAGTGTGCGGCCAGTGTTTTCAAAGTTAGAAGCGCTTCCCGCGCCGCCGCACGGTAGTGACCTCCAGCGCCACAGGGAGTGACCTCCAGGATCTCCCTGACCACAGGTACCCCCGCGCCGCACAACCCCCCTGCCAGCTCCCCGGGGGGGGGTCTTGTCTTTTAACGGGGGGGGGGGAATTGTCCCAGCGGGGGGGGAGCAAAATTTTCTTTTACGCCACTGATATGCACAGATATGTTGCTTAAACATAGTCACTTTACAAATTGCAAAAACTAACATGGATAAAGGGTAATAACCGCGTAAAAGTTAGTATCAAAGGTATGTAACATGTGAATATAGTTAAATATTGATTAAAAAACATGTACAGTAGATCAGTAGATTAATTTATGATTCTATCACATGCATATAAAAAAATAAAAATAAATGTTCAAGCATATCACGTCCTTTCACAAACCTGACTTGGTTCACGTTTGTTTTCTGGTTTCCAATGTTTCCAGGCTTGTCTGTGTCCATGCTGCTGCAGCAGCTGCTCTGCATTCCTCCTTGAGTAATCACCTGTGAGGCTCCCTGACTTCAGCACTGGTCACATGATCCATGTATATTCAAGTAATACCACTTCCTGGTTGTGACCTAATCGCTGCTGCGGTCAGTAGCCAATCCCCAGCTACCTAGGGGGATATAAGGACTCACTTGAGAACAGCTCAGGGCCTTGAACAACTAGTCTGATCCCTGTGTGTATCCAGTCCTCAGCATTCCAAGTCCCCAGAGTCCCTGTAGTTTTCTGTGCAATCTGCTGCTGCTACCTGCTGTTACCAAGGCTCTCTCCACCTGCCAGGTTACTTTCCCGACTGCCCGGAGTCAGACAGCATGGCGAGCGCAAAAAAGCTCCTTGCGGGCTCGCTGCGCTCGCCACGCTGCAGGCACGGTGGCTCGCTACGCGAGCCACCTATCCTATTCTCACTCTATGGGGGTCGTGGACCCACACAAGGGAAAATAGCGGGTGGCCGTCGGGCACCCGGCTGTCGGCGTTTTGACAGTCGGGATCCCGACGTCGGGTAAATGACTGTCAGGATCCCGACTGTCGGGAACCCGTCCGGCACCCGTGAAGAGGATAGAGCACTCCAGCATCTCTCTGCAGAGTTTGCTACAGGTCTTAAAGGGCCATCACCATCTTTAACTCCCTAGTCAACACAGGTGTCAACTCTAAACCTCACTTGTCATTCTCCTGAAAGTTTCCCAGAGACTGACTCCAAGGCTCCTGATTACCTGCTACAGTGAACCTCATCCTGCTGCTGCTGCTGTTGTTGTTACTACCACCTTGCCTGGTTCATTCCACCTGCTATAGTTGGTATTATATTATCTCCAGCATCCAGCTTATAGTCAGCTTCCCGAGTGCAGCACAGGACCATGGACTCCCAGGTCGACTCTGCCGTAATTGACTCCCAGGTCGACTCTGCCATCATCGACTCCCAGGTCGACTCTGCCATCATCGACTCCCAGGTCGACTCTGCCGTCATCGACTCCCAGGTCGACTCTGCCATCATCGACTCCAAGGTCGACTCTGCCATCATCGACTCCCAGGTCGACGCTACCGTCATCGACTCCCAGGTCGACGCTACTGTAATCGACTCCCAGGTCGACACTGCCGTCATCGACTCCCAGGTCGATTCTGCAATGATCCCCAGCTCCCAGGCTGAAGAATACACTATTGGTTCCCTGACCGACAGTGCCCTCCATTGGCTCCCAGGCCAACATACCCTTCTGGCTTCCAGACCAGATAGACTCTCCATTGGCTCCCAGGCCAATGTACCCTCCTGGCTCCTAGGCCAGACGGACTTTGCATAGGCTCCCAGGCCAACATACACTCCTGGCTCCTAGGCCAGACGGACTCTCCATTGGCTCCCAGGCCAACGTACACTCCTGGCTCTTAGGACAGACAGACTCTCCAGCAGCTCCCAGGCCATCCACACACCGTGTTGGCTCCCAGGCTGTCAACTGCCATGTCGGCTCCCAGGCCGTCAACTGCCATGTTGACTCCCAGGTCATCAACAGTCCATGCCGGCTCCCAGGCCATCAACTGATGTGTCGACTCCCAGGTCGTCAACAGTCTGTGTCGACTCCCTTGTCATCAACACATATCTGGCTCCCAGGCTGTCTACAGTCCGTGTTGACTCCCTGGTCGTCAACATCCCTCCGGCTCCCAGGCCAACAACATTCCTCTGGCTCCCAGGCCGCCAACACTCTGTGACGGCTCCTAGGCCATCCACTTCTCACCCAGCTCCCAAGCTGTCATCATCTCTCCGGCTCTCCAGGCCGACACAGTCCATTTACCATGCTCCAAGTTCCTCAGCTCCAAGCTCACTAGCACTCACTACCGAATGCAGTGGAATCCAAACCTCCTTATGGGGGTCCTTGGTGAAATCCGTTGGTGGTGTTAGACTTCACGCCTCTGATCAGAGTCTTGTCAACTCCCCCACCTAGCTGTGCCCGCAGTGCCAGTGATATATGAACTGTCCTTGACTCAAACCCCCAGTGTTCCAGTTCCCAGCATCCACAGCCCACTGCTGTCAAAGCCAGGAACACCAGAGACCCGAGTCCTGACACATCCATTTAAATGTAAAAAAATATATATACATGTATAGTGTGTGTGTTTTCTGTAAATGGACTGGATTGTTATGTGGCATGGACAATCACTGATATAATGGTAAATATCCTTTGCAAATAAAAGTCAGTGTAGACTTAATTTTATTTGCAGCTGCAAAGATGAAGACAGGTATTTATATGACATCAGCCACCCACTCTGGCACACTTTTTCCCTCTTGCTACCCATAGGAATGCCCAATGTTTTCATGGGATGCCCATGAAAGCTGGCGATCCCATGGGTGACACTCGACCCCGCCGCCGTCCACCTCCGGCCTTTCCAGCTCCCTGACAATTGCAAGTCGCCTAAGCTGTTCGCAAAAGGGGACCTGCACATATGCAGTCCCCAAACCATCGTAACTGGGCCAAATTTGGCCCCATCCTAACAGACCAAAATCACCCCCATATTGCACATTGCTCCTGCATCTTTGTATTCCCCACCCCCCAATGGTGACAGGCTGTAGCACTATGTGGGACAATGGAGGACTCATTCTGCACATACACAGAATGGGTCCTGTGCATGAATCAATTTTTTTATTAGATTTTATACGTGAGTTTATGTTAGATTTTGAAATAGATATCCTAAACTGAAAACAAAATCACTAGTCAAAATCAAACAACTTCAAATTCAATTTAAAAATCAATTTCAAAATCAAATCCTAGTAATGTGTGATTTGATGATTGAAAAATGTCCATTTGATTCAATATCAGTCATTTTAAATCAATTTTAAAATCAAACACAAAATATACGCTAATACTGAAGAATATCAATAAACATTAAATATAGTATTGATGAGTACTATCTTATGTTCATTAATAATTCTATAGATTGTAAGCTTGTGAGCAGGGCCTTCCTACCATTTTAGAATGGAAATATAGCAGTACTACTACTACAATAAAAAACAAAAGCAGGATTTATGTAAATGTTAAACTTTACATTCTAAAAATAAAACATACCACTAAAAATTGTTACATAAACAATGACATGAATAAAATTATATATAAAACATTAAACTGTAGCCTCATTACCAGGTACCGTTTAGAGGGGCATTCAAATATAGTGAAGTGTTGATCGGTAGGTTAGTGCACTTTACCATAGGTTACATTTGCTTCCATTGAAGAAAAGATGCAGTTGGAACCCTCAGGGAGTGCCGAGGTCCTCTCTACAGATATGGTGTCCTTTTTGTAAACCACTGGAGGAAGATGAACGGCAATGTTTGGAGCCAACAAACAGGTATCAGTGTCCTCACTAGTATTACGGAATCCAAAAGTAAACCGCTGGAGGATATGTCCTGATGTACCTTTGGTGTTGGATTGGGCGTCCTCTCACATGGATGGCTGCAGATTGCTTGGCCGCCAGAGGTATCCCAGGAGGGGAATGCCGGATGAGTTAACCAACTGGTCGTGGAAGCAAAAGGAGGGGGGGTCCCCAATAGACAATGAAGCAAAGTAATGATGGAAGAATGATCCGCTCCTTGTAGTGATATCCTGGTATTGAAGCAAAACACCTGTCGCGTACCTGCAGTAGCCTTGAAAAAGGATATCGCTACAAGGAAACCCCCCCCCTTTTGCTTCCATGACCAGTTGGTTAACTCATCCGGCATTCCCCTCCTGGGATACCTCTGGCGGCCAAAGCAATCTGCAGCCATCCATGTGAGAGGACGCCCAATCCAACACCAAAGGTACATCACGACATATCCTCCAGCGGTTTACAGTATGATACCGTAATATTAGTGAGGACTTTGATACCTGTTTGTGGGCTCCAAACATTGCCGTTCATCTTCCTCCAGCGGTTTACAAAAAGGACACCGTAACACTAGAGAGTACCTCGGCACTCCCTGAGGGTTCCAACTGCATCTTTTCTTCAATGGAAGCAAATGTAACCTATGGTAAAGTGCACTTACCTACCCATCAAATAACACTTCTCTATATTTCAATGCCCCTCTAAACTGTACCTGTAATGAGGCTACAATATAATGTTTTATATATAATTTTATTCATGCCATTGTTTATGTAACAATTATAGTGGTATGTTCGGTACTTGTGAGTTATCCGGGCGTCCGATGTGGTCATCGCATGCCATTATAATAAGGCATACGATGCGATGCGATGCGACGCGACGCGTTTTGCCATCGCGTCGCATCGTATGCCTTATTATAATGGCATGCGATGCGACGCGATGTTAACACTTCCCGCCCATTTTTAAACCCGCCCTCTGGCACATCTGGCAGAAAAACAGTGTGAGGTAGTTTCCAGAGGAGAGAGCAAGTGATTTACAGAGAGATAGTGTTTTACAGCGTTGGTGTATATTTGTGAGGTGAATTTTTGGACATTTGCCCCAATATTGCCCCATTTGGCCCCTTACACCTGCCCCATTTTGGCCCTTACACCATTATTCCCAAAATGGCTTTGGTTGATGGCATCTTCAGCCTCCCAAAAACTGAGGAAGAGACAGTCGTATTCCTGCAGGAGAAAGGGCTGCTCCCATTGACTGCCACATGCCCAAATGGCCACCCTATGCGCCTGTCCCTGAAAGAGCGCAAATGGCGCTGCTACATTAAAAGTTGCAGCAAAAAACAGAGTCTGCGGGCCTCCCTATTCTATCCTGGGTGCAGGCTCCCATTCATGACTATCCTGCGCTTCATCTATTGCTGGTGCGATGAACTGACGTCGATAGAGTTCTGTGCTAAGAATTTAAAGCTATGCAACAAAAGCACCATTTTTTATAACGCCTTGATGCGGGAGGCATGCCAATGTGACTTGATGGCACAGCCTCAACGGCAGATTGGAGGCCCAGGGCAAATGGTGGAGGTTGACGAAACACTGTTTGTGAAGCGCAAAGCCAATGTTGGCAGAGTACTCCCACAGCAGTGGGTGTTCGGAGGAGTGTGCCGGGAGACAGGGGACTGTTTCATGGTCGCAGTTGCCAAGCGAGATGCACCCACTCTCCTCGGTGCAATTGTGGAGCACGTGGCACCTGGCAGCACCATCGTCAGTGATTGCTGGCGCGCCTACCAAACTACTGAACTGGAGCGGGCTGGTTACAGCCACTTGCGGGTCAATCATCGGTTTAATTTTGTAGACCCAGAGACTGGTGCACACACCCAGAACATTGAGAGACTGTGGGGTTGTGCAAAATGGCGCAACAAACGCCAGCGGGGCACAGCCCGCCATCATCTTGATTCCTACATGCAGGAGTTCGTGTGGCGAAAGTGCCTGGCGGGAGACAGCGCATTTGAGCGCATTCTGCATGCGCTCACGTTACTTGATAAATAATGATGTTGATTGATTATTGTGTGCTTTGTGATTGTTTGTTATTCTAATTTATTTCATTAATATGTTAATTACACAGTTATTCCCTTTAATTCAGTTGTCCTTAATGTGTCAGATATGCATGATATTGATGAATGATATTGGATGCTCACAGCCACTCCACTATCAACGTGAACCCGAAGCGTGGCGAGCGCAGCGAGCCCGCGAGGGGCGGCGGTACGCGTCCTCCGACCTTTTCATGCCCTACTATCCACTAGGGCGTGGAGTGAGAATATAATAGTGTGGCGAGCGCAGCGAGCCACCGAGCCCGAAGCGTGGCGAGCGCAGCGAGCCCCGCGAGGGGACACGGATACCTTCACAGGTAAGCGCGTCCCTTCGCGGGCTTCCCAGGTGTCCATGGCGACGTGGACACCTGGGAAGCCCGCGAAGGGACGTGCTTACCTGTGAAGGTATCCGTGTCCCCTCGCGGGGCTCGCTGCGCTCGCCACGCTTCGGGCTCGGTGGCTCGCTGCGCTCGCCACACTATTATATTCTCACTCCACGCCCTAGTGCATAGTAGGGCATGAAAAGGTCGGAGGACGCGTACCGCCGCCCCTCGCGGGCTCGCTGCGCTCGCCACGCTTCGGGTTCACGTTGATAGTGGAGTGGCGTTAACAATGGGGATGGGACTGACATTGTGTCACTTTTTGGGACACTTTCTTGGGGGTTTTACACTGCTAAAATCGGGTGGTATCGCATCGCATCGCATGCCATGTGGTTAACATGCGATGCGACGTGATCACTTTACATGGTACCCGATGTAAAATCGGGTTCGGGTGGTCATCTCCTCGCGTCGCATCGCATGCCATTTGGTTAACATACGATGCGACGCGATGCGAAATCGGGTTCGGGTGGTCATCTCGTCGCGTCGCATCGCATGCCATTAGGTTAACATACGATGCCATGCGATGCGACGCGATGCGTATACGACCAAAAATCGGGCGCCCGGATAACTCACAAGTACCGTATGTTCTTTTTTAGAAAGTAATGGTTCATATTTACATAAACCCTGCTTTTTTTTTTTATTGTAGTAGTAGCGCTGCTATATTTCTATTCTATTGTGTTTTTCTGCTTTGTAGGGCCTGACTACCCCTGCCCTCTAGCAGCTGCTCATTGGGATCCAGACTATGGGGGTTATTCTAGTTCATTCTTTCTGACAAAATCCTTCTTAGATGGACAAAACCATGTGCACTGCGGGTGGGGCAGATGTTATTTGTGCAGAGAGAATTAGATTTGGGTGGGGTTTTTCTTCAAAGTGAGATCTATATTGCAGTGTAAAATAAAGCAGTCAGTATTTTCCCTGCACAGAAACAAAATAACTCACCCAAATCTAATTCTATCTGCACATGTTACATCTGCCCCCCTGCAGTGCACATGGTTTTGTCCATCTAAGAAGGATTTTGTCAGAAAGAATGAACTAGAATAAACCCCCATATCACAGGCATCTGAATTTATTCTCTATTGAATTTTAAAAAAAAAACTGCTCCAATTACTAGTAAATAAATAAATACATAAATGGCTATATAAAATATATAAGACCACAGATAAAAGTCCTTGCACAGAAACATTGATAAAAATCATGGAGGAGTAAGAACATTAAGAAATTATATGAGACTAGGAAACTAATAATATCACACTCTATAGAAGACAAGATATGAAAGGATAGAGGAACCACAATATCAAAGTACAATACAATACTCTGACATAGGAACCCCCAGCATTTCATGGGCCTCTCCATGCAGATGCTGGGCATTCCCATGCGAATGCCGTCCCATAGCACACAAACATAAGTCAGTATCCACTGACTTATATGTGTGAGCCCGGGAGAAATAATTTGATGGTAATGATTTCTCCTGCGGACACATGCCAGGGGATGTGTTTTCATAACACAAGACCTTGCATGATTGGGAGAGGATACAGCGGTGGGGGTGGGGTGTTTCGACAGGTTGAGCACTCTGGGACTCAGTAATACCCCTTTTACACCGCCGAAAAATCTGGGTCAGCGGCGGGTCAGACCCGGATCTTCGGCGGTGTAAATCCCTAATGCCGTGTCCCTTTACACGGGACTTCTACCCAGGTCCTGACCTGGGTAGAACACGGCTAGGACCTGGGTAGAGGGCAGTGTAAATGGGAACGCCGGGTCGGATGACCCGGCTCCCATTTACATGAATGGGGAACGTCCAACCTGCGGACCGTAGCGTCCGCAGGTTGGACGGATTGTAAGTCTGACACTGACAGCCGGCGCTGCTGTCTGCTATACTCTGCAGACAGCAGCAGCGGGGGAGGGAGGTGAACGGATGCCTGTGTGCGGCATCCATTCACCTCCTGTGCGACGGCGGGGGGAGTGTGCGCGGGGACTGGGGGCAGCCCAGCAGCTTACCTTAGTGCTGGGCTTCCCCCAGCAGCGTTCCGGTCCGGCGGCGGCTTTGATTGGCGCTTGGAGATGACATCATCCTGTCATCTCCAAGCACTGGGGGGGGGGCGCGGGTGCGGGCCAGTCTGTCCGCCCGGTGTAAATTGCACTAAACGCCGGGTCACACCCGGCTTGAACCTGGGTCTAAAAAAGCCGGGTGCGACCCGGCGTTTTGGTGTAAAAGGGGTCTCAGCTGCAAAGAGTCCACCAAAATCAGGCCCTGCGTATTAGCACTGCGTATGATGAGCACTTATGACAACTAGATCTACAGACAATATGAACTACAGATCAGTTTCCCACTGACGGGAATATCAGAACTCATGATATTCTCACAACCACATGCACACTCTCCAATACTCCTGATTCCTGATATGTGTAAATGCAGGCTATTGATTGTGCGAGCTTGTCTCTGGGTGGAGACCATGAATGTGCACACGATACTGAATAGCAAATGCAAACGTCTCTAAAAGCTTTGGATACTGCTTAAACTTTGTTGAATATCATTTTCAAAAAAGCAATGCTGTAATGGTAATAATCATCTCTAATACAACCCACAGTAGTAGATCATTGTGAACAATATGTCTATGGATACATCACTTATCTATACTGTGTGTAAAATACCATTTATAATCACCCTATTGTTAGTAGAAGAATACTCATTGACATTCACCCTGAAATCAGGGGCGGATTTAGGGATGAGGGCGCCCCTAGGCCAGGGTTGCCGACTTTAACATTCTCCTCTCCGGGAGAAGCCCCGAGAGGAGAGTTTCAGCAGCCGCTCGGGGGCGGGGCTAACGAGTGACATCACTAAGCCCCGCCCCCATACTGTTAAAAGCATCGAATTCAGGGATCTCCATGGAGGGGGCGGGGCTAAAATGACGCGATTGTGCCGTTTTAGCTCCGCCACCTCCTCTGAGACCCGAGGATTGCGGCATTTTAATGCCGCGATCCGGGGGTCAGCGGGGGTCCCCCCTGAATCCGGGAGGGTTGCCCACCCTTCCGGGGGCCGGGAGGGGGTACCCGATTTTCGGGAGACTCCCGGAAATTCCGGGAGGGTCGGCAACCCTGCCCTAGGCACAGCAATAACGTTTGCCCCTTCCCCGCCTAATTGTATTATTTTTATGGATTACTTATAAGCCCTCATTTGATAATAGCCAATATAATGGATTTATAAAAAAAGCCACTATCTGTGGCGTGTTGTGTTATTATGAATACATATTACTAAGTAGGACAGTTTACAGGGGCAGTATCTGCATGTCCTATCCATTTACACTCTATTTAAGATGGAATATAGTACAGCATAGTGAATATTTTGCAGGTATTGGTACATTTTGGGCTGACAGTACTATCACAGGCATCAAAGTGCCACCCCTAAACATGTGCCGTCCCTAGGCACGTGCCTCACGTGCCTAATGGGAAATTCGGCTCTGCCTGAAATGCCCAACTCTGTATAAACTGTCCGGGCTCTCTCAAGGGCTTAACTCTACACTGTTCTCCATTCTCTATCTTGAAACCTCATGCCTCTCACAGCAGCTTGTTCTCTAGCCACAGAGATGATTACAATTCTGTTAGCAACTCACCAATCACCTTTCAGCTGCCAAGTGTCAAGGTAGGATTGAAGGCAAACTCATCAGAAAGGGACCTGGCTCAGCTTCATCTTCTCTCTTTGGGCCTTATTCTAGTTCACTCTTTCTGACAAAATCCTTCTTAGATGGACAAAACCATGTGCACTGCAGGTGTGGCAGATGTTACTTGTGCAGAGAGATTAGATTTGGTGGGGTTTTACTTCAAAGTGAGATCTATACTGCAGTGTAAAAATAAAGCAGCCAGTATTTACCCTGCACAGAAACAAAACAACTCACCCAAATCTAATTCTCTCTGCACATGTTACATCTGCCCCACCTGCAGTGCACATGGTTTTGTCCATCTAAGAAGGATTTTGTCAGAAAGAGTGAACTAGAATAAGGCCCTTTGTGTCAAACAAGCCCCCGCTCCTCTGTTTTCTACCCTATTTCACATCACGGATGTTTAGTTCACTCTCAGATAGTGCTAATGGTCCACTAGAAACCCACTAGCTGCCATCTTGGCATAGCCCATTGTAGCAAATCTCCATCTTGGGTGGGTCCAGGATTTATAGCTCCAGGGATATGAGGTATTGCTTTGTTTATGTCTTTAACCTCTATATAAGGATGAGATCAGATAAAACACACTTAAACCTGCTGGTCTGTGGCTCATTTTTATTTATTTTTACATATAATATATTAAAATATGTTTTCTTAGATATTTCACACTCAGCAAGAAGGAAGTGTTTTATCAAAGCAGAACAGCAAAATACAAAATACAAACGATTGTATCTACACCGTATGGTGGAAGGCTGCGGTACACTCTTCCTTGTGGAAATCTGCTATATGTTCACCTGAAGGACAAACAGAGGATTCGAAATAAGAAAAGATGGTCACAGGTAAAAATAATCATGATTATCATCATAATAAGCTATGGTCATTATTATTCTAATTGTAGTCAATGTTTTAAGGATATATAGTGCTTTATTTTAACCAAATAGCATTTGTAATAACATCCAATCTGTTCTACTTACAGATAATGTATTTGTATTATTTGCTGGGATGGAAACTAAATCACAAATATGAAAATATGAAATTAGCTGAAAAAAAAGATAAGGATGAAATTGATGGTATAGAATCAGAATTCAATGTAAGTAAAATACCTTTATTCTCGAGAGATAATAGGATCATTTCCAAAAACGCATATACTGTATCTCTTAAAAGACAACTGGTTTATCATAAGGCAGTTCCTCTTGGCCATGTTATAATTTTAACCATCTAGTTCAGGGGTGGGGAACCTCAGGCCCTGGGGCCGTATGCAGCCCCCGTAGCCTTCTGAGTGGCCCTCCCACCCACCAGGCGGCTTTGCCGGGAGTCAAGTAAAGGGGAATTCTCGCGAGAGGTCAGTAGTTCTCGCAAGATTCCTCTTAAATCAACAGCAACTGAGTCAGTCCTATTCAGCGGCAGCCGCCGAAGCGTGGGACGGCTGCAGCAGGACAATTTGTAAGAGTTCTTTCTGAGTATGAACAGACAGAATGATTTCAACTCATTTTTTATTCAACTTTTGGAGTTTGTACTTACCAAAAACTATTTCACATGCAATGAGAGATACTACCTCCAGGTAAAGGGGACAGCGATGGGGACAGCATGTGCCCCAATGTATGCGAACCTTTACCTGGGGTGGTGGGAGAGGGAGGTCATGTTTGGCGAGATTAATAACATCTATACGGATCATGTCGTACTGTATCTCAGATATATAGACGACATCCTATTAATATGGGATGGAGATCAAAAAGATCTGGAGACCTTTATCAACATCTTGAATCATAATTCCCTAGATCTCAAGCTATCAGGCAACAGCAGCAAAGAAGAAGTCAATTTCCTGGATTTACGCATACGAATTGAGGACAATGGCCAAATTTCCACAGACAATTATCGTAAAGAAACTGCCACGAACAGTCTCCTTCATGCAACCAGCTGCCACCATCCAGCCACCATTAAGGCAATCCCAAAGGGAGAAATCCTAAGAACTAAAAGAAACTGTTCACAGACTACCGACTTTGCTATTAGGGAACAACAACTTTGTGAAAGACTCCATCAGAGGGGTTATAGCAAAAGATCAGTAAAAAAGGCCAAAAAGGAAGTAAGAGAACGCCCTCGAGAATCACTGTTGACCCCAAAAATCAGAATACAAAAAGAAGAACCAGTGAGGTTCATTGGGACCTTCAGTAACAAGTGGCGGTATATTAACGAGATCTTACAAAAACACTGGCCAGTTCTCCACACAGATATTGACTTAGTGGACATCCTTCCCAGGAAAGTCCAGATTAGCTGGAGACGCTCAAATAATCTAAAGGACGTCCTGGTCCAGAGCCATCTCTCCAAGATACAAAAAACACTCATTTCCAAAAAGGGTTCTTACTGTTGCCGCCAGTGCAAAGCATGCCCCTTCATGGTACCCACAACAAATTATTTTGATAGATATGGTAAAAAATGGAATATAAGTGAGTACATTGATTGTACCACCGAGGGAGTAGTGTATCACTTGAAATGTCCATGTAACCACATTTACATCGGAAAAACAAAAAGGAAACTTAAAATAAGAATCTTGGAGCATGTAAACAGTATCAGGAGAGCAAAACAGGATAAAAGCAACTTTAAAAACCTCACCCCCATAGCCTCCCATTTTTTATTACATCATGGAGGCAATCCCTTGGGATTACAAGCGTTTGGGATGAAACACATCAGTGTAAACATCAGAGGAGGGGATGTTGATAAGAAATTATTACAGTATGAGACGAAAATGATATTTATGATGGACAGTGTATATCCGAAAGGTCTCAATGAGAACAACAGTTATACACATTTCCTGTGATAACATTCTAAATACTGAAAATATCCTGACATGCTCCATTTCCTCCCTTTTCCCTCTTTTTCCTCTTTTTCCGCCCATGTCTTTTCCTTAAAAATATTTTGCAACAATTTATCTCAAGACCATAAAATCCCTATTGGAGGATTAACGAATATGAATTAGAGTTAATAAAACCAAATTATGGTACATAAGTCAATGATTTGAAGCTGTATCTGGGGAAAGGTTATAATACACAACGCATTTAAAATACCTATTTAAACCATGATTATAGTTTATCCAGATATTCCAATATAAATATATGGATATCTGTTGGAATATGAGAACGTATCCATTTTGTTCAAAATATGGACAATATTGAACAATGATATATAGCAGTTTTGCATAACCCAAATTAATATGGGTTGGAATATGAGAACGTATCCATTTTGTTCAAAATATGGACAATATTGAACAATGATATATAGCAGCTTTGCATAACCCAAATAAAAATCATCCGGTACAAGTTATATTAGAATGCCATGGGACCAAACCCACATCATCACACTTATAAAGGATGGAATGCACACACAATCACTTATTTTATCACCACATTTTTATATATCATTTTCCACTGAGTTCTTCACTATGATTTTTCTCTCACATCAACCATCCCAAAAAGCTAAGATAAAACTCACTGATTAAAACTTATTCACTATTTAATACAACACACGAATAATTCACACAATCTCAAATATCAATAGTATTTACTATATCTTTCACAATAATCAACAAGACAAATGCACCCCAACATATTTATTTATTTAACACCAACATTTATTTGTACTTTATTTCTCTCACTAATTTCCCTCATTTCTCATCTTTATCTACAAAATAAACATTCATAAAATTGATACAAGAAGGAGAGCTAGCTGCAATATCTGCATTGTTCCTATAATCTCATAGTATTTTAAAAGGTATTTAGTATCCTTACGATCCAATTCCCCACCTTCTGTATAAAGAACACACAGTTTGGGATACTATACCCTAATAAGGGTTACCCGTACTCAGTATAAGTAATAACCAAGTACCCTGAGGAAAAGATTGGTTGAGGAAAACACGTGAACCAGAATACCTCCTGTAATTGGTAGCCGTCCATTTAAATATCATCCAAGTGGGACGATCGGGTTCTGCCTTGAAAAAACTGCCACTAGTGAAACGCGCGTCGGCGTTCATGTGTCCTATGTGTTAGAGTCCTTAATATAATAATTAAATGTGATGTTAGTTCTGTAATAGAATAATTTGCGCTCTGACGGAGAGACAGTGTGAGACTACACCCGCTCTGCCGGCTGCACGAACAGAGCCAGAGTAGCGGCTGCAATAGTTTGAGTGATATACAGTCTCTGTACTTAGCACTTACCCTGCATTTTGACTGAGTGACAGCGCGAGACTGTACCCGTTCTGCCAGCTACCTGAATAGAGCTGGAGTAGCGGCTGTAATAGTGTGATTAAAACACACTTGATATGTAATACTTGCCCTGCACTCTAATTGAGTGACAGCGCGAGACTGTACCCGCTCTGCCAGCTGTCTGAATAGAGCTGGAGTAGCGGCTGTAATAGCGTGATTAAAACACACTTGATATTTAACACTTGCCCTGCACTTTGACTGAGTGACAGCGCGAGACTGTGCCCGCTCAGCCAGCTGTCTGAATAGAGCTGGAATAGCGGCTGTAATAATACTTACCCTGCACTTTGACTGAGTGACAGCGCGAGACTGTACCCGCTCTGCCAGCTGTCTGAATAGAGCTGGAGTAGCGGCTGTAATAGCGTGTTTAAAACACACTTGATATTTAATACTTGCCCTGCACTTTGAAAGAGTGACAGCGCGAGGCTTTAACCGTTCTGCCGGCTGCGGCAATAGAGGTGAAGCAGCGATTGTAACAGCTTCAACATACCCAATATTTAACATCTGTCCTGCGCTGTGACGAAGTGACAGTGTGAAACTGTACCTGCTCTGCCGGCTGCATAAATATAGCCTGAGCAGTGTTAGTAACAGTCTCAATTTTGACGGAGTGATAGTGTGAGATTGTACCCCCTCTACCGGCTGCAAGAATAGAGCCGGAGCAACGGGTGTAATAGCTGAACAAATCCTTGTGAGAAAGGTATAACAGCTATTTTCAGTCTTTAATATTCGTCCTAAAGCTAAACAGCAGCCTTAATGAATAGCTGTACAAGCCCATAATAAAGCTCACGCTACAATTAAACCACGGTATTCACGATATTCCAGTCTATCCATATGTATTGTATAGTCAGCATAATTACCAATTGATGCTGGCAAATATGTCAAATTAAAAACTTACCAGTCCCTAAAAGACGGAGTTAATAGCTATGACAGTCGGCAAAATTAGTCGTATATTCTAAAACTGTATAAAAAAGCTATTGTATTTCTCTGTAAAATAAATAATAGGGGACAAAAGGTAGACATATTAAACAATTGATACAAGCGACTATTGCGCACACAGCCCAAACAGTCTGAAACATATTGGCTACTTTTTGCAACACATGCACATGTTACCTAATCAACAGTAATAAATTGGAATTACGGCAGTGATTCAAACAATAATTGAGCCTGCACCCAATAAAGTGTATGAAAGTGATTGTAAAAATCTATGATCTTTGTGTTATTCCATCTTTTTATATAGATTGTACAGCCAGCGAAACAATCTCTAATATACGCTGGCAAAATATGTCAAATTACATTTACCAGTCTCCATAAAATAGAACTGGACAGGCGATACAGTCGGCAATATCAGCCGTATATTCTAAAACTGTATAAAAGCTAATGTCTTAAAGGGGATAGATGGTAGACATATTAAACAATCTGTAAAAATCATTGCTGCGCACGGAGTCCACCCTATTTGATAGATGGAACTCAAGAAGCAACAATAAGAATTATGACATAAACCTGGATACAATCCAAGCATACCGTGGAGCTAAAAAGCAATAAGCTGGCAGTACTGGCTAGCAGATAAACCACATATACAATTGTAAGTCTAATTGTATGAGGCTGAAACTGCATAAGAGTTAATACACACCAGCAGATATTACGGGGAAATCACCAAAGCTGTTTTCATGGTAGTACACACCAACAGATATTGTATAGAATTGGTGTAACCAGTACGGGCACTCACTTCTTTTGAGATAAAATCATTCAATATTATTTATTATCCTGTATAGAGCACTGAGGAGCTAACTAAAGGATATAAGTGGAACTCAACATTGGCTTATAAAAATACACATAGCCAAGAGCCCTCACTAAGTTTCGAATAAAAACATACAGCACTATACTGTGTGTCTTGCAGTAATACAAAATAACATCTGCAAGTGAATGATAAATCATTGTGACAAGTGTAAATATCTTCTGATTCGATAGATTACACCATACGATTCATACACTGGACTCTCCTAAAAGATTAAAAATAAGCAAAACAGAACAACATCACAAAGGGAGTAAATCTGTAAGGAGTAAACTATGGCATAATATTATAAGCCCACCAAGGAGTATTGAATAACTCCCTTACAGAATATCCCCGATAGAAAAGGACCAAAATTAATTAAAAAACACATGAAAGGACACAGATACTAATCAAAGTAAAAAAATTTATTTAAAAGATAAAAAAACGAAAAACACTTTTTTACATATATATATATATATATATATATATATATATATATATGATATATTTCACGGGCTGGATAGTTCTTATTTTAAACATATCTCAATAAAGAAATAATTTTAATTTGTATATTTCTTTCAAAATCACTTCTGTGCACCAACAAAAAAGACATTCTTCCCTGTCCTCTTTTTTGTCATTACATTTATTGTCTTTGGCTGCACCCCCTCTGAGCTCCACAATTGATAAATGTCTCACCTGGGGTATCTTTAGTGCTGATAGCACCTGCCTGTGCGGACATATCCCGTTCCCCCCTATCCCCAAAAACTTACGTACAATTTGTAAGAGACATTTTTACATATGGCCCCCGAAGGATTTTTTCCCCATACAAACGGCCCTTGGCACAAAAAAGGTTCCCCACCCCAAATCTAGTTTAACACTTTTTCCTCCTGGGTTTTCTTGTGCAGTTACTCAAATTCTCCCAGCTGTGTTATACTGACCTCAGTTAGTCATACAGTATCTGCAGCAGCGGCATAACAATAGCTCCGCAGACCCTGCAGTGGCTTGGCGGCGCTAGGTAAGTTTGGGTGCCGCTGGGTCTCCGGAAGCAATTTCTGGGGGATAATGGGGCTGGGGCCGCCGCCAAATCTGTCGCTGCTGGCAGGGCACCCTCCCCTTCCTTCTCCTCTCCACCCCTCCCTTCCTAATCGCTGCCGCCAAAATCCACTGCTGCGCCTGGACCTGCAGATCCCCCTGTTAGTATGCCACTTGAAAAATGGCCACCCACTAACAGCAGATGGTTATTAAATAATGGTCTGCTTTAAGACGGCGGCCATTTTGCAAGTGACATTGTAACAGGAAGAGCGCCGGGACCGCAGACAGGAGGATCTGCTTGTCCCGGTGGGCAGCAATGGACTGGGCGGTGGAGGTGAGGAGGCGGTGAGGAGAGGGTGTGCACAAACGTTAGTTGCGGGGGGACGCCCAATTCAGAGTAACGCCACTGATCTGTGCAGATACAAATCTTGAGTGATGCAGCATGTCCCAGGGGTATAGACAGAAACTGGCTGGTGAATATAAGCTAAAACGCGTTTCTCTACATGTGTTACTTATCAGCGGTTTCCACCACATATTTTCAGTGTGTCCCATCAGGTTATTTAATGCTGTTCAAGAATACTTCATTTTTACAGATACAATTTCATCAGGCCAGGTAGCGAATAGCACATGAGTTGTAAATAAATAAAACACATCCAAGAAATTATAGACCCATAAGTCTGACATCACTAGTGGGGATAGCATTCAGGAGTACTTTACATCCAAAAGATTATCTGTGGTAACGGGATACAGTCATTGGGTCACCAGCATGATGGTCGACAGTCATTAGGTCAACCTAACCCATGTCGACCTAGACTCATGTCGACCTTCCTGCATGTCGACCTAGAAACGGTCGACCTAAATGCATGTTGACCTAATGGTGTCAACCTAATGACTGTGGACCAACATTGTGGATACCTAATGATCCATACCCGTGGGAACCAGCATGTATATGTGAGGGATACGTCATGCCAAACTCATTTCATTCACTTCTATGAGGAGGTGAGTGATTGCTTAGAGCTGCTATGATTCCTAGACAGGGAGACAGGACAGAGACACCGCTCCCAGGGGTAGGGTAGAGCTGGAGGCAGACCCTAGGACATGGTGTGGGAGGTGACCAAGTCAGGTCACTGGTTCATGGCAGCCACACTAATTAAAGAACAATAGGCGCCAACAAGGAGGTGTCAAAAGGCACCCTCCCCCCCTTCTCCATGTCCTGGCACCCTAGGCTGCATTAGGCTCCTATTCAGCCTATTGGTTAATCGGGCAGGGGTTAGGTTAATACAAATTCTGTAAGCAACTGTATAATTAATGTATGTGTTCATTATATTTTGAATTGGATTGTGATACAGGCATCTAACCTGCTTCTGGTGGGATTCTTATCTCTCAGGGTATGGTAAGAAATAGAGACTTGTATTATACTTACTTCCCTTTGAGTGACAATGGAATTTGGCAAAACAGGTGTGAAAATTGCCAAGCAAACATTTGTATTTATCATAATGACCTGCAATCTTTACCTTATATAGGAAATATAACTTTTTTTATTTAACATTTTTTATTTGAATTTATATAACAAATGTGAGAGACGCTGGCATTTTAAGCAGATATTTGCATGTCTCTTACAGAGATGTTGGCACTCAAAGGGTTAAACTTCCAGTAATATAAGTGTCACAATAGTAGTGGAGAATGCTGTTGGACCCATTGATGAAAACACTAGGATAATTAATGAGCCTTCCAGATGCCTGCAGCTATGCTGGCTAATACATTTCCAGTAGCATGTGTCACAACCTATCTATGCTCAGACTCTGAGTGATTTTCAACCTTTTTACCTTGCGGCACACTAAATAAGATTTTAAAATTGCCAAGGCACACCATGAGATCCCCACAGGGCAAAACACATTGGCCCCCACAGGAAAAAAACAAACCTATTGGCCTCCATATAAAAAACAATCACACTGGTCCCCACAGGTAACAAAAATAAAATAAATTGTCCCTTTACATGAAAATAAGATACCAGTAAATAACAGTTAAACTGGTGGTGGCTGTAATCTGGTTTGGGCATCTCTAGATCTGGGGGCACACTTGAGAACAGCTCAAGGCACACTAGTGTGCCACGGCACAGTGGTTGAAAAACACTGGCTCAAAGAGCTCTCCAACATTCTGAATCAGGTAAGTATGATTTAACATGATATATAATAAATACATTATTTTCAGTTTCAAATTCAAGTACATTTATTTATTCACAGAAAGCAAAATCAAATACCTATATTTTGGCCCTGGATGGAGACACAGACTTTCAGCCATCAGCATTAATGATTCTGGTAGATCATCTGAAAACGTATCCTGGTGTTGGAGCCGTCTGTGGAAGAATCCACCCAACTGGAACAGGTATAACAGGGTTGCTGACTTTAATATTCTCCTCTCCGGGGAAAAGCCCAGAGAGGAGAGTTTCAGCAGCTGCTTGGGGGGGGGGGGGCTTGATCGTGACGTCACTAAACCCCGCCCCCGTGATGTTAAACAGGTGAATTTGTGTATCTCCGTGGAGGGGGCGGGGCTAAAATGACGTGATTTTGCCATTTTAGCTCCGCCCCCTCCTCTGAGACCCGCGGATTGCGGCATTTAAATGCCGTGATCAGGGGCGCAGCGTGGGTCCCCCCTGAATCCGGGAGGGTTGCCCACCCTTCTGGGGGGCCGAGAGGGGGACCCGATTTTCGGGAGACTCCCAGCCATTTCGGGAGGGTAGGCAACCCCATACCTCCCAACATGACCCTCTCCAGGAGGGACACATTGCTTTGCTTCTACACTTCTGTCTTAATTTATTATTCACATCACCTGTGTTGAAGCACCTTTCTTATTAATTAACCTGTTCAACATAGATCAAAGTAATCATGCATTAAGAAGAAAGTCCAGAAGCAGAGCATTTTGTCCCTCCTGGAGAGGGTCATGTTGGGAGGTATGCAACCCTGAGGTATAAGAAAACCACAATGTACAGTAGTGGTTTATACAGATGGGGCAGGTCCCATCTTTGCAGGGGATGGCGATGGCGTTGCCAGCCGCCATCCCCCGCCAGCGCCATAGCTATAGCAAGAAGGGGACGCACGCGCACGAGAGGCGCGTGCGTTCCCTTCCGACGGCGCTTCCAGCGCTTCCTCCGGGTCACCTCTACCTGCCCGCACCCCCCCCCCCCCCCTAACCCTGTCGTCCATCTCCCTGAAGCGGAGACGGACAGGGTTCCCGTCGCCCCGCCGACGGAGATTGAGACGTGCGTGTGCGTGAGACGCATGCTTGTCTCAGTCAGATGGTGAGGCAGGCCACTGGTGGATCGCCAGCACTGACGTTCTGGCAATTCGCCAGCAAAGAAGAGGCCTGCCCCATCTGTATATATAATGGGGCATACCCTGCACTTCAATACTAACTGCTAGAAGTTAGCTAGATAAGACAAGGCCCGGGTGAAGGCTGAACACACCTTAATACACCCTGGACACAATGCACAATTTATACTAAAGATTTTAAAGAAATAGAAGTCTATGGGGCTGGTGCATGCTGCTTGTGTTTTGTTTAAAATATGCAAACAAAGTGTTCACCTACATTCATGGGCAGAATTGACACTTGCACCTCTTTACATCTGGAAAGGTGTTGGGGTAGGTGTGTATGAGGCAGACCTAAACCAGGATGCAAAGCTGTGAATGGAGAACAATACAAACCTATATGGTTGTCTTCAGGGGAAGTCTCTCTAGGAAAATTCACCTTCCTCATTCTCAGAGTCTGTTCCCGCCACTGCACGATACTGCCTGCTGCCGTTCTCTTTAGTGGCACTAGGCAATCCTCACCACCAGTCCACCTGGGTGTGGTATGGGACTCCGACAGTCGGGATTCCGACAGTCATTATCCTGAAGTCGGGATCCCGACTGCCCAGAGTCAGACAGCATGGCGAGCGCAAAAAAGTCCCTTGCGGGCACGGTGGCACCTATTGTATTCTCCCTCTATGTGGGTTGTGGACCCCCACGAGGGAAAATAGCGAGTGGCCGTCGGGCACCCGGCTGTCGGCATTTTGACAGTCGGGATCCCGACGTCGGGTAAACCCGTCCGGCACCCGTCCACCTCACCTCAGAGTTCCCTCACACACACTCCAATGCATTCTGTGTTATGTGAGTGTATGTATCTATGCATATCTTTACATGTATATCTCTTGTAGTACCCAGCATGGGTGGGCACATATAGGGTCTAGGGCAGGCATGTCCAAACTATGGCCCTCTAGCTGTTGGGAAACTACAAGTCCCACTGTGCTTTGCCACATTTTTGCTATTAGGGAGTGCTAAAACTATTGCAAGACATGCTGGGATGTGTAGTTTCACAACAGCTGGAAGGTCATAGTTTGGACATGCCTGGTCTAGGGTATCAAATACATCACAAAGAGGGATCTCGGGGTGTATGCTGCACCCGGGTGTCACTCGTCCAGGTGGTGATACCAAAATGTCAGTTTCTGTAGGTGCTGCCGTGTGACACCAAAATTCAGCTTCTGTAGGTTCTGCAGAGTGACATTAGGTTCAGTCAGACCTGATCACATGGCTGCGAATTGGCACAGTGGGCGATTATCGATACACTGCGCATATGTATGTTCACAGTACGCACATGCGAGGCCATTCTGTGATGAACTGCAACTAGTTCTATTGGCTGGCCAGTCGTATTGTGATTGATTGGGAGTGGGCGTGTGGGGGTGGAAACCGACCTTTTTTTGGGAGTGCTAAGAAAAATGCTATGCGTGCCTAGAAAAACACGGGGAGTGTCGGCTTTGTGACGTCAGCTTCAGCCCTGATGTGCCTATTTTTCATTGCAGCAAGACAGTACTCCACTCCAATAACCTGAGAACAATCAGTCTGTATTTAGAGTTACACAATGATACACCATTTAACACTGATTATGTATGTCATTTAATGCTGATTACTTCAGAAAAGGATCCTTGTTTTAACAATTATCAGGAACCGATAACCTATATGATATATTCTGTTCCTCTGGAATTATTTATCACCTGATATCACAGAATAATTCGTCATTAGGGGCGGGATGTATTAATATACATCGCCGCCCTTCGCCGCACGTCCACCGCGATGCCAGCGCATATGTACTAACATATGCAGCTGGCATCACGATGCGGTGATGGAGGCCCCCCTTGATACCTGTAATGTGGTGTGCGGGGGGTCTCCGTCACCTCCCTGCCACCTCCTGCTCCCTCACACCGGGGACAGCTAAGCAGGCTGTCCCCGGCGCCTCCTCCTCCCCCCTGCAGCCGGAAGGATGTCCGGCTGCGTCTCTAGGGGGAGGAAGGTTTTACCTTCTGGGTCCAGGAGGACCTGGACCAGGTAAGCCAGAGGGAGGTGGAGGCGACGGGCGGCGAAAAGAAGCACCCAAAGGTGGCAATACCCTATTGAGCGGTAACGGTGCGGCCGGGTTTTAATACATAGGAAAATGCAGTAAAACGGGGGTTTTACCGCATTTTCCCCTTAGTACATCTCGCCCTAGAGCTTAACACTAAACTAATCTCTGTACAACATCTGCTTGGGAATTGATTATACCAGATGTACAGTGTAAAATAATGTTATATGTTGTTAATGTCTATTTTATTAAACCTAAATAAAGGATTTTAATATTTTTTTGTATATTTAAGTAGTGCCCAGACTAAAAGAGTTTATTTCCTATTGCTGGTCTTTTTTTTCCTCCCACAAGGGAAATAATTAGCTACACATGTAATAATAATTAGGGAAATAATTAGCTACAATATGTGAATGAATACTCCTGTGCATTGGCTAGGTGACCTGAAAAACGTGACTTGTTTGGGGTCCCGAGGACTGAGTTTGAGAATCATTGATCTAGAAAATGTAAAGACTATTTTTCTGTGCCTAGGACCTATGATCTGGTACCAGAAGTTTGAATATGCTGTGGGCCACTGGTTGCAAAAATCTTCAGAACACGTCATTGGTTGTGTCCTATGCAGTCCAGGATGTTTCAGTTTATACAGAGCATCTGCCTTGATGGATGACAATGTACTGAAAAAGTACAGCACAAAGGCAAGAGAAGCTTTGGAATATGTTCAGTACGATCAAGGTACCAGTTACTAAGTGTAATTATTCTCATCATTTACTATTGATATATAGAGCATATAGCTGTATAAACAATTTTACTGCACATGTTAATTGGGTGATGAGCTGGTAACATGTCAGCCAAATTTAACTCCTATAAAGCTTATGGTGCCCATACAAGGTGCGAAAGCACCGTGCTCCCGCGGGCATCTCATCGCATAGTACAAAAAGTGTGTGCTACACATATTTTTTTGTACTGCCCATAACGGGTGTGATCATCGCACCGTGTATGGGCTCCTTAAGAGTTAGCTGTATTAAACTGCAACACTTCATAAATTTATTGTTATAGAAAAACAATGGACAATTAACCATTGTTAGGGATAGTGTAGGTGGCATTGCATGGAGTATTTGTTATGATATCGATTGTAAGCTTGCGAGCAGAGCCCTCCTATCTCTATGTCGGTTTGTTTCAACCCACTTTGTTTTATCACTGTTGTTTCCAATTGTAAAGTGCAATGGAATGTGCTGTGCTATATAAGAAACTGTAAATAAATAAATGTCCCTGAAACACTGCCGGGCATGCCACTGTAAAGAAAGGGTGCGCCACAGGAATGCCTGAACAGATTAAAAGCCGAACGCCCGAATGCCCGAGCGCTCCCGAGCACCCCCAAGCAGCCCCAAACTTCTAAAAGATGCCACAAACAGCCAAAGTCAGCTGCTCCTTGTGTGGTGAGTATTTCTGGAGCAGGACAAACCTGCCCTGGTAGGTTTGACCTGTCCCAGGAAAACCCACCACTCAAGGGTTTAAGGGTCCACTTAAGTGGGTCAGTTTATTGTGTTGTATTCAGTGCCGTCGAGAGGGGGGAGCGGGTACTTTTTACCTGCGCCAGGATCTGTTGGAGGGGCCCAGGTAGTGAGAGAGATGGCATGGGAGTAGAGAACAGAAGCTAAGATGGCATGGGAGTAGAGAACAGAGACCATGACCCTACTGTTGACACCGCCCCTTTATAAAGGGGCCCGGAGGCACTTTTAGTGGCCCGGTTGTATTCACAAAATCATCAAGCTTCAAAACGACATATCACAATGCATGAAAACAACAGAAATTGCATGGGGCCTTTATGACGGGTTGAAAACTCCATGTCGACCTTGTGAATGTCGACATAGACAATGTCGAACTAATGACCTTGTCGAACTAATGACCTGTCGAACTAATGACCTTTCGAACTAGAATCATGTCGACCTTTTCCCATGTCGACCTAGAGTCATGTCGACCTTTTAGCATGTCGACCTAATGGATTCGACCTAATGACTGTCGACCATAATGCAGTAGACCAAATGACTGCATCCCCTTTATGACAGCACCCTTAAGGGGTCATTAAACCCATCTTCAAATTTAGATTGTCCCTTAAGATGTTAAGGTAGTGCGCAAAGTTTGAAGACAATTAGTTAAAGCGTTTGAGAGTTATCGTGGAACATTCATACACATACCTCCCTACTGTCCCGTATACTGCGGGAATGTCCCAGTTTTTGGGGGACAGCAGTGCCCGGCCGGGGGGGGGGGAGGGGGGCAGTTGAGAGTTCCCCCTGTAATCCGGTGAATAGACGCTGTGCGCATGTGCACAGCATCTATTCCCACAGCAGAGAAGCTGGGGGCTGGCCAGCAGCTTACAGAGCTGCTGGTCAGGCACTCAGAGTGACGAAAATGGGGGCATGGCCTCACGAGAATGATGCACTCTTAGGCCATGCCCCCTTGCTGGTAAGCCACACCACTATTTTCATTCACACCTTCGGTGCGCGCGGCTGTCCCTCCTTTGTACTTACAAAAGTTGGGATGTATGCACACACAAACATCATTCAATTATACTTACAGTATGTAGACAATGTTACTGTATTACCTGGCAAAGCAGGAACAAGAATGAACTTGTGTGTTTGGTTTGTTTCAATAGAAACTACACCAAGATCCTCCCTCCTTCCAATCATGGGTGCTCTTTAGCATCCGCAATGTATCGCACTGGATGCAGTCTGTCGGTGTGTGCCAGTGGTGCCGCAATTCTGGCACACACCTATCTTCAAAGTGGGGAGGCACCAGGCAGGAGAGGCACTCCCCCTGCTCTGCATCCCTGGAGGGCAGCGCGCAGTGAGTGGCGGGTGACCGCTGATTGACTGAGAGAGCAATCTCAGCCAATTAATGGCCTCCAATTTTTTTTTTCATTCTCCTGCAGCTCTCCAGGAGTACATTCTATAAATTTCATGCAATTTATTGCATGTATAAATGGCACATAAAGTGCCAAAACATAAGTGAGCCCTCCTGGGGGAGCTCAAGGGGAATTGGGTCTGACAGGTTGGACTAGTGTATGGGGCCTTAAGCAAGGCAATATCATTCAGGGCAATGGAATTTCATGCTTGTGCAATATAACATTTTTCTATCATGATTATTTAGATTTTAAGAACTTTAGCAACCTAATTTTTCAAATGATGTTCCTGTATGGCGACATTCCCGGTAGTGTCAGTAACCTATTACAGGTCTCGACAGCTTTCCTCACATCTTCCTTGGCAGAAAATGTTAAAGATCAGAAGTGGAACTACCATTGGTGCAGCAAGTGCCCTCAGGGCCCTTGAGGACTAAGGGATCCATTGCTGGCATCCACTGCCGTGTGGCATATTGTGAAGTTGGGTTAGAGTTGAGGAGGGGACACAAATATCTTTGTACCTGGGCCAACCACGTAAGTTTCGTCACTGGGTAAGATGGTTTCAGCAGCTTTGTTGGAAATAGTTTTGTAAGAGTCCTGTAACAGACAAGTTGTGAGAGTAGAAGGCATCAAGGACATGCCCAGATCAGTGCAGGCAGGCAGAACTGGAGCATAACTAAGCAAGCCAAATTTAGTTAATTGGTAATTAAGCTGAACATGGTCACGGTCAAACTAGTTTCGGTACACAAATAATAATAGTAGGAGGAGCATAATAAGGTCACAGGTACATAAGAAAAGGGACAAAGGTAGGTTTTGAATATGAAGCACATGGACATGAAGTAATAAGTATCATATCAATATTAAAAAAGCTAATCTTTAGATATAAATATTGCCACCATTGGTCACAAGGAACGTCTATTCAGAAAATAAATAGATGCATTGCAATATCAGATTATTTGCAATATCATAGCAATTAACTATCTTAGAACATATGCTTTTGATGCAAGGGACAGTATGCATATGATTTAGAGTCATGGTGTCATTCATGCTCACCAATCCTTGTTGCTATTAGGTGAGGATCGTTGGCTTTGTACATTACTCCTCCAGCAAGGATGGCGTGTGGAATATAATGCAGCATCCGATGCCTATACTAATGCCCCTCAGGAATTTCAGGAGTTTTATAATCAGCGCAGAAGGTGGGGACCTTCAACCATGGCAAACATCATTGATTTATTGCACAGTGGAAGAGAAACATCAAAGAAAAATCCTTCCATTTCTACTGTCTACATCCTGTATCTGACACTGACATTGGCAACTTCTATATTAAGTCCTGCTACAATGTGTTTAATGATCGCAGGTACAGTACTACTTCATTATTTGTTGTATTTCTGCTAAATGAAATATATACAGCCAAAAAAACTATCCTATATTTATATTATGTTTAATGCATCAAATGTAGCAAGGAGAGCTATGATATGAAAATGGTAATACTGTACACCGAAGTGCCAGTAAGAATGCTTATCATCTGGCCCCTATATATGTTGGCCAAGATGCAGGGGTGGATTAAGGTCTGTGGGGGCCCTGGACTGTGCCACCCCCCCCCCCCCCACACACACACACACACACACAGACACATTACCCCCCAGGGGAGGTTGGTACATGGGCAGCACAGGCGGTCCCTGCAGCGGTATGAGCAGTCAGCACCATGGTCCCTGCAGCGTATGGGAAGTCAGTGGCGGGGTCCCTGCAGCAGATGGGAACTAGTAGCGGTATGGCTACTAGTTCCCATCAGCTGCAGGGACCCCGCCACTGACTTCCCATCTGCGACAGGGACCCTGGCTCGCCTTCTCTGCCCGACCCCGTTGCCCAAGCACGGGGCGACAGGAGCCCCACACCGGCAGCAGTGCTGGTGTGGGGGCCCCTTATGTGTGGTGGCCCTGGGGTGACCACCAATGTCGCCCCGTGCTTAATCCGCCACTGCCAAGATGCTTTGAGCCATACTTCCCCCAGCCACATCTTCTGGATGAAGCAGATCAGTGGAGAATAGAACAGTTATACAGCTCTCCGTCCTCAGTAGCGGGATTAATGATAGCATTTTAGGGATTCAAATCTAAATACTGCTTACAGTGGTGGAACAGTAATGTTCTTACCTCTCTGAGAGGAAAGCACAACCTGCAGCGGCAGACAGCAAGACCATGGACAGCTGGCCTGGTTAGGGACAAGAGGGTGTTCTTTCCCATAAACTTTTAGTGGACCTTCAAAAATAGTAAATATAGGGCAACAAATTAATTTGTATTTCCAATCTTACTGTCAAATTATTTTATTGGTTTTTATTTCCAGGTTCCATCTCATTTCTTTTTCAATGGACTGCCAATGTCTGCATTGTGCTAGCATTAATTCCTCCTACTCTTTATATAGGAGTGTGCTATTTCACAAAACCCAGCACCCAAATCAATATTGCTGCATTCCTCAGTGTGTGCTATGCATTTTTGATGACAGCTACATTCCTGTGTATTATTGGTAAGTGAACTTTTCTACCATAATATATAAACTAGTTTTAAGTAATACAGCATTTCATACCCTCCAATTGTACCTTTTTTTCTGGTACAGTACCATTTCTTTTGGGGCCTGTACTGGCCAAAAAGGACTCTATACCGGTTTTCTGGGTCCATTGAAAGTAAAGGAAAGGGGTCATAGCCACGTCCCCTTTACCAGCGACCATGCCGCCTCTCCAATTTTGAACAGATTGCTGCCCAGCATGTGGGATCCAGCATGTCAGAAAAGCAAAGGTCACTTTATTGTACTGGTGTTCTGATTCATCACTACCATTGGACTATAAGTAAATGGTGCCACTAATTCCAGGAATTTATGGGCACACATTACCCAGTGGTTCAATTTGGTTTAATATAGTACATTTATTATAATTTGTTTACTCTGAATGTTGCTACAGTATATATTGTGACTACAGCATGATAGTATTTCTAAGGTTATGATACTCATGTACTATCTATGTAACTTAGTGATGTATTAAATGTGTGCTCTGTGAGTGCCATATAAACGAGTATATAGAACAACAGCGCCATTTTGTTGAAAATAACTAAAAGATTAAATTGGCCTGTAGGCTGCAAGGTTAATCTTTCCATATGATTAAAGTGTCTATTCCCTATATGAATGTTACTACCCACAAGTAACTTTAATAATTTAACATTTAATATTTAATATTTAGTCATAATGTTTAGTCATAATGTCAATATAGCAACAGCATACCCTAGAGCCCTTCAATACACACTAGTGTTGGTGAGATCTAGGGTATGCTATTTGTGCATTTACCTAAGTGTGTGATCATGCTAGCTAGAAACGACTGATTACCATCAAAATTGCAAGGGCAAGAAGAATCAAACGAGGATGGTCAGGTGCCTGTGTGTTGGTTATGACTTTATATTGTAGAAACCTTATGCTGTAGAGATATAGGGGTTTACTATATATATATACTATATACTATATATACTATACTATATATATATACTATAAATTTAGCTCCCCCCTGCCAAAAAACTATCTGCCCCCCCCCCCCCCCCATAATGCACTGGGGGCTATTCCCCTATTTTTACATACTGTACATATATACTGCTCAGAAGTGAGCGATAGAGAAAGAGGGGAGCAAGAGAGTGAGTGTTAGGGACAGAAAGTTGTATAGACAGGGAGAAAAAGAGGGTGTCTCTGAGACATTGCCAGGTAGCCAGGTAGGTAAAGGAGAGAGAGGGGATGGAGGGGTGGGGGGAGACAGCTTGGGAAAGAGAAAAAGACAGAGAGGGGGCTGCGGAGGCAAGGAGTATGAAAGACGGGGGGTTGTGGAGATAGGGGACTGTGATGGGGATATATAGTGGGCTGGGCATATGGAGTGGGGAGATGGGCGTTGTGGTGGGGGGAGAGACGGGGCTGTGGAGACGGAGTGGGGAGAGAGGGGGCAGAGGAGATGGAGTGGAAGAGGGGGCTGAGAAGACAGGGAGTGAGGGAGGGGAACTGCGGAGGGGGCTAGGGAGACGAGGACAGGAAGGTAAGAGAGTGCCCTAAGCAGACAGGGAAAGGGGGCTGAGGAGATAGAGAGTAGGGTGACGACAGAAATAACTTGTAAAGTACATCCTTATCCCCCCATCCTGGGTAAGTACCCAGTCTCCCATCAGCAATAGTGGCACTTCATTCTGTCGGGTCTCATCAGCCCTGCAGATCCGGATCTCCTGCAGTGCTGGCATCTTCAGGTGCATCAATCACTAGCGCTGTGTCCCTCACTGTCCTTCGCCGGAAACTCCAGGTCAATTGATCTCCAGCACCGGCCGGGACGACTTCTGCTGTCACGCACCATCAGGTCTCATGATCTGCTGTCATGCATCGCTCTCTCCCACCTCTCCCTCCGCTGCAGACCTCCTGCTGCTGCTGCTTCCAAATGCCTTCAGCCCTGAGGAGCCGCCGGGCATTCAGAAGCAGCAGCGGCAGTAGGTCAGCAGCCGCCCTGCTTAAAAAAAAAGTGCGCCACTACCGAGTCCCTGTACTGCAGACCCTGCAGGGTTAGCGGGTGGCAGGGCCCGGCACCCCTGCTGCCGCCCGCTCCCCCAAGTGGCAGCGGGGGCTGCCTTATGCTAGCTACACCACTGGCCCTGAGATCAGGTATTCGCCACCAAACCAGAGTGAAATCCTGCCTCATGGAAGTCTGCAAAATTTAGCTGGATAAATGATTTGCTGCAAATCCACTCACAAGATGCTCACCATAAAATGATTTTTCCAATGTGTGCAGTCTGTACATAGACCAGGACTTACAGTACTTGGAGGCTGTGATAGAAACAGGCTGATCAGGGCAAGAGCTAATGTCACACACCCTCCCTCCAAACGCCTGGGCATGCCTGTGTTTTCCCTGACAAAACATCCAGTTACCACCCCAGACGCCGGCTTTCTGTCATTTAACTTGTGAATGTACTAAAATTACTATTGATTACTGATCAATTTTTATAGCTTTTTATTTATTTATTTATTTGTTTTAGTTTGCAAAGCGCCAGCATTTCCTGAAGTACAGTTCTATGGAATTTCTGGACATATCTTGGTATTTATTGGTTTAGCTTAAGTGGAACAATATATTAAAACACATACCTCCCAACATGACCCTCTCCAGGAGGGACACAATGCTCTGCTCTGGACTTCCCTCTTCATTTAGGTTTACCATCACCTGTGGTGAAGCACCTTTCTTATCAATAAACCTGTTTAATAATTTGAAGGTAATCATACATTATGAGGTAAGTCCAGAAACAGAGCATGGCGTCCCTCTTGGAAAGGGTCATGTTGGGAGGTATGATAACGGCTGTATATTTTATAGATGAAAGTAGAAGCAGTCTGGGAATCATTGGAAAACGAAAGGACTTGACCAATTAAAACTTCTTCTCAGCTGTTGAGAGGTCATGACCTGTGCACAGAGCCTGTAGCATGGAGTTAAATGCAATGGCACAGACTTCCCTGGCATAAGGTGGTTGCAAGTCCCGAACCCCCAGAGTCATCATAGCCAACCCGTAGTTATGGCCCTGGTGGAGAATTTATAACATGGTCCAAAAAATACCTAGAAACAACATATTTCAATTCCTTGAGTTTAAAAACTTCCAATCATAACTTATCTTAAAGAGGGCAGGATTCTTTAATATCCGCGCCCATGGTCCGCTGCACATCGCCGCCTACCGCAGACATAGTTATCACATAATGGCAAATTATGGCAAAGGACAGCTCTTGCGTTAAGAGCTGTTCTTTGCGTTGAGCTGGCGATGTGAAGCGGTTCCCCCCTCCCTCACCCGGCCGGATGATGTGCTACTGCTGCTGGGGGCTGCTCTCCTCCTCCTCCCTGCACCCGGAAGAGGATTACAGTGCAGGGAGGAGGTCACAGGTCTGGGCAGCACAGCGCTGTGCTGTCTGGACACAGGTAGGGGGGGTCCGTGCGGGGCGGCGGGGGTCCGTTCAGGGCAACGGTGGGTCACGGTAGAAGCCCGTCGCGGTAACCTGGGGGGGGGGGGGATCTTTATAGCATCCCAAAATGCGGTAAAAAACCATATGACGGGTTTTTACTGCATTTTTAGTTTAGAGAATTCCGTGCAGATCCTTTCTTCTTGTCTGTTCATTGCCCAAACTTAAACAGCTGTAGCACTTTATTAATTGCTGTGTAAAAGAGCACAATGTATCTGACACTTTACTTCACTTTCTTCTATGTTAGCCATAAATTAAATATGACAATTCTTAATAAGTAACCTGTGTTTTTTTTTTTTTCCCAGCTGACATGGTGACACAGCAAACTTTTGTGACACCAACTGGTTTGTTTCTAATCTCAATGATCTTCATCCATTTAATAACAGCTTTGCTACACCCCAATGAATTCTCCTTGCTGAAATATGGACTTGTATACAGTATAGGCGTCCCAAGTGGCTACCTACTGTTAACGATATACTCCTTAGTTAACATGTACATAGTGTCCTGGGGAACCCGAGAGACTGTAGCACCAAAAAATAAAACAAATCAAAGTAACAAAAGAGTCAAATACCAGAAGACATGTAATTGCTTTTGCTGGGATATTAAAGTACAGTTCCATGACAAGAACTGTGAGGATAACATGCATACAGCATATACAAAGGACGTTGATATTCAGCCTACAGACCCTCAAAGGTAATGTGTGACTCTGAAGGAAGTTTGCCGAATTTGTTGAAATTGTGTGTGGACAAAGTCCATGATATGATGATATGAAAAGAAAAAACTAACTAACTTCTTGACACTAATTCACATGGGGGCTCCCTGAGCTATTTCACTTTGCCTGAATTCTGATTATGATGAACGCACATTTAGACATTTATCATTTAGCTGTTGGCCTGATACAGAGATGAGTGCCATTCATATTGCTCAGGGCTCGGCAACACCGGCCCTCCAGATGTTGATGAACTACACATCCCAGCATGCCCTGCATCAGTTTCAGCATGGCCACATAGCAAAACTAATGCAAAGCATCCTGGGATGTGCAGTTCATTAACATCTGGAGGGCCGGTGTTGCCCAGCCCTGATATTGCTGCTGCTTCTTTGGATGTGAAATATGCCAATGCAGCAGGAGGCATCTTGTGTAAATAGATGCCTGCTGCTGGCTTCTGTGAACCGCTGTTGCATCCCTAGGCTCATAATCAGATCACTCTGTAAAAACATTGTCTGAGACTGACTGTCGCAGCTCCGTAACCAAGGCCATCGGAAGGAACAGACCCTGGCCTCTGCATTAACAGAAAATGAGGGCAAACCATCCCTGATTTTGGGAACACTTGTCACATGCACCTTAGGTCTACCTCCACATGGCTGCAGATGTACTGTAGTTACACCTTGTGAAAGCAACCTTAAGACAAACTAGAATATAGATAAGTGGATAAGAACTGTGAGCTGTTAACTATAACAGGGGGATAGTGTATAGATGGGGCTATATCTTGTCGTGACTGATTACTTCAAATGAAATGCTAATCCATGATGTGATAGTGCAGAGACTAGAGAAAACAAATAAAAATATTACACCCCTTCTGCAACTTGTCTTTCCCCGTTTCAGGCTATTATCATATGTGAAAGTGCGATCATATAGAAAAATATATATAAAAGGAATATAGTGTCATTTGTAATAAAATTGTGTTATCACAGAAATTTCAATAGTTTGTGAGCAGAAGCATAGAAGAATAAATGTATTGGTGGAGATTTACCGGAAAGCTGGAAACAATAAGCCTATCAGATGTTATCTTTGTAGAGGGAGTGGTTTTCCGGATTAACCAGTCTGTACGCTTATTTGTGAATGCCCAGCATAGAGCTGCCACTCTTATGAAGAACGCTCCAGTGTCTGCTCCATGTTTCGGGAATCCAACTGTTCCCTTCTTCCAGACAGGAGACCCCTAGTCATCCACCCCCAGATGCCTACTTCCTGCCAATCATCTTGCTAACGGCTACCAAATTAAATAAGTAGCAGGATTTCTTTGGTAGCAGGCATCGTGCACGCACATCCTGGCCTATATGCATGCCAGTCAAACACTAGTTTTATCTCACTCCCCACCTTCATGTTCAGGGGCAGATTGGTAAAGCGATCCGGCCCGGGAACAATCTGTAAGCAGCCCGGGGAGGGGGGGGGGGGTGTGCTCGCGCTACCGCTGCCGGGGAGGGGGGTCGGGTGCTGCTTGCAAATTGTTCCCGGGCCGGAGGGTGCTCGCCTACTGCCGGGGGTGGGAGAGCAGACACTGCTGCCAGGGGGCTGGGAGGGCGGTCCGTCACCACTACTGCCAGGGGATGGGAGGGCAGTCCGCCACTGCTGCTGCCGGGGGGTGGGAGGGACGGCACTACTCACCTATGCTGAGTCTCCTTGTCCCGGCCAGCTCCAGGTCCCCGCTGATGCAGGAGACAGATGGCATCATCCTAAGCGGCCACAGCATAGCTGCATAGGATGACGCCAGAACCAGCCCTGATAGCAGTCTGATGGCAATCTGGACCGGCCCACCGGGAAATGGCCCGGTTTCCTGGCGGGCCCCTGTTCATGTTCCATTTGTAGATTTTCCACTATATAAGTTCACTTTAATGAAGAAAGCTTTACTGCTATCTCTTATCTAAGCAAGAGAGCTTAAACAGCATCTGAGTGCAAGACACCATCATTAACATTTGTTTCTGCATAGCTTTACTCTCCAGTCCACCCAGCCACATTGTCAGTTATTAACATGCAAGGTGTCCAGCTTTTCTTTATTTCAGGTACAAAGATCAGTAATAGCTGCAGTCTTTCCACATGTTCTGTAAAGTCAGATAATGGTACACTCATTTAACTGTGGTGGATGCACTGACCTAGGGTTTCCTGCCAAAGTTTAAATTGGCAAAGATCATTATAGAAAACAGAGTGGTTGCAGACACCCCCGTTCTCTTTTGCATGTGCAAGTGTGGCTATTGCAGTTTTTTGTCGTTAACATTTTTGGTTGATGTTATTTTGTAATGTTGACTGCTTTCTCTTTATCATGCTATACTGTGATTAGCTCATGTATGGATGTACTAATGCAGCAGTTCTCAAACTGTGGGTTCTGACACCAAAAGGGTCCCGACCTTCCCAGTATGGGGTCACTACTCCATGTTGCTGACCATCAGGCTGATGACTTTTCTAATCTCAGTCAGTGATTCAAGGAGCCTGAAAAGTCTGTAGAACTGTCTGTTATTTCAGGCTCCTCATCACTTTGTGCCTCTACAATGCTGCCATGTATGTGCTGTCCACACATGTGACAAGATGACCTTCTGCAGTAACTTGCTGGGGTCCTGTCATTATTTTTATTGTCTGATGGGATCTAGGGACACTAGACTGAAAGCTGAAGGTCCCCTCTTTCCAAGGGTACAAGAATTTTAAAAATCAGCCTTGGGGAACCGGAGATATCTGACTTCAAAGCAGTGATCCCCATCCAAGCCTGTTAATTGCTCTTCCCAGTCAGATATTTCAGATTCTGTCTGACTTAAGGCCCCCATACACTATGCGATTTTGGGACGATTTTATCCGATTTCGGCACTTTGGGCCGATAACCGGGTGATATCGGCCCAAAATCGCAGTTGTGTGACATCTGATCCGATCCGATGCGCGGTCCGGTGCGCATTGGATCGGATCAGGGAGGTCGGACGGTCAGCACATAAGATCATCCGACCTCCCTGTATGCTATGCATATGCCTGCCCACCTGACAGGCATATGCATGCAGACTGACCGGGAGCAGCACGGTGGGCAGCGGGTCTCTGAGCACTAGCGCGCACACACACTGACCTGGCCGGTCATGTGATCACAAATAGCAGCGCTGCCTCTGCGGGACGGGACGGGCAGTGCAGTAGTGGCGGCTATTAGATTTTTAAAATACCTTTCAAATGACAGGCCGTTCTCTGATTGGCTGAGAGCTCTCTCAGCCAATCAGAGAACGGCCGGTCATTTGACAGGTATTTTGAAAATGTAATAGCCGCCACTGCACTGCCCGTCCCGTCCCGCAGCGCTGCTATTTGTGATCACAGCATGCCCGGCCAGGTCAGCATCAGTCGCCGCACCCGGCACCCGCCGGGAACTCATTTGAGAGCCACCGCCCGCCCCCACTACTGCCACCGCCCGCCCCCACTACTGCCGCTGCCCGCCCCACTGCTCCTCACCGCCCTGCAGCTCCCGATTTGCTTTACATATGATAAATCACAAGTGATTTATCACATGTAAAAACTGGCTCATCAAGTGCCAAATTGTATGTGAGCCTCCTGGGGAGCTGCCGGGCGGCTCACAGGAGAATTGGGTCCGACTTGTCCTAAGGACAAGTCGGCCTAATGTATGGGGGCCTTTAGAGTTTTTCTGAGGGTATATTCCAAAAGCTGGGACTCTCCCCCTTTGATGAACACTAGTAGCTTGTCTCTACTGTGCCCAGAACCAGAGATATCACCCTTCCAGCAGCTGGTTACTGCTCCAGCTCCACACACCTGGTATGTAGTTTTATATTCTCATTGGCAGATTGCTCTGCCTTCTGAACTCTGAACCCCTAGTACCATTTGGTAGGTGGGATTCTCTAGTTTTTAATTGTATTAAAAGCTAAGAAATCTAGTTCCGGGAACTGGAGATATCTGCAGTCAAGCAAGCTGTCCTCCCACCAGAAAATTATGACTAATAAGCCCACTCCACTATACACCCCTCCTCGACGTGTTAAACATCCTCTACCACTCTGGAAGTTATGTATCAGGACCCCTTCATTCAGTCCAATGCCCCCTTCTCCCACCCCAGCTCCCACCATCTGTGCAGTAAAGGGGTAATTAGTGGAGATTACTGACACAGGCCCTACATGCTGAGCGGTTGATATAGTACCCCCTACCATCCGCGGGACATCAAAACTTCCACTCATAGCACCCCCACCCCTACTGCTGGAGGATAGGTAGGGGCCCCAATACATTGCTATGCCCAGGGGTCTACACTGCTGTTATGTATGTGTATATAAGAACCGGCACACACTTGTAGAAGTCCAATGTAGATTTATTTAAGGCATGAGATGGTATACAGACACGGCCCAACAGCCGTTTCAACTGATATTCACAGTCTTCCTTATTTATATACATTTGGTCTATCTATAATACTTTAACTGACCCGGTATATACTGGGTCACCTAAGTGTCCATCTCCGTGCTTTGCTCCACCCCTCTCTGGAAACCCCCTTCTGAAAATCCTGCGTTTCCCCTTGGAAGCATCAGCCTTTACCAGGTGCCATTCAGTAGACAAAACAGCATTGTCTCCTAAGTGGTTCATGTGCAATGTTATACAGACTTTTTGCACTTGCCAAATACAGTTTTTCTTACTAGGTTTTACTGTATATACTGTCTATATATATATATATATATTTCTGGTTTTTTGTTTTGTTTTTTAGTGAACTAACCAAAAACGACTTTGAGGAAAAAGAAGATATTACTTATGAAGAAAGTAAGTTAATTGTCTGCACCATAGAAAAAAATAATTTGACTTTGTTAAATGAAAATAATTTTTTGGCACTAATTAATTATGTTTTAATACTAATATAGCAAAAATATTTAGCAAACTAAAAGAACCACCATAGGTTTTGCAAGAATTAATCCGACGTGGTTTAAAATTATATATGTTCTAATATTTATCCTGACAAAATCAAGCATTGTAATGTTTAGTCCAACTGACATGTACAGTATGTACTGTATCACATTCAGCTAGTAGAAAGAATTTCTTTACGGTCAGAACAGTCAAACTCTGGAACTCTCTTCCCAGAGAGGTGGTAACAGCTGGCTCATTAAATGTGTTCAAGGCAAAGTTGGACAAACATTTACTGGATAAAAACATCCATGGGTACAAATAAGAAATATAATCTGTCTGTAAAATATCAGAACCTACCAAATCAGCAATGGATATCTATACCAGGTTGAACTAGATGGACGCAAGTCTTTTTTCAGCCTTACCTACTATGTAACTATATAATTTCAGCGGAACAAGCCTAATATGAAGACTTTTAATGGGATGTGGCTTGCATGATGTTGGTTTGGGCCTCCACAGAAAGTGGATATGATTGGAGGGTTGGAGTTTTTCATTGATGCTCTTCTTTTTTTCTTCCCAAATTGTACCTATTCAATGACTCATTATTATACTGGGACTTGATAGAAGTGACTATTGAGTTCTGATGGAGTGCTACCTGTTCGCAGAACAAACAACACTCACTACGGGCTCCCATTATCACTAGGTGAACCTAGTAGATGTACAGAGGGAATTTCAGACCGTGAATGTGTGAGATAATGTTTCTACTGTAAAGCACAATACACACACTAGACAATTCGTTCCAGGAGCAATATAATTAAAATCATCATCAGAGCGCCTGTGCGAACAACATATCGCATATGCACTGAACAATATTGTTAAAAATATCATTCAGTGATGTGATCTTCCCACCACTCCTAGCATGCATCATTGTATGTACAGTAGAAAGTCAACAATGAGCAGGCAGCACAGATGACAGTGGGATGGAGGTTGTTCACGATCCACGGGATTGTGCATAGTTAACAATGTTAACGTATACACTGAATGATATTATAATTGATATCATTCAGAAGGGACAAAATGAGTAATATAATATAACTTAGCATGTAAGAACAGATGCTACCATGCCTAGTGATCACACTCGGGGGTATATTTACTAAAGGTCAATTTGTCATTAATTTTACATCTTAATCAATCTTGGGCTTCCATAATAATGTTATGAAAATTATGTTCATAAATGTGTTTCACATTTGTGAACATAATTTTCATAACATTATTTTTCAAATATTAATACTGTAAATGTGTGTTTTAACCCTGGAAGCCTAGGCAAATATGAAGGAAGTACAAGAAGGGAGGAGGAGTGCTCCACAAGAGTGAGGAGGTGCTTAAGGTCAGGTCCTGATTAAAGATTCCAGGTGCCCTATGCTAATACACATGTAGCTCCCCTTGTAATGCTGCTAAATACACATGTACAGATGGAGCAGGTCCCATCTTTGGCCGGCACTCGCCAGATCCCTTGCACTCCCACACGCACGCGCGTCCCAGTTTCCTGTCGGCGGGGGGATGGGAAACCTGTCCGTCTCCCCTTCAGGGAGTCTCATGCAGCGCGCGTCCCCTTCGGCGGCTGGCGGGGGATGGCGGCTGGCGAATCTTCCGCAATCCCCTGCAAAGCTGGGACCCTCTCCATCTGTATAGGCACTCAGGGAGTTGCCATTCATACTGCCCATGTGGATGTAACAAAGTTATACAGCTGGCATGTACGATCTAATGCTTGTGGCATGTGGGAATGATGCTTTGGCTTTAGGCTGCCCATCTGTAGCCCAATGTACATATATAGTAATGGCAGTCACCTTAAGAACTTCACCCTCCACAGTACAATGGCCCTTATTCTGATCGGTGCGGCCGGAGCCGATTATGCGGCCAGGACCGTGCGTGCGAAACCCCGCCTTCCATACGGATCGCCAACTCCGTCCGTATGCGGTAAGAAGCTGGCCGAACGGACCGCACGTGTATTTTTCTCGGAATACGCCTCCTCCATCTAAGGGAACCTCCCCCATCATTCGATGGTCGCAGACCATCGGCTGCAGGACCGAGTGCTCCACCAGCTCCCGCAACCTCAGACCACACGGACATTTTTCCGTGCAAAAGCAGGGATCTGGGCGGGCAGCTGACATCCTGCGATGTCATATGTCCGCCCCCTACACGTGCGTCACGGCCGCATTACCATACGTACGCCCAGCGTTTTCATGGGAACTCCCATGAAACGCGGGGCGTATGCATATGGTAATGAGCCCAAATAGCCCTTCACGCCTCTCTCCACCCCCTGTTCGGAGTGTTCACATATCATGCGGGATTTGGCCGTACGACCCGCTCGCACATGCGCAGAGACGCCTCTGCACATGCGCAGACACAAAACATCGGCGGGCCGAACGCACGCCGATATATCCGCACCGATCAGAATAAGGGCCAATGGGACATGGAATAAACATGGAATAAAATAGGCCTTTTTTTCAATCCTCATATACTTGCCTACTTTTAAGGTCTCCTCTAGGGGAAAAGCCCAGAGAGGGAACACTGCTGGCCACATTGGGGGGCAGGGCTAGGCTTTCATGTTACTATACTCCACCCTCACTGCTGCAAAATTATTTGTAGGTTTTGAGGTGGGGTAACATGTGATTTTGCATCATTTAGCATCATCCTCCATACGCAATTGATTCCCAGTACAATATCCTTACCCTACCTGCTTTACTAGTAAATGGACAGCACTCTTCTGTGAGTGACTACTTGAAAAATCAGGAGTCTCCAGCAACATGTTGGAGATTGCTCTTATGTTCTCTCTCTCCAAGACTTGATTTATTTCCTGCACCATCCCTAAACCAGTGGCGTAACAATAGCACCGCAGCCCCCGTGGTCGCGGGGAGGCACTGTGTAAGTGCGGGTGCCGGGGGGCTGCGGGGCTATTGTAATGCCCCCCCATCCCCCGCAGCTTTACCTGTAATTGCTGCGGTGGTCCCGGCTCCCCTCCTGGCGTCATTCTGATGCTAATAGCTATGGAGATGGACCATCATAAAATGTCTGCCCCCATATAGCAGACAGTTCTCTGAAACTGTCTGTTGTATGGGGGCGGACATTTTGTGATGGTCCGTTCTTCATAGCATCAGAATGAAGCCAGGAGGGGATCCGGGACCACCGCAGAGAATACAGGTAAATCTGCAGGAGATGGGGGGGGATGGGCGCCAGGGGGCACTGCTTTATTATCGGCGGGGGGTGGCGGGCACTCAAATCTCAAATTATAGTTACGCCACTGCCCTAAACCTTCCTATTTTAAATCTTTCACAGCTTGCTTTAAATAATGTTTGAAATTAGATAAAGTTGATATTAATTAAATTAGTTCTCATTGATGTAATTAAGAGAGCATGACAGACAGTTGTAGAAGTCAATCTAATAATTGTACAGTATAAGGTCTTTCCTGTCCGAAACATGCACATGCAATGGGAGCCAAGGACAACCAGATAGAAAGTGGTTGGGCTGGACAGAACTAGGGGCTGATTGAGGTGATTCAGCATATAACTCTTTACTAGTTGAGGAAGTGCTAATATATTCTTAAAAACCAGAAAAGAAGTAATTGATCTACCTACTAGAAAACAGAAATAGTTGATAATGATGTTGAATGGGACTTCTTCCCAACAGATACACTAAAAATGTTCAGGTATAATTCTAGTGTGTATGGCTGTAATCAAAGGAAGTGTGTGTGTGTGTGTGTGAGGGGGGGGGGGGTATAGTATTAATCTGCTAATACGATGTACACACATCGTATTAGGGGGGGGTATAGTATTAGGGGGGCACAAAGTGCCGAAATCGGATGAAATCGTCCCAAAATCGCATAGTGTATGGGGGCCTTTAGGAATGAGTTAACAATGGTGTTCAGGTAAAAGGCAGGATTGAAGACAGCATTGCAGAAATGACCAGTTACAATCAGCATACCCTGTCTTTTCCCAGCTATATCACACAACAAATTCCTAAGAACCAGGTATGAGAATTTTTTTTTTCACCAAACTCCATCTCTATACTACAGACATCATTAGTCTTGGGATGTGTGGGATCTCGTTTGTCCTAGCAACAAAGTATTTTCCCATCTTACAAATTGTATGATAAACAAACACTGTCATCCTATATTACAAAAAATGCTAATGGAACCAGATAATGGGGTAGGACATTAAATGTGCCTGATCACTTTTGGTAATCCCCAGAGAATAATGCTATATTGTATTACAAAAAAAACATTAAGAAGTCCAGGGATAGGGGCTCATAATACTCAGTTCTAATCTGTCCTGGCATCAATAAGTTCTAGGGGCCTCTGAGCTTGAATGGATTTGGTTGTGATAAACCTCCTGAGCTTCTTCGGAGGCAGTAGAGAATGTTGCCTGGTTGCTCTGATTGTGAATCATAGACAAACAGAGCGACCAGGCAGAATTCTCTTCCTTCTTCCTAGCCTGCAAAAAGACAGTGGTTGATGGTCACCATTTTGATTGGTGGATGGCTGTAACTATTCACCAATCAGAGTGCTGGGAGCCATTCACTGTGTGGAAGCAAGTATAGAGGTGGTACTGGAGCACATGCGGGGCTTGTTTTGATTTTTTTTGTTTACATTTGTTCCTTTACATTTTTTTCAAATACATTGCTTGCCTGGGGCCTACAATGATGTTAAGATGGCCCTGCTTGTTGTACAGTCACAGGGATCTTTTTCAACAAGTGGATAGATAATCGATCATTTCTGAAATATATGTATCTATTTCCCACAGCACTTAACAAACTTTTCTCCCTTTTTTTCATCTTAGGTTGGATCTCACAAATACACATGAAAACAAATCAAACTCTATTACAAGTGGAAAAACTGGAGGAGGTGGGTGATGGTGAAACTAGGGGGTCATTCGGATTGAGTCGCTGAGCCCTTTGCAAACATCGGGGTGGGGCGGGGCATGGGCGTGCTGTGACGGGGTCAATATCGCCCAGCTTTTATGGGCATCCCCATGAAAACGCTGGGTGTTCTTATAGCTACGCAGGTGGGCCGATGCCTGCTTGGAGTGGGCAGCTGAAGTCCCAGTCTTTGTTCTGGCGGTCCCATTTCTGCTTTCGATCCAAATGCTGGGATACGGTCACTAGGTCTACATGCATTAGGTCGACAAGCATTAGGTCGACCATTGAAGGTCAACATGACTGAAGGTCGACATGACTGAAGGTCAACAGTGCATTAGGTCGACCCAAGCATAAGGTCGACATGCGGAGGGTCGACAGACAAAAGGTCAACATGAGGTTTTTCACTTTTTCTTGAGCTGACATGGCCTACTATACACTAGGGTGTCGTGGGAGAGTAAAATAGTGTGCTGAGCATAGTGAGGCACCATGCCCGAAGCATGTTGAGCGCAGTGAGTCATGCGAGGGGACACGCTGCTCTTTCTTAGTGTCCACGTTGACTACGTCAACATTCGGGACAAAAAAGTGAAAAACCTCCCCCATGTCGACCTAGTGCTTGTGTCGACCTATTGACCCCGTTGACCTAATCCATGTTGACATTCAATCATGTCAACCTTCATGCATGTCGACCTTCATGCATGTTGACCTTCAGTGGTCGACAATGCTTGTAGACCTAATTTCTGTCAATCCAATGATACATACCCTGATGCCATGGGGACGCACATCGGGATTGAATCTGCTTTTACTTACTTTTATCTAATAGCAATAATTGTATACCTCTTAAGGGTTATATTAAAAACAGAGTGTTTGAGGTACATAATTTAATATTTAAAATATTTCAAATCTGACACTGTTCCTAGAAAAGATAGTTGGTACTGTAAATACTAAAGTGTGCTAAAAGTGGAATGGACTCTTATTTGACCAATTTAATTTAGGTAATAATTACTTTTTATTATTTTAAGAATACAATATATGGAATTGTATTGTTTCTTGTTGTTTGTGTGTTCTCAAGTGAGGAACGCTTATGTTAACTCGCAAAAGGAGTATTATCTCCCATATTTATTTAATTAAAAATGTATATATTAAATAAAACTGCCAAATTTTTATATTTTTACTTTACATACATCATTAAAACTTACACATTTTTTTGTAAGAGGATCCCAAAATTATCCTGAATTCATTGATTTTCTAGGAGGAAATAACATTTTGGAAAGAACTGATTAAAGACTACTTAATGCCCATCATTGAGGATAAACAAAAACAAGCAGAGATTGAAAGAGAATTAAAGTATTTGAGAAATAAAGTAAGTGGTAAGGGAAGGCTTACATATTTACTAAATGTGCTATGCAAGAAGAGAAACCTTAAAATGAACACACAGACACACACACACACACACACACATATCTTCAGTGCAAACACAGGCAGCAGCACTACCAGGGATTTTCAAAAGCTTTTATAAGTGTATCGACGTTTCGGGGTACTGGGACCCCGTTTTCAAGGTGAAAAAACAAGGATTGTTTTTTCACCTTGAAAACGGGGTTCCAGTACCCCGAAATGTTGGTACACTTATAAAAGCTTTTGAAAATCCCTGGGAGTGCCACTGCCTGTGTTTGCACAGAAGATATTCTAAAGCTCCAGAGGGCACCCAGGTAGCTGCTATCTAAGCACATAGAGTGCCGGACTGACCATCACAGGCCAAATTAAGTTAGCTCCGGGTAGGCGTATCAACTTTCACGTTATCACCGCAATGTAGTAAGCCTAGTGAAGGAGCTTGGGAGTTTACTACATTGTGGTGATAACTTGAAAAATGATACGCCTACCCGGACCTAACTTCATTTGGCCTATAAGGTGTAACCATTTAATTACGGCCCTGTGAGTCCATTAGTTAAGGACATCATCCTTACGGAAACATTTGGCACGTTAAAGAAGGATTGTCTTCCCCTAAAACCTACCCTCTTATTGATTTTATCTTGTCTGAAAGAAAGAGTAGTTGCCAGACAGGCCTATTATTAAACACTGTTGTCACACCCCTGATGAAGTAGTTCTGATGAAACGCGTTGGGTTTCAATAAAGAACTTTTATCCTGAACGAATTTCACGTGTCATTCTGGAAGGGGACAAGGATTTGTCATATGAAGTGTGATTGATGTATTTCAATGATTACTGTTTTGACTAGGTGGTACTAAGTCCAGCGCTCTCCGATAAACCCATCTTTTTGTGTATTTTTGCTGTCAGACTCTCACTAACAGGAGAACCTTATCGGAGTAGCAGCTTACAAAAATCATTTAGCGCAAGACGAAGGCCATATTGTAATATATATATATGTATATAAATATATGTATATATATATATATATATATATATATATAAATCTCAGAGGTACGTTGTTCGGCACTCTGGATATATACACTTTATGATAATATAAGCAGAACACCCACCGTTGCTCCAGAAGAGGACGATGAGATTTATAGGCGGCACTCCATGGTCTTTTAGAATATCAACTTATATTTAGTGCATAGAAAAAATGCATAATTCCATCAGACAACGTTTCAAGACCTATTGTGGTCTTTTCATCAGGTTCAATACATAGCAGTTACATATGTGCAAGATCAAAAAGATCAACTGGGCAACTACATATATATATATATATATATATATATATATATATATAAATAAAATAATGTATTTTTAGATTTATATTTACTTATCTTTATTCACTTTTATTGGCAGGTAACCAAACTATTCTTTCTGATCAATTTTCTGTGGATTGTTGCAACATTTATCCTACAGATCATTGGTTTATCTGTGACCATTGTTATACCCAAGGTTTATCCAAATGGAGCTGTTTCATTGACAGTTAAACTGCATGTAGAACCAATTGCAATTATGTTCTTGCTGTCTTTTGCCATTTTGCTCCTAGTGCAGTTTGGAGCCATTCTATACCATAGGTAAGTAATAAGTCACTTTATGCTGTGATATTAGCCCATTCTTTGACTATATTTGTTAGCTTTTTATCTGAAACATTAAGTTATTACTATTAATTGATTTGATGTTGTAAATTCAAAAGGACAAGCACATTTTAACAAACCAAACACTTCAGCAAAAGGAAATGTCACTTTTGTGGCTGAACTGCTTGGTTTGTTTGGGCCCCCACAAACTAAGTTAGCAATGTGAAACTCATCATCATTCATCCTCATTCTCATCATAACCCTCCTCACTGTTGTTAATATATTTGCCATATTCACACAATATTAGTCCATTCCCACTGCAGTACACCATTGCAGAATAAGTTTATATTTCTTGCAATTGGCAGCTAAGCTTTTCTTCATACATTTTTAAACTAATTTAATGAACATCAATTTTTCCACATATGAACATTCCACGTGTCATTGTAGTTCTTCTTGTTTTGCCTCTTTACCAAGGCGAAGCAGGAAGCAATAGCACAGATGTATGAACATCTCGGCTGCTGGATTTGGGTAGCGAAAACTCCACCCACTGGCTATGCTTGCCAGGCCCACAAAAGAGCATCAGTTTAATTCTAATATGTGCTGGGTTTCAACCAATGCTGGCTCCACTGGGCATGCGTTAGATGGCCCAGAGTGGTAATTGTTATCTTGCTATGTTAGGAACCTCCAGTATCAGAAAAGCTGGCATAGAAGCATAACCATATATTTGCATATATTTCCTACATCTCTACTCTGCCACTACCTACTTTACATGCCTTGTTTTTTTAATCCCATGATGCCCATTCAACCTCTGGAAAGCCCTGCTATGATCACTTCAATCTTCACCACATTGCTTACTTCAAATGTGTCCTTAAGACCATTTTCTACACTCAAATTTACAATTCCTCCCCTTTATGCCCCATCTTCTGCATCCCATTGATCCACCCCTCTCTATTTGTGTCCTAAATTCCCTTTAGAATAAGGTTAGGGCACTCTTCAATTTTTTGTATATTAAAATTTGTGCTTGGAAATTTTACTACTGCATGTAAATTGCTACATTTTACCCCAATGTACAGATGCTAAAGAACGTTTGTAGCACTATATAAATAATAAAAAATAATAATAATATATGCTGTGGCATACGATAGAAAGCAGCTTTTGCCCTGTGCTAAGATAGTTTTAGGTGTCATAGATGACTCAACAAGTGTAAACATGAACAACACATTCTTAAATTATGCAGATTTATTAGTCTTATACCATTATGCGTAACTTTATTTATAGTTTCATTAGACATAGTTTCAGTAGACATGTTTTAAAAAATGTTTTTAATATATCTTTTTAAAAAAAATTAATTCTGTAGAGTCTACACCGGAATTTATTTTATTACCTACAACCAGAACAAAAAGAAACAATCAGGTAGGTTACTCATGTATATCAAATTCTTTTACTTAATTTGGATAAATAAGTTTTATTTATCCAAAATATTTTTCTACATAAATGTAAAAAAATAGAACTCCGTACATTTTTTGGATTAAGTAGTTATAATCAATATGTTTAAATTAACAATTTTGTTTCTTCCTGAATACCAGTCAATAATAATAAAAAGTTATTCTGCAACTTATAATTCAGGTATTTAGCATATTGCATATATATTCAAGAACATGAGCATACTAAAGGTACAATTATTGTATGCGTTATGGACTAGATTGGATAGACTACACCCCTATGTATATGTGTGCATGCTTGGTATGCTGTTGTCTGACTGAGTTTTTGCATAATTGCTTAATTTCTTAATAAGGAACATTTTTAACAGACATAACATAAATATTCAGGGGGAAATTTACTAAGATCAAATGGGGAGTAATGCACCCATTTGTACCTATTCCATCTTAATTATGGCCAGGACCCAGTGATCTGCGAATTTGTTCAAAAGGCAAGCTCAGCTGAATTTGGCTGTATGAATGAATACACCATCGATAGAACTGGGCCGTAGATGGCCATAGAGTTCTATCAGATCAGCAAATTTAAAATCATTCGTATGGCTGAATTCGTCTTCAAATTCAGTTCAAAATATAATGTAAAATAAACCACATCCAGTGTTAACATCCAGGGTTAAAAAAAAAATGCTGACCCAAACCACAGGGACCAAGGAGCTGTTTGTTTACACAAGCAGCTTCTCCCTGAGAATAAGGGAAATACTGGGAATTCCCTCAGCCTGTCAGGAGCAAACCCCTAACGTCACTGAAATTTCCCTCATTGCTCCTCTGTCCACTTTGTTCAGGTCAACAAGGCCTTTTCCATTTATGAACAAACTACTTAAATGAATTAACCCCTTCAGTGGTGGGTTTTTCTGGGGCAGGAGTACCTAAATAGGACTGTTTTTTCCTGTCCCAGAAAAAACGTCCACTGCCGGGGTAGATGATTCCCAGCGCTCCCCTCCCCTCCTGTGAACCTCCCCAGCCCCTCCGCTCCAGAGGTCTTTAGTGGAGCTCCCCTGCCACTGCGGCCGCTGCCAATTATACAAGCACAATGACTGGCAGCAGGTGGCAGGCTAGGGGATGTTCGGGACGGCTCGGGAGGACTCAGGCTCCCGAAAACCCGAGCAATCGGAGTCCTCCGAGCCGTGCCGAACATCCCCGAGCCTGCCGCCGTCTCTCCCGAAGTATTGGCGGTGGCAGTGGTGCACAACTGGCGCACACCTGTAGATTTGTGGCATGGCAGGAAATTTCCGGAACTGCCACTGAAGGGGTTAATTAAAAAGATGAATAGGTGGTACTCATATGTTAGTTGGGCGCCCATTATAGTTAGTACGCTCATACCCCACTATCCATATCGGCATGGAGTTGACTCTATATAGTGTGGCGAGCGCAGCGAGACACAGAGCCTGAAGCGTGGCGAGCATACCGAGCCCCGCGGAAAAATAAGCAAATAGCTTAGTGGGCGCCCAATTAACATATAAGTACCGAATAGGTTTATTTGGTAAAGCAAAAAAAAAAAAAACTGAAGACATTGAATGTCGGCATGTCGAATGTGAAAATACTGAACATTTTGACATCCTGAAAGTCAATATTCAGACCATATCAACACAATGTAGTAGTAGTAGTAGTACGTTTATTTATAAGGCGGCACAAAGTGTCCGCAGCGCCGTACATAGCAAACAAAAAACTAATTACAAGGTAACGTACAGGGTGTGTTGAAAAATACAGTATAAATAGGGGTATAGCTGGTAGAACTAAAATCAGCATCAGTTCAGAAGTAGGTGTCAAAATTGTCGAGGAGACTGAAGATGAAGTAGAGGAAGGGAAGAACAGGACAGGAGCACAGGTGAGGTAAAGAGGTAGGGTGAGTACGTGAGGAAGGAGGAACCTACTCATAAGAGTTAACATACTAAAAGGAGGTGGGTGGACGAACGAAAAACAATAGGATAAGTAGGAACAGATGGGAACGGAGGCAGGATAGGAGGATCAAAAGAGGTTAGTAGGAGGGATAGGCCAGTCGAAAAAAGTGGGTTATGAGGGAGCGCTTGAAGGAGGTAAGGGAATCAGAAAGCCTGATGGGTGGTGGGAGGTTGTTCCAGTGCAGGGGGGCAGCGCGAGAGAAGTCTTGGACACGGGAGTGGGAGGAGGTGATTAGGTGAGAGGTCAGTCGGGGGTCAGCGATGGAGCGAAGAGGACGGGAGGGAGTGTGGATAGAGATCAGTGAAGAGAGGTAAGGAGCGGTGGAGGAGGAGAGAGCCTTGTAGGTGGTGGTGAGGAGTTTAAAGAGAACTCGGAAAGGAATGGGGAGCCAGTGAAGAGATAGAGGGGGGAGGCGGAGGTAGAGTGGCGGGAGAGTAAGATGAGCCTAGCAGCCGCGTTAAGAATGGATTGGAGAGGTGCGAGGCGGGTGAGAGGTAGCCCAGAGAGAAGGATGTTGCAGTAGTCAAGGCGGGAGATGACAAGTGAGTGAATGAGAATTTTGGTCGCGTCAGTGGAGAGGAATGGTCTGATGCGTGAGATGTTGCGTAGGTGAAAGTGGCAAGACTGTGAGAGAGCACGAATGTGGGGGGTGAAAGAGAGGGAGGAGTCAATGATGACACCGAGGCAGAGCGTTTGGCATTAACACAATGGCATTAACATAATGAGTATCAATAATTCATAATTACATCCTTAAAAATAGCTAGTTTTTCATTTTAATTTTATGGTATATGCTGTATGTATCCATATGCAGCTATATTGTCACCTAGCAGTTGATATAATTACTGGTTAGAGAACTATAATGGACATATTGTAAGAGAATTTAAATAGTTTTCACCAAAAATTGACATTTTCTGACAACCGATAATTTTTACATGTTGCCTCAACTGGTCGATATATTATTGCCTTATTGAGCCAACAGGTATTGGACCATGAAGAGGAACAGGAAGTGTCCCAATTGATCTGGAGAAATATAAGCCACAAAGGGGAGATCTCACAGTATGTATAGGACAGATGTCTGTTTTCAATTGGAAGGACAAAATGAACATGTATGTTTTGTCAATTGTAAGATATACATATATACTTACTTTTTATAAAGCTATTGGAGCAAGTAATTTGCAATGCTTTTATTTCGTATAAAAAGCAATGGTGGCAAAATATATAAACAATTAAAATAGAGTTGATGGAGTTGCTGACACTTTTGCAGAGCCCTCCATTTCAAGATTGAGAGGCAATCATCAGTATTTGTTAGAGATGAGCGGGTCCGGATTCCCGAGATCCGACAGATCCGAATATCGGGGATCCGGGCCAGATCCGAGCCGGCTCGGGAGTTCCCGCCTGAATTCCGGACCAATAACGAGGCCGAACGTCATCATCGCGCTGTCGGATTCTCGCGGGAGCGGGATCTTATAAAAGACGCACGCCCGCCCCGCCATCTTCACTCCAATCTTGGAGAGGGAAGAGGGTGGTTGGGAAGCTCTGTGTGCTCTGTGCTGTGCTCTGTGCCATGTGCTCCGTGACCTGACCTGTGCCCTCACTGTCCTGTGCTGTGCTCTGTGCCATGTGCTCCGTGCTGTGCTGTGCTCCGTGACCTGCCCTCACTGCCCTGTGCTGTGCTCCGTGCCATGTGCTCCGTGCTGTGCTGTGCTCCGTGACCTGCCCTCACTGCCCTGTGTTGTAGACTTGAGAGTCAGTGACTGTTTATAGGCCTGAGCCCTGTAGTGTGATTTAACTAACTAGGTGCTGCAGTGCTCACACGCAGGGGCTGCAGTGTCCACTGTCCAGGGGCTGTCCTGTGGCCTGTGCCCTGTTGTGATTTATTTAGCCCTAAGCCCTGTGTTGTGATTTATTTAGCCCTGAACCCTGTGTTTTTTGTGATTTAACTAACTAACTCAGTGCTGCAGTGCTCACACGCAGGGGCTGCAGTGCTGCTGAGTAGTACACTGTGTACAGGGGCTGCAGTAATACAAGGGACTGTGTCCAGTGTGACGGCCTATATCTTATCCATTGTCCAGTGTCACGAGTCACTCACGACATATATCCTGTGTCCTGTCCTGTGTGACGACATATCCTGTGTCCAGTGTGACGACATATCCTGTGTCCAGTGTGACGACATATATCCAGTGGCCAGTGTGACGACAATATATCCTGTGTCCAGTGTCACAAGTCACAACATATATCCTGTGTCCAGTGTGACATGTAATGTGTGCCGGCATATATCCTGTGTCCAGCGTGACATATATCCATTGTCCAGTGTGACGACATATATCCAGTGTCCAGTGTCACGACATATATCCTGTGTCCAGTGTGACGACATATATCCTGTGTCCAGTGTGACGACATATATCCTGTGTCCAGTGTGACGACATATCCTGTGTCCAGTGTGACGACATATATCCAGTGGCCAGTGTGACGACAATATATCCTGTGTCCAGTGTCACAAGTCACAACATATATCCTGTGTCCAGTGTGACATGTAATGTGTGCCGGCATATATCCTGTGTCCAGCGTGACATATATCCATTGTCCAGTGTGACGACATATATCCAGTGTCCAGTGTCACGACATATATCCTGTGTCCAGTGTGACGACATATATCCTGTGTCCAGTGTGACGACATATATCCTGTGTCCAGTGTGACGACATATATCCAGTGGCCAGTGTGACGACAATATATCCTGTGTCCAGTGTCACAAGTCACAACATATATCCTGTGTCCAGTGTGACATGTAATGTGTGCCGGCATATATCCTGTGTCCAGCATGACATTTATCCATTGTCCAGTATGACGACATATATCCAGTGTCCAGTGTGACGACATATATCCAGTGTCCAGTGTGACGACATATATCCAGTGTCCAGTGTGACGACATATATCCTGTGTCCAGTGTGACGACATATATCCTGTGTCCACTGTGACGACATATATCCAGTGTCCAGTGTGACGACATATATCCTGTGTCCAGTGTGACGATATATATCCTGTGTCCAGTGTGACGACATATATCCAGTGGCCAGTGTGACATCTAGACATTGTGTGATGGCATATATCCAGTGTCCAGCGTGACATATATCCATTGTCCAGTGTACAGGAGCTGTGTCCATGGGCGGTGTCCAGAGGCTGTGTCCAGTGTGACGGCTGTGTCCATTGTCCAGGGGCTGTGTCCAGTGTGACGGCTGTGTCCAGTGTACAGAGGCTGTGTCCAGGGTGACAGGCTGTGTCCAGTGTCCAGGGGCAGTGTCCAGGGGCAGTGTCCAGTGTCCAAGGGGCTGTGTCCAGTGTGACAGGCTGTGTCCAGTGTAAAGTAAGAAAAAGAAATGAAAGTAATAAATAAAATAAAAACACATTTTTGGAGGATGATGGAGGAGGAAATAGTGGGAGTGCTGAAGCTGCTACCACCAGTCATGACAAGGCCGATACCTCTTTGTATTTGCTGTTTGGAGCAGTTCTCTTTTTTTTGGGATAGTTTATTAAACTGCCACCCTGTCTGCCCCTGCAGTGCCGCTCTGCCAGGTTGGAAGTGTAAGGTCCACATGTATGTGATGCCGACTGCTGTCGCTTAGCTTAGTCATCCAGCTACTTCGGTGTACCCTTTTGGTCCAACTACAGTAAATTAAAACAATTTTGTAAGCTGTGAAGTGATCAAAATTGACTAGAAATGAGTGGAAACTAATGTTATTGAGGTTAATAATACTTTAGGGGCAAAAACAGGCCCAAATTCTGTTATTTTAGCCATTTTTAGCATTTTTTCATAAAAATCCAGATCCAAAACCAAAACCCACAAGGGTGGTTTTGCCAAAACCAATCCAGATCCAAAACACGAAGGGAGATCCAGATCCAAAACCAAAACCCGAAAAAGTGGCCGCCGCACATCTCTAGTATTTGTTCAGGAACAAGACATGGGGGTTTATTCTAGTTCATTCTTTCTGACAAAATCCTTCTTAGATGGACAAAACCATGTGCACTGCAGGGGGGCAGATGTAACATGTGCAGAGAGAATTAGATTTGGGTGAGTTATTTTGTTTCTGTGCAGGGAAAATACTGACTGCATGATTTTACACTTCAATATAGATCTCACTTTGAAGAAAAACCCCACCCAAATCTAATTCTCTCTGCACAAGTTACATCTGCCCCACCCGCAGTGCACATGGTTTTGTCCATCTAAGAAGGATTTTGTCAGAAAGAATGGACTAGAATAACCCCCATGCTGTTAATGGCTCAAAGAGCAATGAATGGGTCAAGAAAAGTACATTTTACATAGAAACTGTGCACAAAATATGTCAGACTTTGCCCAGTACCGTCACCGTGCTTCTAATTATAATGCAACAAATGGTCAAGCTTTGTTTTTTTCAAACTGTACTTAATTGTACTAAATAAGTTGTATTGGTCTAAAGAAGTTAAAAAGTTCTAAGTAATAACTAAAACAATATTGAAAGTTTATGCTAATAGAAGTATCAGCATAAGAGTTTCTGTAAACCTTAATTTGGACTGCTAGCCCAATGCCCATTATTTTTCCGTTCCGCTGCCATATTATCAAACTTACACCCACCTCATGCTGGGTGCAAAAGATTAGTCTGAAACCAATCTGCAAGTCTATCTGTACGTACATGACTTTCGGACAAGAAACTGGTAGATCCATTATAGATGGGATGTTGCCCATAGCAACCAATCATATTTTACTTATTATTTATTTAGCACCTTGTAGAAGATAATCGATAGGATCTTATTGGTTGCTATGGTTAATATCCCATCTTCAATAGAACTCTCATCTTAGTAACTTTACCTCCTCAACTCTGTGGGATCATGGGTATGCAGTCAGTGGATAGACAATGGGCAGTATTCAATAAGAATTTTGACGATGTGCAGCGAATCACATTCGCCACTGCCCGCCGTGTTCCAGAGCCTCGCCGGCTCCAGTATTCAACGAGTAAGGGGCTCACTGCCCATGACCGGCGAATTTTAACTCCTGCGGCGATGCCGCAGGGAGCCTGAGGACGGCGGCAGGCAGGGAGATGGAAGTCTCCCTGCCTGCCCCAGAACGTTTGTGGGGGGGAGGTGGGCTCCCTGGGAGCCAGGCAGCACAGGCTGCCCCCCCCGGGATAGCCAACAGGGGACCGGGTATTCACTACACCCGATCGTGCATATGTAATGATCGGGTGCAGTGAATATATGAATATCTAATGAGCGTCTCGGCTTCCGGCCCCCATCTGCCCCATGTTTCATCTGCGTTCCCGTGAAAACGCTGGACATTCCCATTGACATTTGCCAGGGATGAGCTGACAGGGTGGGCAGCTGACATCATCAGATGTCAGCTGCCCGCCCTGTTCCCGTACAGAGTGCACGCAAAACTCAGACACCTGAGAGTGTCTTTGTTTTGCATGTACACTATGTACCAAATCATTCGATGGTCAGCGACCATCAAATGATTTGGTCCCAGGGCTGCGAATGGATGTTTATGCAAAACATTCATTCGCAGGCATGCGGGGACCTGCCCTGAGCGAGTGGGGGCAGCATTGCGAGCGGCAGGTGGAGTTAAACCACACGCATCACTGCGAAATTTGCAGCACTGCGTATGGACTAGAATAAGCTCCTATGTGTATTATTTGTATACTGCGATTTGTAGCAGCTTTGTACTCACGAGTCACTCCTACTGTCATATTTCTGGTGCATCTGCTCTTGTTACATGCAGGACAAGAGACGCATATGCAGTTTATTTATAGCTGGTCACATTTAACATTTTGTTGCAAAATAAAACTTTTTTCTGTTGGATGTATTTTATGTTTGTTTTTGCTTTCAACTCAGAACGCGGTCCTGTATGTCACTATGGAGTTGATAAAGTATCAAGAAGGGAAAAGAGTGGGAGGGGACTAGTGGAAAAGAATCACATTACAACCAATACGTTTTGAGACATTTATAAAGTACATTCTATAGACTCATAGGTAGGTGCTGATTGGTTGCTTTGTGTAACTTCTCACTTGCCCACTTCTCCACTCTTTCCACTACTTCATACATTCATCTGAATAATATATACATAAATATCAGACACCAAATTGGTAATTCAATCTGTATATATTATGCTATAAACTACAGTTCTATTATCATTATTATTGTTGCTGTAAGTCTGCTATAAATAACTGCATTTATTCATTTTCATTATTGTTTTCTTTGTGCTTTCAGAGTCCAATAATAAAACAAGAGGGAACACCTTTAAAAACACATTTGCAGGACCATCTATATGACATTATTTGCAATATACTGTAACTTGAATATTAAATGAAATTAAAGTACTCTTATAGTGTGTACACATGGTAAGATTTGGCTTCCGATGTTCCCGATATAGTGAACATCGGAAGTCATATCGCATACAAATCGCATGCTTTTTTAGGGCTTGCGAGCCCGATGCGCTGCCAATGCGCGCTCCCGTGTGAGCACAAATCGGCAGCCAGATAGAGAGGGCAGACAGCACTATATAGTGTAAATTGTGCCCCTCTAGCATGCCGTGAGATGCAAGACCCGATGCGATCTGATCACATCGGGACTGGCATCTCACGGCAGGTTCTGCCGTGTGTACACACCTTTAGTTTATTAAAATAAATACATATAATTCTAAAGGTTTAATTAATGTGTTTGTTCTTCAATATTCTGTCATAGATATAACTGTAAAATTCAGTGTTATCCAATTCACGATATTAAAAATTATTATTTTAAATGTACAATATTGTAAACAACCTCCTGTCCATGGCTAGTCATTGTTTTTCTAAGATTACTGAACAAGGAAGCCTTTATATGGCTATAATAACACTGTAAGTTATAACTATCTATGTATATGCATGCACACGTATGGGGTTATTCAGACCTTATCGCAAAGCTGCTTTTTTAGCAAATGGACAAAACCATGTTGCACTTTAAGTGGGGCAGATGTAACATGTTCAGAGAGAGCTAAGCCCTTACACACGGGCACTGGGTGGCCCGTGCTGGGGGATGTTCTTAAGCACAGATTGCTAGGCACAGATTGCTGGCGCACGTGCAAAGCACCAGTGATGTGTGGTGAGCGCTCTGTGAGAACACCAGGGATTTGACTAGATTTTGACTGCAGTCAAAATCTAGTCAGGCGATCGCCATGCCCGGTACCGTGCATCCCTGTCTCTATGGCCTGTACACATGGAGCAATCCATGCTTACTTTCTAAGAGACCTAGACAGATCACCTAGAAAATACACCAAAATCACAGAGGGCCGCATTTATCAGGCAATATTTGCGGTTAAATCGATGTTTCCGGGGGCTCACCGCAAATATTTAGTATCCCCCAAATGTATTAAAGGGGGACCGCAGCAGGGATCTCTGATCCCTGCTTCGATCCTCCCTGCAGCGCCGCTGGCTGCATCACCCATAGGTTTCTATGGGGAATGCGAAGCTGCCCGATGTATCAACATCGCACCCCTAGGCTATCGCCATTGTAATGTGGCGATAACCCATTGTAGCCTATGGCTACACTTTGCACTGCCCGAGCAGGGCAGTGCGGTAAGAGCGGTCGGCGGAGGTCAGCGCATAACCGCGTATGCGCTGACCTCCCGGCTTCCAGGTTAGGGCTTTGCAGGGACGGGCTCCTAACAGAGCCCTGTCCCTGCGCCCTTAATAATGATTTTACAATGCGATCCTGGGCGGTAATATTCCGCCCAGATCGCATTGTAAATGTGATCAAGATAAATGGGCCCCTAAGTGGGTATGGACCTTAAGATTCGGGTGGGGTGTGTTCAAATTAAAATTTAAATTGCAATGTAAGAATAAAGAAGCTAGTATTTACCCTGCATATAAGCAAAATAACATACACAAATCTATCTCTGTGCATGTTACATTTTCCCCAGCTGCAGTGCAAATGGTTTTATCCATTTGCTAAAAAAAGCAACTTTGCTATCAGGTCTGAATAACCCCCAGTGTGTTTACATTGAATGAGGCTATCAGTGACTCACAAGATGCATGAGCTACACTCCTTCATATCACATACTATTTATTCCTAGCGGCAGAGAAGCTCAGCACAGAGCAGTGCATTAAGTTGTACATGTACTATGTAAATATCTGTGACAAGAAACCACATACTGTACACCGGTTAAAGATTATGGGGGGTATTTAATCCTGTCCGCTATTTCTGCCAGCAGAAATAGCTGCCCCTGGCTATTCAATGCTGCCATTCCGGCAGATTTTGGCAAAACAGATCTGACTTTAAAACTAGTCAGATCTGTTTTGTTGGAAATGGCTGTGGATTGTTGAATTCTTGGCTGTTTTCTGTCAATCCGTGGCCATTTTCGCCAATCCTCAGACTTCCTGACACTCAACAGTCGGAACATTGAATTCTGACTGTCGAGTTCCTGTCCAACATAACGAAAAGATGCCTGGAACCAGAGGCGGAACTACCATTGGTGCAGCAGGTGCATTGCACTGGGGCCCCTGAGGACTAAGGGGCCCACTACTGCCTAGACCAGCAGCTTGTACCTCTGTCACCCACTGTTGTGGGGCCCAAATTGTACTTTCGCACCTGGGCCCACCACTCACAAGTTCCGCCACTGCCTGGAACATCCAGACAGTCAGAATCCCAGACTGAATACCCCTAAGTCTGGTTCTTTATTGCCAGCAGGTAGACAGCCTTTCAGGATAACAGATTCCCATTTATTAAATTACAGCATGGCAGTTCTCACAATAAGAATACTTCCAGAGAATCCCTAACGGCCCTCACAAGAATATTGCCCAGGCACTAACTGCTATTGGGAACAAATGGGCGTTTAAGCCTGGTGAAGAGATAAAGTAGAATGTGATAATGAACCAGCCAATCAACTATGTTTGAAAAATAACAGTTAGAAGTTGATTGGCTGGTGCATTATCACCTTCCATTTTATCTCCACATTATCTCTTCACCAGGCTTTATTAAGCTGCTGCCCCATTGTCCTTCTGCTCTGAACACACATATATCTGGAACCAACACCCAGACTGGATCTCCCTAGCACTGCTGCTTTTCTAAATCCTGGACTGGATCTTCCACATGACCCTCATGTGGAAATATGCTGTCTCTGCCACACTCCTCCCCCTTAGCTTCAACCATTCTAGTGAAGCTAAGACATTTTCAGGTGAGCTCTTTGCTTTACGATAGGGTTGCTTGGAGGAAAGGGATCTACAACCCTCCTGTAAAGGGCAACCGCATTGAGGTGCTGTTTCCACAAACCATGCTGCAACTCAGACTTAATTGTCTGTAAGGTCAAAAACCTTTATGCATGTGCATCCATTGCAAGGGTGCATGGTATGTGACCAACAAATAAAATATCCACCACCCATTTAATTGCCAAGCACTCCTGCTCTACCGTCGAGTACTTGCTCTCTCTGGGCAGTAATTTATGGTTAAGGTAGAGGATGGGCTTCTCCTCTCTATCTACCTCTTGGGAAAAGACTGCCTATAATCGTGTCTTAGAGGAATCTGTCTGTAACACATACAACTGTTTTTTAAAGTCAGGAGCTTGCAAGACTCTGTACACAAAGCTTGTCTTAAATCTTGCCAAGAAGTTTACACTGGTCTAGAACACGTTATCTTGTCTGGGGACTGTTTTTTTAAGACATTCGGTTAGTGGAGCTGCTTTAGTGCCAAAATCTCATATGAACCTTCAGTAGTATCCCACCCGACCAAGAAATGTCCTAAGTTGTGACTTACATTTGGGTTTAGACCAAAGTGAGGACAGCTTCTACCTTACTAGGCTGAGGTTTAACCTGTCCTTTACCTATAATGTACCCCAAATATTTAGCTTCCACCAAAACAATGGCACTTTTTTCAGGATTGGCGATAAATCCATGTGCCCATAGAGACTTTAATGCGGCCTCCACCTTTGGTAGGTGTGATTCTCAGTCAAAGCTAAAGATGACTATGTCATCTAAATATGCAGCTGCATATTCCCTGTGGGGTCACAGCAACTTATTCATAGCTCTCTGGAAGGTTGCTGGGGCAACATGTAAACTAAATGGCAGCATTTTGTACTTAAATAAGCCCTCTGGGGTAGAGAAGGCTGTTTCTACTTTAGCAGCTTCCTTTAAGCAATCTGCCAATGCCCTTTTGTCTAATCAGTGGTAAAATACTCCCGGCGTTCAGAATCCCGACGCCGTAATCCCGACAGCCGAAATGCCGACAAGGGGGGGACGTGGATCGCCCCCCCTTGCGGGCTCGCCACGCAGCGGGCCCGGTGCCTCGCTACGCTCGGCACACTAATTTATTCTCCCTCCAGGGGTGTCGTGGACACCCACGGAGGGAGAATGTGTCGGCATTTCGGCGGTCGGGATTCCGGCGTCGGGATTCTGAACGCCGGGATTGTAACTGCTTTCCTGACTCTTGGCTAAATTTCCTACCAGCTCATCAACTTGGGGAATTGGGTACGAATCAAAGCAAGAAACTTTGTTTTAATTTACGGAGGTCATTGCAAATCTTTAGGCATCTGAAGGCTTACAGTAGGTACTAAGACAATGGGATTATTACACTCACTGGTTGATTCCTCTATTACCCCATTTCCACCACCACTTCCTTTACGGCTGCCCGCTTTGCCTCGGTTATGCAATATGGCCTCTGTTTTATTACCACCCCAGGTGGAGTCACATCATTTTGGATGATCTGTGTCTTTCCTGGAATGGCAGAAAACACATCTTGGTACTGGGCCACCAAATTCACCACTTTCTGTTTATGTTCAGGATTAATTGTGACTTCAGTGGGTACCTGGCATTCTGGAACTTTTTCGCTACTGAAGAGGGCTGACTCGCACTTCCCTTCCAAGGTTTTAAAAGATTTATATGGTTGATTTGTACCTCCCTCTTTTTACCCTCCTATCGAACATTATAATAGGTCCTACAGCATCTATGATCTCATAAGGGCCCCGCCAATGAGCATACATCTTGCATTCTGTAGTGGGCACAAGCACTATCACCTTGTCTCCCGGGTTAAAAGACCGATTGACTGCGGTAACATCATAACTAAGCATTTGACACTGCTGAGCCATTTCCATATGTTCGTTCAGGAGTGGCACATTCTGCCTTAGTCAGCCATACACTGGGACACAAACTGAACAATGGACCTTATTCTGGTTGGTTCTTTGGGATGCGCGTTCTTTCGGAAACGACTAAAATGTCCGGTCCAAATGCACGCCTACCACTGTTCGTGCACTCCCACGTGTACGCCCAGTTTTGCCCACTTTGAAACCGCACCCTTGTGTACGCCCACATGACGCCCATATTTCCAGAGGGAGTTCGGTGAACATTTGTAGATGGTATTGGTTTAAGCGAATGCGAAGACACTGCGTTGCACATGTGCATTGCGTGGCTTACGCATGCGCAGGTAGCTAAAAATCGATCTCCGAAAGAATTCAGAATGGACCGCACCAACCAGAATAAGGCCCAATGTTAGGTTCTTGGTAGAGTTGTTGCTCCCACCCTTCCTTTAACAGATCCAGAAATCCTCTGGGTTGTCTCCCATAGAGGAGTTCAAAGGGCCTAACCCTGTAGAATATTGGGGTACCTCTCTAACTGCAAACATTAAAGGCCCCCCATACACGTTGCGACAGCAGCGTGCAATGCAATGTGATTTCCCACCTGCATCACACAGTACAAAAAGTATGTGCTGCACAAATGCGTTGCGATCCAGCTGATAATGCATCGCATTGCACGCTGCTACCGCAGCGTGTATGGGGGCCTTTTAGTGTGGTAAGACGCAATCTTATTTTTCTTGAGACACTGCCATTATTCATCTGTTTTAGGGTCTAATTAAACCTTTCTACCAGGCCATCTGTTTGCGGGTGGTAAACGGAGGTAGTAATTGTATCTACCTTTAATAACTGGCATAGATCTTTCATGAGTTTAGAATTATTGAAGTACTTTGGTCCCCTTTATACCACCTTCAGTATTCTCATATGGGTATACAGTGTTAACAACTCTTTGGCAATATTGATAGACTTTATATTGTGGCACAGCCTCCAGGTATCGGGTGGCATAATCCAGTACCACAAGTATATATTGATGCCTTTGAGCAGATTTTTCCACTGGCCCTATCAGATCCGTACCGATTCTCTAAAAAAAGCATGAAAATGATAGGGAGTCATATCAGGGAAGCCCTATACTCTAGCCGAGCCGTCTTTTGACACAATGGGCATTTCTAACAATACCTTTTGACTGCAGCATGAATGCCTACCCAAAAGAATCTCAATTGTATGAGTTGGAGAGTTTTCTACTCCCCTAAATGGCCACCCCACAGATGTGAATGTCTACCTCCTAATACCAACTGCTCAAGTTTTCAGGAAAAAAATAATTGGTCTACTCTTTTCCCCTGTAAAGTGGTTACTCGATATACAGTAGCACAGTAAATCATTTTTCAAAACAAAATAGGGTACACCTTCTTGTAGCAAAGCCTCAACCACCTGACCATAAACCATTTTCACATTGTCAAAGGCATGCACCAGATTCATATTCTCCAGCTGGTCTCGCCCCGTCCTGTATGGAAACTTTCTCATCCACAGGGCTCCAGTGGGCCTCAGTCTCTTTTTCATGTGGTAATTTAGTGGCTTCAGTAGATTCACAGATGATATTATCCAGACTCTTTCTTCTGAGATGCTTCAGCTGCTGAATGTCTATTGATATCATGCCATGTAATCATCTCTGGCAACATGGGAATGCTGCAGCCCAGGATTAGTGGATAAGGTGGTCTGTGGGTGATTGCAGCTACCACCTTTATTCACCTGCCTTGGATTATCAGGGGTAGATAAACACATAGACACTCCTCAACATCGGCATGGATACACAAGACTATGACCAGAGCCAGCTCACAGAAGAACCACGTTGGCAGACACAATTTATTGTTATATATCACAGATTTGTTTTATATTTGACTTTAATAGATTTTATATAAAAAAAAAAATCCCACATTGCTGTGCAAGGTATAAAGGGTATATAAACCCGGACAATAGGAGATATAATACACACCCTGAGGAAGCCTTATCCAAGATGAAACGCATTCATGGACTTGAGGGAGACCTCTTGCCTTGAATTGGACCTGAAATTGTGACTGTTACTCTGGAGACCCGGGATCGCCATTAGAATTTATACTATAAGGAGTATCTCTGATCTTGTCCTAGGTATTTAAGGTGTCGCAATTGAGGAATTTAAGCAATCTGTCTTGTGGCCTAAGTTTAGGGCCCTGTTCCGGTATGAAGTACATACATTGCTCATGCATATTGGATATACTCTTATCAGAATGTCTGCACGAAGAAGGTCTTTCTTATGTTTTCTTTGAGGTATGCCTGAAGTTGAATACTACGATCAACAGTGGGACTATATAATAATTGTTGTACACTGATCCCAAGTGGGAGTGCTTTTGTCTGACTTTCCTTGTTTTTTTTTTTACTACCGTTTGGCACAATATGGTCATACAGCCAGTGAGGCAATGAATTTGGGGAGATTGTCACTGTACATATGGTGCAGAGCAACCCTCACCAGATATGTCAGCTAACACACCTATCAGGCTACAGGTTTCAAATTTATTAAGTGGCTCATTCAAATCTGGAGTGAGGATACCCCACTTTTTCCACCTTATAGCATAGACCAGGCATGTTCAAACTATGGCCCTCCAGCTCTTGTGAAACTACACATCCCAGCATGCCCTGCAATAGTTTCAGCATTCCCTAATCACAATACTGTGGCAAGGCATGATGGAACTTGAGGGCCATTGTTTGGGCATGCCTGTCTTGGACTTTCACCAAGCTGCATGCCCAAAAGTACAGAGTGTGTACAAGTGTTCAAGGCTCCCCTTAGTGAGACAGCATTCGCATTGCCTTCTTCATAGAACAATGCCTTCTCTTAGTCAGATAAACAATGCACACAGCCAACCACATGATATAAAAAATGTGGTTCTTAAGACGAGGCCACCTATTGCATTACCCCATGGTCCAATACTCACGTAGCCATTGAAGGAAAGTTTTGGTGGTGGACAGGGATCAGTAGAGGCATTCTGAGCAGTCTGCAGGAAGCTACTCTGCATTCTGACACCTTCCTATCATAAATACATGTTTATTCAAGTGGACTGCACACAAGGACTTTGAAATAGGAACATTTGTACAATTCAAAACCATATGCCACCCATACATGGAACAATAAACTGTGCATTTTGAACTAAAGTGCATCGCATGTAGTTCAAAATGCATGCGATGGGCTAAAGCACCGTACCTTTTGAACTAGACGAAATGCAATCTAGTTAAAAAAAAGTATGGCCAGAACATACTGTGAGATGTGCACATGAGCAGCATAAATTTAAAATGTATTTTAATACATATTGTAAAAGCGCTGTCCAAATGGGATTAATGTAAGCACAATGTGTGGCGGTAGCTTTACAGAATGGGTTTCCATGGCTAAGCAGCTATATGCAAGCCTCACATCTTCAAGCCCAATGCAAAGTGTCAGGTGTATTGGTGTAAAGCACACAGAGTAGACTGTAATCACGCCCTGTTTGCCAGTCAGATGGGCAAGTCTGTTTTTGGCGGATGCCAGAAGAATGTTGCCTGTTTAACTGCATTATGCGAACTGAAGTTTGGTGGAGAAAAGATAGCAGTATGAGGCTGTTTTACAGTGTTTGGGCCAGGCCTTTATCTCCAGTGAAGGTCAATTGTAATGCTTTAACATACCAAGTTAGTTTGATCAATGCTATGCCTTCAATGTGGGGGAAGGCCTTTTGCTATTCAAACCTGACCCAGGGCACAAAAAGGACAATAAAGACATGGAGTTCAGTGTGCAAGATCTTAACTGGCCCGCACTAAGCCCTGACCTCAACCCCATCAAGCATTTTTGGGATGAACTGGAATGGAGATTGTGAGCCAAGACTTCCCCTCCAACATCAGTACCTGACATCATAAATGCTCCATAGAATAAGTAGGCACACATTCCCACAGAAACTCTAAAATCTTGTGGAAAACCTTCCAAGAAGAGTTGAAGCAAAAGAGGGACCAAGTCCATATTAAAGAGTATGTATTAAAGTCAGTGTATTGGTCGGGCATCCAAAAAAATGTTTATCTTCCAGATTGTGTACCATTCCAAGCATGGTCTTGGACTTGTCCAGCACCAACATTTCTCTCAGAGCCATACAAACTATTTCTCACTAGCACTGAGCTTCTTGTTGTGAGACTGCAGCTTCTATGTATTCTACTTTTTCCACTAATCAATGTAGGGACTTTTGAACAATTTATTAAACAGATACAATGAGAACATTTACCATTTATATAATGATATTTTTAAATGACATTTTGAGAGTCAATATATTTACATACACTGAAATAGGTTTAAATTACTTGAAAATGAATACAACGTGTAAATTATTGGTGTCTAAAAATATCTATACAATGCATAATATTATTAAATGACAAGACAACTACACCTCAAAAATCTGAATCACTGTACTCGTACAAAGATATTTTATTGTTTGCTTAAAAATCCATATCAGATATGAATAACATGAGATATTCATAAAGGCTTTTACTTCAATAGTGAGGTCACTCATATCTGACTTTGAATTAATTAAAACTAAGGCATCTCACTTGATGACTTATCCCACGTCCCATATTTACTCACACTCAGTGTTCACATAGGCCATAGATGCACCGGAAACAGGTCAAATGATAATATTAACAAGATTAGTATAAATAGGTTCGTAATCAGATAAGGTCATAAAGACTGTAGTGGTAGATGTCAAGTTCTGGATTAATAATAATACAATGTACAGTGCAAATAATCTGTTGGCAAGATCCTATGGTTCTAACAGAGGCAAATATTTCATGGTGGAGACTGGCTTTGCATCCTTACTTCTCCTCGGTAGGTTCTTTCTGAGATAATCTAGAATAAAAAAAGATATATTTTGTTTTGATAATTAATATAGTTTAACAGGATGAATAAGGATGGCAAAAAGAACATTTTGCATAAAACTGCTAGAGCAACACAGGATTAATGAATTAGAGGCTTAGGTCATGGCAGCAGAGCCACAGTTATACACAGTCTATCCTGGGACAAAAATATCCCCAGTGTGAAATAACTCATTTGCAGGGACAGTTTGATAACTACAGTCTTGTGAGAACATTCTAGGCAATTCAGAGATTTTCAGAGGAAAATGACACAGTGTCAGTTTCTTGAGCCAGATGGAGTAAACTCTCCTGTGTGAAAGTCTCCCTAGGCATAAAGTTGTTTATGCCATCTGTAGGTGGAGTAAACCAATGGGGCTATATGCTGACAAAGAAAAACTTGGTAAATTGGGGTCAGATTGCAGTCACCATTGATATTAATGGGAACTGCGGTTTGAAGTTCAAATTAAACTTCTGTGGGAGGTTTCTACAAAATCCCCTCCATTAAGCTAGCAGTAAATAGTGGGAATATATACAATTTCTGTTTCTGCATATTTTTATGGAAATGTGACTTGACAAAAAGACCCCATCGCCTTTATATTCTATTTGCATAAAGTTTAGTAAGACTATCATTTGCAATGCAGAAAATATATAGTGGCAGTGTAGGAACTATAATCCCCAGCAGGGAGTCTCTCTTGACAATACACAGGTTGGGTCCTTAAATAGTGTAGTCCCAGGACTTACTTGAATTTGATCAGCCGTGTGCCTTGAACAAGTTGTGCGCCTTCATTAGTAAAGTGACATGCAAACAGTAGCCAGTTCCTGGGCTGCACTTTGTAAGCAAACCTCATAAAAAGGAGTGAATAACAGGTGAGGGCTGGAAAAAAAATAAATAAAAATGTCATGACCAATAAATTACACATATATGCATGTAGAAACCACTGTTATATTCATCGCTTAAACACAAAAGACATTGGGCCTTATTTTGGTTCATTCTTTCTGACACAATCCTTCTTAGATGGGCAAAACCATGTGCACTGCAGGTGGGGCAGATGTAACATGTGCAGAGAGAATTAGATTTGGGTGGGGTTTTACTTCAAAGTAAGATCTATATTGCAGTGTAAAAATAAAGCAGTCAGTATTTTCCCTGCACAGAAACAAAATTACTCACCCAAATCTAATTCTCTCTGCACATGTTACATCTGCCCCCCCTGCAGTGCACATGGTTTTGTCCATCTAAGAAGGATTTTGTCAGAAAGAATGAACCAAAATAAGGCCCATTGTGATTTAACACAGCTAGTACTAATACAAAAATAGTGTAGATGTGCATAGCATGTAATGCTTACTGTAGACATACTTGTGTGTTATTTAGAGACCGATAGAGATATACCCATACAGACTAGGAGATTTTGAGATCAAAGTAGCTCAAAATAGAAAAGGTGAGCTCAAAATCACCTAGTGTGTATGGGCCTTTTCAAATACGGATACAAATATTTTATTATTTCTATCAATAAATGATAAATTAACCTTTGGCTTTTCAAAATGAAGGCTAGAGAACAGCACTCGTTCTCTTCCAACGAAAATATTTATTTTGTCTACACTGACAACTGTGCAAACTGAACATTGGATTTTCAAATCACACTGGGTATACTGCTCTCATACAGGCACATACGGATTTTATTTGTCTGAATTCAATTTTTTGCCTTGTTCTCTTCCCTGTCCATGGAATAGGATAGTACTTTTGCCATTATACATACAGTACATTATGTCACCCTTAACTTAGGAGTACATTTATATAGCTAATTATGCAAGATAAAGCATCAGGTCAAAGGGCACAGATAATTTTGCTAAATAGTAATGCAAAAAGCACTGCTAGGGGACACTAAAATTTCTCATAAAAGTTAAAAGGTCTAAAATTTGTGAAAAACTTCAATAATTACTTAAGGTAGTGACTGCCTGCTGTATTGTCTTTCCAGCTATCAGCACAAAAGACATGTACACCGCAGGCAGTGTAGCTGCATATTCCAGTTGCAACACTGTATGCACTCTAATCACTGCAGGTTCCTGTAGCAGATATACAGAGGTGTCCACAAAAGTCTACCCTCCATGTGATACATGAGGCATTGGCTCTGTGCAACATTAGTGCTGGGTATCGTTAATTGCAACTTTTTACATTAAATAGCAAAACGAATAGGACCCTTCTGCCGGCTAAAATGATAACCCCTATGTTCAGTGTGAGACTGCTGCTCTAACTGCATAAAAAAAATAACGCTACAGGTTTTCCTGGAATATAGTGTAATGTAGAATTTTCATACCATTGCTTGGCAGGACTAGAAAAAAGGGATTGTTGTAAGAACTTACCGTACGAATTCCTTTCTCTGATCTCATCCTGGTGACAGGTCAACCTTGGGATGTAGGATGGTCTGAAGGAGCCAGGCACCTATGCTAAAGACTTGAGGGGCAGGTTCCTCCTTTCTGCATCCCAGCAATCTTCAGTTCAACTTCTATGCACACTAGGATACATTAACTCAGTATTTCTGTTCTATGGGACACACACTAATGCAAATTTAATAAAACTTAACTTTTAATGAAATTATTATCAAATTTCCTTTTAATATGTCGAGGGAAATAACAGTGAAATAAAGAAGTTAAAATCACAGACACACACAAAACACTCACATATATAGTGCTCGAATTGAATAAAAAGGTGTATTAAAACCACAGTGACGTATTATTGAGAGATATTAATACACCTCTTCGAGCACTATATATGTGTGTATGTTTTGTGTGTGTCCGGGATTTTAACTTTATTTCACTGTTATTTCCCTCGACATATTAAAAGGGAATTTGATAATTTCATTAAAAGTTAAGTTTTATTAAATTTGCATTAGTGTGCGTCCCATAGAAAAGTCCCTTTTTCTCTCTACATAAAATGTTCAGTTTATGACTGTTGGGTACAGCACCCCCCAAATTTCATTGAAAATCAGGGGTCCTCTCTTATATAATTGATTCTCTTTCAAATTATAAGAGAAAATAAATATAATTAGTGTGCAGGTCTGCTTCTAGCCACTTAAATGGGGCAACCGAATATCTACATTAACTCAGTACAATGCCTGAATATATTAATATGCACAATCAATTTTCATAACCAATAAAACATGACAACACATGAAACGGTATTACTTTACTGAGCGTAAAGGGAGGGATCGCTGTGTCCCAGGATGAAACAGAAAGGGATTTGAACGGCAAGTTCTTACAAAAATCCCTTTTTCTCTTTCACTCATCCTGGTGACACAGCACAACCTTGGGACGTTCAAGAGCCGGTCCTTTGGGAGGGTACGCTCAGGTCCGCAGTTCTCATCACTGCTTGCCCAAATGATGCATCCTCCGACGCAAACTCATGGAACCTGTAGAATTGTGTGAATGTGTGAACAGAGGACCAAGTGGCAGCCCTACATACTTGGTCTGCTGAAGCCCCGTGGCACACCGCCCAAGAGATAGCAACCAATCTGGTGGTATGAGCATTGATCCTGGAAGGCACTGGTCTGCCCACTTTAGTGTAAGCATAAGCAATCACAGACCTCAACCATCGAGCAATGGTCTGCTTAGAAGCAGTCCATCCTTATGTACATCGTACAAAACCAGTAAAAGATCCGTCTTACGAAATTCTTTCACTCTGTCCACATAGATGCACAATGCACGAACCACATCCAAATTCTTTAATTTGTCCCTATTTGACTACCTCTGAAGGGGAAAACACGGAATAACAATTTCCTGATTCAAATGAAAAGCAGAAACAACTTTAGGTAAAAACTTAGGAACTGTTCTTAAAACAGCCCTATCTTCATGGAAAACCAGAAAAGGAGACCTGATAGATAAGGCTCGTAACTCCGAAATCCTTTTAGCGGAAGCAATAGTGAACAAAAAAGTTAACTTCCAAGTAAGAAACTTTAGGTCAGCTGACCTGTAATGGTTCAAATGAGGTTTCTGTAAAACCGATAACAAAGATAAATCCCAAGGGGCCCTTGCAGAAAAGTCTGAACTTCTGGTAATAATGCCACAGTTTTCTGAAAAAAGATAGAAAGAGCTGACAACTGTACATTAAGGGACTGAAGACTCAGCCCTGAAGCAAAACCATCTTGCAAAAAATCCAATAACCTGGAGACCTTAAACCTGGACGTGTGAACCTTTGGTCTCTCACACCATCTAATGTAGGTTTTCCAGACCCTGTAATAATTAGCCGCAGAAACTGGTTTCCTTGTGCTAATCATAGTACGGATAACCTAATCTGAAAATCCTTTTCTCTTAAGAATGGCGGTTTCAAGAGCCACGCCGTCAAACTGAGCCGAAGAGGGTCCTGATGCAGGAACACACCTTGTCTGACAAGATCCGGACGGAGCGGTAGTCACTACAACTATCGACAAGCTCAGAATGTTTGAATACCAGGATCTCCTTGGCCAGTCTAGAGTTATCAGTATGACACATGCTCTCTGCGCTCTCACCCTCTTGAGGACCCGAGCAATCATGAGAAACAGAGGGAAAACATACGCCATCCCGAAATCCAAAGGCATGGTCATGGCGTCCACCGCCCATGCTAACGGGTCTCTGGTCTTGGCACAAACCCTGGACACCTGGCAATTGTTCCTGGATGCCCTCAAATCCAGGTTGGGCATTCCCCAACGAGACACTAGTTCCTGGAAAACTTCCGGATGTAAGGCCCATTCCCCTTCCAGGAGGTCCTCTCTGCTGAGGAAGTCCGCTTCCACATTCCTAACTACTGGAATGAACACAGCAGACAAGGTCGGAACATCGTTCTCTGCCCATTTGAAAATCTTGGTGACTTCTTTCATCGCCATCTTTCTGCGAGTACCCCCTTGATGGTTCAAGTAGGCCACCACCGTGGCATTGTCCGATTGAATTCGAATGGGTAAGCCCCTCAACAGACTCTCCGCTTGCACTAGCACATTCCAAACTGCCCTCAGTTCCAGCACATTGATTGGAAGTAAAGATTCCTCCCTGGACCACAGGCCCTTTAACCTCGACTCCAGGACTACAGCTCCCCTGCCTCTGAGACTTGCATCGGTGGTAACCACCAGCCACTCCCAGGACTGAAGAGATCGTCCCAATTGGAGAGACTCCACATCGGTCCACCATAGTAAGAAGGTCCTTGTCTCTACCGTCAAAAGAACAGTCTCTGCCTTCATGGGCTTTGGATTCCCTGACCAACACGCCAGAATGTTCCATTTCAGCAGCCTGGAATGGAATCTGGCGTACTGAAGTGTTTCGAACGTCGCCACCATCTTGCCTAGGAGTTTCAAGCAAAGCCATACCGATGGACTGCTCGCACTAGCTGGCATATGGCAAATTGTATCCTTTGGGTAGGACAAAGATTAGATTTCTGTAGATTCAGAATCCATCCATGTTTTTGTAAAAATTGTACCGCTGTTGCCAGATTCTCCTGTAACTTCTCCGCTGACTCTGCTTTTGAACAGTCCAGATATGGAATGATCACAATTCCCTATAGTCTGTGTGCAGCAGCCATTACCGCCATAATCTTCGTGAACACCCTCGGAGCTGTTCCCTCGGAGCCCGAAGCTGTAGATGTAGATAGCCTATTGCGAAACGCACCAAAGATTGATGTTCTTCACAAATAGGAGTCTTGAATATCTATGGACGCCAGGAATTCTCCTCTCAAGGACTCATCTTGAAATGATCCACCCATAAATGCAGGTTTAGATATTTCAAGTTTAGAATGGGTCTGAATGACTGATCCGGTTTGGGCACTAAGAAGAGACTGGAGTAAAACCCCTTCTTCCCGCGGCACCGGTACTGCAACACCCGTTTCGAGGAGAGATCTCTCCACCCCCAAAAGGGCTTGTCTTAAGTGAGCCTCCCTGGGTAAGGATGTTGGAAGAAATCTCCTTGGAGGAGTCCCTTTCAAGTTGATCCTATATCCCTGGGAAACTACGTTGAGAACCCAGGCATCCTGACTCGATAGGGCCCAAGCATCCAGGTACTGCAAAAGGTGACCCCCCACTCTGAATCCAGACCGGGGAGCCTCCAACCCATCATGTAGAGGGCTTATCCTCCCCCTTGGGAGCATGCTTTTTTCAAAAGGCAACAAAACGGGATCTGGGACCTTTTCCTTTCCCAGGGCTGTATCTCCCTCTTCCTGATGAGCCTCTGTAAGAAGCATCCCCTCTAAAGGAGGGACAAAAGGACTGACGAAAGGCAGTGAACTTGGAAGAGCCCTGTTTATTAGTGGATGAAGGTAGAAAGATACTCTTTCCCCCCGTAGCCTGTATTATGAGTTTTTCCAACTCAGAGCCAAATATTAATTCCCCTTTAAGATCCAGAGCCTCCAGAGACTTTTTGGAATCATTATCGGCGTCCCAAGCTTTTAGCCTTCTGGCCGTCACTGACGTGGCAGACACCTTGGAAGCCATCTTGACTCCCTCTTCCCCTGCTTTGGAGCCCATATACAACCGAGAGGATGACAATGGTCTGGGAGATCTCACCATTTCATCTCTCTGCCTGTTTAACACCTGCACGAAGGCAGACAAAGATTTTCCCAAACAAACTGCCCATGCCGGCTCTGGTTACTCAGCCCACTGGGCTTGCGCTCCACTGGGCACAGACTCACATATAGGGCAAATATCCCCATGGTCCATCTGTTCAGAGGTTCATTTTAAACTGCAAAATCTGCAGTTATCCACCCTGGTCGACACTCCCTCCCAAAATGCAGCAGCACCACACCTTTCAGTCATGTTAAAACAACACAGTGCAAATAAAGCCAGGCGTCAGTACAAAGTCAATATATGCAGTGTACTTAGCGGTCTGCTGGAAGGACCCTCCGCAGTCACCGGGGATGGCGTCGCCTCAGGAGAAACATGATCACTGTCAGCAGGATATATCCACTCAGCTCCGCACAGTGCAGTAGAAAGGGTGCCAAACCACAGAGTGAGGGAAGAGACCAAGTCCCTGCTACAGCGGGGAGTCCGGATTTAGCGCCTTTTCTCCCCCTGTAAGCCGCTCCCACTGAAGGTTTCTTTGATTCCTGTGACTCCCCTTCAATGAGGATCACATGGAATTGCCCAGCTTTGCTGAGCTCCTGTACCAGGCTGCAACCTCCAAAGAGTTTAGCCTGGAAACCCTTACAAAATGGCGGGCGCCATCACGGGGTGCCCGTCACCCAAGATCCCCCCTATGCAGGGAGCCAGCTCCGGGGTCCCCCAGGGTCCAGGAAAACCCCTTCAGTGAGGGAGTTTCTAGCACTGCACTGAGAGACCAGACAGTGTCTCTTAGTGCACAGGGAGCGGACAGGACTCACTTCTGTCAGCCCCTGCTGCGCTGTCAGTGTGTGGATTCTCAAGAATCCTCACACTGTGCCTGCACTAATTAACGTGAAAAGTTAATAAACAAACAAAAACCCTAGCTAATCTCTCCATGGCTGCTGCAGCAGCCCTTCAGCATAGCACCCACTCCAGTGGGCACCTAAAACGAATTGAAGATTGCTGGGATGCAGAAGGGAGGAGCCTGCCTCTCAAGTCTTTAGCATAGGTGCCTGGCTCCTTTGGACCCTCCTACATCCCAAGGTTGAGCTGTGTCACCAGGATGAGTGAAATAGAAACTCTGTTTAATGTGAAACAACGTTCTGGTTGGTTCGCAAAGCAGCGTTAGATCGGCCCCCGCTATTTGCAGATTTTCCCCGCTGCGAATTTATGATTTGCATATACATCAATTCGGAGCCTTGTGTGGGTGCCCGAAATCATTAGATGGACGCCAACCAAAGAAATTATTTTAGAAGCGTTCTCTAATCTGTCACTCTTGAGGTGCCTGAGATTAGCGGTGCCCTGCTCTGTGAACAGGGCGGGCAGCTGACATCCAGTGACATCAGCTGCCAACACACAGAAGCCAGGCAGCCACCCCCGTTCATATGGGGACGCCCAGCATTTTCTTGGGTATCCCCCTACCCGCTCCTTGCACCCCCCCCCCCCCAAAGCTGTGAGCGCCACAGACACTATGCAAGTCTCCGAGGTTGCTCGCAGTGAAGACCTACGCATGTGCAAGTAGGAAACATTGGTCACCATTGCGAACTCGCAGCGTGTCGAACCAACTAGAATGAAGGCCCCTAGATGTACATGGACACATCTTCACTCACAGCACACAAGCCAAAACCTTCGCATTCAAACTGTGGTGTAACCCCTTCCCTTGCATTCCCGAGAAATTTCCGGGCTATGCTCCAGTGCCCGGGTTGGCAAACCCAGAAATTCTCGCTGTCTGCGCTGCTCCAGCTGCCCGGACCCGCCTCCACCCCCCCCCCCTTAGCTGTGTGCAACATGCCCTTGTACCGTCACGCCACACACAGCCAGGTTGCCGGGGGAAGGGCCGGGCAGCAGCTAATATAGTGATCAGCCCTAGGACACTCAGTGGTGGGTTTTTTATTGAGCGCTCTCAAAAAAAAAAAAAACCCATCACTGAAGGGGTTAATAAGTAAGTGAAAAAAAGTAAAGTTATAAAAGAGGCAGTCTAGAGAAATTTGTTTGCTAAAGATGATACTGAAAAGTGTTGCCTTTCCAGATAACAATATATGTTGTAATTTTCTCCTAAGGTACAATAAGGTCAGTTCACTTTAAATATATAAATAGTGGGTTAAGAGTCATTGTTCTATAAACTGGTCACATATTTCTAGGCAGCGTTTCACATCTTTGTTAAATAATTCAAATTTATAATGATTCTGTCACACTTACATTGCCAACAACGCTGGTAGCTCTAGAAATGGGGACATCCACAAGACATTTAGGTACAGATCTCCCTATATTCCTTCAAATGCAATGATTTTTTTCTTAATTTATAAATTAAAAGAATCTCTTACCAAAAGTCATGCGGCCGCTAATGATTTCAGGAGACTTTTTCATGTCATTAATAGCAGCAATTGGGAGTCCCCAGTTAGCCACTGGTCCCCAGAAGTGCTGGAAAGGAGGAATACTATTTTAAATATTAGAAATATTATCAGTAGTTTATTCAAAGACATAAAATAAATACAAGGAAAAGAAGCCTAGGTAAGAACCATGAGGGGACGCGGAATACATGTAACATAATCCGCGTCCCCTCGCGGTGCTCACCACACTATATAAAACTGCACGCTGACGTTGATAGTGGGGGAATGAAAAGGTCTGAAGACGCGTTCCGCCCCCTCTCGCCACGCTTCAGGGTGGCGTGGATAGTGGGGGGGGGGGGGGGGTGCGTTAAACCTATTTTGGGGTCATACAATCATATTATTGTATACCTAATGTGGCTATAATGAGCATAAAAAAATTACATTAAAAAAATAAAAAAATCAGACAACGTTCAGACACATGGGTGCATCAGTAACTGCGCTGAGAGGAAATGTAAACTACAGATTTAAGCCCTGATGCACTTATGCCTTTTGCACAATATGCCAGGCATGAGTCGCATGTGAGACGTTCTCACAATGGAGTTTATTCTAGTTCATTCTTTCTGACAAAATCCTTCTTAGATGGACAAAACCATGTGCACTGCGGGTGGGGCAGATGTAACTTGTGCAGAGAGAATTAGATTTGGGTGGGGTTTTTCTTCAAAGTGAGATCTATATTGAAGTGTAAAATCAAGCAGTCAGTATTTTCCCTGCACAGAAACAAAATAACTCACCCAAATCTAATTCTCTCTGCACATGTTACATCTGCCCCCCTGCAGTGCACATGGTTTTGTCCATCTAAGAAGGATTTTGTCAGAAAGAATGAACTAGAATAAACCCCAAAATGTCTTCATTGTGCTATAGTTCCTCAATTGTTCACCTTGGTTTACAAAAGATGTACGGGGAAATTAGTACTGTTGTGGTGCAGCCAAGATGCAAATCTACGAGCCTAATGTGGATACATCTATATGGATCTGGAACAATGCATTTCAGAAAAAGTTTAGTAAATGGGGAGTAATATACAATAACATACAAATTTAGATATAAATCTTACCGTACTGTAGATTTTGTATTCAACATTTTACAAATCCAGAAAACAATCATGACATGCGAAAGAGAGAGAAAAAAACAAAAACATTTTAGCAAGTCAGTTTGAAAAATATAAAATACACAGATCTAGACGTCCATTTCTTTAGTAAGATACATTTGGGAAGATGTATTAAGGCTGGTGAAGAGAAAGTGTAGATACAGTGGAAGGAGATTACACACCAGACATTCTACTCCTAACTATAATTTTTCAAACAGATGATTGGCTGCTGCATTATCACCTTCCACTTTCTCTCTTCATCTGACCCACTATGGAGATATAGGCTCCAATGATTGGCAGTTGGTGGTGTCCCAAATTGTATAATCCAGTTAACAGTATGGCAGATGTGGAAAACCAAAATTACAGGAGTTGGTATGGAGAGCTGGTCCAAGTGGGGAAAAAAAATCAGAGTACAAAGTCTAGCAACAGAGGGTAGCCTGGACTGACACGTTTCGTTGTTCTCAAACAACTTTTTCAAAGTTTCTCCTTTGTTTGAGCTCTCCATACCACCTGTCCATTTTGGTTTTCCACATCTGCCAAACTTAAGCCCTGTACACACGCTTAGATTTGCTTTAGATTTGATGTTAGATTCGATTTTCTATTAGATCTGTACTTTTGCATTCGATTCGATTTCACAATGTACTCATTCGATTTACTTGATCGAATGCAAGATTTCCTTGGCTGCACAGTAGATTTTTCACTTCGATTTTGAGAAAACGGGAGCGCCCATCGAATCGAATGCAGACTGAAAGTGTCCTAAAAACCATTCGATGTGGATTCGATTTTGCTTCTATAAGCAAAATCGAATCGAAAACAGGGAAAAATCTAAGCATGTGTACACAGCTTTAACTGGATTATACAATTTGGGACACCACCACCTGCCAATCATTGGAGCCTATCCAGAATAAGAGACTAACAGCTCTCTCATACAAGTGGATTCAGCTTATTAGGCATCCAACCAGGTTTATGGATACCCACCATACCAGTTTTAATATGGATACCATGGGAGACTACATCTAATGACCCAAGGAGAGTACAACTAGGAACAAGTGAGATTGATTATAAGTATAACTATTCCATTGTCCTGTACTATACAACAGAGTGTATTTTAACTATATGTCTACATGTAATTTTATTCTTATTCTCTATATTTTAGTTTAAAATAAATGGTTATAGGTGATACCCAATTGATCTTTTATTGCAATTTTTTAGCACTGTTGAGCACACGCCACCATTCTCCTTTTTTTTCTTGTTTATATTGTTCTGGGGACTGTGGTGTGGACCACAAGACCATCACACATATACACTACAATGTGCAACACATCGCATTGCCCCACTGACGTGCAACGCATAAGATGGCATGATGCAATGAACGTGTTTAAACCAAGATTGTACAATATATAGTGTCTACCAACTTTAATGTTCCCTATCAGGCTGTGTGTTACAGGCCAGTTCAAAAAGTAGAGAAGCAATTGAAAAAACAGATTTGTCTGATAAATAATAGACAAAACTGGCAAACTACTGAGGTGCAAGCAGGGCTCGGGGACTAGTTGCGAGAGCTGGGAGCAACTTAACTGAAGCGCACCAAGAATGGAAGAAGCTGCTTAACGTAGCTGATCCCGTGCATTCACACACAAGAATTTGGCTATAGCAACCAGCACAGGGCTGGTCATGGAAACCATTAAAGAGATCCAGTGAGGTTTAGATGGGAGCTACAATGGAATAGATCTCAGATGTGTCAGGTGTGTGTCCCCTCAGCGTGGCTGAGAACACTCTGTTATCCGTTTGATCTAACAAACAATATATAAAGATCCTGCCAGAGTGGAGGGGGAAAGAGGGCACCTTGAGCTCAGGGGCCCACCGACATCACTATTGGGGTGGACCCCGGCCACCAAGGTAATTGTTGGGGGCGGACCCAGGCCACTGTTGGGGTGGACCTGACACCTACAGAGCTGCTGGGCATCCCCCAAGCTCCCTGATCAACACGAATAGATGCCAAGCGCATTTGCACTGTATTTATTCGAGCTACAGCGGGGACCCAGGGACCTAGCTGTTTTAGCTAAAACAGCCTATAGTGAACACTAATATATCTGTATCGGGTTAATGAGTGTGTACATACAATAAATCTGTGACTGACACCGATCACAGACATATCGCGTCAGCCTTTGCAGATATACTGGCGTTAAAGGCTGCCCACTGACTGACAGCATGTACAGACTTCACAACAACTGGGCAACAAATTCATGCCTAGCTATGATGTCTAGACTGACATATCCAGAGGACAAACGATGTCCCGATATATAAAATGACTCAATTATAAGCTTTGTTTCACAAACATCATTAGGACACATACTTTATATGTGCAATACTCCTTTACTGACGTATGACTGTCAGTTGACCTTCTGGACATCATGAGATCCATTCCACCCCATCAACTGACCAGATCTACACACATTTGCACTAAAGGATTCAGACAGTGAATTTAAGGGACATATCACACCCCATGAACTTTTGAACTTTTATCACTAATTTTATAGAACGCTTGAATTAATTTTTGTTACCTTTGCGCCATTTGATTGACGTAAATTCCTACCCCCTTGTAGAATTTTGTTCTAGATGTGGCAACATCTTTTTGGTTTTGATAGATCTTTAGGCAGTACTGCGCCCAAATTCTAACCAATACATTTTTGTAGTTTATCAGTCATCATAAGACCATTGCAGCATGTGCAATGAAATAAAGTGTAAACATAATCAATACACTGTGATTGCAGCGAAAAACCGCATAAAACGTGTAAAAATGGCATGAGGTGCGATACACAGTGCTGTGCACATCGCAACTGAGCCTCAGAGTCTCACCAGCTGACAAAGCAATTTATTGGATTGCATCCGAGCCGGACAGGCTTGGCTGGGATCACGTGCGATATATTATATGCGAAAGGACCGCATACGATATATCACGTGATCCTGCCACCTGGAAAGGTCCTGGGCGGCTGAATGGGTGGTTGTGTGCAATCTCTCAGAGGGGAAAAGTTCGCACAACGTACCCTTAAGTGTTACACTTTACTGAAGAAGCAGATAAATATGGAATACGTGTTGCAGATATTTTGAAGTTAGTATTTTCCAATTTACCCCATCATTTCGGTCATAGTTTTTAATTTTTTGCTTTTAGCCTTCATTTACTATTTTACTCGCAATAACTTTATACTTTTAAGTATATCCAGATTTGAATAAAAAGTTTATTTTTTTCTTATACCCTGGGTTATGCAAGTCCCTACAACTGGGAATTATTCCATAACTATTAAGCCAATGAACACTGGTGTTATAAGTTTTTGCCCAAGCATAGTAACACATAGCAAGTACAATCTTAACATTTCACTTTTGTCCAATACACAATATAGGGTAGCCTTTTCAAAATATCCCGTGGGACACGTATCAGAAGGTTTGAAATTCACCAGTGTAAACCGATATGGCTGTAATGGTGTATGGGGGGGGGGGGGGGGGGGGGAGTACCTCTAATAGAGAGGAGATGGAATATCAGTTCACCATTTATCATACATTCATTAATGTACATGGTTCATAGCGGACGTTCTAGGTTTGTAACATGGTGCTACTTTAGAGTAATGCAGCCCATACACGGTCCGTTTTCGCCGGCTCCGTTTAGTACTGTGCGATGCGCGCTCCCGCAGTACGGTACAAAAAGTATGTGCTGCACATACTTTTTGTACTAGGTACACATCGCATCGGATCACAGTGCATGCACTAGGGATGCGATCCGATGCGTGCTATTTAAGTGCCAAACGGATCCGTTAAACAGACCGTGTATGGGCAGCTTAACTGTCATATGTATAGAGTGTGACTTTGGTTTATTATTATTATTGCTGCTTTAAGATAGTAACCTATTAAAGAACATTGATCTGTAATACAGAACTTGTTATGCTACTCTATGCTTTCTATAAGGTAAAAATGTTTAAATGACAATTACTACTTACATACATACTATGTATGGTACAAAAACGAAACTTGCTATTTGCACTAATGGCCCAAAATATATATATGTACAAGGCACCCAAATTGTCAAGGTTTTAAAGGATACCCATTCCTGACCATAGGTGACTTAATACCACAGTCAATTTGATTTAACCAACTGTGCTTGTCCATGGGAATATTTAAACCAGGGACTGTTTAGGGAGCCTTGAGGACTGTGTTTAAAAACCACTTGGCTAGGACATATGCCATTTATATACAGGACCTGTTTGCACAAATACTGATTGGTATCTTGATAGCATAGGACAACTTTGAAGGGCACATTGTAGAAAGCAGTTACTGTACTTTGTGCATGTGACATTCCCACATGCTCACATTCCACCACAGATCACAGCATTTAGAAGTGGCATGACATTTTTGTTTAGGTAGATAAGCTTTTCATTCTGTGAGTGTATTTTAATGAATTGGGGTGAATTAGAAGGTCCTATTTAGGACAGAATTTCAGCTATCTACTTTAAGTACCACAGCAGTTTATGGAAGGCTGAAAGGCATACATAAACGCAATTATCCTATTCATTTATGAACAACTCCTACAACATCTCATTGTAGATAACAAGTGATTGCTCTTTATAGCACTTAATGTTTTCTGCAATAAGGCAAGGCAATCATATACATACACAACTGAGGTCCACGATCTAACCTGAGAGTTAAGCTGTGTACACACGGGGGCGATAGGGGCTGAAATCGCTGGGAATATGGTCGCTGAGCGACCATATTGCCAGTGATTGGAGTGTGCACCAGCGATAAATCGCCGGGTGCGCGCACCCGTTTTCAGCCCCTGAATGGTCGCTGGTCGGAGGAGCATGCTCCTCCGACCAGCGACATCCCCTGCCTCTTCACCCAGCAGTGTTTAAATTTTCATCTGCGACCATCTCTGGTCGCAGATGAAAACGGGACATGGGGCAATATGATTGCTGAGCAGTATATTGCTAGCAATATATTGCCAGCGATCATATTGCCCCGTGTGTACGCACCTTTAAGCTGCCCAGATACATCGCTGGACCTTTGGACAGTGTGTACCAGAGATACTGTATGTCTGAACAGCGCTGTTCACAGACATCTGGCATCAACTGTGCAACACTGCCGATATATCGAAAGACATATAGGCAAATCATGCTGTGAATATGGGCGATCTGCCAACAGCTCATACACCAGAGGAGACATGAATTCGAAATCTAAATGGGTGGGCACATGCAGCTGGCCCATTTGTGATGTCAGTCCCAACAGATCCATATGTAAATAGAATTCTGGGTACTTGTGTAGTTTCACAGCGGCAGCTCTACACGTTAGGCCCCCATACATTAGGCCGACTTGTCCTTAGGACAAGTCGGACCCAATTCTACTGTGAGCCGCCCGGCAGCTCCCGGGAGGCTCACATACAATTTGGCACTTGATGAGCCAGTTTTTACATGTGATAAATCGCTTGCGATTTATCACAGGCAACAAATGGGGAGCTGCAGGGCGGTGAGGAGCAGTGGGGTGGGCAGCGGCAGTAGTGGGGGCGGGCGGCGGCTCTCAAATGAGTTCCCGGCAGGTGCAGCGAGTGATGCTGACCTGGCCAGGCATGCTGTGATCACAAATAGCAGCGCTGCCGCTGCGGGACGGGACGGGCAGTGGCGGCTATTAGATTTTCAAAATACCTGTCAAATGACCGGCCGTTCTGTGATTGGCTGAGAGAGCTCTCAGCCAATCACAGAACGGCCGGTCATTTGACAGGTATTTTGAAAATCTAATAGCCGCCACTGTGCGTCCCGTCCCGTCCCGCAGCGGCAGCGCTGCTATTTGTGATCACAGCATGCCCGGCCAGGTCAGTGTGTCTGCCCGCCGTGCTCCCCCGGTGTCTGCATGCATATGCCTGTCAGGTGGGCAGGCATATGCATAGCATACAGGGAGGTCGGATGATCTTATGTGCTGACCGTCCGACCTCCCTGATCCGATGCGCACGGGACCGCGCATCGGATCGGATCAGATGTCACACAACTGCGATTTTGGGCCGATATCCCCCGGTTATCGGCCCAAAGTGCCGAAATCGGATGAAATCGTCCCAAAATCACATAGTGTATGGGGGCCGTAAAGGTGGCCATACATCAGAAAGATATTGTACCCAATCATACAATCTCAATTGATTGTATGCAGATTCTGTGCACATCTTGTGTACACAATCATACAGCAGATGGATTGTATGACTGATTGTATGATGGATTGTGATTAGATTGTATGTCCAAAAACCACCAAGGACTGCCGGGGATTTCAAGGGAAATTGTACACAATCATGAGCGCAATCGATCTTAAGATCGATCTTTCTGATGTATGGCCAGCTTAAGTTTGAATCCAATGTTATCAGTGTAGCCCCGGCAGCAGCCTATGCTACGTTTGTTTGAAGCTACGTTATCAGCGTAGTCAACGGCTGCCTCACTTCTGTAGTTAATTGAAGCCACGTTATCAGAGTAGCTCTTAAGGCCCCCATACACTATGTGATTTTGGTCCGATTTCATGCGATTTTGGTCCGATTTCATCCGATTTCGGCCCTTGGTGCCGATAATCGGATGAAATCGGCCCAAAATCGTATGTGTGTGATATCTGATCCGATCCGATGCGCGGTCCCGTGCGCATCAGACCGGATCAGGGAGGTCGGACGGTCTGTACATACGATCACGTCCGACCTCCCTGTATGCATATGCCTGCCACCTGACAGGCATATACATGCAGACACCGGGCGGGCAGCGGGTCCCTGAGCACCGGCTGACTGACCTGGCCGGGCGGTGGTGCGTGCGGGCAGCGGTGGTGGGGGCGGGCGGCGGGTGCGGTGAGCGCTGCTGACCTGGCCGGGCAGTGTACTTACTTACATAGCAGCAGCGGGACGGGCAGCGCAGTGGCGGCTATTATATTTTTAAAATACTTGTCAAATGACCGGCCGCTCTCTGATTGGCTGAGAGCTCTCCGGCCAATCAGAGAGCGGACGGTCATTTGACAAGTATTTTCAAAATATAATAGCCGCCACTGCGCTGCCCGTCCCCGCTGCTGCTATGTAAGTAAGTACACTGCCCGGCCAGGTCAGCAGCGCTCACCGCACCCGCCGCCCGCCCCCACCACCGCTGGCCGCCCCCACCACCACCGCTGGCCGCCCCCACCACCGCAGCCGCCGCTGCCCGCCGCCGCTGCCCGCCCCCACTACTCCTCACCGCCCTGCAGCTCCCCGGGGAGCTGCCGGGCGGCTCGCAGGTAAATTGGGTCCGACTTGTCCCTAGGACAAGTCGGCCTAATGTATGGGGGCCTTTAGGCTGGCTTACTTGTGTAGTTTCACGGCGGCAGCTTGAACTACGTTGTCAGCGTAGTGACTCCACGGCAGCCCTGCCGCGACAGGTCATTGTGGCACTTTTAGTTCCACAGAGAAATACACAGCCCAACAACACTAACAAAGGAGACTCTAAAGTAGAGACCCTGGCAAACCGCTAACAAAGGGGTCGTCAAAATTTAGAAGCTGTAGTAAATTATTTCAGATGCCAACAAAGGGGGCAACTAAATTTAGATGCTCTAGCATCTAAATTTAGTTGGGTATAGGGGTGCGTGAAAAACACTATTAAACCTGTCGACAACGACAGTTGTCGACGTAACAGCTGTCGATCTTGTTTATTCCACCATCCAAGCCAGCCCCGCGTTACATGTCCTCCCGACCTTTTTATACCCCCACTATCCACGTCGGAGTGGAGTTGATGTAATAAAGTGTGGCAAGCGCAGCAAGCCACTGAGCCTGAAGCGTGGTGAGCATAGCGAGCCCCACAGAAAACATGTGAAGTAATCCGCGTCCGCTTGCCACACTTTATAAAATCAACTCCACGCAGATGTAGATAGTGGGGGTATGAAAAGGTCGGGAGAATGTGCAACGCATCCCCTCTCCACGTTTTGGGCTGGCGTGGATGGTGGAATAAACAAGGTCAACAACTGTTACATCAACAACTGTCATTGTCGACAGGTTTAATAGTGTTTTTCATGCTGCACCCCTATACCCAACTAAATATAGATGCTAGAGCATCTACATTTAGATGTCCCTGACTATGCTGGTCGCGAGAACAAGATGCTGTTTCTGACAGGGACGCTACGCTAACTACATACCTGCCTACGCTGACTATGCTGGTCGCGAGAACACAGCACGCTACTTCTGACTGACTACGCTGGTCACGGGAAAACAACGCCGATTCTGAAATGGACGCTACGCGAACTACATAGCTGCCGCCATGAAACTATACAAGTACCGAATTCTTCATATTTCTGTGAAAATACCTGCATTAGGCTACTTGTGCATGTGTTAAGAGAAAGTTTATCCTGCCACCCAGTTTGCGAAGAAATATATGTGAGGTTTGCACGATTTGCTGCTGCATCTGTATAGAGATGCCAGCCCTCCAACAAAAACACAGAAACCCAGACAAACACAGCAGCGCTGCAGGTGTACGGTTAGGTCTAACTTCAAGTGGGCTAATGGACCAAGTGACGTGACAGGAAAGGAGAGGGGGCGGAGAGAGGAGGAGCAATTTCAGTACAAGGAACCCAAACGGACCCTTGCGGGCTCACTTGCTTCAGGCACAGCGGCTCACTCTGCTCACCACCTGGTTATTAAAGGCAACCAGTGGTGGCATGGATACTGAAGGAGCAAGCCCCCCTGCCTTGCTCCTCCCCCCTGGGTGTGGAAGGTCCTTTAGCCCACTACAATTTAGCAACTACTGCTAGTGTACAGGAATCCACACAAAGTTAAAAATGTAACAATTTAATGAGAAAAGTAGAATTAAACAGTGATGCTTTTATTATGTATCAGAAGAAATATACATAATAAAGCTGTCTCAAGAAAGCTGCCAGAAGAGAGAAAGGTTGAAATATTCTTGTATCAAAATTGCCATACTGCACATCAGCTTTTCTAATGAATTTAAGGTGATCATCATCTGCATCCCCGCTGTATTAAGGAGAGCAATGTTTATTGGACACAAGCAGCATGCAGGCATATTTCCAATATTTACCATCTGCAAGGACATCCAAGACTCACCATCAGCATTCAGAGTGACTGCCCTTATATTGCTGAATTGGGAATTATTCAGCTGTGCCACTGTCCCAAAAGGGAAACTGAGGATCACTGTTGATTGCGGATTCTGGGCATTTAGGGGAGCATAAACTTATTACTCTAATGAAAGCATAACATCTACAGGCTACTGAGAATGTGTCCACACTGGAAATTCCTGAAGGACGGAAAAGCCACTCACTGGGACTATAGCAATATATGCTAGACCATGGGTCTTCAAACTGTGGCCCTCCAGATGTTATGAAACTACAAATCCCAGCATGCCTTGCCACAGTTTTGCTATAAGGGAGTGTTAAAACTGTGGCAAGGCATGCTGGGATTTGTAGTTTCACAACATCTGGAGGGCCACAGTTTGAAGACCCATGTGCTAGACATTGCCTTTTGACGTATAGAGATTATATTTTTTGACGTATAGAGATTATATTCCACATCTCCAAGTCACACCAAAGACTGTTATACTAGCAGTTTCAGGTTAATCAATCTGGAACGCATGTGGAATTTCACCTGCTGCTGTAACTGCATTTGTTAATCATTAATTATATACAGTATTTTATTATGATCCTATAATTGTACTAGAACTTTATTATGTATGTTTATTCTTATTGTGATACAGAGTAAAAACAACTATTTAACGCTACTTTCTCATTAAATTGTAAAATGTTTTACTTTATATGGATCCCTGTGCACTAGTGGCACCGCTGTTTTTGTGTATATATTTGTACATGGGGTCTGATTAAGAGTTTTAGAAGTGTGAACATTTTTTTGCACTCCTACATATGCGCATCCCAGAAGGATGTAATCCCAGTTTGATGGACAGTGGTGGGCGTTGATAGAGACTACGCTGCACTTAGGAGGTGTGACAACACAAATGTGTTTGGACCGGCAGTGCGTCTTCCTTTCTCAGCAGGGGCAACCTTAACCACAGCGGTCAGTGATTCCTGCGATGCGATTACAATCTAAATGCAATTGCAGGGCAGGACTATTCAATGCTGGGTGGCCCCCGGCATGTCAATGACTGTAGCTTAGCCATTTTAGCAAAACTGCAAACGAAGCTGAATCTGGCTCATAGTGGGAACACAAATTATGCAGAAGCTGCTTATGATAAAAAATAAAAAACCCATTTATGATAAATAAACCCCTCAATGTTCAATGCTTTGTAAAACAATAAAACCCAAACCTTCCCCTATTTCGAGCATAAGGTTTCATTGAATTAATACTTGGTTCACTTTTGTGTAGAGAAAATCAGCTAAAAAAAAAACAAAAAAAAAAAAAACACACACAATCTCCAATGCCAGTGCTTTCAAACTCAGTCCTCACGACCCAACATAAATCCTGTATTATATATAGAACTAGATTCATTATTTGCGAACATTTAAAATAAAAAAATAATTTAAAAAAAAGTCCAAAAAGGTGAAGCTCATTATTTCACTCTGTGAGAAGACCTGGAAAACATGAACTGTTTGTAGTCCTGCCAGTGTTTCCCAAACCTAACTAAATTCACCATAGAATATCAGAATTTTTTCACGGAACCACTAGGATATAAGTTTATTATTGAGAAATTCTGAGAAATATAAAAGAAAATTGTTTTTATACTTCATTCATCCTTAGGTTTAATTATGTGGGGAGGGACATTATTCACTTCCGTTCATCCAAATAGTTTATGATTGACCGGTACCAGCATTGGTTCTACCAAATACAATGATAATAAATGTGCATTGGTCCTGGGCAACCAAACTGACAGTTTGGGAACCACTGCCCTATGCCATCTTCATAGACCAGGGCTGGGCAACACCGGCCCTCCAGATGTTGATGAACTACACATCCCAGGATGCTTTGCATTAGTTTTGCTATGTGGCCATGCTGAAACTGATGCAAGGCATGCTGGGATGTGTGGTTCATCAACAACTGGAGGGCCGGTGTTGCCCAGCCCTATCCTAGACAGTCTTACAGTCCAAACTCAAAATGCCCCATTCTGCATGTTGCTTTCAAACGTCTAGCAGATGTGTTGGTATTTCAAACGGGAGGAACCTCCCTTGACAATGCAGTTTCTATTGAAAACCAGGTCTTTCCCCGTTAATGTCACCATGCTAAGCAGGAGAGGGATCTCCTCATGGGATCGTTAAGATTACATACAGTGCAGAATTGACATTTCCAGTAAATTATATCTTACATCAGCAACAACCAAAGCGTTGATTGTGATCTCGCAGACACTCAACCGTTAAATCCCAGTAAGTAATAGGAGAAGCCACTAAAACACAGACTCATACCCCTTTCACACAGAAAATGAAATACCCGGGTGAAGCAGTTCCACCCGGGAATTTCATTAAATACACGGGTCCTTTTTCTGTGTGAAAGGGCACACCCGTGTCGTAAATCCCGTGTCTCCGACCCGGGAATTGACCAGGGTCGAGGACACGGGATTTATGACCCGTGTTGACCCTTTCACACAGAAGAAATACCCGTAAACAGCCAAAGACTTCTGAAAGGATGATGTCCCTAGGAGGTTAAACAAATAACAGTGATGCCACCAGTTCTGGGCACCATTTGGGCTAGTGTCACACAATGAAGGAGGGGGCAAATACCAGATGATGGATGTACCCAGTTCCTTTCCCCAAATCATGCCAAGAAACTTGGGATGAAATAATTGACAGAATGAGTGCAGGGTTATACAACAGGACTACAAGTAAAAAAATAACGTAGCAAAATATAGCAAATTTGACGGTACAGATTACACCGTAACTTAAGAGATATGTTGTTAATCTGGTTACAAACACAGCAATTCTGCACAACCAGCCTTTCACAGACTGCAATGATGGTGGTCAATCCTATTACCTGCAAATATATTGCAGGAGCAAGTACTGTAAGTATGGCTGTATCTTTTTGTTCACAACTTTAAAGTGCTGCAAACACAAACCTGCAAGACAGCCACTAAAAAGGGTACTAGCTTGGGTGGCGTTGTCTGCGTTTGTACAGTGCAGCAATGGCATTTACAACCTGCGCAGGTGGTTGGAGTGACCTCAATGTATTGCCTTTTAAGTTTGGGTGAACAACACTAGTTAGAAAGGAAGTAGTGATCACTCAGATCTGACCAACTGCTAAGAAAAGATCTACTGGGTGTTAAAAGGAGAGGAGGGGATAATAAAATAGATACCAACAGAAACTGTAGCCTGTAAACACACAAACAAGTTCTACTTGTTCAAAGTGTTGTAACCAAATTATAACAACTTGTTTAACAAGAACTTCATGGCCAGCGCGAAGGTCATGGGGTCAATACCAAGCATGGCCCAAACTGGAGTTTGTATATTCTCTCTGTGTTTACTCCAGTTTCCTCCCACATTCCAAAATATACTGGTACAGTAGGTCAATTGGCTTCAAACAAAATGAATCCTAGAATGTCTTGTGTGTGTGTGTGTGTGTGTGTGTACATGTGGTAGGGAATATAGATTGTAAGCTCCACCGGGAAGGGACTGATGCGAATGTTCAACTATACTATAAAGCGCTGTGGAATATGTATGTGCTATATAAGAAACTTAATAAATAAAATAAAAGAACACTGAAAACAAAGATGGACACAAAACCAACAATACTGAAAGCTCTATATACTGAAATTGGGTCTGGCATGGGAGGTATCGGCATTTGCGATATTTAGCCCCCACAGCGACTCGGCAATAAGTAGAGTCGTGCACTTCAAAAATGGGACAGGGTGTCGCTTGGAGATGATGCTGCCTCCTTCCTATAGTTTGAACGGGTTCCTGTTCACACAACACAGCAACCAGGGTCTGAATGCCAGGTTGCTGGACCCAGCTAATTTCGAAAGGCCCTTTCACACCGCATGTCACCTTGGGTCGGACCCGAGTTATTTGTGCAATGTGAAAGGGGTACAAAAAAATGCTCTGTATAAATAAAATACTTTTCCCAACTAAAGATCCTCCTCAATAAGATCAAGTATAGGTGGCCATACATCTACAGATCGATTGTCAGATTGGGCTGGTTGGAACAAAAACCTGGAAATATCTGACAGTTTGGCAGTTTTCCAGCATTTCAAAGCAAATAGTCAACTGTCATTTGCTCTCATCCATTACCAGGATTTTGTTACAACCAGCCCAATCTGACATTCGATCTGTAGATGTATGGCCACCTTAAGGTAACCAGAACATGGGTGTATTAAATGAGATTTAGCAATAAGGATCTTATTGACCTAATAAGTAATGAACACGCAAGTCATTTCTGGAGGTGCCCAAGCATATTGGGCACCCACCTGAGCTTTTCAATTGTGTCACTACAGTATTTGGGCATGCATGCTCCATATGCATACCCATTAGTACAAGGTTTAGCTGCGCAAATCACAGTTGTTACACATATCGGATGGCAGCCCAGTATGCTGCTAGGGAAAATGTGTCTCCTCCGCTGGCTGAGCGGCTGTATGGTGCAACAATTAAATTGTTCCATTGGGTACCATTTAGTGGCAGCTTTGTGCTAAGAACAATTAAGTTGGCCCCATGGAGTCAAAGATATAAAGTGGGGAAAACAAATGCGGGCAATGCTCTTGCAGCTGCCCCCTGCGGCAATAGACCAACTTTGCGGCAGCTTGGACTCACCACAGGGATGTGTGGGCCTTGAGGGGTATGGAATTCAGTGTCAGTGTTTCAACACCACTGCAGCAGCAACTTGCACACTTTGCATATAATAAGATTTCCCCCAATGTGCTCAATAGAGGGTAATTCAATAAGCCGTGAGCGCCACTGTATTTACATGCTGCACTTATGGCTACATAGTGCAGTGTTCAAAAGTGTGAAAGTCCAGGGCAAGATGTGGAAGTTGAGGTGCCATTACCAGCTTTTCTACATTGTTGCATTGGAATTGAAATGAGAGAAAACTCCTACCCATTTTTAGGATTACTATACTCCCCTTTTTAACAGAAACACTCATGGATTACACAGATTCTGTGGCTGATTACAACCCGGTGAAGTGCAGGCTTGAAGCCAGCTGCAGAACCTGCGTAAATCTTTGTTGTCCCGGTTTAAAGTGACAATAGGGTAAGCCTCCCTATTTTGTTGTCCCGAGATCCTTCATTTCTGATGGAAGCCCAGCAGCTAGTCGCAGTAATGCATAAATGGGAGTATACAGCAATAAGATGTACGATTGACAATTCTAATCCCCCCCTCCTCCACTACAGCCTTAAGTAATGTACAATGATATATTATGAGATCTCCTGGACAAGCCATTCCAGCACATAGAACAGCACTGCCAACACAGCTATCCGGTATCAGGCACTGCAGCAATGTCACACCGCGACCTTCTCCCAACCCCGGCCATCACCTCATGAGATACTCTCGGAACTCCTTGCTCTTGACATAGTCCACCGCCTTGCGTGCCAGCACCCCTGCCATGATGGTCGGTTGGTAAGCCTAGTCACTGACAGGGTAGGACGCGACTCTGACTGCCCGGATTGTACGGTTGCTCCCTGGCAGCTATTCCCGGCCCCAACCCACAACAATTCAGCGGCTAGCAAAACTCGGGAGCGCGCAAAAACCACGTGACTACACGTCCTCCTCTCAGCTGTGATAGGTGCCCAGTAGAAAGAAGAGACTGCCTTTCCCGAACACCCCCCGGCCATATTGGATTCTGGCAATTGTGTTGTTAAGACCTCTTTGGTTTCGTGATTAATTGCCTCCATTGTGGAACTTTATGTGAGTGTCTGCTGATTTAGCATACATGACCTCGTGCTAATTCCATTTATTCCAGTGGTATGTGTACCGCTGTTTCACACAAGCCTGACTTGGAAGATGGCGCCAAGGTGACCGTACTTGTCTTACACGGCGGCCTGAATGTGAACGCGAGCCACTGATGGGCTGGGCGGAATAAGAGCCGTTCCGGGGGCTTGTCCTCCCTTCTGTTTCCCATTGGTTGAACGTGCCCGCGCTGCTTTCTCAAAGGTAAGGATGAACGGTGCTGCTGGACTGTCTGCTCCACCATTGGTGGACACGGTGAGATCCTCCTGGAGTCCACATTTGCTATTTTTTTCCTTTTTTTATAAGGTGCCTATTTAAAATAAAAAAAATCTGCGGCATATTCCTTGAGAACAGCTATTTTTTAGGTATTCCCACAAATATTTTGTGTCTTCCATATGTTCTATGGAGTGATTAGAGGAGCACATTCTGTACAGGGCAGGATTTCACCTAGGCGCTTGCCTAGGACCTGACAGGTACAAAGGGGCCCGTGGATGGGCCCCAGAAAATCTATCCCTGGCCATCACACAAAGTGTCTGAGTCCCGGGCAATGCAGGTCCAGCATTCATCACGTCATCATGCAAATCCATGGACCCGCGGCACTCATAGGACTGCCTGTGCAGACATCACAGGCAGAGAGGGACCGCCAGAGCCAGGCCAGCCAGTCCCGCAGAAGCGGCAGGCACGCACTAGAAACAACAGAAATATTGGGGCACCATACACTAATATTTCAGGGGGCCCCACCCCTTCAAGCAATAGTAGTTGTGTGGATCATAGAGGCTGAGAGTATTGGTGGCAAGAATGCCCATGTAATGGCTGCCTCCAGTGCAGCCAATTATTCTTTTCCATGGAAGTACCCCCTTCATTAAAAAAATCAGCCCACCTTGGTGAGTGATGGTACCTACCCTCTTCATCATTACACCCTTCATAGAGAATGAGTGTACCCCCTTCATCCCAACCCCGTTATGAGTAGTGAGAGTATTACCACCCTCACTTCAAATCTGGCAAAACCACCATCCGCCTCGACACACATGCTATAAATAGAAATAGTACGTGGCACAGCAAACATTTACACTTTAATACCTACTGCACATTATGCCACACATCATAATCCCTACTACACATTATATTACACACTGTAATGCCCATTACATATATTACACACCGTAATGCCTATTACATATTATACCACACGCTGTAATGCCCATTACATGTTACACCACACACCATAATGTCTTACATATGCCACATAAATGCCCTTTACCTACATTCTTGTTGCCAGGGGTTACATGATCGTTGCTAGTGGTTTATTTATAAAGGCCATGGGTTACATGCTCGTTGCCAGGGGGAGTTTGCCAGCTTCAGAGTATATTCCTGTGTGATATCGCTGTGGCGGGGGGAAGCTGCGAGCAGCACTGTGCACCTACTACTGAGTGACAAGTATTTAGCCCCCTGGGTAATGAGCATTTGACCCCCCCTGGGAAACAAGCATGTAATCCACTGTGACAACAAGCATTTAACCCCGGACAACCTGTTTGATTTTTCCCAGCTGATCGTTTTGGTGTGTGGGGAAAGTTCTCCCAACTGCCCGATAAGTAGGTGGACACTGACCAGCAGTGTCCACCTAGTTTTCCAGGTACCTCTGCAGCCTCCAGCATGGTCCAGCTGCTAACTGCCGCTGGTCCCTCCAGACGCTGCGCCTGCACCCGTCTCTGTAGCCGCCTGGTCCCGGAAAGCCTGCACCGCATAGCACCGGGGTAAGTGTCCTGCTCTGGCAGCTTCCACCAGTCCCTGTGTTACCCCCACCACCCACACATGTCATCACTGGGTTCATGGGCCAGTGTGTGAGAGATTGGTGACTGTGACTGCCGGGCAGGCTGAGCTGGCAATGGCGGGACGCGGTGCAAGGGCAGGTGAGATTCACACCCTAGTGTCTTCGGGCAGCAGTAATTGAGACAGCCGAGCTCTGTGTTGCTGCAGACCACTGACACCTGTGCCCACACCAGGGGGCGGATTGGGAATTAAAAGCAGCCCGGGAAATAATTTTAAGCAGCCCTCGGGGAGGGGGGCACCTTTTGCGCGCCGGAGGTGCGCCCAAAATTTTTAGGGGGCATGGCCTACTGTTGTGGGTGTGGCCTATTTCAATGAGGTCACGCCCCATTTTCGCCGCTGTGGGGGCATGGTTAATAGCTCTCTCTGACAGGGGCGGATTGGCCCTGTCAGTGTTACATAGCCATGGTTACCCATTACCATCCTTGAGTATGAGAAACACTACTTCCTCGTTTGGGTCCCTGCCACACACTGCACATGCTCAGTTTGCAAAAAGGTAGCCCACGGGTTACTATAGGATAATGCTGTCTAGAGATCGTATTATTCTATTGGACCAAAGTTCTGGAATACATTGCATTCTAGACTAGAGCTTGATGAATCTGATTGCATTCTCTATAGAAACCTTTGGGGGTGTGGTTGGGTGTCTCCTAAAAATGGCTTCTTTGGGGAATATCCTGCAATATTTGGTAAATACAGTAGGTCCGAAATCCTCTCAAAACTTCTACCACATCTCTATCTGCATCTGATACTACTTTTAGAGGTACTTTATTTTCTAATCTTACATCTCCCACTAACACCTCTTTAGCTCAATATAAAAGCTGACAGTATAAAATTGTAAAATGTATTATATTACATCTTAAGGCCCATACACACTAGAAGATTTTCATTTCAAAAGACTTTGCCAAAATCTCTGAAAGATAAATCTGTCACCAAAAGTAGTGCATACACACTGAGCCATTTTTGCCAAAGAGCGAGAGATTTTCAGGAGGTAAAAGACTTTGCTGAAAATCTTTCATACAAAAGGTTATTTACATAATGGGCGGGTTTGAATTCCAAGGGTGGGAGCAGGGGCCATTTTATTCAGTGCATTTCTGTTCACACGGCCTGATTCAGAACTGATTGCTGGGCTGCTTATAGTCAGAGCCCAGCGATCAGGTCCCGCCCTGTCTGGGTGAAAATCCCGCCCATGTGCATGGCTACAATTTCATTTGCAGCCATGCATTATTATTTTTTACAGTTTCTTATATAGCGCAGCATATTCCGTTGCGCTTTACAATTGCAGTAGCGCACGCAGGGGGGGTTTCTGAGTACCCAGAAACCCCCTCCAGGAGTCTAAGGGCCCTATACTGAAAGCTGAGGGTCCCCTCTTTCCATGGGTACAAGAATTTAAAAAATCGGCCCTTGGGAACCGGAGATATCTGACTTCAAAGCAGTGGTCCCCATCCAAGCTTGTTAATTGCTCTTGCCAGTCATATATTTCAGGTTCTGTCTGACTTAGAGTTTTTCTGAGGGTATATTCCAAAAGCTGGGACTCTCCCCCTTTGAAGAACACTAGTAGCTTGTCTCTACTGTTCCCAGAAACAGAGTTATCAGCCTTACAGCAGCTGGTTACTGCTCCAGCTCCACACACCTGGTATGTAGTTTTATATTCTCGTTGGCGGATTGCTCTGCCTCCTGAACTCTGATCCCCTAGTCCCCAATACCATTTGGTAGGTGGGATTCTCTAGTTTTTAATTCCATTCAAATCTAAGAAATCTATTTCCGGGAACTAGCGATATCTGCAGTCAAGCAAGCTGTCCTCCCACCAGAAAATTATGAATAATAAGCCCACTCCACTATACACCCCTCCTCTGAATATTAAACATCCTCTACCACCCTGGAAGTTATGTATCAGGACCCCTTCATTCAGCCCAATGCCCCCTTCTCCCACCCCATCTCCCACCATCTGCGCAGTAAAGGGGTAATTAGTGGAAATTACTGATCCAGGCCCTACATGCTGAGCGGTTGATATAATACCCTCTACCACCCGGGGGACATCAAAGCTTCCCCCACCCCTACCACTGGAGGATCTGTAGGGGCCCCAATACATTGCTATGCTCAGGGGTCTACACTGCTGTTGACGCCCCTGTATATATATATATATATATATATATATATATATATATATATATATATATATATGTATATATATATATATATATGTGTGTGTGTGTATATATGTATATATTTTATTATTATTAATATACATTTGGTCTATCTATAACACTTTAACTGACCCGGCATATACAGGGTCACCTAAGTGACCATCTCCGTGCTTAGCTCCGCCCCTCTGGAAACCCCCTTCTGAAAATCCTGCGTTTGCCACTGAATTGGAATGTAGGTAGAAACCCATTCACCTGCGCCAGCAACGTGTGCATCACCACCATAACATATTTAGCAATAATGGTCAGTGGCAGCGGTAGCGCAGGCCAGCAATGCATACGTTACCGCTGCCACTGCCCACCAATGTATAGTATGGTGGTAAAACATACCTTGCTGGTGCAGGTCAGCAATGTATGCATTATCGCTGCCACTGGCCATCAATGTACATAATGTTATGGCGGCAACACATACATTGCTGGCTCATATATATATATATATATATATCTATCTATCTATCTATCTATCTATATATATATATATATATATATATATATATATATATATATATATATATATATATATATATATATATATATATATAAGTAGAACTTACCCTGCCTTGCAGCGGGAAGGAGATAGACCAGCACTCAGTTTGAGATAGAAAAAACGTGTATTTACAGAAAAAACATCGTGGTTACAGCAAGGTTAACAGCATGATGGAAGATACATGACATCACAGCTGGCCCGACAGCTGTTTCGAACTGGATCCTATCCAGATCTCTTCAGGGGTACTGACAGTGCGCAATAAACGTTACTTTATACCTTAGGTAAAGGCGCGAAGTCCGCCCTTAGAATTTCAAACAGGCGCTGTCACTCAGCACCACGGGGTGTGCGAGAGCGTCCTGTTGCTAAGTAACCAGGTGAGGGGGTTCGGTCGAGTGACGCGTCACTCGGGAATCCCGGCGTCAGCTGCTGCTAGCTGTCAGCGGGGCTGTTTGATGTCGGGGCAGGGAGAGCGAGTCAACACTGTGGGCTGACTGCGTGCATAGTGAGCAGTAAGGTGCCTGTGTGTGGGGTTATTAAGCAGGGACAGCGAATGATGATAATAACGATCTATTGGCGTCTGGTGCATAAAGGCATCGTGCGCTTTGAACATGCAGCTAAATACGGGGGCACAGAATATACGGTCAAGGCTGAGCGGGTGACAATATCATTAAATGCTGAAGTTTACACAGGGTTTGATACATGAATAACGAAGGATCAAATCATAATGGCACCCAAAAGCATGGCTATGTCGATCACACTTCATGTCAGCACTAACGTCCATACACTTGGAACAAAGTCAAACAATTCTTGCAGTTATGGCAATAGCACTCGGCGGTGCATGCTTAGGCAGAGGAATATTGGTACATAATGTCCAGCATTTAGAACCCACGGCGGGGTCATAGTGTATGTCTGATGTGCAGTTAAAAGTATTGGATAACCAGCTTAGATATCAAAAAAGTTATCATCATTCGCTGTCCCCGCTTAATAACCCCACACACAGGCACCTTACTGCTCACTATGCACGCAGTCAGCCCACAGTGTTGACTCGCTCTCCCTGCCCCGACATCAAACAGCCCCGCTGACAGCTAGCAGCAGCTGACGCCGGGATTCCCGAGTGACGCGTCACTCGACCGAACCCCCTCACCTGGTTACTTAGCAACAGGACGCTCTCGCACACCCCGTGGTGCTGAGTGACAGCGCCTGTTTGAAATTCTAAGGGCGGACTTGACGCCTTTACCTAAGGTATATAGTAACGTTTATTGCGCACTGTCAGTACCCCTGAAGAGATCTGGATAGGATCCAGTTCGAAACAGCTGTCGGGCCAGCTGTGATGTCATGTATCTTCCATCATGCTGTTAACCTTGCTGTAACCACGATGTTTTTTCTGTAAATACACGTTTTTTCTATCTCAGACTGAGTGCTGGTCTATCTCCTTCCCGCTGCAAGGCAGGGTAAGTGCTACTTCTACATTCCTCACTTTGGACCCTGCACCTAACCTACTAAAGAGTTCTTGTGAGTGCCATTTTGAAAGCCATTTGTATATTTATCATTTATGAAAATTGAGCACCGATAACTGAACAAAGTACGACAGAGTGGATACTCTGTACACACCATCCAACTTCTATACCAAACTTTCAATTTACCAATTTACCATTCTTTTGATTTTTTTTCAATTATTACCTACCCCACAAGGACAACATAGTCCAATCACTGTACATAGGCAAAGATTACCAATCATCCAGACGCCAATGTCTCACCCACAGGGTAGTGAATTGGCATCCAGTCTGCAATTCACAGAGGAGGACAGAGAACGCATACTATTTGCCGATACTGACACACTGCAATTCAATAAAGACAGTCCAGAGGAAACATATCAGGATCTCCTTAAGCTAAGCAAGAGAGAGATAGAACTCCATCTGCATGGACTTACTCTCTCGCAATACTACAAAGAGCAATTGATTCCAAGAGGTTTTAGGCTGCACAACCAGCCCACCTTGGGAAGACATAATGATGAGTTTTGTCTGAAGTGGTGTAACATCCTGAACAGATGCTCGCATGACCTAATGCTATTGGTCATTGAGCAAACAGGAGTGGACCTTACAACCATTAAAGGAGAAATTGCTGACTTGAAACTGACCGATCCATACAAAACGCTGCAGGCTCCAGAGAATGAGCTGCTGGGTAAACTTGACCTTGAACTGGAAAAATATAGAGAAAACTTACTAAAGTTTAAAAAAACTAAATACAAGCAGGTCAAGTTAGATTATAAGGAGAATCGAGTATATACCTGGTTCTCCAGAAACGAAAGTCGGAGGTTCCGCCCCCAATTTCGAAGGGGAGGCATCAGACGCCCCAACACCCACTTTACAGACATTGAGAGCCATACTTCTGCAAGCGACTCGGATGCGCAATCCACCTCCACGCAAGAACCACACTACCTGGCTCGTTCGGACAGACAGAGAAAGCCCCCAAAAAACCCTCTCTACCCACCCGTAGGGGTGGGCGAAAAAGAAAAAAGAAAAGTGAACAGACACCAACAGGCTCAGTGATATTTAACCTATCTAAACATCAATTAACTGAGGCAGAAATCACACTGTTAAATAAAGGACTTTCATTTGTACCAACGACCTCCCAGGACAGTTTTAATTGGCACGTTGACATGTACAAGTTTGGAAGGCAATTGAGACTGAAGGACTACTTCCAGAAAAATCCAGTAGCCCAAACAACCAACACAACGGAGATAATGACCAGCACTCTTAAGAAAACCAGCAAGTTCGACCCCCCTACCCTCAATGCGTCAGTGAATACCTTTCTCAGGGTCCTAAAAAGAGATACCTGTCCAATTGTGGATAAACATAAAATCTCCTACCACAACATCAGTCTGGAGGAAAGGAATTCAATCAGAACACTCAAAGGAGATAAAGACCTCATTATCAGAGCAGCGGACAAGGGGGGAGGTATAGTGCTTTTGGACTACTCCTATTACGTGAAAGAGGCCCTCAACCAATTAGCAGACCAGACATGCTACCTCCAGCTTGACCGTGATCCCACGTGGCAATACAAGAAGGAAATTGACAATATCATCAACCTTGGAGTCTCTAATAATTACATCGGCAGAGAGACAGCGAATTTCCTCACTCAGTCAAACCCAAAAATTCCAATCCTCTATACCCTTCCAAAGGTCCATAAATCCCTCATATCACCACCAGGACGACCGATTATCTCGGCTAGGGGATCACTATGCCAGCCAATTTCACAGCTGGTAGACTTCTATCTTCAGCCAGTAGTGAAAAGCACAGACAGCTTCATAGAGGATACCTCTGATTTTCTACGCAAGCTTAACAGAATTACTGACATTCCTCCAGAGACTATCCTTGTAACCTTGGACGTTTCAAGCTTGTATACCAATATCCCCCACAAAGAGGGGATAACAGCTTGCCGCAACATCATCACCTACAACAGAGCATACTCTGGACCACCAATTGACTATCTCACACTCCTCATGGAAATCATCCTTAACAAGAACTATTTTCTCTTTTTGAACAGGTTTTTCCTCCAACGCCAGGGCACGGCAATGGGGTCCAATATGGCCCCAGCCTACGCCAATCTGTTTATGACGGATTATGAAAAACAGCACATAAACGGACACTCAACATATAGCAAATATATGAAGCTATATGTCAGATATATAGATGACTTGTTTTTTTTGTGGACCGGAGGAGAGGAAAACCTATTACTTTTTGTTAATCATCTTAATGCACTGCCAGGGACAATCAGGTTCACTATAAACTTCAGCCGCCAATCCATCAGTTTTCTTGATGTGAGCATAACCCTCAAGGAAGGCAACTTACATACTAAAGTCTACAGCAAGACCACGGATAAGAATACCTTACTGCATGCTAATAGTCATCACCCAGAAGCACTCAAGAAAGGCCTACCGTACTCCCAGATGTTAAGGGTCTGTCGCATCACTTCAGACCCAGAAGCACTGCCTTTGGCGTTGACAGAAATGGGTAAAAGATTCTTGGAAAGAGGATACAAAAAACATGATGTGGATGCAGCTCTCCATAGAGCCCTTGGACACAAAAGGGATGATCTACTGGTGCAGAAAAACAAATTATCCGAAGAGCCTGAAAAGAGAATAAACTTTTGTAGCACTTATACAGTTGTCTCTAAACTTATCAAGAAAAAAATCCTTGAGCATTGGCACCTGATTGCGAGTGACCCAACCCTGGAACCTGTACTAAAAACACCCCCCAGATTTGCCTATCGGAGGGGGCCCAACCTGAGGGATCAATTGGTGGTAACAGATATTTCTCCAAATATCCAGAATTCCAAAACCTGGCTATCAAGAAAACCTGGAGTCTATAAATGCTCAGGTTGTACTAACTGCAGCTTCTTAGTCACTGGGAATGAATTCGTTAACCCAGCAAATGGACAAAAATACAAGCTACACCACAGATTGGACTGCAACAGCAAATTTATTGTGTATGCTTTAACTTGCCCCTGCAACCTCGTCTATGTCGGGAAAACGACTAGAATGATCAAAGAAAGGCTAGGGCAACATAGATCATCGATCAAAAAAAGCTTTGTAACCTCCAACGTGGACCTGGACCTAAAACACCTTCCTGTGGCCAGACATTATCTGGAAAAAGGACATAACATTGGACAACTCAAGTGCCATCTTCTGGACCACATACCGCCACTTAGGCGAGGCGGAGACAGAGACAACCTTCTATTACAGCGTGAATTAAAGTGGATCTACCGTCTGAACTCCCTCACCCCGCATGGCCTAAATGAGGACTTTAAAATGGGGTGTTTCATTTAAGGGAACACCCTACGCACAGTACCTGAGTGTACTTATCATTCTTTGCTTTGCCACACAGACCCAGCCCCTTTTTGCCTGTATTAATACATCACACATATGGCTAAGATCAATGCACACAAATAGTGTTGGAAACGGGCTTGATAACTTTTTTGATATCTAAGCTGGTTATCCAATACTTTTAACTGCACATCAGACATACACTATGACCCCGCCGTGGGTTCTAAATGCTGGACTTTATGTACCAATATTCCTCTGCCTAAGCATGCACCGCCGAGTGCTATTGCCATAACTGCAAGAATTGTTTGACTTTGTTCCAAGTGTATGGACGTTAGTGCTGACATGAAGTGTGATCGACATAGCCATGCTTTTGGGTGCCATTATGATTTGATCCTTCGTTATTCATGTATCAAACCCTGTGTAAACTTCAGCATTTAATGATATTGTCACCCGCTCAGCCTTGACCGTATATTCTGTGCCCCCGTATTTAGCTGCATGTTCAAAGCGCACGATGCCTTTATGCACCAGACGCCAATAGATCGTTATTATCATCATTCGCTGTCCCCGCTTAATAACCCCACACACAGGCACCTTACTGCTCACTATGCACGCAGTCAGCCCACAGTGTTGACTCGCTCTCCCTGCCCCGACATCAAACAGCCCCGCTGACAGCTAGCAGCAGCTGACGCCGGGATTCCCGAGTGACGCGTCACTCGACCGAACCCCCTCAGCTCGTTACCTAGCAACAGGACGCTCTCGCACACCCCGTGGTGCTGAGTGACAGCGCCTGTTTGAAATTCTAAGGGCGGACTTGGCGCCTTTACCTAAGGTATAAAGTAACGTTTATTGCGCACTGTCAGTACCCCTGAAGAGATCTGGATAGGATCCAGTTCGAAACAGCTGTCGGGCCAGCTGTGATGTCATGTATCTTCCATCATGCTGTTAACCTTGCTGTAACCACAATGTTTTTTCTGTAAATACACGTTTTTTCTATCTCAAACTGAGTGCTGGTCTATCTCCTTCCCGCTGCAAGGCAGGGTAAGTGCTACTTCTACATTCCTCACTTTGGACCCTGCACCTAACCTACTAAAGAGTTCTTGTGAGTGCCATTTTGAAAGCCATTTGTATATATATATATATATATATATATATATATATATATATATATATATATATATATAACAAAAGAATGATTGGCGGCACTCAGAGGTCTTTTCAAATGTATATTTGAGCAGAAAAGCTTGACGTTTCGGAGCTTGCGCTCCTTTTTCAAAAGCGTGTGGGTGAGACTCACCCACACGCTTAGGAAAAAGGAGCGCAAGCTCCGAAACGTCAAGCTTTTCTGCTCAAATATACATTTGAAAAGACCTCTGAGTGCCGCCAATCATGCTTTTGTTGTTGTTTATGCCATGCGAAGGCACCGGGGCAGCTGCTAAGGGATCGGAGAGTGCCAGGCCGCAACCCCACAAGCTATATATATATATATATGCAGGACAATAAGCAGCTCGAGCCGCTACCTAGTCTCTGAGTGCCGCTTATTGTCCTGCACATACATCGCTGAGGCTTCATCCCCTCTCATCGGAGGGCACCGGAGCAAGTAACAGTGGCTTTCATCATTTAAGACCTGAGTGCCGGTCTCCCGGATTTTATATATATACACACATATATGCACACACACAGTGGCGTAACTATAGCTCCGCAGCCCCCGCGGTGGCGGGGGGGCGCAGAGAAATTGGGGGCGCCGCCGGGGGGGCTGCGGGGCTATAGTTACCCGCGGCCTGCGTCTCGCCCGGCTCTCTGTCGGGACCTTCCTGACGTCACGGTCCCGGCCGGCTCCTGCTGCAATGAAAACTGACAATTAAAAAATGGCTGCCACCATACTGCAGACAGTTTTCTGTCTGCAGTATGGGGGCAGCCATTTTCTAAGAGTCCATTTTCATTGTAGCAGCAGGAGCCGGCCGGGACCGTGACGTCAGGAAGGTCCCGACAGAGAGCCGGGCGAGACGACGCAGACCGCGGGTAAGAAGGGGGGGCAGGTTAGGTGGGGGGTGCCGAATAAACGTGCGGCGGGGGGGGCGCTGAATAGTTAGTTACGCCCCTGCACACACATATATATATACATACAGATAGCAGCGAGCCGGCACTCCACACGGCTGTTGTAAAGGACCTGTGTGCCTTTGCAAGTCAAATATAACCAGCAGATATGGGGACTCAGATATATAAGTGCATATTAGAATTAAAACATGCTGAACAACAGTCTGGGGGTTCTTTTTGGTTATTTTAATGTACCCCATTCCAAAATTACTCGGGACTATGTTTTAGCCAGACATGCCCTGGTTCCAAAATTGTCCACTACCCTGTCGACTTGTTGTGTCGACCTTTCATTTTGCAAAATATGTTTGAAAGTGCTATGTTTAGCCTATACTCACACACACACTAATATATATATATATATATATATATATATATATATATATATATATATATTAGGTGTGTATATATATATATATATATATATATATATATATATATATATATATATATATATATATATATATAGTGTGTGTGTGTATATATATATATATATATATTTATTAGGTGTATATGTATATATATATGTATGTGTGTGTATATATATATATATATATATATATATATATTTATTCATATTGTGTGCATTATACTTTTAACAATTAACACATTGGTGGCAGTGGGCGACTACTCACTTAAAAAAGTTTCCACCTGGGTTCCCTACTGTTGCGGGGGGGGTGAGCTGACCAGAGGGTTTGAACGGGCGGGAGTGGGCGGAGCAGCAAGCGGCAGGGAGGGTGGGCGTCGGGCGGAATAAGTGACCGAGCAGAAAAGGTCTGTCAGGTCAGTGAGGAGGGCGGCGCCGCGGCGGACGTACAGGCGGTGGGGCGGGTGTTCATGTGTGGGGGGCCGCCGCGCTTCCGCCGGCATCCAGGGGTCGCAGACAGTGCAGCATTGCCAATAACAAATATGGCCGCCGCATGTGTGCATTCAATATATGCATATATGCGGCGGCCATATTTGTTTTGGGCAATGCTGCCGTTTATGACCAGGCTGGGCTGCGGCCGCTTCTAACACAGGTAAGCGGCCCAGCCAGAGTGAAATCTGGTCCGGCCCACCGGGAAACGGCCCGGTTTCCCGGTGGGCCAATCCGCCTCTGGCCCACACAGTCAGCGGTCCCCACTTATCCATCTCCTGAACCGCCCTTTGTGTGACCTGAAATCACTCACCGAGACAGTGGGGATCATTTTCCAGAGGGGTAAGATAAAATGTCTGTGACGCAGTGTATGCTGAGCCCTGTAGTGCCACTGCTGCTGGTGACCATACAGTCTCCTGTGCCTTCTGTAGAGAGCTTCCAGCGCTCTGTATGTGACCCAGGTGTGCAGTCACTGTGCCCATACATGGCAACTAAGCATTGGCTTTCAGTAGCTCACACAGGGGGGGGGCGGCTATCTGAGTACCCAGAAACACCCCCAGAAGTCTAAGTACCCTAGAAAGCTGAGGGTCCCCTCTTTCCATGGGTGCAAGAATTTTAAAAATCGGCCCTTGGGAACCGGAGATATCTGACTTCAAAGCAGTGGTCACCATCCAAGCCTGTTAATTGCTGTTCCCAGTCAGATATTTCAGGTTCTTTCTGACTTAGAGTTTTTCTGAGGATATATTCCAAAAGTTGGGACTCTCCCCCTTTGATGGACACTAGTAGCTTGTCTTTACTGTGCCCAGAACCAGAGATATCAGCCTTCCAGCAGCTGGTTACTACTCCAGCTACACACACCTGGTATGTAGTTTTATATGCTCGTTGGCAGATTGCTCTGCCTCCTGAACTCTTATCCCCTAATCCCCAACACCATTTGGTGGGTGGGATTCGCTAGTTTTTAATTCCATTAAAATCTAATAATTCTAGTTCCGGGAACTGGAGATATCTGCAGTCAAGCAAGCTGTCCTCCCACCAGAAAATTATGAATAATAAGCCCACTCCACTATACACCCCTCCTCTGCATATTAAACATCCTCTACCACCCTGGAAGTTATGTATCAGCGCCCCTTCATTCAGCCCAATGCCCCCTTCTCCCACCCCATCTCCCACCATATGTGCAGTTAAGGGGTAATTAGTGGAAATTACTGATCCAGGCCCTACATGCTGAGCGATTGATATAATACCCCCTACCACCCGCGGGACATCAAAGCTTCCCCCACCCCTACCACTGGAGGATCGGTAGGGGCCCCAATACATTTCTATGCCCAGGGGTCTACACTACTATTGACGCCCCTGTATGTATGTATGTATGTGTGTATATATATATATTTTTTTTTTTTTCCTTATTATTATTGTTATTATTAATACACATTTGGTCTATCTATAATACTTTAACTGACCCGGCATATACTGGGTCACCTAAGTGTCCATCTCCGTGCTTTGCTCCGCCCCTCTGGAAACCCCCTTCTGAAAATCCTGCGTTTGCCCCTGGCTTTTAGTGTCCCCCAGGTTTATCTGTAACGGCACAATGCTGCTGTAGTAGTACTGTGACCTAATGGAACGAGCAAGGGTCTCCTCTGCACGGCCTCCTTCGACCTACGTGATCAAACAGGCAAGAAGGAATTACAGCTTCTCGTGTGCTCTGCTTGAACTCATTCATTCATTCGGTTGATGGGAGTTTTGCAAGCACTGGTCACCTCCCAGCTTCCTGTGAACTGTGCACATACAGAGGAGCATAATACCTGTTTGTCATATGTCCACTTGCTTTCTTATGCTTTTATTTACCGGTACAAAATTAAATTAGTCTTGCATACTATTTCATGTTTTTACAAATTTTCCATGCCTTAAAGAGCATGGGGAGCCTCCAGCTGGGAATTCATCCTTTTATCACATGGATAAATTGCATAATTAATGTGATGGTCACTTCCCTGGAAGCTTTAAAGCTTATCAAAAAAATCTATGACCATAATTCCTTTTTTCTCATGTGTGGCAAGCATAATGCTTCTTAAGGTGTATTTGATTAACAAGACCAGTTGCTTTGGCAAGTAATGTCAACGTAATATAAAACTATTAAGTGTGTATCATACAGTACTAATATTTGCACATTGTGCCCCCCTCCCCCCCGCTTCATGCACTAAATATGTTAGGTGCATATGGTTTTGTGTTTTGGTGCCTCTTTTTATTGTATGAAGCAAAGCAAATTCTGCTGGTTTTGTATTGCAATTTTGGCAGCTGTCTGTTTTGAAAAAAGCTATTTTGGAACTTGTAAAGATAACTTGTGCGAAGGATCATGCAAAATATTGTAGTGCATTTGTGGAAAAAGTTTACAATAAAAATAGTGGTTAATATTTCTCTTTCAATGGTCCTGGTGACACAGCTTAACATTGGGATGTAGGAGGGTCCGCAGGAGCCAGGCACCTATCCTAAAGCTTTTGGAGGGTAGGCTCCTCCCCTACTGCATCCCAGACTCTTCAGTTCGTGTTAGGTGCCCACTGGAGTGGGTGCTATTCTAAAGGGCTGCTGGAGCAGCCGAAGGATTAGAGTTAGTTATGGTTTTTATTATTTTATTAACTTTTACTCTAGCTAGGTAGGCACAGTGTGAGGATTCTTATTAGTGAATCCTCACACTGCTAGCGCAGCAGGAGCTGACAGAAGCGCGTCCTGTCAGCTTGCTGTGCACAGGGGAGACGCTGTCTGGCCTCCCTGTGCAGCGCTTACAGCTTCTTTTAGGAAGCTGCCTGGGCTCCGGAGCGCTCTGAAACCGGCTTCACGCTAGGTGGGGATCATGGGGGACAGGCGCTCCGTGATGGCGGCGGCCATTTTCTGCGGAGCCTACACACTGAGCTCCTATATGAGAGGACAGCAGTGTGTTACAGGCACGTTCCGAGTGGTCCCCAGCTGAGGGGGATGATACTGGAACTAGGAGATCCTACAATGGGAGCGGCTGTCTGGGGGTAGTTGGCGCCAAAAGCCACAGACCCGCAGCAGCAGGGACTTGGTCTCTTCCCTCACTCTGTTTTGGCGCCATTCGGAACGCTTGCAGCGGAGCTGAGCTGGCTTACAGATCCTGACAGAGTGATTGGATTTCCTGGGCATCGCTTTCCCCATTCTGAAGACTACAGACAGCTAAGTGATATATAATGCCTGTACATTTAATGCGCTGTGACTGTGTTATTTGAGAACATCATGTCTGAGCAACAGTCTGTGGTTTTGGGGGAGGGAGCCTTAAATGCATTGAGCGCTTGCAGTGGTTGTACACTGAAATTTGTCCCTGAGCAGATGGCCAAGGGGGGCTTATGTATTTCTTGCGCTGCTGTGAAACCCATGGGGAGTGAACTCCAGAGGGTAGTGCTATCGGAGCCTGCGTGGGCCAAGTCCCTGGGAAGGTCTGTTAATGCTTTGGTGCATTGCTGGACAGGCAGAGTGATGGGCTGGTAACTTCCCCTAGACCAATGCCATTCTCTCAACAGTCCTCTGGCTCCTTGCCTCTGACCCAGACAGATCCTGACTTATACAGGTCATGCAGGATACTGCTAAGGGAATCAGCAGGTTTAATTACTTGTTGGACAAGTTTGATGGGATTCTGTGGGGACCCCTAAAAGGTCTTATTCAGTACCATTGTTAGCTGCTGATGAGGAAGGAGAGTACACAGACATACCCTGGGATCAGGGTGATGATTCTGAAGAGTCCTCAGCCTCAGGGGTGGAGGATTTGATTACTGCTGTTAAACAGGCATTGAATTTGTCTGTGGAGGATAAAACTCCTGCAAAGGGTGTTTTTAAGAGACAGCGTAAAGAAACTGATACTTTCCCTGCAGACGAGGGTTTACAAGTTTATTGGAAGGGGCCTGATAAAAGGCTTCAGATGCCTAAAATATATTTAAGCCTGTATCCCATGCCTGAGGCTCATGCAGACCTCTGGGAGAAAGTTCCAGTGGTAGATGCTTCTGTGGCACGTTTGTCAAAAGCCCCCGTAGACAAAAAGCTGGAGGGTAACCTCAAGGCAATATTTGAAGGGGTGGGATACACCCTACGTCCTCTGATTGCTTCAGCCTGGGTCTCTAAGGCCATGATTGTGTGGGCCAATGATTTGTGCACTATGTTACACGCTGACCCTTGTCGGTTATTACTTGCAGAGAAGCTTAAAGCAGCTGCAGAGTATGTACTGGAAGCTGAGGAGGAAGCTCTCAAAATGGCTGCCAGAGTTTCCATAGTGTCTGTCAATGCCAGGAGAGTGCTCTGGCTTAAGGCTTGGGAGGCATATAACGAGTCTAAGAAGGCCTTAGAGGCATTAGCTTTTAAAAGAAAGCTGTTATTTGGTTCTGAACTGGAAGAGATTATTAAGCAGGCCACAGATGGCGAAAGTACCTTCCTGCCAGCCCCTGCAACCAAGCAGACATCAAGGTTTTCTGCTTTCAGGCCGTCCTTTCGGCCCTCCCCTAGAGGAGGTGCGTCCTTTCGAGGGCAGTCTTTTAGGGGAATATTTCAGTCCTCCAGGGGCAAGGCCCCAAAGTCTAATTTTGGTTCCTTTCATAAGAAACCAAACACCAAAGGAGAGGACAAACCCTCCGCATGACTGCCAGGGGTTTTGCCCGGCGGTGGTCTAGGTGGGGGGACGTCTGACACTGTTCAGAGATGCATGGGCACTGTTAGACCGGGATTCTTGGGTGTTAGAAATTATATCCCAGGGTTACAGAATTCCCTTCAAAGGTCTTCCGCCGAGAAGATTCATTCCCACACCACTACCAAAGGAGGCTCGGCTCCGTACGGCTCTTTTGAGAGCGGCTCACTCTCTTTTAGAGAAGGGCGTGGTAGTCCCGGTCCCCAGAGCGGAGTGGAAAAAAGGCTTTTATTCCACTCTGTTTTTGGTGCCCAAACCAGACGGGTCTTTCAGACCGATATTAAACTTAAAGTCATTGAATATCCATTTGTGGGTAGACCATTTCAAAATGGAGTCTCTACGGTCAGTGCTGCTAAGCCTGGACCAGGGAGAATTTTTGGCGTCCATGGATGTCCAGGACGCATACCTTCATGTTCCCATCCACCCAGAACATCAGGCTCTATTGAGGTTTGCGATAGGAGACCTGCATTTGCGATTCCAGGCGTTGCCCTTCGGTCTGGCTACAGCGCCAGGGGTATTCACCAAAATAATGTCAGTAATGGCGGCGGTGCTTCGGCTGAGGGGAATCACGGTGATTCCAGATTTGGACGACCTGCTGTTCAAAGCGGAGTCAGCAGAAAAGCTAAAGAGTCACTTGGCAGGAGCCTGCAAAAGCCCTATGGCTTCTGCCAAGTGACTCAGTTGGTCAAAAGTCTCAGTTGGTGCCGTCACAGAGACTCCAATTCCTGGGAGTTGTTCTGGATACCCACCTACATCGGGTATTTCTAGAGGCAAAGGCCAGAGATCTGGCTGCCTTGGTCCAAGAGATCCTCGGGTCTCGGAGCACATCAGAATAGAGGTGCCTCAAACTGCTGGGGAAGATGGTGGCGTCTTTCGAGACGTTACAATTCGCCATGTTCCACTCTCGAGTGTTCCAGTGGAACATTCTGACAGCCTGGTCAGGAAATACTCAGACCATGAAGTCAGAACAAATAGTGTTGTTGTCCCCAGAAACTCGATCCTCCCTGAAATGGTGTGGGGTCGGTCCCTACAGTCCTGGAACTGGCTGGTACTCACTACCGACGCCAGCCTCAGGGGCTGGGGGGCAGTAGTCCTGGAACTGCGTCTGCAGCGCTGGTGGACTTCGGAGGAGTCTGTCTTACCGATCAACATCTTGAAACTGAGAGCGGTGTGGAAGGTGATTTCTCTGGCGGGAGAAAGACTGCAAGGGCTTTAAGGATTCAGACCGACAACGCCACAGCTGTGGCATATCTGAATCACCAGGGAGGCACATGCAGCAAACTGGCTATGTGGGAGGTGTCCCGGATCTTCTGCTGGGTGGAACAGAATGTTCCAGCGTTATCAGCGATATTCATACCAGGAGTGGAGAATATAGAGGCCGACTTCCTGAGCAGGGAGGAGCTGATGGAAGGAGAATGGAGCCTAAACCTACAAGTATTTCATCAGATTACTCTGAAATGGGGAACTCCGGAGGTGGACCGGATGGCAAATCCAGGTTCCACCATCAGGTACCCAGGTTCTATGCCAGGACGAGGGATCCACTGGCAGAAGCAGTGGATGCTATGACCATCCCCTGGGAGGGGAATCTTCTTTATGCTTTTCCGCCAGTGCCAATGCTGGCAAGAGTTTTGAAAAAGATACAGGCCCAGGCAATCCCGGTGATTTTATGGCCCCAGATTGGCCAAGGAGGTCCTGGTTCTCGAGGCTTCAGAGATTGTCTGTGGACTCGTGGCGTCTACCTCTGAGGTCAGACCTTCTAAACCAAGGACCGTTCAACCATCTGGATTCAGTTTGGTTAAATTTGACGGCTTGGCTGTTGAAACCGCCATCTTGAAGAACAAAGGGTTCTCAGAGGCTGTGGTTAACACCATGATTAAAGCTAGAAAGTCAGTATCTTCTGCAAATTATTATAGGGTCTGGAAGACCTATATTAGGTGGTGTGAAAGGCAGAAGTCACACACATCGCGTTTTAGATTGGCTAAATTGCTTGAGTTTTTGCAGGATGGCTTTTCCTCTGGGTTAAGCCTTCAGTCACTCAAAGGGGTTTATTCTAGTTCATTCTTTCTGACAAAATCCTTCTTAGATGGACAAAACCATGTGCACTGCAGGGGGGCAGATGTAACATGTGCAGAGAGAATTAGATTTGGGTGAGTTATTTTGGTTCTGTGCAGGGAAAATACTGACTGCTTTATTTTACACTTCAATATAGATCTCACTTTGAAGAAAAACCCCACCCAAATCTAATTCTCTCTGCACAAGTTACATCTGCCCCACCCGCAGTGCACATGATTTTGTCCATCTAAGAAGGATTTTGTCAGAAAGAATGGACTAGAATAACCCCCAAAGTGCAGATCTCGGCCATGTCAATTTATTTCCAAAAAAGGATAGCATTGTTACCGGAAGTACAGACCTTCCTACAGGGGGTTTCTTGATTGAAACCTCCCTACAAGCAACCAGTAGCACCATGGGATTTATCTCTGGTTCTGGAGTGCCTTCAAAAGGTTCCTTTTGAGCCGTTAAGGTCGGCTGAACATAAATTCCTTACATGGAAACTGGTATTTTTGTTGGCAGTGGCGTCGGCAAAAAGAGTATCGGAGTTGGGAGCATTGTCCTGCAAGTCTCCCTTCCTTATAATTCATGATGATAGGGCTGTCCTTCGGACAGTACCCCAATTTTTACCAAAAGTAGTCTCTGCTTTTCATCTAAATCAGGAGATAGTTCTGCCTGTGTTTCAACCCCCTGAGGGTTCAAGGAAAAGGGACAAATTGAGGAATTTGGATGTTGTGCGTGCCTTGCGCATTTATGTGGACAGAGTAAAGAGTGTCAGGAAGACTGATACTTTGTTAGTTTTGTATGATGTACACAAATTTGGTTGGCCTGCTTCTAAGCAGACCATTGCTAGGTGGTTGCGTTCTGTAATTGCTTTTGCATATGCTAAAGTTGGTAGGCCTGTGCCGGCCAGGATTAATGCGCATACCACCAGGTCAGTCGCCACCTCTTGGGTTGTTCGACATGGGGCAACAGCTGAGCAGGTTTGCAGGGCTGCCACTTGGTCATCTGTTCATACTTTTGCCAAATTCTATAGGTTCCATGAGTTCGTGTCGGAGGACGCATCATTCGGGTGAGCAGTGATGAGAGCTGCAGACCTGAGCGTACCCACCCAAAGGACCGGCTCTGGAACGTCCCAATGTTAAGCTGTGTCACCAGGACCATTGAAAGAGAAAAAGGGATTTTTGTAAGAACTTACCGTTCGAATCCCTTTCTCTGATATGGTCCTGGTGACACAGCGATCCCTCCCTTACGCTCAGTAAGTATGCCAAGTTCATGATGTTTCATGTTATATATGGTTGAGAAGTTATTTTAAAATTGTGCATATAATATGTGCAGGCGTTTGTACTGAGTTAATGTATTCCAGTGGCTTTGAAAGATTGAACTGAAGAGTCTGGGATGCAGTAGGGGAGGAGCCTACCCTCCAAAAGCTTTAGGATAGGTGCCTGGCTCCTGCGGACCCTCCTACATCCCAATGTTAAGCTGTGTCACCAGGACCATATCAGAGAAAGGGATTTGAACGGTAAGTTCTTACAAAAATCCCTTTTTTGCATATGTATTAAGTATAGAGTTGTTAAGGAAGTGACAGGCTAAACAGGCTACATGGCTAAAATGATGATGACCCTTGTATATCACACCCACACAATACATGGTTTATGAAAATCTTTCAAAACCTTGGGAAGTAATTTAGTGTTTCCCTTCTCCAAAGGAGCCTTAATTCTAAACGGAAGGATAGATGTTAGAAAATGGCATCATGGATTTGCATCCATTCACCCACGATGGCTTGTGTGAAGTTGGGCACTGATATGTGATGAGACCATCTCTGTTTGCTAAATACACAGTAAGTGTGAGTGTGTCAGAGAGTTGAATAGAACTCAGGCGACACACAAAGTGCACTTGACACTAAAAAAGTGATTTAGGAATACACATAGTACAGTATAGCAGCCACACAAAGATGGGGTACATTACAGAAGTAGAATTGTCACAGAGTACCCCAGTATCAGCCTGCGAGGATAAAATGGAATATGCTGCGCTATATAAGAAACTGTAAATAAATAAAATGTATGCATGCATGTGTGTGTGAATGTTAGTGCTCATTCTAGCACGCTCCATCTTTGAAAACCCATGAAGTTCCTGTTCCCTGCCTTGGGTGTTGTCTGCTGTGGTGTGTCTCCAGGTTTAGGTACTTAGAAGGGGGGGTTAGCATTACGGGGGAGAAGCTTAGCCTGCTGGGTGTGTGTATGGTTAGGTTTATAGTCTGCGGTGTGCGGTGTTAGGGTTATAAAATTTTGAAGGAAGGAAAGATTTGTCTCTGTAGTGGTGCACCAAGAATTAATTTGAGACTTAAAACATACCTTTTATTAGGTTAATTTAAAAAAGATGCTGCGAGATATGACAAACTACAATAAACATGTAACATAGACAGTAAAAAAGGTGCAATTAAAAAATAGGGCTCATGCGGCGTCCCTTGGCTCTCTTCCTAATAGGTTCAATATGTTGTGGTTTCTTTGTGTCTCTCTCCCAAGGTGCCGGCTCTGAGGCCTGTGCTTTTTCCTTGGGGGAAGTTTTAAACACCACTTCTATGAATATCTCTTTTCGATATAGTTTGTCTGCTGTCGTGTCTTGTGTTCACCAGTAATCTGTCAAGTGTATCGCGGTTCCCAGTGTTGTTACTTATGGTCACTGTCTCGTGCCAGTGCATGTATTTAGGTTCCAATAATAATTAAACCTTGCATAAGACTATGTCAAATTGTATTTTTCCTCACAAGCATCTGCAGGGTGAGCGGTTGGTGTCATACGATGTTGCGATGTGCATTGCAATTCAGGTGCTCTTCACTATGTAGCGTATAGGTCTTATGGCAGACCAACACAGTGATAGGTGAATGTGTTGTCCCTAATAGCAGCCGGCAGATATCGCCTGGTGTGTGCTGCCTTGGCAATTCAATCTGTGGGGATCACCTAGGACACATTTGCAATGCTGACAATATCCTCTGATCTCTTATCCTGCAGTGATATCAGGGTAAATGACACTGTTGGATACACTCGGGGTGATAGCGGATACAGTCCTACTATGCCCGGTTCCCAATGTTGCTGCTAATAGTCATAGTCTCATGTCAGTGCATGACATAATGTATCCCTTTATGCAAGGATCTGCAGGGTAAGGGACTGGTTTCATACAATGTTACAATATATGTTGCAATTCTGTTGTTAACACTGTGTATCGTATGAGTCTAATCACCAGACCAACACAGTAGTGGGTGGGTATGTGCTCCCTATAGCAGCCGGCAGATATCGCCTGGTGTGTGCTGCCTTGACAATGCAATCATGGGAATCACCTAACCCTCTTATGCAACCTCTTCTGCAGTGATGTCAGATTATTTATACTGTTAGAGACATACAGGGCGATATGCAGTCACAGTTTCGCTATCGGTATAGACGTGAGGAGTCTTGCGATACTGGCAGAAAAGTAAATATGTTGGTTAGTCGGGTATACCACGTGGATGTGGGTGCCCGTATGTCCGTGCGTTCTGGTATACACTGTGACCGCTAACAGGTTTCCGTATTGCCGCCGATATGCTGGATCAAGTGACAGAGGAACACAATACACGTTTTACAAAAAACATTAGAGTCCTTAAAAGGACTAGTAATCAGACAGTCAGACAATAGAAGGAGGCCAAGCGAACGTCTGCACGGCTATGGAGGCCGGCGTACGCTTCGCAGTTTTTCTTCAGGGTTGCCCTGAAGAAGAACTGCGAAGCGTACGCCGGCCTCCATAGCCGTGCGGACGTTCGCTTGGCCTCCTTCTATTGTCTGACTGTCTGATTACTAGTCCTTTTAAGGACTCTAATGTTTTTTGTAAAACGTGTATTGTGTTCCTCTGTCACTTGATCCAGCATATCGGCGGCAATACAGAAACCTGTTAGCGGTCACAGTGTATACCAGAACGCACGGACATACGGGCACCCACATCCACGTGGTATACCCGACTAACCAACGTATTTACTTTTCTGCCAGTATCGCAAGACTCCTCACGTCTATACCGATAGTGAAACTGTGACTGCATATCGCCCTGTATGTCTCTAACAGTATATATAATCTGACATCACTGCAGGAGAGGTTGCATAAGAGGGTTAGGTGATTCCCATGATTGCATTGTCAAGGCAGCACACACCAGGCGATATCTGCCGGCTGCTATAGGGAGCACATACCCACCCACTACTGTGTTGGTCTGGTGATTAGACTCATACGATACACAGTGTTAACAACAGAATTGCAACATATATTGTAACATTGTATGAAACCAGTCCCTTACCCTGCAGATCCTTGCATAAAGGGATACATTATGTCATGCACTGACATGAGACTATGACTATTAGCAGCAACATTGGGAACCGGGCATAGTAGGACTGTATCCGCTATCACCCCGAGTGTATCCAACAGTGTCATTTACCCTGATATCACTGCAGGATAAGAGATCAGAGGATATTGTCAGCATTGCAAATGTGTCCTAGGTGATCCCCACAGATTAAATTGCCAAGGCAGCACACACCAGGCGATATCTGCCGGCTGCTATTAGGGACAACACATTCACCTATCACTGTGTTGGTCTGCCATAAGACCTATACGCTACATAGTGAAGAGCACCTGAATTGCAATGCACATCGCAACATCGTATGACACCAACCGCTCACCCTGCAGATGCTTGTGAGGAAAAATACAATTTGACATAGTCTTATGCAGGGTTTAATCATTATTGGAACCTAAATACATGCACTGGCACGAGACAGTGACCATAAGTAACAACACTGGGAACCGCGATACACTTGACAGATTACTGGTGAACACAAGACACGACAGCAGACAAACTATATCGAAAAGAGATATTCATAGAAGTGGTGTTTAAAACTTCCCCCAAGGAAAAAGCACAGGCCTCAGAGCCGGCACCTTGGGAGAGAGACACAAAGAAACCACAACATATTGAACCTATTAGGAAGAGAGCCAAGGGGCGCCGCATGAGCCCTATTTTTTAATTGCACCTTTTTTACTGTCTATGTTACATGTTTATTGTAGTTTGTCATATCTCGCAGCATCTTTTTTAAATTAACCTAATAAAAGGTATGTTTTAAGTCTCAAATTAATTCTTGGTGCACCACTACAAAGACAAATCTTTCCTTCCTTCAAAATTTTGTACTTTAACTTGTCCTGTGGTAGCACACCCCCTAGGATTCAATAAGGATAATAATATCATATCCAATGGGGGGCCACTCCTTCTAAACTAAAGGCCCCCATACATTAGGCCGACTTGTCCTAGGGACAAGTCGGACCCAATTTACCTGCGAGCCGCCCGGCAGCTCCCCGGGAGGCTCACATACAATTTGGCACTTGATGTGCCATTTTTTACATGGGATAAATCGCATGCGATTTATCCCATGTTAAAAAAAACCCGGGGAGCTGCAGGGCGGTGAGGAGTAGTGGGGGCGGGCAGCGGCAGTAGTGGGGGCGGGCAGCGGCGGCTGCGGTGGTGGGGGCGGCCAGCGGTGGTGGGGGCGGCCAGCGGTGGTGGTGGGGGCGGCCAGCGGTGGTGGGGGCGGGCGGCCAGCGGTGGTGGGGGCGGGCGGCGGGTGCGGTGAGCGCTGCTGACCTGGCCGGGCAGTGTACTTACTTACATAGCAGCAGCGGGGACGGGCAGCGCAGTGGCGGCTATTATATTTTGAAAATACTTGTCAAATGACCGGCCGCTCTCTGATTGGCCGGAGAGCTCTCAGCCAATCAGAGAGCGGCCGGTCATTTGACAAGTATTTTCAAAATATAATAGCCGCCACTGCGCTGCCCGTCCCCGCTGCTGCTATGTAAGTAAGTACACTGCCCGGCCAGGTCAGCAGCGCTCCCCGCACCCGCCGCCCGCCCCCACCACCGCTGGCCGCTGCCCGCACGCACCACCGCCCGGCCAGGTCAGTCAGCCGGTGCTCAGGGACACGCTGCCCGCCCGGTGTCTGCATGCATATGCCTGTCAGGTGGCAGGCATATGCATACAGGGAGGTCGGACGTGATCGTATGTACAGACCGTCCGACCTCCCTGATCCGGTCCGATGCGCACGGGACCGCGCATCGGATCGGATCAGACATCACACACATACGATTTTGGGCCGATTTCATCCGATTATCGGCACCAAGTGCCGAAATCGGATGAAATCGGACCAAAATCGCATAGTGTATGGGGGCCTTAACTATCATTACAACGTGATCCTGTGCGATTGACCTCCCTAAACCCCACGTGGTTAGGGTTATAGGCTGCGGGGGGGGGGGGTGTAGATAGGGTTGTAGGCTGAAGTGTGTGTGGTTAGGGTTATAGGGTGTGTGTGGTTAGAGTTATAGGCTGCAACGCAGGGGCGCCGGCTTACGTTTTTGCCGGTGGGTGCTCCCCCCAGTCCTGGCAGCGCTGCAGGGGGTCCTGGCAGCGCCACAGTGGGGTCCTGGCATCGCCGCAGTGGGGTCCCAGCAGTGGATATGCCATCAGCAGCGGGGGTCCCTGCGGAAGATGGGAACTAGCAGCGGTATTAATACCGCTGCTAGTTCCCATCCGCCGCAGGGACCCCCGCTGCTGATGGCATATCCGCTGCTGGGACCCCGCTGCAGCGCTGCCAGGATCCCCGTGGGTGCTCCTCACCTTCCGTGGGTGCTCGGTCCCCGGAGCACCCACGGTTTCGGCGCCTATGCTGCAAGGTATTGGGTATGTGGTTAGGGTTTTAGGCTGGTGTGTGTATGTCAGTATGTGTATGCTTAGGGTTAAATGCTGCGGTGTGGGTGACACCAGCGGCAGACAGCTCACCCGATTTCTCCCCTCCAGATGTGTTGAAGCCGCCACTGCATGGATCACAGAAATCGATAATTATTACAAAAAAAAACAAGAAAAATCTAAATAATGAATGGCTTTCAGCTGCAGTAAGATTCCCATTACCTTCCATTCACATAATTGCAACAATGTTAACACAAAGATACATAGTAAGTGCAGATTTTTCAATGTATCAACAAACAAATACAATGTTCTCTTAAAGTGGTGTTGAAGGCTGCAGAAAAAAAAGTGCAGTCTTTCCTGATTCAGCATAAGATGCGTTTTAAAATGATCATGCAGAATTCAGTTTATTGGGAATGGGCACAGGTGAATTCATGAATGCATAAAATTTCAAAACAGGCAGGCACTGCCCGCCTACTTCTGTTACATCAGAAGTTGGACAGAAGTTGGCTGGAAAAAAAAAAGTTTGAAGGGTTTTTAAAAAGTTGGTCTGATGTGTGGCCAGCATTACTATGGTAGGGCAGCTGACCTAATCTGACAGACAAAAGTAACACCAGGAGAGTGACCTGTCAATCAGTGGGGAAGCCAGCTACTACTACCGATTACTGGGAGAGAGAGGGGGGGGGGGGGTGTATGCCAACTATATTCCGGAAGGACAGGGGTGTATCTCCCTCCACTGGTTGATTCAGGGGAAGATGTACTAAACCTTGGAAGATGATAAATTGGGGAGAGATAGAGTACCAGCCATTCAGCTCCTAACTCCTATGTTACAGGCTGTGTTTGAAAAATGACACGATCTGCCTCTACTGTGAAAGGTGGAGGTAGTTGAAATAGAGGAGACAAAGCATATAACCACAGTCAGCCTGAGCTCTGCTATAAAACTACAAGACCTAGCCCTGGTTCAGTGAGGAGGAGTTCTGATAGTTAAGCAAGCACAACCTTGTCTGCTGCCAGCCCTGCTCCATAATTTCTTTGGCTCTGGTCCGGCAGCAGAGGAGAGTTCGAGCATTAAGTCTGCAGCAGAGATGGATGGGGAGAGGGGCTACATTCACATAGGGAGTGCATGCTGTGCTAATGACCAGGCAGATGTTCAGACCTGCTTTAGCTCTTCCAACTGTGCTAAATTCCTGCCCATTTCAGGTGAGAGGACATTCTCTATGAATGCAAGATGTGTGGGCAGGTATACTGTAAAATCTGTTATGTGCGTCACTGGAAACCCAATGACGTCCACCATGTATACTTGCCCATAGAGACGGCAACATCCAATCAGGGCTGACCTCCTCCAGAGCTCAGCCCTGATTGGTTTAAGTGAGACCCAGTGACAGAAGTAACTGGGATTCCAGTGAAGCACGGAATGCGTGACCGGGTGATGGGCGCCATTGGGATTCCAGTAATGCAATCAGGAGAGGAGCCGGTTATGGTGTATGAGGGGTATTATAGACTCTTGAAAGTTACATCATATAATTATTTTTGTATTGTGTAATCTACAGAATATGTACCCCTGTATAATAACTTAAAATACCTTATATTTAGCAAATGCATTCCACTTCATTGGAATGCATCAAAGCGCTGCTGTCCCGGTACTTCCGAGCCTCTTCAATCTTTTGACATTTGGTGAGGGCGGAAGTTGTAGTGCCCTCACAGTGGGCCTTATTCTAGTTCACTCTTTCTGACACAATCCTTCTTAGATGGACAAAACCATGTGCACTGCAGGGGGTGGGGGGGGGGCAGATGTAAAATGTGCAGAGAGAACTAGATTTGGGTGAATTATTTTGTTTCTGTGCAGGGTAAATACTGGCTGCTTTATTTTTACACTGCAATATAGATCTCATTTTGAAGCAAATCCCCACCCAAATCTACTTCTCTCTGCACAAGTAACATATGCCCCACCTGCAGTGCACATGGTTTTGTCCATCCAAGAAGGAATTTGTCAGAAAGAGTGAACCAAAATAACCCCCAGTATTTTTTATTTTATCGCTAATTTGCGTAGGTGTGGATTATTTCATTGGATTGCAGTTGGATTGTACCCATGTGGGCTCGCTATGCTCAGCGCCCTTCGGGCACGGTTGCTCGCCACACTTTTATATTCCCCCTCCAGGTATATGTGGACCCAGGCATGATGGGAAATGTCAGAAGACAGAAGGGGTTCTAGCCGGAACACAGACAGCTCGAGAGTCAACACGTACTCCATAATCAATCACTATTTATCAATATAATTATAAGGCAAGTGTAAAATATTTAGAAAAAAATACATAATGATGATTTTCCACTCCAGAAAATTGCTTTTGATCATTACAGTTTATGAGTTTTCATGATTTCATGATATAAACAAATGTGGCACAAACATGGAACATTGCATTAAATATAGTGTCACATTTCATAAACAACAGCAATTATATATTATAAAATACAATAAAAACACACATATATAAATAAGTGTAATGGGTTTTTCCTGTATAAATAGAAAAGAGTGTGAAATCTATTTACAGTACTAAAGTCTTAATAAATTATCAAGCAAGTTACAATTTTTTTTTTTTATCTAAAAAGTCACTGAATTAACAGGATAAAATAACATGTACAGTTTTTGCATGCAAACTCATTTTTGAAACAGTGACAAAATGGAAATCTTATCCACGTTACTTGTTATTAATTTTCTTGATTTAATGTTGCTTAGTTTTTAAAAATTCATATTCGATATTCTATTCGATTACGGTATAAATTGTAGACATTGTCTAGGTCGACACCTGGAAATGGTCGACATACCCAAGGTCGACATTGACAAAGGGTTGACACAATTTTATGGTCGACATAGGCATGGTCGATACGAATAAGATTGACATGCGGATTTCAAGTTTTTTTGAGTCTATGTCAACACTTGTCAAAATGGACTCCATATAAGTGTACCGCATCCCCTCGCATGGCTCGCTGCGCTCACAATGTTTCGGGCAATATTGTATTCCTGCTCTATGCCCACTTATTTTATTTATTTATTAACAGTTTCTTATATAGCGCACACATGTTCCGCAGTGCTTTACAGAGTATCAGTCCCTGCCCCAGTGGAGCTTACAATCTATATTCCCTACCACACATATACATGCACACAGACATTCTAGGGTTAATTTTTTGGTTGGATGCCAATTAAACTACCAGTATATTTTTGGATTGTGGAAGGAAACTGGAGTACCCCGAGGAAACCCACGCAAGTACGGGGAGAATATACAAACTCCGCACAGTTATAGCCATGGTGGGAATCGAACCATAGTAAAGTATGAAAAACCATCTTAAAAAAAAAGCATGTGTCGACCTTTGGTTATGGTTTGGTTATGGTTGACCATTTCAAGGTGTCGACCTAATCAGTTTAGACCATTAGTGACCGCATACCATTTTATTCATACTCTAGATAAAGTGGTTAAATTTAGAGATGAGAGGGTTCGGATCCTAGAGAGGGAGACCTAAACATGCTAAGGGGCTGCTATCAGTCCTGGGGTGCTCGCATGTATGCCGTATAATTCCAGGGGTGCCCCCATTTGTCCCATATCAGTCCAGGGGTGCCCGCATGTTTCCCATATCAGTCCAGGGGTGCCCCCATTTGTCCCATATCAGTCCAGGGGTGCCTGCATGTGTCCCATATCAGTCCAGGGGTGCCCGTATGTGTGCCGTATAATTCCATGGGTGCCCCCATGTGTCCTGTATCAGTCCTGGGGTGCCCGCATGTGTGCCATATAATTCCAGGGGTGCCCCCATGTGTCCCGTATCAGACCAGGGGAGCTGCCCTTTTTTTTTACGGTGTTTTTATTTTTTACTGCAAGGGCTGTTAAATGTGCTGTAGTCCAGGGGTGAGCCAAGAGTGCTGTATAATTCATGGGGTGTTGCTAAATCTGCCATATAATTCCAGGTGTGTTGCTCTTTTTTTTTAATTAAAAGAATACTATTTTTTTCTTTTTACTGAAGGAATGTCTGCCGTATAATTCCATGTCTGCCACCATGTGTGCCTTATCAGTCCAGGGGTGCCGCCACCTGTGCCGTATAATTCCATGTGTGCTGTATCAGGTCAGGAATGCCCGCATGTGTGACGCATAATTCCTGGGGTGAGCAAAGTGTTTCATATAATTCATGGGTTGCTGCCAAGTCTTCTGTATAATTCATGGGGTGCTGCTATAAGTGTGTCGTATCAGTCCAGGTGTGCCCGCATGTGTGCCGTATAATTCCAGGGGTGAGCCAAGTCTGCCATATAATTCATGGGGTGCTGCCATGTGTGCTGTAATAGTCCAGGGGTGATGCAAAGTGTTCCGTATCAGTCCAGGGGTGATGCAAAGTGAGCCGTATCAGTCCAAGGGTGAGCCAAGTGTGCTGTATAATTTATGGGGTGCTGCCATTTTTTTATTAAAAGAATAAAAAAGTTTTATTTCTTTTTACTGCAGGAAAGTCACCATGTGTGCCGTATAATTCCATGTGTGCTGTATAAGTCTAGGGGTTCCACCATCTGTGCCGTATAATACCATGTGTTCCGCCATGTGTGCTGTATCAGGTCAGGGGTGCCATCATCTGTGCCATATAATTCCTGGGGTAAACCAAGTCTGCCGTATAATTTATGGGGTGCTGCCAAGTGTGCTGTATTAGTCCAAGGGTGATGCTAAGTGAGCCATATCAGTCCAGTGTTTGTGCCGCCCACTTGTGTCGCTTATCATAGTCATCCAGCTACCTTGGTGCAACCATTTGGCCTAAAAACAATATTGTGAGGTGTTTAGAATAGACTGGAAATGAGTGGAAATTAATGTTATTGAGGTTAATAATAGCGTTGGAGCAAAAAAAAAAATCAGAACCCAAAACGTTTAGGGGGTGTTTTGGCAAAACCCATTAGAACCCAAAACCTGAAGGTAATCAGAACCCAAAATGCGAAAAGTGGCCGGTGCACATCCCTAGTTTAATTGGACTAGCCTGCAATCTTCACAGAGAAAAAAAATGTAATTATTGTATGTAATTACAGAAGCACTACATTACACATTTAAATTCTTGTTTGCACTTTGTAATCCATTAATAATGTTTATTTTTCCTTTTACATCCTTTTTTGTATTAATACTAAACTAGCAACAAAATTATATTGATATACATTCTCAACAGGGCAATTAACTCTGCATAAACCAAAAAGATATTAAAATATTGGATGCATTCCTGTATGTATGGTACAGTGGGCCGGGATGCTTCTAGTTCACCGAACCAATGCACATCTGTCTCACCAGCTGGTGTGTGAATTTAGGGGGTCATTCCGATTGACTCAGTAAGCACGCAGCTTGCCAAGTCCCTGTGACGCTGCCCCACCGAATATCTGCAAACACAAAATGGTCAGCTCTGTTTTTTGACATAAGTATGTCTCTGGTCTCTGAACAAACTGAACAAAAATGTTTTTCCAGATGAAAGGTTTTAGTTGAGCAGTGAAGAAATTCTTATTGATAGACTTCTACATCTAATGGTGTGTACACACGGGCTGATATGGCTTCCCATGTTGCCGATATAGTGAACATCGGAAGCCATATCGCATGCAAATCGCATGCTTTTTTAGGGCTTGCGAGCCCGATGCGCTGCCGATGCGCGCTCCCATGTGAGTGCAAATCGGCAGCCAGATAGAGAGGTCAGCCAAGACTATATAGTGCAGATCTGCACTATATAGTCTAAATTGTGCCGCTCCATGCATGCCGTGCTATGCGAGTCCCGATACGATCTGATCGCATTGGGACTCGCATAGCACGGCATATCGCCTCCGTGTGTACACACCATAAAGGACACAATCATGTTTATGTACTGTAGCATAAAAATAGTAAACAAAAAATGACAACTCCTGCAAATCACTAGAATGTGTTTAACACATGGCAATTTAAAAATCTACAATTGATACATTCAACATACTGTACATGTATGCCTTCACTTTCTGTTTCTTTTAGAACAATCTTTTGTGTTAAATGTATCTTACATTATTCCTTTAACAGCTTTAGTTTTTTTGGGTGACATTCTATGCTATGCGATTTTCGTTATTTTGCGGTAATTAGACCACAAAATGGCGATATCGCATTTTCCCATTAAATCGTTGATTTAATGGGATGCGCATAGGGGCTGAAATCGCATATTTTGTGCGTTAAGGTCTGGTGAATAAAAATGCGAGATTAATTCGCATTTTTATCGCATCCAGATGTTTGCGCACAGAAAAGTATACAAGTCGCTTATTTAATGCTATGCGCATTTGCACATCGCATTTTTTAAGTGACTAATTTTCGCACTAATTTCAGACCTGGGTCTGTTAGGCGAATTAGCCAGAACCCTGCACAGATCGCAATGTTCCGTGCAGGGTTCTGCTGTAAAAAATAAAACAAATGGTTAAATAAAAAAAAAAAACGAGCGCGGGGTCCCCCGCCCGAGTGTAACCAGCCCCGGGCTCACTGAGCCGGTGCTGGTGACATAAAATCAGGGTCCCCGACAAATAGGGGTCCCCTTGATTTTATGAAACCCGCACCGGGCTCAAGGTCCGGCGCTGGTTCCCAAAATACGGGGGACAAAGTGACTAGGGGTCCCCCGTATTTTAAGAACCAGCACCGGACACAACCAGCCAGCAGGGTAATGCCACAGCCGGGGGGAGACTTTTTATACAAGTCCCCCCGGCCAAAGCATTAACCCCCTGGCTGGTCAGCATGGGCAGGGGTCCTGGGGAAGTGGGGACCCCCCGAATGAAGGGGTCCCCCCCCTCCAGGACTTACCAGCCCAAGCTGATAGTCCGGGGCTGTCCTCCATGCCCCTGGGCTGTGGGCATGGAGCTGATGCTTTGTGTAAAAAAAAGAATGATAACTATTGTTTTACACTGGCGAACTATGAGTCCCAGCAAGCCTACCCCGCATGCTGGGACTTGGGGAACCACAAGTCCCAGCATGCGGGGCATTAAAGGGCCCACTGGCACTTGTAGTTCTGCAGTGTAAAAAATAGTGCACAAAATCACACTGACACCCTGTAAAATAAAACTTTAATACACACAAAACACACACACACTGATACTTACCTACCTTGAGCCCGTAGGTCGGTCCCTGGATCCTGGATTCTTCCTCCGGGGCTCCAGGGCAGAAGAGTCCGGTTCCGGGGCCTTGGTCCTGGTTCCGGGGCTGGTCCTGGGGTTCCGGGGCTCCTGGCGTGAAGAATCCGGGGTCCGGGATCCGTGGTAGTCCAGAGGGGTACCTAAGGAGGAAAATCCAACTCGCCTGCTCCCCGGCGGCGCCCTCCGGTGACAGCGCTGCTCCAGACTGGTACCCGGCTTGCAGGAGGTTGTCCGGCGCTGAGATGTTTCCTCCTCGCCGTCTCTGAACAGAATGATTTCTCGGCCAATCAGGAGCCGAGAAAGTCGGCTCCTGATTGGCCAGAAATCATTCTGAATATAGACGCCGAGGGAGTAACATCTCAGCGCATCCAGAGCTGAGATGTTACTCCCTCGGCGTCTATATTCAGAATGATTTCTGGCCAATCAGGAGCCGACTTTCTCGGCTCCTGATTGGCCGAGAAATCATTCTGTTCAGAGACGGCGAGGAGGAAACATCTCAGCGCCGGACAACCTCCTGCAAGCCGGGTACCAGTCTGGAGCAGCGCTGTCACCGGAGGTCGCCGCCGGGGAGCAGGTGAGTTGGATTTTCCTCCTTAGGTACCCCTCTGGACTACCACGGATCCCGGACCCCGGATTCTTCACGCCAGGAGCCCCGGAACCCCAGGACCAGCCCCGGAACCAGGACCAAGGCCCCGGAACCAGACTCTTCTGCCCTGGAGCCCCGGAGGAAGAATCCAGGATCCAGGGACCGACCTACGGGCTCAAGGTAGGTAAGTATCAGTGTGTGTGTGTTTTGTGTGTATTAAAGTTTTATTTTACAGGGTGTCAGTGTGATTTTGTGCACTATTTTTTACACTGCAGAACTACAAGTGCCAGCGGGCCCTTTAATGCCCCGCATGCTGGGACTTGTGGTTCCCCAAGTCCCAGCATGCGGGGTAGGCTTGCTGGGACTCATAGTTCGCCAGTGTAAAACAATAGTTATCATTCTTTTTTTTACACAAAGCATCAGCTCCATGCCCACAGCCCAGGGGCATGGAGGACAGCCCCGGACTATCAGCATGGGCTGGTAAGTCCTGGAGGGGGGGGACCCCTTCATTGGGGGGGTCCCCACTTCCCCAGGACCCCTGCCCATGCTGACCAGCCAGGGGGTTAATGCTTTGGCCGGGGGGACTTGTATAAAAAGTCTCCCCCCGGCTGTGGCATTACCCTGCTGGCTGGTTGTGTCCGGTGCTGGTTCTTAAAATACGGGGGACCCCTAGTCACTTTGTCCCCCGTATTTTGGGAACCAGCGCCGGACCTTGAGCCCGGTGCGGGTTTCATAAAATCAAGGGGACCCCTATTTGTCGGGGACCCTGATTTTATGTCACCAGCACCGGCTCAGTGAGCCCGGGGCTGGTTACACTCGGGCGGGGGACCCCGCGCTCGGTTCTTTTTTTTACAACCTTGCGCTGTCCTGCAAATGTGCGATTTTCAGACATGAAAATCGCACATTTTCAGGACTAAAAACAGCGCACCACTTCGCTGCAAATCGCCCCTATTCGCACTTTTCAGCCTCCAATGCGCATCACATTAAATATGCGCATTTAGGCTGAAAAATGCGATTTCAAAATAGGCGATTTGCGGCGATGTGGTGTGCGAATTAAACATGCGCATTTAGCGCATAGCATAGAATGTCACCCCTTGAGTTCAAAGGGTTTCACTGCTCTCTGCTGGCAGAACAGAAGATAACAGCTCAGACTTGATGTGACTGCACTTAACATTGTGCAACACATTGGACCCCATTTAATTACAAGCAATAAGCAATGGATCACTCTTTTCTAATGGCAAAATGTGCTTAAAAATCTTTTTGGTATCTTTTAAGGCAGATACGGCAATTTGTCTAATTGTAGTGAGCAGCGCTCTCCAAACTACAATCTCAATACAAAGCACAACAGAATTTGCTGCACTATATAAGAACCTGTTAATAAATGAATGATAAAGGTGAGCTTTGTATTTATCAATGATGAATATCAGAATCGTAAAGCTCATTATGAAGATTCAAACTGGTTAGGTAACTCTGACGTCCAGCTGTGTTGGCGAGTGGAAATATCCCGGTGGGTAGCCAGCAGGTAAAGTCTAATTTCTACTAGGCCAGTGGCTCTCAAACTCGGTCCTGAGGGCCCCACACAGTTCACGTTTTCCAGGTCACCCTGCAAGTGCACAGGTGCACTCATTGCTCACTGACACATTTTAAAAGATCCACAGGTGGAGCTAATTATTTCACTTGATTCTGTGCAGAGACCTGCAAAACATGCACTGTGTGGGATTCTGAGGACCGACTTTGAGAAAATGTGCACTAGGCTCAAGGATTCCTGATGTCACAAGCACGTGACATGCGACAACAGGGGGGAGGAACAAGGTCAGAACATGAGTCTCATGGACATGAAAATTTTCCTGTGCATCTGCAGGTGGGACCGTGACCATTTGCTTAGGAGGTCTAGTATGAGATCGCCTCGAGAGAGGCAAAAATCTTGCCCAGGACCCAGATGCATTGATGGACAGAGACTTTTACCGCAGCCAATAGATAGCTCACCAGGATCTGGAGCGCTTGAACCTTGTCCCCTGGCAGAAATACTTTCTGCTCCCTGGTATCCATTACCATGCCCAGAAACAGCAGCCGCTGCGATGGGATCAGCGAGGACTTACAAGAAAATAAGGATCAAATATGGCTTGAGGTAACATGTTTAAAAAAGGGGCAGACTACATGGGCCAAGTGGTTCTTATCTGCCGTCAAATTCTATGTTTCTATGAGACCCAAAATGTACCCTAGCCACTCTTCAGGCACACTGCTTCGCTCTCCACCTGGTTACTGAAGGGAATATATGTTGACATGGATACTGACAGTGCTATACCATAGACCTGGCTCCCCCCCCCCCCCGCCGTGGTTGTGACATCAGTGGTCCTTTAGCCCACTAGGATATAGCAGCTACCACAGCCAGCATGTAGGACTTTACTGACAATGCAGTGCTGCAGCTCTGTCTCTCCAACCTTTCCCTTACAATTTCAGAGCACAGTAGGGTTAAATATCAGCAGCAGCAAGGGCAAGAGAGCAGGCACTATATTGCACCCTTTTTTACCCCCATGTTAAATGGGGCCTTTTGGTTTTAAACTTAAATGATGTTGTCTCTGTGATTGAATACATTTACTAAGGTATCTCCTGTAAAGCTGGGCCACCCTTGTAAAAAGACAATAAATAATAAAAAAAAAAAACCCTGCAGCGCATTTGGTATTCAATTAAGGAGCTAAGAATGGGATGAACTTTTTTCTTGCACCTCCAGAGCAAGTCTGATTTTTCCTAAAATCATTACTTTTAGAAAAAGTCACCATGGTGACATCCCACCTGAAGACTAGTTAAGCAATTCCATTTAACTTAATTAATCAAAAAATGACTCACCTAGTGCTGCACAATCTCTAGTGGCCAGCTTCATCTTTCTAAATATCATGGGGAAGATGTTGCTGGTTGGGGAGGAGGCGCCGTGAGCCCAGGAGAACCAGGAGATCTGAGTATTTTATTAAATTTTTACCCACCACAGTGTTATCAGCGCTTTACAAAAAAAAAAAAATTAGATCGTGCATATCCACAAAAATTCTAAATTGGGCGCAAGGTGCACAAGGTTTTTCCCCTTTCTAAACATTGCATCCAATGAAATTCCTCCATAATGCATCATGTGTAGTGCTGCCGGATATCCTGTCAGATTCATGATTAAAATATATAAATGTGAATAAAGCAAGCAGCAGATTTAGAAAAAAAAGCAGACAAGTAAAAGTTCATGAATGGTGCTAATGGATTAGAATTTAGTAGAACATTGAAGCAACATTTTTAAAGAGAAGTATGGCATGGTCTGGTCACAATGATTGCTTTCACAGAACAGAAGGAAGGAGTATTGTGTACCTGCTTTAAAGGAGGTCTCATAGTTGCCTGATTGTACTGCGTCTTTCCCATTTTTAAATGACTGGTACTCAGGGCCAATGTAAGGCTTTTTAGCACACTAGGCAGAACCAGTGGTGTAAGTGCACACCAGGCACCTGGAGGCAAAATGTCAATGGTGCCCCTCCTTCCTTACTTCACCACTAACACACCAGGAGCCAAGCCAAATTAAGGGTCACATGGCTTGGAGACAGGATAGCTATTCATAATGATATTGTAAACTAGTAAAGGGACTGGCATGTGCCAGGTCACTTGGTACCCCCACCCACCACTTCTACCATGCAAACACTGCCACATATTCAGAAACCCACAGCCACATATGAACACACTCATAGAAACATACTGTACACATCCATACTGTACACAGCCAAAAGTGACCCTGGTGTGTGCTCTCCTATATGTCACTGCCCCTGGCAATTTCATCCGTCCCTAACCTTAATTGCCAGTCATTTACCTTAGCAGCAGCAGCAGCAGCATGGATGGAGGGGGGTTGTTTGAGTGGGAGAGGAGCAGTAGAGCTCCTCTGGCAGGAGGCGGAGTTTGACAGACAGTGCCCCCGCCTCCTGACTGCTGAGTTCTACAGCCTGTCTCCTGCTCGATCAACTCCCACTGTGCCGTCGCTGCTCCGCGTCCTGGTGTCGCTAAGCAGCATTTCTTGATGTAAGTGGCTGGGACACCAGAAGCAATAGAGACGGTTGTGTGCCCCCTTAAGGTCAAACTCCTGGCGGCGACCAACTCCGTTGTCTGTGGTACTTCCACCACTGCAACTTACTGCTCCCTCACAGACACATCCAACCCCACATTGCCAGAACTACCCACTTTCCAGATACTCAAGAAAATGTGGAGGTGGCATCTTAGAAGATTCACACTTGTGTTAAGTACAAGGATGATTCTCAAATTGATTCTCTTTCAATTTAAATAGACACTTACAATATTACCAGCCTGCTGGCTTTCCATTTAGATGAAAAGTACTGTAAAGCATATTGGCACACATATTGGCACATTGACGTATTTGTGAACTGTTTGAACAGTTAAAGTTAAGACAATTTTTTTTAAACTACTGCAACTCGTACAAATATCCTGGCACATACTGTATACAGAAAGGTTTTGTGCTTATTTCTAATACAGAGGCTACAGGTTTATGAGTATCACACCCGCAAATCCCTACAATCGCGTAGAAGTTACTTTGTTCAGGCTTCTTCTCTTAGCCAGAATGGAAGACTTCACCGGTTCCAGTTTTGGTGCTTGGGGCCTATGGTGCAGTGCATAATACGTAGCTTCCACTGCAGCCTGCAAATACATACATATAACATAAATTAAATGGCAAAGCTTTAGGTTAATGAATAAATGATTGCAGAAAAAATTTAGTACAAAAAAAAAGAACTGCCTAGGTTTAGTTGTATAAATCATCATCAATATTACACAGTGCTAATATGGATTCAAAATTTTTTACACTTTTGTTTATTTGTCTTAAGGTGCCCATACACGTTGCAATTTTAACATGCGTTTTGAACTTCTAAAGTTCAATACGCATCGCATCGGTTAAAAACACACCGTGTGCCTGTGGGGATGCGATGTGCGTCCCAGCGGGTACAATATTGTATAGCACAAAAAGTATCTGCAGGCAGTACTTTTTGTGCTACATCGCATCACATCACATCAGTTTTGTAGTACATGCGATGCGTTGTCCATCAACTAAACTAAAATCGCGTCCCCCTACAAATGCCAAAATCGCACGGCACAAATGAAGTTCAAAACTCACAGCACACATATTGCAACGTGTATGGGCACCTTTATTTATAGAACTTGTTCATGTGATAAGGAGTTATAAAATTGCTTATAAACAATATATGATTAATGTGCAGTCATGGACAAACTTTCATTTACCCCTAAGAGTTAAGTTTGATATTTTTTTGTGGTGCACTACTGGTTCCTGCAAGGCCTGACAGACCTAAACACTTTAGTTATGCTACTAAAGTGGCTAGCACCTATATAGCTACATACACCAGCATGCCCTAGCATCCTGGGGCCATTAGGGCCTGTAGTGTATCTGCAAACACTAAAACTGTAAATAAAAAACTAATTCATTGAGACATTTAGACCAATATATTAACCCCTTCAGTGGTGAGATTGTTGTTGCCATGTCACACCTCCCAGGGTTGGTTTGTTAAATGATGGGGTTTATCATTTAAATTCAAATGTATAGGAATACAATAAAAAAGATTTACATATGTCATGAAGGTAGAGTATATTAGTATATTATAACAATTTAGGTGAATTTGAGCAAAATCATATAAACAAATTCTAATACTTTCTTCTGAAAATTTTCTAAGCAGCCTTCTGGATATAATTGGACATTCCCACACAGCTTACATTCCCATCTTATTTCTATTCTTCTTGGACAATCTTGGCACAATCTACTGGGACTTTTTCGTGTGGCTGATATACAGTACCAGGGGCAAACGCAGGATTTTCAGAAGGGGGTTTCCAGAGGGGCGGAGCAAAGCACGGAGATGGACACTTAGGTGACCCAGTATATGCTGGGTCAGTTAAAGTATTATAGATAGACCAAATTTATATAAATAATAATAATAATAAAAAATATATATACACATACATACATACATACAGGGGCGTCAACAGCAGCGTAGACCCCTGGGCATAGCAATGTATTGGGGCACCTACCGATCCTCCAGCGGTAGGGGTGGGCTAAGCTTTGATGTCCCCCGGGTGGTAGGGGGTATTATATCAACCGCTCAGCATGTAGGGCCTGGATCAGTAATTTTCACTAATTACCCCTTTACTGCACAGATGGTGGGAGATGGGGTGGAAGAAGGGGGCATTGGGCTGAATGAAGGGGCCCTGATACATAACTTCCAGGGTGGTAGAGGATGTTTAATATGCAGAGGAGAGGTGTATAGTGGAGTGGGCTTATTATTCATAATTTTCTGGTGGGAGGACAGCTTGTTTGACTGCAGATATTTCCAGTTCCCAGAAATAGATTTCTTAGATTGTAATGGAATTAAAAACTAGAGAATCCCACCTATCAAATGGTATTGGGGACTAGGGGATCAGAATTCAAGAGGCAGAGCAATCTGCCAACGAGAATATAAAACTACATACCAGGTGTGTGGAGCTGAAGCAGTTACCAGCTACTGGAAGGCTGATATCTCTGGTTCTGGGCACAGTAGAGGCAAGCTTCTAGTGTCCATCAAAGGGCATATACCCTCAGAAAAACTCTGTCAGACAGAACCTGAAATATCTGACTGGGAAGTGCAATTAACAGGCTTGGATGAGGACCACTGCTTTGGCCAGTATTCAATGGCCGGGGGTCGCGTGCGGCAGCGAATCCTGTGTAGGATTCGCTGCACTTTCTCCGTGATTCTCCCTGCTGGGAGATTCGCCGGCATTCACCCGTCCACTGTATTCAACGCGTCAGGGGCTCTTCGCCCCTGACGGCGATAATTACTCTCTGCGGCGAATGGCACTCGGCTCTCTCCCTGGCTCTCTCCCCTGCTGCTGCGGCCAGGGGATTGAGCGGAGACACGGCGGGGGAACGCGCTGATGCTGCCAGGAGCCCCGCACAGCCTGAGGACAGGGACGGGTCCAGCAACAGCAGACCTCCGACTCCAGCAGTCCCAGCGCTGACATTTGCTATCACCGCGCTGTGGCTGCCGGAGCCAAAGGACTGCTGCTGCTGGACCCGTCCTCAGCCTGGCAGCGCTCCCTGCGACATCAGAGCGCTCCCCCGCCGGGACACCAGTCCTCACATCCCCCTGCCGGGACTCCTGACTCGGGCATTGGCTGTGAGCGGCAGCTCAGGGGAGCAGTGCACTGATGCTGGAGAGGGAGGGGGGGGGGGGGAGATAACCTGCAGGGGAAACTACACACACGTCGCCAGACTCCTACAGTCCTGCTGCATGCCCTCCCAGGCAGCCTCTGCTGGTAATCTGGTATCTTGCTGTGGAGTTTGTCAGCGCTCAGAACAGTGAGTGGCCGGCACCAGATGAGCGCAATTTGTGCCCTGTTCTGTGATCTGATGCTAGTCATATGCTCTGGGTGTATATGCTGCTTCTCCCCCTGTATCCCCCTGCTGCTGTCAGTGGCAGCCTGATGGTTCCAGGTTGTGGCACTGGCACTGCCAGGCAGAGGGCACACACTGATCCCCCCTGCCCGCCAGCGCTACTGAACTCTGCGCTGCCACCCCGCTGCATGCCACCCACCAGTGGGCAGGGGTCCCTGCAGGCCTTATGTGAAATCAGCGGGGCCCCCCTGCAATATGTAATGTAATCAGCAGCACAGCATATGTAATGTCACCAGCAGCCCCCCCCCCCCCTGCCCGCATATGGTACGTTTAAAAAAAATATTTTAAAATTAAAAATATATTTATGTGATAGCAAGACTCTTTAAATAATTAAATAACTGATTTTTTTACACCAATTTTTTTTAAAAAAAGCCTTTATTTTGAAAGATCACATTCCAGTTCTCCAAAAAAAGATGCCGAATGCAAATTGGAGAATCATGGCGAAAATCACTGGAGAAAGCAGTTCTCCACTTCAGCATTGAATACACTCTCGGCGAATTCCACTGAAAACCCCATTGAAAACCACTGGCGAATCGCGGTGAATCACAAACGGAGAATCGCCAGCCATTCCCTCTTTATTTGCAGCGAATTGTGTCCATTGAATAGGGCGAATTGTTTTTCCTGTGAGAAAATTCTCCAGAAAACAGGCGAATTGCCAGATTCATTGAAAAAAATGGCGAATCAGAGGCATTGAATACTGGCCTTTGAAGTCAGATATCTCCAGTTCCCAAGGGCCGATTTTTTAAATTCTTGTACCATTGGAAAGAGGGGACCCTCAGCTTTCAGATTAGTACCCTTAGACTCCTGGGGGGATTTCTGGGTACTCAGAAATCCCGCTCATAGAAAAAGTCTGGCGACATTGTACTAGGTCAAAGTATTGTAATGGTACTGGAAATGAGCGCTGCCTGCACATACAACATAAATCTTCCAGGATAGCCCTTATTTGCAGCACAGCAGAGCCACTCAAGCGGCTAATATAATCTAATTAATATAATAAGCTTGTGACCTTACATACTGTATGTTTGGGTTTGTGATCGCATTTACATTCTTCTACTTCACTGAGAGCAGTGTGGTGGCATGAACATAATTACCTGCACCCTAGGTCAGGTCTAGTGGGCTCTGGTTTGCTCTTCTGGAGTTCAGTTGTATAACTGCCCAATGTTATGTATAGGAAAAGGCAGAACAACTTGCATGCGATAACATTTTCAGTTAAAGAGCTTCATACAGACCTTCACAAGGTGGAAATCATGTCGGCTTAGTTGATCTTGTGACAAATACTCTCTGTTCACAATCCAAGGGTGGTGCAAGACTTGAGATGCAGTCAGACGCTGATGGGGATCTACATGAAGCATTTTAGACACAAGATCCTAAAACCAAAACACAGGCACACTTTTTTGTTGCCATTAATATTAAATAAAACACATGAATAAATAAGAAAAGGACAATGGATACAGGATGAACAGGGTATAGCACAATTTGGTAAAGAAATGGGGGGAATACAGTATGCTGACGACTGCTGGGAAATGTGGTCAAGTAATAAAGGATGACGAGAGCTAACGCTTCAGTGTCCAATATTTTTATATACTGTATAATAAAACTTTGCGTGGTTAAATTAATTACAACATGATTATCATGTAAGACCATGATTTAAAACATAATGGGGGACAAATAGTAGGACAGGGGTCAGGAAACATTACCTTTTACCCCAAAATATATTTAGATATGCTAACGTTACCCCCTTAATTTGAAAGGAAGGAAATCATATTATTGTAATACACACTGTACCCCCAGAAATTGATTATATAAGTTAATACGGTACACAGCCTGGCAGCCATTGATGATGATGATGATGATTACCATGTATGGCTCTGTGTGGTACAAAATTTGCATGGTAATCATCATCATCATCAATGGCTGCCAGGCTGTGTGTTAGGCACAAGGTGCCGGGAACCCAAAGTGGAGGTATCGACACGGCTCAGACGTGCTAGGAGACCCGGTAACTGTGAAGCTAAATGGGTCCTAGCTGGTAATCATCACCGGTCGACATGGGCCACAGAGGAATCAACAGGGTAATGAAGGGCGATAGCCCTGGAGGCCCACTGGGTAATAGCGAGGGCAGGTGACTGACCGGGAGGTGGAGATGATCAGCACCGGTAGGGAGGAAACTGTCTCGGCCCCTAGCTCCGTTGTCACCCAGTACGTCCCACGGTAGGTGCGGAGGCCCTAAATCTTCTCGCACGGCAGCCACGTTTGAAGCACGGGTTAAGCCTGTACAACTCCGGTGCCCTCCAAAGCGTTTTAGGTGGTGGCGACAACCTACCGTTGGAGGAACGAGGTGGACAAGGGGAGAACTAACTGAATGACCCCGGTGGCCGAGACAGGGGACAGGGAGATGGACAAGGGAATGGACGGGAGCCCTGGTAACCCCTGAACACTGAACCTAGCACTGATAACAATACACAAAATAATAAACCACGGTACAGCAGGAAGAAATGGTAATAAGGAGTGCGTAACGATACCACTCCAGGGCCCAAGGCAGAAGACAGAAATATCTCCAAGGAAACTGCAGGAAGCCGGAAGCCAGGAGAAAGTCTGCACAGATCCTCTGAGCTGCAGGATCCACCGACTACAGGCAGGGAAGCAATGTGGGTCTGGGAGCTGGAGAGACCCCAAGTCTGATGCAGGGAAGGAACTGCGGTAGCTGAGGAGAATGGAAGAGACACCCCAGGGTGCCTAAAGAGTCCTATAACCAGCGACTTGCTGGGCTGAGGAATCTCCATTTATAGGAGAAAGTGTGCGTGCAGCACACTGTGCGGGGCGCGTCGTGATGACGCGGCGGGGAAGGACGCCGGCGGCCGCACGACGTGGTTGCCAGGCAACGCCCCGATGCTCGGACGCCGGGCGTGGCGTCACCGACGCTCAGGACGTTGCCGACGCTCGGGGTGTTGCTGAGCAACGTCCTGATCGTCAGAGGACCGCCCGCCGTGCACCCCGGAGGACGGGGAGGTGACTGCACGGCGGCGGCGTCTGACAGTACCCCCCCCTCGAGGAGAGGTCAGCCGACCTCTGAAACCAGGCTTGTCAGGAAACGATTGAAAAAACTTTTTCTTGAGTGAAGGAGCATGGAGATCTTGATCAGCGACCCACGACCTCTCTTCCGGTCCGAAACCTTTCCAATGCACAAAAAAGAAGATCCTCCCTCTGGAAGTCTTGGAATCCAGGATGGAATCAACCACATACTCCTTTTGGCCATGACGTAAGATGGGCACTGGCCTGCGGACAACCGGCTGGAGAGCAGGTTTGAAAAGAGAGCAATGGAAAGTGTTGTAGATCCTGAGAGAGCGGGGCAGTCCTAATCTAAAAGCGACCGGGTTAACCTTTTTGATAATCCTGTAGGGACCGATGAAACGTGGGCCCAATTTGCGTGAGAACTGCCGGAGCTTGATATTCTTGGTAGCAAGCCAGACCCAGTCCCCAACCTTGAACTGGCACGGTCTCCTGTGGCGGTCAGAGAAGTGTTTGGCTGACCTGGCAGCAGAGAGGAGCGCTCCCCGAACCATGCGCCAAACCTTTCTCTTAGAAGCCACCCACCTAGAATTACCCACTTTGGCATCCGTGGGAAAAAAGGAATTCGCTCTAGGGTGGAAACCGTAATTGCAGAAAAACGGGGACTTTCTGGTAGCGGCATGCCAAGCATTATTATAAGAAAACTCCGCAAAAGGCAGATTCTCCACCCAGTCCCTTTGGGTCTTGGAAACGTAACACCGTAGGAATTGTTCCAAGGATTGGTTAACCCGTTCCGTCTGACCATTCGACTGTGGGTGAAAGGCCGTCGATGGGCTAAGTTTAACCTGCAGGGCTACACACACTGCTTTCCAAAAACTGGCGACGAACTGGACACCTCTGTCCGAGACAATGTCAGAGGGCAGCCCATGAGCACGAAAGATATGGGTGATGAATAAGGAGGCTAACGTTTTAGCCGAGGGTAAACCTTTGAGGGGTACAAAATGTGCCATTTTACTAAATCTGTCGACCACAACCCATATGGTATTAAAACCCGACGATGGTGGTAAGTCCGTAACAAAATCCATGGAGATGTGCGTCCAAGGTTTATCAGGCACAGGTAACGGCACAAGCTGCCCTATGGGGGAAAGACGAGAAGATTTGTTCTGAGCACATGCGTTACATCTGGACACTAACTGCTCCACTTCTGTCCTCATGTTGGGCCACCAGACCGCACGCGATATTAAGGAAAGTGTCTTGGAAACCCCCGGATGGCCGGCGGATTTACATGAATGGAATTCAGAAAAGACCCTTTCCCGGAGCTTCTGGGGAATAAATAATTTACCCTCCGGAGTGGTGGCAGGAGCCGAACATTGGGCCAGCAGCACCGAATCCAGTAGCCCTTGCGTGAGTCCAGCCAGAATGCATGAAGGTGGAATAATGGGATCGGGACGAGATACTGGATCTTGCATGGCCGCGAAGCTCCTGGACAAGGCGTCTGCTAAAACGTTTTTTGCCCCAGGTCGATAAGTAATTAAAAAATTAAACCTGGCAAAAAACAGAGCCCACCTCGCCTGCCGTGAATTCAATCTCTTGGCTGAGCGTAAATATGCCAAATTTTTATGATCGGTAAAGATCGTGACCTGATATTTGGCCCCTTCCAACCAATGCCTCCATTCTTCTAAGGCACATTTAATGGCCAGCAACTCCCTATTGCCGACATCGTAGTTGCATTCGGCCTCCGAGAATTTCCTAGAGTAAAAAGCACAAGGATGTAGCAAGCCATCCAGTTTGTCCATTTGAGAAAGAACCGCACCTACGCCAATCTCTGACGCGTCTACCTCAAGGATAAAAGGGAATTCAGGATCGGGGTGTCGAAGAATGGGAGCAGAAGAGAATGCCCGTTTGAGCTCTTTAAAAGCCTCAATGGCAGAACCAGGCCAAGATGCAGGATCGGCTCCCTTCCTGGTGAGGGCCACAATGGGGAAGACAATATCTGAGAAGTGGGAAATAAACCTCCTGTAGTAGTTCGCGAAGCCCAAAAATCTTTGAACCGCCTTCAAATTCGAAGGTTGCACCCACTCCTGAATGGCCTTAAGCTTGGCAGGATCCATGGCGAAACCCTTGGGAGAGATAATATAACCAAGGAACGAAATGGAATCTACCTCGAACTCACATTTCTCGAGTTTGGCAAAAAGATTATTCTCCCTAAGCTTCTGAAGCACAGCTCTGACATGCTGGCGATGAAGATCCAAAGAAGAAGAATAAATTAAAATGTCGTCAAGATACACCACAACAAAGATACCTAAAAACTCCCTGAGGACATCATTGATGAGGTCCTGGAACACAGCGGGTGCGTTGGCAAGGCCGAACGGCATGACTAAGTACTCATAATGGCCCGAGTGAGTGTTGAACGCCGTCTTCCACTCATCTCCCGCCTTAATGCGGATGAGATTATAAGCTCCGCGTAAATCAATCTTCGAAAAAACCACAGCTGCACGCAACTGATCAAAAAGACCAGAGATCAACGGCAAGGGATAAGAATTTTTTACCGTGATATCATTTAACTGGCGAAAATCAATGCAGGGACGTAAGGTCCCGTCTTTTTTTTTAACAAAAAAAAAACCTGTTCCAACTGGAGATTTAGAGGCTCTGATGAAGCCTTTTTTTTGGCTCTCCTCCACGTACTCCTGCATTGCCTTCTCTTCAGGCAAAGACAAAGAGTACAATCTACCCTTGGGTAATTTAGAGTCGGGTAACAAATTAATGGCGCAGTCATACGGGCGATGCGGAGGAAGAGAGTCCGCCTCTTTCTTAGAAAAAACATCCGCGAATTCAGCATACTGGGCAGGTAACCCAGCAGGAATGGAAGTGGTGAGAAGAGCTGGAAAACTGATACAATGCTCAAAACACTCCTTACCCCACCGTATCAATTCCCCAGACCGCCAATCAAAGATCGGGTTATGTCTCTTAAGCCAGGGAAGGCCAAGCACAATAGGTGTAATGGGACACTGAAGAACAAAAAACTTTATGCTCTCCGAATGGGAAAGTCCAACTCGAAAATCCACTAACTCAACAAAATGAGCGATTGCTCCACCGAGCAGAGTATTACCGTCTAATCCGCAAACGGTGAGCTGGGACGTCAACGGTTGCAGCGGTAATCCCAAATCATTGACAATTTTACTGTCCAAAAAATTGGCTGCGGCGCCAGAATCCACTAACGCCTTACCCTCCCAGGAACTGAAACTAACTGGGATAAATAATGAATCAGATGGGGAAAACAATGAAAGGCCCGAGAAGATACTCCCCATTACTTCTGGGCTCTGCCGTTTCCCTGTAACAGGGGACATTTGTTCAGGATATGATCCTTAGATCCACAGTACATACATAGCCCCAGGGAACGTCGTCGGGCCTTCTCCTTGGGAGTGAGTCTAGAAAATAACCTGGTAGCCCCAAGCTGCATGGGTTCACCCAAGTCTGGGGGAGCCTCCTCTGGGAGCTCAAAACTGGGTAATGCTTGAGCCTCTCTTTCGCACCGCCTCTCCCTAATCCTCCGATCGATACGTATGGCTAGAAGGATTAATTTATCCAAAGAAGGAGGAGAGGGATATTGTACCAAGCCATCCTTAACGTTATCCGCCAGACCTAGGCGAAACTGACTCCGTAGAGCTGGATCATTCCACCCAGAGTCGGCGGCATAACGTCTAAACTTGGCACTGTACTCCTCGGCAGACAGATGACCCTGTCTCAGGGCTCTAAGATAAGCCTCAGCGGAGGCTGATCTGTCAGGATCGTCATAAAGGACTCCTAATGCCTGAAAAAAGGCATCTACCGAGCGGAGAGCAGGATCGTCTGGAGCCAGACTAAAGGCCCAAGACTGGGGGTCCCCCTGGAGAAGGGAAATCACAAGACCCACTTTCTGTTGCTCGGAACCTGAGGAGTGCGGTTTTAACTGAAAAAACAACCTACAACTCTCTCTAAAATTTATGAAATGGGGCCTATGACCTGAAAACCTATCAGGGAAGTTAACTTTGGGTTCCTGGTGAGAACCCGCTGGTGGCTGAGCTGAGAATCTGGTCTCTACTTTAATTGACAAATCCTGTAACTGTTTGGTCAGTAGCGAAACCTGATTGGCCAGAGCTTGGGCCGCGTTGGGATCCATGACGACCAAGCAATAAAAAATGAAAAAATAGCGTAAGGGAATATGGACCGTTCACTAAGGGGGTGAATGGGCCCACAAAACTGTTGGCTGGTTATACTGTTAGGCACAAGGTGCCGGGAACCCAAAGTGGAGGTATCGACACGGCTCAGACGTGCTAGGAGACCCGGTAACTGTGAAGCTAAATGGGTCCTAGCTGGTAATCATCACCGGTCGACATGGGCCACAGAGGAATCAACAGGGTAATGAAGGGCGATAGCCCTGGAGGCCCACTGGGTAATAGCGAGGGCAGGTGACTGACCGGGAGGTGGAGATGATCAGCACCGGTAGGGAGGAAACTGTCTCGGCCCCTAGCTCCGTTGTCACCCAGTACGTCCCACGGTAGGTGCGGAGGCCCTAAATCTTCTCGCACGGCAGCCACGTTTGAAGCACGGGTTAAGCCTGTACAACTCCGGTGCCCTCCAAAGCGTTTTAGGTGGTGGCGACAACCTACTGTTGGAGGAACGAGGTGGACAAGGGGAGAACTAACTGAATGACCCCGGTGGCCGAGACAGGGGACAGGGAGATGGACAAGGGAATGGACGGGAGCCCTGGTAACCCCTGAACACTGAACCTAGCACTGATAACAATACACAAAATAATAAACCACGGTACAGCAGGAAGAAATGGTAATAAGGAGTGCGTAACGATACCACTCCAGGGCCCAAGGCAGAAGACAGAAATATCTCCAAGGAAACTGCAGGAAGCCGGAAGCCAGGAGAAAGTCTGCACAGATCCTCTGAGCTGCAGGATCCACCGACTACAGGCAGGGAAGCAATGTGGGTCTGGGAGCTGGAGAGACCCCAAGTCTGATGCAGGGAAGGAACTGCGGTAGCTGAGGAGAACGGAAGAGACACCCCAGGGTGCCTAAAGAGTCCTATAACCAGCGACTTGCTGGGCTGAGGAATCTCCATTTATAGGAGAAAGTGTGCGTGCAGCACACTGTGCGGGGCGCGTCGTGATGACGCGGCGGGGAAGGACGCCGGCGGCCGCACGACGTGGTTGCCAGGCAACGCCCCGATGCTCGGACGCCGGGCGTGGCGTCACCGACGCTCAGGACGTTGCCGACGCTCGGGGTGTTGCTGAGCAACGTCCTGATCGTCAGAGGACCGCCCGCCGTGCACCCCGGAGGACGGGGAGGTGACTGCACGGCGGCGGCGTCTGACACTGTGTGAGGTATAACCATTTATAATGTGGCATCCAAGCAACTATTAGTGTCAGTATTTCAAGTTGATACAGTGACAGCCTGTGCAAATTTTTGTTATACACAAGGGCCTTACACAGTGCACTGCGTCAGATCCTTGTACACTACAGTACTGTAAGACACACAGCCCAGGCATGCATATAGAATCTACTGTATATGTAGATTCTATATGCAATTAAATGAAATCCCTGGGGTAATGGATGGTCAAGCTGCCAAGACACAACCAGGCATTCATATGCATCCCCGTCTGTGTCTCTGCATCGTGACAATCCATTACCCCCAGGAATTTTATTTTTACCCCATTTGGAGTAATTTACCTCTGTTCCCCGACCACTGTAGTAGGATAAGATTTTAGTAAGGTTCCGAAATCGCACTATATAGCATGTTTGTAAAGCACATTTTTTTTTGTCCAACATCGCAAATGTAAAAGTGGTTTCAGGCCTTTAAAATGAAATCGCACGTGAAGTGACCCGGTAATGTGTGCTTTTCAGACCAACTGGTATGCGAATTCCATCACAACCATTGCTAACAATCAAACACTCCCACCTATTGGCCCACCAAAGTCCCCTAGAATATGCATCACACACCCTATATAAAGGGCACACACTCCATTTTGTGCATTGAAAGGGTGTGAGGAACACAGAATGGAGAGGAGGAAGAGAGCAGTAGAGACAAAGGGAGCATGGTGCCATAGAAGGCAGTGGCTGGCAGAAGGCAGGTGGAGCATGCTGAGCATGAGGATCAGGAGGAGGCTGTGGCTACTTGCAGGCACACTGCCAGATAGAAGGAGGTATTTGTCAGGGAGCTGGAGGAAGCTACCATTAGTGATAAGGTGGAGGGTGAGGCTGGGCAATATGAGGAGAAGGGCATGGAGAAGAAGGGTAAGGACAATGAGGAGGGTGAGGCTGCCCTTATGCCAGGTCGTACTCTCAGTGGGCGCAATGTCTGTTTTTTTTGTGAGGAAAATTGTGCCTTAATCAGGGCAATGGTGCCAGTATTCTCATTCCTTGTTGGTAAAGACCTCCCTCTGTCTATCTCTTCACTGGCTCCCCATTCCTTTCCGAGTTCTCTTTAAACTCCTCACCACCACCTACAAGGCTCTCTCCTCCTCCACCGCTCCTTACCTCTCTTCACTGATCTCTATCCACACTCCCTCCCGTCCTCTTCGCTCCATCGCTGACCGCCGACTGACCTCTCACTTTATCACCTCCTCCCACTCCTGTGTCCAAGACTTCTCTTGCGCTGCCCCCCTGCACTGAAACAACCTCCCACCACCCATCAGGCTTTCTGATTCCCTTACCTCCTTCAAGCGCTCCCTCAAAACCCACTTTTTTCGACTAGCCTATCCCTCCTCCTAACCTCTTTTGATCCTTCTATCCTGCCTCCGTTCCCATCCGCTCCTACTTATCCTATTGTTTTTCGTTCGCCCACCCACCTCCTTTTAGTATGTTAACTCTTATGAGTAGGGCCCTCCTTTCTCACGTACTCACACTACCTCTACCTCACCTGTGCTCCTGTCCTGTTCTTTCCTTCCTCTACTTCATCTTCAGTCTCCTCGACAATTTCGACACCTACTTCTGAACTGATGCTGATTTTAGTTCTACCAGCTATTCCCCTATTTATGCTGTATTTTATCAACACACCCTGTACGTTACCTTGTAATTTGTTTTTTGTTTGCTATGTTCGGCACTGCGGACACTTTGGTGCGCCTTATAAATAAACGTACTACTAAAGACAACCAGCGCACTAATATGGTGCGTAAATGCCAAATTAATGCAGTCAGCCAATAGAAGAGAAAAGATGTGAACATACAGAAACATTTCCACGATATTAAGAGACTCCTGGAAACTAAAATGGCTGCTGAGCGAAAGGAGGCCAGACAGACACGTGGAGGTGTGACAGATGAATGTTTCAAGAAATAGATAGTCCTGTGTAATGTGTTATAGGCAGCTTATGTAAAGTTCAATCCAAACATCAGGGTCCCCACACCAATAAACAGTAAATAAACAGGTAAATATCAAGATACAAATCAGATTGATCCCGCCAGCAGCGCCTCAGTGGATAGAATACATCTACCATACGCCCCTCGTAGGTTATGGGCGTATCCTCTTCTCCAATATAGAATGCTTAATTTCAATCCTCACACACACAGCTTTCCAGCAATTGCATGAGTTACTCCATATGATATGGAGTATTGAGGACCCTCAAAAAATTGAGAGATTAGAATATAGGTGGTACCATTTTTAATAAACACACAAAGTTTAAAACATCATAGAATAATCTGATGAATAAAATGGATCCCAAAGGAATAGGGGTAGAGTTTACCGGAAGAGTTGGAGAACCAGCTAAAAACAGGCTCTCAGAAGGGCAGTTGAGGTGGAATGGCAACAAGTGGACCCATCCCGTGACTTGCTATGATCTCTGTACTTAGTTTAATAACAAAGATTTGTATGCTTTATTACATCATGTGGTAACGGAATACTGATGCTGGCATCCTGACAGGATGCAGTCAAAATCCTGACGGTCAAAATCCCGAATGGGTCATAATACCGACAAGGTCAAAATCCCGACATGGTCAAAATACCGACATATAGAATGTACAGGTGAAACAGTCAACATGACTCCGTCGACAGGTCGCGAGGTCGAAATGTTTTTTTTTTACTGTTTTTTGACCCGACAAGTGCCGACAAGTGGTATTTCATGCCCTACCATCCACTAGGGCAGTGGTTCCCAAACTGTGCGCCTAAGCTCCCTGGGGTGCCTCGGGACACTTGCAGGGGTGCCTCGGGTTGGTCTTCCAGGACCAATTCAAATTATTTATGATCAATTATTTCTGGACAAAACCAGTGCTGGTGGCTGCCAATCATAAAATGTGTACATTCAGAACCAAATCCTGCCCTTTACCACATAACTGAACCTCAAGAAACACATATAAACACAATCTACTTAATTTGATATACATATTTTGGGGCCTAGGGGTGCCGTGGAAAAATTCTGATACGTGATTAGAAAAAGATTGGGAACCCCTGCACTAGGGTGTGGTGGGAGAATTAAATAGTGTGCCGAGCGCAGCGAGGCACCATGCACGAAGCATTGCGAGCAATGCGAGGGGCAGCGGTTCACTTCCAACTGTGTCCATGTCCACTGTGTCGACATTCAGGTAAAAAACCAGTGGAAAAAAACCATGTCGACCTCGCAACCTGTCGACGGAAAGTGATGTTGACTGTTTCACCTGTAAATTCTATATGTCGGTATTTTGACCTTGTCGGGATTTTAAATGTCGGGATTTTAAATGTCAGGATTTTAAATGTCGGGATTTTGACCTTGTCGGGATTTTGTCCTTGTCGGTATTATGACCCTTTCGGGATTTTGACTGTCGGGATTTCATACTGAATCCATCCTGACTAGCAGACCAAGGACCAAATGCAGATATTAATGAGGATGCCAATACTAGAATCCTGACTGCTGGCATCCTGATGATCATAAATATATGGGTGGGGTGAGTTAACGTTAGGCAGGGATGCAGAAGGTAGGTTTAGACCAGTGGTCAGGGAACTTGGTCCTCATTACCCCGCACAGTGCATGTTTTGCAGGTCTCCTCACAGAATCACAAGTGAAAAAATTAACTCCACCTGCGGACCTTATAAAATGTGTCTGTGAGTAATAAGTACACCTGTGCACCTGCTGGGTTACCAGCAAAACATGCACTGTGTGGGGTAATGAGGGCCGAGTTCCCTGACCACTGGATTAGGCACTGGTGGAGGACTTAAGGTTAGGCTGTGAGGGTAGATAGATTGAGGGAGGGTTAAAGTTAGGCACTTAGGAGGGAAGTTAGGATTATGCTGCACCATATAGGGGTTAGGTTTAGGCAGCAAGGTAGGACGGTTAGGCTTTGCATACCTGACCTGTCTGGATTCCAGGCTTTAGTATGCCCACTGCTGATTATCTGTATGTATTCCTAAATACTGGTCAGTGACAAATCTACAGTGCAGTCCATGTAGGAGTGCTGCATCAGTCAGGAATCAATACAGTCAAAGTTTAGTGAAAAAAGGAAGAAAGCAACAAATTCGAAAATAATCAAGAAGAAAATGAAGAGAAACATGCAAAACAAAAAAAAGGGGGGGGAGGGGAGAAAAGGCTTAAACTTGTGTAGTTACCTTTGCAGCATCAGATACAGAATCCCAGTTTCCTCCTGTGAGAGCATATTTCCCGCTTCCTATTCTTGCTAGTATCTCCTCTGGTGTATCTTCTGAGCCATTGGCAAATGGAGTAAAGCTATTGAGAGAATTTTTTTGTGAACCAAAGAAGAAATTGCATTGCATTAGTTCAGAACTATGCCAATGGCTATTAGTCTAGAACTAGTTCTATTAGTCCAGAACTATTCTAAATAATGTTTCTAATTGCACACTTCTGACATTTTCCATCTCAAGAAATAATTAAACCGTATATTCTACTACTTTGCCAACACCTCCTCAGATGAGAGATTATATGGGAAACCCATAATGTAACCATTCATGGCTATTTAATCAGCACAGCTTCCGCCGTTAAAATATATATATATATTTTTTTTAAAAGCATCACAAGACCTTGGGCGAGATGTACTAAGCCTTGAAAAGTGATACAAAGGAGAGTGATAAACCAACAACCAATCAATCAGCTCATACTGTACCTGTAATTTTTCAAACACAGCCTATAACATGGCAGTTACAAGCTGATTGGCTGGTGGTCAAGCACTCTTCATTTTATCGATTTTCAAGCTTAGTACATCTGGCCCAAGGTGTGCACACATTGTGCAATGTGGGTGCTGAGCGATTTTGGCTTATTATCGCTCACTGACCATATCGCACAGTGTACCTTTTTTCAGTGACTTTTCAGTTTTGATAAGTAAGCACAGAAACGTCTTAATTGCAGGAGTATGCTCCTCCAACCAGCAACCATTACAAGGCTGGTTGCAGGAGTCCTCTAGGACCACTTGGCAGCCTGTTTCAGACACCCAGCACTGTGTTACATCTGTCTTAATTTGCACCTGAAAGCCGACATCCTCACGCCCGGTGTACTGTGCAGCTGGAAGTGAAGTCCCAGCAAACAATTGCTGGAAGTGAAGTCCCACTTTCCATCCGCAGACTGAGAGCGAGACTGGTTAGTGCAGGTGAGAGACGCACTGCAGTCCACGCAGTGACGTGTGGTGAGATCAGTGGTTGGTGAGGCACTGGCAGCAGCATGACTTGGTGCAGGGGAGTGGCGGGTCCTACAAACATCAATGGTGCCATAGCAGCCGAATCCCCTGCACCTGTGGTAGTAATGCCACTGAGTATTAATGCCCCCCCCCCATCCGCGCTTCGGGATCCAACTTCCAGCATACGGCACCCAGTATCTCCTGCTGAAATCCCTTCTCCCATCTGCCCAGTCCCTGCCCTGGAGCTGTCACTTACATCTCGTGTTGGCCCTTAGGCTCCGGGCACGGCTCCTGGGTCCTCCGGCTGGATGCATGGCCCCTGACGGCAGCCTCCGCTTGTTGCACACAGAAGAAGAGGTGTCCGTGCAGCCGCCGGCTGGAGAAGGGGGGGGGGGGGTGTTTGTTGCGGAGGTCCGTGCAGTCGCAGGGTGGGAAAGGGGAGTACAGACCTCCACCCCACACAGTGGTGTGCAGACCTTCACTCCGCACAGGGGGTGTGCGGAGGTTTCATCATGTGCATGCCAGGGGAGGTGTGGGTATCCATGCAGCCGCTGGTGGGGGGCGGAATGCGTAGGTCCGTGTACCCGCCGGGTGGGAAAGGAGGGTGGGGGGATGTGCGTAGGTTTCATCATGCCCATGCTAGGGAAGGTGTGAGTGTCCGTGCAGCCGCCGGGTGTGAAAGGGGGGGTGGAGGTCTGTACCCAGTGCAGCTGGCCTGGGTTGCTTCTGCTGTGCTGACCAATGGCAGCTTCCTCTCTGACAGGGGCGTGCTTTGAAAGCATGTCCCTGTCACTGAGGCACCGCTATAGGTGCCGCTTATAGAGGTTTACTTAATGGGAATTTGCAGCCTGGTGCTTGGCCCTGCCCCCTGCCCGCCCCTTGATCCATGAACCTTAACATTAACAGTCGGAGGCACTGCTCTAGGTGCCTCCGAAATAGTAAAGTAACAAATTATGGTGTCAAAATTAATAGATTAATATAAAGCAGATACTTATGACACATAATATGTGTCATAAGTATATTCTTTGTATTATTTTATTATGTTTATCACTAATGACAGGGGCACTGCCTCCCCTGACTGCACATCCCTGAGTCCACGCCTCCGTGCACCGGTGGGGTTGCTGAACACCTTCGGCTTGCTGATGTCACCAACACATGCTAGACACAGGCAGGTGAGAGACGCTGTGTCACGCTTGTCAGCAAGCCCGTCCGGCCCCATTTGGCAGACGCCAAAATTGGAAGATACAGCTCACCTTCCATTACATCATCATCCATTACAATCATCGGGACCCCTGCTGTGAGTATCGTGAGCCCAATACCACAGCAGTTACCTGTGGCAAAAATTGTATCAGTATTCTTGGCAAGTAATTTGTTTTAACCAAGTGACTCTTCACCGGGCACGTTGAGGATTGTGCAGTACATGTGTGAATTTATTCATAATCACACAGCATTGTTTGATTGCTATATAATTACATATAGCAAATAGATATTTGTTTTATAATCATACTTGATTTTTTTTTTAAGTTATTTGAATTTTAATTTATGTATGTAATGCACATATTTTAATCTGTGGTGGCCACCACAATTATATTACAATTAAATATAATAGTATTATTACAACTAAATAAATATAATTACTATACTGATTGGTCATGTGAATTGATACATGGTGTGACTATATAAATCCAGCGCAGTGCTTCCCTCCCCCCTTTTTTTTTTCATTTCTATAAATTGACACTGTTTGTACCCTAGGGTTTAAACAGTGCCATATTAACAAGTGTGTAGACATCAACACACTAGAAGCCTGCAGCTTTTAAACCATTTCTATCCATATATCTGAATATTTAGTAGAAATAATTTTTCTTATGTATTTTTTTTTGTTTCTGTTTTAATAAGCGCCTAATAATTTAGGGGTTTATTCTGCTTGGTACGGAGGGACCATATACGGGCGGATCGGGTTTTTTTTTCATCTGCGCATGCGTAGCTTTCGCAATGCGCATGTGCGGCGACCTCACACCACTCACGGACGGGTCTCTCCATGCGAAAAAACCTGTCCGCAAGAGTACGGTTATTGTGGGCGTCATGTGGGCGTTTTTATGGGAGCGGCCGGAATAATGAGGAAAACTGGGTGTAAACATGGGCGTAAACGGGGGTGTGCACACAAAATGTACGGTGCCACAACCGCCTCGATCGGCTAACGCACCGTGCATTTTGGACCAAAAACAGGCGGACTCCAAAGATAGCTCCAGACCACCCCTAGAGCTACTGCATGAGAGCGGATGCCTGGGTCTGCTAATTAACGCTGATTACTACACCTGAATGTAATAAGCAATGTTGCAGATTTCACTACCTGCAAGCCACACACAGCCCTCAAACACATTGGAAGCATATCTTTCTACACTTCTCTACATGTAAAGGTTGGTTTAATTTTAGGATTTTAGGTAAGATTCATTCTAAGACCTGCTTATATATGTCAAGGTAGTTATTTTATAACCATCTACATCCATTCAGAAAGTGTTTTGGTATACTTTAAAAAGCAGGACACTGAATTCACAGAAGTTGACATGTGTCAACTTTTTCACTGTAACACAAACATAACAGTTTGTTTTTTATATGGAAAAAGACACATAAACCACATCTAAGAGCAACAAGGATGTTTTTGGACTCAATTTGTACTTGCACTGTGACGTACGCTCAGATATACGGAAGGAGTCGGTGTGAAAACGGACAACATCTGTCTGTACACGGTGGCATACGCTCTGATGTACGCCAGGTATCGGTGGCTAAGAGGGAGATCCATCCTTACACGGTGGCGTACGCTCAAGTGTACGCCACTCCCCATTGTCGGTGTTTGTGATCGTCCGTGTGCGGCTGTTCTGTGGGCGGACTTTCGCTCACCTCGAGCGTACGGGAAACGTACGGTGAAACTGACCGTACGTACGTTTCACCGACCTAACCAGAATAAGGCCCTTAGTGTATATTTTGAGATACTATTACGAGTGTCAGACTCTGATGTACTGCATACATGTCTCTGGTGACATAACTACTTATTCTGTATTACATTAAGTTGCTGTTATACACTAGTACAATATGGCCTTTTTTTCACCAAATTTTGACCCATTGGACGATAAATCATGGAAAAAGTGTAATATCGTATGACATTTACTTCAAATCCGATGCATGGTCCAGTGCGCATCAGATCAGATCCATCGTATACAAAGCTGTATGCGATACCTCAGCTTAGTGTGTGGGAGTTTAGTTATGTCATATGCACATGCTACTGCAAGAGTTATATCCACGGAGAGCTATATCCATGGGTATTACACCAAGTAATGCTGTTCCTACTAGTGGTGCTTGGCTGCCATCAGCAGACAGATGCTGTCAGGAACCCCGGTTCTCAGACCGCTCGCGTGCGCCCCTTAACGGCACGCTGGGGTAATATACTCCGCAGATTAGCTGCCGGTACAGTCTGTAATCCCTGGTGTGATGTCTCCTGCTTCCAAGTCATCCCCTGCGTCACTTAGAGCTCCAGATGTATTCCCTGATCAGATTGCGGGTCACATGATCCAGGTAAGCTCCAACTGACTTCCTGGTCTGTGTGCTGCTGCTGCGGCTGATTCTCTCACCTGCATCTGATTCCCTCATTACCTGGAGGGATAAAAGCCTGTCTCACAGTCTCCTCCCCGTCTTGAACAACTCGTCAGTTTCCCCTGAGAGTTCTCCAGCGTCAGCTCCTGTCAAGACTCCCCACTTGCTCCAGAGGTCCGGTTTCCTGAGTCCGCTGTTACCTGTGTCATTCTCAGCGTCCCTGGTCATTCCACTCCTGCCAGAAGCTTCCATGAGTTCCATCTGCCGTGTGGTCCAGCCTTCTCTGTGCAGCCCAGGTTGTCTCCTCAGCGTCCGGATACCAGTGGATTCCCATGCCCGTCTCCTCTCGGCTCCCAGGCCGCTCCAGCGATCCCCAGTGATCCCCAGTGATCTCCAGTGATCTCCAGTGATCTCCAGCGATCCCCAGTGAACTCCAGTGAACTCCAGCGATCCCCAGTGACCTCCAGTGATCCCCAGTGATCACCATCGATTTTCCCTCCGGCTCCCAGGCCGCATCTCACGGTACTCAGTCCCCATCACTGTGTACATCCTGTTATACATATTCCTCTGTGCCCTCCGTGTTGCTACCAAGCATTCAGTGCCATCGATCACCATCGATGGTTTAAGTACCCCTCAAACATCTTTGCTCTAGAGACTCCAGAGTATCAAACCCTGCTAAAGCCACAGAGGAACCTGGGCAGAGGACCGCGACCTGGTCGGCAGTTGCAGCTAAGTCCATATCCCCTTGCGGGGGTCCCTGGTGAATACCGCTGTCGGCTTAGACCCCGTGCCTCTGCTTTAGGTCTCAGCCAATCCTCTGTGTCCCCGGCAGGTTATTCTCATCTATCCTCCGTACATGAACTCCAGCTACCTCAAGCCTCCCCGCTTCCGGTTCCCTGCGCCCTCCACTGGCGCACCCAGGTCAGTGCCGGGAACACAGCTAGTCCAGGCCGTGACAGATGCATTTATCCATATAGGGAAGTTGGAACACATGTTTCTATTATCTACTCTACTGTGCTCTATCTGTCTCTCAATACATTTTGCAGCTGTGTCACAATGAAGTGGCAATAACGTACTCTTGAAAGGAACAATAATTGAGTAATTATTTATGTTACAGGTAAAGAGACCATATAAGCACCTCTAATGGTGTGTACACACCTGAGATGTGCCGTGCGATGTGATCCCTGATGCGATCAGATCGCATCAGATCGCATGGCATGCATGCAATGGCATACAATTTTGACTATATAGTCAAGGCAGGCAAGACTTTCTGCCGTGCGATATGGGAGCGCACATCGGGATCGCAAGGGTTAAAACTGTTGCGATCTGCATGCGATCTGCGTGCGATACCGATGCGATTTTGACTATATAGTCAGAGTCACAGGGTGATTGTACAAGTGTGTACACACCATAACAATTTGGGTTTTTAAAACCTGAGAGCAAATATTGAATTTATCAGATTCTTTATTAATCAAGCATATATGCTCATATGGGGTCTGTGTCAGCCGTGATTGCTGATCTGCAAACTTACAGAGACCTGTGAGTAGAAAGCCGCTGCCCAGTCTGAAAGAGAGGACACCTCTTGTTAAATTGTGAGAGAATCCCACCACACCTCTTTCCCTTGATGTTTCATGTTGTGTCTTAAATGTGTAATAATAGAGAAGTTATTTAGAGATAAGTATATATAGATACATAGCCTAAGACATAACCAGGGCCGGATTATAATGGGGGCACAAGGGTTCAGTGCCCCTGGGCCCCCCTCTAGCTAGGGGCCCCCTGTGGTTGGCAAGTATTTTTTATTTTTTTTAGCTAAGGGTTTTGTGCATGGGAGTGGGGTAGTGCTGCAGCTTCACCTATCTGCCAATGTGACAATGATTAATGGTGCTGAGCATTCGGAGCCAAGTGTGCAGTGCATTACTGGGAGTTGACTAAGTCCCATGACACTTTGCACCAGAGGGCAGAGGCTGAGACGTTTGTGCTGAGCTCTGATTGGTGGAGCTCATTACATGCTTCTCAGGCCCATGGATAACAGCAGCAGCAGCCTAGTCATGGGAGGGTTTTTAATCAGAGGTAGCACTGGGACTGTGAGGTCTCCTACAGAGTAAGGTGCAGAGGGACAAACACAGGCTTTTCATGTGGTATGTATGTATGTATGTATGTATGTATGTATGTATGTGTGTGTGTGTGTGTGTGTGTGTGTGTGTGTGTGTATGTATATATATATATATATATATATATATCCCCTGAAGTTACCCATTGACCAAGTTTATACTGCCTTTACTCTGTTTTTTGACAGTGTAATATTCCCCCATGCAATTTACGGCCAGTAATGACAAGTGCAAGGGGGCCCCCCTGTCTAAAGTGCCCCGGGCCTCCGAAGGCTTAATCTGGCACTGGGCATTACAATTGTACTATCAGGTTTTAGGCCAAAATTTATGGCCAATGGGATATGACAGTTTATTACTAATATATGCCTTCGCATTTACTTATGTCCTGAATGTAATTCTATGATTTCAAATTTTATACTGTACGATGTTCATGGAGGACTTATTTGTCTACTCAGTCCTCATTGTTAATTCAGCAACATATATATATAAGTGATGTCGACCCGGCACTCCACTGGCTTAAGATCATATACCTGGGTGCCTTTGCTGGATAGGATAGGTAGAAGATAGTGAAGATGTAACCCACTCGGGGTGATGCATCACACGGCACTCCAGGAATTTTGGTGAATTCAAAGCAGATTTATTTGCAACAGTTTCGAGGTTACTAGGCCCCTTCGTCAGGCTTACAGCAAGAATTCTTGCTGTAAGCCTGACGAAGGGGCCTAGTAGCCTCGAAACTGTTGCAAATAAATCTGCTTTGAATTCACCAAAATTCCTGGAGTGCCGTGTGATGCATCACCCCGAGTGGGTTACATCTTCACTAATATATATATATATATATATATATATATATATATATATATATATATATATATATATATATATATATATATATATATATATATATATATATATATATATATATATATATATATATATATATATAGCGTGGACAAGAAAAGGCGGCACTCCAAGGATTTAGATTCAAGTAGTGTATTCAAAAGATTGACCATCTTTTGAATACACTACTTGAATCTAAATCCTTGGAGTGCCGCTTTTTCTTGTCCACGCTGTTTGATTCGTTTGGAAGGCACCGAGGTAGCTATCATTGGAGGGGAGAGTGCCGGACCGTCCTCTACGCGTGTATATATATATATATATATATATTATTGTAGTAAGTTGTTTAAAAAAGATTTTTGCTGTCCAGTTGCAAATTCATTCGCAATTTACGAACCATCCATTCCAGACTGTACAAATGTGAGTAAGTCTGAGCCTTCTACAACTCTGTGACAGACAGGGTGGAAGTGGTCATCGCTGATGTCACATACCCTCCTCAAAAAGGCCTGGCCACACCTGCGTTTTTTACACCACTTCAAGAAAATGTCAGGATTCCGCCCAGACACGATGGCTATGTACTCGCAGTGACCAAACTGTGAGTACATAGCAGTCAGGAATTTTGCTGCTAGCTACAGTTGTACATGCTCCCTGCGACCGATGCACATGTGCAGTTGTTTGCTAATCGACCAATCATCTCTCTATCAGGCCTATACTTCACTGTTTTCAGTTGCTATATTATTTATCCTTACCCTGCAATCATGGTGTAAAGTAGAATACCTAAGCTCCAGATGTCACATGCTGCATCATAGCCTTGACGTTTTAGAACCTGTCAAGAAAACAAAATGAATACAGGCTTTCTATTAATAAGAGCAGTGATAGTTTATAGTAAAGCAGCTATTATTATCTTTTTTATTACAGATAGATTACTCTTTATTTATAAACATTTTATGTAATAGCAATTTACATTTCTTTTATGATCAATATTTTTACTACCAATAATATAGTTAATATACAGAAGTACATTTTTTATTCAAAGCTAAACCTCAGGTTGGAAATCATAATTTGAAACGTAAATGAAAAAGGTTGAGATTTAAATGAAGTTGGAAATGTGGTAAGCATTATAATGATCACTTATACCCCTTTCTTTTTTTTTTTTAATTCAATAATTTTTATTAAAAATTTTCATTTTTTCCAAAAACAAAAAAAACTATTTCCGACAAAAACAAAGTAGGTGATTAACATATTAAGATAAGCGGTATTTTGGGTACATTGGTGGATGTGCACAGTTAGGATTTACACAGTATTAATTAACTTTACCACTGTAGCAGAAACATTGCAACCCGAAGGCGCCATCCGGGCATACATATCAGGATATAACAGAGTGCGTCTACAGGGCAAGCGTTAGAATAATACCTCAGACCCAAATGAAGAAAAAAAGATATACACATATATATATATATATATATTGTGGGGTTTTAGCATCAAACGGGTAGGCACAGGTGAGGATTTGGCACAGACTTAGACAGTGACATCACGGCTTGGGTCCAAAACAGGGCTTGCCTGAGTTTTATTGCAGCACTCAGAGCAAGAAACTAACAACAGCCTTTACACTTCAGGCAAAACAGAAAACAAAAACCTGCTCGTCTGAGCTCTAACTAAACAGAATAAACGTCCCTCTCTATACCAGGGCCACACTATGTGACACTGGACGCATACAGCCGATATAGATCAAGTAATGCAGTACTTACAGCCTTGTCTCTCTCTAGCAGCAGCTTACTGCCTCCAACACCCAGGGAGAGAGAGAGCCCTAAGGAGAGGGCTGACTCCTTTTTAAAGAATCAGGTGTTCTCCTGATTACCAGCCCAGGACAGAACACCCTTTGTAAGCCGGAGCTTACCACACAGATTGAAATAGCCTGCAGTCTATATGCCATAAGACAGGATTCTAGGGGAAAAGTACCTGCCGTCTATGACTTTCCCTGCCACTGTCTTACATACCCTCCCCCTCTGTTCGAACCTGTGGGGTCGGACACTGTCTGCCAACTGGCAGTATGTTCGGGATAGGGCATCGGCATTACCCTGAAGCCTTCCTGCTCTGTGTTCCACTGTAAATTTGAAATTTTGCAAATTGAGAAACCATCTCATGACCCTTGCATTTCTCTCTTTGGCTTGGTACATCCATGTAAGTGGGGAGTGGTCAGTGATTAATCTAAAGGAGCGTCCTAAGAGATAGTACTTTAGGGATTCAAGGGCCCACTTGATCGCTAAGCACTCCCGCTCGACTATACTGTAGTTTCTCTCCGTAGGTGTGAGCTTCCTGCTCAAATATGTTACCGGGTGTTCCTCTCCACCAACTTCTTGGGAGAGGACAGCACCTAGTCCCACATCAGAAGCATCAGTCTGTACGACAAACTCTTTTTTAAAATCTGGAGTGATCAGGACTGGTTGATTACAAAGGGCCACTTTTAATTCTTGGAATGCCCTTTCAGCCTCTGGGTTCCAGCTGACCATAACTGCCCTATCTCCTTTGGTAAGATCGGTTAGGGGCGCTGCTATGGTTGCAAACTGGGGAATGAACCTACGGTAATACCCCAGAATTCCCAAAAAAGCCCTGACTTGTTTTTTTGTCGAAGGACGAGGCCAGTCTTGGATAGCCTCCACTTTATTTATTTGTGGCTTTATTATACCTCTCCCGATAACATACCCCAGGTAACGTTTTTGGACCTCCCCAGATATGGCCTGTCTACGCGCTTCTGGTACTCTATAGGGTTTTAAGCGTACCCGAACTCCAGGTTCGGTGACAATGTCATGTTTTATGGCTGTGGTGCGCCCTGGAAGTTCTGAGAACACATCATAATTCCTTTGTACTAACTCTTTAGTTTCCTGCTTCTGGGATTTGGACAGGGTCTCTGACACCCGCACCTCTGGGCTATCACTAGAGGGGGCACTTACAGCTGTCAAAGTCTCTCTGTCTTTCCAGGGTTTAATTAAGTTCACATGGTACAACTGTTCTGGCTTCCGTTTACCTGGTTGATACACTTTATAATTTACACTTCCCACTTTTTTATCTACCCGATACAGTAGATCCTGGTTAATGGCCATCTTTGGGAACTCTTTGTCAGCATTGGGGTATTGGGGCTCACCATTTATGACTTTAGGATTTTCCCTAGCTCTTAATAAGGTGGGATCTCTAAGTTGAGCAGTCCCAAAATTTTCACGTGACATCTCTAGCTCAGGCATGTCACCTGCTTCTTCCTGCTCCTCAGCTTCACCTGCAAGAACAGCTAGGGGAAAACGGTGAGATTCAATAGTGGTCACCCCTACCGTTTGAACCTCAGTATCCTGATCAAAAGGCTCAGGACTAATCACAGGGCACACATTCTCATTATTAACAGCATTTCTAGTGCAGTGTACACTCTGTTTCCACAAGTCCCAGAACAATGGGAAGTCTCTTCCCAGGATCACACTATGCATCAGGGTCTTTACCACGCCCACTTCATGGGACACAGTTCCACAAGTACTCTTTAGCTGGACTAAAGCTGTGGGATACTCCTTGGTGTCCCCATGTATGCAGAAGACCCCTATGTAACGTCCTGTGAGTGTCCCAGGGTCTACCAAGCTGGCATGGACGAGAGTAACTAAACTCCCAGAGTCCAGTAGAGCCCTCCCGGGATAACCATCCACCTTTACATGACATATTTGCTGTCCAGTTTCTGACACAGTCTCAGCAGAGAAAACAGAACGTGCATATAAAGAGCTTCGCCTGGCTGTATCACACTCCATTGGCTCAGAAGTAAGGGGGCAATTGGCAGCAATATGCCCAGGTCCATGACAACGCCAACACTGTATGCGGCCCCAGTCTTTTTGCGACCCAGGTTTGGACCCTACTGTCCCTTGGGAACGCCTCTCCACTGTTTGTTCCCCATCTAGGCCACCTCCCTTTACAACATTATTCACCCCTCTAGTAAACGGAACAGTCTTACCAGATGATCCGGCCGATTTGCTGTTCTTGAGGGTGGAATGTCCAGGAGGCACTTCTTGGATTAGATTTTCAGTAGCTCTGTACCTCTCAACCAAGTTGACAAGCCCCTCGGCATCATTAGGGTCGCCGTGACCGACCCAGCGCTGAACCTTTGGAGGTAAGGAACAAAGATACTTGTCCAGCACGACTCTCTCCACGATCTGCGCTGGTGTAGACTCCTCTGGCTGTAGCCATTTCCTTACCAGGTGGACCAGGTCATACATTTGGGACCGCGCAGGTAACTGTTCAGAAAAAGTCCAGTTATGCACCTTCCGGGCACGCACACTCATGTTTACGCCTAAGCGAGCAAGGATCTCTCCCTTGAGTTTCGCGTAGTCGTTAGCATCCTGCTCACTCAGATCAAAATACGCCTTTTGTGGTTCTCCAGTTAGAAAAGGTGCTACCACACCTGCCCATTGATCCACGGGTAACTGTTCACGCTCTGCTACACGTTCAAACACCGCAAGAAAGGCCTCTACATCATCCGTGAGAGTCATCTTTTGCAGAGATTTCTGTACTGCAGCCCGTGTGGTTGGAAGCAAGGGTTGGGGTGTTTGCACACTCTGCGCCACACTCTTAGCCACATTCTGTATTTGCTCTTGTAATTGCAGATTAATTTGCTGCTGTTCCTTTAAGGCTAGTCTGTTGGATTCAAGCAGCAAAACATTGGTTTCAGCCTGGGCACGCATGGCCTCCTCATGCACCTTTTGCTGACATGCGTTTGCCTGCACCAAGTGTTTTAAAAGGTCCTCCATTTTAACAGTCTCCTGTTGCAGTGTTACAGCAGCCTTCAGCCAGGACATGCAAGTATCAGTGCACTCCAGACACTCACTTGTGGCTGGTTGCCTTTAGCAACAACTTCCAGCTTGCTGTAGCAAAAGTCCTATAGTTCGATGTATGTCTCTTTAAGTGAGATGCTTGCTCGCATTCTCCACCATATGTGGGGTTTTAGCATCAAACGGGTAGGCACAGGTGAGGATTTGGTACAGACTTAGACAGTGACATCACGGCTTGGGTCCAAAACAGGGCTTGCCTGAGTTTTATTGCAGCACTCAGAGCAAGAAACTAACAACAGCCTTTACACTTCAGGCAAAACAGAAAACAAAAACCTGCTCGTCTGAGCTCTAACTAAACAGAATAAACGTCCCTCTCTATACCAGGGCCACACTATGTGACACTGGACGCATACAGCCGATATAGATCAAGTAATGCAGTACTTACAGCCTTGTCTCTCTCTAGCAGCAGCTTACTGCCTCCAACACCCAGGGAGAGAGAGAGCCCTAAGGAGAGGGCTGACTCCTTTTTAAAGAATCAGGTGTTCTCCTGATTACCAGCCCAGGACAGAACACCCTTTGTAAGCCGGAGCTTACCACACAGATTGAAATAGCCTGCAGTCTATATGCCATAAGACAGGATTCTAGGGGAAAAGTACCTGCCGTCTATGACTTTCCCTGCCACTGTCTTACAATATATATATATATATATATATATATATATATATATATATATATATATATATATTAAGTTATATTACGGAGAATAATTATCAGTTGGAAACTCTAACCTAACCCAATATTACTATTAAAGTAAAATATACCTCCCCTAAAGCCCAAAGCAACCCTCCCACCCTGTACAACCCAACCCCAACTAAGGCGTACCTGGATCCCAATAACAACCCTATACCACACTAAGCCATCCCACTAAAACTATCCTATACTGACCTAAACACACAACACCCCTCACCCCCCCCCCCACCCCCCTCCCCCTTAGAGGAATTAAAAAAAAAGGGTTCAGGATATTAAAAAGAATATGTTGAGGGCTATATACTTAGGACCCTAAAACAAACTAAATATATCGAGCTCCCCCACTCAAACATCCAAATACAATATACCTTAGATGTTAAACAGTGTATGTATATATATATATATATATATATATATATATATATATATATATATATAAATAAAATAAAGAAAAGCATCTTTCAGGGGGTAATAATAGAAATTGAGTATGGGTTAGACATAGGGGGTTATCCAAATTGCAATATGATGTATAAATTTAGTCCGACCACTTTTCCAATCCAGGAAAATATAAGGAGAAAGGACCAGTGTCTCCATCTTCATCATAGGGAAAAGGAGAATAAGTTCCATAATACAGATGTGACCAGATCCAGTATGTTGATTACATGATATGTAGATAGGACCGGATGAAGCATACAGCAGCATATGTGAAACACCGAGGCCTGGTATCAGGCATATTTTCAATTATTGAGATAGTGCTCTGTGGGTAGTCGTCTTGGATATCCAAAGGGGCATAGACCGTATAAGTCACGATGTCAGTACGCATACATGCAGTATCGTCAGGCGCGACAGCATGTGCAGTATCATTATACAAAGGAAGAGGATTAGCTTGCTGTAGATCAGTAAGTCTGGCTAAAAGCCTATCAGTAAAGGAGGTAATAGCTTGTAGGATATGACACACAGAAGCTTCCATCTTGAGCTTGGTGAAAGCAGTAGACAAGAGAGCACTTTCCCAGCCACAGGATATCTCCAGGGGGAAATAGGGACGGCTAGCACGACCCAATAATGTATCCGGAAAGGCAACACCAAGTCCTTCCATACCTTAACCTCTCTTAGTATATGTATTCCAGTAGATAAAGCACATATAGACAAGGCTTAGGAAATCAAATATTAAGCAGATGCGCTTCACCAGGATGCCGATTGAAGATTTAGAGAACTGCGCTCTGGTCTGATCCTCACCACAATGCAGGTACCACCAGGCAGTCTCAGCACGTACCATCAGTTGTAATATAGGGAATCCAGAGTGCCGGCAGGCAATAACAGATATCTATTTCCGCTGGGCCCAGGAGAGTTATAGTAAGTGTATGCAGACGCCACAGCCCCAGTGTCGCGTGGGCAAGATGGCGCCAAAGCTCCCTGCGTGGCCCGCGGCAGCGCAACCCAAACGGGAGCGATCCCCGCTTTCCCCGCTGTATATACAGGGAGCAGTCAGCACCTGTTGCTCCCACCCACTACAACAGCCGGAGAGGCAGCGCAAGTGTGGGGTCTCGACGGTACAGAAGAAACTCCAGCAGAGTCCGGAAATCAACTTATGTGTAGGCCGCAGCCCCCCGTCTCCTCCAGTCCAGCAGCCAAGTGGCCTCAGGGATCCACCAGCGGGGTGCAGGTCAGTCAGCAGGATCTCCCACGCCCGTTGCAGGAATCAGGGTCCACGTAGGCAGCAGATCAGGAGATATTTCAGGATGTTTAGAGGGAGCACAGGAGATCTGCTGCCTACTCCATAGACGTCCAGGCAACGCCCCCCACTTATACCCCTTTCAGACAGAAAAAACCCCCCGGGAATTTCCCTGGTCCAGGAGGGTAGACCCGGGTTTCTTTTCCGTCTGAGAAGGTCAACCCTGGTCTAAAATACCAGGGCTTCAACCCAGGAATTTACCTGGGTTTTTCCTGGGTCTGAATTCCAAAAACCCTGGTCGCCGGCTGTCTGAAAGGAAACGACCTGGGTTTTTGGGATTATTACACATTGTTAGGTACTGATTGGCTCTACTGGTGGGGTGCTGGCTGAGGATGGGCCTCTCTGATTGGCTGGGAGGGCATGTCAATGGGGCTGGCCTCTGAGGTCATTAGGTAGCTGAAGAAAGGATAGCATGGCCCACTGGAAGAAGCAAGAGGTGAGAGCTGCTGGCAGGGAGAGAGGAGGAGGATATCGGCAAACAGATGACTGGGACAGTCAAAGATGCCACAGTGTACTCAAACATTGCAAATATACTGACAGCCATGTGAGGTAACATGTACCTTCCAGTATATAAAAACAATAACACTTGTTTACAACATATCCTTGTGTCATGCCATGGTTAATGCAATGCAGTGAGCAGTCACCACCCACTTTTGATGACCTCATCTCTGTATGCCTTTAAAACTGTCCTTTTCTTATGACACACAGAGATTTGCAGGAAAAATCCGGCTTCTGTGTGAAAGGGGTCGACACGGGAAATACCCGGGTTTTTGTTGCTGTGTGAAAGGGGGTCAGCACCTTTCAGCCTAGTTCTTCCCGGGTTTTTGTATCCGGGAAATACCTGGGTTTTTGGGGATTTTCTGTCTGAAAGGGGTACCATAGGAACCTGCTTAAGGTAAATTGGTGTGAGTTGTGGTAATTATCAAATAGTATTCGCTGGGTCTGTGTAGTCAGGACTATGGGGCCATTTCATTCAGTTTCTAGTTATACCCGTTCTCACTGCTGCAAAAACCTGGGTTTTCACAAGGGCAAGCAGTAATTTCCGTGTCCTGTCTCAGTGTGAAAGGGTCTTTGTGAAATTCCTGGGTGTTATGCCCTGGGAATTAGACACTGTTTTTTTGCAGTGTTTTTCCTGGGTAATACATGGGTGTATGGCAGTGTGAAAAGATCCAGGTTTTTCTCACAAAATGCAAAAAAGCAAGTTCATTGGGGGATGTAATCATGTGATATGTGACAGCCAGCCAATAAACGCTGGTTCTAAACAGCCAATCACAGCAATTTGTACAAATTTCCTAACACCCAATCAAATTCCACACACTTGTTGGAAGGCAGACCATGGAAAGCAGTGAAAGGGGCAGACACGGGAAATTTCCGGGTCTGAGGTGCAGTGAAGGGGGTCTGTTGAGCTGAGAAGCTCTGTGCCCCGCCAAAAATCCGGCAAGAAAAACCCAGGATTTTGCAGGGGCGGCAATGAGAATGCAGCATTATTTATTATTTTGCAGTAAAAGAACACACTTTTTCAAAGCAATGTAGTATAAATATTAGACATGGAAACACCTCCAACAAGAGACTGTCACGAAAAAGACCAGCTGTAGTGAATGTTTATGTTTAATCATAAACCAGCACATGCACTCATGCTGCACATGTTGGAGTAAAAGGATCATAATACAACTACCTATGCACACTCACACTATCAAAAAAGGAGAGGGTATTCAAATTCAAATCAATGGGTCAACACCCAAAGGTTGAAAGGTTGACACATTTAAAGGTTGACATAAGTTTTTTTTTTTTTGGGGGGGGGGGTTAAATAATTTTTAGACTTTCTCATACTTTACCATCCACATGGACTGGACTGTAAAAGTGTTCTAATTGCTGCAATATTAGAGATAGGTACTGTACCTGGCATGAAGCATCGCAAGCAAAGCAAGCTTACTCAGGTGTCAATACTGACACTAAAAATTTTAAACACTCATGTCGATCTTTTATGTGTTGACATTTCCTACATTGACCTTTTGCTTGTGTGAACCTTTTGTTAATGTTGAACTCCTGCTAAACATTGTCTGTGAGGTATACCACACCCAAAGGAGAGGTAGGTACTACATTCTATGGTCCAGGCTTCTTTGATGGTACTGAACCATCAATGAAATGACTATTTTACACCACTACTAATATACATTGCCACAGGTGCTTGGCATTGGGGGCATTTAGAGATCATGCACTTTATGTTTAACACCAACGACTGCGCCACCTTAGTTACGGTCCAGGGATAACTGTATCACGTGCAAATTCTATATTTTTCTTTTTAAGTAACTTAACATTTAGAAACCAGCACAGTCATATGAACATAAAAAAAATAAAGACACTTACTTCAGGTGCCACAAAATTGGCTGTATAGCAAGGAGTCATAAGCAGTCCATTTCCTGCTCTTAATTGTTTTGCAAAGCCAAAATCGCAAATTCTGATGGATTCTGGGTCCCCAGACTCATCCATATAGAGAATATTACTTGGCTTTAAATCCCGATGGACAACCTAAGACATTAGAATCAAACTTAGATATCTCAAAGATTTCTAAAAAGGTTTAAAATATGTTATACTCCACTTTGAGAAAATCTGTGCCTCAGACCCCCTCCGTAAAGGTCTGATCTCTCAGATTTATAAATTACACGCAACTGCCCTCACACAAGTATGCCACGAACTAGAGTGGGAAAAGGACCTCGGTCCTCCCCCAGATTAAGATTTTAGGGAGAAAATACGTGAAGGAATTGAAAACCCCCAAAATATCCACCCGTATCAAAGAGACCACATATAAACTTTATTATAGGTGGTATCTTACCCCTGACAAACTATCCAAAATGTTTCCCTCTTCTACCCCGACATGTTGGCGCAATTGCGTAGCCATGTGAAAAGGGGCAAATTCCTTTGGAAGCACAGATCATTGCAGGAAACCCCCCCCCCCCCCCCCGTGTGCACTGCTGTGTACGCTGAGACCTACTATGTGCTGCGATGGCTGTGGGAGGATCGGAACCAGTAATGACATCAGGGTCCTTCCCAATGGCAATCACTGGCTATAATAAAATGGCAGACCGTTCACATGCACGGTCCTCTGATAAATGCATGGGCTGCAAATTCACAACCCTGAGATTCAAGGCCAGATGTGTCAAGCTTCATAAAAGTGATAAAGTGATAAAGTGGCAAGTGATAAACAAACAGCCAATCAGCTCCTACCTGTCATATTCCAAACCCAGCCTGTAACATGACAAGTAGGAGCTGATTGGCTAGCTGTTTGTCACTCCATTTTATCCCTTTTTGAAGCTTGATACATCTGGCCCTCCATGTGACTCAGCTCCAATATCCCTGACAATGGAGTTTGTGCTATATTCCTGACAATGATGTTTGAGCAATACACAGGAAAGACTATTTCCATCAAGTTGTTTTACCATACTGTATGCTAGATCATTTAAATATTCTACACCCAGAACAAGTATACCATACACATAAAATAAATGTTATAAAAGGCATAAAATAAAATTACAGAATGTTTTATATTGTCACATTTTACAAATCCAAATTTTATTTGTATAGCTTAATATGGTTAATGTGAGCAGAATTATTTTGTCAGTATAGAGACATTAGCAACAATCAGATCTTTGTTAAGCCCTGTATACACGGACCGATTTTAGCCAGGCTAAATGGTTGCTAAGCGACAATATCACCAGTGTTTTTTGTGTTGTATGCGATAAATCGCTAGGAGTGCGTTCCCGCAGCCAGCCCTGAGTGCGTTCCCGCAGCCAGCCCTTAATGGTAGCAAGAGTTTGTTCCTTCAAATATGGCTAAAAATCACTGTTTGCTGGGGGATGCGGTCATTTGGTCTACAGCATTATGGTCGACAGTCATTAGGTCAACACCATAAGGTCGACATGGGAAAAGGTCAACATGGGTCTATGTCGACATGGGAAATTGTCGACATGGGAAACGGCCGACATGGGAAAGGGGCAAAAGGTTATTAGTTTGACAGGTCGTTAGTTCGACAGGTCATTAGTTCAACATTGTCTAGGTCGCCAGTCAAAAGATCGACATAGGGTTTTTCACAGTGTTTTCTAGCCAACATGTGCCGACAGACGGTATTTCATGCCCTACCATCCACTAGAGCGTGGTGGGAGAATAAAATAGTGTGCCGAGCGTAGCGAGGCACTGTGCCCGGCGCATTGCAAGCGCAGCAAGGGGATGCGGTGCACTTTAGACTGTGTCCATGTCGACTATGTTGACATGCAGGTAAAAAAAGGTGAATAACACCATGTCGACCTTTTGACTGTCGACCTACACAATGCCGAACTAACGACCTGTCGAACTAATGACCTTTCGACCTAGAACAATGTCAACCTTTTCCCATGTCGACCTTTTTCCATGTCGACCTAATAGTGTCAACATAATGACTGTGGACCATAATGCTGTAGACCAAATGATCCCAACACGATTGCTGGTGCACAATGCACTGTGTACCATCCACCAGCGGTTAAAACTGCTTGCAGTTTTTGCTGGGCGACCAAATTGCTCCGTGTGCTCAATTACTGTCTTTCTGTAGACCTGAAGCACATATATTGATGAATGTCTGTGTATAGATAAAATAAGCAAATCCATACCCCTTGTGTGTGGAGGTAATCCACAGTTTTAGTAATCACATAAAGTACAGCACTTGCTTCTCTCTCTGAAAAATATTTCTCATGCAGTATTTTGTCCAGAAGTTCTCCTCCTCTCATTAGTTCCATCACCAGGTAGACATTCTTTCCATCATCGTAAACCTGTATTGTCATAATAAATCAGGATTATGAGCGAGATATTATATAATAGACTCCATTTGAAAACACTGTACATTCAATTTTCTAAATATAGGAAGTACTCTATACTTGCACCAGTTGCGCAATCACATGCTTATTTTTTTTCCTCTTATAAAACCTTTTTTTTTTTATTTACTTGGCCAATTCAGACCATGGCAATTTATTTTCTTATATATATATTAAAAAATTGCATATTATGAAGACATTTAGAGGGAAATTTATTAAGATTCTCGAAATGGCCGATCCGCGGTACGACCGCCATCGGCTGTAATGTGAATTGTGAATAGGGAAAATTTCGGAATCTGCCATATTCACCTGATTCATACTGTACAGGTATTTTCTGAATACCTAGTTAGGGGTTAATGCTTTTGGCTGGGGGAACATATATATATATAAAAAGTTTCCTCCTGACTGTGGCATTAGCCTCCTGACTGTTTGGGCCCGGTGCTGGATTTCAAAATATGGGGGACCCCTACTTTTTCTCCCCAGATTTTGAGAACCAGGCCGGCCCATGAGCTTGGTGCTGGTTTTCAGAAACCAGGACCGGCTCAATGAGCCCGGGGCTTATAACTGGAAAATTAGGAATATTTTCCAGGTGTATTTTTGCGCCGTATTTTACATACAGCCTGGTAATAAATTTGAAAGCACCATTCAAATGAATGGTGAAATCCATTTGTATTCTTTTGCTGGCGTATGCATTCGTATTTCGAAATACAAATTAAAATATGCCTTTGTGAATTTCAAAATACAAATTTATGGCCGTATATGGCTACAAATACGGGCAATCATAACCATTCTGATGTTATTACATTTCCCCCTTTAATATTTTATGGGCCTGTGCTTAAGTTGGAAATATGGAGCTGGCAATGGCACAAAGATAACATAGACCCTGCAGGGCACTCTAAGAGAGGAGAGGGGATATGAGCATGCTCCATGTGGCCCCTTCCTCAGGGGCAGCACAGTAAACTCTGACTATGTGCAGGCACCTTGTTCCAAAGGGCTTCTCTACTGTACATGTGGAAACCACTGTAAAAATGCCTGGCAGGTTATTATACAGTGCAGGTCATATCTGCTGGGCTGCAAGCCGGCACATGAGTCTGGTTCTGGAGACAGTGGATGGATAAAAATAACTATACACATATATTGTGGCAGAGACAGCACCTCTCTGCATAAAAGTAATGTGGAGGATCCAGACCAGGTTTTGTAGCAGAAGTAGGGTTGTGTGATCAGCAGCACCTGTCATTTCCTGATATAAGTGTTTCCAATGCTATTGATGGTGGATTAGCTGCCGAAGTGATAGGGACCACTGGATATATATATATATCAAGGGACCCATGTGCACCTTACCCCCTGCACCCATTAAATATATGACATTGATTTCTGGTAAAAAAAACTTTGCTATCTTTTAGAAGATGCGAGCAGGGCCCTCCTACATTTTGACTGTCTGTAAATACCCTGTTTTGTTGTTTCACTGTCTGCTATTGTAAAGCGCAACGGAATATGCTGCGCTATATAAGAAACTGTTAATAAATAAATAAATAAATAAACAAATTTCTTGTGATTGCTTCTAATGTTGTCATTGCCTCTTCTGAGTCCCAGGCTCAGAGAAATTTATAGGAAAATGTACGCAGATTGAATGGACACGAAACTAAAAAATTGGCAGATTGTAATTTACAAATGATCATGGTAGAAAACACATGTATGAATCAAGACCATTGGCCTAACTTGCAGGACATTCCATAGGCTCCAGAACAACTCATAAATTTACCATTAAACATCTGAGCAAAGTTGGCAGTTAATTCAGCACAAAATACGAAAGGCAATCAGACCACATTTTGCCATTCGAGTTTGCAGAAGCACGCATGGATCAGTCAGATCCATGCAGTGCTTCTGTATGTAAAACAAAGCATTAACATTAAAAATAATAGTGTGGGGGGTCCCTAATGCTGCTTTCAGACCGCATAACTGGCTTTGACCCTGTATTTGAAAACGTTTCCAAAAACGGGTCTGCCAGATAAAACCCCTTTCACACCGCAGCTCTTAAACGGTATATTACCGTTTAAGTGCCGATTTTTTTGACACTGGCAGACCCGTTTTTGGAAACTTTCCAAATACAGGGTCAAAGCCAGTGCAGCCTTCAGCCCTCCCCTCTGTGCAGCTCCCCCCTCCCCCCCTGCGCCCCCCGCACGCGTGTCCCCCCGCGCGTGTCGACGCCCCCCCCCCCCTATGTCGACCTAACCCCCGTGCAGCCGGTACCTTTTCCAAAAGTCACTTTTCTTATAAGAAAAGTGACTTTTGGAAAATGGCTGCCCCCATACGAAAGACAGTTTTTTTAAACAGGTTTTCCTATGGGGCAGCCATTTTCTGAAAGACACTTTTTTTCATAAGTGCTTCCGACCATACTGAACTGCAGTGCCGGGATCCACAACGGAGGTACCGGCTGCACGGGGGGTAGGTCGACACGGGGGAGGGGGGGGCGTCGACACGCGGGGGGCGCGGGGCGGCTCCAGTGCTGTGAATATTTAATGAGCACTCATTAAATATTCACTGCGCTGAATTTAGGACCCAGCTCATTGGCTGGGTCCTAAATACCGTTTCAGACCCGATTTTGAGCCTAAAATACTGGTTCTGAAACGGGTAGAACCCTGCATTTTAACTGGTTAGAAAAAACGGTATTTTCTAACCGGTTAAGTGGTCCTGCACCTTTCAGACCGCACAGATTACCGTTTTAAAACGGTAAAAAAACGGCAATATACCGTTTACAAAGTGCGGTCTGAAAGGGGCATTAGTGATGTGTGAACATGCCCATTTTTTGGTGTGTGCACAAAGTACCTGTAAAAACATTTTTTGGTACTTGTGTATTATCTGGGTGCCCAAATTTTTCATTGCATGCCACTACTTAAAGCATGCAATTCATTGTATTGCATTGCATCGCATCGCATCGCATGCAATATAGTGGCATACAATTCATGCAATGCGATTTTCATTGTAAAGACCCGATTTTTAATTGTATAGTCAGCCATGGGTGATTTCATACCCCCAGTATCCAACTACGCATGGAGTTGATTATTTATAGTGTGGCGAGTGCAGCGAGCCACCAAGCCCGAAGCGTGGCGAGCGGACACAGATTACTTTGCATGTATTCTGCGTCCCCTCGCGGGGCTTGCTACGCTAGCCACGCTTCGGTCTCGCTGTGCTCGCCACACTATATAAAGTTAACTCCATGCGTAGTTTGATTTTTTTAATGTTTATTTTAAGTGCCAGCTGTAAAGAATTACATTACATTTTATCCAAGATGTCCCGGGCCAGAAGCATTTTGTATAACTAATTATTCCGTATTTCAAAATATTTTTATATTTCAATGAGGTATCTTAAGGAACCTTGCATTTATGTTGCATAAAAACATCAAATACATGAAATACACACAAATACATTTTATTTGTGCATGAAACAAGGTTTCAAAACATGAAACAAAGTTTGTGTACAATACCAGACACTGACTTTGAATGCCAAGCAATCATTGTCTTGCACACATTTAATTCCATTTACATTTAAAAAGTAAATTCTGGAAACTATTGTTTTCTGAATAATTTGGATAAAGGCTATCTGGATAAGGGATACTCAACCTGTATCTTAAAAATTGTCAACACATTTCCTGAAATCAAGGATATAGTGCACTAAGAACAGACTGGTTAACACTGAGGAACACTTACATCCTTTAAAGTGATGATGTTTGGATGTTGTCCATATCTCAGAAGAATTTCAATTTCCTCTGATGGATCCCTCTTGCTTTTATCAATTATCTTTTAGAAGAGAAACATGAGAGGTACAGAGTGAAATATACATTTGAACTACAAAATTTCAACTTAATACTGTACACAGCAAATTGCTTCCTGTAAATATGAACGGGAGAGTTCTAACACCCTATGCAGGAAGGAAGCAGCTTGAACTAATTAAAGGCTTCAAATAACTGAAGGAACAGAAGTGTTACACCTGCTGTTATAATGTCACCATCACATTTGTTGTCAAAGCCTGCCTACAGGGTCATCAACACACTATCCTTTTAGCTGCAAATTTCAGTTTGCGCAATTTTGTTTTATCTTGTTTATTCTAAAGAAAAAAATATTATCAAATTCGCAAAATACATACTGAACACACAATTCAATCTATACAAGGTATTGGTCCAGGGATGTTTGGATTGTATTTTATTTTAGCATCACATACAAAACAATATTGCATTAATAAAGGTACAGTATATGGGATTAAAATACTTTTAGATTTTAAATACAACACTGGCAAAATTATTTGGTTCTCTTTACTCATACAGTAAAATCAAATGGTTTACATATATTATAAGAAGTTAGGCCAGTCTTGAGTTGGGATCTTTTGATCTACAGCATGATGGTTGACAGTCATTAGGTCGACATGGGAAAAGGTCGACATGCACCCTAGTGGATGGTAGGGCATAAAATACCTCTTGTCGGCACATGTCGGCTCAACAGTGAAAATCCCCATGTCGACCTTTTGACTGTCAACCTAGACACTGTCGAACTAATGACCTGTCGAACTAATGACCTGTCGAACTAATGACCCGTCGAACTAACGACCTGTCGAACTAATGGCCTTTCGACCTAGAACCATGTCCACCTTTTCCCATGTCGACTTTATCCTTGTACAAAAATGGAATTAAACTTAGTGTACAACCCTTACTACAACACTGTACTTCAGAACTATAAAATAAAGTCACTGATGAACCCTGCATGCACTCTAAGGGCCTTATTCAGATCTGAGTTCAGAACAAATTTGTTTGGAAAATGGGCAAAACCATGTGCACTGCAGGTGGAGCAGATGTAACATGTGCAAAGAGAGTTACATTTGGGTGTGGTGTGCTGAAATTGAAATCTAAATTGCAGTGTAAAAATAATGCAGCCAGTATTTACCCTGCACAGAAACAAAATAACTCACACAAATCTAACTCTCTGTATACATGTTACATCTGCTCCACCTGCAGTGCACATGGTTTTGTCCATTTGCCGAACAAATTTGTACTGAGCTCAGATCTGAATAAGGCCATTAGGGCAGGCTTTCCCAACCACGGTCCTCAAGGCACACCAACAGTGCAGGTTTTAGTGATATCCAGGCTTCAGCACAGGTGGTTTAATCAGAATCACTCAAGTACTAATTAAGTCACCTGTGCTTAAGCCTGGATATCATTAAAACCTGTACTGTTGGTGTGCCTTGAGGACCGTGGTTAGGAATGCCTGCCTAAAGCCCCGTACACACGGGGGAGATATATTGCTCAGCCATATATGGCTGAGCAATATATGGCTGAGCAATATATTGCTCAGTTTCTCCTTTTCATCAGCAACAAGAGATGGTCGCTGATGAAAAATAAACTGCCCGGGGGAGCAGCAGAGGTAATCAGCTGGTCGCAGGAGCATGTTCCTGCGACCAGCGATCACTACAGGGGTAAAAATGGGAGCGTCCACCTGGCGATATATCGCCGGTGCACACTCCCATCATGGGCAATTTGGGATTTGGGTGGGGTTTTTACTACAAAGTGAGATCCATATTGCAGTGTAAAAATAAAGCAGCCAGTATTTTCCCTGCACAGAAACAAAATAACTCACCCAGATCTAATTCTCTCTCCACATTTTACATCTGCCCCCTCCCCCCTCCCCCTGCAGTGCACATGGTTTTGTCCATCAAAGAAGGATTTTGTCAGAAAGAGTGAACTAAAATAAGGCCCTTAGTGAGAATTCAATTGAAGTAGAATAACCAGCAAGAACGATGAACATCTCATGATGTTTCTCTGTATTTTATTTGTGCTTTTGGACGGCAAAAGAAACGGCGAGAAAAAAAAACAAAAAAACAGTTTATGAGGACAATTGACACTAACCAATTACCTGTGAACAGTGATCGCGGGTAATTGCATACCATTATATGTACTTTAATTCTATGGCAGCCATAAACTGTATGTGAGTACTGTTGCATGAAAACCTACAAGTACCAGAATACCCATGTCTGCCAGTGTATACTGGTGCATGTCACTGTAGTAATTGTCTCTCTTCAGGGACAGGATACACTTCTGTTTTCAACTGGCCTCCAGTCCTAGACCCCCTCTTTATGGTAGTACAAAAAACAGCATTTTCTTGGGTCATCTTTTGCGATTATCAACATTTCATTGAGCTGCCTTCACATCATCTCCCCAGTTCTCTATAGATGCCTGCGGCACCAAGAGCTGGAATTAATTAGCAATGTAAGCTTCTGGGGTTTATGTGCTAAACAGAAGGCTGATTTCTGTTCTTAGCCTATGGATAACCAAGCAGAAACCAGCTACCATGGGTGCTACTATAGTGGGTGCAAGGGGTAACATTGCTATGGGACTCAAAGGCTTAGGTGCGTCTTGATCCAGGTTAGAAAGATGCAAACCAATTGCCCAGATTTGCCTGCTAGGCAATTAGGTCTGCTCCATTGCACAACCTGATTTTGCTTACAATACATTATCAGTGAGAGGTGTCCGTAGTGCAATTTATAATGTAAAGGGCAATGTAATGTTGCATAATTTGAACTGGAGGGCACTGTTAGGTGTCATAATCTGATCTACTCATTGTAATGTGAAGGGCTTTATAATGTTAATGATAACAACTGGGGCACTTTAATGTGGCACAATATGAAAAGGAGACACTATAGTGTGGCTTAATATGAACTATGGCATTGTAACATTCATATTTGAACTGGAGGGCACTTGACTCTAATGTGGTACAGTATGAACAAGGGGTACTGCAATGTGACATTGTGTGAATTAGGGACACTGTGGACTTGATTGTAATGTGGGCAGAGGTGAGGAGAGATGTGCTTTTACCGCTGCTTCTTTGGAAACAGCAGTAATAGAATAGTGTTGCATGGTATTGCAGCTAGAGGTGCCTATTACAAGCAGACTCCTCTTGCTGTAGTACCAGCATTGGATCTCTTACTCACTATCAGATGAATTGCGGCATCAAACCTAAACCGCAGCAAGCCTCAGTTTTCACAAATGGAGGTCATCCCCGCACCCCGCCAACCCCAAAACAGCCTCAGATCGTCAATCACTGATGTTGGTTTGCTTGCTACTTTGAAGGACCCATTTGCAAACGGGTCCTGTGGATGAAAACAGTACCGATAATCAGTACTTTGGTCATTCTGTAGCAATAGCTATGGGATTCTGATAACTCTGTATATCATAATGTTAATTGGGGATACTGTGTGGATACTGGCAGCCCTACAATGTGGCATCATGTAAATTAGGGAGCTACTAGGGTTCGTAAAAAAATCTAGCACCCTTCTATAGGACATGACATTAACTACGGCATTAGTATGGTTCAGAAATTGAACTAGGGCACTATTATGGGACATACAATGAACTACTGCTGTGTGGAGGTATTGGGGTAGGGGCCCTTTCAATATGTTGCTATGGTGCTCACAAAGTTCTGGTTATGCCTCTGAGTCCGACGAAAATGGCTGATGTACACACAACTGATGTACACACAACAGGGCCGGCGCCACCACTAGGCAAATCTAGGCATTTCATTAGACTGTGTGTACTGTACAGGATAGACAATGTGCGCAAAAAGCAACCAGAATAGTCCGCAACCTCAGAAAGAAGGCTCTCCTTACAAACCTTCACCAAACAAACACAAATTGAGTCACAGACTTATCCGGCGCTCAGTAGCGTTATTCTTCTGCTGTAATTCTTTCAGCACATACTCCACATGTAGGGAATACAAACAGAATCTCTCATGGTGTAATACCACATGTAACAAATTTATTACACAAGAGACATCACGTTTAAAACAGTTGAAACAATTAAAACAAATGGACATAAAAGTGTATCCTCCGTTGTCAGCATATAAAGGGGGTAATTACCAGATCCAAGGGAACTGTAGACACACAGTTCAAATGAGCATGTTATTCAAATTCTCTGGAGTCAGGATACCGGTTTTCCTTTCCTCCTCTGTGGCGCTGTCCTGTTCACCAAGTATCTGGATGCCTACTTCTGCTTAGCTGCACAAAACGGGTATTCGGTGTGGGCTACACCACCGACGCGTTTCCTCCCCGCCTGGGGACTTTATCAAGGTTTGATAAAGTCCCCAGGTGGGGAGGAAACGCGTCGGTGGTGTAGCCCGCACCGAATACCCGTTTTGTGCAGCTAAGCAGAAGGAGGCATCCAGATACTTGGTGAACAGGACAGCGCCACAGAGGAGGAAAGGAAAACCAGTGTCCTGACTCCAGAGAATTTGAATAACATGCTCATTTGAACTGTGCGTCTACAGTTCCCTTGGATCTGGTAAATACCCCCTTTATATGCTGACAACGGAGGATACACTTTTATGTCCATTTGTTTTAATTGTTTCAACTGTTTTAAATGTGATGTCTCTTGTGTAATAAATTTGTTACATGTGGTATTACACCATGAGAGATTCTGTTTGTATTCCCTACATGTGGAGTATGTGCTGAAAGAATTACAGCAGAAGAATAACGCTACTGAGCGCCGGATAAGTCTGTGACTCAATTTGTGTTTGTTTGGAAATCTAGGCATTTGCCTAGGGCGCCAGCCACTGGAGGGCGGCACTTCGCCCCTCGCCTCTTGCATGGAGGCTGCAGGGGTGTCCGTGCCGGGTACCTGCGGCGCTGTGTGATCTGGCGGCGGGGTCCCTGCAGTGATGCGCGCTATCCGGCAGCCAGGCGGCGGTGCGGGAAGCGCTGCTGGGTTTGAAAACATTCTGCATGCTGATTGGCTGAGATTCAGCCAATCAGCGTGCACCGAGTTTTCAAACCCATCAGCGCTTCCTGCGCCGCCGTCTGGCTGCCGGATAGCGCGCATCACTGCAGGGACCCCGCCGCCAGATCACACAGCGCCGCAGGTACCCCCCCTCCCCCGTAGGCACCGGGGCACCCCACCCCCCCCTCGCCTGGGGCGCTCCGGTGCCTTGCACCGGCCCTGACACACAACCTTCTACCCCAGCCTGCAACTTCCCCACACTTTAAATAATACTTTAGCTATGTAACTACTTTAGCAATAAAGTAGAAGAAATCTGACACACTTCTATGTAAAATCCTTTAATAAACGTAAGTAGGCAACTGTAAAAGCTCATTAAAGCTATTTTTTCCAGGGTTTTTTTTAATTATAAGAGACTTCACTGATAATTAAAAAAAAAAAAAACATGTTTAATTAAATTCTTTTGTGTCTGGCACTTTTTCATGTACAAAATGCACTGCCAATTTTTTCTCACTTGCACAAAAATAGTTTCAAATGTGTTCTTTTCTTACAAAAACACTGGCATTAATTAATTACATTCAGAACATTAACACACATTAAACTCATTTATTTATTTATTTGTGAAACTTCCCAGATGACTTTGACACGAGCAACTACATAAACATACTGTACATATACAATATACTACAGTCGGACCTGGTTAAGTAGGATTTAAAGGTATAGAATGTTTAGGGGTAAATTTGCTAAGATGGGAGATCTATTGAAGATGGGATGTTGTCCATAGCAACCAATCAGATTCTATCTATATCTTCTAGAAGGTTCTAAATAAATAAGAAGTAAAATTTGATAGGTTGCTATGGGCAATATCTCACCTTCAACTCCCATCTTAGCAAATGTACCTCTAATCTCACTTAGGTGCCCATATTTCATTACATATTTACAGTATTTCCACAAAACTCATTTTTTTGGGGCTTAGCATCAAATACTGTACTAAGGATCCCCTGTATATATGAAATATGATGGTACTTTCAGTAGCTTTCAAAATTGAAAAAATGCTGAGTTCATTGATCTCCCTGGCAAATGTTCATGCTAGCGGGGAACTCACTGTGACTGATGAGTAATGCTGCTTGCATGTAAAGGAGCAAAAAAGGTTAAACAGCCTACCTCCTTCATACATACACCCATATATTTCTGGTTGGATTAGATATATACTGTACATTATTATCAGTAACAGAGGTAACCAGAATGGCAGCTTAGGGCCCTTCTGGTCCCAGGGGGTCTGCTGGAACAGCTGTAAAATAGGCATTTCCAGTGGACTGCTATACTTCTACAAGAGCTGGGATGACTAATTACTCCTGGCAGGGTGTAAGTAATTACACAGTTATTGAGTGCTGGCTCTGGTGCATGCATGTTATCGGTCCTACCGTATTGTGCACAGTGTGCAGTGGCATCACAAGGGGTGTATGGACTGCACTCAGGTGTCACCCCCATGGGTGCCGACAGGTCCCCCAGCCCCGGTAAAATGAAGAGGCGTGGCCACCGGAAGAGGGCATGGTGACTGCGGAGGCTAGACTTACTTCACCTTAACAACTTTGTTTGGTCTGGCGGGGGTCCAGGAGGTATCGCACACCACCGCAGAGAGGGAGGACAGGCTGCCATGGCAGCCTCCTTTCTCTATCCCCTGCTCAGCACACAGCACTAAGCAGCATGTGCAGGGCTGGGGAGAGAGGCTGGGCTACAGTGGCAGCCTGTCCTCTCTCTCTCTCACACTGCACATCTGCTTGCACACCAGTGGTGAGGGGAGCAGGACCCGGGACATTCCATCAGACCCTAGCCCGGATAAAAAGTTCCAACCTCCCCTCCTCTCTGCGCAACTGGTCACCTTCATGAGGGCTGATACCAAAGTACCAGCTCCTGCTCAGTGGCACGAGCCGCTCTCTTCTAGTGGGGGTCCAACCGCCAGCCCCTGCCAGCCGCTCGCGCATCCGAATCCACCCCTCCAGTCCCCACCACCTCGCCTCAGTCCCCACCGATCACCCCCACCACCCCTCACCCCCCCAACCCTGCTCATTTCCCTGAAGCGGAGACGAGCAGGGTTCGTGTCCACCGACGCTCGGAAGCTGGGACGTGCGTGCGAGAGAGCTGAGAGGCGCTGGCTGAGAGGCACTCCATCTATACAGTATGTGCAGCACGTGACTCCTATCACAGTGTATAAGCCGTCCCAGCATTTCTTGCAGGCAGCCTGCGCCTCCAGACCACCTGGAGTGTTGAAAAATGGGGTTTTGGGCCACAAGGCAATGCCCCACTACAAACACATGCCCCCTTCCCGCAAAGCATGCTGAGTGCTGAACCTGGTGTCATAGGGGAAAGTGATCTCCCTGATAGTATACTTGGTGTACATAGATGCTGCATTAACCCTGTCATATTGTAAACCTGTTTTACCAGCCACTGAGCCCGCAGCGTGGGCGAGCAAAGTGAGCCCCGCAAGGGGACTCAGACGCATGGCGCCATGCTGGTGCCTTGAAACTACACAAGTACCAAATATATTTCTTAACATATTAGCCTATTTGGTACTTGCGAGCGCAGCGAGCCACCGAGCCCAAAGCGTGGCGAGCGGACATGGATTACTTTACATGTATTGTGCGTCTCCTTGCGGGGCTCGCCACGCTTTGGGCTCGTATTCTGCGCTCGCCACGCTTCAGGCTCGGTGGCTCGCTACGTCGACGTGGATAGTGGGGGTATGAAAAGGTCAGAGGACGCGTACAGCCGCCCCTCTCGGACTTGCTACGCTCGCCACGCTTCGGGTTGGCGTTGATCCTGGGGTGCCGTTGACTATGGGGGGCCATTTAACATTGTAAGGGCCCATCAGGGTGCTTGTACAATCAAAACATACATACAATGCGATGCGATTAAACATTATATAAGCACCCTAACGGGTGCTTACAATGTTAAAGGCACCCCCACGCCACCCCCCCACTATAAACGTGAACCTGAAGCGTGGCGAGCTCAGCGAGCCCGCGAGGGGCGGCGGTACGCGTCCTCCGACCTTTTCATACCCCCACTATCCACGTCGGCGTGGAGTTGAGAATAGAAAGTGTGGCGAGCGCAGCGAGCCACCGAGCCCAAAGCGTGGCGAGCGGACGTGGATATTTGTGAAGGCCGCGAGGGGACTCCGATACCTGTGAAGGTATCCGCGGCCCCTCGCGGGGCTCTCTGCGCTCGCCACGCTTCGGGCTCGGTGGCTCCCTGCACTCGCCACACTTTCTATTCTCAACTCCACACCGACGTGGATAGTGGGGGTATGAAAAGGTCGGAGGACGCGTACCGCCGCCCCTCGCGGGCTCGCTGCACTCGCCACGCTTCGGGTTCACGTTTATAGTGGGGGGGTGGCGTGGGGGTGCATTTAACATTGTAAGCACCCATTAGGGTGCTTAAAAGCACCCTTTAGGGTGCTTATACAATCTTTCATCGCATAGAGGGGAAATATTGCGTCGCATCGCATCGCATGCCATCGGGTACATGGCATGCGATGCGATTAAAACATTGCGCGATGGAGATTGGGGGCGCCGCCAAAATACACAAGTACCCGATATTTTATTGTACAATATCGCATTGCATCGCATACCATCGTATACCTTATTTAGTGTAATGGTATACGATGCGATGGGCGCCGTGCGAGGAAACAAATACCGCCTTTTTTAATGTTATCCATTACCTTTTCTTATTATTTCAATGCTATATTTTTCGGTGCACAGATTTACAGAGATAACAAACATAAATACCACTGTGTGAGTCTGAATCCCCTAAGGATATTATCAGTGTGCAAAAATGGTCGATATATTGTTGGTCTGTCGGCCAGTGTGTACCAGCAATATGTCTCTGACCAACGTCATTTACAGACATACTGTATTGGGCGGAATGTACAGAAGTCTGGGGGAGTGTAATTAAGGCAGGATGTAATGAAGTGATTAGGCCTTGTAAATGATTGCCCCTTTAAAAAAATGTCAGAATTTGGCTGGCATCCTACATGCCCACCAAACTCAGACTTCGTTACATCCCATCCATTGCTTTGGCTTTGTAGCACAGCCAATGGGCGATATGGCTAAAGATATATCATACAGGTGATATGCAGACTATACACACGCTGTACAAGCTGGCATTGACAGTGCAATTGTGCAGGGCTGGTAAATGCCTGTCCATCTGTGCTGTCTGTCTTGACTAATCGTGCATTGTGTAAGCAGAACACTCTGCGCATTCTGTCTAAGGAAAGGTACACACTTAAAGATAAATTTGCAGATGAATTGGGCAGCGAGTTCTGCATACATGCCTCCCAATCGATCTTGACTTATGTCATAATTGTGCCGGCAATTACATGCTCCCAAAGTGAGTAGACAGACATACTGCTGGTACACACTGGCTGATGGTCCAGCGATATATTGATTGTTCAATTGAAAGGACAATGGGTGACATTCTATGGTTTGACCTAAATGCGCATCTTTTTTTAGCGCACCACATCGCCGCAAATCGCACTTTTTGAAATCGCACTTTTCAGTCATAATTTGCATATTTAATGTGATGCGTTTTGGAGGCTGAAAAGTGCGAAGAGGTGCGATTTGCGGCGAAGTTGTGAGATTTTAAGTCACAAAAAAGTGCGAATTCTTCCGCCGGTCATGTGCGAATTTTGGACCAACCGGAGTGCGATTTACAAAACTGTCTCCGCATGACTAAGAACCCCCCAACCTATTGGCCCACCTGTGTCCCCTCCATTATGCATCACACCCCCTATATAAAGGGGCATTGGTGCCATTTCACTCTTTAATAGGAAGTAAGGAGCATGGAGAGGAGCAGTGGCAGTGTGAGTAGAGGAAGAGGTGTTGGTGGCAGAGTGAGGAGTGGCAGAGAAAGCAGTGGCAGAGGGAGCAGTGGCAGAGGGACCAGTGGTAGCAGCCAGACAAGTGTGAGAGCCAGCAGTGTGGTCCGCAATGTGAAAAAAAGGTTTAACGACATCAAACGGCAGTTGAAAAATAAAATGGCCATGGAGTTGGAGGAGGCCACCAAGACTGGAGGAGGAAGCCCCACCACTGTGTGCTACAATGCGTATGAGGTGAAGCTAAAGCGCATCATACCCCCTGAGGTCCTGCCTGGCATGCACGTGGCGGATTCCGATAGGCCGCAAACGCCATCTAGAGCTGGTAAGTCTGACCACATGCAATCCTAAACATACATGCCAATGTATTATAACTATAATGTTCACTTGTATTGTTATGCTAAGTAAAGTGCTGCTGTGGAACTACATAGCCCAGCAAGGTCATGCACAAAAAAGTGCCTGCTACTACTTTTAAATTGCTGATAATGCTGGCCCTTGTAGTTCCACAACTGCTCATATTGATTAACACTGTAACATTCTTTCTTGCAGCCTAACATGTATGTGGCCAAAAACCCTGAGGTGTACTGGTGGTTTAGCTGCCATGCCTACATACCACAGATTATCCAATAGTGGTCACGTGTACAATAGTTTAATAATAATAATGTAACACCAAAATCTTTTGGTTTAAATAAAATGGTGGAGAAAAAATAAAGCAGTCCTTGTCCAAAGGGTATTGTCCATTATTGTCAACTCAATGCATGTTTGCAGAAAATGCTTCGCCATTGCAAGGTCCATAATGCCTGCCCATCTTTCCTTGTACAGATTGTCCATCCCGAAGTGCTGCGGCATCCAAGACCAGAAGGCCCGTTGCTGCAGAATCTGCGGAAGCAGGTAAATGAAAAAAAAACACGCCATTACACATACAGTACACACACCCATGTCACCTCAACAATATCTCACACCACATTCATCTCCTGCTGCTACATTGCAACGGAAATGAATGTCATCTGAGCTAGGCATGTGACATATTATTAATGTCAATGTTACATGCTGTATCGGGGTACATGTGTAAGTACATAACACCCCTAGGTATGTGCGTCCAGCATCTCAAGCCCTATGTAAAACAGTATAGACGACAGTGTGGCCTATATATGCATCAGTACTTACCTCTTCATCTGTATCCACAGGTGCTATACAACTAGGGTCAAACCAAACAGATTCTTCAATGATGGTGCTAGACGAAATGGACATCATTCTTGAACCAGTCGACACCTTTGCGGGCAGAGGAAGAAATACAGACCTCATCACAGAGTGATCTTCCCCCGAATGGGGTGTCTCCCAACCCACCCCCACCCACCAACACACCCCATACAGCCGCTTCGGCTTCCCAAGTAGCTAACTCCTTGGTCAATTTCAAGGAAAAACAGATAGAATTCATGGCCTCCCAAAGCCTCCAAATAGGTAATATCCAGGGGTACATGCGTGACACCTTCCTTCAGTTACGCAAAATGGCACGTAGTGTACGGGTAGGTGTAGGCACTCATGTGCGCATTGCTAACAGCATTGACACCCGTTTTGCAGAGCAAACTGCTGCTGTAAGGGAGCAGAATAGGCATATTGGCAGCCTGGCGCAAAGTATTGCTGCACTAACCCAATCATGCACAGCGCAGACAAATGCCTTACTAGCTATGCAGGCCCAAATCCAGCAGCTGGAAGCCAATGTGGGAGGTGGCGCAGCATCCACCCTCAGCAGTGTATCCAGCACCCCAATAAGTGGCTCCCCCACTTCCCCACCCCGTCGGAGTATTAGGACCCGTGGTGGGCTTGGTACAGGGTCTAGAAGTGGTGTAGGGGTGCCTGATGCTGGGCGAAGGTAGCTCATACATATGTTTCTTTATTTTTTCCATTCCCAATCATCTTGTAACATGCCCCCAGAGTTGTTATTTTTCACCTGCAAAAATGCAGATTGCGTCTGACAAAGTAGACAGAAGTAAAAATGTCTAGCCGCATACCATTGTGTTTGTGTATTATTTTTAAACCAATTATTGTGTGCAGTATAAAATATTGCAATGGTATATGACAATGGGATTGCACTAAAGTAGTGTGGGGTATCTCCGTGGCCGGCAAAGGTTGTGCATCTACATATTCCAGCAGGCTCTGACACTCATGGTTTGGACTGTAATGCTTACAGTGTGTCAGGGCATGCTGGCACGTGTAGTTCCACAACACCAGTGAGCCATGTTTGACTGCATACATCATTCATACATGTATCAAATGTACTTACAAACTAGATATCAGCAAGGGATAGGTCAGCACCACCATCTGCATCCGTTGGGCTCTGTGTATTAGGCTAAATGTGGGTGGAAGCAGATGGTATTGGTCACACATTAGTTAATGAGTACACTTACAGCACAGGTACATTTCGGAGTACAGGGCACATGTGCTTACCAGAAAAGTATCGGCCGATGATGTGTGTGCGCACCAGATTTCCCCTCTGCGTACCCCTCACTACCCGAGGTGTGGTAGGTTGGGCTTCCTGCACGACTGCTGCATGTTCCTCCTCCACATAGGCAGGTTGGGACAGGGCTATGTTGTGCAGCATGCAGCAAGCCTGGATAATCATGACTACTTTGGCAGGGTGGTAAAGCAGTGTACCCGACGACCTGTCCAAACACCGTAAGCGACTCTTCAAGACGCCAAATGTGCGCTCCACCACATTGCGGGTTGCAATGTGGGCTTCATTATACCGGTGCTGTGCAGGGCCCTCTGGGGTGCGCAAAGGTGTCATGAGCCAGGAAACACAACCATATCCTGAGTCACCTAAAACACAGATAGGAAGTGATTGCCTTATATGGTAAGGTATGTGTTTCTTTCAAACAGGACACACTGGTAGAAGAGCAATATGCTTGTGAAAGAGGAAATACACACATTGCAGCAGGTACAATTAGGGACAGACAGGGTAATATGTTAAAAGGTACTTACCTAGTAGCCAGCCCTCTGGCATTTGGTGGTTGGTAAATCTGTTCCAGAGGGCTAAGTGTCTCTGAATAAAAGGCGTCATGGCAGTTTCCCGGAAAGCCTGCCACAACACTCAGGATTTTCAAATTAGCATTGGATACAACCTGCACGTTCAGGGAGTGCCGCCCACGCCTATTGACGTAGACGTGTCCCCGCACGTACGGTGCCCTAATCCCAATGTGTGTGCAGTCTATAGCTCCCAGCACGCGAGGGAATGCTGAGAGTCTATAGAAAGCCAACTTGTGGTCCTGCCACTCCTGCTCAGAATTGGGGAATCTGATGTATGTCCGCCACAACTTCTTTAAAGCAAGTAACACTTGAGTGAAATGCTTAGAGAAAGTGGCCTGTGATACCCCCAAGGCCCATGAGGTCACAGACTGAGTGGAGCCTGTGGCCAAATAGTAGAGGGCACACATTAATTTGTGCAGGCCAGACACTGCATAGTTGCCTCCCCCAAAAGGGTCCAAATCATCTCACACCTTCTCATATAAGTCCAACAGGTTAATGCGGTTCAGCCTAAACATCCCCACAACCTGTTGATCCGAGAGGGAGTCCAGGTACAGCCGAGCACGATACATACGTGGGGTACGCAGTAGTCAGGGGGCTACCTGGATCTGGCGCGCAGCTTCCTCCCTCCTGCGCAGCTCCTCCAAATGGGCCACATCACAAATCATCAACTCCAAACCACTCTGCAAAATCTCCATGTCTGAAACCCTCACAGGTGTCCTTAATGATGTTGGGGTTTATGTAGGGGTGTTTGTGAGTGAAAATGAGGGCACTTGTGGTGAAATTAACCATGTGTGCACTTGACCAAAATGAGTTCTGGGCCAAATCGCTAAACAGAACCTGGTCTGAAATAAGTGCGATAATTAGACACCTAAAAAGTGCGATTTGCGAAAACGCATTGCATTAAATAAGCGATTTGTATACTTTTCTGTACGAAAACATCTGGATGCGATAAAAATGCGAATTAATCTCGCACTTTTGGTCCGCGTGCGTTAACGCACATAATATGCGATTTCAGTCCCTTAGCGCATCCCATTAAATTGGCGATTTGATGGAAAAATGCGATATCGCCATTTTGTGGTCTAATTAACGCCAAAAAACGCAGATCTCATCCCATAGAATGTCACCCAATATATCATCCAGTGTGTAAACAGCATATGTCACCAACATCTCCACTTAATATTTTTGTAATATACAGTAGCTGCTGATTCATTATTTAAAGTCCCGTACACACTAGAGGATATACAGTGAAAGATATCACTCAGAAAGGGCTTTCTGAGCTATACAGTTAACTATATTGTCTAGTGTGTACACTGAATATCATTAACGATGCATGTCCTTGCATCGTTAACAATGATGAATTTTTGGGGAATATGCAGGTCAATTTGGCTATATAACCAAATGACCTGCATGTTCGTTATCTATAAGGAAATTCTAGATTGCGTCCAAACGGTATGTTTGAGTGAGGAAATAGTCAAAAATAGTTTACAGGACCTAAATAGTAACAAATCTCCTCGTCTGGATAAAATACACCCTAGGATACTCAAAATAATTGAGTTCTGTCATAGCACTACCGTTAGATCTGATTTTCAATTAATTAATAATCTCGGGGACAGTACTAAGGGACTGGTGCATAGCTAACGTAGTGCCAATATGGAATAAAGGTAACAAAACTAACCCTGAAAATTATAGACCAGTCAGCCTTACATTCATTGTGGGGAAAATATTAGAAGTAATAATAAGAGATAGCATCCAAAATGTATTAAAACAGGAGAACGTGATAAGTAGGGCTCTGCAAGGGTTATGCAAAAATAGATTGTGCCAGACTAATTTAAATACTGTAGCTTCTATGAGGAAGTCAGTAGGGGGTGGGAAAATATGTTTATGTGATAATTCTTGATTTTGCTAAAGCTTTTGACACAGTGCCTCATGAAAGGTTATTAATAAAACAAGGTAACTTAGGGGTAGTAAATACAATTTCTAATTGGATTGAAAACTGGGTGCACAATCAGGGACAGAGATTGGTGGTAAATGGCATGCATTCCAGCTGGGGTAAGGTCCAAAGTGGAGTCCCACAAGGTTCAATATTAGGACCCACCTTGTTTAATATATTCATTAATGATATAGGTAAAGACATAGTGAGTAAGATTGCAATATTTGCGGGCAACACAAAATTGAGTAAGGAAATTAACTCAGGAGAGGATGTAGATACACTACAAAGTGACTTCATTAAACTGGAACGGTGGGCTGAAAGGTGAAAAATGTGGTGTAATGTTGAAAAATGTAAAGTAATTAATTATGGGAACAAAATCAAACAAGCTACTTATAGACTAAATTGAGTTAATATGGGGAATTCAGTGGAGAAGGACTTAGGGGTCATCATAGATAATGGTACCTGCACCCCCCATTACCACCTTTATATTCTTCTATTGAATTATTGCTTGTAAACTAAAATAAAGTGTGCTTTTTACATAAGCACAAGTCTCCAGAAAATCCTCTTTTTTTTTTTCCGTCCCTCCTTACTTCCACACACGGAACAATCCAGGCAAGGAGTGCATGCTGATTCAACAGAACCTATGGGTAAGTTACTACAAAAATACCTGTACAGGTACACCACCGATTTTCCGGCAACCGTTGTCTGGAACCTCTTTTAATCCGGACAATTTAGATTTTTCCGGATTAAAGGAGTTTAGGGACCTCTTTTAATCCTGACAAAGCAAAATTGTAAATTGTCCGGTTTAAAAGAGGTTGATGAACTCTTTTAATCCAGAACACTTTCTGCGCATGGGCGTAACATGCAATAGGCACAAGTGTCAGTGAGTACAGCTTCCACGGACACTGCAGGTGACACAGGAAGCATCATGGTGTCTGAGGTCAAAGCAAGTACCGCACATGGGCGGAACACACAGCATGAGCAAGTGCCACTGGATACAGCTTCCAAGGATTCCGCGGGTGACACAGCAGGCAGCAGTGGGGCTGATATGGTGTACAAGGTCCCAGCAATACTTTCATTCATACTGCACTTACTGATAATGTTTGTTCAAAATATACCTGATACCGGTTTAGCTTATACAGCACGTAGTACACTGTAATAAACAGTTTTGCATACACTACTGTTTTTATTCATTCATTAATATTATGCTGTAGCATATATTTGACTATTTATTGCTTTAGAAATGTACTGAAGGTGCAAAATTTGTAAAAACTAGAAATCCTTCGTTAATCCGGCAAAATCGATAATCCAGCATGGCACTGGAACCAATGATGCCGGAAAATCGGTGGTGTACCTGTATTGCAATTGATCCATTCTGACACATACCCTTACATCTGAGGTACGGACAACATATCCCAGAAGCAAGGGAACCACATCTTCAGAACTCCCAGCCACAAGTCCCCCTGAGTTTTAAGCATCTCTCATCGTGGGACAGCATACTCATATTAAACGACATTGGTCGTTTGTTGCAACACTCAGCCCACAGTTTTTGCCTACAGCTACAGATCATAATTACCAGTGACTTTAGACATTATCTACTCTTTACGGCAACCCTAGAGCGCTAACACCACCCCAAAACCTGCATCAGGTCATCATAGACAATAAATTGAGTAATAGTGCACACTGCTCAAATGCAGCAGCAAAAGCAAAGCAGACACTGGCATGCATTAATAGGGGAATGGATTCAAGGGATGCCAATGTGATAGTGGCTCTTTACAAGGCATTGGTGAGACCACACTATAGATTGTAAGCTTGCAGCAGGGACCTCCAACCTCTATGTCTGTCTGTTTTACCTAGTTTGTTCTTTCAGTGTTGTCAACATTTGTAAAGCGCAACGGAATCTGCTGCGATATATAAGAAACTGTAAATAAATAAAAAAAAAAAATACTGTGTTCAATTCTGGGCGCTGCACCTTAAAAAAGACATAAATGAATTGGAATAGGTATAGAGAAGGGCAACTATACTAGTAAAAGGTCTAAAGCTGCCCATACACGGTGCTAAGCGTGCTGAGCCGATGTGTGCTTTGAGGTGCGCGCTCCCGCGCACCTCATCGCACAGTACAAAAAGTATGTGCTTGCACATACTTTTTGTACTTCGGTTTCACCAAATTGCATTGCATTGCATGCACAACGCATGCACATGCAATGCAATGCAATGTGATCCCTGCTATTGCAGCCCACATCGCACGCCCGCATCGGGACGTGTATGGGCTGCTTAAAATCAGTAGAATACAAAGACAGGCTAACCAGGCTGAATATGTTTTCACTGGAGAAATGGAGGTTGGAAGGAGATATGATTAGCATGTTCAAGTACAGGACTGGGCATCATATGGAACTGGGAGATGATTTGTTCAGTAACAGGGCTATACTTCGGACACACGGTCATGTACTGAGGTTTTGAATTAAGAAGAGCTTCACCATTAGAACAGTAAAAATATGGAAATCATAGCAAATGGGTGTGGTCACAGCAACTATCTCATTCTGCTCCTGACAAAACTGGGAAGCTCTGATGTCAGGGAAACGTGTTGAGCCTGAGCTACTTAACCTGCACCATATACCACTCACGATTCCTTGTTCATGCACTTTATGGGCCCTTTTTTCTCCTAAAAAAAGAACTACAACCATACAATATCCGGAGGCCTTCTGAGGCAGTGGCAAACTTACACAGTTATCCAGGTTTACCCGACACCCTTAACAGTGACTTACTGGCAATACCATCATCCTTTTCTATCATCTATTGGAACTATGCTGACTACCTGGTAACATATTGTCGCTTATTGGTATTGGAGACGTCCTAGTCCAGAATTTATTATATAGTGGTATTTGGGCAGATGTATTAAGCCTTAACAAGAGATAAATGCAAGGGTGATAAAGAGAGATAAACGTCCAGCCAATCACCTGCTAACTGTCATGTTACAGGCTGTGTTTGAAAAAACTCTGTAAGGAGCTGATTGGCTGGACGTTTATCTCTATTTATCTCACCCTTGCATTATCTCTTGTTAAGGCTTAATACATCTGCCCCATAAAGCTTTATGAATTTAAGTTACATGCACATATTTTTTATATATATATATATATATATATATATATATATATATATATATATATATATATATATATTATGGAATTCCATATAAAATGTTTTTATATATTAGATTAAAATAGTATTACTCAAAAGAAACTGTCCCATTATACATTTTTAGGCTTACTATCTCAGCCAGAGCTGGTATAGTACATCATTTAATTTTTTTCTAACACATTTTTGGGGGCTGAAAACTCCTGTACCAGTTGCAGTTAGTTGCGCACAAAAACTTTTGTTAATGAATGTAAATAAAAAATGGATAAATTCTTGTCCACTAAAGAATCATCGAAACATAGAATTTGAAGGCAGATAAGAACCACTTGGCCCATCTAGTCTGCCCCCTTTTTAAACATGTTACCTCAAACCATATTTGATCCTTATTTTTTTGTAAGGATATCAATATGCTTATCCCAAGCATGTTTAAATTGTACTACTGTATTTGCGTCTACCACCTCTGATGGTAAGCTATTCCACTTATCTACTACTCTTTCTGTGAACTAATTCTTCCTCACATTTCCCCTGAATCTTCCTCCCTCTAGTTTCAGTGCATGTCCTCGTGTTCTGTTGCTCCTCTTCCTGTGAAGAATGTCTCCCACCTGTACCTTGTTAAAACCCTTGATATATTTGAAAGTTTCTATCATGTCCCCCCTTTCCCTTCTCTGCTTTTAAGTATATATATTAAGATCTTTTAGTCTTTCCTGGTACGTTTTGTGATGTAGGCCATGCACCATTTTAGTTGCCCTTCTTTGTACAGTCTCTAATGTATTTATATCCTTCTGGAGATATGGCCTCCAGAACTGAACACAATACTCTAGGTGAGGTCGTACCAATGACCTATACAGTGGCAATATTACTTATTTTTTTCTACTGCTGATACCTCTCCCTATGCAACCAAGCATCTGACTTGCCTTCTTCATTGCTTTGTTACATTGCCTACCTGCTTTTAAGTCCCCTGAAATAGTGACACCTAGATCCCTCTCTTCCTCAGTAGTTTCCATTATAGTGCCATTTCTGAGACCCAAGTGCATGATTTTGCATTTTTTGGCATTAAACTGTAGTTGCCGTGCTCTTGACTATTCCTCTAATCTACCTAGATCCTCAATCATTTGTTTTACCCCTCCTGGTGTGTCTACCCTGTTGCATACCTTTGTGTCATCTGCAAAAAGGCACATTTTACCCTCAATTCCATTTGCAATATCACCAATAAAGATATTAAAAAGCACTGGTCCAAGTACAGATCCCTGGGGTACTCCACTTGTAACCTTTCCCTCCTTTGACTGTACTCCGTTTACTACAACTCTCTGTTTTCTGTCCTGCAACCACGCTCTTATCCATTCAACTATCTTAGAATCCAATCCCAAGCTTTCAAGTTTATTTAACATTCTGCGATGTGGGACAGTGTCAAAAGCTTTACTAAAGTCTAGAAAAGCTACATCTACAGCCCCACCTTGATCTATTACTTTAGTCACCCAGTCAAAAAAGTAAATAAGATTTGTTTGACATGATCTTCCCCCAGTAAAACCCACTGCAAAACTCATATGCTGCTCTTGCAGGGTTGGAATGTATGACCAACATAGGCAATAAAGAACAGGAAGATATGAGGACTTCTACCTCTACTAACTGTAGGACCAGGAAAATTTCACCTCTAAAAAAGACTGCACTTCTTTTGGGAGATTCCATCATTAGAGGAGTTAATCTGGGAAATGCTACTCAAGTAGAGAAACAAGTAAGGTGCTTACCTGGAGCCACAGCTCCAAGAGATAAAGAACACATGCGAAGAATTGTAAAGGCAGCTAGAAAAGATGGGGAGGTGGATGTCATCGTCCACCTAGGCACAAATGACCTGGTTAATGCTGAAGTCATGGCCGTAAAAAAGGAATTTAGAAAGTTAGGAACTGCTCTAAAACAGGTGGCAACCACTGTAACTTTTTCAGAAGTATTGCCAGTACACCAAGGGGAAGATAGAACTCTGAGAATCAGAAACTTCAATGTTTGGCTAAGGAATTGGTGCAATGAGGAGAAATTTGGATATTTAGGTCAAAGTCAAGCTACCTGGCAAGACAGAGCCTTATATAAAAGTGATGGCCTGCACCCATCTTCAAGGGGAACGAGAATATTAAGTGAGAAGTTTGGAAGCTTCATAAGCAACTATTAAAACTAGCAGAGGGGGGCAGTGAACCAAATGAAGAAATCTGCTCCCCCAACCTAGAGGTATTGTCTCAGCAGGAAAATGGAACAGGAAGCCTATCCACTGCAACAAAAGATAATATCAATCAAAACCGAATAGATATAGGCAGAAAGATGAACATAGCTAGCATCAGGAGAAGCACAAACACAACTTTAAGAGCTACTGTATGTGTGCAAATGCTAGAAGCTTAGGAAATAAAATCCCAGAACTAATTGCAATAATGACAAGGGATAAACTGGACATTGTGGCTATTACAGAGACATGGTGCAATGAAAATCATGACTGGGACATAGCTATACCAGGATATACTTTATTTAGGAAGGACAGAATGGGAAGAATTGGAGGAGGGGTTGCAATATATGTGAAAAAAAGTATAAAGACTACCTTAATACAAAGTATTGAAGAAAAAACTGAGGCCCTTTGGGTGACCATAGAAACAGGGGAGAAGGCGATTTTTCATATAGGGGTGATCTACAGACCACCAGATCAGGAAGAGGAACTTGACAAGAGCCTATTGCAGGACATCAATAAAATGGCATGAAAAGGAGAGGTGATAATCATGGGAGACTTTAATCTACCTGATGTAAACTGGGAGCTGCCTGTTGCAAGTTCCACCAGAAGTAGGGACATGCTGAATTCCTTGCAAGGAGCATCCCTCCAGCAATTGGTGAGGGAGCCCACTCGTAAGGACGCAATATTAGACTTAATACTTACAAATGGTGACAGAATATCTGACATAAATGTGGGTGAAAACCTGGGATCCAGTGACCATCAAGCAGTATGGTTCAAAATAAAGACAGAGACTGACTCATCGCACACAAAAACAAAGGTGTTAGATTTTAGGAAGGCTGATTTTGTAGAGATGGGAAACTCTGTAAGGGATTCTTTGGCAGAGTGGAGGAACTTGGAAGGAGTGCAGGATAAGTGGGAAAAATTAAAAAGTGCAATTCTAAAAGCAACAGAACTTTATGTCAAAAGAGTTAGGAAAAACACACGAAAAAGAAAGCCATTGTGGTTTGCAAAAGAAGTAGCAAGTATTGTGAAAGCAAAAAAGTTGGCCTTTGAATGAGGACAAAGAGGTGTATCTTGTTAGACAGAAGGAGGCTAAGAAGGTAATCAGATGTGCAAAAGCACAGGCTGAAGAGAAAATGGCCCATTCATTGGGTAAAGGGGGAAAACTTTTTTTAGGTATATAAGTGAAAGGAGAAAAACAAAAAGTGGAATAATTAGACTGAAGACAGAGAGTGGAAGTTTTCTTGAGGGGGACAATGTAATACAGGTTGAGTATCCCGTATCCAAAATGCTCGGGACCAGGAGAATTTTGGATAACGGATTATTCCGTATTTCGGAATATTTTAATATTTCAATGATGTATTTTGAAGTATCTTGCATTTATGCTGTATAAACACATAATATACACACAAATATATTTTATTACCACATAAAATACACACAAACATATTTTAATTGTTCAAAAAACAAGGTTTCAAAAACGTGAAACAAAATGTGTGTACTATCTCAGCACTGAATTTGAATACCAAGCAATCATTGTCTTGCACATATATAGTGCCAGTTACATATCATGTCCCCAGTGGTGCTGTTACATATGTCCCCAGTGAGTTTTTAGCAAAAAAAATTTTTTTTCACTTTCTGGAATGTCCGTATTTCGGAATAATTCGGATAACGGATATTCGGATACGGGATACTCGACCTGTAGCAGATAATATTAATAATTATTTCTGCTCAGTATTCACTGCTGAAAGAGAGGGGAAGGGGCCACAATTAAGTTGCAAGTATAGTCAGAAAACTGAGGGAGAAACAAGTACATTTACAGAGGAGAAAGTCCTCACAGAACTCTCAAAACTGAAAGTGGATAAATCAATGGGGCCAGATGGGATACATCCAAGGATACTAAAAGAGCTCAAAGGGGAGCTGGTAAAACCAATAACAGAATTATTCAACCAGTCACTAGCTACTGGAGTAATCCCAGAGGACTGGAAAACAGCGAATGTTGTCCCACTGCACAAAAGTGGAAGCCAAGAAGAGGCAAGCAACTATCGACCAGTGAGCCTTACATCAGTAGTAGGGAAATTGATGGAAACGCTCTTTAAAATAAAGAGTTGTAGAATATCTCAAAACCAGCAATTTACAGGATCCAAAACAGCATGGGTTTACTGGGGGAAGATCATGTCAAACAAATCTTATTGACTTTTTTGACTGGGTGACTAAAGTAATAGATCAAGGTGGGGCTGTAGATGTAGCTTATCTAGACTTTAATAAGGCTTTTGACACTGTCCCACATCGCAGACTGTTAAATAAACTTGAAAGCTTGGGATTGGATTCTAAGATAGTTGAATGGATAAGAGCATGGTTGCAGGACAGAAAGCAGAGAGTTGTAGTAAACGGAGTACAGTCAAAGGAGGGAAAGGTTACAAGTGGAGTACCCCAGGGATCTGTACTTGGACCAGTGCTTTTTAATATCTTTATTGGTGATATTGCAAATGGAATTGAGGGTAAAATGTGCCTTTTTGCAGATGACACAAAGGTATGCAACAGGGTAGACACACCAGGAGGGGTAAAACAAATGATTGATGATCTAGGTAGATTAGAGGAATGGTCAAGAGCATGGCAACTACAGTTTAATGCCAAAAAATGCAAAATCATGCACTTGGGTTGCAAAAATCCAAAGACTAAATATAGTATAAATGGCACTATAATGGAAACTACTGAGGAAGAGAGGGATCTAGGTGTCACTATTTCAGGAGACTTAAAGGCAGGTAGGCAATGTAACAAACCAATGAAGAAGGCAAGTCAGATGCTTGGTTGCATAGGGAGAGGTATCAGCAGTAGAAAGAAAGAAGTAATAATGCCACTGTATAGGACATATCTCCAGAAGGATATAAATACATTAGAGACTGTACAAAGAAGGGCAACTAAAATGGTGCATGGCCTACATCACAAAACGTACCAGGAAAGACTAAAAGATCTTAATATGTATACTTTAGAGCAGAGAAGGGAAAGGGGGGACATGATAGAAACTTTCAAATATATCAAGGGTTTTAACAAGGTACAGGTGGGAGACATTCTTCACAGGAAGAGGAGCAGCAGAACACGAGGACATGTACTGAAACTAGAGGGAGGAAGATTCAGGGGAAATTTTAGGAAGAATTACTTCACAGAAAGAGTAGTAGATAAGTGGAATAGCCTCCCATCAGAGGTGGTAGAGGCAAATACAGTAGTACAATTTAAACATGCTTGGGATAGGCATATTGATATCCTTACAAAAAAAGAAGGATCAAATATGGTTTGAGGTAACATGTTTAAAAAAGGGGCAGACTAGATGGGCCAAGTGGTTCTTATCTGCCGTCAAATTCTATGTTTCTATGTTTCTGTTGTGGATCCTGTAAATTGCTGGTTTTGAGATATTCTACAACTCTTTGTTTTAAGAGTGTTTCCATCAATTTCCCTACTACTGATGTAAGGCTCACTGGTCGATAGTTGCTTACCTCTTCCTTGCTTCCACTTTTGTGTAGTGGGACTACATTTGCTGTTTTCCAGTCCTCTGGGATTACTCCAGTAGCTAGTGACTGGTTGAATAATTCTGTTATTGGTTTTACCAGCTCCCCTTTAAGCTCTTTTAGTATCCTTGGATGTATCCCATCTGGCCCCATTGATTTATCCACTTTCAGTTTTGAGAGTTCTGTGAGGACTTTCTCCTCTGTAAATGTACTTGTCTCTCCCTCAGTTTTCTGACTATACTTGCAACTTAACTGTGGCCCCTTCCCCTCTCTTTCAGCAGTGAATACTGAGCAGAAATACTTATTAATATTATCTGCTATTACATTGTCCCCCTCAAGAAAACTTCCACTGTCTGTCTTCAGTCTAATTATTCCACTTTTTGTTTTTCTCCTTTCACTTACATACCTAAAAAAAGTTTTCTCCCCTTTACCCACTGACTGGGCCATTTTCTCTTAAGCCTGTGCTTTTGCACATCTGATTACCTTCTTAGCCTCCTTCTGTCTAACAAGATACACCTCTTTGTCCTCATTCTTCTGCGTCTGCTTAAATTTCTTAAAGGCCAACTTTTTTGCTTTCACAATACGTGCTACTTCTTTTGCAAACCACAATGGCTTTCTTTTCTTGTGTTGTTCCTAACTCTTTAGACACAAAGTTCTGTTGCTTTTAGAATTGCATTTTTTAATTTTTTCCACTTATCCTGCACTCCTTCCAAGTTCCTCCACTCTGCCAAAGAATCCCTTACAGAGTTTCCCATCTCTACAAAATCAGCCTTCCTAAAATCTAACACCTTTGTTTTTGTGTGCGATGCGTCAGTCTCTGTCTTTATTTTGAACCATACTGCTTGATGGTCACTGGATCCCAGATTTTCACCCACATTTACGTCAGATATTCTGTCACCATTTGTAAGTATTAAGTCTAATATTGTGTCCTTATGAGTGGGCTCCCTCACCAATTGCTGGAGGGATGCTCCTTGCAAAGAATTCAGCAGGTCCCTACTTCTGGTGGAACTTGCAACAGGCAGCTCCCAGTTTACATCAGGTAGATTAAAGTCTCCCATGATTATCACCTCTCCTTTTAATGGCATTTTATTGATGTCCTGCAATAGGCTCTTGTCTAGTTCCTCTTCCTGACCTAGTGGTCTGTAGATCACCCCTATACGAAGAATCACCTTCTCCCCTGTTTCTATGGTCACCCAAAGGTCCTCAGTTTTTTCTTCGATACTTTGTATTAAGGTAGTCTTTATATTTTTTTTCACATATATTGCAACCCCTCCTCCAATGTTTCCCATTCTATCCTTCCTAAATAAAGTATATCCTGGTATAGCTATGTCCCAGTCATGATTTTCATTGCACCATGTCTCTGTAATAGCCACAATATCCAGTTCATCCCTTGTCATTATTGCAATTAGTTCTGGGATTTTATTTCCTAAGCTCCTAGCATTTGCACACATAGCTCTTAAAGTTGTGTTTGTGCTTCTGCTGCTGCTAGCTATGTTCATCTTTCTGCCTATATCTATTCGGATTTGATCGGCATTATCTTCTGTTGCAGTGGATAGGCTTCCTGTTCCATTTGCCTGCAGAGACAATACCTCTAGGTTGGGGGAGCAGATTTCTTCATTCTTATTTGGTTCACTGCCCCCCTCTGCTAGTTTAAATAGTTGCTTATGAAGCTTCCAAACTTCTCACTTAATATTCTCGTTCCCCTTGAAGATGGGTGCAGGCCATCACTTTTATATAAGGCTCTGTCTTGCCAGGTACCTTGACTTTGACCTAAATATCCAAATCTCTCCTCATTGCACCAATTCCTTAGCTCAACATTAAAGTTTCTGATTCTCAGAGTTCTATCTTCCCCTTGGTGAACTGGCAATACATATGGGCAATCATATGGGTCTTCAACCTGTGGTCCTCCAGATGTTGTGAAACTACATGTTCCAACATGCATTGCCACATTGTTTCCTATAAGAACATGCCAAAACTCTCAGGGCATGCTGGGACATGTAGTTCCACAACATCTGAGGGCCACAGGTTGAAGACCTGTGATATAGATGACTTACTCCAGTCAGTAGTTACAAATCAAATAGGCTGAACTCGATGGACTTAGGTATTTTTCGACCTTAACTACTATGTTACTATGGGCCTTATTCTAGTTCACTCTTAGAGGCAAATTCCTTCTTAGCTGGACAAAACCAAGTGCACTGCAGTTGGGGCATATGTAACGTGCAGAGAGAATTAGATTTGTGTGGGGTTTTTCTTCAAAGTGAGATCTATATAGCAGTGTAGAAATAAAGCAGTCAGTATTTTCCCTGCACAGAAACAAAATAATTCACCCAAAGCTAAATCTCTCTGCACATGTTACGTCTGCCCCCCCCCCCCCCCTGAAGTGCACATGGTTTTGTCCAGCAAAGAAGGAATTTGCCTCTAAGAGTGAACTTGAATAAGGCCCTATGTTACTATGTTTAGCGTGTCCGGGTGATGTCACTGAATAATATAAACACAATATCAGCCACCCTTGACCTATATAAGCCCTTATTCAGATCTGATTGCAGTACAAATTTGTTTGGAAAATGAGCAAAACAAGATGCACTGCAGGTGGGGCAGATGTAACAGAGAGAGAGTTAAATTTGGGGGGGGGGGCGGTGTGTTGAAACTAAATTCTAAATTGCAGTGTAAAAATAATGCAGCCAGTATTTACCCTGCACAACTCACTCGCCATCTAATGATGTTTACAGTCTGTGCAAGTGTGCGTACCTCTGACCCTTCCACAAGTCTGTGACAGAAACAAGGAGCTGAAGCTGACATCACATGCTTTCCCAGAAAACATCTAGACACTCCTAGAAAATGGACAGTTACCAAACAACTGTCAGTCAAGTTCAGAGGGTATTGCGATAAAATAGCTGATTATTCTGTTGCTGTTTGACTTTGCGCATGCATACTGCGATTTGAACGCATGATTCGATGATTGATGCGCTTGCGAATTCGCACAACAGTAAACAGCTCTGAATAACCCCCATTATGTCTTAAAGATACGGAGGAGCTCTGGTTGTCTTATTATTTAGTTACTGTAAGTACGTACCTTGACTGCAAACTCTGTGTTAGTGGATTTATGCACACACTGCTTACATATGGAAAAGGTACCACTGCCTAAGATCTTCTTGATTACATAGCCATCAGTGAACTGAACATTATTTCCATGTAATTGCTAAAGAAGAGAAAAATAAACCCATTAGGGTAAAGTTATAAGTTTAGTAATACAAAGATAATAATGTGAATATTAGATCAGTAAAAATGGTATCTGAATTGCTGACAATGTCTAGATCAACAGTCAATAGGACAACACCATATGATCGACATGGCCAAAAGTTTGACACAAGCAGTAGTTTATTTGACACATGAAAATGTCAACACAATTTATGTTTTACTTTTTCATACTTTACCATCCACGTGTTCTGGGACTGGTAAAGTGTACTGAGCACAGCAGTAGTGGGGTGAGGTGCCTGGCCTGAAGGATCACTAGTAAAGCAAGCCATGCTGGGTGACCATGTACTCAGGTGTTGACACCCCAAAAATTTGATTTTGTCATTATTTTATGCCTCTGCCGTTTCCGTGTCAACCTTTTGCTTTTGTTAACCCCTTCCTGACAGAGCTAGTTTTTGCGTTCCTGACAGAGCCATTTTTTTCAAATCTGACATGTCTCACTTAAGTGGGGATAACTTTTTTTTGCTTTTACTTATCCCAGTGATTTTGAGATTGTTTTTTCGTGACACATTGTACTTCAAATTAGTGGTAAATTTGGGTCGATACAGTCTGTGTTTTTTTGTGAAAAATACCAAAATGTCGTGAAAAAATGGAAAATTTAGCGATTTGCAAAATGTTAAATTTTCTGCTTGTGAGACAAATAATCATACCACTCAAAATAGTTAATAACTAACATAGACCATATGTCTACTTTATGTTGCCATCATTATTTCAACTTCCTTTTCATTTTTTTGGACACTAGGAGGCGTAAAATATGAATAGCAAATTCTCAAATTTTCAAGAAAATTTCAAACACTGATTTTTTTAGGGACCAGTTCAGTTCTGATGTGACTTTGAGGGACTTGTATGTGAGACACCCCCATAAATGATGCCATTTCAAAAACTGCACCCCTCACAGTATTCAAAACAGCATTTTGGAAGTTTGTTAACCCTTTAGGTGTTTCACAGGAATTAAAACAAAGTGTAGGTGAAATTTCAAAATTTCATTTTTTTTGCAGAGTTTCAATTTTAATACATTTTTCTAACGAATACAGTAGATTTTACTAGAGAAATGTGACTAAAAATTGATTCCCCCAATTCTTTTGTTTTCATAAATATCCTATATGTGGCCCTAGTGTGCACGGTGACCAAACCACAGGCTTCATAATAGAAGGAGCACCTACTTGATTTTGGAGCCTCCTTTTTATGAGATTATTTTTTAGGCACCATGTAGGTTTCTAGGCACCATAAGATGCTAAAAGTTAGGAACCCCCCCACAAGTGACCCCATTTTGCAAACTACACCCTTCAGGGAATTCATCTAGGGGTATAGTATACATTTCAAACCCCCAGGGGTTTCACCAATTGTGGTACAACTGGGCAGTGAAAATAAAAAAAATTAATTTTTCATTTTCACAGCTCAGTTGTATCAAAATTGGTGAAACCCCGGGGGGTTTGAAATGTACACTATACCCCTTGATGAATTCCCTGAAGGGTGTAGTTTGCAAAATGGGGTCACTTGTGGGGGGGTTCCACTGTATGGGTGTTTCGGGGGTCATTCAACCAGAATCTGTGCTGCAAAATCCAAAAATCACTCCTTCCCTTCTGAGTCCTGCCATGCACCCAACTGGTATTTTTTGGTCACACATGAGGCATTGCCGTACTCGGGAGAAATTGGGGCACAGATTTTGGGGTGCTTTGTCTCCTTCATTCCTTGTGAAAATGAAAAATTTTGAGCCAGATCTGCATTTTTGTGTAAAAAAATGTAATTTTTTACACAAAAATGCAGTTCTGGCTCAAAATTTTTTATTTTCACAAGGAATGAAGGAGACAAAGCACCCCAAAATCTGTGCCCCAATTTCTCCCGAGTACGGCAATGCCTCATGTGTGACCAAAAAATACCAGTTGGGTGCATGGCAGGACTCAGAAGGGAAGGAGTGATTTTTGGTGGCGGAATGAATGGTGGGTGCTATGTCGCATTAGCAAGACCCCCGAAGCACTAATACAGTGGAACCCCCCCACAAGTGACCCCATTTTAGTCACCAGCTTTGGGAGGGGGGCTGGCGCTGCGGCTGGCGGGGGGGTGGGAGGGGTGCTGGCGCTGCGGCAGCCGGGTGGGTGGGAGGGAGGGGGGCTGCCGGGTGGGAGGGGGGGGGGGGGGGGGCTGGCGATCGGTGGGGTATATACACACACACACACACACACACACACACATATATATATATATATATATATATATATATATATATGTGTGTATATATGTATATATATATATATATATTTATATATATACATATATATACACACACACATATATATATATATATATATATGTGTGTGTGTATGTATATATATATATATATATATATATATATATATATATACATATATTTTCAGTGCATATATTTTATTGTACACCTTTTTCAGCAGCTTGATGCTGCTGCTGCTGCTGCGGGGGGGAGGGGGGAGGAGGGCAGCGCTGCGTGCGCTCCAGACGCTCCGGGGGAGCCGTTGGAGCCGCTGCTGCTGCCGGGTGAGTGCCCGGCGGGTGCGAGGGGTGGGCTGCACATCGGTGGTGATCGGTGCTGTACCTGACAGCACCGATCACCACCGATCCCTGTGTTACCGAGCGGCTTAGCCGCCGGTAACACAGGAAACGCTGTGAATGGCTGTTCAGATTTGAACAGCCAATCACAGCGATCGCCGACCGGGGGGGGCACCCCTGCCCCCCCTGGGCGGCGAGGGGGGATGTCTGCTGTCAGGGACAGCAGACATCACCTAACTGTCACTGCGTCTCTAGACGCAGTGACAGTTAGAAGTCATGACGTACATGTACGTCAAATGTCGGGAAGTACTTCCCGACCATGACGTACATGTACGTCAAATGTCGGGAAGGGGTTAAACATTTTCCATAGTTTATATTGTGTATGCTGACCTCTTGGGGTTTACCTATTGACAAAGACATTGTGCCAGATGTACTAAGCTTCAAAAGTGGAGAGTGGTAAACAACCAACCAATCAGCTCCTGTCTGACATTTTTCAAACCCAACCTGTGAAATGTCAGGTAGGAGCTGATTGGTTGGCTGTTTATCACTCTCCATTTTATCACTTTTCAAGCTTAGTACATCTGGCCCATCTGTGATTTTTACAGCACACAGTAAAAACAATACACTTAAAAAAATTCCAGAAAATGGAACAGCAAAACAGTGATACAAAGTAGAAATAATGGGGCTGATTCAGACCTGTTCGTTTGGTTCTGAATTTGGACCCTTATCCATTGGTGGGGTGATTTGCGCATGTGAGTTTATGTGCATGTGCAAACCCTGGTAGCTAATGGCTTCAGCGAGTTTTCACACTTGCCAAGCCGGGCAGACACAGCGCTGGAGAAGGGGGAACACCCAGCTTTTTATTGGCGTCCCCTTGAAAATGCTGGTTCGTTCCCCTGGCAATGCAGGTGGGCTGATGACATCAGCGCCGACCCCTTCTTGGAGATCTCCAACGGTAATAAAAGCCAGTTCTGACTGACTTTTATTACAGAAAGGGAGAGGGATCATTCAATGGTCGGTGACCACTGAATGATTTCTGTCCCTTTCGGTCGCATGTGAGGGGATGTGTTCTCATTCACATCCCCTCACATGCTAGCAAGGGAATTGCAAGAAAGGGGGGCGGGTGGGGGGAGCGGTGCTGACCTGTTTGCTAGGCTGCGATTTATATGCAGCCTAGCAAAGAGGTCTGCATCAGACCTGATGAGTGATTCTCATAAAAATGTCATAATAAAATCAGATTGCACTTCAAGTGTACATAAAATCAATAAATTATTGGCACATGTACACAGTCACAGAAAATTTTATTTTTAGAACTTTTTAGCATATTTGCCTCACAATGGTCCAGATTTAGTAATGCAAAAATCAAGTAATTTTGTGTCTGGAAGACACCATTTTGCAATGTAAGGGGAAATTACTTTTTCATTGGGGAAGCCCATACATCAGCAATGGTTTAAGGCAATGGTGGGGAACCTCAGGCCCAGGGGCTTTATACGGCCCCCGTAGCCAGTCTGAGTAGCCCCCCACCCGCTTTGCCGGGAGTCAAGTACAGGGGAATTCTTGTGAGAATCCTCTTAATCAACAGAAGCCGGAGACTGTCAGTCCTATTCAGCGGCAGCCGCCGGAGCATGCGACGGCTGCAGCAGGACAATTTGTAAGAGAAAATTTTACGTATGGCCCCCGAAGGATTTTTGGTACTTGTGACTTATCTGGGCGCCCGATGTTGAAATTGTATGCCAGTACCCTAAGCATGCGATTTGATGCGATTTCCCTTGAAATTCCCTTGAAGAGAAAATCACGTTGCATTGTATGCTATTGTATTACATGTGATGCGATTTGATGCGATTTGATGCGATTTGATGCGATTTTAATATGTACAGGCACCCAGATGCCTGTTTCATATGTGAAATGGCCCCCCAGACCCCATTTTTAATTGTATACCCACCCTGATGGCTAAATGACCCCCATTGTTAAAGCCACCCCACTATCAACGCCAACCCGAAGCGTGGCGAGCGCAGCGAGCCCGAATGGGGCGGCGGTACGTGTCCTCCGACCTTTTCATACCCCCACTATCCACGTCGGCGTGGAGTTGATTTTATATAGTGTGTCGAGCGCAGCGAGCCACCGAGCCCGAAGCGTGGCGAGCGCAGCGAGCCCCGCAAGGGGACATGGATACCTTCACAGCTATACACGTCCCCTCGCGGGCTTCACAGGTATCCGCGTCCCCTCGCAGGGCTCGCTGCGCTCGCCACGCTTCGGGCTCGGTGGCTCGCTGCGCTCGCCACACTATATAGAATCAACTCCATGCCGACGCGGATAGTGGGGGTATGAAAAGGTCGGAGGACACGTACCGTCGCCCCTCGCGGGCTCGCTGCGCTCGCCACGCTTCGGGTTGGCGTTGATAGTGGGGTGGCGTTAACAATGGGGGGCATTTAGCCATCAGGGCGGGTATACAATTAAAAATGGGGTCTGGGGGGCCATTTCACATATGAAACAGGCATCTGGGTGCCTTCACATATTAAAATCGCGTCAAATCGCATCGCATGCAATCTGATTGTATGCGATGCGATTTGACGCGATTTTTAGGTGCAATGAAGAAAATCGGGCGCCCAGATAAGTCACAAGTACCGGATTTTTTTTCCCATACAAACAGCCCTTGGCACAAAAAAGGTTCCCCACCCCTGGTTTAGGGCAATCATCAAAATATTGTCAAATTGCCCCAATCCATCTCTAATGTATGGCCAGCTTTTAGACAACTTTATACGTCATTGACACTGCAATTTATATTTCCGTTTGTATACACCTCACCCAAATCTAATGCCAGCCATACATCTACAGATCGATTGTCAGATTGGGCTGGTTGGAACAAAATCCTGGTAACGGTTGAGAGTAAATGACAGTTGACCATTTGCTTTAAAATGCTGGAAAACTGCCAAACTGCCATTCAGATATTACCAGGTTTTTGTTCCACCAGCCCAATCTGACAATCGTAGATGTATGGCCACCTTATCTCTCTCTCTCTCTCTCTCTCTCTCTCTCTCTCGCTCTCTCTTTGTGCATTACATATCCCCACCTACAATGCAAAATGATTTAGCAAATTTGCATGTTTTTTAACTTTGCTAACAAAGCTGTATCAAGCCCTATGAACATTAATTAAACAAGTAAATAACACTTCCTGCTCATAATGGACCAAGATCCAAATGTAATGTAAGAATCAATGTATCTGGAGATGAGTGGTATTTGCTATAGTGTTTAAGTCATTTGGATATGGCATTTCACACAATGTGAATGGTTAAGTGGATTGTATGGCTTTGAGTGTTAATAACCTTCACATTCACTTGGTTCATTTCTTCTGATTTCACTACTAAATCTGGTTACACACTATATGATATACAGTATTGTGCAATCATGTACTGTATAGTGTGTATACCCCAGTCTGATGTTCACTGCTATCTTTCATTGCATAATCCCATCGGATGTGCTGCTGGCTCAATTGAATGAATCCATAGAAGATGCCGTATTTTGACATGAAGTATGTAATGATATATGGCATCATTGTACAGAGGTTCTAGCAAAGTGTATGGCAATGCAATATATGGGGTCAAATGCAATAGCCTCTGAGTTTGGCAGCTGTTTTTTAACCCTTTGAGTGTCAATTTTGCTGTGATCGATCCTCAAAATATCCGCTAAAATATGCCAGAATTGACTATTCATTTAGTATATATACAAATACAGCCAAGTCAATAAATTGAAGTATAGTTATATATTGCACCCAAAAAAGGACAGTTGCTGTGAGCGGGGCTGGCATTTTTAATGGATATTTTGAGGGTTTCTCAAAACAGCATTGGCACTCAAAGTGTTAAAAGGGGCAGTCCTTTACAAAGCAAAACCGTGCCTTGTAAAATGACTGCCCATTTTAAAAAATGTCTGACAAACTCGGAGGCTATTATGTGTAGTATATAAACATCATCGTTTAAGTGTGTTCCCTGCTTTAGCCTTATTACAGTCAGGTTGCCAGCAAGAATTCATTAATTTGTTAATACTAGGGTTCCGAGACAGTATGCACTCACAGTGCAGTTACAATCACTAGTGATGTCTTTACACAGATCATTTGGAATGTTCAGAATTGGTCTGAAATATATTAACATACAGTACCTGCACTATTGGATTGACTGAATAATTGCATACATCATGTTGAGTATATTCCAGATTAGAAGCTATGAAGCTGAATCCTCTGAATAGATTACGTGTATTTGCACTTGGAGGATTTCCTGGAGAATCTGTAAATACAATTTAAAAAGGTTCTACAAAGGTTAGAATATAGATCATGACAAAGTGAACATCCATCGGGCCGGTTGGCAATTATTAGCCTGGGGGGCAAACTCAAGCAAAGTGGCCCCAGGTTCTCTAGCAGCCCATCATGGTGTAAAAAAAAAGTGGGGTAGTGCTGCAGCTTCACCTATCTGCCAATGTGACAATGATTAATGGTGCTGAGCATGGGGTGCCAAGGCATACTGACTGCATAAGTGTGCAGTGCATTACTGGAAGTTGACTAAGTCCCAGAGCCGAATTTCCCATTAGGCACGTGAGGCACGTGCCTAGGGGCGGCACATGTTTGGGGGCGGCACTTGGATGCCTGTGATAGTACTGTCAGCCCGAAATGTACCAATAACTGCAAAATATCCACTGTACTGTACTATATTCCATCTTAAATAGAGTGTAAATTGATAGGACATACAGATACTGCCCCTATAAACTGCCCTACTTAGTAAACATTATTGTTGTGCCTAGGGGCACCCTCATCCCTAAATCCGCCCCTGCTAAGTCCCATGACACTTTGCACAAGAGGGCAGAGGCTGAGAGGTTTGTGCTGAGCTCTGATTGGTGGAGCTTATTACATGCTTCTCAGGCCCATCGAGAACAGCAGCAGCAGCAGCCTAGATATGGGAGAGTTTTAATCAGAGGCAGCACTGGGACTGTGAGGTCTCCAAGGCCCTTATTCTGAATCGTGCGCGATCGGCTGGCGATCCGCAAGAAAATGGTGGGGCGTACGCCTCCACCATGGTGGGAGCTGCCCCCTGCATTAGATGGTCGGCGACCATCGAAGGCAGGGCCGCACACCCCACCAGGTCCCGCAAGCTGAGACCACACGGACAATCGTCCGTGTGATAGCTTGTATGGGGGCTGAGAGCTGACATCCGGCGACGTCAGCTTTCCGCCCCCATCACTGGCGTCATACCCTCATTAGCATGCATACGCCCCGCGTTTGCATGGGAACGCCCATGAAACGCGGGGCGTATGCATAGGGAAATGAGGGTATGAAGCCCCTCACGCCCCTATACGCCCCCTTTGCGGCGGACGAACTACGTCTGCGGCGAATTGGGCTGCACATGCGCAGATTGACCTCTGCGCATGTGCAGACTGAAAACATCGGCGGTACGGCCGCACGCGGGCCGTACCGCACGATTCAGAATAAGGGCCCTACAGTCCTACAGAGTAAGGTGCAGAGGGACAAACACAGGCTTTTCATGTGGTATGTACAGGGCTATTTTTCAGCAGGCTCCAGCAGGAACTGAGGCCCTTATTCTAGGTCACTCTTTCTGACAAAATATTTCTTAGATGGACAAAACCATGTGCACTGCAGGTGAGGCAGGTGTAAAACCCCACCAAATCTAATTATCTCTGCACAAGTAACACCTGCCTCACCTGCAGTGCACATGGTTTTGTCCATCTAAGCAATATTGGTACTCTTTACCTAGAACGGCGCCCATCGCGGGCATCGCATGTACATCGCATGCCATTATAATGGCATGCGATGCGACCGATGCGATGCCCGCGATTTTACATAGGAATGCATGTTAAATTGTAAATCGCATCAGTCGCATCGCATGCGGCCAAAAAATCGCATGCGATGCGGCCGACGCGATTACCGCGATTTTACATAGGGAACAATGTTAAATGGCCCAATTGACCCGATTTTACATAGGGAACAATGTTAAATGGCCCACAGACCACAAATAGCCACCCTGAAGTGTGAAATGGCCCCCCCAATTGTTAACGCCACCCCACGATCAACGTCAACCCGAAGCGTGGCGAGCGGCGGCGGTACGCGTCCTCCGACCTTTTCATACCCCCACTATCCACGTCGGCGTGGAGTTGAGAATAGAAAGTGTGGCGAGCGCAGCGGATACCTGTGAAGCCCGTAAGGAGACGCGGATACCTGTGAAGCCCGCGAGGGGACGCGGATACCTGTGAAGGTATCCGCGTCCCCTCGCGGGGCTCGCTGCGCTTGCCACGCTTCGGGCTCGGTGGCTCGCTGCGCTCGCCACACTTTCTATTCTCAGCTCCACACCGACGTGGATAATGGGGGTATGAAAAGGTCGGAGGATGCGTACCGCCGCCCCTCGCGGGCTCGCTGCGCTCGCCACGCTTCGGGTTGACGTTGATCGTGGGGTGGCGTTAACAATTGGGGGGCCATTTCACACTTCAGGGTGGCTATTTGGGGTCTGTGGGCCATTTAACATTGTTCCCTATGTAAAATCGGGTCAATTGGGCCATTTAACATTGTTCCCTATGTAAAATCGCAGTAATTGCGTCGGTCGCATCGCATGCGATTTTTTTGTCGCATGCGATGCGACCGACGCGATTTTTTACCTTGCGATGCCTAAGATCAAAATCATGGGCGCCGTTCTAGGTAAAGAGTACCGAAATATTTTGTCAGAAAGAGTGAACTAGAATAAGGGCCTCAGTTCCTGCTGGAGTCTGCTGAAAAATAGCCCTGGGTATGTGAGACAATCCCAAACACAGCACCTGAATTAGTATTAAAGGGGCAGCTGTCACAGGTTTCAGGTAAATGAGCTTATCTAGGGTGCATGAGAAAGCTATGATCACAGTAACAGAGGTTAATTAAAAATCAACCCAAATATATAGATACAGAAGTACCAACACACTCGCCATTCCTAGGAATGGGGTGCAAACAGCACCCACATCCCAGGGTGGGGTGCGGTGGCCTGTGACCACACACTAGTAAATACAAACACAGTGTGTTGGTACTTCTGTATTTATATATTTGGGTTGATTTTTAATTAACCTCTGTTACTGTGATCATAGCTTTCTCATGCACCCTTGATAAGCTCATTTACCTGAAACCTGTGACAGCTGCCCCTTTAACACTAATTCAGGTGCTGTGCTTGGGATTGTCTCACCTTATAAAAGCCATGTTACTTGGCAGTTGAGCATTAACCCAGAGAAAAAACACATGTTCATTTTAGCTATGATGTGTAAGCAGGTGCCAGGTTCCCAAGAAAACCAGTTAGTGTAGGACTTGCAGTGAAATGGGGTCCCTTGGCGATGGGCTGCAAGCTTAAATGCATTGATCAATTCATGAACTAAAACCCCATTATTTATTTATTGATTATTTGAATGTTAAGGTGAGTTAGTTTGTTGTAGTGAGTGCTGGGCCCCCTGTTTTTGTATTTACTAGTGTGTGGTCACAGGCCACCGCACCCCACCCTGGGATGTGGGTGCTGTTTGCACCCCATTCCTATGAATGGCGAGTGTGTTGGTACTTCTGTATCTATATATATATATATATATCTATATATATATAGTGGGATCGGCTGGCACTCCAATCAGGAACAAACTCTTAGGGCCTGGTGCCTTCAGCGGGGATGGCGCCGGAGCAGGAACCCATAAACAAATAGACAATAGCAGCGGCACTCAGGACTTATTCCAATGAACAAACGACTCGTAGCCAAGGACAAGTGACGTTTCAGCCCTTCAGGGCTTTTATCAAAAACAGCTTACACAAATAAACAAGGTGAGCTTACCTCTATTTATGGTGCAGCACCAGTGCTGAAGGCAGGGACCGCGGTCACACGTGTACGCCGAGGGCGCCGTGATGGTGACGTCACTGTCGTTTGCGTCGTTGCCAGAGCAACACGTGTGTTCATGAAGAAAAAACATTAAAGTTTTGTTGACACTGAGAAAAAAAAGTGAAGATATGTGCTTTTAAATGAATGTGAATGTAAACCGCTGTCACTGCCTGCAACCAAGGTGAGACCACACTGTAACACAACAGCAAATATATGTGAGAAAACAACAATCAAATAAGTAACAGCGGAAAGAATTTCATAAAATGGTAATGATATATAGAAAAAATTTTTTTTAAAAAGACAAAAAACAATGTATACCAGAGCTGAAAAAATATATGTAAAAGAAAAAAGGAAGACATTATTTGAGAGCCTCATGCATAGCAAAAAATGATCACTGTTGTAAGCATGGATCTTTACTCAATTCTATGAATACATAACTGCAATTTAACTTATGCTTATTAATGCTATTGATATCTCAATGCCCAGGATATATTGCTTATTATACATTATCATAAATGATTGATGATGAAGGCCACTCATAGGGCCGATGTTAGGTGGCTTAGCCTTGTAGCGATACTACGCTACCATGATCTGATGAAGAAATTTTTTTTAAAAATATTGAACACCAAATAACCAGTATTGCATTAGCTTGAGCTATATATAGGAGTCGACATAGAAACTGGCGACTCTATTGATCTTAACTATCACAAGAACCAATGGAGACCCAATTGTTCATTGAGGCCTCTCGGGGCCATTGTGCCCAGTTTGTGGATCCAGCGGGTTTCAAGCTGTAACAGCTTTCTCCCCCTGTCTCCACCTCTGGCCAAAGGAGGAACATGATCCAAGATCATATATTTAACTGATGATATCGGGTGTCTAGCTTTTGCATAATGTCGGGCCAGTGGTTGGTCACTGGTACCCTTCACAATGGCCGCCCGAATGGCGGAGCGGTGTTGAGACATCCGCTCCTTGAATTGTCTCTCAGTTTTGCCTATATAGGCCATGGAACAGGGGCAGAAAATGATGTATACCACGAATTTAGTTGTGCACGTTAGGAAGTGTTTTAAGGGGAATTTTCTCCCTGTAAAGGGGTGGGTGACATGTGTGCCCGTTTGCATGAAACTGCATGTAGTGCAGTTTGGGCATTTAAAACACCCTTTCTTTGCTTTACCTAAAAAGGTGGTAGTTGAAGTTTTACCCATGTTGGTAATGTCCGTTTTGACCAAATGGTCCCGGAGACTTTTCCCTTTCCTAAAGGCTGGCATCAATGCTTTGTTGCCCAGATTAAGGTCTGGATCAGACCTGACTATCGGCCAAAATTTTTTTACTTTTTTAATCTTGTCATGGGACCTATTGGTGAATAAGTTCACCCATACGAACTTATCCAATTTTTTATGATCTTTAGTGGACCCTAGCAGTTCCTCTCTAGTTTTAAGTAGGGCCTTCTGCTGCTGTTGCATAAGGTCATTAAAGTTATATCCTCGGTCCATGAATTTATTTGTCAAAATGGACAGTTCCTGTAGCGCCTCTTCTCTCTCGCTCACGATCCTAAGAATTCTGAGATATTGGCTATATGGTAATGCAGCCTTACTGTGAGTGGGATGTGCGCTACTGGCCAGAACAAAATTGTTCCGGTCAGTGGGTTTTCTGTAAAGGCCTGTCTTGATGAAATTGTTGACAATGGTAATTTGAACGTCTAAAAAATTGATACTAGTCGGTTCGATAGTATAAGTAAATTTAACCGGACTATCTGTTGAATTATGTGTATCAATGATCATCTTGATTTCGGACTCAGTCCCAAGCCAGAATACCAGGACGTCATCTATATAGCGGAAATATCGCAAAATCTTTTCCGCTATAGAGACGTCACTAAAGAACAAGTCTTTTTCTACTTCATACATGAAGGCGTTGGCTAGCGATGGGGCCACATTCGACCCCATCGCCACCCCCTTCGTCTGTAAATAATGCGCACCATCGCAGTAAAAATAATTTTTACTCAGAACCACCTCCAAAAGTTCCATAAAGAAACTAAGATCAGGACCTGTATATTTGCTGTTATTAGTAAGAAGACGGCGAACCGCTTCCAGGCCTGCCTGGTGGGGGATGCATGTATAAAGATTACAAACATCTATCGTCACCAGAAGACAATTGGGGGGAATTTGGCCCAATGCTGTAAGGGCTTGTAACAGCGAGGTCGTATCTTTCAAAAAAGTAGACATAGATTGAATCACAGGTTGTAAAAACCCATCCAGGTAGACCGATATTGGCTGGAATAAAGATCCTCGAGCCGAAATAATCGGCCTACCTGGTGGTTTAGTTGCATGTTTGTGCACTTTCGGGATGGTGTAGAGGATAGGTTTGATTGGAAACTCTACAGTGAGGTACTCTTTACAAGTCTCTGTAATATATCCCTCGTGAACTCCTGTGTGAAGAATGGAATCAATCTGTTTTTTAAAAACCTGCGTCGGGTCATTCTGGAGTTTGGTATAGGTCAAAGAGTCCGATAATTGACGTTGTATTTCTATCCGATAGTCTGTCAGGTTCTGGACAACAATCGAACCGCCCTTATCCGATTGTCTGATGACAATATCATCATAAGTGGCTAGACTGAGTGAACATTTTAAATCCAGCCCCCCCACCAACATGGCTGACCAGTCCATTCCACCACATCTGGCGAAATTTAAACCCAAAAGCCTGTTTGATCCCCCCAGCATCAATGCCTCACTGAAGACCTTCGCACGCCTCACTGATCCAGCACCACAGACCAACTTTATTCACAAGCCCATTACTAAGTGGAACATGACATTGGAAGAACACAAAGCTCTTAAAAATCTAGCCACTTATGATGATATTGTCATCAGACAATCGGATAAGGGCGGTTCGATTGTTGTCCAGAACCTTACAGACTATCGGATAGAAATACAACGTCAATTATCGGACTCTTTGACCTATACCAAACTCCAGAATGACCCGACGCAGGTTTTTAAAAAACAGATTGATTCCATTCTTCACACAGGAGTTCACGAGGGATATATTACAGAGACTTGTAAAGAGTACCTCACTGTAGAGTTTCCAATCAAACCTATCCTCTACACCATCCCGAAAGTGCACAAACATGCAACTAAACCACCAGGTAGGCCGATTATTTCGGCTCGAGGATCTTTATTCCAGCCAATATCGGTCTACCTGGATGGGTTTTTACAACCTGTGATTCAATCTATGTCTACTTTTTTGAAAGATACGACCTCGCTGTTACAAGCCCTTACAGCATTGGGCCAAATTCCCCCCAATTGTCTTCTGGTGACGATAGATGTTTGTAATCTTTATACATGCATCCCCCACCAGGCAGGCCTGGAAGCGGTTCGCCGTCTTCTTACTAATAACAGCAAATATACAGGTCCTGATCTTAGTTTCTTTATGGAACTTTTGGAGGTGGTTCTGAGTAAAAATTATTTTTACTGCGATGGTGCGCATTATTTACAGACGAAGGGGGTGGCGATGGGGTCGAATGTGGCCCCATCGCTAGCCAACGCCTTCATGTATGAAGTAGAAAAAGACTTGTTCTTTAGTGACGTCTCTATAGCGGAAAAGATTTTGCGATATTTCCGCTATATAGATGACGTCCTGGTATTCTGGCTTGGGACTGAGTCCGAAATCAAGATGATCATTGATACACATAATTCAACAGATAGTCCGGTTAAATTTACTTATACTATCGAACCGACTAGTATCAATTTTTTAGACGTTCAAATTACCATTGTCAACAATTTCATCAAGACAGGCCTTTACAGAAAACCCACTGACCGGAACAATTTTGTTCTGGCCAGTAGCGCACATCCCACTCACAGTAAGGCTGCATTACCATATAGCCAATATCTCAGAATTCTTAGGATCGTGAGCGAGAGAGAAGAGGCGCTACAGGAACTGTCCATTTTGACAAATAAATTCATGGACCGAGGATATAACTTTAATGACCTTATGCAACAGCAGCAGAAGGCCCTACTTAAAACTAGAGAGGAACTGCTAGGGTCCACTAAAGATCATAAAAAATTGGATAAGTTCGTATGGGTGAACTTATTCACCAATAGGTCCCATGACAAGATTAAAAAAGTAAAAAAATTTTGGCCGATAGTCAGGTCTGATCCAGACCTTAATCTGGGCAACAAAGCATTGATGCCAGCCTTTAGGAAAGGGAAAAGTCTCCGGGACCATTTGGTCAAAACGGACATTACCAACATGGGTAAAACTTCAACTACCACCTTTTTAGGTAAAGCAAAGAAAGGGTGTTTTAAATGCCCAAACTGCACTACATGCAGTTTCATGCAAACGGGCACACATGTCACCCACCCCTTTACAGGGAGAAAATTCCCCTTAAAACACTTCCTAACGTGCACAACTAAATTCATGGTATACATCATTTTCTGCCCCTGTTCCATGGCCTATATAGGCAAAACTGAGAGACAATTCAAGGAGCGGATGTCTCAACACCGCTCCGCCATTCGGGCGGCCATTGTGAAGGGTACCAGTGACCAACCACTGGCCCGACATTATGCAAAAGCTAGACACCCGATATCATCAGTTAAATATATGATCTTGGATCATGTTCCTCCTTTGGCCAGAGGTGGAGACAGGGGGAGAAAGCTGTTACAGCTTGAAACCCGCTGGATCCACAAACTGGGCACAATGGCCCCGAGAGGCCTCAATGAACAATTGGGTCTCCATTGGTTCTTGTGATAGTTAAGATCAATAGAGTCGCCAGTTTCTATGTCGACTCCTATATATAGCTCAAGCTAATGCAATACTGGTTATTTGGTGTTCAATATTTTTAAAAAAAAATTCTTCATCAGATCATGGTAGCGTAGTATCGCTACAAGGCTAAGCCACCTAACATCGGCCCTATGAGTGGCCTTCATCATCAATCATTTATGATAATGTATAATAAGCAATATATCCTGGGCATTGAGATATCAATAGCATTAATAAGCATAAGTTAAATTGCAGTTATGTATTCATAGAATTGAGTAAAGATCCATGCTTACAACAGTGATCATTTTTTGCTATGCATGAGGCTCTCAAATAATGTCTTCCTTTTTTCTTTTACATATATTTTTTCAGCTCTGGTATACATTGTTTTTTGTCTTTTTAAAAAAATTTTTTTCTATATATCATTACCATTTTATGAAATTCTTTCCGCTGTTACTTATTTGATTGTTGTTTTCTCACATATATTTGCTGTTGTGTTACAGTGTGGTCTCACCTTGGTTGCAGGCAGTGACAGCGGTTTACATTCACATTCATTTAAAAGCACATATCTTCACTTTTTTTTCTCAGTGTCAACAAAACTTTAATGTTTTTTCTTCATGAACACACGCGTTGCTCTGGCAACGACGCAAACGACAGTGACGTCACCATCACGGCGCCCTCGGCGTACACGTGTGACCGCGGTCCCTGCCTTCAGCACTGGTGCTGCACCATAAATAGAGGTAAGCTCACCTTGTTTATTTGTGTAAGCTGTTTTTGATAAAAGCCCTGAAGGGCTGAAACGTCACTTGTCCTTGGCTACGAGTCGTTTGTTCATTGGAATAAGTCCTGAGTGCCGCTGCTATTGTCTATTTATCTATATATATATATATATATATATATAGATATATATATATAGATATATATATATATATATATATATATATATATATATATATCCAGGATGCTTAATAAAAAGCAGGGGCACTCACCAGTTTAGCTTCAGTCAGCAATTTTAATGCAAAGTATCACTCAAACAAAAAGTCGACGTTTCAACCCTCAAGGGGCCTTTGTCAAGACATAAAGGTTAGCCATCAGCACAGCAGGCAGAGAAGAGAGATATGAGATATATATATATATCCAAGTTTATTCTGCCTTTACTCTGTGTTTTGACAGTGTAATATTCTCCCATGCAGTTTGCGGCCAGTAATGACAAGTGCTAGGGGGCCCCCCTGTCTAAAGTGCCCTGGGCCCCCCGAAGGCTTAATCTGGCACTGCAGCACCTGCCGTGTCCTACAGATCATAGTCTTCTGAGTTTAAGGAACTATTGACCATAGCAGAGAGCTGTCCATTGCGATACTAATTGCATATGTTAGTACATTGGCATAGTAAGTGGCAGGATGTACCTCACAAGGTTGATAAATTCCACCCTCAGGGGCAGATGTACTAAGCTTGAAAAGTGATAAAATGGAGATTGATAAACCACCAGCCATTCAGCTCCTATCTGTCATGTCACATGCTGTGGGCCAGATTCTCTAAGCTTCAAAAGTGATAAAATGGAGAGTGATAACCAACCAACCAATCAGCTCCTATCTCACATTTTTCAAACACAGTCTGTGACATTACAGGTAGGAGCTGATTGGCTGGCTGTTTATCACTCTCAATTTTATCACTTTTGAAGCTTGGAGAATCTGACACTGAAAATGACAGATAGGAGATGATTGGTTGGTGGATTATCGATCTCCATTTTATCACTTTTCAAGGTTTAGTACATCTTGCCCCTGTGAGATAAACATTCTTTCTAACCTGCAGTATTTTCACTGCAGGTAAGTAATAATGTTTATCCACTATGGAAGAACGTGCAAGTAAACAACTGAATCAATACTAACCAATCGGTGTCCTTGATGTGAACTCTGGGTCAAAGTGGAAAGTGTCATCAGGCCGCCCCACTGCTGGCTTAAAAGGAGGCTTAACTTCTTTTCTGTATAATTTCTGTGAATTAAGGGGTGATTTCTGTTAAATATTAATAAAAGAACAAATAATTTTATACTCATGAATCAAGATCTTAATTTAAAATATGTGACACATCGTATTGATATATTCGGTTGACTGCAAACATGTTAATAATCATAACGTTCGTGCTGGTATCGGTGCTATTTCCCCCCCCCCATGTACAGGGATGCTGCATTGGAAAGAAGAGGTCTGATCCATCACATAGGACCTTGTAAGTATAAAGTGCCCAAAATAGGATTCTACTGGAGAAGAGGCATATGTTTCCGGTCAAGATACTGTAGGTAAGTATCACTGTGTGTGTGTGTGTGTTTAAAATAAAGATATACTATTCTACTGTGTGTGTATCTTTTTATTTGGCTATTAGTTCATTAATGCCCCACATGCTGGGACTTGTGGTTCTTAAAGTCCCACTATGCAGGGGGAGGCTTGCTGGGACTCATGGTTCCACAGCAGAACCCAATAGTTAATTATATATTTTTTAAAATTTCATCATCGCTGTGCCCACCGCCCTGGGTGAGCAACACGCCATCGAATATGGTGATCCGAGTCGGCTCGGGAGTTCCCGCCTGAATTCCGGACCGAAAACGAGGCAAACTTCACTTCAAATTCTCGCGGGATCTGGATTCTATATAAGACGCACGCGCGCCCCGCCATTTTCACTCCATTATAGGAGAGGGAAGAGGGTGGTTGGGATCTGTGCTCCGTGCTCTGTGCCCCATGCCCTGTGCCCTGTGCTGTGATTTATTTAGTGACTGATTTTGTATTTTGTTGTAAACTAGGTGCAGAGCCGGCCTTAGGCATAGGCAAACTAGGCAATTGCCTAGGGCATTTGGAATGCAGCGTGCCTATATTCTGTGTGTGAGGGAGGCTGTATCTGCATATGAAATAGTGTATTCATGGAAATTACTGTAATAGCATTCTGTATGCAGGTACAGCCACAGTCGCACATAGAAAATATATTTATGCCACATATCATTTTAATCATCGGAAGCTCCTTGTGTGTCCTGGTCACATAATAATGCAAATAAGACTAATTTTCAGCAAAAAAGGCACCCAACGTTAGCAGAACTGGCCAGGAGCTGCATGGCCTATTGAGGCAAGATGTATGAGGAAACATCTGTATCCAAGTAGAGGCATAGGTCACAGTGTTAGCGGCTGTGCGAGTGCTGTCTGTGGGTGAGTTGGTTGTGCAATAGTGTTCGGCATATGTGTAAGGGGCATTATGTGTGTCATGTATAAATGCATTAATAATTTGCAATATATGTGTAACAGGCATTATGTGTGTCGTGTATAAAGGCATTAATAATGTGCAACATATGTGTAATGGGCATTATGTGTGTCATGTGTATAAGGGCATTAATAATGTGCAACATATGTGTAAGGGGCATTATTGGTGTCATTATGTGTATGAAGGGCATTAATAAAGGTTGGCATAATGTGTAAGGTGCATTATGGTTATAAGGACATTAATAATGTGTGTTATGTGTAATGGGCATTACTGTGTGGTATTATCAGGGGTGCCGAGAGAAAGGGGTAGGGGGTACAAATTACCCAGGCCAAAGTCTGATGGATGGGCCCAGTGGGGGCCCTGGGCCCCCTCCCCTTAAGTGACAGCAGCAGCTGCAGCTCTTCTCCTCTGCCCAGCACACACTGCTTTGTGCTGGGTTGCAGTGTGGCCATGGAGGTGCTTAAAATACAATATTTTCTCAGGATTTTTTTCTAAGGGTATAATGTGAGGAGTAATGTACATAAGGTAAAGTGGTACTACTGTGTGATGTAACATGAATAAGGGACACCATCACATGATATAATGTGAATAAAGTTGCACTACTGTGTGGCATAATTTGAATTGGGGGTACTATTGTGTGGCCATGCCCCTTCCCAGCAAGAACACACCCCTGTTTGGGCTGCGCACCGAATGTGTGCACTGTTTCTATTTAAAATATTGCTGCTAGGAGCACCAAAATGATGACTGCTATGATGAGGGTTGACGCAGGGGCTGCAGTGCTGCTGACTGTACACTCAGTGTACAGGGGCTGCAGTGTCCATAATACAAGAGGCTGTGTCCAGTGTGTCAGGGTCTGTGTCCAGTGTACAGGGGCTGTGTCCAGTGTACAGGGGCTGTGTCCAGTGTACAGGGGCTGTGTCCAGTGTCCAGGAACGGTGTCCATTGTCCAGGGGCTGTGTCCATTGTCCAGGGGCTGTGTCCATTGTCCAGGGGCTGTGTCCACTGTCCAGGGGCTGTGTCCACTGTCCAGGGGCTGTGTCCACTGTCCAGGGGCTGTGTCCAGGGGCTGTGTCCAGGGTCCAGGGGCTGTGTCCAGGGTCCAGGGGCTGTGTCCAGTGTCCAGGGGCTGTGTCCAGTGTCCAGGGGCTGTGTCCATTGTCCAGGGGCTGTGTCCATTGTCCAGGGACTGGGTCCAGTGTAATGGGTTGTGTCCAGTGTGATGGCATATATCTAGTGTCCAGTGTGACAGACTATATCCAGTGCCCAGTGTGACGGACTATATCCAGTGTCCAGTGTGATGGACTATATGAAGTGATCAAAATTGACTAGAAATAAGTGGAAATTAATGCTGTTGAGCTCAATAATACTCTAGGGGCAAAAAAGAAGGCCCAAAATCTGTTATTTTAGCAATTTTTAGCATTTTTCCAAAAAAATCCAGATCCAAAACCAAAACCCGCAAGGGTGGTTTTGCCAAAACCAATCCAGATCCAAAACACGAAGGGAGATCCAGATCCAAAACCAAAACCCGAAAAAGTGCCTGCCACTCATCTCTACAATAAAGTGAAGAACTTTTAATAAAAACTGTTTGAGTCCCAGTGCACCCTGTTAATTACTTTCCTACTTACTTTGTTATATTGTGGTGTATACTGTAAGTCAGTGGTTCCTAAACTTTTTGAATCATGGCACCCTAAAGTATCAGAATTTTTTTACAGCACCCTAGGCCAAAAGTTGGTTACTAATTTCAGGAAAAATATTAAATTAGTTGTGATTTACATGTTTTGGTGAATCATGTTTCTCACCACACTTATGTGGTGAGAAACATGATTCACTTCTGTTTACCCACATATTCTTAATTGGAAGCCACAAACACTGATTTTGCCTATTTCATGGCCGTAAATAACTTGAACTGATTCTGGACCACCAACCTGAGACAAACCTGCAAGTGCTCCAAGGCACCCCAGGGAGCCTAGGCGCACAGTTTGGGAACCACTGCTGTAAGTAGTATACTGTGATTTATAGCTAATGCTGTAATTATAATGTAATTATGTAATTCACTGTGACTTTGAACTTTGTAAATATCATTAAAAACACACTAATTTGCTATCTGTGTAATTGAAACCTTTTTTATTTTTACAATGAATTTTTGGGGTCACATTGATCAATTATGTATTTGTATTTTATCCCAGAAGAATGCTCTGTTTATAGAAAGTAAGGGTATACTATGCATGTTATTCTTCTGTATAGGATTACTTCTAGTGGTACATAGTGGGGGCAATTCAGTTGTTTATTGTAGAATAAGTGTGTCATGGGCGTGTTGTGGATGAGTAGACCAAATATAGAGCTACACAGAGGTGTCTCCAGGCGGATCTCTTCCACCAATGATAGGGCTTGGACAAATGTTTGCTGATGATGATGGCCATTTTTGCAAGTATATGGATGTGGTCGCATAGATGCATAAATATTCACATTTCCGAATACACTTAGGGGTAAATTGAAGATGGAATGTTGCCCATAGCAACCAACATATTATATATATATATATATATATATATATATATATATATATATAATCTTGTAGAAGAAGCTACATATTTGTAGCATGCATTAAGGTATAACAACAGATAATGTAGGCGTGGGAAGGTCATCATCTAACACAGAAGTGTTAAATGTATTGCTATAGAAACTACACTTCTCCCAACACAATCATTACATCCATTGTGCTGCTACATAAAATGGGAGATTTAAAAAGAAAACATTTTCATAACGTGTACAATGTTTGATGTAAACCACTGGCATGTCATGGGAGTAACAAAGACTTGGATTACTAAATAAATTATGAATAGGAATTTAAAGGTAAAAGTCTTGTAAATAATTTAGAAGAATCTGGTCAGCATTCTCTCAGTCACATGGGTCTTGTTTAGCTGTATGCTTTCTGTGCACTACTTAATAACTGACTTCCAGCTAAAAATATAAACTGTATACCCTCAATAAATATTGTATGAGAACAACTTAGACAAGACAGTGCCAGCTGCACATCATTTTCAGTCCAACAAAAGCAAGCATACAGCATAACCATCAAATTCTCCCTACTATTGATATTGACACCAGACATACAATATTGATCCTCAGTCAAAGGATTGCCTAAGTCACTTAGGCCAGGTACACACCTGAACGACATTGGAATAAGAAATCACCTGAATCGTTCAGTGTGTACTGGTGATTGAGTGCTCCTGTGGGTCTAAAACAATATCTTCTGGTTGGCTGTGTTGCAGACCAATCAGAAAATATTAACAATGCAATGTTTCTAAATGCAGAATTCCATATTCGGTTGTGCTCCACTGCACTGTGCAGTGTGTATAGGTGGCACAACATGTCGGCAGGGAACACATCACTCTGGCCTTAGAATATGTGGGTATTATCATCAGTGTCAGAATAATTATCTTAGCCTTATTTAGATGTATCTTCAATATGTATTAAATAAAATATTTCATAGTTTCCATGAATGAAAACTAAACATTTCCCAGAATTGTTTCCTTATCTGTAGACACTGTTTAAAAATGTGTTTAAGAGGTCAAACATCTCTTTATAAAACCTCTGTCTACTTCATCATTGCCAAGTACTAGTATTGGCTAAACTGACAAACATCTGACCATAAAAACAAAATAGGAGCACAATACTCGTTATAAAATATAACCTCTTAATTGCGATTTAAACTTCAAGGTATTCCACTCATTAGCCCTTCAGATATATTTACATGCCCTCACATGACCACCCCACATGCCATAAAGACCACACAACATGTCCCAGGCTCATACCACCGAGTCCTCCACAGGAACCCCCAAGTGTGACACCACTTTAAATGCCACCAAAAGCTATGCATATACCTTCCCCTTGTGACTTATGTATGGTACACACCAGAACGACCATGATCGTGCTACAATCATGAAATGATTTCCCTTGAACTTCCCAGGAGCTCCTGGACAGTCCCTGGCTCACGATTTGCAAAAAACAGTGTATTTGTGTGAAAAATCTCCATCCGATCGCAATTGTTGTTAGACAGTTGGATCTGGTGCTGCGTGTGTTTGCAAAGTACATCACGCGACCATCTTGTAGATTGGCCTTTGGAATTTAAATAATGGGCAGAACTAGCTGAGGGGATATAAATAGCAGCAGCACTTTTAGACATGTGCATTTCTACTTTGTGAATAGTGAGGCTTGGTTTATACCTGCTGAACGCTGCACAGAACTATTTTGCACTGCTTTGTTTTGGCTGCCATTACAGTGTGTTTTAACCCTACAGTTACTGTGTCCATTATGGAATCTGTAATGATGGGTCGTTAACAGCAAGATTATCTGCTGTACTAAGCTGTAATGAAGCTAAGGCGTTAGAGGGCCCAGCGGAGGAGAGCAAGATCATGCTGGACGAAGCAGTGGCTACTGAGTCGTCAGACTTGTTCTCACATGCCACTGCTCTGATGACTACCGCACCTTCCTGCGATTGGATGATGCCTCCTTCCAGGAATTGGTGCGCCTGGCGCCCTCCTACATCGATAAGCAAGATGGTGACCCTGAGGTTTCTGGTGACAGGGCAGTCTCTGGCTGACCTGAAATTTGGTTCCCTCCTCTCCCCAGAAGCTTTGGGCCTCATCATCCTGGAGACCTGGAAAGCCATTGTGAAGGTGCTGCAGTACCAGTATTGCAAGGTAAGGAAAAATACACCTCACACTCTTTGTAAATACAAAAACTGTTTTATTAATACTTGTACCTTGGACACACTTTAAATGTTTTTTTGTTTGTCTTTAAAATATAGAACTGGTGCAAAAATAGATCAAACTATGTCAATATTTAGTATCATCCAGTTTTAACAGTTTTAACCCAATAGGTATGGTACGGTGTGACAAAGGATGCTTTGGATTCAGATATTCAAACGCTCAGGCACATGTAGTGCAAGGTGCACTGCAATGGGCCTGGCCCCATTGATGTGTGCCATGCGCCACGTGGGCATAGGCCTTTACATATCTGTGCCAGAGACGCAGTCTGTCATGGTGCTCCATAAATATTGGGAAAGGAAAGATTGTGCAATACTTGGTTAAAGGACTTCAAAAAGTGGAGACTCCTGGTCTCCCTCCAGTAATGACATATACAGGTGGCTGTAGCTGGATGATTGAGGCGGTTGTGAGGAGGTCACTCGGATGGGTGAGGAAGGGACTGGTAAGGGGGTTGGGGGAGTAGCCCCTGGTGTTTTGGGTAAATGACAAAGCACAACTATTTGGCTGTCAAATTTAAGGCACCCCAAACATCCTGGAAACGAGCTCACAGCTTATTTGCTCAAATGCCATTTGCTGGTTTGAAGTCAGCTGGCATAAACCATCTGCCAAATAGGTTGCAAATGCATCATATCGGTCAGTTGGCTTTCTTACCACCTGCTCTGCCCACATCAGAAAATTGTCCTCTGGTGCATCACTTTTCTTGCCCTTGTGGCACAGTTTTTTTAAAGTGGTGTTGTGACACAGTGGGTGTTGGGGTGGGTGTATTGCAAGGGTCACTTGATGGGCCCAGAGTCTCCAATAATAGAGAGAGGTCTGGGGTCAGAGGTTGGTCTGTCTTGGCACTGTGTTGCTGTAAAAAAAAAAGTTACTAATCAAATTTATTTACATTTTGATCTCAGTTCCCTACCAGTGTTAAAGAGTGGAAAGCCATTGCAAAGGACTTTGACCAGCATTGGAGTTTCCCGAATTGTGGAAGAGCCATTGATGGCAAACATGTCTGTATAGCCCAGCCTGTCAACAGTGATCCTACTACTACAATTATAAGGACTATTTTAGTGTTGTCCTGATGGCAGTGGTTAATGTGAACTACAAGTTAATCTTCCTGGATGTCGGCAGGAATGGGTGTGCTTCGGATGGTGGCAATTTAAAGGATACAAAACTCTACCAGAAACTTACATCTAATACCCTTAACTTGCCATGTGTCCAAGAAACAAAACATGGGCTAAATTTTGCATTTGTGGTGGACAAGGAATTCATCCTGCATGAGCACATACTGAAGTCATATGCCATGACAAAATGATTTTGGAATCCGTTTGGAATCCTGGCTAACCACATTTGCATATTCCACACTGCCATCAACCTGAGGGTGGACAAAATAGACTAGGTCATCTACCCAGATCTGCAAGAGGAAATAGTGCAGATATCCTCCTTGGAAACTTCTGCACAACAGTATAGGGGGACTACATGGGCCAAACAGGTCAGGGACCAATACATGGCCTATTTTAATAGAGTGGGGGCTATCGATTGGCAAGAGAAATCCATTCGATAGGCAACAAACTTGAACATTGGCCAAGCACATTTTAACATATTGTGTCTCTACTTACCGACACTGTCTGTGAACTTTCATCTACATTCGCTACCATGTCACCTGCCTCGCTCTCCACCATTAGGATGACTCCAGTCCTCTGTGACTCCTGACTCAGGGTGAACTTAAGGAGATCGCAATACCAGAGGGAAGTCTCATACAATTGGTCGGCCATGGCACCTGATCTCTTTGAACCCTCAATCTTCTTATGCTCCTTTATGAAGACTGTGCTTAAATTGGATTATTTTACGCTCCCAATCTGGGTTGGCCTCTGGATGAAATGGAAGGCTATGTTCTGCCAAGTCTTCAAGGGCTTTGGCCCTTTTCAATTTGTTGCTGTAGTCTTTTGACTGTGCACCGAAGACAATCATAAACTCTATACTTATCAATTAAACCCTCTAAAAACTTATGCTCCTTAGCAGCTGCAATAGATATTTTGACTGTAAAAAAGGAAAACACTGCTTTAATGTTTGTAAATTTACTAAGAAAATATTTTAATGTTGAGCTATATAGTTTGGTCAGTTAATTTTTTAATTTATTTAGGTCTGTTCATGTAGTTTAGTTAGTTCAGTTTTTACATTTTAAGCTATTCATAAATTCTTATTACATAACTCAAGTTTAACTCACAGTTATGTCTGTCACATAACAATGGGGGACAATGCACAGACTGTGCAATGGTTAGCATTACTGCCTCACAGCACTGCAGCCATGGGTTCGATTCCCACCATTCTTCCCGTGCTTGCGTGGGTAACGTTATATACCCGGTTAATTCCGGGTACTCCAGTTTCCTCCCACACTCCAAAAATGTACATTGTAGGTAATTAGCTCCCAAAACAATTACCCCTAGAATCAGTGTGCGTGTGCATGTGGTAGGAAATATAGATTACATAGCAAACAGTGGTTACATAGAATAATATCAGTATATAATTTTATATCAGTGGATTCATTGGGCATCAAGGGCATAGGAGAGCATTGGTGGACAAATAACATACCAGGTTCCAACTGGATTGGGATGGGATCCAGAATTGAGAAGAGTCCCACTGCTGCACCAGCACTGTGCATGATGCTGAAAAACATGGCGGTGGGGAAAGGCCACTCAAATAGGTGTGGTCGCACAATGGGTTTTACGTCCAAAAACACACGATCAGAGTCGGATTGAGGGATTTTTAGTGCAGCACGTAGAATCTCCAAAGTGACCCTTCAACTGGCGAGGATGTGCATCAAATCGGAATCACATTGAAAACACGCACAATTCTGTTCTTTTTACATACAATTGGTTGTTAGACTCGTCGAAATTGGAGCAAATTGAGCCCAAATCGTCCTGGTGTGTACCCAGCATTAGACCTCCCACATGCCACTCAGATGCATTTCAGACTTCCCACACATGCTATTCACATTCCAATAATACCACCCAATATACCCCACACTCATATAGGGACCACCAAAATGTGACAGTACCCCAAATGCCACTGAGAGCTATGCACATGCTCTTCACATGCCAATCAGGCATTCCCACATACTTCCCTACATCCTACCTGCACTTATATTTAGTAAATATACTGACCTTTGGTGCACAGCTCAAAGAGGAAGACAAAAGAGCACTGACGGCCCTACATGTCCCACAGTGCATACATACTGCACAATGCAATGGTACGACGGCATAAGGCACCATGGGCCTGATTCAAACCTGATGGCATGGCTGCAAATTCGCATCAGCTAATGATCAGTTAAGCCGCCACCCTACTCCAGTGAAATCCCACTTTGCGAATGAATGTGCTTGCTGTGTGAATGGATGTGTACAGGTACCATTCGCACGCAAGCGAATATATCCAAAATCCTTCGTAACAGGCTCACATGCAATAATATTTACCTAGGGCACAAGTCATCGCAGGTGCCATGTAGGTGATGAAAAGCAGGCATTTCTGGGCTGAAGCTGGCATCACAAACACTCCCTTAAACCAGCATGGCACGCCTGCATTTTCCCCGACTGCAGTATTAACACTTCATGTCACGCCGTGCCTTCTGAGAATTTCTGGCAGGTCTCCTCTCTGGAACCAGCACAACAAACTGCATAGTTTCTGCGGTTTGACTTCCCGCTTGACATGTATGGTTAAATTGTGTCATCCAATATGACTGCATACAGGAATCATTTCCGAGATAACGGTACAAGACTGGTTGTATATTTACTTTTCACTATGTACTGCTCTGCCACTGGCATTTTGTTATGTATCCTCCTTACAGCTACTGATCATACAAAATACAAGTCACATATACTGTAAGAATAAATTCATACAAGGTTAACCAAAGCAATGCAGATAGTGTAGTAGGGCTTAGAGTGTAGATGGTATTGTAGCAGGCAGAATGTGCAGAGAGAGAGAGAGGTACAAATGGGATATTTTATACTGTGGCTTCTGTCATGCAAAAGTCAAAAGCGAGAAAATGGACGGCACTGCAGGCACCTGTGTAGCTGAAAATTCTTCAGAGAACAGTCCCATGGTATACTTACATTCCAGTCTACTGTTAGAAAAAAAGAATGGCGCTTTATTTCTTCAACTCCATCAAGTCCCGCACCTGTTGAAAAAGTATATTATGGTGCATATTACAGTAAGGATGGATTGGTGTATTCGGTACTTGTTTCCTAGTACGGCGCCACCGATTTTGATTGTATGCATCGGGTCGGAAAAATCGGGTCGAGCGCATCGCATGCCAACCAAATCGCATGCGATGCGATCGACACGATTTTTACATTGGAATCAATGTAAAAAGGTCCCTGAGACCCGATTTTACATTGATTTCAATGTAAAAAGCCCCCAAACCCCCCATTTTAATACTAAACCCCTCTCATGTTTGAAATTCCACCCCCCCTTATTGTTAACGCCACCCCACTATTGACGCCAACCCGAAGCGTGGCGAGCGGCGACGGTACGCGTCCTCCGACCTTTTCATACCCCTACTATCCACGAGTTGACTTTATATAGTGTGGCGAGTGCAGCGAGCCACCGAGCCCGAAGTGTGGCGAGCGCATCGAGCCCCGCGAGGGGGCGCGGATACCTTCACAGGTATCCGCGTCCCCTCGCAGGCTTCACAGGTATCCGCGTCCGCTCGCCACACTTCGGGCTCGGTGGCTCACTGCGCTCCCCACACTATATAAAATCAACTCCACGCCGACGTGGACAGCAGGGGTATGAAAAGGTCGGAGGGCTTCGGGTTGGCGTCAATAGTGGGGTGGCGTTAACAATGGGGGGGGCATTAAACATAATTTGTAACCTTATTCGATGTGAAATGGGGCATATTGGCCCATTTCACATTGTCACTATGTAAAATCGGGTTGTTCGCGTTGATCGCATCGCGGCCCATTACAATGGGCCATGACCAACGCGATCAACACGATTTTCACTTTAAAAAAAAAAAATTAACATTGTTCCGTATAGGAAAATCGGGTTGATCGCGTCGGTCGCATCGCGGCCCCTTATTAGGGGCCGCGATGGACGCGATCAACCCGATTTTGTCTTTCACCAGCAAATTATCTGGTGATTGACACAAAATCGGGTCCATCGCGTTGATTGTATGCCTCAAGTGCCTTAAACTTAAGGCATACAATCAGCGAGATGGGCGCCGTGCTAGGAAACAAGTACCGAGTATTCTTTTATTTAAAAAAGGCTAATAGTCCAGGCTTTGTATATGTTTTACTTAAAATCAGTCCAATGTACTTTTCTTTAAATAAGGATCACATTGATCACTTCACGAATTCATTCAAGATACTTAAATTTTGCTGGATTTCTAAGTTATACATAAAGAACATTGTATGCAGATTTTGCCCAATCTGCCAGCTTCCAATGGCTGTATGGTCCCATAAATATTCAAAGTAGGAAGGATGGCGGATGTACGAGCGGTAGGCGGCACCAAACGCATTGCTGCATGTGAACCAGAATAAGGTCCTTTGTTCACATGAGGGTGATTACTGATTGTGCCTTAAGAAAATATTAGAAGTAGATTGGGTTTAACATGTATTGTACTAATATTCTTGCTAAACCAATGTAAGTATCCTGATTATATTTTATTTGGCTCAGCCCTTGTATGCTTACTGCAGCTATAAATATACAAACCCAGTCTGTTAATGGGATTCCTCTTGAAAAGAGAACGGAGAAGACATTGGGCTTCACAGCTTAAAAACTGAGGCATTCCAAGCTTGGCTCTGAAATGTTAGTACATAAAGTCATCATTACGAATGATTTCAAACACACACACACACACACACACACACACACACACACACTCACCTTATATTAGTGCTTCATCTTACAGTACAGTAAGTACAATAAAGAATTAAAGTATCAGTGTTGTCTTTTTATAACTAATAATAAAGTATATTGCAATAATATTACACATTAATTTTTAGTAACCTTCCATATGCTGGTTTCTATTACTTCTTTTTTTAATAGTAAAATAGAACATGTTTTGTCGTAATTTCAGCGTAGCTTGAACAGCCGATAGATTATAGATAATTGATTCTGATAGCAAAGGCTCCTTTATTTTCCTCAAGGACAGGTAATATCAGAATATATACTGTATATATGTCCTTGCACCCTTGGAATATTTGCTTTGTACACTTTTCAATAAATGGCCTAAAGGAGATGTCTGGATCTCAGACTACAGTTATATTCCATGTATTTAGCTATTGGGACTTCTACTTACTTTAAAATAAGTGACATAGTGTCTTTTCTATCTTTTCCGTGAAAAGGTAGGGTTCCGGTCAGCATTTCAAACTAGATAAAGCAGAGTGTGAAAACAACCAATGTATTAAACAATGTAAACCTATTATATATAGACATGAACATAAAACTAGGCAGTGTCTCAGTACGATCAGTTTCACCACAATTCACCTCAGTGCATATACTCTAAGCTCTCACGGGTAGGGCCCTTCAACCTCTTAGTTCTCATGTTGTACAGCACTATCCTTGCACTCCTACGCAAGGCAAGTGACTCTGAAGCTTCCTTTCTGGCATTCTCTCCCAGAGCACTCAGCCACTGATTTCTACTGAAATTATCTGTTACTGGTTTTAAATCTTACTACTTTATCCTAACCCCCCCCCCCTGTTTACTGTCTGTGTGAATATATTGTTTTATATTGTATGTATAGTTACATAGCAGTTGAGATTGAAAAATACTTTAGTCCATCAAGTTCAACTTTAGTCCATCAAGTTCAACCTATATATTATCTCCTGCAGTGTAATGACCCGGATGAGCTTACTGCCTATCTGTTATAAACTAGAATCCCAACTACCTAAAATGGCTCTCCAAGTTAGTACAATACTGCTTTCCTAGCTGGGCGCCCGTCTCATTGATTGTATGCCTTAAGTTTAAGGTACTTAAGGCATACAATCAACGCGATGGACCCGATTTTTTAATCTCATGGATCTTATGCATACATAAGATGCATGAGATCCATGAGATCCATGAGATGCATGAGATAAAAAAATTGTGAGCCCCCAATAACCATTGTGGTACTTGTGTATTATAGCGGCGCCCCCAATGTACATCGCGCAATGTTGTTATCACATCGCATGCCATGCACCCGATGGCATGCGATGCAACGCGATTTTTGCCCCCTATGCGATGAAACATTGTAAAAGCACCCTAATGGGTACTTACATTGTTAAATGCAACCCCACGCCACCCCCCCCCCACTATAAACGTGAAGCCGAAGCGTGGCGAGCGCAGCGAGCCCGTGAGGGGCGGCGGTATGCGTCCTCCGACCTTTTCATACCCCCACTATCCACGTCGGCGTGGAGTTGAGAATAGAAAGTGTGGCGAGCGCAGCGAGCCACCGAGCCCGAAGCGTGGCGAGCGGACGCGTATACCTGTGAAGCCCGCGAGGGGACGCCGATACCTTCACAGGGGCTCGCCACGCTTCGGGCTCGGTTTCTATTCACTTTCTATTCTCAACTCCACGCCGACGTGGATAGTGGGGGTATGAAAAGGTCGGAGGACGCGTACCGCTGCGCTCACCACGCTTCGGGTTCACGTTTATAGTGGGGGGTGGCGTGGGGGTGCATGTCACATTGTAAGCACCCATTAGGGTGCTTATACAATTTTTAATCGCATCGCATTGTATGGCGATATCGTGTACCATCGCATGCCTTATGGTATGCGATGCGATGGGTGCCGCTATAATACACAAGTACCACCATTGTTAATGCCACCAGCACTATCAACGATAACCCGAAGCGTGGCGAGCGCAGCGAGGGGCGGAGGTACGCGGCCTCCGACCGTTTCATACCCCCACTATCCACGTCGGCGTGGAGATGATTTTATATAGTGTGGCGAGCGCAGCGAGCCACCGAGCCCGAAGCGTGGCGAGCGGACGCGGACTACTTTACATGTATTCTGCGTCCGCTCGCCATGCTTCGGGCTCGGTGGCTCGCTGCGCGCTCGCCACACTATATAAAATCAACTCCACGCCGACGTGGATAGTGCGGGTATGAAAAGGTCGGAGGAGGCGTACCGCCGCCGCTCACCACGCTTCGGGTTGGCGTCAATAGAGCCCGAACTGTGGCGAGCGGACACGGACTACTTTACATGTATTCTGCGTCCCCTCGCGGGGCTCGCTGCGCTCGCTGCGCTCGCCACACTATATAAAATCAATTCCACGCCGACGTGGATAGTGCGGGTATGAAAAGGTCGGAGGACGCGTACCGCTGCCCCTCGCGGGCTCGCTGCACTCGCCACGCTTCGGGTTGGCGTCAATAGTGGGGTGGCGTTAACAATGTGGGGGGGGGGCATTTCACCCATGAGGGGGGTTAGCAATTAAAATTGGGGTTTTGGGGGCTTTTTACATTGATTCCAATGTAAAAATCTCGTCGATCGCGTCAATTGCATCATCTCATGCATCTTATGCTGCACAAACACATAAGATGCATGAGATGCTTGATATCAGCCCCACACATACAATCTAGATTGTGGCCGCCGTGCTAGGAAAGCAGTACCGTTAGTACTGATACATTTTAGTTCATTCTGATTAATGGATATGAACCTACTGTCATGCACTGATTGATTGAGGTGGTATGTACTACTAAAAAAGCTGCAAGCAAATCCGGTGAGTGTCTCCAATTTTTTCAATGGATATGAACCTATTTTTTTTTTCTGCTAAAAACGTATTCAATCCCAAATGTATCAATTGAGTCTGCAATCACAACTATCTCTGGCAGAGTATTACATTTATTAACTGGAATTACTATAAAACAACCCCTTTTCCTTCGCTGGAAGAACCTTAGGGGGTAAGGTTCTCCTCCAACCTTAGGAGTTAGCCATGTGTCCTGTGTACAGTTGTCATGATAAATAGATCACCTGAAAGTTCATTGTTTTGATCTTTTATGTGTATATATATATATATATATATTTCGGTACTCTTTACTTAGAACGGCGCCCGCGTTTATGATCGCGGGCATCGCGTTCAAAAAAAAATCGCGTCCATCGCATCGCGTGCACTAAATAAACGCATGCGACGCGATGGCCGCGATGACCGCGATTTGCCATAGGGACCAATGTTAAATGCCCAAATGCCTCAATGGACGCGATTTTCCCATAGGAAACCATGTTAAATGTGTCACAAAGGGAAAATAGGCACCCTGAAGTGTTAAATACCGAGGGGCGGCGGTACGCGTCCTACGACCTTTTCATACCCCTACTATCCACGTCGGCGTGGAGTTGAGAATAGAATAGTGTGGCGAGCGCAGCGAGCCCCGCGAGGGGACGCGGATACCTTCACAGGTAAACGCGTCCGTTCGCGGGCTTCACAGGTATCCGCGTCCCCTCGCGGGGCTCGCTGCGCTCGCCACGCTTCGGGCTCGGTGGCTCGCTGCGCTCGCCACACTATTCTATTCTAAACTCCACGCTGACGTGGATAGTAGGGGTATGAAAAGGTCGTAGGACGCGTACCGCCGCCCCTCGCGGGCTCGCTGCGCTCGCTACGCTTCGGGTTCACGTTGATCGTGGGGTGGCGTTAAAAATTGTGGGGGCCATTTAACACTTCAGGGTGCCTATGTGGCCCATTTAACATGGTTTCCTATGGCAAAATCGCATCCATTGAGGCATTGATCATGAAATTGAAGTCAATTTTGATATTTAACATTGGTCCCTATGGCAAATCGCGGCCATCGCGGGCATCGCGTCGCATGCGTTTATTTAGTGCATGCGATGCCCGCGATGACCGCGACGGGCGCCGTACTAAGTAAAGAGTACCTATATTTCATATCCCCTCTTAGATGCCTCTTTTCTAATGTAGCCATACCGAACTTGACTAGCCTTTTCTCATAACCCATTGACTCGCAGCCCTTAATCAATTATGTTGCTCTTTGAACCTTTTCAAGTTCCAAAATATATTTTGTATAGTCTGGTGCCCAGAACTGTACAGCATGTTCCAGCATATATCAGATGAAGCCATAACAATGATTTAAACAGTGGCATGATTACACTGTCTTCTCTTACCTATATGCCCCTTTTTATGCATGCTAATATCTTATTAACCGCAGCACTGCAATTGAGTCTACTGTCGATGAGAACCCCCAAATTCTTATCCATTAACAATTCCCTTCGATTTTTTCTATTTAATTTATAGATTGCACGCATGTTTCTGGTCCCAAAAATGCAATATTCTGGTCCCAATATTAAACCTCATCTTCCCAAATTTTGATGGCATAATAGAACCACAGGGCCCATCCAGTCTGCCCTTAGGGTTAAAGCATTAGGGATAGGGCAATGGTTCCTAAATTTTTTTGCATCACAGCAGTGTCAGAATTTTCACGTCACCCCCTAGGCAAAAAGTTTATTTTTGAAAAATGTTTTTTAAAAAAAAGTTAATTAAAATAAATTGTTTTCATTTGTCATACATAGGTGTAAATATGTGGGGAGGGACAAGATTTGCTTGTTTGTCAACATAGTTTATGATTGGCAGCCACCAGCACTGATTTTGACTTTGACCATATTTTGAATTAGTCCTGGACTAGCAACACCACCATACATATGTTGGGAACCACTGGGTTAGGGAATCGGGATGAGGATATAAATACAATTATTGTGATATACACAATGATTTCACTGGATTCAAGATATGTGCCCCAGTGTCCAAATAGTAGCAAGCATTGATATGCGTATGGATTTAGATACACAAGTATTTACAGGCCTGTTCTACAAATAAAAGTGACATAATTTCTTCTCACCAAACATAAGGCTTTTTTTTTTACAAATCTAATTATGTGTATTATATTCATGATTTATAAAAAGTGCATTGACACCTAATAGAGAAAAGGGCTGTATAAATAAGTTATAATTGTTATTATTACATCATATGAGACATGTACTCATGTTATTTGTTTATTAAATACAATTACAATTTGATGTTAGCTGCAGAATGGGCATACTGTACATCAGAACAATGAAGATGAAGGGTTTGTTATCTGAGTTGTTAAAAGTGTACTGTATGTCAGGCAATGAAGGTGTGGGAGAAAGTAATGTACAGTATAATAACATGTATTTATTTACTCCTTGCTACAGTATCCATCAGCTTCCGGGCAATATGTCAAATTATAGAAAAGGTGACTATTGGCATTATACATTACAGTAAGTAAAATACTGTAGCAAGATACAACTCCCCAAAATCTGAACCCCAGGGTAATTTCCATTGGCCTTTCCTTGCTCTGTAATACAACAGCAGCAACAAAGTGGGAGGGAACCTTTGTACAAAGTGTTCTAGTTAGTAGTGAAGCTTTAAGTGATCTGCTCAGATTTGTAAACCATTTGAAAGGAATTCCTAATCCAGATGGGATAATTCTACATATATTTACAATTGACTCTCTTGAGTACTAAAGATTGACAGATTTACATTTGCTTTTGATCCCAATGCAATACTGGACTATGGACTATGATTGTGAGGGGTTAAGCAGTAGTCTTGCTACAAGCCCTTGGAGGTAAGATTTAGGTCCCTGGAAATATCCCAGTGGGAGCAGTTACAGGAAATGTTTAGCAAGGGAGTGGACAAAAATCACAGCTAAAGTAGTTTGAAAACATTTTGGTTAGCATTATGCATTAGTGCAAATGTTATCTACATGGAAGTGAAATTACCATGAGAACGCCAAATGCCCACCAGTCAGCACTCTGTGTGTGTCCCTTCCGACTAACAACTTCCGGGGCCATATATTCTATTGTTCCACAAAATGAATATGCTCTTTTGTCATTGTCTATAGATTCTTTGCTCAACCCAAAATCTGTATTGAGAGAGAGGGAGAGGAGGGAGAGGAGGGAGAGGAGGGAGAGGGGGGGAGGGGGGGAGGGAGGGAGGAGGGGGGGAACGACGACAACAGAGAATCTTTTTAGTGCAATATGTAGTTGTAATACTGTAGCATTTACAGAAAGAATTAAGTCATTTTCTACCTGTGACTTTGATGTGTCCTTCGTCATCTAAAAGAATACTGAAATAATACAAAAGGAAACTTTAGTAATATAATATAATATAATTAATCATGTACTATGAATCTCAGAATAATGGTTGGTAGTTAAGATACAATATGGGGCATATACCAGGGCCATCTCTGCAGCACTGAGGGCCCTAGGCAAAGCAATGCACTGGGGCCCTACTTAAGTTAAAAAAAAATCGTAACTTCCTGCATTGTCAGCCATCCAGCAATTTGCATGCTTACAGCCAATAACTGTTTGGCTGCTGGGCGGTAGAGAATTTTTCCAGGACATCTGATTTTGTGTAATTCACAGCCAATGCAGACAGGCATCAATCTCTATTAGCCTTATAAAAAACTCTGTAGGCACCAGCAAACCCCTGCTGGAAGGCCCCTAGAATTGTGATGCCCTAGGGCAACTGCACAGTAAGCCCACACGTTAAGATGGCCCTGGCATATCCAATCAGCTGAGTTTACAATTAGGTCCTGTATCTGTCTGTGTTAAAATGCACCCTAAACATAAAACGCATGGGGTAACCCAATGATTTTCTTTATGCTTTTTACGTGGTCATGTATAAATCTTGGGTGTCTAAATGAACATGCCCCTATACAGTATGTCAATATCAAAGTGATTTCAGTAACATTCACAACTATTAAAGTACAACATTAAAAAAACAGACACCATTATGTACATATAAAGATAAATGGGTATTATTATTATTCTTCTTATTATTATTCTTATTATTCTTCTTATTATTATTATTATTATAATATAACACTAGAAGCTCTAGACGAAATATATAAATAGGCAGTAATTCAGATAGTCACCTATCCAATCTGAGCTTAATGTATAGCAAATGTGTAGAAAAAAACGTTAAACAGCGACTTGCTCTGTCTCATTTTGCACTTCCTAATATACAATCAAATGTACTCTTTTCTTAAGCCAGAACTATAGACATATTTTCTAAAAGTGAAATAAAAGCATATTTATTACTGTGAATTTAAAGTTGTAATATGATTCTATAATTCTATCAGCAACACTTGATGCTTTGTATGTGTCCAATGTCTTTACCCATTCAATACTATTTTTCAAATTATATCTATTGTGGCAGGGACAGAATATTTACACATAAGGGTAATGGAAGATCCAGTCCAGGTTTTAGAGCAGCAACAGGAAAATTAGATCCAGTTCAAGTTTCCTATACTGACGTGATCTAGGTTCGCTGATTAGCAGCACCTGTGGCTTCTTGTTAAATGTTTGTCCAGGACAGGAGGTCATTGCTCCCAATGCTAAAAAGCAGCTGGTTGATAGGCCAGTAATGTAATATTACATTAGATGCTTTGGAGTGTACCCTTATTGTGAAATCTGTGGAAAACCCTGCAATGCTGTCACTTTGGTTGCCAAGCTCTTGACATGGGTGCTGTTTTCCTGCTTCAAAATAAAGACCCAGACTTCATCTATATCCAGTGTATGTGATTCCTTGTCACACTATATTGTTTCTAAGTTGGCAACCACTAGGCTCACAAAGGTAGCACTGACAGATGGTGCAAGGGGCAGGGGAGACATATGAATTTGGTGGTGGTGGTAAAGTTCACTTTCCACAACATAGAAATTTTATAGAAAACAAAATTAAAATGTCATGCTACACATACATTGTTAAGTTGTCTCTGCAGGGCAGAATAGTGCATACAGGCTGTACCATTAGAATGCTTGGGGAAGATGTATCAGTAGTTTTAAATAGAAAAAGTAGATAAGTTACCTGTATCAACCAATCAGCTTTTGACATTTTATAGAAGGTGCTAATTAAATGATTTATAGAAAAGTATTGTTTAATATGGTCAACTTTGCAATGTGAAAATTAATATTTAATGCAAATGTACTGAAAACCTGTTGCTGGAGGTGGGCTAAGATAAGAGTCCATCTTGGTGAACAGCAGGAAGCAGTGTTATAGCATAAAGCTATGGCTCACGCCCCCTGCAGGAAGCAGTGTTATAGCATAAAGCTATGGCTCACGCCCCCTGCAGGAAGCAGTGTTATAGCATAAAGCTATGGCTCACGCCCCCTGCAGGAAGCAGTGTTATAGCATAAAGCTATGGCTCACGCCCCCTGCAGACAGCACACACACCAAAAACAAATGTATGGGGGCTCCATCTGCATATAAAAATGGAAGATTTATTTGCTACAATCCCTCCACAGTACTGTAAGGATCTGGGGGATCCTTAATATTTGTGTGTACCCACTAAAATTGTCTGTTTTCAGAGTCCATCTCTAAAATATTTAATGGTAACTAGGCTCCTTAAGCATTTTTAAATAAAAATATGTGCTTTATATTATTTAATAAATAATTCCTTTCCATAGAGGGAAGTGCTTGGTTTCATGATATCTAACAACATTGTAATAGTCACTGTAACCTGCTTTTGTTGTATTAGTGTACAGTACATCCAGTAAAGCCCCATACACAGAGCTTTATGAGCGATATTGTTCACAATGTCGTCCAGCGTGCACACTCAATATTGTTAATGATGCATGCTCCAGTGCATTGTTAATGCCCCTCTTCCTCGACCTGCATGTTCAACTGATGGAGGTCCTTGTTAAAGACGGCCAAGCTTCCCCTGCAAAGGCCAAAACCATATGCACTGCAGGTGTGGCAAATGTATTGTATAGAGAGAGTTAGATTTGGGTGAGTTATTTTGTTTCTGTGCAGGGTAAATACTGGCTGCTTTATTTTTACAGTGCAACATAGATTTCAGTTTGAAGTACACACCCCACCCAAATCTAACTCTCTCTGCACATGTTACATTAGCCCCACCTGCAGTGCACATGGTTTTGTCCACTAGCAAACCAAATGTGCTTTGCAAACCAACCTGAATCACCCCATTGTTTGAAAACTATGTGTATATGCTGCAATATAAGCAGAACTTACTTTTCAGGTTTTAGATCTCTATAAATAATGCCGAGACTGTGGAGATGATCTAATGCCAATGCTAATTCAGCTAGATAAAATTTGACATCCTCTTCTGTAAACATAACCTATTGGGCATAAAGACAGGATTACTGAATAAAATTAAATGGACACAGGTTTTTTTATATAAAACACTGCACAAACACTGGACTGAAACTGCACACTTAGCAGCACCCCTGGACTGATACAGCACACTTAACAGCACCCCTGGAATTAAACTGCACAATTTTTTATTATTTATTAACAGTTTCTTATATAGTGCATACATATTGCTCAATTATTAGCACCCCTGCAGTAAAAAAAAGGCACCTATATGGCACACTGGGTAGCACCCATGAGCTCCTACTGGACACGGGGTAGCACCCCTGGAATTATACAGCACCCCTGGAATTTTTAGGCCCGCTTGGCAGCAAGCTTGGAATTATACGAAACTCAAAGCGGCACCCTAGGAATTTTGCATCACACATGGCGGCACCCCTTGAATTATACAGCAAACATGGCGACACCCCTGGAAATATATATGACACATGGCGGCACCCCTGGAATTATACAGCAAACATGGCGGCACCCCTGGAAATATATATGACACATGGAAGCACCCCTGAAATTATACAGCACATATGGTGGCACCCCTGGAATTATACAGCCCACATGAAAGGAATTCCTGGATTATACATGACACATGACAACACTCCTGGAATTATACAACACACTCGGCAGCTCCCCTGAAATTACACGGCACACATGGCAGCACCCATGAAATTATACAGCACACATGGCAGTACCCCTGGAATTATTCAGCACACTTGGCAGCACCCCTGCAGTAAAAAGAAAACAACTTTTTTTTATATTTAATATATTTTTTATAAATCAAGGGGCCCCTTAGTAGTCCCCCACCGCACCCCCCTTAGTGGTCTCCAATAGTAATCCCCCATAGTAGGTCCCTCTAGTAGGTCCCCCACAGTAATCCACCACAGTAGGTCCCCCATAGCTGTCCCCTGCTGCCCTCCACAGCCCTCTATGCAAGCTCCACGTTCTCCCACCACCTTCCGCAGCACACAGCACGGACATGTTAGATTGAAAATAGCGCTGATCACCAGGACTTATTTAGGGTCAGGGTCTAGTGAGTATACGAAAGCAGGATGATGACGTTCAGTCTCGCTCTGGATCCGGAAATGGTGCCTCGGATCAAGTAAGTTCGGGGTACCATTCTCTAGACCCTAAACCTGCTCATCTCTAATTAATAAATATATATATATATATATATATATATATATATAAACATAACCTTTTAAAAACACATTATAATATTATTAATAAACCCCTTTCGCCCATGACAAGATTGTAGGTTGAATTGAGGTGAAATGAACTAGCCAAAAATATCACAATTACAGTTAACAATATTGTGAACCATTTCTCCCAGTTTGGCAGATCTTCCCTGGCGTACCAAAGCAAAGCCACTTTAAAAATAAAGAAGTACAGTATAGTGATATTCTTACATTGTCCTGTCTGTTGGACACAGCTACAGTATGTATAGATGTTAAACTAGATATATTTTCTACTTAATATTCATGGTAGTTTTTTTTTTTTTATTTAGAGAGATTTGTAGTATAAATGTTGACTGATTTTCCCAAATTGCATTTCCACAATTTTCCACATTTTTGTTTCTAAACTGAATAAATACAGTACCTCTTTAGAGAGTCTACTAAATAGATCTCCACCTCGCAGAAACGTTAATATTAAATACAGCTTTCCTTCTGTTTGAAATGCTGTAGATAGGAAAGATAAAATATATATGTAAGTTCCTGTAACACGTAAATACAGTATGTATCAAACTAATAACTGCTGTTTTCTTTTTAAGTGCTGCAAATTTCATTCTCAGGTCTACTGAAATGACATTAACTAGTACAATGTGTTTCCTTTGTATTAAATGCTTTATATGAAATCTTAGAGAGGGCTACTCAATAGACTGTCATACCAGATGATATCATGTTTTAGCCAAGTCTCAAGCTGTCAAAGAGCTTTCACAAGACATAAACCACAGTATGACACATGCCACAGTATGACACATGCCACAGTATGACACATGCCCCAGTATGACAAAAATTTATAACACACATTACATTTTTTATTTACCATAATGAAGTTTGACTATGAAAGGATGGTTGACCTCTGCCAAGATATCTCTTTCCATCTTCGATCTCACACGGTCATTAACTACATTATCAAAAACAGAAAAGATTCCTTTTAAAAAAAAAGCTGTCATTGTGTAAACACTAATGTGTGTAAAGCTGTATTGTTATTTCACATCTTATAAAAACATACAAGATATTTAAATTGTATTTACTATAAAAGGTATTTAAATATTTGTTTTTATTATTATGAAAAAAAAAAATCACAGTGAGGACCTTACAAAATGTAGAATTGAATGTGTGTTTCATCAAAGCTGCAGGCATAAAATTTTCTCAACAAAACATAACATTTGCTTTGCTGGCAGCCAAAAAGGTCTAAAAGGAAGATGCGGTGCTAATGTCCTGGTACTAGCAGAGGACTCTGAAAAGAAACTCGCACTGGTCCTCCACTGCCCAGGTGAAGATTGCATCTATAATGATGTCAAGGCCTAGCGGTGGTGTGATGTTGAATCCAGTGGGGAACTACCAGCACAGAAGACAATACCTCTTGTTCCCACCATGGTTGGTTGATGGAGAAGGCTCCAGTGGGGTACCCTTTATTTAGTAAATCATAAGGCCATAAAGGTTTAGCCTTTAGCTACCCATAACCCATTTAATCAGTTTGGGTGCAAGTAAAGTTGGCATTAGACCATGCCACCAGTATTGCCTAACATTTGCTGGTACCCTCACTGGTTCACCTTTTAGGTCTCTGGTGTGAAGGGGTTTGCCAGCTTCCACACCATCCACCAGGGATATAACTATACAAACAGCCTTATTTTAAAAAGCCACCCTTTTTCTACCACAATTTACTGTTTTCCTAGTGACAGAGTAACCTGTTTAATGGCTTTGTAGGGCTACAAGTTACAAGCAGCCTAGTGTGTGTGTGAGTGTGCATGAGTGTTCCTACCCCCAACCCAAGGATGGAGGTAACTTCAGTTGGCCATTCACAGGTGTCCATGATAATTTTTCATCAGTTTCTCACTTGTTCTTCCAACAGTCAGGCCCCCATTCAATGTTCCCTCTAATTTTATGAAGGCTGTGTTCAGCAAAAAATATAGGTTGTGCAACTTTGGAAAGAAATTGAAATTTGTGTGCGTCACATAACGGTATAAAGATCAGATGTGCAGGAAAGCCAACCCTGGCAGATCCTGGCAACCAAGGGCAGGCTTACAGGCTGACTGACAGCCAGGCCAGCTGAGCCATATTGTTATACACAGTATCTGGGGCCGCCAAAAAATAGCTTAAAAAAAAATGACTACACTAAAATTACTGTGCGCTCTGTTGTAATGTCTGTGCACGTGCTCGGCGAGTTGTGTGCGCACGCACATGCTCACAGCTTAGAGGGAACACTGCCCCCATTACAGGTATGTTGCTGGTTTTGTTTCTTTTGTATATTTGGATTGCTTAACTTTGTTGGTGTGTTTATACCTACGTTTATACCTTATTTAGAAATTCTTAATTTTCAGTCAACATTTTCAAAATAGCATATCATACATGACATGAAAGTTTGATTTACAATAGAGATGAGAGCCGGGCCAAAGATTTGAATTAGTTGCTGGGATTTGGATTTAGCTTTGTCAAACAGCGGTGAAAAGCTTTAGATTTTTTTCAAAAATGGTAAAAAAACACCCAAATCGCGTAATTTTTGTGTTTTTTTGTCCCTAGAGTAATATTAACTTCAATAACAATAATTTTCAGCCCTTTCCAGACAATGTTGACCACTTTACAGGTCACAATGTTGTTTTCATTCAATTTAGGCCAAGGTCTGCAGCAAGCTGGCTGGTTATTAACACATGGAACTTCTGACAGTATCAGAATGGTAAATTGAAGTGCAGTACACACAAACAATAAAGTAGAGCAAAAATGTTTTCTCTTTTTTTAATTCGCAACTTGTATAATGCTGCGTGGAGGCCAAACAATCATACACAGAACTTCTGACAGTATACTATGGGTGCAATACACACAAAGAATAAAGAAGAGGAAAATAGATTTTGATTATTAAAGTTTAATATCTTAATTTATTTTTAATGAGCAGCTTGTATAATGATGCGTGAAGCCCGAACAATCACACGCAGAATTTCTGACAGTATACTATGGGTGCAGTACACACAAACAATTAATAAAGAAGAGAAAAATTGATTTTGATTTTTTTACTTTAATAAATGTATTTTTAATGCACAGCTAGTATAATACTGCGTGAAAGCTGAACAATCACACACGGAACTTCTGACAGTATACTATGTGTGCAGTACACACAAACAATAAATAAAGAAGAGAAAAATAGATTTAGATTTTTTTTACTTTATTTAATTTATTTTTAATGCACAGCTTGTATAATGCTGCGTGGATGCAGAACAATAACACACACATAACTTATGGTGTTAACCAGGGCTATTTTTCTGCAGGCTCCAGCAGGAACTGTGGCCCTTATTCTAGTTCATTCTTTCTGACAAAATATTTCTTAGATGGACAAAACCATGTGCACTGCAGGTGAGGCAGGTGTAAAACCCCACCCAAATCTAATTATCTCTGCACAAGTAACACCTGCCTCACCTGCAGTGCACATGGTTTTGTCCATCTAAGAAATATTTTGTCAGAAAGAGTGAACTAGAATAAGGGCCACAGTTCCTGCTTGAGCCTGCAGAAAAATAGCCCTGGAGTTAACTATTGGGGTGCAGTACACACACAAAAAATAAAGAAAATCAAAATTTAATTTTATATTGTATTTTTTTTATGGACGGGGCTTACATAGTTACATAGTTACATAGTTACATAGTAGGTAAGGCTGAAAAAAGAGACTTGCGTCCATCTAGTTCAACCTGGTATAGATATCCATTGCTGATTTGGTAGGTTCTGATATTTTACAGACAGATTATATTTCTTATTTGTACCCATGGATGTTTTTATCCAGTAAATGCTTGTCCAACTTTGCCTTGAACGCATTTAATGAGCCAGCCGTTACCACCTCTCTGGGAAGAGAGTGCCAGAGTTTGACTGCTCTGACCCTAAAGAAATTCTTTCTACTAGCTGAATGAAATCTTTTTTCTTCTAATCTATACTCATGCCCTCGTGTCCTAGATTCCTTTCTAGTAGAAAAGAGGGTGTGTGACAGTTTCTTATATTGGCCCTTGATATACTTGTACATGTTGAGCATGTCCCCCCTTAAACGTCTCTTTTCCTATGTAAATAGTCCCAAATTGCTTAATCTCTCCCCGTAGCTTAAATTCTCCATTCCCCTAATAAGCTTTGTTGCTCGCCTTTGGATTTTTTCTAATTCTATGATATCCTTTTTATAGTGTGGGGCCCAGAACTGCACTCCATACTCGAGGTGAGGTCTCACCAATGCTTTATACAGTGGCATAATTACCCTTGAGTTCCTAGTTTCCATTCCCCTCTTAATACATGCCAGAATTTTGTTGGCCTTTTTTGTAGCTACATTACAATGGGCACTACATCCCAGTTTGCTGTCTATTTGGACTCCTAGATCCTTTTCAAGTATGGAATTACCCAGTTTCTCTCCGCTAAGGTTATAACTTGCACACTGGTTGTGTCTCCCAAGGTGCATAACCTTACATTTATCTACATTGAACCTCATCTTCCATTTTTTTGCCCACTCATCTAGAATTGCAAGATCATTTTGAAGCATGTTGACATCTTCTGATGATTTGATGACTTTGCTAAGTTTTGTATCGTCCGCAAAAATGGATACATTGCTGAGTAACCCTATCCCAATATCGTTAATAAAAATGTTAAACAGAATGGGCCCCAAAACCGAACCCTGGGGCACTCCACTTAGTACCGGTATCGTATCTGATACGGCACCATTCACAACCACTCTTTGTTCTCTATTACATAGCCAATTCCCTACCCATCTGCAGATATTTTCACCCAATCCTAGGTTCTCCATTTTATTAATCAATCTCTTGTGTGGGACAGTATCAAATGCTTTAGCGAAATCTAGGAAAATCACATCTACAGCATTTCCATTATCGAGGTTTTTGCTAACCTCTTCATAGAACCCTAGTAGATTAGTTTGGAATGAACGATTTTTCACGAACCCATGTTGGTTAGTACTGAGTAGACGGTGATGGTCTAAATATTCCTGGATACCATCCCTTAAAAATCCTTCAAATACTTTACCCACAATTGATGTTAAACTAACGGGTCTGTAATTAGCGGGATCTTCCTTTTTTGAATATTGGCACTACCTCTGCTATTCTCCAATCTTTTAGTACTATACCTGACGATAGTGACTTGCTAAAGATATAATGTAGGGGTGTAGCTAGTTCATCCCTTAATTCCATTAATACCCTCGGATGAATCCCATCTGGCCATGGTGATTTATTTGTTTTGAGTTTGCTTAGCCTCTGTATTATTTCCTTTGGCGTGAAATCCACAATGAGATCTGGCTTATTTGTCCCGTTTGTGGTATGTGTGCGTTCCACAGTCTGCTCTCCCTTAGTAAATACTGATGAGAAGAACTCATTTAACAGTTTTGCTTTTCCCTTGTCCTCAGTAACACTTTTTCCACTAGTATCAGTTAGTGGGCCTATGTTTTCCTTAATTAAACATTTACTATTTATGTATTTAAAAAACTTCTTTGGGTTGGTTTTGCTTTCAGTGGCTATGCGCTCTTCATATAATCTTTTAGCTGCTTTGATTACCCCTTTACAAGTTTTGTTTGATTCTTTGTATTTTGCGAACGCCTCCTCATTCAAGTTATTTTTATAGAATTTAAATGCTCTTGTTTTATTGTTGATAGCTGACCTTACTTTTTTGTTCAACCATGGTGGCTTTTTTGTATTGAATTTACCTTTATTTACTTTAGGAATGTATTCAATAGTTAGTGAATCAAGCACCTTTTTTAAAGTATCCCACATTTCCTCTGCATTTTTCCCTCCATAACCGTTTCCCACCCAATTTCTTTTAGGGCTTCCCTGAATAATTCAAAGGTCGCTTTTCTGAAGTTTAGTATTTTTGCAGATCCTTTTTGATGTAATTTACTGAAGTTGATTTCCAGTGAAACCATATTGTGATCACTGTTTCCTAATTGTTCAATTACTTTTGTGTTTGAAACTAAGTCTGTGTTATTTGTTAATACTAACCTGCATCACATCACACTGCTGTCATTCATCTGTGTATTTCTGTATACCCCCACATCCCACAATCCCTATAGGTATCATAAATAAATCTGTTGTAAGAAAAATGTGATATGTATGAAATCATGATACACAGATTACCTTTAAGAGTAGCTTTTTTCAAAACCTTCATTGCATAAAGCTGTCCTGAATCAGCACCTTTCATTTTCCGGACAAGAAAAACCTGTAGGAATAGTTACATCCAAACCATTATCCACAAATCAACCTGGATACACAGTACAGTAAGACCAAACATTTTCATTATCCACACACTGGGCGGGATGCTCTAACATCCGCGCCCGCCCTTAACCGCACATCGCTGACATAATTATCGTATATGCTGTAACATGCGATAATTATGGCAATGGACAGCTCTTGGTCCCAGCGGCTCCCCCCTCCCTCCCTTTCCCGGTTTGTGCTGCTGCGGGGGGCTGGCTCTCCTCCTCCCTGCACCCAGAAGAGAATCTACAGTGCAGGGAGGAGGAGGTCACAGGTCCAGGTTGTTAATGTAATTGTCAATTTAAGAACTGTGCTGTAGAAGAGAATAGGATAAAGTATTTAGATATAATGTAGGGATTCACAAGTGTAAATTTACTAAGTTGATGTTCTATTGGCTGAATGTGGGGGGGCGTGACCACGGCGGTGTGTGAGTGAGCTCAGGTGAGTGGAGCTCCGGCACGTGTATAAGCTCTCCGCCTGAAACCCGAATGCGAGCAGACACCCACCCCAGCCCATACTGATCCTCTGATCCTTATTGACCAGACTGTGAAGGCTACTAACTCGACCGCTTGTTGGACTGGCCGCGCTGTCCGGTTGCCAGCCTGGCAGTGTTGCTCTGTGTTCCGGCGAAGGTCCGGTCGGCTCCCTGGCTGCTTTGCTAGAGCACCGGTCGGAGGCGCGAGCAGTAGGAGGACGGGGCGCCGCATACTCAGCAGCGGGTGCTGGCGCACAGCGTCATCTGGTGGGCGCCTCAGGCACGCCGAGTGAGAGACGGCGAGGTGCATCCCCCAGCTGAGGAGGGAAATTCAAACGCTTAGCACGCTCCCCTGTCTGGAGAGAGCATGCAAGGTGTACAGACAGCAGGTGACAGTGGCAGTGTCACAGATGCTTTGACTGAACCCCAGCCCAGGCAGAAGGCAGGAGCTGCAACAGAGATCAGAGCCTACAAGCTGCAAGACATCCTTGAGTGACCCTGGTTTGGACCCTGACACTGAGGTAAAAATTAACTCTAAAAACAAATCTGTTGCACTTCAGGCTGTCCATCTTTTATCTCCCTCTGTAAGACCACAAAGAAGTAATATTCTGCTATACAGAAAATATTCCCTATAAACTGACACAGTGTTAAAAGGGAAGAGTGCTGGGTAGCACTAACTAGTGAGCTACAATTAAGCCAAGCCGGTGAATTTAAAGAGACACTGACCTAATTACAAAAATGGGGAAAACCGGCCAAACCACAGCTGCCGCCCGCTTGGAAAAGTATGCTCGCTCACAAACACAAGCTGCAAATAACTCCCAACTGGTTACACCGCAAACAACACCCTCTAAACCATCCCTCCAAGTCCAGGCCCCAGAAGTCACACTACAGCAGGTCCTGGATGCAGTTAACAATTGTGAAGTACGACTCTCTGAACAGATCAATAAATTACAAGCAGATATTATGCTGATCAGAGACGACGCACAAAAAAATAGGGACCAGGTCACAGAGTTGGAGAAGCGAGTTTCAACAACTGAGGATACAGTGGGTCCCTTACAGGCCCAAGTTACCACCATCTCCAGTCAGCTGATGGACTTGCAATCCAAATTTACAGATATGGAAGGACGTTTGCGGCGGAATAACGTCAGATTTGTTGGTTTAGAGGAACGAGCAGAGGGGAGAGAACCTGAGAAATTCTTAGAAGAATGGTTAAAAAAAGAGCTGGGGTATGAGAGTTTCTCCGCCCAATTCTGCATTGAAAGGGCCCACCGTATTCCTGCTCACCCACCTATCCCAGGTGGATATCCCCGTACCCTCATCACAAAGTTTTTGAATTTTAAGAACCGCGATAGAGTCCTAAAACTAACCCGGGACAAAATTGACTTTGGGTATAATGGGACAAAGATTATGGTATGCCTCATTGGGTAGGTTATACCCTCATCGCAAAGTTTTTGAATTTTAAGAACCGCGATAAAGTCCTAAAACTAACCCGGGACAAAATTGACTTTGGGTATAATGGGACAAAGATTATGGTATGCCTCATTGGGTAGGTTATACGGGGTGGGGGGTGGAGGGGGGGTAAATGTTAAATGTTGTTTGTCGTTTTTTTGTATATGTCTGCAGTATTATTGCCCCAGTCCACGATCTCTACATTGGGCAGTATTCAATGAAAGAAATTCTCCGTGCATGGCGAGAGATTTTTTCTCTCGCCATGCACTCGCCCTGTTCCGGAGGGCTCGCTGCCACTCCTGCTCAATGTGGTTAAAACTCGCCGCCACTCGCGGCGAGTCTTAACCCCTGCAGCGGATGAGCGTCCACGGCAGGGAGCTGGCAGGGAGCCGTGGGACGGTGGCAGCCAGGGAGATTAAAGTCTCCCTGGCTGCCCCAGAACATATGTGGAGGGGAGGTGGGCTCCCCGGGACCCAGGCAGCACAAGCTGCCCCCCCCTATAGCCAGCGGGGGACCCAGTATTCACTGCACCCGATCGTGCATATGTAATGATCGGATGCAGTGAATATATGAATATCTAATGAGCGGCTCGAGAGCTCTGGCCCCCTGCTGGCTGCTCTGTGTAAAAAAAAAAAAATGTAAAAAATATATTTTTTAAAATTAAATATATATTCATGTGCTATAAGCACATGAATAAAAATAACATGCCCCTTCACAGAAAAAAAATCCTGATTTTTTTACACCAAAATTAAAAAAAAACCTTTTAGTTTAAAGGTTCACATTCCAGCTCTCCATGAAAAGATGGAGAATTGCTACACGGAGAGAGACGGCGAAAATCACTTAGAAAGACGGCGAATATTTCACATTGAATAGGGTTGCTCGCTTTTGGAGAGCAAAATGCTCCGTCCAAGGCGAAAAAAGCACAAATTCGCCGTAAAACAGGGCGAATTTTTCTCATTGAATACTGTCCATTGACATGGTGATATTTTGAAAATATGAAAAACTTAACCCCAACAGTAAGCTCTTGAGAAGAAACCCCTTAATGCCTATATTTGCTATTTGTAAAAAAAAAAAGTAGAAAATGGTTAAAATTATTACGTGGAATGTACGCGGCTTAAACAACAAGATTAAAAGATCCTTAGTTCTTAAGCAATGTAAGGCCTTAGAGGCTGATATAATCTGCTTGCAAGAGACCCATCTGTGTGGTGAAAAATTGTTGTCTTTAAAACGTCCATGGATAGCGCAAGCCTTCCATGCACCTTTTACCACACGAGGGGTCTCCATTCTGATAAAAAAAAACTGTGGTATATGAGCACACCTCGGTTCATATTAATCAGAATGGCTGCTATGTGTTTATAGATGGACTAGTCAATACAGTTAGGTTAAGCTTGTTAACAGTATATGTCCCCCCACCGTTCAAATTCGATGTATTAAGAGCTGCTCTGGAATTTATTGCAGCTAGGCCTGATAATCCATTTATATGTTTAGGCGATTATAACAATGTGATGAACTATATATCCAACATATATGGAGCCCCAGAAGGGGAAGTCCGGTGGGGAGAAGTAACTTCGCCAAGTTTACTGATGAAGTTGGCTGGTATGAGATCTGGAGAGAAAAGTTCCCGAAGAAGCGTCAATACTAAAACTAATAATGTTACTCGCCTACTTTTAACAACTTTTCAAGAATTGATATGATCTTCTCATCTAGTGATCTACTTAATAAGATATCAGTAATTGAATATAAATCCCGAGGTATCTCGGATCATTCCCCATTGATATTACAATTGGATCCAGAACCCTGCCGAGGCCACCAGTACTGGAGGTTCCATCCAGCGTGGTTGTCTCGGCTGGGCGATCTGGGTGATGTAAGAATGGAAATTGACGGCTTCTTTGGAATGAACATTAACTCCACTAAACCAGCAATTGTTTGGGAATCCTTTAAAGCCTTCTTAAGAGGTATAATGATTAAAAAAACTGCCCAGGCGAAAGCAATTCTCCAAAAAACAGCATTGTCGTTAGAGGCAAAAATGATGAATTTAGAGCAAAAGTTCCTATTAAGTCAAACCAAACCAAGTAAACAAGTAAACAAGAATGGTTGGTCGCACAGCGCGCCTGGGTGACACACCTACAAGAAATGGCAAAATGCAAGCTGTTGAAGGATTCCCACAAAATGTATTTGAATTCAGATAGAGCAGGAAAACTTATGGCATATATGGCTAGAGTGGATAAACCCTCTAATGTAATTCCTAAAATATATACAAATACAGGTGATATAGTTACCGATACACCAAAGATGGCAGATGTGTTTGTGACCCATCTAGCAGAAACATATAAATCTAAAAATACACAGGGGAATCTTGACTGTAATAAATATCGACATAATCTTGAACTCCCTATGATATCCCCCGAAGCCAGGGAGTTATTAGAACAGCCTATCAGGCTAGCAGAGATTGAAGGTGCAATAAAGGGACTCTCGGCTGGTAAGGCGTCTGGGATAGATGGCCTTCCAGCAGAATTATATAAGGTATTTGAGGGTACGCTAGCACCAAGGCTATTATATTTCTTTCGAGAAATGGAAAATGAGGCCACACTATCTCAGTCTATGACAGAGGCCGTTATTACGGTAATACTTAAAAAAGGAAAAGACCCACTTAAGGTGGAGTCATATAGGCCAATATCCCTATTAACGGTGGATGCCAAGATATTTGCAACTGTTTTAGTTAACAGATTAAATAATGTAATAGATGAAATTATACATCCAGATCAGACTGGATTTAGGAGGAGTAAGTCCACGGCAATAAATCTGCGCCATGTATTTACATACCTACAAACTGGGAAGATCACCAGTACAGAGATAGCGGTGGCCTCATTTGACGCTAATAAGGCCTTTGATTCGCTGGAGTGGCCCTACCTGAAAAACACACTAGACGCATTTGGCTTTGGACCACGATTTGTAAATAGGGTTTTTGCTATCTACCAGAGCCCTACTGCCAGAGTTTCCATCAACGGGTTCGCCTCTGATTTATTTCCCCTATTTCGCGGTACGAGACAGGGATGCCCACTCTCCCCCACCCTATTCGCGGTGGCCATAGAGCCAGTTGCGTGTAAGCTCAGGAAAAACTTCTCTGAAAATCAAGCGGGGGATGGGGGTGAGGTGGGCAGCCTTGTCTCGTTGTATGCAGACGACCTACTAGTGGGCATGTCTAATTATAAGAAAGATCTTCCTCAGGTAATGGCTATTCTCCAGGAATTTGGATCCTATTCGGGTCTAATAATAAATAGGGACAAGTCTTTTTTGATGGTAGAAGAAAGAGTGGGTGAACCGGAGAATATAACAATTGGCGAAGGGAATATCCCTAGGGTAGATAAATTTAACTACCTAGGAGTTGTAATTTCTAAAGACCCAAAGGAGTATGTAATAGATAACATCTTACCACTGATTGAAGAAATAAAAACAAAATGTAAAAATTGGCTGAAACTACCCTTGACAATTATGGGAAGGGTCAACCTAATAAAAATGATAATTTTACCAAAAGTACTCTATGTATTACAACATTCTCCCATATACGTCAGTAATACGGTATTTAGGAGGCTTAATGGGGTATTTATACCATTTATTTGGAGAAATAAAACCCCTAGGATTAAACTTGAAACACTTATGAGATCGAAAGAACAGGGAGGACTCGCTCTTCCAAACTTTAAATCGTATTACATGGCAGCTCAGTTGGCCCACTTGCAGGAATGGCTTGAGGAGGTGGGTCAAGTGACGGAGCTATCGATAATGGTTAATGTGGCCATTCCAGGCCACACGCCTCTACAAGCCATCCTTACAAGTAAGTGCTGTAAAAAATATCCCCCGATACTTAATCAGGCTATAAAAATATGGAGATGGCTCAGTAAGGAACAAGGCTACAATGGGATAGACCCCAAAACAGCCATATTCTCACTAACCCCGTTTAAAAAATTAGAAAAACAGCAAGGCAGGGTAATATGGGATGATGTCGGAGTTAAAACAATCGGCCAAGTTATCGAACAAAATAGAATAAAAACATTCTCTCAACTCCAGGAGGAATATGATCTGCCAAAGACCATGTTCTTCCAGTACCTCCAGATAAGGAGTGCTCTGGAGGACTATATTAAAAACAAACATATTGATGTGAAGGACAACCCAATAAAAACTTTTATTAACAAAAATGGGCATAGGTAAAAGCACTTCCAAACTGTATAAACAAATTATAACTATAACACAGACCGACCAGCTTGAAGGTCTAGTGATGAAATGGGTCGGCGACATTCCGGAACTAACAAAGGGGGATTGGGAGAAGGCACTCTTAAAGAATTTGTTGAAGTCTTTATTATTGAGAGTGCAAAAAACTCAGTACAATATTACTCAGTACAATATATTTATTCAAACTTATTTAACCCCTGAAAAAACAAGTACATTTTCAGGTAAAGAGGCAGATAAATGCCCAAAATGCAAAGAGGGAGGATGCGATTTTTGGCATCTTATCTGGCAATGCAATTCGGTACAAAAATTTTGGAAGGATATCAGTGGCATAATGACCAGTCTGGGAATACCCCAGCTAGAAATTAAGCCCATTGCACTGATACTTGGAGTTTGGCCTAATCTGGGTATGTCCGCAGAAATAAGGCAGCTGGCTATCAATCAAAGCTCGATAGCCAAACTCTGCATTGCACGGAATTGGATGGCAAAGAGAGCACCGGTGCTAATAGAATGGACCAACCTTGTTAACAATACTTTTGAGCAGAAGAGAGAAATATATATAACAAGAAACAACATAAATAAATTTTACAAAATTTGGGGCGATTGGTATCACTCAAAATATTATAATACAGCACTAAGCACTTAGAACGGCGAATGATAAGCCGCCAAATAAGTAGATAGTAACACTAAGAAAGTATAACAAATATAAAATAAATACAAAATCTTAAGATAAACAGTACACAAATATAAATCTTTTGAACACCACAAGTATAATTAAATAACCACAGTAGGGTATACACATAAAGTCAAATTAACCTAAAATTAAATTGGTTAATAAAAAATAATAATAATAAAAAAAATTTTTTTTAAAAATATAAAAAAAAATATCAAAGTATAAGATTTGAAGTAATAGTAGGTATAGCCACGATAGGGTGGGGCTGGGATACACTATAAAATAGTCACGGCCCAAACAATAAGTTAACCAGGCGGGATTAAGATTCGGTCAAAAATAAATAAACAATAAAACCATCCCACCTCTATATGGAACAAAACTGAGGGACACGATAGGGGTTAGTAAAGGATAGAAGAGACGGGTAAGATTGGGGTAAGAGTGCATGGGACTAAAGATATAATGATGCAGAATTTTTTTATTTTTTTTTAATTATTCATATTTATTAAGGTTTTATGAAAGAACAGTTTAAACCAATTGACAAGGTAAACACAATAACAGTGCAAATGGTGATCAGTACAATCACAAAGTCATTGGTAAAGACTAGAAAGAGGGGAATCGGGGAGGAGAGAGAAGAGGGGGGGGGGGACTGGGGTAGAGGAACTATAAGAAATGTCTTACAATAGCAATCACAAATAGTCACACAGACATGGGTACAAACTGTCAAGAAAATGTATTCTGAGTACAAAATGCTAAGGAGGGGAGAGTGGTATAGTAGTCGGATCCGCATTTTTATAGGAAAACCATTTAGCCCAATTTCGTTTAAGGAGAGGGGATGGAGGGTTATATGGGTTATAAGGCATTTATATGGGTTATAAGGCACTTATAAGGCAGTCCTCTAAGTTAGAAATCTACTAAGTATGTGACTTTTCATTTGTCCGCACTACAAGTACCAGCGCTCTGCATATACTCCTATTGAGGTCTTGCAGTAATTATTCCATGTATGTGACTTTTCATTTGTCCGCACTACAAGTACCAGCGCTCTGCATATACTCCTATTGAGGTCTTGCAGTAATTATTCCATGTATGTGACTTTTCATTTGTCCGCACTACAAGTACCAGCGCTCTGCATATACTCCTATTGAGGTCTTGCAGTAATTATTCCATGTATGTGACTTTTCATTTGTCTCCTGAAATCACTTTTAACTGCTAATCTGAATTATGGCAATTGCAGAACCAGTGTTGTATTGTTAAGGATGTTTCTAGCCTTTGCATAACCTGTTTGAAGCTGTTGTCAGTGAGGCCTAATTTATTGGGGTACATATTTTTGACTAGTGTTTATTTAAAACAAGCTAATTGATGTCCTTTGATTAGCTGGTCATGTGCCCTCAGCTGTAGCCTCTTCTAATCAGACTTGGTATATATCTTCACTTATAAGGCAGTCCTCTGCCTGGGCAGTTCTCTAAGTTAGAAATCTACTAAGTGAGAAATTACAAAGTGATATTACTTTTAAAGAACAGTTAAAAAAACAGTTGAACAACATCAAGCAAGGTAAATACAATATACATTATTACATCATGCTCACCAAACTGCTACTTCTCATTTCATTACATGGAATTTTTACCAAACTTCACTCATCCTATAATCTCCCTGACACTCACCACTCTGTGCACATTGCCTCTTCTATTATTCACTCCCCTCTTCTAAACACTCATGAGCTCTTTACTTACTTCTCTACTTGTACTTTCACATCCACATCCCACCACCAATACAAAATAACACAAACATCCACCTTTATTTATCTCTCCTTTCTAATCTTATTATCTGGTGACATATCACCAAACCCAGGCCCAAACCACCTGTCCCACTCAGAGTTTACTGGTTGTATGCCTAGAAATTCGGCTAACCTCATAAATATCACATGCCTCCCACCACACTCCAAACAACTTAAATGTGCCCTATTGAATGCACGCTCTGTTTGCAATAAATTAACATCCATCCATGACCTCTTTATCTCTCACAAATTCAACCTGCTGGCAGTTACAGAAACCTGGCTCACACAATCAGACACGGCCTCGCCTGCAGCACTGTCACATGGTGGTTTCCACTTCACTCACACCCCCAGGCCTGGTAACTGTAAAGGAGGTGGGGTTGGTATATTACTGTCACAAGACTTCACATACTCAGTTCTACCATCTGCTCCTTCACTCACATTTACATCATTTGAAGTTCACTCTATTATGGTGTTTTCCCCTTTCTCTCTGCGTGTTGCTGCTATCTATCGCCCACCTGGGCTTCCCAAAACTCAATTTCTAGAAGATTTCTCTGCCCGGCTCCCCCATTTCTTATCCTCTGACATCTCCACTGTCATCCTGGGTGACTTCAATATTGCTATTGACAGTCCACCATCTTTGCGTGCTTCCAAACTCCTCTCTCTAACCTCCTCTCTCGGCCTCTCCCAGTGGTCTGACTCCTCTACTCATGAGGAAGGCCACTGCCTTGACCTTGTTTTCACCAGGCTGTGCTCAGTCTCTGATTTTACTAACACTCCCTTCCCTCTCTCTGATCACAATCTCATTACCCTCTCACTCTCTTCCATTACCCCAAGCTCACTGACACTGAAATCATGCAAGCCTACTCTAACCCGCAGAAATACTAATGCAATTAATTTTCCACAACTTACCACCTCCCTGCAACAACAGCTCTCACTAATTTCTACATTTACCTCTCCTGACTCTGCTGTTTCCCACCTCTACCAGACTCTTGAAACAGCCCTTGATGACGTGGCTCCAGCTACCCATTACACCCCACGTAGGCTTAGATGCCAACCGTGGCACACCAAAACAACAAGACAACTACGAAATCAGTCACGTAAAGTAGAATGCCAATGGCGCAAATCTCGTAGTACGACTGATTTCCTCGCATATAAAACTAGCTACTACTCCTTCAGCAATGCTTTGGACACTGCCAAACAAACATACTACCAATCTCTCATCTCTTCTCATGCCACCAACCCTAAGCGACTTTTTAACACCTTTAAGTCTCTTCTGTACCCTCCCCCTCCTCCCCCACCGGCTACCATCAGTGCACAAGAACTTGCCTCCTACTTTAAGGACAAGATTGATAACATCCGAGATGAAATGGTACGCTCTTCAACAACCTCTAACCCTCTTTCTTTCCCACCTGAACCCTCTGGCACTTTCTCTTCATTTGAGCCCACAAATGAAAAGGAAGTATCCGCACTATTCTTATCCTCTTAGTCTACTACCTCTCCTCTCGATCCTATACCTGCGCAAGTCATTAAAAATCTATCTCCTGTGATTATTCCAACCTTAACTAAAATCTGCAATCTCTCTCTTACTACTGGTACTTTTCCTTCTCTGCTCAAACATGCAGTGATAACTCCTATTCTAAAAAAACAGAATTCTGACCCTAACTCTCTCTCTAACTATCGTCCTATATCTCAGCTCCCATGCCTCTCCAAGCTACTGGAGAGACTTGTCTACTCTTGCCTCACAAACTTTCTTAACTCTAACACCCTATTAGACCCACTTCAGTCAGGTTTTCGCTCTCATCACTCCACTGAGACAGCACTGACTAAAGTGGTGAATGATCTGGTAACGGCTAAGTCTAAAGGCCATTACTCACTACTTATTCTTCTTGATCTTTCTGCTGCATTTGACACCGTCGATCACTCTCTTCTCTTACAAACACTACACTCCCTAGGTCTTAATGATACAGCCCTTTCCTGGTTCACATCTTACCTATCTGATCGCTCTTTCAGTGTTCGCTTCTCTAACTCTACTTCCTCTTCATTACCTCTGTCAGTCGGAGTCCCACAAGGTTCAGTCTTAGGTCCTCTGCTCTTCTCAATCTATACCTCCTCTCTTGGCAAACTAATCAGCTCTTTCGGATTTCAGTATCACTTGTATGGTGATGATACTCAAATCTAACGATCAACCCCAGAGTTGTCACCAGTGGTTTTGGGTCGAGTTTCTGATTGTCTCTCTGCCATCTCATCTTGGATGTCTTGTCGCCAACTCAAACTCAATATTTCCAAAACGGAATTACTTATATTCCCGCCAACTAAGATCAGTTACCATCCTGACATCTCCATCGCTGTTGACAACTCGATAATCTACCCTACCCCACAAGCTAGTTGCTTAGGGGTCATCCTCGACTCTGAACTGTCCTTTCTTCCCCACATTCAATCTGTCTCCAAATCATGTTACATGCATCTAAAAAACATATCCAAAATACGACCCTATCTCACACAAGACACTACCAAATATCTTATCCATGCACTCATTATATCCCACATTGATTATTGCAATAGTCTCCTAACTGGTCTTCCCAAGAACAGACTCTCACCACTGCAATCAATTTTAAATGCTGCTGCTAGGCTGATCTTCCTTGCAAGACGCTCATCGTCTGCTGATCCGCTCTGCCAGTCCCTCCATTGGTTGCCTGTATATTACCGTATTCAATATAAAACACTTCTACTTGCTTATAAAGCTATTAACCATACTGCACCTTCTTATATCTCTGCACTTATCACAAAATATCTCCCATCTCGACCACTACGCTCTACACAAGATCTGCGTCTCTCTTCTGCACGGATCATTAGCTCCCATTCATTATTACAGGACTTTTATCGGGCTGCTCCCATCCTATGGAATGCCCTTCCACGCACATTAAGACTCTCCACCAGTCTCCAAACTTTCAAGCGTTCCCTGAAAACTCACCTCTTCAGGCAAGCCTATCATATTTAAGTTCTACATGCATAACCCTCCGAGGCACTTATGTATTATATAGCTTCCCTTCTGGACTTGTAACTGCTATGCTATTACTGGTGCCTGTCCTTATGTTTCCCCCTATATCCCTATAGATTGTAAGCTTGCAGCAGGGCCCTCCTACCTCCAAGTCTGTCTGTTGTTACCCAGTTTGTCTTATCACTGTCTACTATTGTAAAGCGCAACGGAATCTGCTGCGCTATATAAGAAACTGTAAATAAATAAATATGGGTTAGGGGTCGTTTCAAATGTGAAATGCTTATGAATCTTGGCTTCTATGGCTTGAATCATAGGGATATTCGGAGTCTTCCATTGTTGAGCGATAGCGGCCTTAGCTGCAATAAGTATATGGCCCAGGATGTAACCGTCAACTTCAACCACTTGTGGGTATGCATAGTGATGATGCAGAATTTCTATGTGCTGTATGTTAGTGATAGTACAGTGTTATTGCTATTGCTATATATGTAATAAGTAAGTGATGTAAAGGTTGTATATCAATGTCTATGGATTGTATGTATAGAAAATGTCAAATAAAAATAAACTTGAAAAAAAAGATGATGTTCTATTAAATAAAGGATGTTGCCGATAGCAGCTATTCAAAATCTACTGTACCTCTTATTTATTTAACATCTTCTAGAAAATAAAATATATAATCTGATTGGTTACCCATAGCAACATCCCATCTTCATTTGAACTCCAATTTTCATAAATAAACCTCACAGTGTCACTGTCAGGCGCCTGGGTAAGCGTCACTGTGCCCCTGCTTTCCTGACAGCTCAGGCGCTGCGGGAGCAGGGACAGCAGCGTCCCCGGCGATCAGTGTCTCATGCTGGGCGGAAGTGTCAGGACGTTGCTAGGCAACGACCCGAACTTCAGCCACTCAGGATGCAGCAGCACAGGGAATCGTCGGGGACGTTGCTAAGCAAAGCCCCAAGCTTCTGTTCATCCAACAGCCCACACAGCTGCAGGCAATTTGCGTCATCCACGCCTGTAGGGGGGGGTGACTGCTTTTTAAGGGGCTTGCTCCAGCATCATGGCGCCGGTTATAGTTCTGTGTGCAGCCTTGTCCCAGAGTGTTCCCAGTTCCTGGTGCGTGTCCTTGCTACCAGAGTGCCTATTGTATCCTGTATTCAGCTTTGCAGTATCATCGTGCCAGCGTTCCTTTGCCTTGTCAGGAGACCTGCCTGTCAGCGCTGCTGATCTCTGACTTTCCTCTGTGGCTACCATCTCACAGATAAGTCAGGGGCTCTCCTGCAGTTTATTTTGTATTGCTGTAATATTTCCTTATATTCCACCATTGTGTATTGTTACACTTACATTTACTTATATTCCACCATTGTGTATTGTTACATTTGCATTTAAACTTATATACCACCGTTGTGCATTGTTGCATTTGGGTACACACCAACACCTTGTATATTATCTGCAAGTGGTCCCACCTTAGTACCCTACAACGTCTGGTGTTGCACTTTTTCCCGGGGCCTTCCAAGGTGTTGCCGGCCTGCCCAAACTGGGTTAGATAGGTTTCCTCTTGCTCCCACTCTGCCTCTGTGAACACGTTGTCTCCCGTAAGACCTGACTGCAACGGAGTCTGGGCGGAACTAATTCGCCCTTACAGCCGGGGCGGTTACAGGAGAAGACTAGAATCTGCACGTGTTTACCGACACCAGTCTGGGGCAACAGTCAGTGGGCAGTTCCGGTTTCGCTGCTGTCGGCCCTAAAAGTCACAATATCATTGTAGTTCACATAACCAAAGTGCTGTTCCATAGTATGTATAGGCTTCAATTGGGTCTTTTATTGGTTAATATGAAGACTCCCTATTTGTACAAATCTAAAAAATCATGAACGTGAATAAAATATATCACACCTATACCCCTTTAATATCACACAAACCACACTGGTTAAACCCAGGGTTATTACCGGGTCAACCCGGGTTCAAAGAAGTGTTATTCCTGGGCTGACCCGGGTCTCCTTCACTTCTATGGAGGAGGCAGCAGCATCACCTCACTGCTGCCTCCTACCCTGCCCCCGCCTGATGTGCCGCCACTCTGCCCTGCCCCCAGATAACATCAGCCACCCAGTTTGCTGTGTCCTAATCCCGAGTGTGACCCGGCATTTGCTATGTGAAAGGGGGATTATTTACTAGGTGTTAAAATGATTCATTGAACAAGAAAAACAATACTAATAAGTATTAAACTGTAAATTGAAACATTTTCTTTTCTTTTGAAGACATACGGTATATGAAAAACACATCTCATACTGTTTAAGAACTTAGTTTCACAGTTTACCTTCCCATAGGATCCTTGCCCTAGAACCTTTAAGAGTTCAAACTGAGACGGATCTGCTTTCTCAAAACCTTCTTCCACATGATGTCTGATGTCTATTTCGTTCACTATTCCATCATCCTTTAAAATGAAGAAATTGCCGCTGTTAAAATGATACCTTTTGTTATCTGAAATGTGCACAGTGATATTTAATAATGTCTTTGACATAGATTGTAATGCACACTCTCTGTACACTGTTATGTAGATGCAGCTGCAAGGAGTTGATCTATTTCTACAATAAAGCTCTCACAGGGGTTGTAAAATCAAGCAAAGTCCTACCCAGAATAGCCTCCATGTTCTCTAACATGCCATTGTAACTTTAGGAGGAAGTGAATTCGAAGTGTCCTATATGTCAAGGACATTATTCTTTTTCACTCAAATCTTTTTTAACTCCCAAGTTTATTTTTCTTTCATTTAAACTACTTATTAACACAAAATAACAGATCAGTCGGGATAACAGTTATTTTACAATATTTTTGGACCTAAAATTAAGTATGGAGTATTTATATTGGCCCAAGCAGGTTTAAGGTCAGATAAGAGACCTGATTCTTTAATTCAAAAATATGTGAGTCATACATAAGGACTCGAGCTATACATAAAAGTGAGCACACATTCAAGCAATGACAATGTGAACACATTGTATTGCAATAGTCATAAAATATTAACAAATGTAAGCAACTATTATGCCTTAATTGTGCTAAGAATTTTTTTTGTTTTGCTTTAATACACAAAGGGCCTGATTCTGGTTCACTTGCAAAAGTAAATTCGGTACTTGTTTCCTAGCACGGCGCCATCGATTTTAATTGTATAAAATCGGGTCGATCGCATCGCATGCAATCAAATCACATGCGATGCGATCGACCCGACCGACCCGATTTTTTACATTGGAACCAATGTTAAATGGTCCCTGAGACCCGATTTGACATTGGCCCCAATGTTAAATGGCCCCCAGATCCCATTTTTCATTGTATGCCCACCCATTGTTAACGCCACGCCACTATCAACATGAACCGAAGCGTGGTGAGCGCAGTGAGCACGCGAGGGGCGGCGGTACGCATTCTCTGACCTTTTCATAACCTGACTATCCACGTCGGCGTGGAGTTGATTTTATATAGTATACGGAGCCCGAAGCGTGGCGAGCGAACCATCCCCCGCGAGGGGAAGCACATTACTTCAGACGTATTACGCGTCCCCTCGCGAGGCACGCTGCGCTCGCCGCGCTTCGGGCTCAGTGGCTCACTGCGCTCACCACACTGCATAAAATCAACTCCACGCCGACGTGGATAGTGGGGGTACAACCCACACTTTGGGTTGGCTTTCATCGTGGGGTGGCGTTAACAATGGGGGGGCATTTGACATACAAATTACCCATCTGGGTGGCTATACAATCAAAAATCGGGTATGGGGGGGCCATTTAACATTGGACCCGATTTTAAACGGCCATTTAATACAATGTTAAATCGGGTCGATCGCATGCCATTATAATGGCATGCGATGGACCTGATTTTTACATTGTCGGGAAAGGTCTTAAAAAGCCTGAAATCGGGTTGGTCGGGTCCCATCGCATACCTTAAGTTAAGGTATGCGATGGGACCCAACGGGCGCCCTGCTAGGAAACAAGTGCCGAAAATTCTCTCACTGATGGACAAAACCATGTGCACTGCAGGTAGGGCAGATGTAACATAGGAGAGAGTTACATTTGGGTTTCATCTTCTTTCTGTGCAGAGTAAATACTAGCTGCTTTATTTTTACACTGCAATATAGATATCAGTATGTAGTACAAACCCCGCCCAAATGTAACTCTCTCTGCACATGTGACATCTGCCCTACCTGCAGTGCACATGGTTTTGTCCATTAGAGAGATAATTTGCTTTTGCAAGTGAACCAGAATCAGGCCCAAAATACAGTGCTTATATATAAAAATGATTACAAAATAATTACAAAACTAAACTATTATTATTGTTATTATTCTTTATTATTACACAATATATTAATGTAATAACATGTCAAATATGCAAGTAAAGTGTCTTGACTAATTATAAATTACTACATAAAAATACCTCAAGTCATGATTTGTTTACAGAAATACTTAGAGATAATTTTGATCCTGTGGTGGCCCCTGAGATTCACAGATACATTTACCAATGAAATGGCAGCACCAGATGAGGTACGTGGGGCCAAGACCCTGATATATGATAGACTGATTAAGTTTCTACACAACCACTTTCAGTCACACACCTGTGACACTCCCATAACCCTCTCATAATGAGCAGCATCTGAATAACAAACAATCTCTCATTCACTGACCAGTAATCTCCAATACATACATACATACATAAGCATCATAGACCATGGAGTAAATATACTAAGATGGGAGATCACCCGTAGCCACCAATTAGTTTCTATGTGTTATCTTCTAGAAGGTCCTAAATACAAAGTAGAATCTGATTGGTTGCTATGGTTAACAAAAGGAAGGAAATCTAGACCTGTTGTGCTAAAGCAGCCTACAAGGTGCACATCAAGTGCCAAATCATATGCAGCCCTCCCAGGGAGCTGCTGGGAGGGATGAAGGGAAATCAAGTCCAACGTGTCCCTCTGACAAGTTGGACCTGTGTATGGGGACCATAAGAGTTAGTTATACAGTATATGTGCCAAAGTTTGTTTTTCTACTGGGACAGGGAAAGAAAGGCAACAAAATTTACCACACATTCTGCATAGGTTATAGGAATTAGTCAACACCTTATGGACCCATTCTACTGTTAAGAGATTTAGGCAGAGCCCCCTTTAAGAGAAGAGTTAACTATAAGCAAGTAAAGACCCTGTAATGTAGTCAAATGGCAGGAGAGCAGGTGTTCTATTCTTCTCAAAAAATGTACTGTATATACTCGAGTATAAGTCGACCCGAATATAAGCCGAGGCACCTAATTTTACAACAAAAAACTGTGAAAACGTATTGACTCAAGTGGGACCCTTACTCGAGTATAAGCCGAGGGGGGGCTTTTTCTTCATAAAACATGTTCTGAAAAAGTAGGGTTATACTCGAGTATATATGGTATTTGCCTTTTGTAATTTGTGTTACTTGCAATTTTATGGATTGGTATTAAATTTTCTGAAACTGTCTAATTTTCTCCTTATCATGTAGTAAGCAGATAACAGCTATCTATTCCAGAAATATAACACTAGGCATTTGTAATTGTAACATTTTAACAGCATTTAATTAATCCAGACACCTTTATTAGCACCTCCATAACTACAAGTTTAACAACTATGTTCTAAACTAGCAATATTTATAGCAACATACAAACTTATCTGTACAAACTTGTTTTATACAGAGTTGTGAAGTTCAACATTTTTCAGGTGAACCCCTTAATACCAATATGACATTTTCTGGAATCACAAGTATAAAAAAATGTCCTTGTTCTGGGACGCCAACAGAAGCAGGTGACAATGAAGAATAAACAGTCCAGTCGGGGTCCCAACACAAAGTTTATGTATCTTTGGATAGAGCTTCAATGACTCCAAGCCCAAGTACTGTATGAAAATGTACAGGCTGCCAGCAATACATTCTAAGTATGAGCATCATTAGGTTAACAGAAACTATTAACAGCTTTGTTTGTTTTTTTACATAAATATCTGTCCACACTGTGTACAATATGTGTCATGATTTCTGTTTGTTCTTGTTCTGAACTCGTAACAGTGCCCAAGGTGTAAATACAGCAGGAGAGTGTATGGAAAACACTAGGAGGTCTGAAAAAGTACTTCTTTAAAGAAAATTACATTTTGTTGAGTACAGGACAAAATGGTATAGCAAAAGCAGCACAACAGGGTAAGTCCAGAATGTATACAATACTGCAACCAGATAATGGGGCAGATATATTAAGTCTGGAGAAGAGATAAACTGGAGAGAAAGTGAAATAAAAGAAAGCACCAGCCAATCAGCTGTTTGAAAATGACAGTTAGAAGTTGATTGGCTGGTGCGTTATCTCCTTCCACTTTATCTCAATTTTATCTCTTTGCCAGGCTTAATACATCAGTCAAGGGGTTAAAGTGAGGGAGAACAGTTCCACCACCTCCAGTGGTAAGGGGAACTCAGTACTCATAAAAGCCTTTCTCAGTAGCTTCCTTTTTTAGCACAGCGTATGTGATATTAAGCTGTTACCATCTCTGAGCGGGATTTGTGCATGCAGAAGACAAGGTGAGAGGAAGCTGGAGTGACACAGAGAGGAATGGAGGCTGCTGGAAGGGAATGGGCAGTGAGCTGCTTGAAGGTCAGAGACATTTATATATAGGCTCACTTAATGCCTACAGTGTGTGTATAGGCGGCAATAATACTAATGTTGGCATTAGGTTCAAGCGACACTACTGTGTGGCATACATGTACAAACAGTACGACTGTGTAGTGTAACTTGAATAAGGGGGACAACATGCTGTGAAATGTGAATATGATTGTGCAACTGTGTGGGGTAATTTGAATTGGAGGTACTTTTGTGTGACCACGTCCCGTCCTTGTGAGACAACTCCCCCTTTATAAAGTGTGGGAGGTCGGGTAAAAATTGTCCCAGGCTCTGTCTAAAGGGGAGAGAAAAGGGGGATTGGTTGGAAGTGAAATGAGTTCCACCATCTCTCAAGGACCACTTTAAGCCCTGCATCTGTCTCAATATTAGCAACAACAGGTGCAAACATGAAACTAGCAGTAATACACTGAACAGCAGGCTTCAGACTAATACACAGAACAGTTACAATAATTGTAAGTTGTAATGCAGGATAAACAAAATCAAAGGTGTAACTACCATAGGTGCAAGGGGTGCAGCTGCTATGGGACCCAGAGCTGGAGGGGGTCCATCTTTCCTGTCTAAGTAATATGTTTTACATACATTTATCACCATCAGTTGCTAAATAGAGGGCCCTTATAAACTTTTGCTATGGGGCCCACGAATATCTAGTTACGCCCCTGGCTGACATTTTGTAATATAGGATGAATAGAAGGGAATATGGTTGCTAGGTCGACACTATGAATGTGGACATACATTAGGTTGACCACTAAAAGTTAACAGTGTTGTCAAATGAAATAGGTCAACATAACTAAGGTTGACAGGGTCAGACACAAGCATTAGGTCAACAATGGGAAGGTCGACATGAGTTTTTCATGTTTATTAGGGAGTGGAGGGAGAATAGAATAGTATGGCGAGTGCAGTGATACACTGACATGGTGTCCATGTCGACTTCACAAATTGGGACAAAAAAAGGGAAAAAAATCATGTAGACCTTTTCAATGTCAACCTTCCCAATGTCCACCTTATGCTTGAGTTGACCTTCTAACCATATCAACTTATTTAATAGGGTAGAAGATTTGGGCTGAAACCAGTCTGGGAAGAGTTCAAAATTAAGTGCCATTGCCGGTGTTTAAACATCGTGGGACCAGCACCTTGCACCCTTCGCAATTAACAGGATCCACCCTAAAATGTAGAAGAAGTAGCAGGACATGTTGCAACTAGATGAGTTACTACAGCAATCACTGGTAGAGATGAAGGAAGCTGAAACTGACCATCGACTTGCAGAACTTTAAACTGGTCTTTCAAAGTAGTAAAGGAGATGATAATGTGGACCAAACTCTGAGCGTCATATGTGTCATACAGGAACATCAGAAGTTGCCCTGAGAATAGATGATGCACCTGTATGGCTTTAATAGGAAGCCCTGGCTATTGATTGGCAGCAGTAGTCATGCATAGTAAAGCTAGGATTTGAGGGAAAATGATCAGCCATTGTAAATGACATAAAACTATGAAATGTCCTGATATGGTAGTGTATAGAGAATCTTAGCTAATGAATAAAGTTACAGAACTAAGCTCTAATGGGACATTCTCAATGAGGACTTGTTGGTTGATTGTTGTAATATACAGAGTTGGATGTAGGCATAAATACCCAAGCTTTAAAATGTTTCTTATGTACATGGTACAGGGCCATAATGATGGCGGTGGCTAGTCAAATCAAGCATACGGATATGGAGCAGGTACAGTACACAACAAGATACTTGGGTAAATATATGCATTTCTTTACTATGCAAGAAAATGACAAAGTACTGTAAACTATTTTCATGTTTTAATTGCTATAGTTTTAAAAGTGCTGATCTACCTTTACAATGTAGAAAAAAAAATGATGCTTCCAACATCTCCACAAAAGTCAGCCAAGCACTATCAGCTAGAACTGATTACCTATAATACAAGGTAAGAACAGCGTGGGAGTCTCCCTCTTGTAGACATGTGCAAGTAGCAGATGTTCTTATGACATTAGAAATACTTGGAGCTGTATACAGGAATCGCAGATGTGCTTATGACAATAGGAATACTTGGAGCTGTACACAGAAATAGCAGGTGTGCTAGGTCAGCAGGCGTCTTGGAAGCACTTTACATGGAAGCAGCAGGAGGTGCCACAGCTAAAACACAGTTACTAGAAGCAATAATCTGAAAAGATAAGAGGCTGATCAATGACTTGCAGTACTTTAGGAAAGAACTACAATGTGTGCTTTGATTGGAGAAATGCTTGAACACAGAGGAATCAATCCTATTATGTGCAATGAATTTGCCGATGTGAATCATCACAGCAGCGGAGGACAGAATTCGCACAAAAGTGCTTGCTGCCCAATAGGTTAGCAAGCAATTCTGAGCTGATTTGGGCTGGAATCAGCCTGCGAAGAGTGCAAAATTAGGTGCCATTGACCGTGTTTAAATATCGTGGGACCAGCACCTTGCATCCTTCGCAATTAACAGGATCCACCCTTAAACATAGGAGTAAGAAATGTTGCAATTAGAGGAGTTACTGCAGCAATCACTGATACAGATGAAGAAGCTGAAACTGACCATGATCCAGAGAGGAGTACCTGAGCGAACTGGATGAAGCAGGCTGAAAGGATAGGGTGTTCCAGGAAGGTGGTAATTGGCGAACATCATATGTACAGTCGTCCCTGTACACCCAGGTGTAAGAATCACAGAGGTCATAAGCAGGTATTCGTGCCTATAATATCCATGTTCCCATTAGGCTTTATACGCCTACCGGTCCTTGGATGCCACCAGGACTTTTGCCAGTGTAAGCTTACCCCCAAATGACCAGTACAACTGTTGGTTTAAAGCTACGTTTCTTACAAGATTTGGGTAAAATTAATGTGCAACCTTCCGGCTGCTGCCCGTGACACACTAGGGTTAAACACCAGTAGCCCAACCAAGACAATACAATAAACAACAAAATGTTTGTGTTACAATGGCGCTGCCAATAGTTATCCCTCCATACACATGCAGTACTTCTCTTTTTTTGGCACTGCTTGATAGGTGGTAAACTTTTGTTCCTAAAACTCAAAATAAACCAACATGGTGCAAAGTAATGTTTTTCTCAGTTATAATATTCTAGATTCCTTTTTATGCACTCACATGCAGTAGGAGAACAAAAAGCTTTGAGATCCTTTTAGGACCAATGATGCTCTCCAGGCTCTTTCCTTTCATTCACGCTCAAATGGCTCTGGGGAACTCAAAAGAATGGAACATAGTGCAATTCCACTTTTGCAGTATAAACAATTTATTAAACAAATACACTCACAATAAAAGTATTTAAAATCGCATATCACCACAATGGGTAAAAGAGTCTCCAATCTTTATGTCCCTCTGGATAAGCTGGCAGGTCCGGATACCATCAGCCGTCCATTGGAACAGAAGAATAAGTGTCCACAGCAGGTGATCAGGTATGCTTTAGTGCGCTTTCGGACCAAAGTCCTTCCTCAGAAGCATAATCACCTCCCTCCCTGATCTCATATTTATACCTCTTTCAATTGGATAATTACATTCAATCTAATTGCAATCTCCGCCCAATGCGTCTCACAATAATATGTCCTGACTACAACATAATTACATAATCAAAGGTTCCGCTATACTTTTTCTCTGTATGACTACCTGCACATGTTGCTAGGCGTCTGTACAGAGTGTATGCAGTTCTTCAACATGGCGCATATGCCGGAAGTTCCTCCCGTCGTCAGGCCAGATGTGACGTTCCGCCTGGATGGACTCTGGAGGATGCTAATTGCCGGAAGTAGGCCTCAAACTCCCATCATTAGAATGTTTGCGTTCCACGTGCGTTCCACATGCGTTCCACATACTCGCGATCCACAGTCTATATCGTTCACATTGTTAATGTTTAACAATTCATAGTCCACATATATAAATATAAATGGGAATATACAAGGAGAAATGCATCAATATTTTAGAATAAATGCACAGATATATAAAAATGCACAGATATATAAAAAATGGATAAAAACATTTTGTAAAAAAGATTATAAGAACCATTTATTTAAACCTTTGTATTTGTTTAATAAATTGTTTATACTGCAAAAGTGGAATTGCACTATGTTCCATTCTTTTGAGTTCCCCAGAGCCATTTGAGCGTGAATGAAAGGAAAGAGCCTTGAGAGCATCATTGGTCCTCAAAGGATCTGAAAACTTTTTTCTCCTACTGCATGTGAGTGCATAAAAAGGAATCTAGAATATTATAACTGAGAAAAACGTTACTTTGCACCATGTTGGTTTATTTTGAGTTTTAGGAACAAAAGTTTACCACCTATCAAGCAGTGCCAAAAAAAAGGGAAGTACTGCATGTGTATGGAGGTGGAGGGATAACTATTGGCAGTGCCATTGTAACACACAAATTTTGTTGTTTATTGTATTGTCTTGGTTGGGCTACTGGTGTTTAACCCTAGTGTGTTACGGCAGCAGCTGGAAGGTTGCGCATTAATTTTTCACAAATCTTGTAAGAAACGTATCTGTAAAACACTAAGTGAAAAGATTTTGCTGCAACCATGTTATCATTTAGAGAAAACAGAAAAGCATTGTTGAAGTATATTTTTTTTATAGAACCCCAAACAAATATTGATTGTGAGGATGATTTATCCACATTGATAAAGACACTAGAAAATGCGGTCTTGAAAGAAAACCACATTTGGTGGGAAATTAATACATTAGAACAGTACCAAGCGGAAAATTTGGTACCAAAAGGCCTCAAAATTCAAAAACCCCCATCCTTTTGCTCTCAGTCTAGTGAAATCATCCTAGAGTTGGACCAAATCCTTCACCAATGCTCTAAGAAATTGGTAGATCTGGTGTTAAAGGAGCGAAAGAAAAATGTATTGATTCTGAATACAGAGATCAATGAAACTAATAAACTCATAGAGCCAGTTAAAGATTTAGAAGATTTTAAAAAAGTCGAGATGGAAATAGTTAGAAAACTTAATAAAGAAACAAAAAAATTGAGGGAGAAAAAACGAAAGAAATATCAAAGAGATCTTAATCCACCAAAGGAACCAGAAAAATCAGAAGAACAGATAGATATGCAAAAGAAAGTACCCCAAAGAAACCCCCCCCCCAAAGAAAGTAATTAGAAATAAGGAATAGATTCAAGTTCGATAATTATGAATGTTGGAAAAGGGAGGATAAATATCGGAGAGATACTAACACTCACCAGAATAGGTACCAACATTGGGAGAAAAGAAATCATAGAAATAATTATTGGAGACAAAATAATAAAACCCCAAATGATTATAGAGATACTAATTGGAGAAAATATGAAAGGAGACAAACACCTAGAGATTATAGGAGTAAAAATTGGAGAGAGAAAAATGAGGAATTAAGATTGTCAAACAGATTTGAAACCCTAAATAGGGGGGAGAAAGAAGGAATAAAAACACCCTTGATAGAGAAAGAAAAATTCAGCAACATTTTTTAGAGAATCGACCAGAAATAAAAAAGAAAAAATAGAGAACAAAAAATCCAAAAGAGGTAAGAGAGGGACAAACAATAAATGGAAAAAACGTTCTAAAAGCTGATAGAGTCAACATTTTTTTATCTAAGTAAGAGGATATTAACTGAAAATGAAGAAAAAGTACTAAAAAGAGGATTAAAATATGCCCCAACAGGAAAATTAGATTCGTTTGAATTCTACATATATCTACAAAAGTATTTGAGAAAGCTAACAGTCAAGAGGTTCTTTATGAATAAAGAAGGAGAAATAAGTGAGGATACCAGAGGTCCATCTGGATCCAACCTAAAGAATAAATCAACCTTTTACCCTTCATTGACTGTTTTGGAAAAATCATTCTAGATGAAGTAGAACTGTTATTAAAAAAGAAAAGTAAAAATTGTAACCTTACTAAAAAAGAGTGGGGAGCCTTGAAATCCCTTAAGGATGATGACAGCTTAATTATAAAGCCAGCGGACAAGGGTGGAGGGGTGGTCCTTATGGACAAAAGTGTGTATGTGGAAGGTATCGAGATACTTCTAAATGAAGGGGAAACATATGGGAAACTAAAAACTGACCCGACAGTGAAAATAACAAATGCGTTATTAGAATTAACATCAAAAGCATTAGCGGATGGAATACTAACAAAATCAGAGTTTGAATTCATAAATATTAAATACAGGATGGTTTGGGGTAGGTCGCACAAGACACTTAATAATACATTTGGAGGACCCCTCAAAATTTGAGAATTTGGACTGTATTAGTCAGTAATACCAATGGGGGGTGTGCTACCTCGGACACAAAAATTTGACAAGAATAAAGAAGGAGAAAAGAGTGTCCTATGTCGGTGCACCAATAAAGATTCTAAAACATAACTTTTATTGTATTTATTTTAAGAACTGCGAGATAAAAAATACATATAACAACAAGAAGACAAGGGTGGAGTGACACTTTAAAAACTAAGGTGGTGGGCAGATGCTTGCAAATGAATCTATGATGTGTGCTGATTCAACTTTGAGAACAGTGTACTAGTAAATAGTGGTTGTTGGATCAATTAGTCTGATAGGTATAAATCAGAGCGGGTATAGCCTCTATAGAGTAATTGTCCCATATGCCGCAACTACACTTATGGCAGTCAGAGAGTGAAATATCTAATAACTTAGTAAGAAAATCAGAATCTAGGGATTGGCATACACTTATAAGTATTCTCAGCGTATGGGTGAAAATCACTCTGTTTCCAACAGGAAAATCCCGTTCTGATTCACTAATATAGTTATTATGAGGAGGATGCAGTACCACTAAGTAAGAGAACTCTCATGGGCTGAATCGGTACGCCTTAAACAGGAGCCACGTGGTTATATAATGCTACCTCTGATTCACTGTGCTAGTCCAAAGGGGTCGCCCCCAAGTGGACCGTAGCTGGCTGCAGTGAATGCCCTGAAAAGGGCTGTAGCGGCAATACACTGTTCAAAATAGTCTATAGTACATTAGTAAGAAAAATAACAAACATCTGCCCACACACCGCTAGCCGGCACGCGCTTCGCAGATTTTAGCTTCCTCAGGGCCAACCTGTCTGAGCGCAAGCAGGGTTTTTATACCTATAGTACTGTGTTATGATCCAATCGTATCACGAGTAATGAGACGTGCCCCCACTGCCCATGGCGGGAGACGTGATGCCCAATGGGGAGCTTGATGTGCGCCGAGCCCCTGTACGGTGTCCTGTGAGTGCTGGCTGTTGTTTAGCGTTGTCACGGTAACGCTCGTTTACAGCGTGTATGAACAGGCGCGCTCGTGGCGTACCTCTGTCTGCGAGATGCGTCTCGCGTCATTGCCGTGGTTACCTGGTGAGTTTACAAACTGGCGCTGGCGCAGCTATAGCACATTAGTGCTCCTATCTGTTAGTATGCGATCCATTGGTCGAGACGTCAGATGGTGTTTACTTGGTAGCCCAGCGTAAATACGTCATGTGTCCATAATGGTCCTATCATATTAGGTTCCTGGGCGTCAGGTCGTCATGGTGATCATTAAAGATCTTTGATACAGAGATTGTCACCGTCGTTAAAAAAGGCTAAGTCACATTCTTTTGTACATCGAATGCCCTTATCTTTGTATATAGTAAAACTCATGAGATTGAGTGTCGGACGGTTTTGGAAAAAAAAAAAAAGATCTGCGGCTTGGCATACATGTACGTATTGCAGGACATCAATCTGATATATCTGGGTCAGAAATGCCTACAAAATTACGCAAATATGTAAAACATCAAATGAATAAGTGGACAGTAATGAGTCGACTCGGATATATAGAGATATAATAATAAATAAATGAACAATAATAAATCGGCTCAAATAGGGGGTAATTCCCGTGATTATTGGTGGTATGAAGCATGTAAAAAATATATATATATATATATACAAAAATATATATTAGTTAATGGTCGTGGAGAAATATAGAGAAGAAGTGTCACCAAAGTGAGTGGTCCCCTATACAAAAATATATATTAGTTAATGGTCGTGGAGAAATATAGAGAAGAAGTGTCACCAAAGTGAGTGGTCCCCTATTGGGACAGGAACAAGTGATGGAGAGAGTATAATGGTGAGAAAAAATATAAAAGTGACAACCTACAAAAATGATAAAACAAAGTGACAAAATGTGAAATAACATCACTTGATAAAATAATAATATAGATGAGCTTGAGACATGTGAAAGAGGTTATCTAATAAATCCGTGTTAGATGATTCAAAAGTGTACACATAGTAGATTGTGCCAAAAAGTTGACACACTGTGTAGGGTAAGTCATGTCGATATTGAGTGATGTTGCCAAGGATTTTGACATACCATACTAGATATGTCAGATCCTTAATGTTGGCTACTCCATAAAAAGTTGAGGATGGTGAAGATGATAAGCAGGGTTAGAGAAGCAATGCAGTGGGTATTGATGCAGTAAGTGCTCAAGTGGTGTGTGAGTTTAAGTGGCAGATGGGGTCCCTTAGTAAAAAGGAGGATGAGGAGTATCCTCCTTGGCTAGATAAGAGTGGAGTCCTGGTTAAGTACATGTGGTAATGGTGTACAGTTGGATTGTTGTATGGGCCACATACCAAAAAGAAGATATAATTGTCCCAAATTGGCACAGATTAATGACCGTAATGAGTAAGAATACATAATGAGGAATGATATTCGTGGAAAGAAAATTTTACAGAAATGCAGAGTAACTATTTTCTTCGTTTAGGCCTCGAGGTGACATGGTGCCCATCATAAAGATGAGTCTGGTCTCTTGTCTCAATAATTCAGAGTCCAAGACCCCTCTTCTTATTCCCATGTTTACTTTAAGCATGCCAAAAACTTTCAACCCAGCTGTTCTACTCTGGTGGTACTTCAAGAAGTGGCGTGCAACAGGGGTAAGCATTTTCATGGCCTGTCTATCTCTTTCGGCGTTCTTAATACTGGAGATATGCTCTAGTACTCTCTTTTTGAGGGGCCTGATGGTCTTCCCTATATAAGTCTTTCCACAGGGACATTCTAAATTGTAGATGATGCCAGCTGTGTCGCAGGTAATGTAATCTTTAATCTTCCAGGTCTGATGGTATTTGTCAGTAAACTCTTGTTTTTGGACCATGAACACACATGCTTTGCATGATCCACATTTATAAGATCCCAATTTGTGGGATGTGTGTTTCTTGATTTTATCAAGATGGCTGTGGACCAGCGTGTCTCGGAGGTTTCGACTTCTGCGCCAGCTCATTTGGACTCTGTCGCCAAGTGAGTCGGCCAAATCATGGTCAGTTTTGAGCACATCAAGATGTTCATTGAGGATACTCTGAATGGATTGCCACTCTTTGCAGTAAGTTCCAATGAATCTTACTGGTTCGTTGGAGGTGGTATTGTCCTTCTGTCGTGGTATGAGAAGTCGTTCCCTATCATAGGTTTTCGCTTCATTGTATGCTCTCTTGATGCTCCTTTTACTATAACCTCTTTCTGCTAGGCGATTACTGAGTTCTTTGGCTCTGAGTCTATATGTATCCTCATCCGAGCAGTTGCATTTAATCCTTAGGAATTCACCCTTGGGTAATCCTCTAATGACTGGAGGAAAGTGGGAGCTGGAGTTGTGTAATAAAGAGTTGGTCGATGTTGGTTTCCTATACAAGTCAGTGTGGAGGGAACCATCTTCTCTGATCGTAATGTGGAGGTCCAGATAGTTAACCTCCTTCTGACTTATCTCATAGGTCAGATGTAAGTTGAGAGAATTCTGGTTGAGCATGTTGATCATTTCAACAAAGAGATCCCTTCCTCCTTCCCACAGAATCAGAAGATCATCAATGTATCTAAGCCATAATAATACATGATCCGTGTATTTTTCATTGGCTTCGGTAAAAACGACTTCTCGCTCCCACCACCCCAGGTACAGGTTCGCATACGTGGGGGCACAAGTGCTCCCCATCGCAGTCCCCCGTACCTGGAGGTAGAAGCCCTCATTACAAACAAAATAGTTTTTGGTTAATACAAATCTTAGCAGCTGAATGAGGAAATTGTTGAAGTCGTTCTCCCTGCCCATATGGAGAAAGTACTTGACTGCCTCTACACCATACTGATGGTGAATGCTGGTGTAGAGGCTTTCCACATCACAGGTGATGATCCATGAGTTTTTGGTTAGGACAACATCCTGGAGTTTAGTTAGTACCTCCATAGTGTCCCTGACATATGATGGTAGTGTCAGGACATGTTCTCTCAGGTAAGTATCGACAAATTGGCTGGCCTTTTCAGTGAGGCCGCCAATGCCGGACACTATGGGTCTCCCCGGTGGTGTTTTGTCATTTTTGTGGACCTTGGGCAGGAGATATAAGGTAGGTATTCTGACATCTTTGACCTGGAGGAAGTCTGATTGGGATTTCGTGATGGTCCCCAGATGTGTGGCCTCCTCTAACATTCTGGAGTACATGGATAGATAGTCTTGGGTCGGATTGAAGGTAAGTTTTTTGTAGCATGTCCGATCACCCAATTGTTTGTCTAACTCCTTCACGTAAAGTGCCCGTGACCAGAGGACCACATTACCGCCTTTGTCAGACGGTTTGACAATGGTGTCATCCCAACTCTTTATTACTTTTAACGCCTCTCTCTCTTGTTTGTTAAGGTTGTCTTCAAACTGAAAGACATGTTTATTGTGTTCGAGGTGGTCTAGGTCTTGACTGACCAGATCGACATATGTCTTCACCACTGGACAAACTTGAAAGTGGGGATAGAATTTCAATTTCTTTTTCAAACTCCCTGTTTGTCTATTAGTATCAGGGTTTCCAAGGGGAATGGTGAGGTCTAGGGGGATGTCTCCCTGGAGGCTCTCAAGATCTGCAATCGCCTGTTCCTCTTCCTTATCCCAGGGGGAGCTGGGGCCAGGGGAAATAGTGGGTGGGATACTGGCGGTTGAATCATAATTGTCCTTTTTGCAAAAGAACTTTTTTATGAGTAATTTGCGGGCAAACAGGTTGAGATCTTTTTCAATTTCAAATCTGTTAAAGGAGGCAGTGGGAGAGAAGGACAGGCCTTTCTGTAATACCTGAATTTGCAGGTTAGTAAGAATGTGATCAGACAAGTTAATGATCTTGAGGGAGTCTGAGTTGGAGGGTGTTAATTCCGATATCTCTGATGTTCCCTCAGATCTTCTCGCCATTCTCTTGTCTGTCTTTTCCTTCTTCTTCCCCCTCCTTGTCCTGCTGTGTCCCACCCTAGATGTTCTCTGGTGTCCCTGGGGCTCACCCCTAAAAAAGGCCTACGGGAATTAGTAACCGAGGTGCTGGGATTGGAGTCATTATCAGAGGAATCAAAGTCAGTGCTGCTAACATTAAGGGGGTTGGTTGATGGTGCCTTCCTGTTACCATGGGTATTCCATCTGTATACCTTTTTGGATGAGAAGTCATCCCTATCCCTTTGCAGCTTATTCTTTTTCCTACTGATAATCTCCTTCTCCATCCCTTCTATCTCAAGTTTAAATTTGTGGTATGTTCTTTGAAATTTATCCAGTCCCTCATATTCCTTCAGTTTATTACTGAGTTTGGCAATATCTGAGTTGTGCTTTTCCAATACAATTTCATCATGTCTGATGAGAATGTTGATCAGTTCAAAGGAGCATTGCGTGAGGGTTTTCTCCCATTCATTTTTTAATGTCTCATTCGCCAATTCAAAAGAAGGGAAGACCCGGGGTCGCAGCCCTCGTGGTGTTATTTTTTGCTTTAGGTAACTCTCAAATGTCATTTTATTCCAAAAGGTTTTGGACTGTTTAATTAATGAAAATTTGAGTTGGTGTAAATCATTGAGCCAATCTTCACCTGATGTGTTGATGTGCGAGATATCCTTCTCAAGTAAGGATTCCATGCATTTTTGGAGGTTAAGTTGTCTGTTATTGAGCTCTTGGCTGAGACTAAAAGTAGCGGTTGTACCACTGCTGTTATCAGGATTAGACATTTTTATTGAGTGGTAAGTATGTAAGGTATAGGGTATGGTACACACAGTTTTGCTCAGACAGGTTGTACAGTATCTTTCACTGGTGATACTAGTACCAGATGATATATATGTACTGGAAAAACAATTTCCTCACCTATAAATAGTCTGTGCTGACCTATAAGAACGTGAATTTACTTCACTAGAGAGGATACAGGATGGATGATATTAAATACCCCTCGGTCCCCACAATATACACACTACCAAAGATCCATAAGGACCCCCTCCATCCACCTGGACGCCCGATAATATTGTGATGTAACAGTATTACTTCTAACCTATCAGCCGTAGTTGATTTTTATCCTCAGCCTTTAGTGAAGAAGACTAGAGCATTTTTAAAGGATACGGGAGATCTGCTGAGAATTTTAGATGAAACTACTTGGAATAACACATATACCCTGATTAGTGCAGATATGTCTGCACTATATTCAATAATGAGAAAGTCAGCTCCTGATTGGCCACCTAACGGCCAATAGAATCATTTTATGCAGAGGCGTGGAAGATGAAACATCTCTGCGCCTCTGACAGTCCGATGCGGGGAGCCGATGGAGATGCCGGACGACGACACGGACATCGACATGGAGAAGAATGTCAACTTAGATCCGGACCAGGACAAGGCACCGGATCAAGACCCTGGGACCTTCCTACGGGCTCAAGATAGGTAAGTATCAGTATGTATGGGCTTTGTATGTATTAAAGTTTTATTTTAAATGGGTGTCAGTGTGTTTATTTAACTATTTCTTTTACTGTGGAACTACAAGTGCCAGCGGGCCCTCTAATGCCCTGCATGCTGGGACTTGTGGTTCTCCAAGTCCCAGCATGCAGGGGAGGCTTGCTGGGACTCATAGTTCCACGGTATAAGATAATAGTTTTTTATTTTTATTTTTTACACCAGTATCAGCTCGATGCCCACCGCCCAGGGGCATCGAGGACAGCCCCGGGCTTTAGCATGGGCAGGTAAGTTCTGGAGGGGAGGACCCCTTCTTTGGGGGGGTCCCCACTTCCCCAGAACCCCTGCCCATGCTGACCGGTCAGGGGGTGAATGCTTTGGCCGGGGGGACTTGTATAAAAAGTCTCCCCCGGCTGTGGCATTACCCTGCTGGCTGGTTGGGCCCAGTGCTGGTTCTTGAAATACGGGGGACCCCTTCTCATTTTGTCCCCCGTATTTTGGGAACCAGGACCGGCCCTTGAGCCTGGTGCTGGTTTTATAAAATACACAGAACCCCGACTTGCTTGTTTCTGTGATTTTATGAAACCAGGACCGGCTCTTTCAGCCCGGGGCTGGTTATGCTCAGGAGGGGGGACCACACAAATTTTTTTTTCCATTTTTTAATTTTAACCCTTTTTTTTTGGACAGAACCATGCACAGATCACAATGATCTGTCCATGGTTCTGTCAAACTCGCAAGCCAGAACCTGGTCTAATTTTTTTGTGATTTTTGGTAACTTTTACCAAAAATCGCACCCTATTACATGTGCGAGTTAGATGCTTTCCAATGGGAAAAATTCTGGATGCGAATTGAAGTGTGACTAAAAATCACCACTTCAATATGTGCGATTTCACGGCAAAAAGTGCATTTTTTTGCCGCAAATCGCACCCTATAAAATATGCGATTTTCGGGAAATGCCCGAAAATTGCATATTTTGCGGAACAAAACGCAAAAAAAAAAAAAAATCGCCTCCCATTACATTTCGCCCCAATAGTCTAATAGAAAGGAGTAGTCAACATCATGATAACTGGTTGGACGGAATACCGTTCAGCCAGTTCCTACAAGTGAAAAGAAATTGTACAGACAAGGAAGTCTACAAAACTCAGGCTACAGAAATGGGCAATAGGTTTTTAGACAAAGGTTACAAAAAGGGTTTTATTGAGAAAGCACAGAAAAAAGCAGATGAAATAGACAGGAAAGATCTTTTATCGGAGAACAAAACAGAAAAACCAACAAATACAACACGGCAATGGTCTTTTATTAGTAGTTTTAATTCCCAGTTTAAGGATATTGAAAAGGTTTTTAAGAAAAACTGGAGAATTTTAAAACAGGATCCTATAATTGGAAAAGAATTGCCTGACAGACCTGGTTTCATATACAGGAGGGCACCTTCCATTAAAAATAAATTAGTGAAGAGTGTAATTGAGATCCCAAAGAGAAACAGTATTAGAAACAAAGGCTTTTATAGATGTGGACTTTGCAGTATGTGTAAGGTAACGAAAGGAGCCAGTAAAATAAAAGATTTTAATGTAAAGGATGAGATGTACTGTATTAAAGATTTTATTACCTGCAAATCGAGGAGTATTATCTACATTTTAGAATGTGAGTGTAATCTTTTTTATGTGGGCATTTTAGAAAAACGATCCACCACTACCCATATTTGCATTGAACTCCTGGGACTTCGGCAGATCAGAGATGAAGTCCATTGAGATATGGGTCCATGGACGATTAGGAATCGAGAGTGGCACCAATGTGCCAGCCAGAGCTTGGTGGAAGACCTTGTGTTGTGCACATATAGGACAGAAGGCAACAAAGTCCTTGACATCCTTCCAAAGATGGGGCCACCAATAGGACCGATGAATGATCTCCCAGGTTTTCAGGATGCCAGGGTGACCAAAAGATTGAGATGAATGAGCCCAAGCAAGTAACTTTGGACGTAGCTCAGGGGGCACAAATATCTTCCCTCGGGGCGGCACAGGCGACAAGTCGGTAGCAGCAAAGGCTGCAGGATTTATTATTGGTTTGGTTTCGGGTATACTGACGTCCTCTTCTAGGCAACGGGACAAAGCATTGGCTTTGGCATTCTGGGAACCAGGACGAAACAAAATATTGAAATTAAACCTGGAGAAGAACAAGGACCAACGAGACTGTCTGGGGTTCAAAAACTGAGCGGAGTGAATGTACAGAAGGGTCTTGTGGTCTGTGTAGATTGTCACTGGATGCTTGGCTCCCTCCAGAAGGTAACACCACTCTTCTAGAGCCAATTTAATAGCTAATAACTCCTGGTCACTGATGGCTTAATTCTTCTCTGCTGGTAGGAATGCGGGAGAAGAATCTGCACGGATGCATATTTACCATCATCATCCACTTGAGAGAGTACTGCCCCCACCCCTATGTGCGAGGCATTGACCTCCAGCACAAAGGGTTTGTTCACATCAGGTTGTTGAAGGATTGGGGCAGACACAAAGGCTTATTTCAGAAGCCGGAAGGCCAGAGAAGCCTCTTCAGAACAATTAGCTGGGTTCGCCCCTTTTGTGTTAAAGCTGTAATCAGGGCAAGGAGTGTAGAGAACCCCTTGATGAATTTCCGGTAGTAATTTGCAAATCCAATAAAGCGCTGAATGGATCTGAGGGAAGATGGCTGACTCCAGCCTGAGATTGCTTCCAGCTTCTCAGGATCCATTCAAAGCTCCTTGCCGGAGATTACGTATCCCAAGAATGAGATAGACGGAACCTTGAAGGTGCATTTGGAAATTTTGGCATACAATTTATTCTGACGGAGGTGGAGAAGGACCTCCTTCACATGATCATGGTGAGATTGCAGATCTTGGGATAATATGGGAATATCGTCCAGGTAGACTACCAGATATCTGTATATGACATCTCTAAATATCTTATTCACGAAATTCTGGAAAACCGCAGGAGCATTACTAAGTCCGAAGGGCATAACCAGATATTCATAGTGCCCATCTCTGGTATTGAATGCGGTCTTCCACTCATCTCCTCTTCGGATCCGGATGAGGTTGTAAGCACCCCTGAGGTCCAGCTTAGAAAAGACCTTGGCACCTCTGACTTGATCGAAGAGCTAGGTTATGAGGGGAAGTGGATAGCTGTTCTTCATGTGATTTAATTCAACCCTCAGTAATCAATACAAGGGCACAGGCCGCCGTCCTTCTTTTTGACAAAGAAGAACGCAGCACCTGCTGGAGACGTGGATGGGCGTATGAACCCCTTCTGGAGGTTGTCCTGAATGTACTCGGTCATGGCTTGGGTCTCGGGAATAGACAACGGGTAAGTTCGACCCCTGGGAGGAGTTTTACCAGGAAGCAAGTCTATAGGACAATCCCACTTGCGATGAGGGGGCAATTGATTGGAAGCTTTCTCACTGAATACGTCCAGGAATTCTTCATACTGCTGGGGCAATTCTGGAAGCACTGAGGAACGCAGTGGAACCACCTTGGAAATACAGTGGTCTTGACAGTAGTTACTCCACTCCTCAATTTGAAGTGTGACCCAGTTGATCCTTGGGTTGTGTAGGAGAATCCAAGGCATACCCAACACAATGCTGTAGGAAGTCCAGGGAACGACTAGAAGTTCCAAATGTTCTTTATGGAGAGCCCTGACCTGGATGGTTAGGGAATCAGTGCGATGAGTAACGTCACTGCCGATAATCTTGCTTCCATCTACAGCGGTCAGATAAAGATGGGAGTCTAAAGGTACTAAGGTTACCAAAGGTACTGGTAACTTGTATTTCTCTACCACTTCCAGAGCGATGAAATTACCGGCTGCTCCCGAGTCTATCAGAGCGAAGAGAACCTGGGGACCGAACTGGGATTGGACGATCACGGGCACGACTAGATCATAGACTGGAGGAGATTTTGCAATCTGACCTAACCTGACTCCTCCCTGGCGTTTCCCGGTCTTTCAGGACAAGATTGGCGGAAATGACCGGGAGCTGCACAGTAAAGACAAAGATTGCCTTGTCGTCTCCTGGCACTCTCTTCAGGTGTCAAGGGAACAACTGCATAGGTTCCTCCAAAGCTGGTGACACCGGACTTGACCAAGACAGGAACATACTGTAGAAGATGATGAAGCCTTGGGAGGCCCTCTTTTACATTTTTCCAGGTTACGTTCTTGAAGACGCAGATCTATTTTAATGCATAGGGAGATCAGGTCTTCCAGCTTTTCAGGTAAGTCACGAGTTGCTAAAGCATCTTTAATGGGATTGGAGACACCCAACAAAAAGGCTGCTGATAAGGCTTCATTGTTCCACAGGAGTTCAGATGCCAGGGTCTGGAACTGGATGACATACTGCCCCATGGTACGGGACCCTTGTGTAATTCGGAAGATTTCTGTGGCTGCAGAAGAAGTTCGACCTGGCTCATCAAATTTTTTTCGGAAGACCATGATGAAGCTGTTGTAATTGGCCAGAAGCGGATCTGACTTCTCCCACAAAGGTGAGACCCAATCTAGGGCTGGACCGGAGAGCAGAGAGATGACATATGCCACTTTGGTTCGGGGTGTTGGAAATTTCTGGAAAAGCAACTCAAAATGGACTTCACACTGATTGATGAAACCCCAGCAATTTTTGGGGTTCCCATCATACCTTTGAGGAGTCGACAGCTGAAGACCAGAGTAGGCTGGTGGTAAGACAGGAGGCATTGCCACCACTGGAGCTGGCTGGATGAGAGACTGCTGTAGAATGGCTAGGCGGGTAGAGACTTCCTGAAGATAGGTGATTACCTGCTGCTGGGCAGACTCCTGGATCTCCATCCGGGAAGTGACTTCTTGGAAAGCCGCTGGTCCCACATTCTGTTCACGTGCCAGGTCCATGGGCCTTGAACAAACTGTCAGGGCTCAGGTCACTGGTGTACCTGGCTGTGGCAGCAGTGAGCCAGTGGAGGATGCTGGGTACTGGAATACCGGTGGTTGGAGTTATGGAGGGTTCTTATGACACAGGAACTGCGGACACAACCAGGTGGGGAATTGATGTGACTCTGCTCAGAGGTGCGGAGTCTAACAACACCAACTGTCTTCACCCGAGACCCCCGCAAGGAGGTTTGGATTCTGCTGCGTTTGGTGGTGAGGTCGCGACCCTCTGACCTGAGTTCCCACACCTGACTGGCCTAGCACAGGAGATGGACTGTAAGCGTCTCTGGTCGTGTAGAATCGTAACCAATGGATGGCCTGGAAACTGCTAGAATGTCGGCAGTCTGGGAACTACTGGGTTGTCGGCAGTCTGGGAACTGCTGGAAAGTCGGCAGTCTGGGAACTGCTGGGTTTGTATGAAGTGTTGACACCAGTGTCGACTTGGGAGTTGAAGGTGGTGATGGCCCTTTCAGGGCAATGCAAACTTGCTGGCAGTTGCTGGAGAGCTCTAGGTTCTTCATCTGTAGAACTACAGATGGATTAAGCAGCTGGAAGATGACCTGGCAGGTGAAGGGTGTCCAGGGAGATTTCAGGAATCCACAGCAGCTCTAGCAGATTACTCAGGAACTCAAGTACTCAGGAACAAGGGAATCTGGAGCCTAGAACGCTGACTCCTGGTAGCACACAGGATAAAGACTAGTTGTTCAAGGCAGGGGTAATGGGCCAGAGGCCTTACCTATATCCCCCCAGCTGGTCTGTGATTGACTGCAAGCTGCAGCAGCAATTAAGTCCAGGAAGTACCTGTGCACACCTTTGGTCACATGAGTCAGTGCACAGGTCAGAGCAACAAAGTCACAGGCAATCCACTGGAGGAGAGAGTCATGTGACTGTAAGTGTCATGGGGGCGCCCATGCAGTGTGGAACGGCATGGGATGCCGACCAGATTCCAGAGTGATGTCACACAGATCTTGCCATGGAGAATACCCAGGGACAGCGCAGGACAGGTAAGGAATGCGGACGCAGATGCGAACGCACACCGTGGTTTCTGACAACTATACAGTACTACACTAGACCAGGCATGTCCAAACTAAGGCCCTCCAGCTGTTGTGAAACTACACATCCCAGCATGCCTTGCCATAGTTTTAGAATTCCCTAATAGCAAAACTGTGGCAAGGCATGATGGGACTTGTGGTTTCACAACAGCTGGAGGGCCATAGTTTGGACATGCTAGCACTAGAAAGTGTCACGCCTGTGATCAGATCTGGACTGGAAACTACCACAGGCATAGGGGCTGACTGGTACACAATCCGAGGTGACCTGATAAGTCTCTGCGTTACCATGAGGCAACCAGGACAGTTAGTATAGAAGCAGGACCACAATGTAAAAGCATAAGTCTTTAATAATACCACAAATGGTTTCGTTGATGAACGATGAGACTTGAAGAGTATATGAACAGCAACAACAACAATTCGGATTCAGTACCATAGGAATAATATAAGTAATAAGCAAGAGATGCAGCGTAGGAATGCTAACGCAGTCTATGAGAGCTTGGAGTACCTAGTGGCAAGTGTAGCAGTGCGGGAATACTGATGAAGTCCAGATAATAATGCAGGTACAGAGAATGCAATATCAGGAGAATTACGTGGTGGTACTGACCCTTGAAGACTTGGAATTGGGTCTAGATGAGGCAGCTGGAAAGAGATGGGAAATCTTTGATGGAGATTATCGATGGTAGGACACTGATGGTGTGGAACTATTGATGATGGAACAGTGATGATGCTTAAGGTTGATGGAACACCGATGATGCTGAAGAGTCACTGATGGTGCTGGAGAATCATTGATGCTGAATACCGATGTTGACCGATTGTGACTGGAGACTAGCTGGGAAGCCAGCAGAAAACTCAGGAGAAACTAATGGAGAGTTGAAATACAATGATGGTCATCAAATGTTGGACCGATATTGACCATTGTCACTGGAGGCCAGCTGGGAAGCTCCAGGGCCGGCGCCACCACTAGGCAAATCTAGGCATTTGCCTAGGGCGCCGGCCACTGGAGGGCGGCATTTCGCCCCCCGCCACGTGCCGTGGGGGTACCTGTCCTGCGGCTGTGTATATAAAGCTTGCGGTGGCGGCAGCGGGGGGTCCCTGCAGTCAAGAAATAAAAAGCGCTATCTGCCTGGCTACACGGAAGCGCTTCTGTTGTGGAAACACTGGCCGCATGCTGATTGGCTGAGATTCAGCCAATCAGCGTGCGCCGTGCGGCCAGTGTTTTCACAACAGAAGCGCTTCCGCGTAGCCAGGCGGATAGCGCTTGTTATTCCTTGACTGCAGGGACCCCACGCTGCCGCCGCAAGCTTTATATACACAGCCGCAGGAGAGGTACACTTCCCCCCCGGCACCGGGGCGCCTCCACCCCGACTCGCCTGGGGCGCTCCGGTGCCTTGCACCGGCCCTGGGAAGCTCAGGAGGTCAGCTGGAACTGATGGAGAGTTGAAATAGAAGGATGGTGATCCGATGTTGGACCGATGGTGCCCGATTGTCACTGGCGATTAGCTGAGATGCTAGTGAAAAGCTCAGGAGGTGGGCTGGAACTGATGAGGGATCAATGTTCTGACTATCGATGGAGAAGCACTGATGGAGCTGAAGAATATATAACTGTAAGAAGGTACAGCATATACAGTGGAATATGTGATACACAGATACTGGCAGTAAGAAGGACTGAAGACAACGTGTACTTAGAAATAACAAGTACACAATACACTAATGAAAACATACTCAAAACTAGCATAAGATTAATAACTGAAATGAGTACACCTGATTAAAGGCAGGCAAATGCACACAGGAGTGGGTCTTAACAAGGCAGAATATTCATCACACAGGACTGGAGGCTTTTTGAACAAGATGAGATTATCACCAGCAAGATCTTCGTGTCCAGGAAGTACTTTTAAAAGGGGAGCACCCAATTCCTGCAGTGCTTGCCTAATGAAAATGGTGTGCAGTGGCGGATCCAGGAGAAAATCACATGGGGGGCACCATGAGAGGAAATGGTTTGGGAGGGGTGTTAGTGGTCTCAGTGTAGAGAGAGAGGAAAGCAGAGAGAGTGCAGGAATGGGATTAAAAATAGCCCCTGGTGTTTAACGTACACAGACTCACGTTGGCGACAAAATGAAGGATGTAGTTGTGCATGATCCAAAAAAGGGGGTGTAACCACTCAAAAGTGGGCATGTCCTTGAGTGTAGTATACCACACCATATACAACTTCTACACATTATGCAACAAAATACTAGACCACTTTATACTTGCCCCTTACTCATGATGCCAAATGGAATGAGACAAAATTCACATACTGTAATGCCAAATGAATTGTGCCAAAATTCACATAATGCACTTGATAATGATGTAAAATGTGAGATAGATAAAATAAATGTGCTTTGCAGTTTTAAAATAAAATGTTTACAGCGAATGAGCGAATTGATTGGGGTCCGCGGATCGGGGCCATGGCTTGCAGTCCGGCACTAGAGTAAAGAACCTACACTTCCCTATTTCTCCCTAGTTTTACCTAGGTCTTACCTAGGTCTTCAGGCCTTCAGTCTTCTCCATGCTGCATCTGTCCCGGCCTCCACGAGTCAGCCATCTGTGACCGGATGTTCGGGTAGTGTGGCTTCCGGTTGTGTGTGTCTGGAGTATCGGCTTACAGCGGTATCTCCAGTTCCTGGGGGCTCGCAATGCGGGACTAGGGTGCCCGGGTGAGCCCCCCCTGAATCCACCCATGATGGTGGGCAACTGTTTTGCTGCAGACCCTGAGGCAAACACCTACTAAATCAATTACCTAGCAACAGAAAACGCCATCTGATATCAGCATCCAGTGTCGGACTGATGTATGAAGGGCTCACTGGAGAATGAAGTGGTAAGGGCCCATGGTAAGGGGTGTGGCCAGTCATCAAAGGGGGTGTGGCCAGCTGCAGTGACGTGCAGTAAGGTCATTGCCTGGGGAGGCACTGACCTCCCACCCCCCCGCGGCCAGGCCCGGACACCGTGCTACATGGTACTGTATGCAGCAGCCGCCGGTACATGCGCCCCCCCCTCCCACCCCTGGCAGACTCAACTGTCCTCTCTTCGGCGGTGGCGGCGGCTTTCTCCCAGCGGCGCCGGACTCCCCGCTGGCCGTGCTGCTGCATCCTCTCCAGGCGGGCCCTGCATGTGTGTGATTGGACAGCGGATCCAGCACTGGATCTGCTGGCCCAATCACATCTGGGGGCGTGTGTTCATACTGGTGCCCCTGTCATTGCAGCACCAGTATACGTACCGCTTCCCCATTCATTTTCAAGGGGCTTTTTACAGCCCATTGATGCACCCTGCCCCCTGTCCACCCCTACCCCCCCCCCCCCCCGCGCTGCCCGGAGTTTTAATGTTAACAGCGGGAGACTGCCTCCCACCCTCACATGCAGCAGTGTAAGAGGGTGGGAGGCAGCTCTGCCTCCCCTGCCTCCCCTGTCATAATGATGAAAATAATAAAAAAAAAGATATTTAATAATAGAGAGTAATAGAGAGTATTTGTGTGACTTCAACACAATATCTCCTCTGTTTCATTAATATAATGGTACTGGACACAGAGTACTTCCTGGGCACAGAGATCTTGCTGGTGATAATCTCCTCTTGTTCAAATAGCCTTCCTCAAAATAACCTGCAGCGTCATTGTAATAAACCCATTCAACATAATTTCTTTATAATCATTAAATTCTTGATCCCCTTATTAACACACCTTTCACCAAATAATTCAGTCATATCAAAATTATCCCTTCATCTTTCAATTTCATTAAAATAAATAATTTAACTCTCATAATAAAATTCAATCATCATAAGAAACCCATTCATGCTTAGTATTACTTTCCCTCAGTTGTATTTATTCCTACATCAATATGATATTGGCAGGGTCCCGGCAATGGAGTGCAGGGAGAGAGGGACGAAGCAGGGCAGAGTGAGGCTATGCCTCACTGAGCAGCATAGCCTTTTTACAAGATAGTAGAAATCTATTTCTACTTTCGATTTCAATGCTGCGGGGCCACGCATCAGGATCAGATGCTGATAAACATGGTGTGATGTGAACTAACTTGCTATTGATTTTGCCTATAAAGTCAAATTCAATAATGATAATCGCACCGTGGATCTTATTCAGGTCCGTTCGCAGGCCCATGTGCGTTCGCACGGCGCTGATGTTTTTGCATTGCGCATGTGCTTGGTGCATACGTCCATGATGACCAAACTGGTCGTTGGGTGCAAGCACCCATGCTTGCGAACGAGGGACGGCAGGCTGGTCCATTACCATATGGAAACACCCTGCTTTTCCAGGGCATTTCCATGCAAACGCATGCAGGGGGCCAGCAGCTGATATCACCGGATGTCAGCTGCTCGCCCACTTTCCCGGAGCGTACATGCATATGTAAGGTTGCTCTGAGCAACCTTACATATATTTGGGGTGAGTGCAGGGACATAGATAAAATGGGAGGGGCCATGATTGAAAACCTCACTCAGTGCATGTCGTGCAAGATGTATGCGCACCTGGAGCAAGTGTCCCGCTGCGAATACATCTGTAAGAGATGTGAGCGAACGTCCGCCCTGGAAGCCCAGGTCACTGATCTAGAGCGGGCCGTTGTTCAGCGACTGAGAGACATTTCCAATCTCGAACAAAGCCTAGATAGAACGGTGGAGGAGTTGCAGTTGGGGCCACCAGTAAATGAGGAGGATCAGGTATCCAGCTGGGTCACGGTCAGAAGGGGAAACAAGAGGGACAGGAGGGACAGGCATGACATCTCGGATCTATCACACCCGAATAAATTTGCCCAGTTGGACGAAGTTTCGGCGGAGGATAGCGACGAAATGACGGAGCTGGAGGATAATGTTCCCTCTAGCAACCAGAGGAGCGGTCCCTCTAGCTCAATCGGGATGACAGATAGTGAGGTACCAAGGCAGATAGTGGTGGTAGGGGACTCTATCATCAGGAGAACAGACAGGGCATTCTGCTATCGGGACCATGTTCGCCGCACGGTCTGTTGCCTCCCGGGTGCTAGGGTACGGCACATCGCGGACCGAGTAGACAGATCGTTGGGAGGGGCTGGGAACAACCTGGTGGTCTTGGTACACATTGGTACAAACGACAAAGTTAATGGTAGGTGGGATGTCCTCAAGAAAGAATACAGGGATTTAGGTAAGAAATTAAAGGCGAGGACATCTAGGGTAATTTTCTCAGAAATATTACCAGTGCCACACGCTAGCCCAGGGAGGCAGAGGGAGATCAGGGAGGTAAACGTGTGGCTCAAGGACTGGTGTAGGAAAGAGGGATTCGTGTCCATGGAACACTGAGCGGACTTCTCGGTCAGGCGCCATATTTTTTGCCGTGATGGATTGCACCTGAATGAGGAGGGGGCTGCGGTGCTGGGGGGAAGGATGGTTAGAGGGTTGGAGGAGATTTTAAACTAGGAGACGGGGGGTGGGGCTAGCAAGTCATTACGGGACCAGCAGTGAGAGAAGTTGGATTGGGATCAAGAATCATCTGGGGGAAGGAGAAGGGGGGGAGGTCAGAGACATAGGCAATGTCCTGGGAAATAACAAGGGTATAATCAAGGGTAACTCCCAGGGTGCATCAGGAATGTCATGTAATAACAGTCATGTTACCCCATTACAGTTCTTAGGTACAGAGGACTTTATTACACAGGAAAGAGTGATGGTCAGAGGAAGTATTTCCAAAACTGTTAATAGGTCGGGCAGTGAGCATACTGGGGAGGGCTGCAGTGAGTCCATTGAGGGGGAGGCAGGAATGAGGAATTTAGTAACGAATGCAAATGAGTCTAGGGGGAGAAATTAAACATAAGGTTAGGGACATAACTAAAAATAAACATAAATTAAAATGCTCACTGGCTAACGCAAGAAGCTTGGCGGGTAAAATGGGGGAGCTAGAAACTGTGGCCAGAAGGGACGATTATGACATCAATGGTATTACAGAAACATGGTGTAATGAGTCGCACGACTGGGCATTAAGCATGGAGGGATATACACTCTACAGAAAAGACAAGTAAAATAGAAAGGGCGGGGGTGGGGGGCCTATATGTAAATAATAACTTAACATCATGTGAGAAAAAATGAGCACAGATACAGAAGAAGATAACTCGGAGGCAGATTGGGCAGAGATAACTGACAATAATAAAAAAAACAAATAACAAATGTATTTAAAAGAAGGAGTCTCTTCTTTTAAATCAAATCAAACAATCAACTAATCAGGGTCAGGTATTAATTATGGGGGATTTTAATTTACCAGACAGTGATTGGGATAACGAAACAGGTAAAACAGCAAGAAGTAATGGGTTCTTAAACTTAAGATCAGTTTATTACACAAACAGTAGAAGCTCCAACTCGTAATGAGGCACTCTTGGATTTAGTATTAACAAACAACATAGACTTCGTTTCAAACACAAAAGTAATTGAACAACTAGGGAGCAGTGATCAACTTCAGTAAATTACATCATAAAGGATCGACAAAAATATTCAGAAAAGCGAACTTTGAGTTATTCAGGGAAGCCCTTAAAGGAATAGTGTGGGAAACGGTTATGGAGGGAAAAAATGCAGAAGAAATGTGGGATACTCTAAAAAATTTACTCAAATCATTAACTATTAAATACATTTCTAAAGTTAACAAGGTTAAATTCAATTAAAAAAGCCACCATGGTTGGACAAAAAAGTAAGGTCAGCTATCAACAATAAAACAAGAGCATTTAAATTCTATAAAAATAACTTAAATGAGGAGGCGTTCGCCAAATACAAAGAATGAATCAAAACTTGTAAAGGGGTAATCAAAGCAGCTAAAAAATATATGAAGAGCGCATAGCCACTGAAAGCAAAACCAACCCCAAGAATTTTTTTAAATACATAAATAGTAAGCGTATAATTAAGGAAAACAGGCCCACTAACTGATATCAGTAGAAAAATTGTTACTGAAGATGGGAAAAGCAAAACTGTTAAATGAGTTCTTCTCATCAGTATTTACTAAAGGAGAGCAGACTGTGGAATGAACATCTACAACAAATGGGACAATTAAGCCTGATCTCATTGTTGGTTTCACGCCCAAGGAAATAATACTGAAGCTCAGCAAAATCAAAACAAATAAATCACCAGGGCCAGATGGAATTCATCCGAGGATATTAAAAGAATTAAGGGATGAACTTGCTACCCCCCTACATTATAGCTTTAGCAATTCACTATCCTCAGGTAAAGTACCAAAAGATTGGAGAATAGCAGAGGTAGTGCCGATATTCAAAAAAGGATGATCCCGCTAATTACAGACCTGTTAGTTTAACATCAATAGTGGGTAAACAATTTGAAGGATTTTTAAGAGATGGGATCCAGGAATATTTAGACTGTCACCATCTTCTCAGTACTAACCAGCATGGGTTCGTGAAAAATCGTTCATGCCAAACTAATCTACTAGGGTTCTATGAGGAAGTTAGCAAAAACCTTGATAATGGAAACGCAGTAGATGTGATTTTCCTAGATTTTGCTAAGGCCTTTGATACTGTACCACACAAGAGGTAGATAAATTAAATGGAGGACCTAGGACTAGCTGAAAATATCTGCAGATGGGTAGGGAATTGGCTGTGTAATAGAGAACAAAGAGTGGTTGTGAACAGTGCCATATAGTAGATGTTATTTTCCTAGATTTTGCTAAGGCCTTTGATACTGTACCACACAAGAGGTAGATAAATTAAATGGAGGACCTAGGACTAGCTGAAAATATCTGCAGATGGGTAGGGAATTGGCTGTGTAATAGAGAACAAAGAGTGGTTGTGAACAGTGCCATATCAGATACAATACCAGTACTAAGTGGAGTGCCTCAGGGTTCGGTTTTGGGGCCCATTTTATTTAACATTTTTACTAACGATATTGGGCAGGGGTTACTCAGCAATGTATCCTTCTTTGCGGATGATACAAAACTAAGCAAAGTCATTAAATCAGTCACATAAGTCACTGCTATTACTGGTGCCTGTCCTTATGTTTCCCCCCTATATCCCTATAGATTGTAAGCTTGCAGCAGGGCCCTCCTACCTCCAAGTCTGTCTGTTGTTACCCAGTTTGTCTTATCACTGTCTACTATTGTAAAGCGCAACGGAATCTGCTGCGCTATATATAAGAAACTGTAAATAAATTAAATCATCAGAAGATGTCACCACGCTTCAAAAGGATCTTTTTGAGGAGTGGGCTAAAAAGTGGAAGATGAGGTTCAACATGGATAAATGTAAGGTTATGCACCTTGGGAGACATAACCAGTGTGCTTCTTATAACCTTAGCGGAGAGGAATTGGGTATTTCAATACTCAAAAAGGATCTAGGAGTCCAAATAGACAGCAAACTGGGGTGTAGTGCCCATTGTAATGTAGCAACAAAAAAGGGAAAACAAAATTTTAGCATGCATTAAAAGGGATATTGAATCTAGGGACTCAAGGGTAATTATGCCACTGTATAAAGCATTGGTAAGACCTCACCTCAAATATGGTGTACAATTTTGAGCCTCATATTATAAAAAGGACATCATTGAATTGGAAAAAATCCAGAGACGAGCAACAAAGCTTATAAGGTGAATGGAGAATTTAAGCTATGAGGAGAGATTAAGCAATTTGGGACTATTTACATTAGAAAAGAGACGTTTAAGGGAGGAAATGCTCAACATGTACAAATATATCAGGGGCCAATATAAGGAACTAGCAAACACCCTTTTTTCAACAAGAAAGGAATTTTGGACGCGAGGGCATGAGTATAGATTAGAAGAAAAAATATTTTGTTCAGCTAGAAGAAAAAATGGCTTTACGGTCAGAGCAGTCAGACTTTGGAACTCTTTTCCTGGAGAGGTGGTGTTGGCAGAGACACTGAATACGTTCAAAATAAGGTTGGACAATCACTTATTGGATAATAACATCTATAGGTACAAATAAGAAATATAATCTGTCTTTACAAGTCTGCTTTCAATATCAACCTAGGTTGAACTAGATGGACGCAAGTCTTTTTTCAGCCTTACCTACTATGTAACTTTGTAACTATGTAATGTGCACCTTCCACATCTTTTCGAAGGTCAGGAAAGATGTGGGAAGGTCACCATTCGCAAGGCGTGAACATACCATTCCCGAGGTGGGATCTGGGTCACTCGCAAGGATGCAAATTCGTTAGCATGAGAACAGCATGCTAGCAAATTTGTTAGCATGAGAACACCCAGCGGTCTCATGGAAAAGCCCATGAAAAGCTGGGCATTCACAAATGCTAATAGAACCACCTGTTGCCCCCACCCCTCTCCGCCCCCTGCCTGCTGTCTTGGGTGCGTGCACCTGGCGAACAGTCAGTGCCACCACTGTTGCAAACGCAGGGCGGTTGCGAGGCAACCAGAATAAGGACCAGTTTCTCTAAGCTTCCAAATTGATAAAATGGAGAGTGATAAACAGCCAGCCAAACAGCTCCTACCTGTCATGTCACAGGCTGTGTTTGAAAAATGTCAGGCAGGAGCTGATTGGCTGGTTGTTTATCACTCTCCATTTTATCACTTTTGAAGCTTAGAGAATCTGGCCCTTAGGCCCTAGGTGCATCCAAATGTAGCCCACTTTACATTGATATTTATGTATTTTTGGGTAGTTTGCCAAAATCTAATGGATGGAGTGTTCAAAAAATAAGGTAATAATGCCTCTCGCACGTGTGTAATATCATTTATCATTCTTACCAACCAGGCCAGAGCAGGTAGACCTCTGCTTCTCCTAAAGGCCATTAGGCTGCGCCTCATATCAGTCACACTTTCCCAACATCATTTGTAAGTAGGGATGGCCATCGGTGCAGTTGCCATCGATGGATGCCATCGATGGTGATACTGCAACCTGCCATCGATAGAAATGTGATGGATGACCATTGCTAGTTTTACCTATCGATGGTCATCCATTTTTTTTAGGGAAAACAAAGATTGATAAATTTCCTAAATGCGCCACCTGGTGGAATACAGCCCTAATGACACCAAAAGAAAAACTTTCACCAAGTTTGAGATATACAAAGAAAAGACAAAAAAGGTGTCACACTAGGCGATCCCACACATAAAGAAAAAACTCCTTCTTACATAAATGTAAAATGGATTTGAAGTTGAGTCCTGGTGGTATTCTGAAAATGACTCAGAAAAAAGAAAAATATAGTGCAGATGGTATGTTCAACATAGGTAGTTGCAATTTTGTTATCCCACTCACATGTTAGTAGGTACCTACTAACATGTGAGTGGGATAACAAAATTGCAACTACCTATGTTGAACATACCATCTGCACTATATTTTTCTTTTTTCTGAGTCATTTTCAGTATACCACCAGGACTCAACTTCAAATCCATTTTACATTTATGTAAGAAGGAGTTTTTTCTTTATGTGTGGGATCGCCTAGTGTGACACCTTTTTTGTCTTTTCTTTGTACATCCATTTTCTTTGACTGACTTGTCCATGGGCCAATCAGTATGTGGGGGCGGGGCTTCGCTTGTGGCAGGGGGAGGAGCTATGCTCCGTTTCTCAGCACTTTGAAAAAAACAAAAGCAAAACATTGGTTTTGCTATGCCATCGATGCAGTGCAGTGTGATCACAATTCTGTGTCTAAATGATCAGTAGCTGAAATTCATTGCCAACTTTTCAGGGTGTACAATGGCTTTGGAACAGGGTTCTCAGCTGTGGATTTACAGTGGAAATCATTTATATAGAAATGTTTTCATTTAAATTGTTGCTACTTTCCTTTAAAGCTAGTATAGTTACATCACATGCCGGCAATCTTTAACTTATTTTACAAAAGTTAGATCCTGAGAACCTAGAAACCTTGGTGAAGGAGCCCATACTCCGTGCGATGCAATGCGCGATCCAGCGGGCATCTCATCGCACAGTAGAAAAGTATATGCTGCACATACTTTTTGTACTGCCCTCGGATCACATTGCAGGCAAATCCCATGCGTTGCAAATCCCATGTGTATATGGGCACCTTAAGAAGGGGTTAGGTTGAATCCACACAGACTTTGATCTCTATATAAAGTTCTATATAATGACACGTTAATTGCTGTGTTTAAATTCTATTACATCACAGGGTTGGTGGTGCTCCAAGGAGTCTCTGGAAATATGCTCAAGAAAATATAAGAACAAACTAAACTCATTTGTAGATTAGGATAAATAAAATAAAGGAACACAGGGCACTGTTTTCTTCACTCTGGGGTACAAGTCAAGTATAGGACATGACCCTGTCTTTATAGTATCTATTTAATCATTCTGCAATCCAAATACATTCAGGGGGTCATTCTACTTCACACGCTCCCCCATACGTTCGCACGGGGGAGCGAGGTTGTCATGCGCATACTGTTTTACTGTTAAGCATTGGAAACGGACTCTGCGACTTAGCACGGGGCAGTGTGGGTGGGAGGCATGGGGTGGCGGGCCCGGGTGGCGTCCATGGGTATTCGAGCGGGAGAAGGTGTGCCGGGGGTTGGCGGCTAGCGTCACATGGCTTCCTGTCTTTTTTATGGCACATTCGTATTTGTATTTACAAATACGATTGTATATGCCATCGGAAAATACGAATAGGAATCACCATTCAAAAGAATGGTGATTCCTAATTTGCTAAAATACGGCCGCTAGTTAGCAGTAAATGGCCAGGTCCCCACTTCCCCAGGACCCCTGCCCATGCTGACCGGTCAGAGGGTTAATGCTTTGGCTGGGGGACTTGTATTAAAAGTCTCCCCCTGGCTGTGGCATTACCCTTCTGGCTGGTTGGGCTGCTGGTTCTCAAAATACAGGGGACCCTTACTTGTTTTGTCCCCTGTATTTTGGGAGCCAGGACAGGCTCCTGGGCCTGGTGCTGGTTGTAAAAAATAATGGGAACCCCTACTCAAATGTTTCCCTGATTTTTTACAACCAGGACCAGCTCTGTGAGTCTGGGGCAGGTTATAGCCGTGGGGGGGACCTCACGCCGTTTTTTAAAATTATTTATTTATCTTTCTTTTTTTTCACTGAAGCCTGCACGGATCTGACTGATGCAGGCTGCCAATACAAATTAGTATTTAAAAATAGGAATTTGTATCGGAAAATATACGAATGGATACGCCATTGAACAATACGAATCCGTCAAATACAACTGATTAGCACATTTTCCTCCGGAGTACGAATTTGCATATAGCTAAAACAGCCATATGCATTCATATCCATTCATATTAAGAATATGAATACAATTTTTGGTATTCGTATTCTTAGTAAATTTCCCCCGTAATGTGATATTCTTACACATATTAACACTCATACCTGTGTAACACTGCGACATTGCAGTTGTATTATTGCATACCTCCCTACTTGACCAATACCAGGAGGCAGGGGTGTAACTAACACCTTCTGGGCCTCCCAATTATCACTACAATGCCCCTCAGAGAGGAGAGAGAGAGAGAGAGATTAGATAGAGGGGAGTGGGATGAAAGGCAGGGGGTGGGGGGTGGGGTTAGAGAACGGGAGAGAGAGAGGCTAGATGGAGGGGGAGGGAGAGCAGGAGAGAGAGAAAGAAAGTGGAGATAGATAGATAGAAAGAAAGAGAGGAGAAAGAGAGGGTAGACAGAAGGAGAGGGGGTGAGAGGTACCAGTAAGTATAAATATGTACCATCAGCATTTGGGGAGGGCCTCCTAATCAGTGCCGCGTCTCCTCTTGCTAGCTCCTTGTCTCAGCCGCTGCAGCCCATCTCCCAGAGATTGTCTTTTACATGCAGCTCAGGGTCTCCCACACAGCGCCAGCAGCAGCACAGGGCTTGTGTGTTTCGCACAGGGGCTGGTCACTAGATAGTGACATCGAGCCCCAGCAGCATCAGATAGGGGAATGGGTAAAGGAGGCTGGATCAGCCAGACCACCTTCCTCTTCATTGTGCAGAACATTGCCGCTGGTGGGTGCACGGACGGCGCCTCCAACACTTCCCTAACCGGAATACTTCAAAAAGGGTGCAGGTTATTGTCTGCTGGGTCATGCCTCCCCCCATGGCCCCGGGCCCCATATCAGTTGCATCCCCTGCACGCTCCATAGTTACGCCACTGCCAGAATGGACACAATGCTCTGCTCCTGGACTTCCCTCTAAATGTATGATGCCATCACCTATTTTGAACAGGTAAATTGATAAGAAACGTGTTTCATCAAAGGTGATGATAATCATACATTTGGAAGGATATTCAATATCCTGGTGCCATTCCCGACAGGGAAAATGGCGGCGGGGCCCTATTCAATGCTGTCTTCCTCGACAGCATTGAACAGGGATCTCGGCAGAACGTGCCCAACTTCAAAGGCAGTTGGGCACGTTCTGTCGAGAACGCCTGGGAATTGACGAGCTCCCGGCCGCAGCTTGCAGATTCCTAGCCGCTTCTCATGGCCACACCCCCTTCTTGGTGCTTGGCAGGTGGGACATTAAATCCTGCCTGCAAAATCCCTGTCGAGCCAGCCAAGAACGGGACAGGGTCACGGCTGTTGGGCCAGCCCGACAGTCGTGACCCTACATTGAATACACCCCTAAGAGGGAAACCCAGGAGCAGAGCATTTTGTTCCTCCTGGAATGGGTCATATTGGGAGGTATAAATATGGGACACATATTTTCGAAGACTGTATTTTGTATTTTTTGCTATGTATTTTCCTGCCCTGTGCTAAAAAAAACTTTGTAGTAATCCACTGGCCAAACAATCCAGCACTATTGAAAATCACATAGAACGGCAAATGTGTCACTGATCCAAGTGTGGAATTTGCGGGTGTTCTCAACTGGTTTTTGGTCCACTTCCACCCATGCCGATTGGCTCTCCAAAAAAGTGAAAAGACGGACGAAAAAGTACTAAAAACGGGCAAAAACGCCCACAATGACATACTGAATGGTTGATTTAGGGCTGTTTTTTCTGCTAGCCAAAAAAAGGCACTTAAGTGAATATCCCCCACAGCCAACATTGACCTGCGTGTATAGATGACAGTAGATATTGTCAATGACACGCAGGAACATGCATCATTAAATATATTTTGCCTACACACTGGATATGAACGATATACCGATAATAACGATATAGTTATCATTCATTTATTTAGCACCTTCTATAAGATAATAGATAGTATCCGATTGGTTGCCCAAAGCAACATCCCATGTGAAATACAGTAGAACTTCCATCTTAGTAAATTTCACCATCAAAGATTCTTTTTCTTTCTGTCTGGAAGAAGCTCATTTGGGTGAAGCAGAACAAAAGTTGGATGTTTTTTCTTATACATTCGGGGAAATATGATAGGGTGAGACAATCAGAAGTGAGAGATTTGGTAAGAAGACTCCAGTTTTTTTTTTAAAGCGGCAATCATTTACGCTGCAAAACCAATTTGATTTTGAAGTGTAAATGATTGCCTCTTTAAAAAGGTTTTAGATTTCTTACCAAATATCTCACTTTTTGATTCACTCACCCTATTACATTTCCCCCATTAAATATTGTAGCATACTTGGAGTTTTGGAAGCATACCAATGAGTGTCAACTTTTAACTGGACAAGGTTTGCATTTCTACATGTATACCACTGAAACCACAATGTTGACACTAGAATTGTTCCATATGTTTACAGACACCTTGTAAACATTCTTAGAATGTTGACATGTTCACAAAAGGCCTACTTCAGCATAGATCACTATTTAGAGAAATCGTTATCTGATTATCGAATAACTGCCTGTGTGTGGCGTCACATTGCACATGCGCGTACGCAAATTTTGAATAAATAGTGGTATGCATAGTAGTCGCAATGTGATTGACTGGAAGCTAGTGTTTAGGGAAACATGGAGTTTTCTGAGTGTGTTTGTCAAAATGCAGACATGACAAGGCATTTTTGGAGTGGGTCTCTGATTTCAGTGATGAACACTTCATGCCTGTTTCTTTGGCAGATTTGTAGAAGCTGTATAAACCTTAACTTATTATGGTATTATAAAATCTAATATCTAGGACAGTACATACAAAATTCACACAGAACACAAAATATACAAATATGTTAATTCAAAGTTCCTGGGCCAAATTGAAGGTGTCACGTGCTGAAACAATTCAACAGCAGGTTTATACAAACTGGGAAAACGTATAGAACACAATGGGGGAAATTTACTAAAATTTGAAAATACAGCCGATGCCCATACAATTGGTAAATAGGCAGATTTTCTAATGTACCGTATTTACAGTTTCCTATTTCCCCATATGCTGTGGTATTTGTATTAAGCAGCCATATATACAGCCCCTAAATACAAATATGAAATGGAAAAATAAATTAATACGATCCATGCAGCTTGCAGGGGGGGGGGGGCATTGCGTTTCTTTATTATTAATTTATTTTTCCATTTCATATTTCACAGCATGCCCTGTGGCTGGGACCGGCACTCTGCGCATGCAAAGTGGGACTCCTGGGTCTCAGACCCGGAAGTCCAGGGCTGGCCTGCATCACAAGGGACAGCTCTTATCACAAGAGATGTGTCTTGCGTTACTAATCACATACGTTAGTGCATATGGGATTATTAAGAATTTGGTAGCCGGTGGAGACGGGCGGCAGATGTTTGTACATCCAATGAAATGTAAATATTAATTATCATTGTATTTCATCTGAAATGTTGCCTGGTGAAATGTTAACATTCTCATAATTGCAACAGTTAGGCGCTTCCAGGTGGGTTAGGTTGTGGGTGAGGTAGGGGTTAGGTACTAGGAGGGTTTAGAGTTAAGGGTACAGATTAGAGTAAATTAAGAGTAGGGATTAGGGTTAAAATAATCAACAGAATGCCACTGAGTCACCCCCTCTGTGCAAAGCCTGCTGCTGCTCAAATAACTGCCAGGACCTGGGATAAGGTGCTACCATCAGGTAAGTGGCCATTGGTCAATATTTTATAATACACATGTCATACCCCACAGCATTAACTTTAAGGTACTCAGAAACTGCCGTGTTTTATTTGCATTCGCATCTGAAAAAGGGATGGGGCATCTAGATGTATGGGCGTAGCCTGGGGCGAAGGGTGCATAGACTAGCGAATTGACCTACATTTCCGTCATTTTGGGGGGTGCTTAGAGCTTTTTCAGAAGCTGGGTACCTCCCTGCACTGTTAGTTGCCGTGTGCACAGTATACAGTGAACAAAGGCTCCCCAACTGTCCATTCCCGATCCATGGGACACGGCAGGCTGTGGGTGGGACAGCGGGACGGTATCCAATTATCGGGACAGTCCTGCTGTAATTGGGACAGTTGGGAGGTATGCACATGTTGACAGTGTGGAAATGTTAACATACTCATGTCAACCCAATGTATGTCTACCTGATACCTGTTTACCTAAAATACCATACCTGGTTTGGATATCTGCAGAAACTGAACTAGACTCTCCAGTTTTATACTATATTCAGTGCAACACAGAAGTACTGTATGTATATCAGCATTACCAGAGTGATTGATTGACAGTAATATATGGGAAGTCACAATTAATTATTGTATTGCATTACAGTATTGTTACACTGCCTAGATGCAGTTAACCTGACAAAGTTCTTTCAACATATTTCACATTGCATTTGTTGTGTTACCGTATAGCCCCATATGGGAAACTGGAGCTTTAGCAGATTGCTTTATTGCTCCCTCTGCACCTGTGCTCTGGGTGCAGCTAGTGGCCCTGAATAATTTGCACATATTGGAGCTAATTTAGGTTGGATCACATAAGCGCTCCAACCTGCATTCTGCTTGTTTGTGCTCTCTTGTGTGTGCGTAGGACACGTTCTGCACCACGAAGGATGGGTCCTGCGATCACAGTGTAGAACAGCGACTGACAGGCAAAGACACAAAGATAGTGGTCAGGCTAAGCACTGCAAGGTACTGTAGGTAAGGCATAGTTTATTTGTCTTTGCAAGCTGACCTGTGGCAGCAGGTATCCTAAGTAAGGATAGACTTACTCAGGCTGTATTCAAACAGGGTCCTCTTAAACTGTGATCGCGATTGAAGACAGGAGTGGTATGCACCTCCCACTGCATATGCACAACGTCTATTAATTGAAACAGAGGAGCTGGAGACATGGCCAGCTGCTCACAGCGTGCCTCCATAGTGATGAAAAATGGGTGTGTGGCTTGTGGCAGCGGCATTCCTGGGAGGCCTCTCCCCCTACTGCAGAAACCATGCCCCCCTTTTGGGTACGCACAAGGCAGGGCCACGCGAGAGGCCTGATCCCCAACATTCTAATGTTAGGAGGTATGTCTTAAAGATTACATTTTCTAAGCTGCTGATATCAACTTATCATATTCAATCCTTACTGAATGTGTGTCCTTGTATCCTTGCATTGTTATAACAGTTCTATGTTATATTTTTCCATTGTTGCCGCTAGAGGGCGAGATAGCTATAAAAATGGAATGAAGGACAAGTAAAGGATCAATTGCACTGTGTTGCTTGCAAAGAAATGGGCAAAAACATGATTTAACTGAGTTTGAACGCAGGATGATTGTAGGCGCTTGAACCATCGGAATCAGTATCAGCAAAACGCCTGCACTTGTGAAGTGTTTGAGAGCAGGAAAACGAGAAGATGATAGATGGTACGTGGCGCAGTGCAGCCTTAGGTTACCAATCCCTGAAGATACACCCTTACTTCAATACATAGAATTTTGGAAAAAGATGGGATATATAAACCAGTGGCGCAATAAATAATACTTATAGCTTCTGTATGTCCGGACTCTTCCTGGTGAGGCGGTGGTGGTTCTCAGGTAGGTCGGATTATTTTCAGATGAAGGTGTTTAACGTGAAAAAATAAATGAAAAAAGCAAAAATTAGATTGATGTGTCTATGTCTATTTATTATAAACGCTCAAGGCATAGTGTTCAAAGGTATATATGGAGGTCGTTTTAATGCCCCTTAGGCGTACCAGAACTCACGTGGGTTCAAGGCGGTACTCCTCTTATAAAGGTTTCTTTACTAGGTTGATCAAGGGGGGAAATGGGACTTCTCCAAGTGAATATGTGAATTGATCCCGATGTCTCCGCGGTTACTCGAGAAAAAGAAAAGGTGTCTGAGATCTATGGTCTCATTATATGTGCCCACAGTAGGTGATGTGAGAGCTGTATAAGTATAAAGAAACCTAAACAGCGTACCTCACTTACTAAAAAGAACAGAAGGATACACGTGTAAAGGTATCTTTGTATGCTTGAGGGAAAGCGTACCCCTACTCACGATGTTTCGAGAAGTTTTAAAACATACAAAGGTTTCTTTTCTTGTCTGGTATCCCACTGATTTGATGACACTGATGAGTGAGTGAATCCCGATGTTTCCGTAGTTGCTCGGGAAAAAGGAAAGGTGTATGAGATCTATGGTCTCATCTTATGTGCAAATAATAACTAATGTGAGGGCTGCGTAAGTGCAAAGGAGCCTAAACAGTGTACCTCACTTACTAAATAGGAAAAGGTGATACATGTGTAAAGGTATCTTTTAAATGTTTTGAAGGAGGGCGTACCCCTACTCACGGAGTTTCAGGAGGTTTTCAAACCTATAAAGGTTTCTTTTCTTATGGGCTGTTTCACTGGTCTGGTGTCACCATAAAAATATGGAACTCATATGCAAATGTTCAATTACGGTGTTCCCGGGTGCATAGAACATAAAGAAATTTACACCAACGTAAGGGACATTTGTTTTCAATTCAATGTGCGTGTTATAAACACCAAAATGTAGTGGCGTACCTTACTCACCCCTTTTAGTAGGGGGCAGAAAGCCCATAAAGGTATCTTTTATCCAATATATCGGGAAGCCAATTCAAGGTAAAAAAACTCAACAAAATTTAATTGATAAAACTGTACAATAGTCCCATGGGCAGGTCATGAGGACATAGAAAAAGGCATAAAATCCCCCCAAAAAAATTCCCAAAAAATACAACATCCAAGGAAAATTAAAAAAACAAAAATACTGTTAAAAAGTACAAGTATACGTACATCAGAAGGTGTGGCTGCTCACTTATCTCTGGTAAAATCAACGCGTTTCGGTCATTGGTGACCTTTATCAAGATAAAGCAATTATTAATGTTTACATAGAGTGGACTACCAAGCAGAAAACCGGGTCTCGACATCAGGCTTGTGGTCGTCACAGGCTACTGAATGCTCAATCTGAAAGGAGTTGTCCAGTCCAACAGAAGAGCAACAGTACATCAAATTGCAGGGAATCTTAATCAAGGAGCCACTGCAAAGGTCTCTGAATGAACTGTTCCCTGCACAATACACCATATAGGCTATGGAAGCCGAATATCTGTTCAAAAGCCTCTACTGTCTGCCTTGAACAAGAGCAGATGTCTCCAGTTCGCAAAGGAGCACAAGGATTGGACAGTAGATAACTGGAAAAGAGTCATGTGGTCCGATGAATCGCGTTTTCAATTACACCATGCATAGCCACAACACTTCAAGCTGGTGGAAGCAATATTATGGTTTGGGAGGATGTTTTTTGGCATTGTATGGGTCCTTTGATTCTTGTGGAACAACGTCTGAATGGCCAGGGGTATTTGAGTGTTATCGCAGATCAAGTACATTCTGTTATGTTAATGGTGCACCCTGCTGGGGATGGATACTTCCAGCAGGACAATGCTCCCTGTCATAAAGCTGGCATTGTCTGCAGATGGTTTGAAGAGCATGACAGAGACTTTACTTTGCTTAGTTGGCCTGCACAATCACCAGATCTCAATCCATTGAGAATCTGTGGGATGATATCGAAGAGGCCATCAGGCAGCTGGATCCAGAACCATCAAATCGTAAGGAATTGGAAAATGCAGTTAATCGGATATGGTCTCAAATTCCTCATACCACCTACCAACATCTCATAGAGTCCATGCCAGGAAGAATCCATGCAGTATTAAGGGCAAAAGGTGGTCCAACATATATATATATATATATATATATATATATATAAAAATATATAATAATTATGTGGGCATCAAGGTTCATGCGCCAATGGTTCCCTTTGCTAAGTAGAAGGGACAGACCTAGTGTTGGAGAACTTGAGGATCTGCCAAGTTGCTGGGAACAGGGGTGAATATGGGTACAGGAGGTAGCGGGGAGGGAGAAACAGGGTGACAGAGCAGGGGTTGGTGGATTGTAAGCAGGGCCGGTGCAAGCCTCCCCCCCGCCCCAGGCAAATCCTCCACCTGCTCTCGGGGGGGGGGGGTTGCAGGCGATACCGTGTCCAGGGAGATGCTGCGGCAGGTGCCCGCTCTCAAGGGAGGGGGGGGTGTGTGCGGGCGATACCGTGTCCGGGGAGTGGGGGGAATGCAGCTCTGATCACGGGCGGGATGGGGAGAGGAGAGGGAAGAAGCACACTGTCTTACGTGCTCCCTGCTCCAAGGCGTCCAAGCTTTCTATGGTACCTCTATGGTACCTCTCCTCGGCGGCTCATTACCGCCCTCCAGTGGCTGGCGCCCTAGGCAAATGCCTAGACCTGCCTAGTGGTGGCGCCGGCCCTGATTGTAAGCATGACAGGAGAGCAAGGAACAACGGGCATATGCCAGGTTCCTTTACTAACATATTATTTAGGTTCAGATGTGTTTGAGATTACAGAAGAAACTGCAACATGGTTAATGATATAATGTTAAATTGCAATGTGAATTATTAATTAACTATATAAATAAATATCATGACACAGTTATATGCAACATGTACTAATGTATAAACAGTTGTAATTATGGAACATTATATTTTTATAAAACAGCTCTAGAAATGTTTTTCTGCTTAGTACATTTGGTTACTTCCCCATATTTATATATAGCTGCATGTTGCTGAGCAGGAGCAAAGTGAATAAACAAATCAATATTCATTTAGTGCAACCTTTACTTTCTACTATAATGCTCTTGTTCAGCATTAAGTAATTGTGCAGAGTTGCACCTGACGCAAGCTATAATATTCATCTGTCCATTGCAAGAACATGCTTATAATTTAGCAGAACAGGAAAACAAACCATATTTTTGAATAGTTATTCTTAATATAATAATTTCTGAAAATAGACAACATAATAATAACATATAATATCTGTGTCAATTTATAATGTATGTAAGCCTGTATACACAATTCAAAAGGTATATACTAAGGATACCAATCCCAGGGCATTTTCTCAATCCCGCTATCCTTATTTTTTGGAAAAAAAACGCCCACACCCCAACAACCGACCGCCGCACAAAATTACCTTCATAGTCGGTCCGATGGCAGCGGAGAGAACAGTGTGGGGTGCATTCTGTGCAGCGTTACCTCAGCGCATGCACAGTCTTATCCTAAAATCCTGGAATTGGAAACACCATAGTATTGGATGCCCTAGTGCATACCCAATACAAACATGTCAGAGTAGTCTGTTTACTTGCCGAAGGTCAATATACATGCACAATCAACTAATGTTTGCAGGGTTGGACTGTCCCACAGGGGTACAAGGGAAATTCCCAGTGGGTCCCACCTCCTCTAGGGACTGTGGTGTATTTTCTATGGTTTATTGCCATTATTCAACTGAAACATTATCACGCATTCCTAGTGGTTGTCCAAAACTCTGTGGCAGCTGTGCACACCCAGTGACGGACTAAGACATGAAGGGACCACCGGGGAATGCAGGAACTTGGATAACCCTTAGAGAGTGCAATACCAATGTAACATAGTTACATAGAAGGTAAGGCTGAAAAAAGACTTCAAGTTCAACCTAGGTTTTGTTGTATGTTATGTTATTACATTTTAATTACAGTTTGAGTTTCTTATTAGTACCCCTGGATGTTTTTAGACAATAAGTGTTATCCAACCTTAGTTTGAACGCATTTAATGAGGTAGCCGACACCTCCTCTCCGGGAAGAGAATTCCAGAGTTTGACCGTTCTGACCGTAAAGTAGTTTTTTCTACTGGCTGTACAATTTTTTTTTTCTTCCAATCTATACTCATGCCCCCGTGTCCTAACTTCCCTTCTAATAGAAAAAGGATGTTTGACCGTTCATTATATTGGCCCTGATACATTTGTACAAGTTAAGCATATCCCCTTAAACGTCTCTTTTCTAATGTAAATAATCCCAAATTGCTTAATCTCTCCTCCTAGTTTAGATTCTCCATTCCCCTTTGTTGCTCTTCTTTGGATTTTTTCTAATTCTATTATGTCCTTCTTATAGTGTGGGGCCCAGAACTGTACTCCATATTCAAGATGGGGTTTTACCAATGCCTTGTACAGCGGCATGCTCACCTTTGAGTCCCTAGTCTCCATGCCCCCTTTAATGCATGCTAGAATTTTGTTGGCCTTTTTTGTTGCTACATTGCATTGTGCACTACAACCCAGTTTGTTGTCTATTAGTACACCTAGGTCCTTTTCGAGTACTGAGTTACCATTTTCCATTTTCCTCCCTGCTTAGTATATAATTAGCACACTGGTTACAGATGTAGCGGGATTCATCTTTGCAGGGTATGGCGATGGCGTCGCCATAGCCATCCCCTGCCCTGCCGCCATCTGTATGCCGGAAGGGGACGCGCGCGCACGAGGTGTGCGCGCGTCCCCTTCCGACGGTGCTGCCCTTGGTCGCCCGGTGCCCACACCGGGTGACCGCACCCCCCCACAGTGGCCAGAGTTCCCCCCCAGCCCCCTTGAGCGGGAGGCGGACAGTATTGTGTCCGCCTCGCCGCCGCCCGGATAAACGGTAATAGTCTAGATATTCCTGGATGCTATCCCTTAAAAATTAACCCACTGTTGATGTTAAACTAACCGGTCTGTAATCAGGGCTGCCAAGAGAAATCCTGGGCCCCGGTACAAAAATTTCCCGGGGCCCCCACGGAGGGCGCTCCATGCACAATCTGCCGGCACTGGCTCCCCCATGCCACCGTCGGTCTGCGGCGGGAGCTTACTGAGTTTCAGTTATTGCATTGCCACTGTCGCTAAATTTCTTTAAAATGTAGGATACAGAATGAAAGAGCCAGAAATAGGGACAGTGCACTTAAAAAATGTCACCGTAATGCCTATTACACATGTCAGACACCCATTACAGAATATACCACATGCCATAATGGCCATTACTCGTTATGCCACACACTGTAATGCCCAGTACACATTATGCCACACACTGAAATAACTGTCACATATTTTACCACACGCCATAATTCCCATTACATGTTATTCCACACGCTGTAATGCCCATTACTTATTATGATACACATTGTAATGCCTATTACATATAATACCACACGCCATAATTACATATTATGCCACATACAATAAGTTCCGCTTAACTACATGCTCATTGCTATGGGTTTCATGCTTGATGCTAGGGGTTATCATGCTCTGCCAGGAGTTATCATGCTCATTGCCATGGGTTTACATGCTCTATCAGGAGTTACATGCTCTGCCAGGAGTTAACATGCTCATTGCCATGAGGTTAACATGCTAGTTGCCATGGAGTTACATACTCTGTTCATAGGCGAATCTAGAAATCGAAATGTAATCTTTCCCAGTGCCCAGCAATGGCTTTTATTAAAAAAAGGCTGTAATCTTTCTCGGTGCCCTGCCCAGTGCCCAGCAATGGCTTTTTTTTTTTTTTAAATGCTGTAATCTTTCTCAGTGCCCTGCCCAGTGCCCTACAGGGCCTGTAGGGCACTGGGCAGGGCACTGGGAAAGATTACAGCCTTTTTTTTTTTTTTATAAAAGCCATTGCTGGGCACGGCCCCTGCCCAGTGCCAGGCCAGCTCAGCAATGGCTTTTATTTAAAAAAAACGCTGTAATCTTTCCCAGTGCCCTGCCCATTGGCCAGCAATGGCTTTTAAAAAAAAAAACTGTAATCTTTCCCAGTGCCCTGCCCAGTGCCCTACAGGGAAGATTACAGCATTTAAAAAAAAAAAAAAAAGCCATTGCTGGGCACTGGGCAGGGCACCTAGAAAGATTACAGCCTTTTTTTAATAAAAGCCATTGCTGGGCACTGGGAAAGATTACATTTCGATTTCTAGATTGGGCTGGCACTGGGCAGGGTGCTGGTCAAGAATATAAAGCAATTGGAAAGCCAGGCACTGTCTGCAACAGTGAGTCTGTTTATCACTGCTGCACTTACCAGCACTGTGTGTCACCAGAGGCAGGAGCTGAGCCGGGGAGCAGTATTATTGTTGTGCGCTGGGCTGCTGCGCCACACAAACACACGTGTGCGCGCTAGCCCAGCCGCAGCAGACGCAGGAGGAGGGAGCCGGACGGAGGACGGAGGAGGAGGAAGCCGGGGCGGGAGACGGCACCGCCCGACATCAGCGAGAGTGTCACTGCAGAGCTCCGCAGCGGCGGACTGAATGCTGCTGCCGCCGCTGCAGCTCCCGAAGTCAGACGAACGTGAGTAAGGACCCTGCCACCAGGTCCTTCATACCCAGCACCTGGCCGCTCCCGCCGCCGCCGATACACAGCTGCTCACAGACCCGGCGCCTTGCACACCTGCCGACCAATTAAACAAAAAAAAAAAAGTGTGTGTGTGTCTGGACCCGGGCCCCCCTGACAGGCCCGGGCCCCAGTAAAATGTACCCGCCCCCCTCCCCTCTCGGCGGCCCTGTCTGTAATTAGCGGGGTCCTCTTTATTTCCTTTTTTGAATATTTGCACAACTTCTGCTATTCTCCCATCTTTCGGTACTACACCTGACGATAATGATTTGCTAAAGATAAAGTGTAGTGGGGTTGCTAGTTTCTCCCTTAATTTCACTAGTATCCTTGGATGAATCCCATCTGCCCCAGTGATTTATTTGTTTTGATTTTACTGAACCTACGTCTTATTTCATTGGGCATGAAATCTACAATCAGATCATGTGGTAGATGAACATTCCACAGTATGTTCTCCTTTGGTAAATACTGATGAGAATAACTCATTTAATAGTTTTGCTTTTCCCTTATGTACTTTTCCCTTATTTCCCTTTTGTACCAATTTAATAATGGCACTGCACTTTAGAAAATACACCATAGCCCCAAAAGAAGGTAGAGGAACCAGCCACCTGCTCACACCCCTAAACAAAGCCTCTATTGAGCCCAACTTGACACTGATGCTTGGTATAAATGTACAGACAATGTGCCTTTCAGACCAACAGGCATTTTATCTAACTGTCAAGGATAGAGCAGTTACCAGGGACAGACACTGTGAGATCTCTTTGAGATCTCTCAAAGGGTATTGGGCATGAGAGAGTCAGTCTACCCCCAGAGTTGACACATTTCCCATTCCTACCCTTGTGAACGAACAACAGAAATGTCCATTGATCAGCTGCGGCAGAGCATACACTGCCCTATGCGGGTGACTTTCCACTTTCAAACACTGACTTGGATGGACATACTAAATGATCTGGAAGGTCAGACCAATCAATATTGGATATGGAATCAGTTTCCCACATACACGCTACAATTATCTGTTCGATCCGCCGAGATCAGGTGGATCAGCCATATCATTGTAGTGTGTATGCTAAGTATCATAAACGTTTACAAAACATATCTTACAGAGCATAATGTAATTTACTAGCTAAGAATATGCAGATAATACATCCAATGTACCAGATAATAATATGCAGCTAATACGTTCTCTTGGCTTGACTGTTCCTTGAATTGGCTGTTCTACATACTTGATGAACATTTTGCAGCTGTCAAACAAATTGTGTTCTTACAATAAATTGAGCACATTAACTATAGCTATTTTCACTTTACCTGCATAAACCACATAGGTTGAGTATCCCGTATCCGAGTATCCGTTATCCGAATTATTCCGAAAACCATACATTCCAGAAAGTGAAAAAAAATATATTTTTTTTGCTAAAAACTCACTGGGGACATTTGTAACAGCACTACTGGTGACATGATATGTAACTGGCACTATATATATGTGCAAGAAAATGATTGCTTGGCATTCAAATTCAATATCTGAGATAGTACACAAATTTTGTTTCATGTTTTGAAACCTTGTTTTTTGAACAAATAAAATTTATATGTGTGTATTTTATGTGGTAATAAAATATATTTGTGTGTATTTTATGTGGTAATAAAATATATTTGTGTGTATTTTATGTGTTTATACAGCATACATGCAAGATACTTCAAAATACATCATTGAAATATTAAAATATTCCGAAATACGGAATAATCCGTTATCCAAAATTCTCCTGGTCCCGAGCATTTTGGATACGGGATACTCAACCTGTACTGTATGTTAAATCTTTGATCACCAGACATGAAGAAAGTTTATACAAATGCCTTTTTTAATGGATGACATTATTGAGAATTGACTTCTGTTCCAAATAAAATCAAGCCGAATACAATCAATATATGCATAGTTCTATTTGCATCATTTTGTAATGATTGCTTTCCTTACAGTATTTTTGCTTCTTTTTCTGCATAATTTACATTGTCTGTGGATCATAATCAAGGGCTACTATATTTACCACCAATGCTATTACATTGTTCACACTCACATTCGACAGATAATTTAATAAATGCCACTATTAGCCTTTTATGGTAAATAAAGCAAATAAACTGTGTTCAAATATATTATGTAATTTATTGCTGTCAATCTATTTAATTTCATATAATACAAGAAGCATCATATAGTAAATATATGTAAATATCCTTCTTAATTTCAAATACTTTACAACATTAAGGCAATTCATTTGCTAGGATACCAAACTTCTGAATTAAGCGTTAAAGACAAAATATGGTCCTGTCCACTTTACATCATGAAGCACTTACCTCATATGTACTAAAGCTGGCGGTCTTTGTTCTGGTTTTCTTGTGCAAATATACAGAGAAGAATCTCCGAACTGTGAACTTCCTCACACTCTGTTCCATCCTCCAATATGATGTGACAAGCAGGTGAGCTTTAAGCTTATCGGTATATATTTAGATCTACACAAATGATAAGGTAAGTCCATGTACTTCTTTCAAGAGATTTGTTAGAATGAGCATTAAGTAAATTATATAAGAGCCCTAACATGGTGTTTATTCCATCACATCGTATCCCTCTTCTGCTCTGTGTAAGTCACAATTACAAGCTGAGCTCTATTTATGCTCTCTCTCTCTCTCTCTCTTGCTAAGAGCTTTGTGTCCAATCAGGCTCTGCTCTCTTCACATACAGCACACAAATGGCAAGGCTCTCACACTGCAGGTTGCAAATACATCTTACATGCAAAGAGAAGTCAACCTGTTATACAAATATTACTACAGTACATGTTCATGTTTTAATGTTTTTACTGGTGTACATTGCATTCATTCATTTCAGTATTTCATACTTTTTTGTAGGAATACATTAGAAATTACACTTGTTACTCATCTAATTAGAAACATGCTTATCTATAAATAATCTGAAAAGCATATTCTATTCATGCACATATTGAGGGAAATTTGCTAGGGTTGACGATTACGGACGATCCACGGCACAAACGGGTATGACTGAGATTGTCCATATGTGGACGAAAATACTAACAGAAAATATCCATGCGATGCCTCTAAGTGTAAAAAAAAACCCGCGTGTGGCCCCCCTGCCCGGCAATAATCAACCCTGGGCTCATTGAATAGGTCCTGAGGTCCTGGTTGCAGAAATACAGGAGAAAAAAAGCTGGAGTCCCCCTATATTTCTATAACCAGCACCAGGCTTATGTCCCGTCCCGATTCCCAAAATATGGGGTACAAAATGAGTAGGGGTCCCCCTGTATTTTCGCAACCAGAACCAGGCCACAGTTGAGGGGAAACTTTTTACATAAGTTCCCCCGGCCAAAGTCTCCCCCAACCAGTCTCACCATAGATGCCCACTAAACTCTCAACATGGGCATCTATCAAGTCGCGCACAACTAATCAGCAATGGAGATCCCCCGGACCGCACCTGATTGGCTGAGGGAGGACCCCGTGATTTTGAAGCTCCTCAGGTTTGTTTGGTGTCGGGTCATCAGTTTGTTATTTTTTTACACCCGTGAATGCCTACTATGGAATGAAGAGGACACAATCTCCACCGGAGGAGGTGGTGAGTAGAATTTATTTTCACAGGTCGCCATATGGATTTTTCCTGGAGAAGAGGACAGGCCTACGGTGGACCCTATAGGTAAGCATCCAGACCACTACCACCAGTCATCAATATCACAATTTCACATGCCTTTGCTGCTCTCATCAGTGAATAGAGAGAAGTGAGCTAGTGGAGAAGTTGTCCATGGCAACCAATCAGCTTTGAAAAAGCGCATTTTATAAAAATATATGAAGCATCTAATTGTTTGCCATGGGCATACCACCCACCTGTCCCAATTTTTGTGGGACAATCCTGTTTTCTAGAGACTGGCTTCATCATCTCCTCCATCACTTTGCTGCTTCCCTCACACTCCAGCCCCCCTTTCCTCCAGTATCATGCTAATTTCCTCACACATCCTCTTCTCATTCAGCCTGCTCTTTCTCTCACACTCCAGACACTTACTCCTCTCCTTCATCACCTTGCTCATTTTCACTTTGGGCCCCACCTCTCCTCCATTACCCTGCTGCTTCCTTCACACTAGCCTTATCATATCCTCCTCCATACTCCTTCAATAATATCATTGCCTCTCCTCCCTGACAATTCCTTTGGATGCATCCTTTCATCCTTCACTCTTCTCCTTCCCTCACATTCTGGTCACATCCCCTCATCCATCACCCTGCTCACTTCTTCACAGTTCGTCCTCATCACATTCTTTATCACTCTGCTACTTCCCTCAGACCGCAGCCATTTCTCTTGGTCATTACCCTGTCAATTCCCTCAAATCTGGCCAGATCCTCTCATGATCCTCTTTCTTCCCTGGCCCATCTTTATCCCATAAATTCACAGCCCTCTTTGATCCATAGCATAGACAGTTTTAGTTAAAAATACACTTTAATGTAATTAGTGTCACCCTCTGACACTAATTGATTGCAGCCAATCAGTGGTTGCATACACAGTTTGAAACGTTTTTGGTGCAATTCTGCCCGGCTTTTTTAAATGCTGGAACTGCCATTCAGTATTAGCCCCTGAGGAAAACTGTGTTGTGCAGTTGAAAATGAATTTCGGGCTGTGTGTATATTTTCTTCGTGCCTTGACTAAAATTTCATTGGATATTTAAATTTGGAGTGCCGGTTCTTCAAATTCTCTTTCTACAAGATGGTGAGGGTGAATATTGATTTTCTATGGACTGTGTACCGCAAACAAATGCCGATTATTTACTAGATGCTGCAATATATCTATGTAGATATATCTATCTATCTATCTATCTATCTATCTATATATATATATATATATATATATATATATATATATATATATATATATATATACACAGATGGAGCCGGGCTTATCCAGGCAGGCAGCCGCCAGCTCCTGCCAAGGGGCGTGCGGCATGAGATGCTTGCGCGCCCCATGGCAACGGAGCCCCCCGGGTACCCGCCACCGGCCCCCCTCACTGCCCCGAACCCTCCCCAACCCGGGCCATCTCCCTGAAGCGGAGATGGGCAGGATGCCACTGCCCCGCTGCTGAAGGATTGGGACGCGTGTGAGCGTGAGACACACACACATCCCAGTTCAATGTAGTCCCTGTAAGCTGGCGCTCGCCAGAGGGGAGGTTCTGGCGAGGGCCGAGCAAAGCTGACAGCCACTACATCGGTATATCTTCCCCACAGACAGGGCAATGGACCAAAGGGCAAAGGGTTGGAGAGCCAGGAACCAAGTATTTGCTGATGAGCAGGCAGGGCTACAAGATACCACCAGTGGCTGTTAAAGTGTGAGGCAGGAACAGCACGGACTTCCTGACTGGGGCTCACTGCTTCTGAAAGAACACGGATTGAGGTGACAGGCAGTGGAGGAGCCCCCAGCTGGCTTGGTGCTTGGTGGCAGGAGCCTCCTTTACCACTGGGAGTTCAACCACTGCCACCGATGCCCTGGCTCCAGCTGCGGTGGGAGGAGAGCCTGGCCAACTGGTGTCGGTGGGAGGAGGGAGGTGATCCGGATGGGCCACCCTGACATGCCCGGGCTCCAGTGGCGGTAGGAGGAAGGAGGGGAGCAGGGGAAACAGCAGCCACAGCATGAGCATGACAGCATATACAAGCTTTCAGTATGTGACAGCCAGATCTGCTGTCCATCTCCTATCAGATCTGTCTCATTGACAGGGGTGTGCTTTCATGTGTACTATAGGCATGTCCCTGTCACTGAGGCAGAGGAGTAGGTGCTGCTTCCTTGTTGCTTTTTAATGGACACTTTTTGTGCCTGCAATTAGCCCCGCCACCTACTGCTCTGCGCTGCACAGCTCCTGCGGCCTCCCAAAGCTCCCATGCAGTTTTGCACACCTTAAATTATAAAAAGTATACCAATGAGATATTTATTACACAGTATATGTGTTATAAATATCATATTTGTATTTTATTTTTTTATGATTTATGAAAGGTGAGACACTGCCGCCCCTGCCTCCCTTGACTGCATGTCCCTGATTTGTCGTATGTAAAAAAGGGCACATCAAGTGCAGTGCCTATGTAAGCCTCCCGGGGAGCTGCAGGGGGAGCTTAAGGTAAATAAGGCCTCACTAATGTATGGGGGCCTTTAGATTTTGATGGGGGGGGGGTTGAAACTGACATCTAAATTACAATGTAAAAATAAAGCAGCCAGTATCTACCCTGAACAGATATAAAATAACTCACCATAGGCATGCGCACAAGGGGATGCGCACAAGGGGTGCTAGGTGCAGGGCTGGCAACAGAAATCTCGGGGCCCGGTACACTGATATGTCTTGGGGGCCCACTACCCCGCCCCTTTGAGCAGAACATTTTTAGTACGCATGTTGAACGTGTTTTATTATTGTTACAAAAGAAACATAATTAATATTCACTAATACCGGAGGGGGTTCCAGGTAAGTACCCTTACAGGAACCAATGGTATAAACCATTGCTAGGCACTGCACTGCCGCAGCCATGCTTACAGCCCATGACCCCTCAGAACCTTGGGGCCCCTCACAAGCTTGGGGCCCGGTACAGGTGTCCCCCTTGACCCCCCCCCCCTGTCGCCTGCCCTGGCTAGGTGTGCCCACGAACCCCCTAATGATCACACCCCCAGCACCCATAATGACCAGCTCCCACTCACTCACTCTGACAGTCAGCAGTGGAGAGCCAGTCTGTACATGTTGGCCACTCCAAAGTTGGTCGCTGCCTTGGAGGAGTTAGGCAATAGAGGTCAGCACCTCTAGTGTCTGACAGATTACGCAGCGCACCCAGCACAGCGCTACCCCCCTAGCAACAAGAATGTAAGTCCCCTGGGCAATGATCAGTCCCTTTGGCAACAAACATGTAAGTTCCCCCTAGCAATGACAATGTAAGTCCCCTTAGCAATAAGCATGTAACTCCCTTTGGGCAGTTAAGTCCATGGAAGTCCCCCACTTGTAACAAGCATTCAATTCCCCTTGACAACAAGCAAGTAGGTCCCCCTAACATTATGCATTTAAGTCCCCTTGGCAACAAGCATATAACTCCCCCTTGGGAAATGACCAGTCCCCTTGTCAACAATCATGTAACAATAAGCATGTAAGTCAATGAGCATTTAAGTCCCCATAACATTGAGCATTCAACACCCCCTGGGCAATAACCAGTCCCCTAGGCAACAAGAATGTAAGTGCCCCCTTGGCAATGAGCATGTTGCTCCCACCTGGGCAACGAGAATTCCTATTGGCAATAAGCATGTAAATCCCCTTGGCAACAAGCATGTCACTTCCCAATGGGCAACAAATATGTAAGTCCCCTTGGCAATGAGCATGTATCTCCCCCTAGCAATGAGCATGTACCTCCCCCTAGCAATGAGCATGTAACTCCACCTAGCAATTAGAATGTAACTCCCGCTAGCAAAGAGCATGTAACTCCCCCTAGCAATGAGCATGTAACTTCCCACTGGGCAACGAGCATGTGAGTCCCCTTGACAATGAGAATGAAACCCCTGACATGAAGCATGTAACCCCTGACTTTGAGCAAGATACCTCTGGCAACAAGCATGTAACCCCTGATAACGAACATGTAGGTAAGCGGCACTTACAGTTGTGCTACAGTTTACATACCCTAGCAGAGTTTCTGCTTTTCTGGCCATTTGTCAGAGAATATGAATGATAACTCATAAACTTTTCTTTCACATGGTTAGTGGTTGGGTGAAGCCATTTTCCTGTCAGGAAAGTGAAGGAAGGAAATTGTTCAAGTGAAAGATACTGCTATATGAGAACTTCCACTTACCTGTTGGTATGCATATATATGACATTAACCCCTTCCTGACACAGCCAGTTTTTGCCTTCCTGACAGAGCCCTTTTTTTCAAAACTGACATGTATCACTTAAGTGGGGATAACTTTTTTTTGCTTTTACTTATCCCAGTGATTTTGAGATTGTTTTCTCGTGACACATTGTACTTCAAATTAGTGGTAAATTTGGGTCGATACAGTCTGTGTTTTTTTGTGAAAAATACCAAAATGTCATAAAAAAATGGAAAATTTAGCAATTTGCAAAATGTTAAATTTTCTGCTTGTGAGACAAATAATCATACCACTCAAAATAGTTAATAACTAACATAGACCATATGTCTACTTTATGTTTCCATCATTATTTCGACTTCCTTTTAATTTTTTTGGACACTAGGAGGCTTACAATATGAATAGCAAATTCTCAAATTTTCAAGAAAATTTCAAACACTGATTTTTTTAGGGACCAGTTCAGTTCTGATGTGACTTTGAGGGACTTGTATGTGAGACACCCCCATAAATGATGCCATTTCAAAAACTGTACCCCTCACAGTATTCAAAACAGCATTTTGGAAGTTTGTTAACCCTTTAGGTGTTTCACAGGAATTAAAACAAAGTGTAGGTGAAATTTCAAAATTTCATTTTTTTTGCAGATTTGCAATTTTAATACATTTTTCTAAGGAACACAGTAGATTTTACTAGAGAAATGTGACTAAAAATTGATTCCCCCAATTCTTTTGTTTTCATAAATATCCTATATGTGGCCCTAGTGTGCACGTTGACCAAACCACAGGCTTCATAATAGAAGGAGCACCTACTTGATTTTGGAGCCTCCTTTTTATGAGATTACTTTTTAGGCACCATGTAGGTTTCTAGGCACCATAAGATGCTAAAAGTTAGGAACCCCCCCACAAGTGACCCCATTTTGCAAACTACACCCCTCAGGGAATTCATCTAGGGGTATAGTGTACATTTCAAACCCCCAGGGGTTTCACCAATTGTGGTACAACTGGGCAGTGAAAATGAAAAATAAATTTTTTTACACAAAAATGCAGTTCTGGCTCCAAATTTTTCATTTTCACAAGGAATGAAGGAGACAAAGCACCCCAAAATCTGTGCCCCAATTTCTCCCGAGTACGGCAATGCCTCACATGTGACCAAAAAATACCATTTGGGTGCATGGCAGGACTCAGAAGGGAAGGAGTGATTTTTGGATTTTGCAGCTCAGATTCTGGTGGAATGTTGGTGGGTGCTATGTCGCATTAGCAAGACCCCCGAAGCACCAATACAGTGGAACCCCCCCACAAGTGACCCCATTTTGCAAACTACACCCCTCAGGGAATTCATCTAGGGGTATAGTGTAAATTTCAAACCCCCAGGGGTTTCACCAATTTTGATACAACTGGGCTGTGCAAATGAAAAATTACATTTTTTACACAAAAATGCAGTTCTGGCTCAAAATTTTTCATTTTTACAAGGAATGAAGGAGAAAAAGCACCCCAAAATCTGTGCCCCAATTTCTCCCGAGTACGGCAATGTCTCATATGTGACCAAAAAATACCATTTGGGTGCATGGCAGGACTCAGAAGGGAAGGAGTGATTTTTGGATTTTGCAGCACAGATTCTGGTGGAATGTTGGTGGGTGCTATGTCGCATTAGCAAGACCCCCAAAGCACCATTACAGTGGAACCCCCCCACAAGTGACCCCATTTTGCAAACTACACCCCTCAGGGAATTCATCTAGGGGTATAGTGTACATTTCAAACCCCCAGGGGTTTCACCAATTTTGATACAACTGGGCAGTGAAAATGAAAAATTACATTTTTTTACACAAAAATGCAGTTCTGGCTCAAAATTTTTCATTTTCAGAAGGTATGAAGGAGAAAAAGCACCCCAAAATCTGTGCCCCAATTTCTCCCGAGTACGGCAATGCCTCACATGTGACCAAAAAATACCATTTGGGTGCATGGCAGGACTCAGAAGGGAAGGAGTGATTTTTGGATTTTGCAGCTCAGATTCTGGTGGAATGTTGGTGGGTGCTATGTCGCATTAGCAAGACCCCCCAAGCACCAATACAGTGGAACCCCCCCACAAGTGACCCCATTTTGCAAACTACACCCCTCAGGGAATTCATCTAGGGGTATAGTGTACATTTCAAACCCCCAGGGGTTTCACCAATTTTGATACAACTGGGCAGTGAAAATGAAAAATTACATTTTTTTTACACAAAAATGCAGTTCTGGCTCAAAATTTTTCATTTTCAGAAGGTATGAAGGAGAAAAAGCACCCCAAAATCTGTGCCCCAATTTCTCCCGAGTACGGCAATGCCTCACATGTGACCAAAAAATACCATTTGGGTGCATGGCAGGACTCAGAAGGGAAGGAGTGATTTTTGGATTTTGCAGCTCAGATTCTGGTGGAATGTTGGTGGGTGCTATGTCGCATTAGCAAGACCCCCCAAGCACCAATACAGTGGAACCCCCCCACAAGTGACCCCATTTTGCAAACTACACCCCTCAGGGAATTCATCTAGGGGTATAGTGTACATTTCAAACCCCCAGGGGTTTCACCAATTTTGATACAACTGGGCTGTGCAAATGAAAAATTACATTTTTTACACAAAAATGCAGTTCTGGCTCAAAATTTTTCATTTTCACAAGGAATGAAGGAGAAAAAGCACCCCACAATCTGTGCCCCAATTTCTCCCGAGTACGGCAATGTCTCACATGTGACCAAAAAATACCATTTGGGTGCATGGCAGGACTCAGAAGGGAAGGAGTGATTTTTTGATTTTGCAGCACAGATTCTGGTGGAATGTTGGTGGGTGCTATGTCGCATTAGCAAGACCCCCAAAGCACCATTACAGTGGAACCCCCCCACAAGTGACCCCATTTTGCAAACTACACCCCTCAGGGAATTCATCTAGGGGTATAGTGTACATTTCAAACCCCCAGGGGTTTCACCAATTTTGATACAACTGGGCAGTGAAAATGAAAAATTACATTTTTTTACACAAAAATGCAGTTCTGGCTCAAAATTTTTCATTTTCAGAAGGTATGAAGGAGAAAAAGCACCCCAAAATCTGTGCCCCAATTTCTCCCGAGTACGGCAATGCCTCACATGTGACCAAAAAATACCATTTGGGTGCATGGCAGGACTCAGAAGGGAAGGAGTGATTTTTGGATTTTGCAGCTCAGATTCTGGTGGAATGTTGGTGGGTGCTATGTCGCATTAGCAAGACCCCCCAAGCACCAATACAGTGGAACCCCCCCACAAGTGACCCCATTTTGCAAACTACACCCCTCAGGGAATTCATCTAGGGGTATAGTGTACATTTCAAACCCCCAGGGGTTTCACCAATTTTGATACAACTGGGCAGTGAAAATGAAAAATTACATTTTTTTTACACAAAAATGCAGTTCTGGCTCAAAATTTTTCATTTTCAGAAGGTATGAAGGAGAAAAAGCACCCCAAAATCTGTGCCCCAATTTCTCCCGAGTACGGCAATGCCTCACATGTGACCAAAAAATACCATTTGGGTGCATGGCAGGACTCAGAAGGGAAGGAGTGATTTTTGGATTTTGCAGCTCAGATTCTGGTGGAATGTTGGTGGGTGCTATGTCGCATTAGCAAGACCCCCCAAGCACCAATACAGTGGAACCCCCCCACAAGTGACCCCATTTTGCAAACTACACCCCTCAGGGAATTCATCTAGGGGTATAGTGTACATTTCAAACCCCCAGGGGTTTCACCAATTTTGATACAACTGGGCTGTGCAAATGAAAAATTACATTTTTTACACAAAAATGCAGTTCTGGCTCAAAATTTTTCATTTTCACAAGGAATGAAGGAGAAAAAGCACCCCACAATCTGTGCCCCAATTTCTCCCGAGTACGGCAATGTCTCACATGTGACCAAAAAATACCATTTGGGTGCATGGCAGGACTCAGAAGGGAAGGAGTGATTTTTTGATTTTGCAGCACAGATTCTGGTGGAATGTTGGTGGGTGCTATGTCGCATTAGCAAGACCCCCAAAGCACCAATACAGTGGAAGCCCCCCACAAGTGACCCCATTTTGCAAACTACACCCCTCAGGGAATTCATCTAGGGGTATAGTGTACATTTCAAACCCCCAGGGGTTTCACCAATTTTGATACAACTGGGCAGTGAAAATGAAAAATTACATTTTTTTACACAAAAATGCAGTTCTGGCTCAAAATTTTTCATTTTCAGAAGGTATGAAGGAGAAAAAGCACCCCAAAATCTGTGCCCCAATTTCTCCCGAGTACGGCAATGCCTCATGTGTGACCAAAAAGTGGCAGGACTCAGAAGGGAAGGAGTGATATTTGGATTTTGCAGCACAGATTCTGGTGGAATGTTGGTGGGTGCTATGTCGCATTAGCAAGACCCCCAAAGCACCAATACAGTGGAACCCCCCCCTGCCCCGCTGCTGAAGGATTGGGACGCGTGTGAGCGTGAGACACACACACATCCCAGTTCAATGTAGTCCCTGTAAGCTGGCGCTCGCCAGAGGGGAGGTTCTGGCGAGGGCCGAGCAAAGCTGACAGCCACTACATCGGTATATCTTCCCCACAGACAGGGCAATGGACCAAAGGGCAAAGGGTTGGAGAGCCAGGAACCAAGTATTTGCTGATGAGCAGGCAGGGCTACAAGATACCACCAGTGGCTGTTAAAGTGTGAGGCAGGAACAGCACGGACTTCCTGACTGGGGCTCACTGCTTCTGAAAGAACACGGATTGAGGTGACAGGCAGTGGAGGAGCCCCCAGCTGGCTTGGTGCTTGGTGGCAGGAGCCTCCTTTACCACTGGGAGTTCAACCACTGCCACCGATGCCCTGGCTCCAGCTGCGGTGGGAGGAGAGCCTGGCCAACTGGTGTCGGTGGGAGGAGGGAGGTGATCCGGATGGGCCACCCTGACATGCCCGGGCTCCAGTGGCGGTAGGAGGAAGGAGGGGAGCAGGGGAAACAGCAGCCACAGCATGAGCATGACAGCATATACAAGCTTTCAGTATGTGACAGCCAGATCTGCTGTCCATCTCCTATCAGATCTGTCTCATTGACAGGGGTGTGCTTTCATGTGTACTATAGGCATGTCCCTGTCACTGAGGCAGAGGAGTAGGTGCTGCTTCCTTGTTGCTTTTTAATGGACACTTTTTGTGCCTGCAATTAGCCCCGCCACCTACTGCTCTGCGCTGCACAGCTCCTGCGGCCTCCCAAAGCTCCCATGCAGTTTTGCACACCTTAAATTATAAAAATTATACCAATGAGATATTTATTACACAGTATATGTGTTATAAATATCATATTTGTATTTTATTTTTTTATGATTTATGAAAGGTGAGACACTGCCGCCCCTGCCTCCCTTGACTGCATGTCCCTGATTTGTCGTATGTAAAAAAGGGCACATCAAGTGCAGTGCCTATGTAAGCCTCCCGGGGAGCTGCAGGGGGAGCTTAAGGTAAATAAGGCCTCACTAATGTATGGGGGCCTTTAGATTTTGATGGGGGGGGGGGGGTTGAAACTGACATCTAAATTACAATGTCAAAATAAAGCAGCCAGTATCTACCCTGAACAGATATAAAATAACTCACCATAGGCATGCGCACAAGGGGATGCGCACAAGGGGTGCTAGGTGCAGGGCTGGCAACAGAAATCTCGGGGCCCGGTACACTGATATGTCTTGGGGGCCCACTACCCCGCCCCTTTGAGCAGAACATTTTTAGTACGCATGTTGAACGTGTTTTATTATTGTTACAAAAGAAACATAATTAATATTCACTAATACCGGAGGGGGTTCCAGGTAAGTACCCTTACAGGAACCAATGGGGTACTTATGAGTTATCTGGGCGCCCGATTTTTTTATTGTATGCCTTAAGTTAAGGCATACAATCAGATGCGATGCGATATCGCATCGCATCGCATCGCATCGCATGCGACCATCGGATGCGATGACCCGATTTTTCCATAGGAATCAATGTTAAAATGGACTGAGTCCATTTTAACATGGAATTCAATGGGAAAAAGGGGTCCTTTTCATACCCCTACTATCCAAGTGGGCATGGAGTTGGATATAAACCTGTGGCGAGCGTAGCGAGCCACCGAGCCCGAAGCGTGGCGAGCGAAGCGAGCCCCGCGAGGGGACGGTATTCTGTGTCCCCTCGCGGGGCTCGCTACGCTCGCCACGCTTCGGGCTCGGTGGCTCGCTACGCTCGCCACAGGTTTATATCCAACTCCATGCCCACTTGGATAGTAGGGGTATGAAAAGGACCCCTTTTTCCCATTGAATTCCATGTTAAAATGGACTCAGTCCATTTTAACATTGATTCCTATGGAAAAATCGGGTCATCGCATCGCATCGCATCCGATGGTCGCATGCGATGCGATGCGATGTCCCCGATCCGACCCGATTTAGAAATCGGGCGCCCAGATAACTCACAAGTACCACCAATGGTATAAACCATTGCTAGGCACTGCACTGCCGCAGCCATGCTTACAGCCCATGACCCCTCAGAACCTTGGGGCCCCTCACAAGCTTGGGGCCCGGTACAGGTGTCCCCCTTGACCCCCCCCCCTGTCGCCTGCCCTGGCTAGGTGTGCCCACGAACCCCCTAATGACCACACCCCCAGCACCCATAATGACCAGCTCCCACTCACTCACTCTGACAGTCAGCAGTGGAGAGCCAGTCTGTACATGTTGGCCACTCCAAAGTTGGTCGCTGCCTTGGAGGAGTTAGGCAATAGAGGTCAGCACCTCTAGTGTCTGACAGATTACGCAGCGCACCCAGCACAGCGCTACCCCCCTAGCAACAAGAATGTAAGTCCCCTGGGCAATGATCAGTCCCTTTGGCAACAAACATGTAAGTTCCCCCTAGCAATGACAATGTAAGTCCCCTTAGCAATAAGCATGTAACTCCCTTTGGGCAGTTAAGTCCATGGAAGTCCCCCACTTGTAACAAGCATTCAATTCCCCTTGACAACAAGCAAGTAGGTCCCCCTAACATTATGCATTTAAGTCCCCTTGGCAACAAGCATATAACTCCCCCTTGGGAAATGACCAGTCCCCTTGTCAACAATCATGTAACAATAAGCATGTAAGTCAATGAGCATTTAAGTCCCCATAACATTGAGCATTCAACACCCCCTGGGCAATAACCAGTCCCCTAGGCAACAAGAATGTAAGTGCCCCCTTGGCAATGAGCATGTTGCTCCCACCTGGGCAACGAGAATTCCTATTGGCAATAAGCATGTAAATCCCCTTGGCAACAAGCATGTCACTTCCCAATGGGCAACAAATATGTAAGTCCCCTTGGCAATGAGCATGTATCTCCCCCTAGCAATGAGCATGTACCTCCCCCTAGCAATGAGCATGTAACTCCACCTAGCAATTAGAATGTAACTCCCGCTAGCAAAGAGCATGTAACTCCCCCTAGCAATGAGCATGTAACTTCCCACTGGGCAACGAGCATGTGAGTCCCCTTGACAATGAGAATGAAACCCCTGACATGAAGCATGTAACCCCTGACTTTGAGCAAGATACCTCTGGCAACAAGCATGTAACCCCTGATAACGAACATGTAGGTAAGCGGCACTTACAGTTGTGCTACAGTTTACATACCCTAGCAGAGTTTCTGCTTTTCTGGCCATTTGTCAGAGAATATGAATGATAACTCATAAACTTTTCTTTCACATGGTTAGTGGTTGGGTGAAGCCATTTTCCTGTCAGGAAAGTGAAGGAAGGAAATTGTTCAAGTGAAAGATACTGCTATATGAGAACTTCCACTTACCTGTTGGTATGCATATATATGACATTAACCCCTTCCTGACACAGCCAGTTTTTGCCTTCCTGACAGAGCCCTTTTTTTCAAATCTGACATGTATCACTTAAGTGGGGATAACTTTTTTTTGCTTTTACTTATCCCAGTGATTTTGAGATTGTTTTCTCGTGACACATTGTACTTCAAATTAGTGGTAAATTTGGGTCGATACAGTCTGTGTTTTTTTGTGAAAAATACCAAAATGTCATAAAAAAATGGAAAATTTAGCAATTTGCAAAATGTTAAATTTTCTGCTTGTGAGACAAATAATCATACCACTCAAAATAGTTAATAACTAACATAGACCATATGTCTACTTTATGTTTCCATCATTATTTCGACTTCCTTTTAATTTTTTTGGACACTAGGAGGCTTACAATATGAATAGCAAATTCTAAAATTTTCAAGAAAATTTCAAACACTGATTTTTTTAGGGACCAGTTCAGTTCTGATGTGACTTTGAGGGACTTGTATGTGAGACACCCCCATAAATGATGCCATTTCAAAAACTGTACCCCTCACAGTATTTAAAACAGCATTTTGGAAGTTTGTTAACCCTTTAGGTGTTTCACAGGAATTAAAACAAAGTGTAGGTGAAATTTAAAAATTTCATTTTTTTTGCAGATTTGCAATTTTAATACATTTTTCTAAGGAACACAGTAGATTTTACTAGAGAAATGTGACTAAAAATTGATTCCCCCAATTCTTTTGTTTTCATAAATATCCTATATGTGGCCCTAGTGTGCACGTTGACCAAACCACAGGCTTCATAATAGAAGGAGCACCTACTTGATTTTGGAGCCTCCTTTTTATGAGATTACTTTTTAGGCACCATGTAGGTTTCTAGGCACCATAAGATGCTAAAAGTTAGGAACCCCCCCACAAGTGACCCCATTTTGCAAACTACACCCCTCAGGGAATTCATCTAGGGGTATAGTGTACATTTCAAACCCCCAGGGGTTTCACCAATTGTGGTACAACTGGGCAGTGAAAATGAAAAATTATTTTTTTTACACAAAAATGCAGTTCTGGCTCCAAATTTTTCATTTTCACAAGGAATGAAGGAGACAAAGCACCCCAAAATCTGTGCCCCAATTTCTCCCGAGTACGGCAATGCCTCACATGTGACCAAAAAATACCATTTGGGTGCATGGCAGGACTCAGAAGGGAAGGAGTGATTTTTGGATTTTGCAGCTCAGATTCTGGTGGAATGTTGGTGGGTGCTATGTCGCATTAGCAAGACCCCCGAAGCACCAATACAGTGGAACCCCCCCACAAGTGACCCCATTTTGCAAACTACACCCCTCAGGGAATTCATCTAGGGGTATAGTGTAAATTTCAAACCCCCAGGGGTTTCACCAATTTTGATACAACTGGGCTGTGCAAATGAAAAATTACATTTTTTACACAAAAATGCAGTTCTGGCTCAAAATTTTTCATTTTCACAAGGAATGAAGGAGAAAAAGCACCCCAAAATCTGTGCCCCAATTTCTCCCGAGTACGGCAATGTCTCATATGTGACCAAAAAATACCATTTGGGTGCATGGCAGGACTCAGAACGGAAGGAGTGATTTTTGGATTTTGCAGCACAGATTCTGGTGGAATGTTGGTGGGTGCTATGTCGCATTAGCAAGACCCCCAAAGCACCATTACAGTGGAACCCCCCCACAAGTGACCCCATTTTGCAAACTACACCCCTCAGGGAATTCATCTAGGGGTATAGTGTACATTTCAAACCCCCAGGGGTTTCACCAATTTTGATACAACTGGGCAGTGAAAATGAAAAATTACATTTTTTTACACAAAAATGCAGTTCTGGCTCAAAATTTTTCATTTTCAGAAGGTATGAAGGAGAAAAAGCACCCCAAAATCTGTGCCCCAATTTCTCCCGAGTACGGCAATGCCTCACATGTGACCAAAAAATACCATTTGGGTGCATGGCAGGACTCAGAAGGGAAGGAGTGATTTTTGGATTTTGCAGCTCAGATTCTGGTGGAATGTTGGTGGGTGCTATGTCGCATTAGCAAGACCCCCCAAGCACCAATACAGTGGAACCCCCCCACAAGTGACCCCATTTTGCAAACTACACCCCTCAGGGAATTCATCTAGGGGTATAGTGTACATTTCAAACCCCCAGGGGTTTCACCAATTTTGATACAACTGGGCAGTGAAAATGAAAAATTACATTTTTTTTACACAAAAATGCAGTTCTGGCTCAAAATGTTTCATTTTCAGAAGGTATGAAGGAGAAAAAGCACCCCAAAATCTGTGCCCCAATTTCTCCCGAGTACGGCAATGCCTCACATGTGACCAAAAAATACCATTTGGGTGCATGGCAGGACTCAGAAGGGAAGGAGTGATTTTTGGATTTTGCAGCTCAGATTCTGGTGGAATGTTGGTGGGTGCTATGTCGCATTAGCAAGACCCCCCAAGCACCAATACAGTGGAACCCCCCCACAAGTGACCCCATTTTGCAAACTACACCCCTCAGGGAATTCATCTAGGGGTATAGTGTACATTTCAAACCCCCAGGGGTTTCACCAATTTTGATACAACTGGGCTGTGCAAATGAAAAATTACATTTTTTACACAAAAATGCAGTTCTGGCTCAAAATTTTTCATTTTCACAAGGAATGAAGGAGAAAAAGCACCCCACAATCTGTGCCCCAATTTCTCCCGAGTACGGCAATGTCTCACATGTGACCAAAAAATACCATTTGGGTGCATGGCAGGACTCAGAAGGGAAGGAGTGATTTTTGGATTTTGCAGCACAGATTCTGGTGGAATGTTGGTGGGTGCTATGTCGCATTAGCAAGACCCCCAAAGCACCAATACAGTGGAAGCCCCCCACAAGTGACCCCATTTTGCAAACTACACCCCTCAGGGAATTCATCTAGGGGTATAGTGTACATTTCAAACCCCCAGGGGTTTCACCAATTTTGATACAACTGGGCAGTGAAAATGAAAAATTACATTTTTTTACACAAAAATGCAGTTCTGGCTCAAAATTTTTCATTTTCAGAAGGTATGAAGGAGAAAAAGCACCCCAAAATCTGTGCCCCAATTTCTCCCGAGTACGGCAATGCCTCATGTGTGACCAAAAAGTGGCAGGACTCAGAAGGGAAGGAGTGATATTTGGATTTTGCAGCACAGATTCTGGTGGAATGTTGGTGGGTGCTATGTCGCATTAGCAAGACCCCCAAAGCACCAATACAGTGGAACCCCCCCCTGCCCCGCTGCTGAAGGATTGGGACGCGTGTGAGCGTGAGACACACACACATCCCAGTTCAATGTAGTCCCTGTAAGCTGGCGCTCGCCAGAGGGGAGGTTCTGGCGAGGGCCGAGCAAAGCTGACAGCCACTACATCGGTATATCTTCCCCACAGACAGGGCAATGGACCAAAGGGCAAAGGGTTGGAGAGCCAGGAACCAAGTATTTGCTGATGAGCAGGCAGGGCTACAAGATACCACCAGTGGCTGTTAAAGTGTGAGGCAGGAACAGCACGGACTTCCTGACTGGGGCTCACTGCTTCTGAAAGAACACGGATTGAGGTGACAGGCAGTGGAGGAGCCCCCAGCTGGCTTGGTGCTTGGTGGCAGGAGCCTCCTTTACCACTGGGAGTTCAACCACTGCCACCGATGCCCTGGCTCCAGCTGCGGTGGGAGGAGAGCCTGGCCAACTGGTGTCGGTGGGAGGAGGGAGGTGATCCGGATGGGCCACCCTGACATGCCCGGGCTCCAGTGGCGGTAGGAGGAAGGAGGGGAGCAGGGGAAACAGCAGCCACAGCATGAGCATGACAGCATATACAAGCTTTCAGTATGTGACAGCCAGATCTGCTGTCCATCTCCTATCAGATCTGTCTCATTGACAGGGGTGTGCTTTCATGTGTACTATAGGCATGTCCCTGTCACTGAGGCAGAGGAGTAGGTGCTGCTTCCTTGTTGCTTTTTAATGGACACTTTTTGTGCCTGCAATTAGCCCCGCCACCTACTGCTCTGCGCTGCACAGCTCCTGCGGCCTCCCAAAGCTCCCATGCAGTTTTGCACACCTTAAATTATAAAAATTATACCAATGAGATATTTATTACACAGTATATGTGTTATAAATATCATATTTGTATTTTATTTTTTTATGATTTATGAAAGGTGAGACACTGCCGCCCCTGCCTCCCTTGACTGCATGTCCCTGATTTGTCGTATGTAAAAAAGGGCACATCAAGTGCAGTGCCTATGTAAGCCTCCCGGGGAGCTGCAGGGGGAGCTTAAGGTAAATAAGGCCTCACTAATGTATGGGGGCCTTTAGATTTTGATGGGGGGGGGGGGGGTTGAAACTGACATCTAAATTACAATGTCAAAATAAAGCAGCCAGTATCTACCCTGAACAGATATAAAATAACTCACCATAGGCATGCGCACAAGGGGATGCGCACAAGGGGTGCTAGGTGCAGGGCTGGCAACAGAAATCTCGGGGCCCGGTACACTGATATGTCTTGGGGGCCCACTACCCCGCCCCTTTGAGCAGAACATTTTTAGTACGCATGTTGAACGTGTTTTATTATTGTTACAAAAGAAACATAATTAATATTCACTAATACCGGAGGGGGTTCCAGGTAAGTACCCTTACAGGAACCAATGGGGTACTTATGAGTTATCTGGGCGCCCGATTTTTTGATTGTATGCCTTAAGTTAAGGCATACAATCAGATGCGATGCGATATCGCATCGCATCGCATCGCATCGCATGCGACCATCGGATGCGATGACCCGATTTTTCCATAGGAATCAATGTTAAAATGGACTGAGTCCATTTTAACATGGAATTCAATGGGAAAAAGGGGTCCTTTTCATACCCCTACTATCCAAGTGGGCATGGAGTTGGATATAAACCTGTGGCGAGCGTAGCGAGCCACCGAGCCCGAAGCGTGGCGAGCGAAGCGAGCCCCGCGAGGGGACGGTATTCTGTGTCCCCTCGCGGGGCTCGCTACGCTCGCCACGCTTCGGGCTCGGTGGCTCGCTACGCTCGCCACAGGTTTATATCCAACTCCATGCCCACTTGGATAGTAGGGGTATGAAAAGGACCCCTTTTTCCCATTGAATTCCATGTTAAAATGGACTCAGTCCATTTTAACATTGATTCCTATGGAAAAATCGGGTCATCGCATCGCATCGCATCCGATGGTCGCATGCGATGCGATGCGATGTCCCCGATCCGACCCGATTTAGAAATCGGGCGCCCAGATAACTCACAAGTACCACCAATGGTATAAACCATTGCTAGGCACTGCACTGCCGCAGCCATGCTTACAGCCCATGACCCCTCAGAACCTTGGGGCCCCTCACAAGCTTGGGGCCCGGTACAGGTGTCCCCCTTGACCCCCCCCCCTGTCGCCTGCCCTGGCTAGGTGTGCCCACGAACCCCCTAATGACCACACCCCCAGCACCCATAATGACCAGCTCCCACTCACTCACTCTGACAGTCAGCAGTGGAGAGCCAGTCTGTACATGTTGGCCACTCCAAAGTTGGTCGCTGCCTTGGAGGAGTTAGGCAATAGAGGTCAGCACCTCTAGTGTCTGACAGATTACGCAGCGCACCCAGCACAGCGCTACCCCCCTAGCAACAAGAATGTAAGTCCCCTGGGCAATGATCAGTCCCTTTGGCAACAAACATGTAAGTTCCCCCTAGCAATGACAATGTAAGTCCCCTTAGCAATAAGCATGTAACTCCCTTTGGGCAGTTAAGTCCATGGAAGTCCCCCACTTGTAACAAGCATTCAATTCCCCTTGACAACAAGCAAGTAGGTCCCCCTAACATTATGCATTTAAGTCCCCTTGGCAACAAGCATATAACTCCCCCTTGGGAAATGACCAGTCCCCTTGTCAACAATCATGTAACAATAAGCATGTAAGTCAATGAGCATTTAAGTCCCCATAACATTGAGCATTCAACACCCCCTGGGCAATAACCAGTCCCCTAGGCAACAAGAATGTAAGTGCCCCCTTGGCAATGAGCATGTTGCTCCCACCTGGGCAACGAGAATTCCTATTGGCAATAAGCATGTAAATCCCCTTGGCAACAAGCATGTCACTTCCCAATGGGCAACAAATATGTAAGTCCCCTTGGCAATGAGCATGTATCTCCCCCTAGCAATGAGCATGTACCTCCCCCTAGCAATGAGCATGTAACTCCACCTAGCAATTAGAATGTAACTCCCGCTAGCAAAGAGCATGTAACTCCCCCTAGCAATGAGCATGTAACTTCCCACTGGGCAACGAGCATGTGAGTCCCCTTGACAATGAGAATGAAACCCCTGACATGAAGCATGTAACCCCTGACTTTGAGCAAGATACCTCTGGCAACAAGCATGTAACCCCTGATAACGAACATGTAGGTAAGCGGCACTTACAGTTGTGCTACAGTTTACATACCCTAGCAGAGTTTCTGCTTTTCTGGCCATTTGTCAGAGAATATGAATGATAACTCATAAACTTTTCTTTCACATGGTTAGTGGTTGGGTGAAGCCATTTTCCTGTCAGGAAAGTGAAGGAAGGAAATTGTTCAAGTGAAAGATACTGCTATATGAGAACTTCCACTTACCTGTTGGTATGCATATATATGACATTAACCCCTTCCTGACACAGCCAGTTTTTGCCTTCCTGACAGAGCCCTTTTTTTCAAATCTGACATGTATCACTTAAGTGGGGATAACTTTTTTTTGCTTTTACTTATCCCAGTGATTTTGAGATTGTTTTCTCGTGACACATTGTACTTCAAATTAGTGGTAAATTTGGGTCGATACAGTCTGTGTTTTTTTGTGAAAACTACCAAAATGTCATAAAAAAATGGAAAATTTAGCAATTTGCAAAATGTTAAATTTTCTGCTTGTGAGACAAATAATCATACCACTCAAAATAGTTAATAACTAACATAGACCATATGTCTACTTTATGTTTCCATCATTATTTCGACTTCCTTTTAATTTTTTTGGACACTAGGAGGCTTACAATATGAATAGCAAATTCTCAAATTTTCAAGAAAATTTCAAACACTGATTTTTTTAGGGACCAGTTCAGTTCTGATGTGACTTTAAGGGACTTGTATGTGAGACACCCCCATAAATGATGCCATTTCAAAAACTGTACCCCTCACAGTATTCAAAACAGCATTTTGGAAGTTTGTTAACCCTTTAGGTGTTTCACAGGAATTAAAACAAAGTGTAGGTGAAATTTCAAAATTTCATTTTTTTTGCAGATTTGCAATTTTAATACATTTTTCTAAGGAACACAGTAGATTTTACTAGAGAAATGTGACTAAAAATTGATTCCCCCAATTCTTTTGTTTTCATAAATATCCTATATGTGGCCCTAGTGTGCACGTTGACCAAACCACAGGCTTCATAATAGAAGGAGCACCTACTTGATTTTGGAGCCTCCTTTTTATGAGATTATTTTTTAGGCACCATGTAGGTTTCTAGGCACCATAAGATGCTAAAAGTTAGGAACCCCCCCACAAGTGACCCCATTTTGCAAACTACACCCCTCAGGGAATTCATCTAGGGGTATAGTGTACATTTCAAACCCCCAGGGGTTTCACCAATTGTGGTACAACTGGGCAGTGAAAATGAAAAATTATTTTTTTTTTACACAAAAATGCAGTTCTGGCTCAAAATTTTTCATTTTCACAAGGAATGAAGGAGACAAAGCACCCCAAAATCTGTGCCCCAATTTCTCCCGAGTACAGCAATGCCTCACATGTGACCAAAAAATACCATTTGGGTGCATGGCAGGACTCAGAAGGGAAGGAGTGATTTTTGGATTTTGCAGCTCAGATTCTGGTGGAATGTTGGTGGGTGCTATGTCGCATTAGCAAGACCCCCCAAGCACCAATACAGTGGAACCCCCCCACAAGTGACCCCATTTTGCAAACTACACCCCTCAGGGAATTCATCTAGGGGTATAGTGTACATTTCAAACCCCCAGGGGTTTCACCAATTTTGATACAACTGGGCAGTGAAAATGAAAAATTACATTTTTTTACACAAAAATGCAGTTCTGGCTCAAAATTTTTCATTTTCAGAAGGTATGAAGGAGAAAAAGCACCCCAAAATCTGTGCCCCAATTTCTCCCGAGTATGGCAATGCCTCATATGTGACCAAAAAATACCAGTTGGGTGCATGGCAGGACTCAGATTCTGGTGGAATGAATGGTGGGTGCTATGTGGCATTAGCAAGACCCCCGAAGCACGGTGAAATGATGAACCTAATAATCCATAGATGTGTGGTATATTTTAAAACACTCCTTTATACATAGGCTGGGTTTGTCGGGGCAAGTTTCACAGTGGAAAATAGGGTACTCTTTACCTAGAACGGCGCCCGTCGCGGGCATCGCGGGTACATTTATGCCTGCCCGCGACGCGACCGACGCGATGCCCGCGATTTTCCCATTGAAAACCATGTTAAACCTGAAAAATCGCGTCGGTCGCGTCGCGGCCGGCCATAAACGTACCCGCGATGCCCGCGACGCGATGCTCCCGATTTCCCATAGGAAGCAATGTTAAAAGCCGCGATGGACCCGATTTTAGTGTTAAATGCCTCAATCCACCCGATTTGGCCATAGGAATCAATGTTAAATGGGCTACAGAGCCCATTAACCCTTAAATGTCCCCCCAAATTTTTAACGCCACCCCACGATCAACGCCAACCCGAAGCGTGGCGAGCGCAGCGAGCCCGCGAGGGGCGGCGGTACGCGTCCTCCGACCTTTTCATGCCCTACTATCCACGTCGGCGTGGTGTGAGAATAGAATAGTGTGGCGAGCGCAGCGAGCCACCGAGCCCGAAGCGTGGCGAGCGCAGCGAGCCCCGCGAGGGGACGCGGATACCTTCACAGGTAAGCGCGTCCCCTCGCGGGCTTCACAGGTGTCCGTGGCCACGCGGACACCTGTGAAGCCCGCGAGGGGACGCGTATAACTGTGAAGGTATCCGCGTCCCCTCGCGGGGCTCGCTGCGCTCGCCACGCTTCGGGCTCGGTGGCTCGCTGCGCTCGCCACACTATTCTATTCTCAACTCCACGCCGACGTGGATAGTAGGGCATGAAAAGGTCGTAGGACGCGTACCGCCGCCCCTCGCGGGCTCGCTGCGCTCGCCACGCTTCGGGTTGGCGTGGATCGTGGGGTGGCGTACAAAAATTGGGGGGACATTTAAGGGTTAATTGGGGCTATTTGGGCTCTGTAGCCCATTTAACATTGATTCCTATGGGAAAATCGCGGGCATTGAGGCATTTAACGCTAAAATCGCGGTCAATCAGGCTTTTTAACATTGTTCTCTATGGGAAAATCGCGGTAATCGCGGGTACCCGATTTTGATGTACCCGCGATTTACCCGCGATGCCCGCGATTACCGCGATGCCCGCGATTTCAATCGTGGGCGCCGTTCTAGGTAAAGAGTACCGAAAATAGTTTCCTTTCTTATTCCCTTTTTATAGCAAACTTTGCACCTTTTTTGTGTCCTGCCCTTTCTTGCAGTGGAGGGGATTTCGTTAGGAAAATGCTGCCCTGGTACAATACGGGGGCCAGTACTAGAAGTACTGGGGCCCTCTGCCTGCTGGTTCCCAAATATTAGGCCCTTTATGACTTCCTCTTGAAAGTGCATAAATGTCCCCCTCTGGCTGGTAGAACGGAATAGCACGTAAGCGTTATACAGTGCCATCTGGATGATATACACGGCCAGCTTCTTGTACCAGATTTTTGTTTTCCGCAGGGCACTGTACGGCTTCAGTACCTGATCTGAAAGATCCACTCTGCCCATGTACCTATTGTAATCTAGGATACAATTAGGTTTTGAGGTGTGGGTACTGGTACCTCGTACAGGGATGGAGGTGGTACTGTCTCCATGAATTGTTGTCAGTATAAGGACATCCCTCTTGTCCTTATATTTGACCAACAACATATTTTCGGTGCATATTCCCCTGCTTTCACCCCTTCTCATTACTTGGGCAATGTGCGTTTTTGGGAGGCCTCTTTGGTTCTTACGCACAGTACCGCAAGCTGCTGTACCTCTTGAACCAAGGGCCTTAAACAGGGGGATGCTAGTGTAAAAGTTATCCACATAGAGGTGATAACCTTTATCCAGGAAGGGGTGCACTAAATCCCAGACAATTTTTCCACTAACACCTACGAGGGAGGGGGGGCATTCTGGCGGTTCAATTCTTGAATCCTTCCCTTCATATACCCTAAACCTGTGGGTGTACCCTGAGGTGCTTTCACACAGCTTATAGATTTTTATGCCATACCTTGCCCTCTTACTGGGAAGGTACTGGCGGAATTTAACCCTTCCTTTAAAATGTATAAGGGACTCGTCAATACAAATAAATTTTTCAGGGATGTACATCTCTGCAAATTTGGCACTGAAATGATCAATGACCGGCCTGACTTTGAATAGCCGGTCAAAGGTGGGATCATCTCTGGGTGGGCACAGTGTATTATCGGTGTAATGTAAAAATTTAAGGATTATCTCAAAACGAGCCCGAGTCATGGCCATACGGTAAAATGGGGTGCTGTACAGAACATCTGTACTCCAATATTGCCTAATTTCTGGCTTTTTTACTATGCCCATATGTAACACCAGACCCCAAAACGTCATCATCTCTACTGCATCTACAGGGGTCCACCTAGCAAATGATGACGTGGGGTTTTGAGCAATAAACTGCTGGGCATATAAATTAGTTTGGTCCACCATTAAATTTATAAAATCATCAGAGAAAAATAATTTGAAAAAGTCAATTTCTCTGAGACCTGCTGAATCAAATTGGATTCCTGGGATGGCCAAAAACTCAGGAACCTGGGGCTCAAAATTGTCTGGTGGTGGGGTCCATACGGGATCAATCATTTGGGGGGGGGTCTCAGCTGCTCTACGGGGGCGTCTTTGAGGGGGTCCCTCATCAGCAGAGGAGGAAGAGGAGCTTAAGGCGAATCCTTCAAATTCCCCGCTTGCATCACTGGCTGTGTCAGAGTCAGAGTCAGAGGCAAGCATGGCATATGCCTCCTCCGCTGAATACATTCTTCTGGATGACTGGGATGACATTTGGGATGACATTTGGGATGACATTTGGGATGCCATTTTTATTTTTGTGTTTCTGGTAGTGAAATGTTTCAACATGTGTATAGTGTAGGGGGGGTACAAACTTTATTTCAACACGGGGGGTATGTAGTGTGTAGTGTGTATGTAGTGCAGAAAAAAAAAATACTTTATACAGGAATTTGATCCCAATAAAAAAAAAAATTGAAGGGGTTAAAAAAAAAAAAAAAAAAGGTCCTGCGCCAAAAATTGAGCACAGATGTTGGTCAGTAACGTCCGTCACTGAACAGCGCTCAAAGGCAACAGGAATTTGATAAAAAAAAAAAAAAAATAGATCAACCCTGTGCCGAAAAAGCTGATCAGTGATGTACGTCACTGATCAGCGCACAGTGGCCACAGGACACCCACAAAATCACAGTGTGTGTAAAAAAAAAAATTAAAAAAAGACCCCACAGCACCCTCAAAAATAAAAAAAAAGGTGATCAGTGATGCGACACTGATTACCAGTGAGGGGCAGCAGGTGCACAACCTTTGGTGCAACTGACAGTGCAACTGGCAGCAACTGACAGGTATATATAAAAAAAAAACCCTGCACCCCCAAAAAGTTGCTGATCAGCACAGATATACTGATCAGCACAAAAGGGGGGGTAGCAGACACAAAATATAGCACTCTCTATCACTCTCTGTCACTATCTCTCTCTATCTCTCTCTATCTCTCACTCTCTATCACTCTCTATCACTCTCTATCACTCTCTATCACTCTCTGTCACTATCTGTCCCTATCTCTCACGATCTGTGACTCTATGACACTGCTGCAGCAGCACACACAGAAGTCACAAGATCCAGGAAGTATCCAGCTGCTGGCAGCACGCTACCAGCGGTGATCAGCGGTGATCAGGTAAGTTTCAGGCAAGGATCAGGTATGTATCACGACAGATTGGCACGGTGACCGCTCTGCACGCAATTCCAGACCGGAATGGCGTCTGCAGCGCAGTCACCGTTAGTTTAAATCACGCGCCTTGGCTGTGATTGGTCCGTGGGTCCCACGGACCAATCACAGCCTTGGGGGCAGGTGGGGTGAGGTGTCGTCGTCACCGATGACCCCCTCATGCCCCCTGATGCCCGGCGGTGATTGACACCTGTGTTACCGAGCGTCTGATTCGCCAGTAACACAGGAAAACGCTGTGAATGGCTGTTCACACTGAACAGCCAATCACAGCGATCGCCGACGGGGGGCGGCATCGCAGCCCCCCCTGGGCATGCAGGGACATGTCTGCTGTCAGGGACAGCAGACATCGTCCCTCTGTCACTGCGTCTCGAGACGCAGTGGCACTTTGAAGTCATGACGTATATATACGTCATGTGTCGGGAAGTACATCCCGGCCATGACGTATATATACGTCAAATGTCGGGAAGGGGTTAATATGGATTGTCATAATATAAAAACTGTTTGAACACTGAAGGCGCAGAAGTCATACCATTCTTCACACGTACTTTATGGGCCTATGGAAATTAGGCCAATCTGATGATTTTTGTCGACACAGCATAAATTCTGGAGTGTTTTTTTAACTTATTAGCATTCACTGTAATAATCACTATTTATATATTTATATTTTTATTTTATTATTTGTAAAGGTATTACTGGAATACTGGTATACACTAGGTGAGGGACAGCTACTACACACCATATGAATTTGTTATGAAATACCAATGGTCAAAATCCCGACATTTAAAATCCCGACAAGGTCAAAATCCCACAGTAGTGGACATGACCTTACATGTGATGCTCACAGTTATAGCCTCCTGTACATATAACTATATATAGCTGCCCCCATACATATTTGGACTCGCTTAGATAAGAAACATTGAAACATAGAATTTTACGGCAGATAAGAAACATAATATATTTTATAGTGCTTGCATACCTTTTATAGAAGCACTGCTGAGCACAGCCAGCATTTCCGTTTATCAGACAGCAACACTGAGAAGCAGATTATGATACATCAATCTGTCCTGCCAGAGCAGCAGCCTTCACAGAGCTGAGATTTTGCTTGGCTACTTATGAGTGAGGTGGGGGTGTCACCTAGGAGCCATAAGCCGTGGAAGAGGGACCAAGACATGTGGTGTGCAGTAAGAGCATAGATCAGCTTGTAAAATGCTTGGTGTGCAGTGCAGACTTTGCGTACTTTGAACTGCTGCCAGCGGCCAGAGCGTACTTTGAACTGCTACCAGCGGAAGGGGACTAGGAATGGGCAGGGTACAGTCAGACTGGGCGGGACCTCAGATGGCCCCTGCCACACTTACAGACTGTGTAGTAGGAAAGAACTCACTAAACTCCCCTCAGCAGTGGCAGCAAAATTACCAGCAATCACAAACTTTGCTTGCTGTCATATGGCTGGCTATTGGAATGACAGCTCTCGCTGTCATAGCCAGTAAGCTCTGTCTCTTTGAGCAGCTGAGGAGCTCAAGAAGATGGAGCAACCCGGCTATGACAGTGAGAGCATTTGGGAGCTGCAGCTAAAAGCAGCTGCCGTACAGCCAGCCACATATATGCAGGGGATGGCTGCTTGCAACCCTTTTAACAATGAAAGGATGCCCCTTGGCCCTCCCCACCGTTGTCACAAGGCTCTGGGGTTAATGAGATTCTGCACATGTGCAAAGCTCCAATTGTATCGACCCAGTTTGGGAGGAGAATGGCCACTGAGATGGGATAGGGACGCAGCCGACCAGAAACTAGCCTGGTATCCCAGCGTCCCAATCCGCCCCTGAACCTGTGTCAGATGTGGGATTTTGGTGTGAAGGAGCACAACAATGAGGTCTAACAACACCTCTTTCTTCTGACACCACTTGCTTAAAACCTGCTTAAAAGTTCTTATGGGACCACTTGAAAAGAGTGGAGATGTGGACCAGTGAAAAAGTTGCCCATAGCAACCAATGCTTTTGGGGAAGCATTTATGTACTCTATAAAGTGATGTTGGATCACTGTTTGATACCCCAACCCTTAGCTGTGCTTTCAGACAGTGTGATGTGTCAGAATTATAACCTGCTCATGTATTCTGTTGCATTTTGTAATATACTGTATATCTGGCATATTTAATGAGTGCATTATGTGCACTGCACATGGGCCCCAGGGTCCAGGGGGCCCATACCGCACATCTTTTCAATACTTACCCTCCAAAGTCTGCCATCAGCAGAAGCCCTGCTCAAATCGGGTGTGGTATAATACCCCGACAGTCGGGATTCCGACAGTCAGTACTCCGACGTCGGAATTCCGACTGCACAGTGGGGGAAGCGCAATGAATCCCCTTGCGGGCTCGCTGCGCTCACACGAGGGAGCAGTCGGGATTCCGACGTCGGAGTACTGACTGACAGAATCCCGACTGTCGGGGAGCCGTCCGGCACCCCTGAAATCACCAGGAAACTGATGTGGAAGCCATTTTCCCAGAGAACTGAGCATGCACTCTGGGACAGTGATAGGCTCCCATAGGGACCCAAGTGCCCAGAGTCTACAGCACTGCCAGCTGAGCCGCCTCCTCTCTAAAAGCCCCCCTGGTTGTTCCTGTAGTTTTGTTTGGTCATTTCTTTACTGTATGTTTTTTCTCTTCTTTCGATTTAAAAAAATGTAGAAATCTTTTGCTTTTCTGATTTTTTTGATTGACCTCTGGTCATGGTTTGTAATAAAGGCTCTAATATTTACATTCGTCTGCCTTGTTAATTGTATCTAAAAATTGATGAAAGTTATTTTATTTTCAATTCTTTTTTGCACATAAATTTATGTAGTCAAGAACAGAATATGTTTAATTGTTGTTTTTTTACATTTTTAAAGTAGCTCTGATGTTTTTGAAAAGAAGAGTACTATTTTCCTGTATAAATTATTTAAATATTGTAAGCCTTTTATGGATGATTACACGATCAAAGAAAAAGCCCTGCTTAAGGGCGAAACATGTTAGAAGCCAGCCATCCAGCTTACTAGCCAACCTTCTTGCTTGCCAGCAGAATACTGGGCGATTACCATCTGATATATCACTCCATCCTTATCGCCGTGCGTGGGACGGTACATCCGCCAGCCCCTGTCCATTGTGCAGAGTGGAGAACGCCAGCAGGATCCGACACAAGCACCGTGAGTGAAAGTCAAGGTGGTGTACTGCAGGACCCTAACATCTCCGGCAGCGTGGGTGAGAGACACGCGTACCGGCCATTACATCCAGGTCCGCACTGTCTTTCTCCTCAGGTGGCACACTCCACCAAACAAACACCGCACAGGACTTTTTACCATCCGGCAGCACAGGTGATGTATGCGCTCACTGTGCTATGATCCATTGCTCCTGAAAAGGACATTGTTACTACCAGCATTCTACTAAAACATCCCCAGTATGGTCTGACACTAAACCCAGTCGACACAATGTCAACATATGCAAGATTGCTAGTTTTTATGTAAATTCAGAGTGAATATTATCATCACCCCCTTTTTTATCCAGAGCTAAATATTTAGCTTGTTTTTATGTGCACATTGTTATTATAGCATATGCTAATATACAAGTTTAATTTTTTAGGTGGCCACCCTAAATAGCTATACATATGTATACTTTATATGTTAATTAAATTGTTTTTTGATACAATAGTTTGAAGCAGTCTCCAGTCTTTTGCTATAAATGTGATCCCCTCCATGGTGCATTAGAATTTATTGTATATATATTAGCGCAATCTTCCCATTTTTCCTCTTGAATATACATTCAATTTCAATCTGGCATGGCGTACCTGTTAGTTTACTCCGGGCGGTGTGTTTTGTGCCTCAAGAGCTGGTCGGCCACGGTTTTCTCTTCCCTCTCTATCTCTAACCTGCTTGGTGTCTGATTGCTGTTGTGGTGGTTCTCCGGCTAACTAACCTCTTGTGTGCATATTTCAGGTCGACGGGATGTTAAGTCCCTGTGGATGTTGGGCCATTCCTTTGTATACTGGGCCTCGCCTCTGATGTATGTAGGGTTACCACCTAGGACCTTTAATTCCGGACACATGTTAATTACACAGGTTCTGTGGCAGTTTAAAATCAGGTGAAGAGGAGTCTTGAAGTCAGCCAGCCACAGAACCTGTGTAATTAATATGTGTCCGGAATTAAAGGGACTAGGTGGTAACCCTAGATGTATGCATGTTTCCGCAAGCTGGGGAGGTTAGGTGGTTAGGAGTGAGGGGCATGAAGTGGTGTGCACTGCAGGCCCAGCTGATGCGGGCCGTGATGCAGTTTGGGGTCCCAGAGGTCGTTATATTCCACTTAGGCGGGAATGACCTTGGGCGGGGATCCGCTCTGGAGCTGAGCTCCGTGATTGTCCGGGACCTCCACATCATTGCCCAAGTTTTGCCATCCTGTATGTTAGTGTGGTCCTCCATGATCTCCAGGAGAGTATGGAGGAACGCGAGATCATGCCCCCGCCTGGAGCGTTCACGCAAAAAGGTGAACTCAATGGTTGAAAGATACCTGCTAGCTAATGGCGGGGGTGTCATTCGCCATGACGCCATTGGCTTCCACCGTCCCGAGCTGTACAGGAGCGATGGCGTTCATCTGAGCCCGGAGGGAATGGCTCTGTTTTTAGGCAACATTTTTTCTTGGTTAGCGGCACGGTGCTGAGCGTTACTAGTGGTGACGGTGGTTGCGGCCTAGGGCCTGGCTGTGGCGGTAAAGAACAGTCATTCTTTAAGAACTCTGTGTGTGTGTAGGTAGTGGGGTGCACTCTCCCTCGACATTGATTGTCATGGGCCATGCTTCTGTCCCAGGGATGGCCATCACCACCAGGCCTGGTGGCTGACCAGGGAGAGTGGTCACCCAGCGTTGTATGTATGCTTAGTGATCTTTAACCCCACCTTTCCCATAGTGACCGTTCTTTAGTGCCGCCACCATTCATAGTCTTAGTTTAATTGTCAAAATAAATTTGACATTCTTTTGAAACACCAGCACTTTGGGCCTTATTTTGGTTCATTCTTTCTGACAAAATCCTTCTTAGATGGACAAAACCATGTGCACTGCAGGGGGGGCAGATGTAACATGTGCAGAGAGAATTAGATTTGGGTGAGTAATTTTGTTTCTGTGCAGGGAAAATACTGACTGCTTTATTTTTACACTGCAATATAGATCTCACTTTGAAGTAAAACCCCACCCAAATCTAATTCTCTCTGCACAAGTAACACCTGCCCCACCTGCAGTGCACATGGTTTTGCCCATCTAAGAAGGATTTTGTCAGAAAGAATGAACCAAAATAAGGCCCTTTGTGTCGTGTCTTTATTTTAAGATAAGTTAGGTAAGGTTAAAAGTTAAGTTTGTATTTAAGTGTATCAACCGACGGGGTGGACCAGGGGGATACCCGATGGTGAGTTTGTGCTTATTTTTTAGTTTATTCATTATTATTAACTCCTGTACATATTTACCAGTTTCAAACTGGAATATGAGCTTTTTTGGTGCAAATGGGATTATTTAACCACTTAACTGACAATTTTTTTTCCCAAAAAAATGCTCAGAAATTTTCGTGCTTTTATGATTGAATCTGATTAAGAACATTTAAACTAGAGAGGAGTGGGCAGGGCCGGTGCTATAGTGTCTAGCGCCCTCCTGCAAACCATACATTTTGCGCCCTTTCACATTGCAACAAGCTGCAGCCCGATTGTGGGAGTGTATGCAACATGCGATCCTATGGAGGATCTCGGGTGCATGTACATGTATACATACACCATCTCAGTGCTGTGTCCTCAAAATGTTGCAGGCACTAAAGGTGCCCATACACGCTGCGAGAATTGCATACGTTATGGGCTAGATCGCATTGCATCGAACGGCATGCATGCAATGTGTGCGCGATGCGATCCGAAAGCAGTACCAAAAGTATGTGCAGCACATAGTTTTTGTACTGTGCGATGTGATGCCCGATTGCAGGGGCGGATTGGCCCACCGGGAAACCAGGGCCATTTCCCGGTGGGCCGGCCCAAAACTCTTAAAAAAGGGGCAGGCAACGCTCGCCCCTGGGCTGGCTGGGCTGCGGGAAGCAGCCGCAGCACCTTGCCCAAATCAAACCTCCCAGGCTCCCAGCACCCCCCCCCCCCCCCGCTGCCTGATTCAAGATCCCCGCCAGCCGCCTCAGTGATGCCTCTATCACCGCCTAGCCGGGCCCAGGAGGCGGAGACAGCCCCCACCAAAGTACAGACGCCGGGATGAAGCTGCCCCTGGTGAGCTGTCCCCCTCACACATCACTACCACCGCCTGTTCGTCATTTGATTGACAGCTGACAGGCACAGGGAGAAATGGGTGGGGGGCGGATCCGGACATGAAATGTCATCCAGGCATTCACAGGCAGCGCTACATGCCTCAGCGCAAGTGTCCGTGAGGAAGAGGGGGCAGGTTGCAGGAGGACAGTGTGTGAGCGGTGCAGGGAGCTGCTCAGCCTCTCCGTACTGCCGCCCGCTGTCAGACAGGCGTTGCGGGGGGGGGGGCGAGCAGGAGGCAGTGACAGTGAGGGCTGAGGCAGCTTTAGCAGAGCAGGGAGGGAGATGGCGCCTTTTCAGCATGGCGCCTCCCTGCTTTGCAGGAGCTGCTGAGTGGGTAGCGCCGGCCCTGGGAGTGGGTTCGGTTCCTGGAGGACCAAACCCCCCGAATTTACCTGATCTGAGGTGGCATGCAAATGTCATCATCCTGCTGTCAGATTCTTGTGACACCCAGACTCTATATACTGTAAGTCCTGGTGATCGGCGTTATCTTCATTCCCACAGTTGAAATCAAATGATTTTGGGGGCTGCTAATTGGGCACTGCTATGGTACTTTGGGGGCACTATTATGGGTGACTACTAAGGGGCTATGGGAGACTACTATAGGAGTACTGCTGTGGGGAACTACTAAATGAGCTGATGTAAAAACATTTTTTTTTTTTTTTACTGCAGGGCTGTCCTGTGCTGCCATATGTATGTCATATAAGTCCAGTGCTGCTGCCCTGTGCTTCTGTATAAGTCCAGTGATGGTGTCCTGTGCTGCCATATAAGTCCAGCGGTACTGCCGTATAAATCTGCCGTATGGGTTCAGCAGTGCTGTCCTGTGCTGCTATATCAGTCCAGCAGTGCTGCTCTGTGCTGCTGTATAAGTCTGCTGTATAAGTCCAATGGGGGTGACCTGTGCTTTTAATATTGGTCCAGCAGTGCTGCACTGTGCTACCATATAAGTTTGTAGTATAAGTCCAGTGGTGGTGTCCTGTGTTGCCGTATAAGTCTGCCATATAAGTCCAGTGGTGGTGTCCTCTGTGTTGCCGTATAAGTCTGCCATATAAGTCCAGTGGTGGTGTCCTGTGCTGCCGTATAACTCCAGTGGTGTTATTCTGTGTAAATACTGTATGTAGTTAGCTGGTGAAGACAGACTGGAATACAATCCGGACAATTGAGGGAAAGGGGAAACCGTCAACTGAAGATGCAGTTTGTAATCCTGGAGCAAGACTAAAGGCATAAATACAGGCCTTGGTCTTTCCTTGCCACTTCTCAGGGCCGGTGCTAGGGGGTTTGGCACCCTCCTGCAAACTATAAATTTGCACCCACCCAAGCTTTACAAAGGGACAGCACACACCAAAAGAAAAACGTGTGATCTCACAAGGAAGGGGAATGGCCACACAATAGTACTCCCACTCCAAATTACACCACATAGTAGCACAATATTATTCACCTTACACAGCTGTAACTAGCCATTTTGGTGCCATGAGTTAAAAAACAGGGAGAGTTTGCGCCGTAGGAGCGCGCAAAAATGTAGGAGCGTGTCTCCATGGGGAAGGGGCGTGGTCACATAAAAATACCATTTACACCGTAATCCCCATAACACATTATCCTTCACACCTCAATGCCCATTACACATTATACCACACACAATAATGCAAATTATACATTATGCCACACATCATGATGCCCCTTACACAATATGCAGCACACCATAATGCCCATTACAAATTAAGCCACGCAACGTAATTCCCCTTACAAATTATGCCATGTACCATAATGCCCATATGACATTGACACATTATGCTACACATAATGCCCTAAGTACCCCTGGATATGCCCACATTTGAAGGGCTGCCTACACATAATGCCCACACCAGTTGCCGAGAGTAGTAGCACTGCCTATACACGTGCCCACACCAGTTGCCGACAATAGTAGCGCTGTCTACACACATGCTCACACAAGTTGACGACATTAGTAGCACTGACTATACATGTGCCCACACCAGTTGCCGACATTAGTAGCACAGTCTACACACATGCCCACACCAGTTGCGACATTAGTAGCGCTGACTATACACATGCCCACACCAGTTGCCGACATTAGTAGCGCTGTCTACACACATGCTCACACCAGTTGCCGACATTAGTAGTGCTGCCTGTACACATGTTCACATCAGTTGCTGAGATTAGTAGTGCTGCCTGTACACATGTTCACATCAGTTGCTGACATTAATAGTGCTGCCTGTACACATGTTCACATCAGTTGCCGACATAGTACACTTACGTCTCCTGGCAGCTCAGCCTCTCTGTCTCCTGTGTCTTCAGTGACAGTCTTGCTCCCTCATAGCCCCACCCCTCTGTACGTGTAGCCCCGCCCCTGTTTGTTTGTGTAGCCTGCCCCTTTTTGTTCATGTAGCCCCGCCCCCTTTCGTCCGTACTGCTTGCTAACCTGTTTAGGAGGCTGGAGGGAGCTCTGTGCCTCCAGCGCTGCTGCTTGCCCTGCAGTGTGACAGGCGCAGCAGCAGCCGGCAGCCACAGAGACAGCAGGGGATGCAGAGCAGGGACAGCGCCTCTCCTGCCCAGCGCCTACCTGCTGTGCATCCTCTGCTGAGCGGGTAGCACCGGCCCTGCCACTTCTAATCATTGGCAGCTTGTTTTGTCCTCACTGTACTCTTCCTCTTTCTTATAATGTGAAAAGTCACCAAATATGCAGGTGGTGTGTTTGTAGCTAGCTATGATTCGTAGAACTTGGCAAGCTTTTCCAGCGAGCCATCTGGCGCTGAAATTATGGGTTTATTAAACTGGGTATGTCCTGTTTAAAGAACATAATTGAAATTTCTCATCTCACACCTGTCCATATCATGTTCAAGGTTGTATTCATTAGCTCAACCTACTATGAGCATCCATCTTTAGCTCCTCTTCCTCCTCGTCTTTGCCAGCTCCTACAAAGATGCAGTGACATTACCTTACACTGCCTGTATAATACTTCTGTATGTCTTTATCAGCTCAACCTACCATGAGCATCTATTTTTCTTCCTCAGCTCCTCCTCCTTGTCATTGGCCCTCATTCTGGTTGGCTCGCAAAGCAGCATTAATTCGCTGTTTTGCAAGCCTTGTAGCACCACCCACCGTGCAGCCAAACACCTGCCCCATGCTACATGCCGATTTTCCCTGCAGTGCTGCAAATGGATATTTTGCATAAACATCAATTTGCAGCCTTGCGTGGGTGCCCAGAATCATTTCATGGTTGCCGACCATCCAAAATTTCCGGAGTACTTGCTAATATAAGTTACTCTCTGGTGGCGGTGCCATGCTCCAAGAACAGGGTGGGCAGCTGTCATCCAGTGATGTCAGCAGCCCGCCCCCAGAAGTCAGGTGGCTGTTCGCATGAGGACGCCCAGCATTTTCCAGGACGCTCCCAGCGTTTTTTTTGTGGGTACACAAAGGAAAAGCACATGTGAACGTGACCCCCCCCCACCACCACCACCTCATGCATGACGCCCACCGCGTGTGCGCTGAGTGCACGTTGGGAACTATTCAAGTCTCCGAGGATGCATGCAGTGAAGACCTACACATGCGCATAAGCGATTATGTGCATGTGCAGGCAGGGCTGGCGCCACCACTAGGCAGCTTCAGGTATTTACCAACAAAAAAGAAAAAAGATGACTCTTTTTTTGGGGCACTTCTTATTTAATTTGTTATTTTTAAATTGTAATGATTTACGTTATGGTATCAGAAATGTATGACAGTATCATTATATCATTTAGGAGTATGATTAGGACAGATATGCAGTTGGACACTTGACCACATTAAAAAAATGTGAATGTGTATCAGCTGGGATACTCAATGTTTCTCAGAATTCGGATTGATACAACCCTTTGAGGCATGGGTTGCCTCCAGCTGACTTTTATGTGCAAGTGAATCTTTAAACAATTTTTATTTTTATTTTTCTTATACACATTAAAAACTTTTTATTTTACATATCTTGGTGATCGCTGTTGGGATACATGTAATCATGATTTTTGGACCTCTTAAATATATGGGTAATTCCTCTTTAATGGACTTATAACTGGTTAAACTTAGAAACATAGAAACATAGAATTTGACGGCAGATAAGAACCACTTGGCCCATCTAGTCTGCCCCCTTTTTTTAAACATGTTACCTCAAACCATATTTGATCCTTATTTTTTTGTAAGGATATCAATATGCTTATCCCTAGCATGTTTAAATTGTATTACTGTATTTGCATCTACCACCTCTGATGGTAGGCTATTCCACTTATCTACTACTCTTTCTGTGAAGTAATTCTTCCTCACATTTCCCCTGAATCTTCCTCCCTCTAGTTTCAGTGCATGTCCTCGTGTTCTGTTGCTCCTCTTCCTGTGAAGAATGTCTCCCACCTGTACCTTGTTAAAACCCTTGATATATTTGAAAGTTTCTATCATGTCCCCCCCTTTCCCTTCTCTGCTCTAAAGTATACATATTAAGATATTTTAGTCTTTCCTGGTACGTTTTGTGATGTAGGCCATGCACCATTTTAGTTGCTCTTCTTTGTACAGTCTCTAATGTATTTATATCCTTCTGGAGATATGGCCTCCAGAACTGAACACAATACTCTAGGTGAGGTCGTACCAATGACCTATACAGTGGCATTATTACTTCTTTCTTTCTACTGTTGATACCTCTCCCTATGCAACCAAGCATCTGACTTGCCTTCTTCGTTGCCTTGTTACATTGCCTACCTGCTTTTAAGTCCCCTGAAATAGTGACACCTAGATCCCTCTCTTCCTCAGTAGTTTCCATTATAATGCCATTTATACTATATTTAGTCTTTGGATTTCTGAGACCCAAGTGCATGATTTTGCATTTTTTGGCATTAAACTGTAGTTGCCATTCTCTTGACCATTTCTCTAATCTACCTAGATCCTCAATCATTTGTTTTACCCCTCCTGGTGTGTCTACCCTGTTGCATACCTTTGTGTCATCTGCAAAAAGGCACATTTTACCCTCAATTCCATTTGCAGTATCACCAATAAAGATATTAAAAAGCACCGGTCCAAGTACAGATCCCTGGGGTACTCCACTTGTAACCTTTCCCTCCTTTGACTGTACTCCGTTAACTACAACTCTCTGTTTTCTGTCCTGCAACCATGCTCTTATCCATTCAGGTTATGAGAGAAAGAGAATGCAAGACTCACCGCTTGCTTCCCCCAGTGGTCCTTTTGCTCAGCCGTGTGTCTCTAAGGACAGTGAATGGATCTGAGAAGGTTACCACAATGTGGGGTCAAGGCTAAGTGTGTGAAGAAAGATATGAGGATCTGCTGTTTGCCGTCAATGCCCAGTGGCACCCCTGTTGGTTACCCAGCACAAGGGTTCATTCTCTGGGACTGACTGCCAATGAGAGTCCCCTAAACAAATAGAGGGAAAGGGACAGCAATAAATATATTTCATTAAATTCTGGTTACATAACCTCCTGTGATATATTCAACAATGACCCCTTAGATCTCTCTATATTGCAGTCCTATTTATCAGATCCAAGACGGCACTCTGACATGTACTCAGGGCCGGCGCTACCCACTCAGCAGCTCCTGCAAAGCAGGGAGGTGCCATGCTGAAAAGGCGCTGTCTCCCTCCCTGCTCTGCTAAAGCTGCCTCAGCCCTCACTGTCACTGCCTCCTGCACGCCGCCCACAGCACCTGTCTGACAGCGGGCGGGCGTCAGTATAAACAACTGCTCCCTGCACCACGAGTGCACACAGCCTGCACGCAGCCCACAGTGCCTGTCTGACAGCGGGCGGGCGGCAGTATAAAGAGCTGCTCCGTGCACCTCGAGTGTACACAGCCTGCATGCTGCCCGCAGCACCTGTTTGACAGCAGGTGGCAGTATGGAGAGGCTGAGCAGCTCCCTGCACCGCGCACACATGTCCTCCTCCTGTGACCTGCCCCCTCTTCCTCACAGACACGTGCACTGAGGCATGTAGCCCTGTTTGTGAATGCCTGGATGACATGTCATGTCTGGATCCGCCCCCTATCCATTGCTCCCTGCGCCTGTCAGCTGTCAATCAAATGACGAACAGGCAGCAGCGCCGCCTCCCCTTCCTTCCCTCTTTTCAGTGTGCTGTGCCAGTGCCACTGCCAGTCCTCAACACTCCGGCCCCTCTATGTCCTCCCCTCTGCTCTCTCCTCCTTTCCCCCCTCAGTCATGAGAGGGGTGTAATGGCGTCCTCAGCGTCCTGCCTATGCAGATAGAAGAGGAGGGACTGCACAAGAGTTAAACAGCAAAAGAACAGTGAGTCTTTTATTATACATGTTTATAACAAATTTTTTAATAATTGTAGATTTTTTTTATATTAATTTAGACACTTCTTAAATAATGGGCTGGGTTATGTGACTAAAGGTGGATCGCATTGCACACACATTGCATGCATTCCGTATGATGCAATGCGATCTATCCCACAATGTATGCGATTCTCGCAGCGTGTATGGGCACCTTTAGTGCTTGCGATATTTTAAGGACACAGCACTGAGATAGTACATGCACCCGAGATCCTCCATAGGATCGAATGTTGCATAGGCTCCCACAATCGGGCTTCAGCTTGTTGCAATGGCAATGTGAAAGGGCACAAAATTTATGGTTTGCAGGAGGGCCCCGGACACCCTAGCACCGGCCCTGCATGTACTTTCACAAATAGATTTATGCAGCAAAATCCCTCTTGAAAAACATTAGGTCTAAATCCTATACAGATCCGTGAGTTGCAGTCTCTTATCTACAAAGTACTCAGCCTTAGGTGATAGATCTAGTCATCTCTCCAGTCCCTATATGTGTCTCTCCAGGTCCCATTTATGTCAGGTATATTACCAATGCAACATGTATATCACCCTGTGCGGTGTGTAGAACGCGCGTTTCGCCCAAAACAAGGGGCTTGTTCACCCACGTGGTATAGGTCCAGCTGGTCTTTCATTTATAGTGCTACATCAGCGCGCCATTCATTAAACCGGAAATTGCGTACCGGAATCACTATCTATGTGGGGTCTTTTCATTTGTCCACTCCAGCTGTCCATCTCGGATGCTGAGTGACGTCACAATCCTAGTGTTGTTGTGTGTATGGGACGGACAATCCCGTCTCCTATACGTGGCTGCGTCTCCCTATGTCCCCACCTCCTGTAACCTTGCACGTCCCTCTTAGGTTACCTCCCTGTAGTCCAGTTGCTTAGTTACCTGCAAACAAAACACTGCTTTTTACGGCTTCGTGTTTGTTATGCTGCCTTCCCTATCGGAATATAACATATGTGGAGTGAGTGGGATTTTTATTTTGTTTCATATTTCCTATGCTGCTAGATGAACATGATTTAAAATTTAAACATTATAAAAAGCATTGTATTTTTGCTACAGCAGCAACTCAGATCAGCATGAAACACTGCAATTCAGCAATTTGTTAGCAACTATTCTTAACTGTTAATAAATAATGCAAAATGCAAACCTCTGTGCACTAATCTGTGTTTTGGATCTGGAATAGTTGTGCCAAAATCACCCTTCTGGGTTTTGGATCTGTTATTTGTAATTGGTTTTGGATCTGTAATCTGTAATTAGGAGTGGCACTGCAGTGGCATAGAGGATAGCAGTTTTAAATACTAGGCCCCAAAGAGCACATAATGCAAAGAAAATAAATTCAAAATGGAATTGTCTACCACCCACCCTTAGGTTGTATAATAGGACATGCACATGCAATGACAGTGTCTGCCACACAACTGTAGCTAAAATGATTGGCTAGTTTGGGGCTCCCCAACAGGCTACCAATGCTCCAAAGAGCACATAATGCAAATAAAAGAGGTGCAAGATGGAATTGTCCTCCTGAAAAATAATGTTGGTAGTAGAAGATCTTTGTAGGAGTTGGCAAAGGAATAAGGAAAGTTCATTGTAGGATGGGCTATAAAAAAACATCCCAGAGAATGATACTTGCAGGTGTGGGACAATGTCACTGTGTCTTTGTAGTAGCTAGGAAAGATGAGGTGGAGGAGCTAAGGGGAAAAAAGGAATGCTCATAGTAGGCTGAGCTGATGATGACAACCTTGAGTATGATACAGGCAGATGTGAGATTACTGTAGATTACAGCGTCATATCTGGCAATGCTCCAGAAGGGGCCAATAACATTGGGTATTGGCCTTAGCAGACGACTTTGATGACCTTTTATTGTCAATGTCATGACTGGTGGCAGCAGTATCAGGGCTAGTAGTAGGAAGTAGTTCCTACTCTGTACCTTATGTGTCCTCCATTTCTCTATCAGCACATACCACCACTGGACTTATTAAAATTCCTTGACAACTTTGCTTGCTGGCTTCCACACTTCCTCTCTTCTGACATTCCTCCATCATCCTAGGTGATTTCAACATCCCTATTAACATTCCCACAGAAACCTCTGCCCCCAAACTCCTTAACCTCACATCTTCACTTGGTCTCTACCAGTGGACTTTCTTACCCTCCAATGTGATTGGAAGCACACTTGATCTGGTCTTCACCTACCATTGGAAATGTATGATATCTCTAACTTCCTATCCCCCTCTCTGACATTGTCTGCTCTCTTTTAACTTACCCCTCTCTGTGTTAGGAATAAGATGAAGCAGCTCTCTGCAGTTGCCAGGCAATGGGATCAGTGCGTCTCTTCCTCTCCCAGGCATTTGGACTCGGCTGCTCGCCTGGCAACCACAGATGCCACTGGTAGCATCACTTCCAATTCCAGGCATCCAGGTTCAGCCGTTCACCCGGCAACCAGAGATGCCAGATGGCTGCAGGAGATTCTGCTTCCTGTGGATGCAAAGCAGCCAGGACGCTGGGTTTAGTGCACCTAGACACAGATGGAGCAATTAGGTTTCAGGAGACTGGTCTTTTTATGGGAGTAAGGACAGGTTAGCCCCACTGGTGATAGCTTCCAGGTTATCTTATTCTTTGCTTCTAGTCTTCCTGGTCCAGGTTTCTGTCTGCCATGTTTGAGCCAGCTTAGTATTTCATTGTGGTGAGACCATTTGATTATTATTATTATTATTATTTGGTTCTATTTCTTTTATTTTCATTGTGTGTTGTGACTAGGGTCGCTCCTGCATCTGTGACAATTGTCTTTACGTTGCTAGCGACTAAGTTGCAACTGTCTGTACCTTCCATTGTGCAGTGGTTCCGCTTATTTAATTTCTGTTTTTTAGTTCCTTTTGTCCTTTAGCCTTTGTTAGCTTGCCTTTTAGTTTTCCCCTGGGTCCTGCTGGTACCTTGTCCCCATTTAAGACCTGTCGCGGCACCGGAGTTGGGACGGACTTAATTTGCCCCTTCAAACCTGGCTGCTACATGTGACACCTAGTACTGTAGGTACATTATGGACACTGGGGAAACCAACAGAGTCAGTGGTTAGAGGGGGTACTCTCATGAGTTACCATGGCAGCTCATGATTATTTGATTAATTCTTGTCAGTTTCTGTGAGCTTTCCAAGAGTTTCTGGTAATGGACTCTCCGGTGGCCTCCGGTTGGTGAGTCTGTGCCCTTGCAACTCAAGCCTGTGTGTGTTGCTCTGTACACAAGACTAGCTAGTTGATCTCAACTGCAGTAATTTGTGCTCTGGAGGCCTGTGCAGCAGTATTAATTGGTGATTGCTCCTGTTATAATTACTGCAGAGGCAGACCCTGATGCCTGTTATACAGTAGGAGCAAATTTCATCTTTGCTCCTTTGGCCATGGCTAGCCATGGCTAGCCATGGCTATTCTATTGTTCTCAGCTGCAATACGTATTGTATTGCAGCTGAGAACAATAGAATAGCCATGGCTAGCCATGGCTAGCCATTGACAAAGGAGCAAAGATGAAACTTGCTCCTACTGTAGCTTCAGCTTCGGCTCAAGCATCTTGTTCCCAGCTCCTACTTACCAGCTTCTTCCTCACTGCTTCCAGCAGTCTATTTACTTGCCCTCCTGTCTGTTCCAGTTTCCTGCAGCAGCATCTGGTCTTGTTTGCTCCTGGACATTCCTGCCTGTTTCCAGGAGCCTTGGTTCTTGGTCTCTAAATGTTTGATTACCAGTTGCCTTGTGGACTCAAAGGTTATTCTGTTTGTTCCAAGTCAGTAGCTTCCCTCTGGGATTACCAGAGGATTGTCGCAGGTCTGCGCTACCCTTTTTTTATTTCTCATCCACGCAGGGTGACTTCTGGGGTATTGCTAATACCCACATATTAATGTAATTTGCTGTGTTTGTGTATTGTTACATTATCGTCTGTGTGGTGTTATAATTCTTATGCTTTCGACGAGGTTGCCCATGGTATGCAAGTAGGTTGCTTCAATGTTTTGTTCCCTGGTTTGTCTGTTGTCAGCGGTATGCCATTAGTTTTATTTTCCAGTAAGGTCCCTGTTAGTCAGTTTCAACTTTGACTGTTCCTAAAGGAACTCCGGTACTTTGTCCCATCTTAAGACTTGGTGGCACCGGAGTTGGGGCAGACTTAATTTGCCCCTTGGCTATTAAAGGCGAAGCCTTAGCATCTTCAGGTAGTAGTCATTCTTTAGGACAAGTGCAACAGAGGCAGTGTAGGGTTGGCTGTGGTCATCCTAAACAGAGGTCACAGCTGTGGGGTAACACCCCAAATCCTAAGAGATGCTGCCTGTTGTCATCTGAACACCCAGGTTCCAGATGGACTATCATAATACTTTGCTTCTACTTCTCCACCTCCCAAAACTACCATCTTTAAGCCTAGCACTGAGGCTACTGTTACCGCCACCCTCATAGACTCACTTTCTCCTACTCTCTCTCTCACACACATGTCCTGAACCTGTCACTTCCCTAATACTGCATCCCTTACTTCTGCTCTAGATTTTTCCTCTAATCATTAAACCCAATCAACTGTCACCTTAATCCTTTGTTCCATGCTCACTGTGTACCCCATCTGTATAACCCCTGTCTGACTGCCCTCCCCTTTAGAATGTAAGCTCTCACAAGCAGTGTCCTCTTCCCTCATGTGCTTTTCCTTCTCTTCCTTAAACCATCTTTGTTGGCATCAAATCCAGTGGTTTTCTGCCATGCTGATACTTATTCCACTTCCATACTTGTGTCCTCTGCTGATACAGCTACAGTTATGTGCCCTGTACTTGTCTTCTATACTATCAACTGTAAGGCACTGTATTGATGATTCATTTATGTATTTATGTTAATGACAATTAAAATGGCTCAAAATTCAACCTTCAGCAGAGAAATAACTTTATGTAGAAATAATATTATGTAGAAATAACAAGACAATTTACTTTATAGTTGACAATTTACTTTAGTTTTATATCTAATAACATATACTGTAACACTTAAAAAGGCAAATCTTTAGTTTTAAAAATTCGTTTTTGGCAACTCTTTTTCTAGATAACTATTACTCAATAATATTATAAAGAATGATTCACAGTGACATGCCAGATGTGGTTTGCTCCGAATCATCTTTACATTTGAAATAAAAACATGAAAATACTAATGAAAGTATTAAAAAAGGCATGTTAAGTTTCTTCCTGAAAAGTACAGTATTCCACCCACAGCAATCATAAAGCAGAACAAGAGGTTTCATCAATCCCACACAGTCCTATTTTTAATCACTGAATGAAAACAACAAAATATCAGGTTTATGTAAATTCAATGCATACCAATAAATCGTTAATTTTCATGAAATATATATAGCACCAGATTTTTGTGGTATGACAACACAAAGGATGCATTACTATTTGCAAATCAGTTCAGCGCTGCACTTCATGTGCCAAATGTAATGGGGTGTGAGAATCAGAAAGTGAGAGATTTTTGGAGATTTTTCCCATATTTTTAAGTGCCAATCATTTACATGGCAAATTAAAACCTGATTTGGCAGAGTAATTGATTGCTGCTTTAAAAAATGGGAAAACTCTCCCAAAATCTCTCACTTTTGTATTCTGACATCCTATTACCACTTTTACACCAGAATACCGGGTAGGACCCGGGAAATCGAACACGGGAAATTGCCTGGGCATGCCCTGCCTCAGACCCCATTTACACTGCAATTCAATCCGGGTTATTCCCGGGTAAGGCCCTTTCACACTGAAAACGGATCAGCCCTGTCTTTCCTTGCTGGTGTCATTAAAGATGGACCTTTGGGCTGTTTGAGATGAGGTCACAAGAAAGGGAAAAGGGAGGGGGTGGGTTCTGCTCCCAGCATTGCAGCAAAGATGGCAGACGGAGTAGCTGTGTTGCAGTTTGTGCTGTACTTTTCAGCAATTGAGAGTTTGAAGCAGCTTCTCACCCTGTGCTACTTGCTTCACACTTCAGCACGCCCAGGGGGAATTGGGAATTAAAAGCAGCCCGGGAAATAATTTGAAGCAGCCCTAGGGGGGGGGTTAACTTTTGCGCGCCAGAGGCTCGCCCAATTTTTAAGGGGTGTGGCCTATTGATATGGGGCGGGGCCTATTTCAACAAGGTCACGCCCCATTTTCGCCGCTGGGGGGCATGGCTAGTAGCTCACCCACAGCCCGCCCCTTGACCCGCCTTATTTTTTTTTTTACATTTGCTTCAAATCTATTCTTGATTTCGCACACAGTAATACCACATACACGTTACGTCACACACTGTAATGCCCCTTACACGTTATGCCACACACTGATGCCCATTATACATTATGGCACACACCGTGATGTCCATAACATACATTAAAGCATTAAAGCAAGAGGTGGAGGAGATGGTAGGCCTAGGGGTTGCAAAGGAATCAACCAGCAAGTGGAATAACCTCATTTTCTTCTACCTAAGAATTCGGATTTTAAGATTTTGCAATGACTTCCATAAGCTAAATCAAGTTTCTCGCTTTGATTCATAACCTAAGGCACTGCCGGTTCCAGTTGGGATGAGGGACCATCCCAAAAAAAGGGACAGTTCCATGAAAGTCGGGCCAGTTGGGAGGTATGGTATCTATTTTGGTGCAGGTATGTGGAGGCAAGTTAGAACATAATATAATAATATAAGTATACAACTTATGCTCCAGTATAATTGGTTACAGTTGTGGAGCTACATACTAACATCTGCTCAGTGATAGGTACAATATCTCAGTCAAAAAACATGCTTCGCCTCACCTCATGATGGCCATTTTTCAGGGGATGGCAAGCCATGCAATCACACCTGAATGTAGAACCCCCGCAGATGCAGCTCAAACACACCCTACACTGCGTCCTATGGGGATAAAGCTGTGTGACATCATAGATCACATAGCCAAGTGCCGCACTTTCCACACAGATGGGATGATTCTACCCAAAGGGATCAAGAGCTCTTCTCTGCAGTTCTACTGACAATTCAGGGAAGTCTGTGGGGGGGGGGGGGGGGGGGTGCGGCTGATGTGTATTTTAATGTATTCACTGTGGGGACCTGTGTGCATTTTTTTGATACTGTGGGGGCCACTGTGTTTGTTTTTTGTTTTGTTCCGTATGGGTCTTTTGTGTCTTATTTTCTTCTGTGAGGGACAAATTGTGTAGGTGCAGGTATATGGCAGACTGGACGCCTTGGACTAATAGATCGGAGCAGAAGGGGCACCTTGGAGTATGACAGCAGACCCACCTGACGCCGCCACCCACAGACAGACAGAGGTCCGTTGTGCACCCTAAGATGGCGCCAATCAATGTTGCATTGTGCATGTTAAACACATTATCAGGATTCGGAATATGCATGGAAGGAGGACAGTTTATCAATTTGATGAAAGCTTGACCCTATCCTTTAGTTGCCTGTTTTTTTTGTGAAAATCCTCCTCACCCTCTTCCAATTATTGTATGTCGATGTTAGAGTATAGTATGTCTGTGGCTGGTAAGCTAGGCTCATAACAGAGTTGTACATCCTGGAGTCTTTCCTCAAAATTAGTCCCAATTCTTTAAATGCAACAGTTCCTTTCGGGTGAGCATCATGCAAACCTCAATTGTTACCATATAGGCATATAGATATTGTTTTATACCATCATTAATGTAATGTGATTTTAACCATAGTATATATTATGTATGTGTATATAAAAATAGGAATAGCTTAATAATTAGGACATCAGAGTTTAATGTTTAGACATCGTAGTATAGCTTTTGGGTTTACTAAATAATATGAATGACCACTTTGTAACATATCAAATGCAACTGAATTCATTTAGGAGACAAAATGTCTAAGGCATACTATTAAGCAGATAGAGTGTTCTTACCCTCCCCAGATATATCTATATTTATTAATTAAGCAATATTATATAGACACTATAGGCCAGACTCCAGCCATCTGGTTTCCTTTCTGGAGAATGTAGCTGCTAGTATATCATCCAAGTTACATTGCAGGACAGACAGGACACTGTTGTATTTTGACAACAGGAGTGTAAAATAGATTGATGCACAGGGAGAGCCCAGAAACAGGAGATCTCGCAATGGAGATTACCACTAGCGTCCAGACAAGCAGGAGACCCTGTCACCATTAGCATCCATAAATTCAATAACGTCATGAGAACAGGGAACTTCAACCCATGTATTTGTGATATAAGGAGAGAGATAGAGTAGACATTCACTCTCACACACACAGACTCACAGACACACGGACAGTCAGCAAGAAACCCATTCAGAGAGTCAGGAGGAGAGATGTGAGAGAGAAGCAGGAGAAAGAATGGAATAAATAAGCAATGGGCAGGAGGTGAGGTGAATCATAGGTAGCTATACCCATGTAACTTGTAAGTATGTCATTTTATGTTAGTTTTGTAGCAATCTAAGTTTGTCAATTGTTTAATGTAATATAAGCAAGGAGGCGTATATATAAATATATATATATATAATAGCATATACAACAATCACTGTGTTAATCTATTCTGTATGGTTTGTTTTGCCTATAAATAAAATCCTCCAATTGGAGCTAAAATTACAAGTCTTGAACTCTCATATTTGGGGAATCAAATTATGACAAGTACTCTGCATATTGTATTGTAAAGTCTATTAGAATATAATTGCAGATGTTAAATATATGTGTTATATCAATACAAGATATAATAAATATATTTTATATAATAATATCTCAATCTCAATAACCATTATTGGGATAAGAGAGATATATGACCCCTAAAATAAAACTCTACACAATGCATCCTTAATTAGTCAACAGTAGCATAAACATCATTCTAAAAATATTTACTAGGGTGATATTAGGCTACTATGGTTTGTTTTGGGTCACACACACTAGAACACATAGATTTTGATGCCATTATAATTGTTAACATTAATTTTTTTGATGCATTTCCATCCATACATTAAAATATTGTCCATACAAGATTTGGCAGCTGGTATCCCATTTGGGACTTCAAATAACTTTATATGCTGACCCCTGTGGCGTTGTGTCATAAACTTTAGGCTCGCTCCCAAGCTGTATCAAGGCCACCCTCTCTAACTATCTCTGAGCACAGACAGCTGACAATGTTTTGCTAACAATACAGACACCAAAAGTGAAGCTAGGATGGCTAGCAGGACTTGTGCCCTGGGAACTGTATTTGTACATGATGGGTGCAAACAGGAGTGCTGAAGAAGGTAATAGCCAATGTGAGTTACTCTTAGGACAACTGTCTAAGCTATTTAACCCTTTGAGTGCCATCATTGATGTTAGAGATGTTCGAAATATCCACTAAAAATTCCAGCATTCAATTGACTTGGCTGTATTTGTATTTCTTTATACTAAAAGAACAGTCACTGTGAGCAATGTCACTGTGAGCGACACCAGGAGGGGTAAAACAAATGATTGAGGATCTAGGTAGATTAGAGGAATGGTCAAGAGCATGGCAACTACAGTTTAATGCCAAAAAATGCAAAATCATGCACTTGGGTCTCAGAAATCCAAAGACTAAATATAAATTTACTCTATTCCAGGCATGCTATTAATAGCATGCCTGGAATCAAACATTGATGTGATAGCTATGTGTATTGTAGCCATTTTCAGCGATAGTGTTAGGACCTGCAGAAAAGTGGGGTCCCGTGAAGGGGGCTTCAGGCTTAGATGCATTGATCAATTCATGAACCAAATCTCCACTATTTATTATCAGTTAATTTAGTGTGTGCAGAGCCCCTACAATGTATATATATATATATATATATATATACAGCAACGATATGCCGGCACTCAGATAGGTAGACCAACGGGTGGGTGCCTTCCCAAATAGATAATGCAGAGTCCAGTGGGGGAGGGGCGGCACTCCAGAAGAAATAATCACGCAGTCAGGCAATCATAAATGGAAGAAAAACGTGTATTCTAGCGCCAAGCGCTTTCGGGGAATCACCCCGTCCTCAGGGCATCAATACACAGGAGAGAAGCACCTACTCACAGTACTTACCCCCCTAAATACCCCATCTCTTACCTGAGGCGTCTCCCCACGCCGGGCGTCGCCGCCTCCATCCACGAGCGTCCAGAGCACCCACTTCCGGGTTGCGCAGACAGTCTCACTGGAAGCGCGTCATCTGCGTTCCAGCAGAGACTTCCTTGCGGTTCACCCGCTCAGTAAGCCCCATTCAGGCTGCCGCAGAGATGCAGCGACACCCTCAGGTCAGGCGGAGTCCAGCCTGGTTAAGAGACAAATAATACAAGTAAATATACGTGCAGCGACTAAGGACCTTGGCATAATTGTCCACAGTTACGCAACACATTACAGATATATCTAAGATCACTAAGGATACATCCTGCTGAAAAAACGGGAAACGGTTACCAGAAACATTACAAAAAATATTACAAAAAATAAAACATGAAAAGTAAAAAATAAAAATAAAAATAACATAACACAGAAAAAACGACATATTAGTATATACCAGCCCTATATTCACAAATATAAAAACAGCATAAACAGGAGGGCTGACAACTGGATGTCTACACAAGACTGAGTGACACACCCAAAAGCACAAGTGTGGAGGTACGTAACCTGAAATACATTCTCAAAGTAAACTATTCCAGTTTATTTTTTCATTTAACCCGCCTGGGCTAGTAGTCCCAAGGCGGATGATCCATTGTGATTCCTTCAGGAGTAGAGCCTTGGCTCTGTCTCCACCTCGGGGTGACATAGGGATATGGTCTATGATGAAATATCTCACCGACTCCAGGGAGTGGCCAGCCTCCCTGAAGTGCCTGGCTACAGGTTGATCCAACTCCCTGCCTTGTAGGGCCAGGGAGATTGAAGACCTATGTCCCGCCATCCTTTGTTTAAATTTGCAGGTAGTTTGGCCAACATACAGTAAGCCACACGGGCATTTAACAATGTACACCACGTGCGTGGTGTCACATGTGAGGACAAACCTAATATTGTAGATTTTATCCACATGGGGATGTTTGAACGTTTTACAGGGGATTATAAATTTGCAGGTGATACAGTTGAAACAACTGTAGCACCCCATGGGCTTCTTGTAAACATTCGGGGGTGTAGTTTTCCCCATCCCTGTAATGTCTGATTTGACCAGCCGGTCTCTCAGATTCCTACCTCTGGTGAATGCTAGGATAGGACGTTTTTCTTTAAATACTGGAAGGTCCTTGTCCGTGCTGACAATAGGCCACAAGGCCTTACTGGCTCTGCTGAGGATGGGGTGCACTGTAGAAAACTCGGTAACGAATGGAATGATTTTATCATTATCCCTATTTGATGGAGACAAGAGTTCTGCTCTGTTCCTCTGCAGAACTTTCCGCTTGGCCTCAAGGAGGGAATCTCTATCATAACCACGTGTGTGGAATTTGTCCACCACTACATCCAGACTAGGAGAAAGCTCCTCCCTGTCGCTGGTGATCCGTGCCACCCGGACCATCTGCGACAGAGGCAGCCCTCTTTTTAAAGGAGGCGGATGAAAGCTGGATGACCGCAATAAGGTATTGCGGTCTGTGGGCTTGTTGTACACTTTAGTGTGGATTTTACCCTCTCTCACCTGTACCTCTACATCTAAGAAATGGAGACAGCTCTGATCAAATTCATAAGTGAACTTGATGAATGGACTGCTTTCGTTGACCCTGTTCATCATATTCACAAAACGCTCCTCCCCACCCGTCCACATCAGGAACACATCATCGATGTATCGGGTATACATCAGCAAGTGCCCCCTGGTGGACGGGTCTGAGAGGAATAACTCAAATTCAATAAGAAACATAAAGATGTTAGCATAGGAGGGTGCCACGGAAGAACCCATGGCACACCCCCTATGCTGGGCATAGAAATTCCCATCGAATAAGAAATAGTTGCGTCTCAATGTAAGTTCTAGGAGACACAGGAACAGTTCATGGTCAAACTTAGCACTGTCCAAATTTTCCACCAGAAATTTCTTCATTGCAAAGAGGCCTCCCTCATGGGGGATAGAGGTGTAGAGGCTACACACGTCAAGGCTGCAGAGTAAAGTTCCTGAAGGGATGGAATCAAAAGCTTGTAGTTTAACAAGGAAGGAAGTTGTATCCTTGAGAAAGGTAGGTTGGTGAGGCAGTAACGGCTGCAGAATGCTGTCCAGGAGTTGCGAGGTTGGCTGCAGTAAAGAATCCCTTGCCGACACTATCGGCCTCCCTGGGGGCCTAGTGGAGTTCTTATGTAATTTTGGCAAGGTATACAGGACAGGGGTTCTGGGATGCTGTACACGAATTGCTTTCCAAACTTTAGTGGGTAATTTCCCTTCTTTGTGCGCTTTATCCAATACTCCAAAGAGTTCCCTCTGGTATTGAGCAGTTGGATCATGCATCAATTTCGTGTATACCTCCTTGTCCTGTAGTTGGCGTATAATTTCAGCCCGATAGTCCTCAATCCTCTGGATAACAATCGCCCCGCCCTTATCTGCGGGGCGTATAATGATGGATTCGTCTGATTCCAATGCTTGGAGAGCCACAGTTTCATTTTTGGTCAAATTGGGGCAAATTTTGCGAGGAGTAGCCAGGTAGCGGGTGACGGAGTCGTCTAAGAGTCTAGTAAAAGTCTTCAGTGACCCATTCGTTGAAATAGGATCAAAACTGGACTTCGAATTCTGGCAAAGGAAGGGAGTGAACACTGTTTCCACTTCAAGAGACGGCTTGTGTTGGAAATGTTCCCTCAATCGTAATTTTCTGGAAAATTTGTGCAGGTCAAGTTTCCAGTTAAATTCATTGTGCTTATTAGTTGGCACAAAGCTAAGACCTAAGTTCAGTACCTTCCTTTCGTCCTCAGACAGAATTCTGTCTGATAAATTGAAGATTAGACTTTCAACTTCGTTGCCGCCACTGCTGCTGCCTTCCTGACTTCTCTGAATTCTTTTGGTCTGGCCCCCTCTACGGGTGGCCGAGCACTTTTTGAATTCCTGCGCCCTCCTAAAGGGATCTGACCTGGGCCTCTCACTTCATCCGAATCGGACACCATAAAGTCACTATCACTGCTCGTTTGCTCCTGGCGAGCATGTGCACCTTTTTTCTGCCATGGTCTGCGGTTTCTAGGAGCAGATCTATCCTGTTGTGGTGTATTACCTCCATACAACCACCTGTACACGCGGTTGTCCTCATAGTCTTGATCGACAGCCATTTTTTTGCTGTTCTTAAATTTTAAAAGGTCCTTCTGGTATTGTTCACACCTTTTTTCCAACTGTTGTATTCCCTTAATGTGACTTTCATGATTTAAAGCATCCTCATGAGCCTGTTGGAATGTGGTTATTATTTGTCTCTTAACCAGGCTGGACTCCGCCTGACCTGAGGGTGTCGCTGCATCTCTGCGGCAGCCTGAATGGGGCTTACTGAGCGGGTGAACCGCAAGGAAGTCTCTGCTGGAACGCAGATGACGCGCTTCCAGTGAGACTGTCTGCGCAACCCGGAAGTGGGTGCTCTGGACGCTCGTGGATGGAGGCGGCGACGCCCGGCGTGGGGAGACGCCTCAGGTAAGAGATGGGGTATTTAGGGGGGTAAGTACTGTGAGTAGGTGCTTCTCTCCTGTGTATTGATGCCCTGAGGACGGGGTGATTCCCCGAAAGCGCTTGAAAGCACCACTGAAGCATAAAGCATCTTTTACCTTTGTTTGAATATTGCTGTGATTCACTATTGGTATTGGAGAGAATACCTAGTCCTGAACACACACCTCTCATGGATTCCCTTTTAAACATGGACTTAGCATCCCAAGCTGATAGGAACCCTGGACTGGTGACGACCCCGGTAGGGGAAATATTCAGCTTCTCACAAGCACAAATTGATAACATCTTAGCGCAAGAACCTTCTGATCTTCCTAGTGCAGCTCCTAATATGGAGGATCTTCTCCAGCAGCTGTATAAACTAAGAAAGCGGGAAATAGATTTTAAACTGCATAGTGTATCCCTTGCCAACTATTTCAAAGACCGCAAGATACCTAGGGGGTTCCGAGTACGGAATACCCCGACAATCGGAAGAACCAATCCGGATTTTGTCCGGAAGTGGATAGCTATCCTTAACAAATGTGCCTTCGATTTAATGATCTTAGTCGTGGAGGAGGCGAATAGAGAATTAGGAATCACCAGAGTTAAGATAACCACATTCCAACAGGCTCATGAGGATGCTTTAAATCATGAAATTAAGGGAATACAACAGTTGGAAAAAAGGTGTGAACAATACCAGAAGGACCTTTTAAAATTTAAGAACAGCAAAAAAATGGCTCTCGATCAAGACTATGAGGACAACCGCGTGTACAGGTGGTTGTATGGAGGTAATACACCACAACAGGATAGATCTGCTCCTAGAAACCGCAGACCATGGCAGAAAAAAGGTGCACATGCTCGCCAGGAGCAAACGAGCAGTGATAGTGACTTTATGGTGTCCGATTCGGATGAAGTGAGAGGCCCAGGTCAGATCCCTTTAGGAGGGCGCAGGAATTCAAAAAGTGCTCGGCCACCCGTAGAGGGGGCCAGACCAAAAGAATTCAGAGAAGTCAGGAAGGCAGCAGCAGTGGCGGCAACGAAGTTGAAAGTCTAATCTTCAATTTATCAGACAGAATTCTGTCTGAGGACGAAAGGAAGGTACTGAACTTAGGTCTTAGCTTTGTGCCAACTAATAAGCACAATGAATTTAACTGGAAACTTGACCTGCACAAATTTTCCAGAAAATTACGATTGAGGGAACATTTCCAACACAAGCCGTCTCTTGAAGTGGAAACAGTGTTCTCTCCCTTCCTTTGCCAGAATTCGAAGTCCAGTTTTGATCCTATTTCAACGAATGGGTCACTGAAGACTTTTACTAGACTCTTAGACGACTCCGTCACCCGCTACCTGGCTACTCCTCGCAAAATTCGCCCCAATTTGACCAAAAATGAAACTGTGGCTCTCCAAGCATTGGAATCAGACGAATCCATCATTATACGCCCCGCAGATAAGGGCGGGGCGATTGTTATCCAGAGGATTGAGGACTATCGGGCTGAAATTATACGCCAACTACAGGACAAGGAGGTATACACGAAATTGATGCATGATCCAACTGCTCAATACCAGAGGGAACTCTTTGGAGTATTGGATAAAGCGCACAAAGAAGGGAAATTACCCACTAAAGTTTGGAAAGCAATTCGTGTACAGCATCCCAGAACCCCTGTCCTGTATACCTTGCCAAAATTACATAAGAACTCCACTAGGCCCCCAGGGAGGCCGATAGTGTCGGCAAGGGATTCTTTACTGCAGCCAACCTCGCAACTCCTGGACAGCATTCTGCAGCCGTTACTGCCTCACCAACCTACCTTTCTCAAGGATACAACTTCCTTCCTTGTTAAACTACAAGCTTTTGATTCCATCCCTTCAGGAACTTTACTCTGCAGCCTTGACGTGTGTAGCCTCTACACCTCTATCCCCCATGAGGGAGGCCTCTTTGCAATGAAGAAATTTCTGGTGGAAAATTTGGACAGTGCTAAGTTTGACCATGAACTGTTCCTGTGTCTCCTAGAACTTACATTGAGACGCAACTATTTCTTATTCGATGGGAATTTCTATGCCCAGCATAGGGGGTGTGCCATGGGTTCTTCCGTGGCACCCTCCTATGCTAACATCTTTATGTTTCTTATTGAATTTGAGTTATTCCTCTCAGACCCGTCCACCAGGGGGCACTTGCTGATGTATACCCGATACATCGATGATGTGTTCCTGATGTGGACGGGTGGGGAGGAGCGTTTTGTGAATATGATGAACAGGGTCAACGAAAGCAGTCCATTCATCAAGTTCACTTATGAATTTGATCAGAGCTGTCTCCATTTCTTAGATGTAGAGGTACAGGTGAGAGAGGGTAAAATCCACACTAAAGTGTACAACAAGCCCACAGACCGCAATACCTTATTGCGGTCATCCAGCTTTTATCCGCCTCCTTTAAAAAGAGGGCTGCCTCTGTCGCAGATGGTCCGGGTGGCACGGATCACCAGCGACAGGGAGGAGCTTTCTCCTAGTCTGGATGTAGTGGTGGACAAATTCCACACACGTGGTTATGATAGAGATTCCCTCCTTGAGGCCAAGCGGAAAGTTCTGCAGAGGAACAGAGCAGAACTCTTGTCTCCATCAAATAGGGATAATGATAAAATCATTCCATTCGTTACCGAGTTTTCTACAGTGCACCCCATCCTCAGCAGAGCCAGTAAGGCCTTGTGGCCTATTGTCAGCACGGACAAGGACCTTCCAGTATTTAAAGAAAAACGTCCTATCCTAGCATTCACCAGAGGTAGGAATCTGAGAGACCGGCTGGTCAAATCAGACATTACAGGGATGGGGAAAACTACACCCCCGAATGTTTACAAGAAGCCCATGGGGTGCTACAGTTGTTTCAACTGTATCACCTGCAAATTTATAATCCCCTGTAAAACGTTCAAACATCCCCATGTGGATAAAATCTACAATATTAGGTTTGTCCTCACATGTGACACCACGCACGTGGTGTACATTGTTAAATGCCCGTGTGGCTTACTGTATGTTGGCCAAACTACCTGCAAATTTAAACAAAGGATGGCGGGACATAGGTCTTCAATCTCCCTGGCCCTACAAGGCAGGGAGTTGGATCAACCTGTAGCCAGGCACTTCAGGGAGGCTGGCCACTCCCTGGAGTCGGTGAGATATTTCATCATAGACCATATCCCTATGTCACCCCGAGGTGGAGACAGAGCCAAGGCTCTACTCCTGAAGGAATCACAATGGATCATCCGCCTTGGGACTACTAGCCCAGGCGGGTTAAATGAAAAAATAAACTGGAATAGTTTACTTTGAGAATGTATTTCAGGTTACGTACCTCCACACTTGTGCTTTTGGGTGTGTCACTCAGTCTTGTGTAGACATCCAGTTGTCAGCCCTCCTGTTTATGCTGTTTTTATATTTGTGAATATAGGGCTGGTATATACTAATATGTCGTTTTTTCTGTGTTATGTTATTTTTATTTTTATTTTTTACTTTTCATGTTTTATTTTTTGTAATATTTTTTGTAATGTTTCTGGTAACCGTTTCCCGTTTTTTCAGCAGGATGTATCCTTAGTGATCTTAGATATATCTGTAATGTGTTGCGTAACTGTGGACAATTATGCCAAGGTCCTTAGTCGCTGCACGTATATTTACTTGTATTATTTGTCTCTTAACCAGGCTGGACTCCGCCTGACCTGAGGGTGTCGCTGCATCTCTGCGGCAGCCTGAATGGGGCTTACTGAGCAGGTGAACCGCAAGGAAGTCTCTGCTGGAACGCAGATGACGCGCTTCCAGTGAGACTGTCTGCGCAACCCGGAAGTGGGTACTCTGGACGCTCGTGGATGGAGGCGGCGACGCCCGGCGTGGGGAGACGCCTCAGGTAAGAGATGGGGTATTTAGGGGGGTAAGTACTGTGAGTAGGTGCTTCTCTCCTGTGTATTGATGCCCTGAGGACGGGGTGATTCCCTGAAAGCGCTTGGCGCTAGAATACACGTTTTTCTTCCATTTATGATTGCCTGACTGCGTGATTATTTCTTCTGGAGTGCCGCCCCTCCCCCACTGGACTCTATATATATATATATATATATATATATATATATAGCCAGAGATGAGGACCGGCACTCAGGACTTAAGACGAGCCAGAGGGAGAACCTGCCCCGGTGCCAACCTGAGGGACCTTGCAGCCCCTTGAAGATAGCAGAGGTAAAGAATGGGCACTCAGGGACTCTCAATAAAGGTTAAGTGAGTACAGGTTTAATCCAAGTCTTGTCACTAGACAAGACTTGGACTAAACCTGTCCTCACTTCACCTTTATTGAGAGTCCCTGAGTGCCCGATCTTTATATATATATATATATATATATATATATATATATATATATATATATATAGATAGATAGATAGATAGATAGATAGATAGATAGCAGGGGTTGACGGCGGCACTCGGGACAAATAACGACACCACAGCCTGATTGCCAACGTTTCAATGCTAGTGCATTTTCGTCTGGGCATTACACAAATGTACATCATATCACTCACCATTTATGTGCTCTGGTTACCCTCCACCACGGCGTCTGCAGAGACCGCGCAGCAGCGTGTCTGCGGCGGCTCGTCATGATGTCGTCACCCACGTGCTCCCGTCACCAAGGTAACAAAAGAAAACTAAAAGACAGAAGCATTGCCTGCTGAGTAATGCATAAACAAAATACATAAAGTATATAGCGTATTGCTGGAGGAAGCATGCCATGTCATAAATACTGCAAATAAGATTAAAGAAAACAATTTAAACCTAACGTCTCATTTAAACCGTTTGGACTCAAGGTATTCAACAAGAATATCCACCTTGACTCTCTTTGAAGCAGAATTTTGGATCTGTTGCCACCGTGTAACAGCGGGGGAACATGATCAATGATTTTATGTTTTAACGCAGTGGGGGAATGTCTCATCTGCGCATAGTGACGTGCGACAGGTTGTTTGCTGTCACCTTTCAGTATTGCCACTCTGATGGCTTGGCGATGCTGGGCCATCCTGATTTTAAATTGGCAGTCGGTCTTGCCGACGTAGTATTTGCCACAGGGACATATTAAAACATAGATGACAAATTTGGTTGTGCAGGTGAGTCTAAAATTAATTTTAAACTGCTTGTTACTGGTGGGATGTTTTATAGTGTCACCTGTCGACATGTACCCACAAGTGGTACAGCCAGTACACTTGACACAACCTTTGGAGCCCCAAAGAATGGCACCGCACTGCCCTTATCAAACCCAGTGACATCACTGTGGACCAGATAATCCCATAGGTTACGTCCACGGGAGTAGCTGGTAACTAGTTTTTTCTTGAAGAGACCAGGCAAATCTGCATCTTCTGAAACAATGGGCCAATACTGTGTAACCGCTTTTTTGGCTACCATGCTGTTGGTATTGTAACGATTGGGCCAAAACAAGCGATTCTGTGACCTAGATTTGGACTTGCATTTTAAAGTTTTGGATCGGGGGATTGCTAGAACTTTTTGTGTGGTAAGCATTAACTGATCAAAATCATAGCCCCTCTCCAAAAACTTGGAGATCATATAATCCGGTTAGGAAAAAAAACAGTTTGTATCCCAATTGCACACTGAATGAGAAATATACATATAATAATCAGATAATACAGAGGCATAGATGGGTCAGCATCAGGAGGGATTGCTGACACCTGAGTGCCATTGGAGAAGCCAGGGGTATCTCCAGGTAAGCTGGCTCTCAGACGTTATAAGCCATTATCATGTGGCCTTACACTGGGCTATTAGGCCCAAACATTTGTTATTGTGCATGGGATGGGTTTGGGAGTGTGGTTCCCTCTTTGTTGGTATGGCTGGTCTGCTCCAGGTTAGCACACCCTAACACTTTATTAACATTTATGTTTTTCCCTATCACATTGTATGTATTATTTTAACCACACCTTCACCTCCTTACATAGCACTTATGTGCTTCTTATTAACCCCTACTAATTTTCATTTGTGTGCTGCCCTGGAGTAGTCAGCCTGTGCCGGCATATTGGGGGCCCACACCCCAGACCCATACCCAGTGTTAGGGACCCCCAGTGACAGAGATGCCTTGACGTACGGCCTGGGGGCTTAGCCCTATATCTGCAGATATATGCAACCAAGATCTCTGTATTATCTGATTATTATATGTATATTTCTCATTCAGTGTGCAATTGGGATACAAACTGTTTTTTTTTTCCTAACCAGATTTACCCCTCCCTGTTGGCACCTGAATAACATTACCTCTGATTGAGCAGTTTGCCAATAAAAGTGTTGTGCAGATCATATAATCCATCTGGACCTCCAGATCCACTGTGTCACTGCAGATTCTGCGGACGCGCAGTAGTTGTGAGTAGGGTAACCCTTTAAGTACTGCAGCACGGTGAAAACTGGTAGGGCTGAGCAGCATGTTGCGGTCCGTGGGCTTTACAAACAGAGAAGTATGCAGCAAACCATCGGCCAAATTAATGCGGACATCGAGAAAATCAATGGTGGAAAAAGAAAAAGAACATGTTAATTTGATGGGACTGTCACTCTCATTTTGTCGGGTTATAACCTGTGTCAACGTGTCAGGTGTGCCACGCCACAACAAAAGCATATCATCTATGTAGCGTGCGTAATAAAACACGCTACATGTGATGCTGGGATTAGAGAAAAATATGTCTTGCTCCACCCCCATCATGTAGGCATTAGCGTACGATGGGGCCACCGAAGACCCCATCGCACAGCCCACAAGCTGGAGGTAGTAGCGACCGTCATAAAAGAAGTAATTTCTCGTAAGTACCATCTCCAACAGATAGCAAAAAGATTCTACAGGCGGCCCCTTGTACAGTGGGCTGGTAGAAATAAGTCTACGTGTGGCGGCAATACCCTCGACGTGTGGAATACAGGTGTAAAGTGAGCTCACGTCTATGCTACTGAGTACACATTTGTCAGGAATATTGGACAATCTTTTTAACGCTAATAAAAGCGCGGTGGTATCCTGCAAACTGTAAACCGACTGTTGGACTATCGGCTGCAGATAGGTATCCAAATAAGCTGATGTAACCTGAAAAATCGAACCCCTGGCCGATATAATCGGTCTCCCAGGGGGACAAGCAAGATTTTTGTGAACTTTTGGTAGTGTGTTAAGTAGCGGTTTCTTGGGGAACTCACAGGTAAGTAATTTCAAAACTTTGGCAGTGATGATACCAGAGGAACAAGCATTGCTCAGATACAGATCCAGCTCACATTTAAAAGTGGCTGTTGGATTGGCTTCCAGCAATCTGTAAGTAGCACTATCGCTCAGTTGTTTCTCAATCTCAATTTTGTAGTCTGATAGATTCTGGACTACAATCGAGCCGCCCTTGCCGGCGGCCCGAATCACAATGTCCCTTCTGGAACGAAGTGATTGAAGAGCGTCAAATTGATTTTTGTTAAGGTTGCCAAACTTCTGCGTGCTGCAAACTTTATTGACAGTTATCAACCAGACTGACAAATGATTTGATAGATGCACTAGAGCAGTGATTTTCAACCTTTTTACCTTGCGGCACACTAAATACGATTTTAAAATTTCCAAGGCACACCATGAGATCCCCACAGGGGAAAACGCATTGGCCCCCACAGGAAAAAAACAAACCTATTGGCCCCCATATAAAATAAATCAAACTGGCCCCCACAGGTAACAAAAATAAAATACATTGGCTCTTTAAATGAAAAGAAAAGACCAGTAAATAACAGTTGAACTGGTGGTGGCTGTAAACTGGTTTGGGCATCTCTAGATCTGGGGGCACACTTGGGAACAGCTCAAGGCACACTAGTGTGCCACGGCACAGTGGTTGAAAAACACTGCACTAGAGGATGGTGGATCAAAATGTGATCTAGGTGCTAATTTTTGGAGTTCAACAGGTATAGTGTCCTGCACCGTAGTGGTGGTGTGTGTCCCAAAAAATTCTTGGACCTTGAGTTGTCGGTTAAGTTTGTGAGTTTCGACTTTCCAAAGAAAAGGGTCGAATCTGGTTGTTGGCACGAAACTGAGTCCTTTTTGCAGTAAATCATACTCATCCTTGGACAGCGGTGTAGAAGACAAGTTAAAAACTACTTCTTGCTTTTGCTTGGCGGCTTGTTTGCTCTGCCCGCATTTCCACTGCCCGCCTCTTCTACAGGGGTCTCCGTCTTCTGCCCGTTGTGCCCGTGTACGTATCCCTAAAGGGACAAACGGTTTCCTTGGTCTGCCCCGACCACGTCCACGGCGATCGGTGTCACTACCTGAGGCAGCTGAATCATTGGAAGAGTCCATGGTATTACCGCATCTATATTTTCGGCGAGCAGGGTAACTTTTATCATTGGAGGATCCCGTTAACCAGCTGTATACGTTTTGGGCGTTTTCATATACTTCTCTCTCTTGTATTTGATTAGATCTCGCTTATAGGTTTCAAGTTGTAACTGTAATTTATGTAGCCAATCTTCACTATGATCGTCCACAAGTGCCTGTTGGTGTGCGGCTTCAAATTGCGTGATTTTGTCCTTAATCAGGCTCACTTCTTTCTTTGACTCCTCGATCACTAGCAGGAGCAAGTCGAATGAGCACTTGTTAAGGATTGCGCTCCATTTTTTGCAAAATTGAACATTATGGCGTCCAATGGTTGGTACATTCTTTATTCGAAAACCACGCAGAATGCGCTTTTCAGTGAAGTATTCGGAGAGAGTTGCACCATGGTAATAAAAGTCCAGTTCTCTGCGTTTTAAACGTAACAGATGTCTAAATAAATCGGCTGTAGAAGAGTTCTCAGCAAGTGAGAATACTTTGTCTTTATAAATTATGTCATTAGCGTCCAAGTCAGAAAATTAATAAACATCTGCTGCATCCAATACAACCCGTTCAAAGGTGTTGTCAGTCATGATACTGCGGCGTGTTCTGTCACAATAAAAATATATTCCGGGAAAAATTCCCAAGTATACACTTACCCAACTTCCCAAGTTACAACTCACACGTGCACCACAGATGCCGTAATAGACGGACAAAGCATGTACTGCACAGGGTGCCTGAATCTGTTTACGAGCTCTGCTGCCAAGTAGCTTGCTCATAGATACAGTCCATTGATTCTGGCACTCACTGATAAAAGGTTAACTGCTCCTGTTGCCTTCCATTGATCGGGACTACAAGTAGGATGTCTCCCAATTAGATAGCAGGTTGATGGCGGCACTCGGGACAAATAACGACAGGACACCACAGCCTGATTGCCAACGTTTCAATGCTAGTGCATTTTCGTCAGGGCATTACACAAATGTACATCATATCACTCACCATTTATGTGCTCTGGTTACCCTCCACCATGGCGTCTGCAGAGACCGCGCAGCAGCGTGTCTGCGGCGGCTCATCATGATGACGTCACCAAGGTAACAAAAGAAAACTAAAAGACAGAAGCATTGCCTGCTGAGTAATGCATTAACAAAATACATAAAGTATATAGCGTATTGCTGGAGGAAGCATGTCATGTCATAAATACTGCAAATAAGATTAAAGAAAACAATTTAAACCTAACGTCTCATTTAAACCGTTTGGACTCAAGGTATTCAACAAGAATATCCACCTTGACTCTCTTTGAAGCAGAATTTTGGATCTGTTGCCACCGTGTAACAGCGGGGGAACTTGATCAATGATTTTATGTTTTAACGCAGTGGGGGAATGTCTCATCTGCGCATAGTGACGTGCGACAGGTTGTTCGCTGTCACCTTTCAGTATTGCCACTCTGATGGCTTGGCGATGCTGGGCCATCCTGATTTTAAATTGGCAGTCGATCTTGCCGACGTAGTATTTGCCACAGGGACATATTAAAACATAAATGACAAATTTGGATGTGCAGGTGAGTCTAAAATTAATTTTAAACTGCTTGTTACTGGTGGGATGTTTTATAGTGTCAGGTCGGCAGCTGTTTTATAGCTGTCAGGTCGGCAGCTGTCTCTTTGTGCAATGATGTAATTGCAATAAACCCTTTTTTTCTTCACCTACTACCGTGTGCCGGCTCCAATCCTTTCTGCGAGGGGGTAAGTGCTTTCTATTAACCACATTATGGTACAACCACAAGTGGTACAGCCAGTACACTTGACACAACCTTTGGAGCCCCAAAGAATGGCACCGCAATGCCCTTATCAAACCCAGTGACATCACTGTGGACCAGATAATCCCGTAGGTTACGTCCACGGGAGTAGCTGGTATCTGATAACCTTTTATCAGTGAGTGCCAGAATCAATGGACTGTGTATATATATATATATATATATATATATAGACAGTTGGGTTCTCAGGTTGGCACTCTGGTTAAAGATAAAACTGTTCCGGTGCCAGGCACATAATGTGGTTAATAGAAAGCACTTACCCCCTCGCAGAAAGGATTGGAGCCGGCACACGGTAGTAGGTGAAGAAAAAAAGGGTTTATTGCAATTACATCATTGCACAAAGAGACAGCTGCCGACCTGACAGCCGTTTCAACTGCATGTGAGCAGTTTTCATCAGAGGTGAAGCACACTGCAGCAGAGCAAACATATATACCATAAAATTGCGCCAAAAAACATGTAAATGAGGTCAACCAGACCTCCACTGACCGGCTCGTCATCTCCATTGAGTGACAGCTGGGAAGGCGGGGGGAGGGGCTCTGTGATGCAACTGAATGGGAAACTCCAGAGCATAATCAGCCTAGATGCGGCTGTCTCTGGGGTTCCATGCGCATCATGTGTGCGATGCGGCTGCTGTCACTACTTGTACAGCTGAGCCGCTGGGCGCTCATTGTTGCTGAAGGAGAGGGGAAGGGTGATGCTGCGGGCCGTAAGGGGAAGATCATAGATGCTGCGCTGGCGCTGTCATATCAAGTGGATAGTAGCGTATCATGTTGTGTCCATGTGTCAGGCTGGTTGACCCCAGGGTATAGCATAATACAGGGAAGCATGGATGTACAGTGTCAAACAAACGGCAGGGTCGTTAATTGTGCACATAGCCATGTGTTAAAGCAAAAAACACATGTTGAAATAAACTGACGACACATAGCGGTGTCAACACCTCTATTGTATATATTGCCTCAAAACTGATGACACGCGGCGGTGTCAACACCTGTACCATAAATTGGGGAAAAAAGTACGGCAAATAACACATCAGCACATCATAGTAGGTAGAAAAGCGCACGGCAGCGCATACATCTGATCCCTGAGCACTCAGCGGTGCCCAGAGTTAGCAAGAACTATCACAGCATTGATTTTTTCCCCAATTTATGGTACAGGTGTTGACACCGCCGCGTGTCGTCAGTTTTGAGGCAATATATACAATATAGGTGTTGACACCGCTATGTGTCGTCAGTTTATTTCAACATGTGTTTTTTGCTTTAACACATGGCTATGTGCATCAATGTCGTCAGTTTTGAGGCATTATATACAATAGAGGTGTTGACACCGCTGTGTGTCGTCAGTTTATTTCAATATGTGTTTTTTGCTTTAACACATGGCTATGTGCACAATTAACGACCCTGCCGTTTGTTTGACACTGTACATCCATGCTTCCCTGTATTATGCTATACCCTGGGGTCAACCAGCCTGACACATGGACACAACATGATACGCTACTATCCACTTGATATGACAGCGCCAGCGCAGCATCTATGATCTTCCCCTTATGGCCCGCAGCATCACCCTTCCCCTCTCCTTCAGCAACAATGAGCGCCCAGCGGCTCAGCTGTACAAGTAGTGACAGCAGCCGCATCGCACACATGATGCGCATGGAACCCCAGAGACAGCCGCATCTAGGCTGATTATGCTCTGGAGTTTCCCATTCAGTTGCATCACAGAGCCCCTCCCCCCGCCTTCCCAGCTGTCACTCAATGGAGATGACGAGCCAGGTCAGTGGAGGTCTGGTTGACCTCATTTACATGTTTTTTGGCGCAATTTTATGGTATATATGTTTGCTCTGCTGCAGTGTGCTTCACCTCTGATGAAAACTGCTCACATGCAGTTGAAACGGCTGTCAGGTCGGCAGCTGTCTCTTTGTGCAATGATGTAATTGCAATAAACCCTTTTTTCTTCACCTACTACCGTGTGCTGGCTCCAATCATTTCTGCGAGGGGGTAAGTGCTTTCTATATATATATATATATATATATATATATATATAATAGCCCAGAACTGTCATGGCATGTGTATAACGCTTGGTGGAGTCTGGGCGGAGTCATACACACATTCACAGAGTGAACCTGGAGCAGGGCGACAGAGAACGGGCCATAAAAGAGCAGGGACACACAGTATAAGAGCAGGGCTCCACACCAAGGGTTTCAAAATGAATATGATATACATTACCCCCGGGCGAGCCGCACAGATGTCCCGTGATGTTACCACATGGAGGCATGCCCTCTCAACCATCAGGGGCATGCCTCCAGGTCAAGCCCACACACCCAGATGATGGCTCCGGCCAGTAGGAGGAGACACTGACTCGCACCCACCACTCTCTCCTACATTGCATCCTCGCCCCCGGTGCCGCAACTTCACTCCACCTGGGTAGCCATATGGAGGTCTGGGACCTCACTGTATGTAGCCCTGCCCCACCCACTCCTGCAGAGCATCTTGCCTACCCACCTGTCCTTCTACGCCGCAATGGTCTGATAAACTTCACAGCCCGGGAGTGGGAGCAGGGCAGAGAGGCAGAGAGCTCTCCACTCCAGGTCTCCTCAGCTGACCACCCCGAGGTCCGGGTGATACATAGCGGTGGTGCTGGGGATGTGGCTACTCACAGCCGGGCAGGCACTCCCAATGTGTCTCTCTCTGTTGCGGGTGCTGCTTTGGCTGCGTGCAAGGCTGCAGCACCACTCAAGCTCCACTGTTCCCATTTGCCTGCGGCCGCCCGGGGCGTAACACTGACAGGGGGTCTCACAGTAACAGTAAGTGGGGTAGATCCTCCCCTGTACCACCCAGGCCACCCCTGCACACACCTGCTACACAACCGCTCCTCCCCAATCCACAGTAACACTGCACACACCCACAGCACCCCCGCAATACGCAACCGCAACTACTGTGCATGCAGTACGCCCACACCCACATGCGGATCACCCACAACCAACCCTCACCCACCCGTAGTACCCTGGCAACCACCCCTCACCCACCCATACCACCACCACACTCCCGCCCTACTCACAGGACCCCCCCACACACACCCGCCCCTCCCCCAGCCACAGCACCACCGCATTTGCAACTCCACCACCCACAGCACAGCTGCACCCGCCCCTCCCACATCCACAGCACCACCAGACACCCTCCCCTACCCGGCAACACTGCACCCCCACCCACGGTACTAATGCACCCACCCACAGCACCCCCACAACTGCCCCTCACTCAACAGATGCACTCCCATACCCCACCAACCCATACCACCCACAGGGCACAGTATCCCTGTACCCACCACTCCCCCACCCACACCACTCCCAATCAACCTCACACCCAACCCACACCCACCCATGTCACCACCACACCCACCGAACCTGCCACTGCATTACCCGCAGCACCCCCACATCCACTTATGCAAACACCATACCTGCCCCCTCCCACACCCGCAGTATTTCTGCCCGCCCCTCCCGCACAAACCATATATCCAGCAATAAAGACATTCACCAGTTAAGGGGGCGCAGTATACCACACCCGCCCCGACGGTGAGAAGAGCGCCGGTAGGGCGCAATTAATCACCTAGTTTATATATATATTACTGTGTGTGTTCATGTATGTAAGTATGCATATGTGGCTGTGTGTGTGTGTATATATATATATATATATATATATATATATATATAGTCCATCTTGCTGGCACTCTCATTGGTTACATCAATTTTTGCTGGGGTGACAATCCACAGGTAGAAATCTTTGTCAGGTGTCTACCAAATGTATAGTATTGAAGATGGAGTCACTGACCAGTCTTAACGTGGTTCAAATAGCTTTAATCAGGCAATAACAAGCAGGCATCAACGTTTCGCCTCTGTGAGCTGCTGACCATGCCTTCAGCCCCTCTGTCGCCGGTAATAGATGCTGTGCCGGACAGTTGGGAGGTATGGCTAAGGTGTTACACACTTCAATTCAATAAAGATTCCATTGATACTTTACTGTTCTCTCCCCATTCATTTTGTTTTAACAACAGGGCTAGTATTAAATCTACATTTTGGTAATTATTTGCATTGATTAACAAATTCATCCCACTTCTCATTTGAATCAGACTTTTCTCTCTTACATGGTGCTGGCATACATTTACACCTTCACGCGACAGCACACATACTCAGAACTGATACAGGTTTAAAGCAAACTTTATTTTTCTCCTTTTTATTAAGTCTTCTTGCATGCACAATGCACACCATAGCAAAGCATTCATTTAATACTCATCTGCTGTATCTGTAAGAATACTATATTTCTCAGCATTTTTTTTATAAGCAAACCCCTTAGACATTTCACTGCACTTAGCCACTGCTATTTAAAGTAAATCATTAAGGACAAAGTGCAGATTGAAGTATTCCCGCTGTCATTAGTTCTGACCTTTCCTGTGACCTATACAAACAACAGTTATTTTTACACCATCCTTTAACTTAAGGCACATTCGCATTGGGCGGTTTTGAGCCGAAAGCCGCTCACATTTACCAATTTAGCTACTTTTAGCTCAAAAGCCACCCAGTGTGTATGGGCCGGTGCAGAGCAGTTAGCGCCGCTGTGCGCTCCCGTATCATTGCCAGCCACTGACGCTCATCTGCTGGTATTACCAGCAGATGAGCAGCAGGGTGGATGGCTTTCCATAGCATCCTGCTATGGAAGCTGTCCATCCTGGGAAAATCGCTTCAGCAGGCGTAAATTGCTCAGTGTGTGTGAGCGATTTTTCACTCTGCATACACACTGGGCAAAAACTCCCAGTGTGTATGCACCTTTAGTGCATGCTACTGGTGATGCTACCCTGGGCAAGCCAAGGATCTTAGCTATAGGTGAGCTTCTCAGTGTTTGAGACATGGGTCGAAAAGTGAGTCACTCAAACTCCTGAGGATGTGATTATTTCTCTGCCAATACTGCTCCAACTGAATACCTTGTCACTTATTACACATACATTCCAGACTTCAACTACATCCATTTGTAAAGAATAGTAATACTAGAAAAGCCAAACTGAAATGCCAATGTTCAGTTTTATTTATGTAGCAAACGCAATATGTTAGAATGACATAGGTCATAAAACACAGAATATTCTGCTCACATAAATAATAAGTCCATATGATCAATATAGTTTTAATGCCTTTCAGTGCTTTTAGTGGTTCCATCCACACTCACATACAAGCACCCATAGGGTTACTTGCTGTGTTTACAGTGACACACAAGTAAGCGGTTCGGGTTGCTGGTCAGGTTTTTGCAGCTGTTGATGGAAGACATATTTCCTTAGTGATCCATGAGTAGAAGCTCTGTTTTCTTACAAACCTAGCTATTATAGCTGCCCAGTTGCCACCTCTACCTCCCCATTTCAGAGGCTCTGCTCATGGTATCCTCTGTATTTTATTGAAATCCTTAACATCTACCTGCCATCAATTACATCAGGACATTAGAATGCCAACAGCACCACACCTATAGTACACCATATTGATCCGGTGTAATTTAAGCTAATTAAGTTAATTGAAAACTTCCAATTGCTTAATCATTTTTAGGTGTAGTTTTCCCATGAGATCCCAAAGCAAGTCCTAGTATTGGTAATTTTAGGAAAAATCAGACTTGCTCTATATTGCAATTGACTAGCAAAACCCTGTGGCTGTGTTCTTCCTGCAGTTGAATTCTAGTGCTTAGCATTGTACAGTAACATTTCTTAATGATTTCAATAGTTTAAACTTATAGAGCCAGATGTACTAAGCTTGAAATGTGATAAAATGGAGATTGATAAACCACCAGCCAATCAGCTCCTATCTGCCATGTCACAGACTTTGAAAAATGACAGGTAGAAGCTGATTGGTTGGTGGTGTACACTATCACTCTCCATTTTATCACTTTTCAAGGCTTAGTACATCTCGCCCATATACTGTATACTTGTAACATCTCCTTTGATATTCAAATATAGTTTAAAAAAAAAAAGATTCTGGTTTCTTTCTTAATAATCAATCCCTATAATGGTCCCAAGCTTGTTTCAGGATATAACCCTGAATGTTTAAGTTAATTTGTGATTGGTCAAAGAATCAGTTGTGTTCCAGGAGTGTTCCAGGAGATGTCTGGGAAGATTTTAACCAAATGTCCACCAAATGCAAGTTTCCAAGCGTATTGCATTCCGAAGAATTTCCTTGTTGGCAGTATAATAGTGAAGCCTACAGATAATGTCTCGGGGTTGCTCGGAATGTAGCCTTTGCAGTTGGAGTGCCTTTTGCATCCGGTTAAATAGACTCCGCATGTCAGGGTCATTGTTCAAAGTTTGTTAAAGAAATAAGTAAGGGCATCTTCAATTCCGGAGAGGTCACATCTTCAGGAATGCATCGCACTTGAAGGTTATTATGTCTTCCTCTATTGTCAATATCATTGAGGCATTTGGTATATTCCATTGAATATTAAAATTGACAGTCCGGGATCTCTTGCATTTTATCCAGGCGAGACATGGTTCAGTCTTCTTTATCCTCAAGTGCAACCACTATATCTACAACTTGAGATAGGTCTGTCCATAATGACTTAAGATTGGTCCGATTCATTGATATGTTTTTCTATTGACTGAAGATTCTGTTTGATATCCTTCCTTGCATGGAGCGATTTGAAATGAGTCAGGAATTTTAACGTCTGTCCTCTGGAGGAAGCAAAAATATTAATTTCTAAGTTAACATGGTCATCTCAGTCTTGCATATACATTGAGGGAGATTGTGAGAGCTAGTCAGGAGACTTTTACAATACCTGGAGAGCCAATTAAGTCTTGAAACCAGTTTTTGATGACTGAGGACCAGTTTTATTGGGAATTATTTTACTCGCCAGCATAGTATGACTTCATACTCATTATCAAGTAGGTGAGAGTGAAGAAAAGAGAAGTATATGGGACGCTCTAGAAACAATGTATATATAAAATTATTTAATTATGCTTAAAAATAAATACATTCACAAATGCACAGGCCAGTGTTTAAAATTCTACACAATAATCAATTTATAAACAATATATATAAATATATATATATACAGACATTCCTCACTTAACGACCTACCTGTTTACCGACCACCCGGACTTACGACCCGGGCCTTCGTTTAGCGTCCGTGCTGTGACTCCTCGGACTTACGACCCCGTCTGCTCTGATTTACGACCTGCCCGCCTACCCTCTCGCAGTTACGACCTGCCCTGCCTGTTTAATGACCCGCGTCTCAGAAATCGTAAGGGGTTTTATATATGCTCGTTTAACAACCAATTCACTTAACGACCGGGTCGTAGGAACGGAACCTGGTCGTTAAGTGAGGAATGTCTGTATATAAATAATATAAATATATATATATATATATATAAATAAAATAACAATTAGCAGTATACTAATAAGAGATGGTTATTGTATTGTTTGTATTCATAAATCACATAAGTTTGAAAAATGAAAAAAAAAATCAATGGGTAAAAAACAGTTCATCCGTTAACACAATGCCCACCTTTCTCCCATACGGCAGCTAGCCACAGCTGATTTGGTATCAGTATTATGTGTTCTTTATCCAAATAGAGCACACCCACGGCAGCTCGGCAGCCAATACTGTGCTTGGGCGTCAGTGAGATTGACAGCCCCGGGGCCATTTAAACACCTAGAGCGCATGTAGTAGCCACGCCCTCTGATGAAGTCCTATGACGAAACGCGTCAGGGCATGGCCTACGACGCTCTCCTTCAACTCACTACTGGATCCCTGGTGTTGGTCCGTCCCTTACGCCTCCCTGCAAGCCAGCTGAGCAGTGTTTTGGTGGATCGGCCTTCCCAGCACAGAGTGTGAGCAGATCAGCCTTTGGCTATGTTTTAAACCTTGTGGTACCCAGTCCACAGTGCTTTTATCCTTGTACGAGGCCCCATTAACCTGTACCTTGGATTTTATTGTGAATCAATAAATCGTTTATATTTGATATTGCACCATGAAGCACTTTTTCTCTGCCCTCTTTTAGATATATATATATCTAGTCAAGTCTACAGCTTAACAGGTGATTTTTTTTTAAAAAGACAGTGATATAAATATAGATAATTTATATAATTGACCGGCCAGCTTATATAGCATATATTGAATCAGTTCTGTTTTATTACTAATATATATAAAATTAATACAGAGAAAAAAGGACAATTATAAATCTAAAAGACAGAAAGTATTGGCGAAGTTCATAGCTATTTGGGTGCTTGAGATTATGCAGAAATCTAATTTTCTCAAAGTTGACGTTCTGCGAATGAGCTCTCTTTTGTATAATAATATGCCCCTAGTATAAGATATGTGAGTGGGTGTCTCTACTATGTAGAGACCGGTGGGTCCCAGATGGACCTCTGGTGACACCTCCAGCTCTACTGCAAAGGTACTCCCACCCATATATTCCATAGATAGTTGAGAGACATTTAGAAACAACTCCAGTTACTTAAAAAGGGATATCTACTATATAACCAACATAAGAAATAGATTTTGGAATCTGTGGGTTATTGTATATGTTTTGACACATAACGGTAGGTCTTCAACGGCCCTCTGGTTGTACCACCATGATTCTTGCGAAATAAACTCTATGTACATATTTTATTTAGTTATTTTAGTGATATTATTTGTCTTGATATCCCCAACTGATGGTATTGGTTTATATTTCCCTACCGGATGGTGAATCTTGACACTGAATCTAGATGTTATTAAGTTCGATGGTATCATTTAGGCCATTTGGTACCAGGGAACACAGGTATCCAATAGGCTTCCCGTCTATTGAGTTGTCCAAAGCGGTCACCTCCTCTTTTGGTGTTTTTGACGTGTTCAATTCCCACCACTGACATGCCTTCAACTGTACCTTTTAGGCAGATGTTGCAGTGTTTAGATAGGGGTTGGGTCCGGATTCCATTAAGTATATTCTGCCTGTGTTCCATGGCTCTAACATGTAGGGTCCGTGTGGTGCGACCCACATATTGTTTACCACATTTGCAGGTGATGAGGTAAATAACAAGGTTGTTTTACAGTTTATGAATTCTTTTTTTTTTTTTTTTTTTTTTTAAATTGAGTTTTTATTTTTCATATGCAAAAAACAAGAATACACTTAAATACAATACATCACATATACATAAAACAACGCTTACAACCCCCTGGCCGGTCACTCCCCCAACTATACAGGAAAATCTACCTCTATATGCTATATAAGCTGGGCTGTGGAAGGCGCAAAAGCAAGAAGCCTATCAGCTATCGCCCTTCACCCGAAGAGTAAGCCGACCAATCATCCGTCAATGTGCAAATATTACTCATGAGATCCTCGTGGACAGTAAACTTAACACATTATGGCACCCTTAAATTACTTGCTATCCTTTCATGATTCTATATTAATTTATTTTTATTAAAAAATGCCTAACTAATTCACAAAATACAATACTGCATTTAATCAAAGCGTGAGTCCAGTATTTTAAACAAACAATCTAGTAAATCCCCTCCCCAACCCTGTAATTCTATAAACCCCTCTTGTGTACTATACTCATAACTACGACAGATATGATATATAATGTACGACATTAAACTATATAGTGAACTCCAATCTTGTCTCCCCCTATATCACTATCGTGACCCTCACTTATTAACTTTTAAATTATATTTCACCCAATATTATCTTTAATGAACCGTGGACCAATTATTTCACTAAGAATGGCAAAAAAAAAAAAAAAAAAACCTTAGTTCTTAAATACTTCAAAATATCATTACAATGCTATATAGAATTTGGATGTCGTCCACCCACCCCAAACTTTGTAAAATTTTGAAAAACACCCTCGTGTAGCATACATATATTTTTCATGGGAGCAGGTAACATTGACTAAATTGATCCATTCCACCACCGAGGGCCCCCCTGTTGCCATCCACTTCCTAGCAATAATTACTTTTGCACATGCCACTAGGATCCTAATTAGTTGAGTCGCTTGCCCACTCTGTTGGGTATTCACCAACCCTAATACCAAACTGATAGGACTAAAAAGAGAGCTGGGAATTCCTAACTCCGACATAACATTACAAATGGCTGACCAGAATGCTTGCACACCCGTACACTCCCAAACCAAATGCCAATGTGTACCTGGCTCTACACCACATCTAGGGCATCCCCCACTGGCAGAACTCCCCATATGCCTCAATCGCTCCGGAGTAAAATAAATTCGATGTAAAATATTAAATTGTACCTGCTGGACCGAGAGAGACATTGAGGATTTGCCATTAGCCGATAAAACCTCCCTCCAATCTATTTCCAGGACCTGCGGAATTACCCCAGCCCACTGAGTCCTTAACTTGTCCAGGCCACCATCTTGTTTATAGGAGTGGATAAATCTATATATTTTAGAGAGGTGCTTCCTAGTTCCCAGTTTTCCCAAAAATTCTTTACATGGAGCTTCCCTAATAATCAGGGAACCTCTCCTCATCATACAGGCTAAAGCACTTCTGACCTGACAGTAATAAAAATACGCTTTCCTAGGGAGGTCATGCCCCTGTTGTAGTTCCTCAAAGGAGCAAATTTTTCCTTCCTGAACCCATGAACCTACAGCCAGCAAACCATGCGCCTCCCACAATACTCCACCTACACCCTTCAATTTTTTGACCTCCGACAAGGAGAAGACTGAGGATTGAGGATCCGTGTCCACAAAATTTGTCAACTTTTGCACCTGTCTCCACACGCGAATAGCTTGATCTATCAGGGGGGGTGCTTTACCCCATAACTTCCCTGCCAGCAATAATTGAAGAGGAGATAACCCTGAATTCCCCGCCATTGCTAGGGACCTAAATTCCCCACACTCCTCACTTCCCCTTATCCATGGACAAAGATGACATAACTGTGAGGAATAATAATAGAGTCTGAAGTCTGGGAGGGCAAGACCCCCCTCTCCTCTATCCCGGGTCAAGGTGGCTAGTCTAATCCTCGGGCATTTGTTTTTCCAAATAAATGAGGATAGAACACTATTCAACTCATGAAAAAATTTAACATTTATATAGCACGGGGCATGGAGCAGCAGGTACAAAAGTTTTGGCTGTATACACATCTTCAACAAATTCACCCTTCCCAATTGCGAGAGTGGCAAACCAACCCATCTCCGACACTTAGCTTTAATTTCCCCCAGAAGCGGCCTTAAATTGTCCACAATATAATCCCTCGGGTTGTCAGAAATCATAACGCCCAGGTACTTGAATTTACTAGAGATTTTTAACGGGCATGCAAGCTGGATATCAGGAGTCACGGAACCCAGGAACATAACATGGGACTTGTCCCAATTCATTTTTATACCTGACATACCCCCGAAATCGTTTAAGATGTTCACAATTAATGGGAGATCAACGCCCGGACTGTCAGACCCAATTAGGAGGTCATCAGCGTACAGAGAGACTAATTTACTCCCACAAGAATTATAACAGCCCAACTTCTGTCTCAGTAAATGAGCCAGTGGCTCCACTGCCACCGCAAACAGCAGTGGGGACAGCGGACACCCCTGCCTTGTACCCCTGGCCAAGGGGAAGGAGGAGGAGGTAAAACCATTCACTGAGATGCGAGCCAATGGCTGCCGATACATTAACTTTATCCAACCAATAAAACCCTCCCCGATACCAAATGCTCTTAAAACGGGCCATAAGTACTCCCACTCAATTACGTCAAACGCCCTACTGGCATCGAATGAGGCCACGGCCGCACCTTTATTACCGGAATTGATAATTTGAATATAGGAAAGAACCCTCCTCAGGTTGTCAGCCGTCGACCTACCAGGTCTGAAACCTGTCTGGTCATGATGTACTATCTCATCCAACACTTTCCCCAAGCGGTTGGCCAATATTTTAGCAAAGATTTTTGCTTTCGAAGACATGATTGATATTGGTCGATAAGATCCAACCTGAGAGGGATCCTTCCCCACCTTGGGGATCATAACAATATACGCTTCTTCCATAGAGGGAGGTAACCTACCCTCAGCCTGGACCCCACCCAGCAGTTCCCATAATGGAGTGGCCAGAACATTCGAGTATTTGGCATAAAATTCCCCCGGTAACCCGTCCAGCCCCGGGGCCTTGTTTTTAGGGAGGGCTTGAATAACAGAGACTACCTCTTCTAACGTGATTGGGGCGTCCAAAAACTCTTTAGAGGGCCCAGAAATTTGCGGGAGTTCCAATGCCCCCAAGTAGTCTACCATATTTCCATTACTGTTCAATCCCCGAGAGGTGAACAGTTTTTTATAAAAAGTCACAAACCTGGCAACGATTGCGGGGGTATCCCTTACACTATTCCCAGAATCATCCTTTATTTCAGAGATGAGGTTAGAAGAGCGCTCATTCTTAGCCATCAAAGCCAGCCATTTCCCACCCCGATCAGAATTAATATATCGCCTGTGATCCCCCGTTCTAACTCTCTGGCAGAAGGTATCCTGGATATGAACCCGCCATTCATTAAGAGCAGCCTGCCACGCTACCCGATCCACTTCCTGACCGCTGGAAACATACAGATTTTCTAACTCCACTGACCTACCCTCCAGTCTTTCCGTCTCAACCCTATAATTCTTCTTAACAAAAGCGATCTTTTTAATGAACACCCCTCTAATATACGCTTTAAATGAGTCCCATAGGATGGGTCCACCGACCGAGCCGCAGTTCAGTTGAAAAAACTCCCCAATCAATTGTTCCATCTCCTCCACCTCGCCCATCTGTGAGAGCCAGAATGGCTGCAACTTCCAACACCTATATCCAACCTGCCTTGCCAAATCAAGATCAACAATAATCGGAGAATGATCCGAGATGCCACGCGACTTATATTCCACCAACTGGACTCTATTTAGTAGGTCCTTCGAGAGAAGCACTAAGTCCAGCCTCGAAAAGACCCCATACGAATCTGAGTGGCAGGAAAATTGTTTTCGGTCCGGGTACCTAATCCTCCATGGATCTCCTAATCCAACCTCCTGAATAAAATCCCTGAACTTACTACCTTCATCTATGGACTGCCCTCCCGGCCTCCACCTATCCAGTCGGGAATCTAACACCTTATTAAAGTCTCCGATGCAGATTATCGATGCTTGTGGGAAACCTGCCGCAAATTCCACCGCTTTCTTGACGACCTCATAGGAAAAGGGGGGGGGGATATATACCGACAAAATACAGATCTGAACTTGGTCTATACGACCCTCAATAAATATATACCGTCCACCCGGGTCAATTTTGTGACTACCTAAGGTAAATGCCAGGGACTTCTTGATCAAAATAGAGACCCCCCTGGACATATTGGTGAAAGGGGCGTGAAACACAGGGCCAATCCAGGGCCGCCTTAGGGACCTAGATCTTTCTGCACTTAGATGAGTCTCTTGGAGGCATATGACATCAGCCTCATATTTTTTGCATTGCCCCAAGACTGTCGCCCTCTTGACCCTGTCATTCAGACCCCTAACGTTCCATGACAAAAACCGCACCCCCATTCCAAGTCATCCTTAAATGATACCTCTCCATCCACAGCCAGATAACTTTACTTTCCTCCCACATAAGTTCTATATTCTCTTGGGGGTGACCGGACCATGTAAGCACCCAAACATAAAAATAACAACGACAAACACAACCCCCCCCCCACCCCCCCGCCCTGTAGGCCCAACCCCGGGCATACCTACCCTACTTCTCACTCTCCCCCCTTTTTTGAGGCTTACACTACTTAACCACAAGGAAAAACAAAAACAACCCCCTCCCCCCCCCCTCCGGCCTATTTACATTAATGACCACCAGTACGAATCGTTACATTTTAGTTCGAGTATAACTCTCCCCCTTTGAAAGACACTAGAAGCTTGTCTCTACTGTCCCCATTACCAGAGATATCAGCCTTCCAGCAGCTGGTTACTGCTCCAGCTCCACACACCTGGTATGTAGTTTTATATACTCGTTGGCAGATTGCTCTGCCTCCTGAACTCTGATCCCCTAGTCTCCAATACCATTTGGTAGGTGGGATTCTCTAGTTATTAATTCCATTAAAATCTAAGAAATCTATTTCCGGAAACTGGAGATATCTGCAGTCAAGCAAGCTGTCCTCCCACCAGAAAATTCTGAATAATAAGCCCACTCCACTATAGACCCCTCCTCTGCATATTAAACATCCTCTACCACCCTGGAAGTTATGTATCAGGGCCCCTTCATTCAGCCCAATGCCCCCTTCTCCCACCATCTGTGCAGTAAAGGGGTAATTAGTGGAAATGACTGATCCAGGCCCTACATGCTGAGCGGTTGATATAATACTCCCTACCACCCACGGGACATCAAAGCTTCCCCCACCCCTACCGCTGGAGGATCGGTAGGGGCCCCAATGCATTGCTATGCCCAGGGGTCTACACTGCTGTTGACGCCCCTGTATATATATATGTATATATATATATATATATATATATGTATGTATGTATGTATGTATGTATATATATATATATATATGTGTGTGTGTGTGTGTGTGTGTGCGTATATATGTATACATATATATATATATTTATTATTATTATTATTTATATACATTTGGTCTATCTATAATACTTTAACTGTCCCGGCGAAGTGTGCATCTCTGTGCTTTGCTCCACCCCTCTGGAAACCCCCTTCTGAAAATCCTGACTAAATGGAAATTTTAAAGCAGGTAAGAAAAAATATATTCCACTCCTCTTTAGAAAGGATCCTAAAAGAGGCCGTACATATTGGGCAGCTTTTGTGCTGAGAGCAGCTCAAATGACAAAACTGAGCTACTTTCAGCTCAAAATCACCCCGTGTGTATGGGCCTTTAATGAGACATATTTGCTAAACTCCTAGATTCACTAAGGAGGTGGTAGTTTATAGGCAATCTTTATACTTCCTTCACATACAACGTTATTTAGAGCTCCTAACAGTCTCATGTAACAGCGAGCTGAAGGGCTGAATGTAGATGATTTCACAGACAGCTGTAAATCTGTAGGGCTACTTGTTATTTATTATATATCTGCGTGTTTAGCACTTTGACACTTAGGGGGTTAATTCAGTGCAGGAATTTCAAAATATCTTGTGCTGGAGTGTTTAACCTGCAGCTGTGGGGATATGCTATTCAACTGTAGGATGGAAAAGGATATGCACACCCAGCAGCTTGAAAAAATAAGTGCTCTGTCCCCCCTTTTGACAAATTAAGAAACTGAAAGTTTAGAACTAGGATTATTTACAGTGGCGTAGCTGAATTTTAGGCGCCGCCGCCCCGCCAAGCACCCCCTTCCCCCGCCGCCCCATCGCCCATGCAAACACCCCCCCCCCCCAATCCCCCGCAGCCTTACCTATCGCGCTGGTCCCTGCGGCTCCGTTCTTCTGCTGAGGACCACCACAAAATGGCCGCCCCCATACAGCAGACAGTTTCAGAGAACAGTGTGCTATGTGGGGGCAGCCATTTTGTGGTGGTCCTCAGCAGAAGAACGGAGCCGCCGGGACCAGCGAGATAGGTAAGTCTGCGGGGGATTGGGGGGGGGTGTAACTATAGCACCGCAGCCCCCAGCGCCCCCACATGCACAGCAAACCCCCCCCCCCCCCGCGGTGGCAGGGGCTGCGGTGCTATAGTTATGCCGCTGATTATTTAGTCTGTAATTGTGTATTTAATCACCTTCCAAAGCATTGTCTTCTTTCTCCAACGTCATGAGTCAAGTCTTCTGCAACAGTGGCTTACGGGTATGGGTAAAAACTGGACCAGGAGGAGGGGTAGAATAAAGTCTCCCTGTATGGTCCGGGCATGTAGCAAGAACCGGACGGTCCGGACCACATGGGGAGACTATAATCTCCCCTCTCCCATGTCCCTGGTGATAGCTATCACAAAGGAATTGGTCCAGGGATGTTTGGATTGTATTTTATTTTAGTGTTGCACCCGGGTTTTTGATCCCTGCTTCAAGCCGGGTGCGACCCAGCCTTTACTCCCTTTTACACCACCCGCAGTCCCTAGCCGCCGCTTGGAGATGCTTCTCTAATCTACTACTTTATACAAATTCTACTGCTAAAAAAATTAATTAGAATCCATCGACTTGCTACATTTGGATAAACAGCTAAGCCGTGTTTTATATGTTGTGACAAATTGAGAAAAAAAGCCAAGATGTATATGGCCACATCTGTACCTGTGGTAATCCAGAATTGGATGCAAGGTATGCAATGATTTTTACCACAGTAAGGGCCAGATGTATAAAGCTTTAAAAAAAAGTGGAGAGTGAAAAAACAACCAGCCAGTCAGCTCCTACCTGTCATTTTTTCAAACCCAGAAGTATAGAGGGGTTGATTTCGCACTGGATCACTGTCTAGTGGTACAATGTACGTATAATAATAGACAAGGCAGTGTAGGCTCCTATACCCCAGATTAGTAAACTTGGAAAAAGCTGTCCAATGAAGTGGGGTAGGAGGTGCTCCCCTAAGTCAGAAACAACATAAATTTGCACATAGAAAAAGAAGACTTGCGTTGGGGGCACAAATAGCAAAAGAAGGGATGTAGAGGGTTATTAGATTATTTAAAACTTAGCATTTAAATTTATTAGATAATTTTAGAAAATGGTCCTATAGTACCAGAGGCGTACCTAGATAATCGTGGGCCCCAATTTTGTAGGGGCCCCCTATTTAGCAACTGATGGTGATAAATGTATGTAAAACATATACTTAGACAGCAAAGATGGGCCCCCTTCAGCTCTGGGCCCCATAGCAGCTGCACCCCTTGCACCTATGGTAGTTACGCCTTTGCATAGTACCCTTTCAGTTGTAGATCCGAGCCGGGTATAGGACTAAAGGGGGGGAATATAATAATATTCCACTATTACATATGATTTACATACAGACTTACAAACATAAAACACACACACAGAGTGTAATATACTGTCGTACCCAGTGATTTAATTTATAGGCAATAACTGTCTTCAGGAAATTCATTACACTGATGCTTGCATTAAATCACAGGGGGCAATATATATCGTAGTAAAGTTTTACTGGAGAGGTCACAAGGAAATCATGTTAGCCGTTGGCATCAAAGGATATATGTAGTGATTGCCCCAGGACGAATCCTAGTTTTGTTATTCAAAATGACAGAGTCAGAAAAATATGCAGTGTACAATCTTATCAATATCGTGGAGAAATCGCATGGAAGTCTCATAAGATAAACTGTTTGGCTCAATTTTGATAAACAATATCTGAAGTAATTTTCAATTGACAGATTTGGAAAAAGGTAATAGAGAGCTGTCAGCTTAGTTTCTCCACCTATCCTCCTACTCTCACTATCATGTTTCAGAGGATAGTGAATTGGAGATTTCAAGGTAGTGAAGCTTATTTGCTCAGAAATGATAGATTCACTATTTCCCTCTGCTGCTTGCTTTCATGTGTACGGCAGCACTGGTGTTAAATAACATTTACAGTACCGCCGTTCAACCGTCAGACAAGTGAGAGAGGAAAGAAAAAGGAAAAGTAAGGATTTCCTTGTGCAACCAGCCTAACAGACAGCTAGATAATTGTTAATTGTATGATTGATACATTGGGTACATATTAGCTGTATTGTAAAAGTCAAATTGGTACAATGTATCCGTTAGGTTGCACAACAGGGAAAGCATACAAAAGAGATTAACAGGATATAAACTCCCATTCAGACTCTGCTGTCATCCCATAATTTTTAAGCGGATGGGTGATGAGAGATCTGGTGGGATATCCGTTAATTTAAAGAAATAAGATAAGGTAAAGAAACTCTTTGCTCCTTTGCGTTTAACATGTGGCTATAATCCTGATACCCTGTGTATTGCAGGAATAATACCACCGGTCCCGCGAGTGAGAGGAGTTTATAGAAATTCAAAGTATAGTGCTAGCTTCAACAGATATATATACTGCGCCAATTAAGAACTTAAAACGTTCTCAGGACTATTGTCTATATTATGCAGTCTATAGTTGTATTGAGGGTCAAGATGCCTGCCCGTATAAGCACTAGTAAATAGTTTAAACTGTACTGTGAGTCCTTTCTAAGTAGAAAAAAGAAAAAACATCCATTTACAGTGAAAACATGTAGTAGCATAAAGAGGCTCCAAATTTGCGGTGCTCATGAATTGAAGCACACTGTCACTTATCTGGTGATGTATTCACCCTGCACTCGTGTGCGGCAGACAGATCCACCAGTCCTGCCGTTTTGGAGAGAGGTGCCCCTTGCCACGTGTTCCACTGTGCTGGCGTGTGCCCTTGGATGCGCTCTGCGTCTGATCTCTGTTTTCCTAGTAACGTCAGACAGGCTCCGGTTGTAGGAGCGGGTCTGTCACTGGGTATCACTCTGTGTGGTGATGTGGGAAGACGCGTTTCACCCGTGAAGGGCTTGATCACTTCCTGTCAGAAGGGTGCCGGGGGCTCGTTCTATTTAACCCCGCAACCCTTCCTAATTGATCAGCATTTTTTGAAAAACCGGCATAAGTGAGAATCAATTAACTCAATTAAGTATTTAATAAGTGCTGCCTCGCAACTTGGTTATGCGGTCCATCAAGAGAACTAAGCTTGTTGATTAATTATGTGTGAATTTATTCCACATTATACTTTTAATCCATATATTAAATTTTACAATGAAAGAAAATGTATATTTATATATTTATGCGGCAATGAGATTTGCAGAAGCAAATTATCAGTAATCAGTCGTACCAAAATGTACAGGCAATCAATCAAATATCTTGTCACTTTCTAGGAGATCGCTAATATACTTTGGAATAGATTGCTGCAAAGATGCTTTAACAGCTATGCAGATTTAACGTTCAGAGATCAAAATAAAATATGTTATCCATAAAGACTGCATTTTTCACTGAACAGTGATATCTTATGTTTCAGGGAGAGTTTAAACGGACATGTGGACATATATCGAATTTATGCAAAATATAGAAGGTCATCAGATTTATGTAAATCACATATTTTAGCAGTAGGACAGGTACAGCTAGTTAGCTGTGATCTTCCAGAGTTAGACATTAGAGGAAAATAAAATTTGATGAAATTAATTAAGAGATATCTGTTACATGTGTATTGAGATATTAAGAAAAAATGGTGAAGAGATCATATATATGATGATAAGGTCGTTTAAGGCATTTGTTGGATGAGGGGGGGGAGAAGAAAAAGGGGAAGAGAAGGGGAGGAGGAGGAAGAAGGGGGGAGGAGGAAGGAGGAGGGGAGGTTTAATATTTTGAAGTTCTTATGGGAGGTTATTCAGAGTTTTATTTACAGAAATGAACTGTAATTGATGTTTTCATTTAAACCCTTGGGTGTCATGGACCCCATTGTGAAGATCCAATAGCTCTCCCTTTTGAGTAATTCTCTGTTAATGTCCCCACCTCTGATGCCCAGATGTACAATTTCTAGTCCAAAGGCTTTAAGGAGATTCTGATCTCCATTATGTTTGTAAAGAAAATGGCGTGCCACTGAGGTTAGTTGTTTTCCTCTACTTAAATCTGTAGTGGCATTCCTGATGGTTCCTAGATGTTCCAAAACTCTCTCTTTGAACTTTCTGCTTGTCATCCTGACATACTTCATTCCGCAGTCGCAGAGAAGACAGTAGATGATACCTGTGGTCCGGCAGTTGATGTAGTCTTTAATTTTGTGGGTAACCTCATATTTGTCCACTACTTCTTTCTTTCTTACCATGTGTTTACAGGCCTTACACACCCCACATGGGAATGAGCCTGTCAAGATAGGTGGTTTAGGTTTCTTCTTGGTAAAGTGGCTCTTTACAAGGTGGTCCCTTAAGTTGGGAGATCTTCTCCAACTAACCTCTCGCCTACATGTTTCGTAAGGTCTGTGTCTAGTTGAAGGATATGCCAGTGTCTTTGTAGGCATTCCTTTATCTGTTTCCAGTTCTGGTTAAAGTAACTGATGAATCTGGGCGCCGTTTCTATGGTGTTTTCCGGGGTTTTCTGATTGAAGATTAAGATTTCCCTCTCTTTGTTCCGTAGTGATTGTTGTGCTTTTTTGAGGGATATCAAGGCGAGAGATCAGTTCTCTGCTTTGTTCCAAGTATACCGAGTCTTCCGAGCAGTTTCTGCGCAACCGAAGGAATTCTCCCTTAGGGATGTTCTCGACCGTTGGAGGGAAATGGTGGCTGGTCTGATACAGCACACTGTTGGTAGCAGTGCTTTTACGGAATAACTTCATTTCTACTTTCATGTCATCTCCTTTGTAGATCTTAAGGTCGAGAAAAGATATCTCTCTGTTGCTGATTTCTGAGGTCAGACGTAGGTTTAGTGTGTTGTCATTTAGTACATTCAGAAATTCTTTGAGTAGTTTTTTCAAACCCAGCCTGTAACATGGCAGTTTAGAGCTGAATGGCTTGCTGACTTTTTGAAACTTGATACATCTGGCCATAAATCTCATGCCCAATTTAATTCCCACACAAAGAAAGAGATAGTGCCGGTCGCACTGGAGAGTGTACTAAATTCTATCACACAAAAGGACTATTCCTATTCCCTATTCCTAAGTATTTCCTGTAGTGATAATATATTTGTATTTAATCAGTATTCTTCAAGAGGGGATGCTACCATCAGACACGGAATATAGACAATTTTTTAAAAAAAAGAGAGAAAGAGTGTCACTAGGTGGTGATCAAAAGGATTAGACGTAAAATGTAACTTTTATTTAATTATCGCTAAAAGTTTTGCGAAATATTGACATAAAAAATACATAAAGTGACACAAGACGGGGAAATTAAAAAGGATGTTATATCCTCACACAGTGAGTTCCCCCTGTGCTGACTTCCCCACTAATAAGTTTTAATTTTATCTGAGGAGCGTTAATTGTAACATAATGTGTATCCACTGTAACCTTTTACTAAATGACTGCCTCTGCATATACAGAAAATTTGCTTGTGGATATCATACAAGTAGAGATCTCCCTCACTGGTGATCCTGCTTATTGTGAGATGACATATGGCAGAGAAATATATGAGTTCATATAGTGGCTTCTTTAATATATGTTTAGCAGCAGAGGACAGGTCACATTACTGTACAAATTATCACTCAAAGGATCAATGTCTACTGCGAATGATTACACTCCCTCGAGCCGGTCAGGCGCAGTGTATGGATAGTGTTTCCGACACTGAGTCGCCGCTCAGAGGGGAGACCATCGGCTGGTTAACTAGAGGGGGTTGGGGTGAAAGGATAAGGCACCTCTGATGCACTGTCTGCCCTGGAGTTAGGAATCAGCGGTGGTTGGCCCATACACACCGCTGTTCTAACTGTGCGGACCCAGTGTCGACTGGCGCCCGTGTTTAATGCTCAAATTTAAATAATACACAAATCGGAAATACATTCAAGGGGGGAAGGGGACAGGAGGAAACAGACACTGCGGGTGTACTGGTCTGCGTACGCTTCGCAAACATGCTTCCTTAGGACCTGGTCCTAAGGAATTTAAATAATACACAAATCGGAAATACATTCAAGGGGGGAAGGGGGACAGGAGGATACAGACACTGCGGGTGTACTGGTCTGCGTACGCTTTGCAAACGAGCTTCCTTAGGACCTGGTCCTAACAGTGCGGGCAGGGGAGCATGGGGCGGTGGGCCGGGGGTATCGCCCATGGGAATGCCCAGTGTTTCATGGCCATTTCAGTGAAAATGCTGGGCATTCCCATGGTAATTCCCTGATGATGCATGGGCAGGCAGCTGACATCAGCGGATGTCATCTGCCTGCTTGCTTTCCACAAAGGGCACCCACAGATTTGAGACACTGGGCGACAGGCGGCGTCTGGTGGACTTGCAAGGTTGTGAAATTCACTGCCTTGTGAGTCAACCAGAATAACCTCCAATGTGTGCACCCAGAGATATTAGTGGCAGCAGGGACCTGGAACAGTGCTGGCACCGGGAAGTGCATACAAAGTGTCCCATGTTGGTGGGAGAGAGTGACAAAGGGGAGTGGCTGGGGTAAACAAGGGCCATGCTACATTACATAGTTACATAGGGGGTTATTCTGGTTGAATTGTTCCGCTACATGCGCGGACGGAATGCGTTTTTTTTTTACGGCGCATGCGTACCTTATGCAATGTGAATGTGCGATGACAGCACCCCGCTAGCGGACGGGACTCAATGATTAAAAAGACAAGTCCGATCACAGATGGACAAAGTGGGCGCATTGTGGGCATTTTTATGGGAGAGGCTAGAAAACTGGGCGTATCCTTGGGCGTACACGGGGGCGTGTACCCGAACTGCACGGAGGTGCATCCGCTTGGCTTTGCAGGCATTCGGGACACTTTTGCCTCTAAACCATCGGTCCGGCAAAAACTGCTTCCTAGCACTCTTAGGTAGGACCGCAATCGGTCGGCTAATTAACACGCACCACACCTAAAATACTGACACCTGAACGCAATACTAAGCAATGCTGCAGGCCCGTTCACTAAACAGTTTGCCCGTTCGAGTACCTGCAAGTCATACACATCCCAGATACACATTGGAAGGTTCACTTTCTACACTTGCCACCGTTCCAAGGTAGGATTGTTTGTATTGTTTGGGAGCCCAAATACACATGCTGGAATATGTGGAATTAGGTCTCTTTTAAACATCTACACCCTTAATGCAAGTGTGCCTGTTATGTTAGGACAACAGGACACACAATTCACAGGAGTCGACATGTTTCAACACTCACACTTGCACAAAAACATACACTTCACATCATTAAATTACACACTTCTATCAGGTCAAACAACACCACTGATGTGTTTCTAACCCTCTTTTCCTTTCAATGTTTTAGAAATAAGTGCCTTTAATCTGCCCTGCTCATGCACCCATTATGGGACACAAGTACCAAGCTTACAAATTGTTAACTTGGACACTGATATTCAACCAGGCAATCTGCTCCTAACTGTCTTTTTCAGACTCTTTATGTAAGATGGCAGTTAGGACCTGATTGCCACCACCTATCTCTGGTTAAGGCTTCCTACATCTGCCCACCACTCTGTAAATTGAATTTGGTAGTTTTTTTAGTTGACTGTTTACCACTCTCCATTTTTACACTTTTGGAGGCCCTCACTCACTCTCATCATTCATCACTGCTGTTGGGAACTGTGCACACATCTTTATTCCTCTCTTACAAATGTCACATAAATCCATCACTTCATCCACTTCAAGACCCTACACAATATGGCCCTTATTCTGATTGATGCGGACTTTACCGCGTTCTTACGGATTGCGTCTTTACGGCGTCTGCGCATGCGTAGAGAACGCAACGCGCATGTGCCACGCCTTGACTCGGTACCAGTTCGGACAAAGCCCGTCCAAAACTGGTCACCGCAATCAGTCGGGAAATAGGGGCGTATTATGGGCGTCATGCGGAATGACACATGGGCGTAGTTTCAAAGTGGGCAAAACGGGGCGGAAACATGGGCGGACACGGGGGAGTACACTTATGTTGGGGGGCGTACATTCGGAAACCACTCCGAATGCACGCGAGCAAAAAGGGCTGAAATGTGCGGTGTCCACAAGTGTACTATTGCTTTGCGGACACCACTCGTTCATGCGGTAGGCGAACGTACGCCTAATGACTACAACCATTAACACCTGAACCCAATACAATCTACTCCTTTACTCATTACTCACTAATAGGACGCTTGTCAGTGCTTTAATTGAAACCATTGCACTTCAATTGCTGTAAGGGTTAATGTGTGCAATGCATGTGTTAGGCATGCTTGTAAGGATATATTGGAATCTAATTGATTCCAATTCCAAATAAGCAGTTTTTTATGAGGATAGGTAATTGAATAAGTGGGTCATGTGATGTCTTGCAGAAGATACTTCATAGTGGGTTGTTTGGCGTAAATACTCCGCTTACGTGCGGTAGCACCGCTTGGCTCCCGGTCGGATGCGGTATTCCCGAGCATACTCTGTAATACTCTGTAATACCGTGCCGAATCGGAGTGTTTCTCCCGCACACGCATGGTTTGTATGTCGTCCGTAAACACGCCCTGTTCTTAAAGAGTGAGTCCGTCCGAATGCGGAGGACACGTGGGCGTTTCTACGGACGATGGCCGCATGCGGAAAAACACCGTGGCGTGCGGACCGCTCCGTAAGAATGCGGGAATTTCCGCACAGATCAGAATAAGGGCCTATGTGTGTGACACATACACACAAATAATTAATAGATGTTTAACACCGCACAGAAAACATTTCACATCAAACTTGTTGACTTAACTTTTTTTTTGTAGGTTTTATTGCCATTAAGCTTCACAGCAAAAATTAAAAAAAAAATATTTGTATTAATATGCAAAATAAAAATAAAACCAGACAAAACAAAATGTGCCATTAACTAAAACATCTGAGACACAACAGCTGTGTGCTGAAATGAAAGTCCACCCCAGCATAGGATCTGCATCATCCAGGAATTATGCTAGGCAGGATACACAACATAAAAACAAGACCGTACATTTCCAGAGTGTGAACTTGGGAATTTGGTCCCCTTTGCATGAGAATAGAAAGAGTTTGCCCACAGGAAGTGACCCTCCACAGCAAAGGACAAGATTTGGGGCAAAACCACAGACAAAGTCAATAAGGTGGCACCACGTTATTTCTTCCAGCCTTTTTTGCCCTTGGGTGGTGGTGACTTGGGGGCGGCTGGTCTGCGTCCACATCAGGCCATGGCCTGAGGAGGCTCAGCTGCTGAGGAAGGGGGTGGTGGGTCCCTTCTGGCAGCACAGGGTGGGGTAGCAGGTAGATTGGCTGCCTGGGCTGCTACAAGAGCCCTGGTGGCGCTGGCATTATCTGCCAGAATCTCATTCTGGCGGCTGGTCTGCTGCGCCAGATTGTTAATCGCAGCAGCCACCTTGTCCAACACCACCACTTGGCACTCATTGCGCTCACCAGTTTCGACCCCAAGCTGCCTAATGTCCCTCAGCAGCTGGGTTCTGATGTCCTCCTCAGGCTGTGTGGCGCGTTGCTGTTCATGTGGCCCTGAATTGGAAGGTACTGGAAACAGTGGAGGCTCCTCCTCAGCTGTGAAAATAAAAAAATATTGTCACCATCACATCATTTGCCACATTTACCTGGTAACTCTGCAGCAAAAGCCTCCACCGGGAGCTCACTATCCATGGTAGCTACCCCCCTTATCTCCACCTCATCAATTACGTCTTGTGCAAGACGATCCAGGGAGGTCAGCTCCAGGTCTGATGGCATAGGTCCACTCCAGGTGGTCATGCTGTGCCTCCACCAGTCAGTAAGCTTCCTCTTCAGGGCACAATTAAAGTCCTGCCACCTAAAATAAATCATGTAAATCTACTACATATGTAATGGTCTCTGCTACCACACATCATTACTAGTCAAAAATTAGCATTGTGGCTGGTATGGTATGAATCAATATAAGCAGAGGCGTAACTACTTTTTTTGCGCCCCCCCCCGCCAGACATTTCGGGTGCCCCCCCCCCCCCCGAAATATTAACCCCCTCCTTACCCGTCCCCATTGCCGCCGGTGCTTCTGCCTCTAACCCAACACGCAGATCTGTGTCGGGTGATGGGCGGTCCCCGGCTCCGGCTGTAGTGCTTATATAATAACAGACACTCGGAAAATGGCTGCCCCCATACAGCATTATGGGGGCAGCCATTTTCCGAGTGTCTCTTATTATATTAGCACTGCAGACGGAGCCGGGGACCGCCCGTCACCCGACACAGATCTGCGTGTCGGGTTAGAGGCAGCGGCGCCGGCGGCAATGGGGTAAGGAGGGGGAGGGCAGGAGTCGGGAGCTGGGACCAGGTGGTAACTATAGTCCCGCAGACCCCCCAGGCCTAGCGCAGACACCTGCCTAACGCCTCCCCACCACCGCGGGGGCTGCGGGACTATAGTTACGCCACTGAATATAGGTCAGCAGCTTCCAGATTGTGGACTCCATAACACAGCATAAAACTATGACATATTGCAACCCATTGAAGTGAAACGACATCCACATATTTAATGGCTACAGTTTTGGACATGTTACAGTAAGGTGAGTTAGGCCACAATTTTTTTCCCTCTTTTTGGAACACACAATTATGGCTGTACCATCACATACAGCACAGGAAACCAAATGCGGTCCTCAAGGCACCCCAACGGTCCAGGTTATAGGTATATTCATGTCTAAGCACAGATGGTTAAATCAGACTGACTGACTGACTTTACTAATTAAGTCATCTGTGGTCAAGCATGAATATACTTAATACCTGGAATGTTGGGCTGCCTTGAGGACGATGTTTGGGAACCTATGACATCTAGAATTATTGTTCATGGTGCAAGGTGTCATAATCACACAGCACTCCTCTCTATAAATGTGCGCACATGTGTAAATGATCTAACGACATATCAACAAACAAATCTTTATCCTAAAAGGTCTATACAATTTTTGTTTTCTTACACAAACAACTACATATCAGTTAAAACAACACACTTGCCTTTTTTGCACAGACTTCACATCCCTGTGCAGTGGTGCCATCTTATTGATTTCATCTGTAATTTTGCCCCAAATCTTCTCTTTCGCAGAGGTACTCAGCTTCCTGGTGGTTAACTCAATCCATTCCCGTGCAAAATCTGTAGTTCACGTTCCAGAAATGCAGGGTACTTGTGTTTTTGCCTCTGTGTGTGATGCTGCCCCTTGGTCTGACTGGGTTTATTGGGCTCGCCTCTCTCTCTTCCTCCTCCGCTCCTCTGCCATCCTCTGTATATTTTCAGTCATTGACTGTAACTTAGCTAAAACAAGTTCTGGGTCAGAGATGGCCTGGGCCGTCAGAATTGGAGTCAGACATGTTTGCAGCAACCTTTCCTTCTAGGTGATCACCTATATACACAGTAAAGGCCGCCCTTTTTTTTGACAAAACTCCTGCTGAAAAGACAGCTTAATTATACCGACTTAATGCACATGTGCATTCGACAGATCACACAAATCTGCAACAGATCTGTGGTCCATGGCCCACTGTGTTGTGTCATTCCTCAATCAATATGTATGTAGATGTAGATACCTGGGAGAGGTTACTTTGTGGGATGCGGTGAGGGTCGTATTTCCCCGATCTCGCGGATCCTAGTCTGGAGTCTTCTCTTGATTCAGGATGGTGACACAGAGCAAGCGACAATAGTATTAGTTTGACCTTTTATTACAAACGGCCACTGTAAACATCAACCTCTTTACGTAAGGACGGTTTAACGGAACCTTCACAAGCTCACAAGGCAATAATAACAAGGTACCTAACATGGCACTTCAACAACATTAATACATTCAGAGGTACATAAACAATGATGAGGTACCATAGACCGATTATGGAGATACATTAACGAATACCTTAGCACATTACGTCACAATAATATTTGGCTAACTTTAATTACCCGGGTACAGTTTATGCCACTAAGATCGGTCAGTCCAGATGAAGGGCCTATGCATAGGACTTTAAGTAATTAATTTCTGTTCCGGTATATTCTATAGGAGGGTGCAATTTGGTGCATGAACCACTGGGTGGCAGTATTGTTCTAAGCAAAGTCCCTCTCCTTCACTGAGAAAGTTAGTTAGCAATATGGCAAGGAGGCCTCCGTGGCCCTTATAGTGGCTTGTTTCCTTGCCTGGACAAAAGCATAGGGAATGCCTTAATGGGGGGTTAAGACCAGCCAAAGTGGCATGGCAGATCCCACGTAGATCAGTTAACGGGCTGGGCAGCCTAACAAGTTACAGGGTCAGTGTGGTGAGGGCAACCTCTCTGTACAAGGATCACACTGTTACAGCCTCAAGGCAGACTTACGGTTAGTGGCCACGGCTGTAGCTGACGTGGGTTACTCAGGGCAGCTGGCCATCTCTCTCTCTCTTCCTCCTTTGGGTGCTGCTGGTGGGTAGGTTCGTCCAGAAGATTCCCCGGATTGGGGTACCCTCGTTGCGGCTGGTATGGGGTCACGCTGGCTGGTATGGGGTCAGCGGGGGTCACTGCTTTCCCGCTCCTCTGGCTGGCTGCGGCAGTGGGGTCAGCGGGGGTCACCGCCTTCTGTGCGGCCTCTCTGCTGTTGGGGCAGCACACTCCTGTATGCTGTTCTGTCCCCTGGTGGATGTCTGGGGTGCAGGGGTGGGCGCCTCCAGGCTGCTCCCGGCGTGTCTCTGGGGTCAGGGGGGTCAGCGGGCTTCCAAGCGCCGCGTCACTGGTCCCGGCGTGTGTGGCCGGCGCTGCTAACGATCGTGGAGGTCAGTGGGGGTCACAGACCTCTCCGCACTCCCTCTTTTGCCTGGCTGCGGCAGTCTCCGGTGCCGTGTCTCCTCCTCACGCTGCTGGAGGTCGGCGGGGGTCACGCTGACGTCACCGCTCTGCCGCTCAGTCTCCCTCTCTCCAGCTCACGTCTTCAAGCTGCTCGTGCTGCCGGTCTCCCGCTTCAGCCTCTTCCACGCTGCTCGTTCCTCCTGTCCTCCTCCAGGAACTCCTCCTCTTCTCCAGCCTGCCTCTTCCTCCTAGTCCCCTCCAATCCGGTTAGTCTTCTTCCCTGTCACTCACGCAGCACCGGGTCAGGGTGCATTAACCCCGCACGCGCTGGAGTGTACTTGCCGGGCTTCCCATTAACCCCTTCTCTCCTGGGGCTTACAGTTTCTATATATGTGGTTGTTTGTTACTGTATATTGCAATCCGGATAGAAAGGCCATGCCACACTTTACCAAAAAGGACAGCATTACAGGTATCATTAGATGATATATACATATTTGTAAATATGATTTTATGCAGATGCAAAACTATTCGCCGAACAATTGCTTGCACATAGGCCAGCTGGTCCGTTTTTGAAGTATAATGTATAATTCATATGTATGAATCGCTCAGTACAGTGACGATATGGGCAAGCATGTGTACGCCCGTGTAGATATTAATCTGGCGTAAATTTACACGTACACGTACCGTTAATATTGAAAGGATTAATAAAGTTTATACCAAATAAGAATGTTTGCAATCAATCAGTGAACAGCATAAGTTATATGTGTACCTACAATTATGTGCTGTGCCATTA